>NC_047575.1:35448301-36742468 GCF_011004845.1 Esox lucius
CCATTCACACATTCCCCTTCCATCTCCCAGGACTGTGAGGACCCCAACCCCCTGATCCGGGCCCTGGCTGTGCGTACTATGGGCTGCATCCGTGTGGACAAGATCACTGAGTACCTCTGTGAGCCGCTGAGGAAGTGTCTGAAGGACGAGGACCCCTACGTGAGGAAGACGGCGGCCGTGTGTGTGGCGAAGCTCCACGATATCAACGCCCAGATGGTGGAGGACCAGGGCTTCCTGGACTCCCTGAGGGACCTCATCGCTGACTCCAATCCCATGGTGGGTTAGGCTAAGCCCCGAGGCCCAGACTGTGTATCAATCCCCTGATGGGATAGACTAAACCCATAGGCCCAGACTGTGTATCAATCCCCTGATGGGTTAAACTAAGCCCAGAGGCCCAGACTGTGTATCAATCCCCTGATGGGTTAGACTGAGCCCTGAGGTCCAGACTGCATATCAATCCCGTGGTGGGTTAAACTGAGCCTCAAGGTCCAGACTGCGTATCAATCCTGTGATGGGTTAGACTGAGCCCCTAGGCCTGGCCCAGACTGCGTATCAATCCCCTGATGGGTTAGACTAAGCCCCAAGGTCCAGACTTCATATCAATCCTGTGGTGGGTTAGACTGACCCACGAGATCCAGTCTGCGTATCAATCCTGTGATGGGTTAGACTGAGCCCCTAGGCCTGGCCCAGACTGCGTATCAATCCCCTGATGGGTTAGACTAAGCCCCAAGGTCCAGACTGCGTATCAATCACATGGTGGGTTAGACTAAGCCCCAAGGTCCAGACTGTGTATCAATCCTGTGGTGGGTTAGACTGAGCCCCGAGGTCCAGTCTGCGCATCGATCCTGTGATGGGTTAGACTGAGCCCCTAGGCCTGGCCCAGACTGCGTATCAATCCCATGGTGGATTAGATTAAGCCCAGAGGTCCGGACTGTTTATGTGCCTTTAATGTATGCGGACACTAAGTCAACTCTGGAAAAGAGTGTTAGCTGAATGTGTAAACTGTGCAACGTTTTTCTCATACCTTCATTTTTCGGCCTGGGGTCAAGCACTAAATAAATGTTGTGTTCAGGGACCGGCTTAGCATAGTTACTCTTAACTAGAATTATTTCTCCAATGAAATGGTTTGCTCTCCCAGGCCAGCGCCTGACAAGTTGGGGATCATCATAATCTTCCCCGACCACTCACCACTCTGTCTGATTGACCCTTAAGGTGGTGGCCAATGCGGTGGCAGCTCTGTCTGAGATCAGCGAGTCCCACCCCAACAGCAACCTGCTGGATCTTAACCCCCAGAACATCAACAAACTGCTGACGGCCCTCAACGAGTGCACTGAATGGGGTCAGATCTTCATCCTGGACTGCCTGTCCAACTACAACCCCAAAGATGAACGCGAGGCCCAGAGGTACATACACACAGCCCCTCAAACAAGTCACTTCTGGTATCATTCTACCCACAACCTCCATATCCCGTTGTCACACACCAAAGCAAGATTTTCATTGGATGTTTTTTGTGTGAACCTTCCCCGCTTGCCTGTCTTTAGGGGTGGACAGGGCTATGTTTGTCACAGTTTTTTCACCCGGTTAAGTCCTAACTGGGATGATATTGGCTGGGCTGGTGTCTTCTGACTGTTGAGGAATTGACATGAGGCATCTAATAGCCCTACTGTCATCCATCTTTGAGGTTTTTGTGGATTATTAAAGGCTTGAGGATTCAGCGTTGGACCTCTTTGGGCTATTCTAAACGGACTGTATACCTGAGGATGTTTACATAATGTGTTGGCAAGCGTTTAAACAAGTAATACTGTAAGTATTATCTCATGCTTAATACTTCTAAAGACTTAGGTCATTGACAATATTGGTTTTGAGACAGGCCTATTTGCCTAGTTGAGCCAATAGACGTTGTCCAAAGGTAGAACAATTTAACTCAATTTTTTTATTGCCGCCTGCTGTTGAGGATGCACCCAAAACGGGTGCTTGTAGCTGTTGAATTGTTTTATTATCCACTGCCAGGGATGCCCCCGTTGCAACAAGTTGTAGCGGTTGGGTGTCTTTCGGCTGCTGGTCTGCTGTTGCATTGGCAGGGTTAAAGAATAGGCCTAGTCTCACCGCTCTGTCTGTATTGACCTTGGTACAATGTTGCAAACTAGTATACTCAGCAAACCTACTAAATGTGTCCTACGTGCTTTGCAAACAGTGGCCAACATAACATGTAGCCCGAACGGGCATGTTGGGGAGGGTTCTTCAAGTGTAACATCAGCCTGCGGTCTCCACTGAGCTCATTCTAAATTCTTCAGAACGTCAAGGCCGGCGTGTCCTCGACGTGGTTTTGGAAGTGTCAGTATGCAACGTTGCCGTTAGCCCAACGCTTTCTCTCTTCCAGCATCTGTGAGCGGGTCACGCCCCGCCTGTCTCACGCCAACTCAGCGGTGGTGCTGTCGGCCGTCAAGGTGCTGATGAAGTTCCTGGAGCTGCTGCCCAAGGAGTCGGACTACTACAACACCCTGCTGAAGAAACTGTCCCCCCCGCTGGTCACCCTGCTCTCTGGGGAGCCAGAGGTCCAGTATGTGGCCCTCCGGAACATCAACCTCATAGTCCAGAAAAGGTAAGGGGCCTGCCTGAACATGTACTTCCTGTCACTGTGCTGTGCGCCGGCCCCGCCTGGCTGTCTCATTCTGGAGATGACTCTCTGATAATACCAAAGTACAGTAGGAATGGAAAAACTTCAGAACTCAACATTTGGGTTGAGTAATTGTTTGCCCCCAACATATTTTGTTTGTTTGGCCCTTGAAGTGAATCCCTCCGTGTTATTGAATATTTGTCATGATAGATGGCACGTTGTTGTTTAGGTGACTTGGCCCCACACTGTAGCTTTGGGCCGTCTTCCTTTCCTGGCCACTAGATGGCAGCATTTGTCTTCTGTTGTACCCTTCCTCTCCCTCAGGGTTTAGATCAGGACCATAAACATAGACATGTTCTCTGCCCGCATATACTGTCTGTCACATGTTCCCTTTAGGCCGGAGATCTTGAAGCAAGAGATTAAGGTGTTCTTTGTCAAGTACAATGACCCCATCTACGTCAAACTGGAGAAACTGGACATCATGATTCGCTTGGCCTCCCAGGCCAACATAGCCCAGGTAATGCTCATGGAAACCCATACCTCCAGTAATATGTGCTGAACATTTATAAATGGGGTAGTTTGAATCTGGTTGTTTCTTGTCTGAAATCTGTGGTCCATCAGACAGTTCAAACTGTCTAGGTTGAGCCCTGAATGCTTATGGCAATGGTATATGGTGCTGTATACCAGGGGTATGATTTTAGTTTTTCTTGATTAAATTGGTAATAATATATATATTTTTTAAGTGGTTTTGTGTTGCTTTGTATGTAATAAAAGCCCTTACTTGTAGTATATAGGCAGTAAACCAATATCTATAATTGCAATAAGACACCTTGGAAGTTTGTGATGTATGGCCAATATCCAGGCTCTCTGTTGGGTTGTATCTAAGAACACCCACTAGCTGTAAAATACTGTCCATATACCGAACCCCTTTGTACCATACAGCTTAAATTATTCTTCGCCATGTGGTATTCCTTGACCATGTAGTTTAACTGTAGAATGTTGTTGGTGTACTGCAGCATTCTGTACTAAACAAGAAAGCCCACAGGAAAATAATAATATGCCAATGCTAAGGGCTGTATCCAATATAACAATGACTTCATGGTCTTATTAGCTGCACCTCTGTTTTAAAGGCATTTCGACAGACGCGGTCTTACCTCATTGCGTAACTCCTAATCAACCCTAGCTGGGGCTCTAACAGGCATCCAGTCAGGGCACTTCCTAATGAACAAGGTGTCTGCCTGATTGACAGCTAAGACAAGCCTGTTGTAAATTATCCAATAGATACCCACTCCTATTCTCCAACTGTCTTTGGTACATTTTCTTCATTGAACCTACACATTTATCAACATTAACATCCTGTCCTTAACCTGTTCTCTTAAGGTTGAGATGTGTTTTTTGGTCCTTTCGTTGTGTGAGTTTCTCTTCACTTCTCTGTCGCCAGGTGCTGGCGGAGCTGAAAGAGTATGCCACCGAGGTGGATGTTGATTTTGTGCGTAAGGCGGTGAGAGCCATCGGACGCTGCGCCATTAAAGTGGAGGTATTAATCCAAAGTCCTTGACGGACAACAAGTCGAATGCTGTTCACTCTTTGTCTGAACCTCTTCTTTTATATCTGTTCCGTTAATGCCGCCCAGTTGTAAAAGAAACACCTGATCTTCAGGAAACCCCCTACCCACCAATGACAATTTTGTTTGACATCCTCATTCAAAGAGTCCAATAAATACAGTTGCAAATATTAATTATTTGGGTTATTTTCCTTTTACTATTTTCCAAATTGTCGAATAATAATGAAACATGATTGTAGTTGAATCATGTAGTTGCCAAAAACAGATCAAAATAAATTTCACATTGCAGATTCTTCAATGTAGCCACCCTTGCTGACAGCTTTGCACTCTCTTGGAATTCTCTCAAGCAGCTTCATGAGGTAGTTGTAGGTAATCTGCATTGACCTACTCCTGCTGCCAGTACTGCTGCTCCCACCCCATGTAGAGTTCTGCTTCAGAGCCCCTCTGTTTCTCTTTCAAGCCATATTGATTAATGAGGTGAAGAAGGAACTGTATAATCTGGACCTTTATAAATCAGCTGGGCTTTTCTGAGGTGTTCTTCCCCTGTTATCCTCTGGATCTATCTTGTTTAACCTGCCATTACAAATTGCTGGAATTTCACTAGGTTGGAAAGCTGCCATGCTGTCATTCCTATCTTAGAAGACGATGGGAAGCTAGATTGACTGACTGTCCTGCCTGCTTAAAGTTAACTTGACCTGCAATATTCAGTTGGATAATGGTTTTCTTTGCAGTTCAGCCCGGCTTCAGAGTTGGGTCCTAAACAAGGTCCTAAACAACAGCTAATTGTGCACAAAAACAGTATTGTTCAGTTATTTTAATGTATGTTGTTTCAGTGCCTAAAATGTTCATGAATTGAAATTAGGATATTTTCCCACATACCCCAGATTTTAGGATTATTATAATTTATTTAACGTATTATTATTATTTCCAAGGCTTTTATTGGCGATTTCAGATCATAGGGAGACGGGTGAAGGGTAAATTAACCCTGGTCTTTGATGGGGAGCCACATATGTCCTTGGAGCCAGGTGTGTTACCTCTGGACCAGGAGTGTTACCACTCTGAGATTTTATATTAAAAATGCAAAATTTCAATAGATTAATTGGATAAGTCTTGACCCCCCCCCCCCCTCCTTTCAATCCTCAATTTACTTAGGTGTAATCAGTCCCTTTCAAAATCACACAATCACACACAGGTTTTGTATTTTTAGTTACATAGATTAAACCAAAACGGCCCGTCTCTGTATTCATTATTCATAGGCAGTCAGTGATGAACATAATTATGTATTGTTTGATTTCCCTAGCCCATAACTGTGACTTTCTTCCCCTTTGTAGGCTACTGTACCTCATTTATGTGATGAGTTGTAATGTGTGAAATTTGTTTTGGTATAGTTTAGAGTTCAAGTTTTATCGGGAGGTTTATTAACTAGGCAGATTATATAAAACTGACTGGACCTTCATCAGTGGAGCAGGGCCTTCAAATGATAATAGATAAAACACCAGTCGTGCTTCTGGGGTGCATGACCTGAAAATAAGGAGTATGTATGTTTTTTGTCTCTATGATGCTCTGGGTTCTGCTTTAAAAGAAAAAGTTACTTTAGTGAATGGTGTATTTGTAACAATCACTTCTTTGTTGACTGTTTCTTTTGTCTACTTGATAGCAATCTGCTGAGCGCTGTGTGAGCACCCTGCTGGACCTCATCCAGACCAAGGTCAACTATGTGGTGCAGGAGGCCATCGTGGTCATCAGGGATATCTTCCGCAAATACCCCAACAAGTACGTGTCCATTTCCCTCCATCCTGATAATTGTCAAAAAAAATATCCAGATTCTCTTTGTTTATCAGAAGACCCCGACCCTTTCTCTACTCAGATATGAGAGCATCATCGCCACACTGTGTGAGAACCTGGACTCTCTAGATGAGCCGGATGCACGCGCTGCCATGATCTGGATTGTAGGCGAGTATGCTGAGAGGATTGACAATGCTGACGAGCTGCTGGAGAGCTTCCTGGAAGGTTTCCACGACGAGAGCACCCAGGTCAGTTGTCCCTGGGCAGAGCACCCAGGTCAGTTGTCCCTGGGCAGAAAGCAACCAGGTCAGTTGTCCCTGGGCAGAAAGCAACCAGGTCAGTTGTCCCTGGGCAGAAAGCAACCAGGTCAGTTGTCCCTGGGCAGAAAGCAACCAGGTCAGTTGTCCCTGGGCAGAAAGCAACCAGGTCAGTTGTCCCTGGGCAGAAAGCAACCAGGTCAGTTGTCCCTGGGCAGAAAGCAACCAGGTCAGTTGTCCCTGGGCAGAAAGCAACCAGGTCAGTTGTCCCTGGGCAGAAAGCAACCAGGTCAGTTGTACCATATTCTAATCTACCTCAACAACCAACTAAGAGATTTAATAAAAATATGAAGAGATTGGATTTATGTTTCACTTGGTTGGTTTAATTAAACAATGTTCTTGCCAAACAACCTGGATGTTGCCTTTGGGACTTTTACGCCGCCTGGAAATTAAACTAGGGCAATGACTGAATTGGATATGGTACTAGCTCCATCTGTTACTTCTGCTGCAATGCTTTCATTAAGGTAATCATTTCAGATCTGCATATGTGGCTTGGGGATGAGGGCTGTTGTTGTGTGAGGAAGTGTGTTGGGTCAGACCATTGAAACATCTGTTGGGGGGGGTTGTTTCAGGTCCAGCTCACTCTTCTGACCGCCATCGTCAAGCTGTTCCTCAAGAAGCCCTCTGAGACTCAGGAGCTGGTACAGCAGGTTCTCAGTCTGGCCACACAGGTGAGGACACAGAATACATGGTCCTCAGTCTGGCCACACTAGTGAGGACACAGAATACATGGTCCTCAGTCTGGCCACACAGATGAGGACACAGAATACATGGTCCCCAGTCTGGCCACATTGGTGAGGACGCAGAATACATGGTCCCCAGTCTGGCCACATTGGTGAGGACGCAGAATACATGGTCCCCAGTCTGGCCACACAGATGAGGACGCAGAATACATGGTCCCCAGTCTGGCCACATTGGTGAGGACGCAGAATACATGGTCCTCAGTCTGGTCACACAGATGAGGACGCAGAATACATGGAACATTTGTTATGCACAAGATGATGTGTGACTTGGCCAAGTGGACTTGTTGAAAAATGTTTGATGGTTTTTCAGTGTTAGAGTTCACCCTGCATATGCTAGTGAAGACATCCTTGTTAAACCAGCGAGTGGCCCCAAGATATTGTCCCACACGTTATTCCAGCCGTAACATACAACATGTTTCTTCTGCCAGTTCAATCTCGCCATCTCACCGTTGACGGTTCTCTTTGTGTCCTGGTAGGATTCCGACAACCCGGACCTGCGCGACCGAGGCTACATCTACTGGCGCCTGTTGTCCACCGACCCGGTGACCGCCAAAGAGGTGGTCTTGTCTGAGAAGCCCCTGATCTCGGAGGAGACGGACCTGATTGAGCCCACCCTGCTGGACGAGCTCATCTGCCACATTGGGTCCCTGGCCTCCGTCTACCACAAGCCTCCCAACGCCTTTGTGGAGGGCAGCCACGGCATCCACCGCAAGCACCTGCCCATCCAGCACGGCAGGTGAGACAGTTAGCGGGAACTTACTCCAGACTCCCCTAGCCCCACCAGCACTACACTGTCATTGGTTATGTATGACGCCGAGAAATGCCATCCTGGGTGTTACATAAGTCTGTGTGCTCTCCAACCCCCCCCCCCCCCCCAGCATTGACACAGGCGAGAGCCCCGTGAGTACAGGCCCAGCTGCCCCCATAGAACCGGCCCAGTCCGTCATCCCATCCCAGGGAGACCTGCTTGGAGATCTGCTCAACCTGGACCTGGGTCCCCCCGTCAATGTTCCCCAAGTCTCCTCTATGCAAATGGGGGCCGTCGACTTGCTGGGAGGAGGCCTCGACAGCCTGGTGAGTGACAGAGGGAGGCGCACGGATGCAAATGACAAGCTTCCCCAAAATGTTCCCTTCACCTCAGATAAGATGAGGGGATTGTAGTCCAGGAGGCTATTGCATATATTTGTCTGTGATGCTATACCTATGAAAAATTCATTCTGCCATGCACTGAAAATGCAGGTAACTCTTTGAAGGTGGTAGAACAGTCCACATTAATTTTGGTTATTTCTTCACAAATGAATTTATCTCCTGTGTTTAAAAAATATATTTTCAGGAAACTAAGGCAACAAGTCAATTACCAAATATTTATCATAAACACTTGCATTCATTTTAAAATTAAGTCTGCCTAACAATCATATTATTAAATATTAGGTAGAGAAAATCTTGTTAATGCACCTTGTTTATACAGAAATTGTAAATTCCAACTGGTTACTGAAAACTTTGTGGTGTTTGTGACAAACTTTGAGCTTGAAACTGTTCTTATTTGTGTGTGCTGGGATGTCTATGACTCCATTTTTGGAAATTCGCTCTGAGCTCAAGCGGAATTGTGTTTTGATCCTGATTCTCAGTACTCATAGAAATATCATCAGGAGGAATCCAGATTTTTTTATGCAACTGCCTACAGAAACAGCAACCAGGGCATTGACAGTATTTTTTTTAAAATGACTTTTTTTTCACTTATTGCTTATAAAGTCAAGTGAAAAAAAGTCTGACATGTATTGTGTCCATTTGAGCCTTCACAAAAACAAACGCTGCTTTTTCACTAAGGGTTTGTAGACCACTGTAAGCGGCTAGGTGGTACCGTGGCAACGTCAAACAGTACTATTGGTGTTAAAGATAATGTGCGAACATTCAAATAGACATTAAAGGTGTCGTTTGAATTTGACCAAGGAGTAGGAATCCTGTGGGTCCCGTGGGTCCTGTGAGTCCTGCGGCGCTCTGTCCGACAGGCCAAGAATGAGAAGTGACTGCCATGTCAACATGGGACCATTTCAGTGTGAATACATTGTGCTTCCATGTGCATTATAGTCATGTAAGCGATGACCTACCATTGATTTGTTTCCGTATACGGTCTCTGCTGTGTGGAACTGAGTTTTGCTTATGATATGATCACTGCTCAAACAGAGAAGTGTCAGCTGTCCCTGTCGGCTGGATGATCCAGCACCGGTGTCCCGATGACAAGATATAACATACGGGAGAGCTAGTTATCCTTCCATCTGGGACTTGGATGGCTTTTTACCTGTCCCGGGTGTTCTATAATAACAGATGACTGGGTAGATAATGGAGTCCAGTTGCTCATAAAAAGGACTTGTGGATGTACTGGAAAAGTTAAAGCCTCCCTGTTTGGGCCTCTTGAGTCAGGGACACTGCTTAGTCTTTTCATAGCCGTCTGTCGGTGTGCCATTACCTGGGCTACGTTAAGATGAGGTGATGCAGGGGCACCTGTCTGACAGTGAGGAAGATGTACGCTGAGCTGTGTCAGCGAGAAGCCAGACAGCGGCACAGCTAGGAAGGCACAAGTCACCGCGCAGTCCCATGCTGACGGGTTAATACACTAGAGACTGGAGGCTTGGCACGCCTTGTTGGCACCGGCACACGCACCTCAAACCGTAGGTACTCCTGATAGTCTGGGCTTTCCAAAAAATGACCCCAACCAGCAGTTTTTCTTGTGCGCTACAGGGCTCTGAAAAAAACCGTGACTTGGTAAGGCAGAGTAGCACATTGCCTTTCCCGTCAGATGGTGGAGGCGACCCCCAGTGGTTGACCGGGGCCTGTCTCTTTGTTTTTGTTTACCATGCCACGCTCTTAATAGTCCGTGCACTGTCATCAGTGGGGAGAGAGAGAGTTAAGGGCTCAGAGAGGGTTATCATCCTTCAGCAGTATATATTTGAAATGTGTAATATATCAACTAAATCATGATGGGTTATATAATAACCCATCATCAAATATTTCTTTCTCAAATGAGAATGTGCTCTATGAAGTCATTTGCGATGCATTCTGCCTCCAACACTAGGGAGGTATGTACCATTCAGAAGTAATTGGATTTAGGAGCCTGGGGCCAGGGTGCTCCTGGAGAATGGCATGCTGTCTCGTTGAGGAAGTGGAATGGCATCAGGAAATTGCATAGGCTCCTGTCACTTCAATTTCCTCCTACGCTGAATAATGTCTTCCCTCTAAGGAGGTCCTGAACACAGGAGCACCTCCTTAGAGAATTTGGAGCACTAACTAATGCATTGTCATGGGCCTGATGTGAACAAGTGGATGGAAATGAGGATAGGCACATCCCATACTGGAGGAGAAAAGGCCTGATAAGGGTTTTGTGTCACTCATGAATAACAACACACCAAATCTTCTGCTTTTGTTCATCTTTTGGAAATCACATCCATAAATCCTCTACCCCAGATATGTTGCTTCATGTTATTACATATTACCTCTCCCCCAGATCTCATGTTATTACATATTACCTCTACCCCAGATATGTTATTACATATTACCTCTTCCCCAGATATCATGTTATTACATATTACCTCTCTCCCAGATCTCATGTTATTACATATTACCTCTACCCCAGATATGTTATTACATATTACCTCTTTCTTGGGCACTGTGAAAGGAGCTCTGGGTTCGCTCTGTCATTAGGGATATTGATATGTGAAACACTTGACAGCACCTCATACATCTATGCTAGGGTTATGTATTTTAGGGTAAAGCACCCTGCCAGTGTTGGTTTTGCCAATTGTCATTTTAGTTTTTATCTGTCTACTTTAACTCTGAACAACATGTCTTCTGTAGTTGGACAAGGCACATTATGTACGCGATGGAAGTAATTTATAGTCTAAATGTTCAGTATTTAATTGAGCATAAACAATGACTAAAATGATACATGCTTTTTGTCCTATCTTCATCATTTCATTGCAAATGTAGCCTTACCTCTTATCATGTGCAGAATCAAAAACTCTTATCCAAATTCCAAGGGAAAGTTGTCCAGAGTTGTAGTATCTTGATGAGAACTCAAATTATGTCTAAAATAGGTGATGAACATTAACAGGTGTTCCCCGGCCGGACCATTAACAGGTGTTACGCGGCCGGACCATTAACAGGTGTTACGCGGCCGGACCATTAACAGGTGTTACGCGGCCGGACCATTAACAGGTGTTACCCGGCCGGACCATTAACAGGTGTTACGCGGCCGGACCATTAACAGGTGTTACCCGGCCGGACCATTTAATAAGTGTTACCCGGCCGGACCATTAACAGGTGTTACCCGGCCGGACCATTAACAGGTGTTACCCGGCCGGACCATTTCATAAGTGTTACCCGGCCGGACCATTAACAGGTGATAATATTATAAAAAAATTTAATGTCAGATATTTGTTAAATTTCCGATATTTCAGGTACAGGTGTTACGCGGCCGGACCATTAACAGGTGTTACCCGGCCGGACCATTAACAGGTGTTACCCGGCCGGACCATTTAATAAGTGTTAAAGTAGACAGACACTGGTGGCTGCATTGCCACATAAGCTAGACAACGCTCTGCTGTCGTCAGAAGGGCATCATGGGCATAATGAATGCTACTGAAGGGGCTGAGTCAGTGCCCTCAGGCTGGTTATTAAAGCTGACCTTCTGGATCAGCCTGCCAAGCCACAAGCCTAACAAGCAGTCTGCTAGCAGTTTTTTAATAGACTATGGTATTTTACCCCAAAAAATGGTCATGTTTTCATAGTCCGTCCATTCATACGGTCTTGAGAATGGTATCATGCAGCATACGGTTGTATCCTAGCTGTTAGATGTTTTAAAATCCATTTCATCCAAGTTTTTCTCTAACATTGTTTGCACTAATGCTTTTCTCTGTGCATTGCGGTGTATTTGGTTTGTTTGTTTAGTCTTGCTACATGGCTGGCAGGGTGACTTCACACTTCTCACAGTCACAGTGCATTTAACTGAGCACTGCTGGGCTCAAAGGAAATCCTGAATATCACAATGATTACTGGATAATATTATAAAAAATATTTGTTAAATTTCAGATATTTCAGGTATTGGTTGTTTTGAAGTACCACATTTGTTTTAGAGATTCCAAGGAGGAAGTTTTTGTTAAGTTTACCTTTTGTTTAATAATGAATACTTGAATATTTTTATCTCCCACTTACTTTGGAGAACTCAAAGCTGAAAGTGAGGGGAGATGAGCCAAGTACCTCAAAGCTATGAGCTAATAATAAATGCTTGCTTTTTGACGTGTTAATTCTCAAAACTCCTTACTTTCTGACTCTCCTTCCTGATAACCATTTCACTGTGACATGTTTAGCTACTATCTTTATAATAACCTTTTACATATTCCAGGCAGTGAGTGTTGTACTGCTTTGGGAGGTGGGGTTGGGGATGGGTTGCTATTGCTAAGTACTTCTCTGTATATCTCTCTCTCTCTCTTTCTCTCTCTCTCTCTTTCTTTCTCTCTCTCTCTCTTTCTTTCTCTCTCTCTCTCTCTCTCTCTCTCTCTCTCTCTCTCTGTCTTTGTCTGTCTTACTCTTGTTTTTGGATGCGGGCGCTGGATATGGGTCCTCTCTTATCTCTCCTGTAGCTCGGGGGAGACCTGGGAGGAGGTGTTGGGGGAAGTCCAGCAGTAAGTGAGCCCTTCCGTATGTCTGTCCGCCTCCCCCCGTCTGCATGCTGCATGCGTAGAGGTTCTAGCAGAGTTCAGAACGTAACTGCCACACAAGTCAACGCTGGACCAACTGTCATTCTTCCTGCACACTCACACCTCACCTTTGACCTTGCTTGCAACTGCTAAAAAGATATACCACTCGTATTCCATTGGGAGATTGCTGAAATTGTTTAATCATGGCCCTGAAATTCTGACTGGAGATACCCAAACCAATTTTGACCTCTGCATATTTAAGAAATGTCTCTTTTCTGAACCCTTTACACTCATAGGCCAACATTATTCTTTTTTTAAATTTAAACAAGAAAGACACTTGAGGCCAGAGGCTGTACATCATAACGTATGATAAACAATGCACTTGTAAATGAACATTTTTTTCTCATTTGGGCAGATGGGTGTGTTGTGGTTTTGAACCACTTCCCCTATACTTGTTTAGGGGACTCAAATAAATAAATGTAAAAATGCCCGCAGATTCCCAAATTGTTTTAGAACTTGATATTTTCAGTGGCAGCTAAAACCAGGTGAAGTAGAGAAGATGACGGCGCAATCGAGAGTTTGAATCCGGTGGCCGGAGAATACGCTCTCCAAGCGTGTACATATGTAACAGCACATACGTCCTGGTTGAATGAGCATTGTGTTAAGAAGCAGAACCACTTGGAAAGCGGAGGACATGTCTAGATGTCATGCTCACCCAAACTTTTGGGATGTTGTGTTGAGGGAAAGCCATAATGGCAAGTTGAACATTACTAAGTTGAATGAATGACAAAATAAACAGTAGCGCAGTGGTTTTTAACTGGTAACAATCATCAGCTTATATGAGCTGGATATACAATGGCACATTTGCTCGTAAGAGGCTTTGGATGTGTGCTTTTCCTGAATGTGCTGATGTACATTTTTGCCAGGATCCTTGTCCATGAGGAAGACAAAAATCTAAAGGAAGAACTACTGTTTAATCCAATGAAAAATCGCAGTCAAGTAGTAGAATAATTGTTCTGATGAAGGATAATTGTTCTACATCAAGGCATACAAAGACAAAGCAAATGTGGTACAATGGAAATTAAAACAAATGTGTGTCAGCGAAGGAAATTCCCTCATGTTTGAACATTTATTAAAGAGTTTGACCAGTATAGATCTGTATGGTGAGAAAGACCCAATATAACCATTAAAATATATTGGTTGCCATTCTAGATTGCACTATTCAAGATAATTTTTTTTACAATAACGCAAACATTTAGAAAAATATTATGGTATGGTATTTTGGCAATATCATACAGCACTAATAAGAACATTGCATTAGCCACAGTATTTCTTAGACTATTTCAGTGTTTTTTATTATTTTCAGAAACCCGAAATATAAAGTATGCATTGAGAAAAAAAAATCATATGCCCATGAAATGCTGACTGTATGGGCGTTCGGAAATAAATGTTAGGATATGTATGAATTCAGACATGATTGGCTGACATAACGGCTATTCTTCTCACCACCATAGGAAATTGTGTAGAATATTAGTAATTTTACCCTTAATTTTATTTCTACCCAGTATTCAAATTTAGATATAGGGATCAAATAAAAGTGATCGAAAAATAATAATAATGTTTCGAATTGTGGGCAAAGTTTTCTGTTTTATTGGAAATTTTTAGCACAGATGTCATCAGATGAACGTTCCAGTACATCAGTGTAAAGATGGTTGCTAGCTAATATATACATTAAATGGCGTTAATACCTTCTACCACGGATCATGTTTCCACGACAACCCCCGTGCCAGATGGTCATTGGAAACATTTCACATCCTTGAGGGTAGCAGGGCGTGACCTCTGAGAGAGAATCTAACCACATGTTTCTGATGTTCTCATTATTTAAGCACTTTTAACTTCCAATGAAACATACATTCATAGAGTCGTAATATATTGAGAATACTACATTAATACACAGATTCCACACTAGTCCCTTGACAAATTGTGTAAATTTGCAGGAAACTAGCTTTAAAATAGCAAATAATAATATCCACCCCCATAACCACCTCTAAATGTTTGATTGAAAACCTCCCAATTCGCCGCACAACGCTCCCATAGACTTTGACATATAGACGTATGTTACTGTACAGCTGCTGCATTGCTATTCAGACACTTCAATTGGCACATTTGCTGTTCTTGACCCTTATCGAAGGGCTGTGAGTGTAAAGGGCCACAAACACATACAGTAATTTGTCTATAACTATTTTATCGGAAACCAACAATGAGCACATGAACCCGAACCATAACTGTCTTTTTCGTCTTCATGTTGACCACAATAGAATCGTCGTCTCACAGGTGACTTGCGTTTCTCATAGATTTACTGCTGTGTTTTTCTGTGTGCCTCAGGTAGGACAGAACTTCATCCCCTCATCGGTACCCAACACGTTCGCGCCGTCACCCACTCCTGCAGCGCTGAGCAGCGGCCTCAACGACCTGTTTGAACTCTCCACAGGCATGGCCGTCACCACGGGAGGCTACGTGGCCCCGAAAACCGTGAGTACCCGCGTGTATGCTTATTCTCTTTTGAGATAGCGTTAGCCACAGCTAATTGTTAATATGAGTCCGGTTCATTCCTTGGTCTCAGCAAAATGAACATGGCCAGGGGTTCTTCGACGATTCTCTTTGGTCAATAAACTGAAGAATGTACGACATTATAATGAGTTGAGAAAGTGAAATATATTTAATTCATGGATTTTATTTTTTTTATCAAGCACCCAATACTCCTTGAAGGAATGCACCCCTTGTCCCAGAACTACCCATAATGCAACAAGCAACCCATTATTCACTCATGGGCAGCGTGTGACGTAAAGGTGTTCACCCCCTTTTACATCAAATCTCCCCAATTTAAAGTGTTCTGGGATAAATTGTATATCAGAGTTAACACCCCAGCAAGGGCAGGCAGTCAGTGGAATGCTCAGTGTTGGCGTCTAGAAACCAGCCCTGTAGCAAAGTCCCTCTTCATGTAGGACAGTCTATAAATATTATAACACGGTGGGATACAGAACAGACACATTGCAAGGTCTTAGGGCCCTGGAGGGCGTTTTATTAACAGTTACAGGAGAGAGGAGATGTGGTGGGGAGGCGGTGGCGGTTGTTGTCTGAGCAGCCTCTCCACTCCTGTGTCGCTGGGGCCTAGTAGCTGTGAAGGCAGTGTGGCTTGGTGTTTCCCTGCCTTCTGGAGCCTCCTCTTCCTTCACTCCAGCTCCTTTATTTCACTTCATCTTCTTCTGTGACATTGTTGGCTTCCACTTCTCTTCCAGTTTCTCCCCATGAGCTGCTCCTTAGGAGCCCCTAAATGCCTCTTGATGAGGTCCCTTTGCACGGGGGACCCTGTTGCCCCCCCCGACACCGGATGGTTCTGGTAGCTGCCAGCTCTATTTGGGGGTTGTTGGTGCTAATACAGGAGGCGGGGGGCGTGTTCATACGTCACAAATTGCATTTTAAACTAGGTTGAATATAAATAACCTTGTTATGACATGGTTTGGCAGTGTGTGTGTGTTAAGTCCAAGTTGGCATCGACAGGCTCCACCCTGAATAGCTGTGGAAAATGGGTCATGTCGATATCAGCTGAGTCATGCAGAAGAGGCTCACAGTGTCCTGGCTCTGGTGTTGGTTTTCATGACAACGTAGCAACAGGACATTGCTTCTCATCTTAGGTATTCAGTTCAATTCATGCCTTTCATTCTCCAGTCCCCTTTGTCTGAGTCACTTGAAGGAATTGGCGACACAAAATGAATTGGTTCAAAATGTACGGGTGCACCTCCCGAATTAGACATTTCTCAATATGTATCCAAGGGGTCCGGTGTTTGTTCTCTCTTCTCAGGCACGCGAGTCAGTTTAGAATGCCAGCAGCATATTTACTGACGCTCTTTCACCAGGTGTGGCTGCCGGCAGTGAAAGCCAAAGGGCTGGAGATCTCTGGCACGTTCTCCCGCCGTCAGGGCCAGATGTACATGGACATGACCTTCACAAACAAGGCCCTGCAGCACATGACTGACTTCGCTATCCAGTTCAACAAGAACAGGTGAGGGAGGGGGCGGCTGGTGCTGGTGTGTCTCAGCTCTACTGGCAGTCAAGGTCCTCTGTGGCCTTTCTGGAAAACTGATGTTCTGCTTTTTTGTTCACGCCAACCTTGTATGTGCAGTGGTGGCTCCGGGCTCGTCGTTATCCTGCATGCGCTATAAGCCGTTCACTAAGCATATTGTTTAAGGTGAATAGTCAAGTTCTCTGAGGCTATGCACTTAGTTGAAGGACTGTGTTTTAGTTTGTCGTAGCTTTTGGCTGTAGACCAGGTTGAATGGTTTGTATGTCATGTCCACTCTAAGTCCTGGTACACAATGGTAGCTCAGCCTGAGTAGCCTTGCTGCATCAACAGAAACATTAAACCACAAAAGAAAAATGTTAAAGATCATGGGACTGCCTGTGTGCTTCATGATCTACTACCGTGTGGTAACTCAAACACAGCCGCCGATCTGGAATGCAGTAACATTGTCCATGACTTTGTACTTTATTAAGACTCTGTTCTGTGTGTATTCTTTCTGTCTAGTTTTGGAGTCATCCCTACCACCCCTCTGCCCATCCACACCCCACTGATGCCCAGCCAGAGTATCGATGTTTCCCTGCCTCTTAACACCATTGGTCCAGTCATGAAGATGGACCCACTGAACAACCTCCAGGTAACCTCCAACGTGCATCGAATGGTTCCGTGGAGCGTGCTAGGCAAGAGCCGGCGTGCCGATCTGCAGAGACCGATCAGTCAATCGCGCCTGAATGCTCCGCTTCTCAAGATATTGGAGCGAATGGAGGAAAAAAGAGGATTATCAAAGAATATTCGTTGGTGCTTTAGCAAAGCAGGTTGCAATAGAAAAGATGACTCTTGATGTTAGCTACAGTACAAGACGTGTAGGTAGTCACTTTGGCCGTTCCTTGTTTAAATGTTCCCGTTTGTGCTGCAAAGCTGAATGAAGGCTTGTAGAAGAAACTTCAGCACACAGGTAACAATGAGTACTCCACTCAATTCCGTGTAGGGGTGACTTGGTGAGGTGAAGTCATCTAATATTTATATTCAATAGATAATAATGTCAGGCAGTGCTGGATTTCTGGGGTTTCACTGGAGTTGGTTTCATCTGCAGACATTCAGTGACAACCGGGAGAATATGCCATGGTCCGGAATCTTAAAGAGCGGCCCGTCCGATTCTAGCCACATTACGACGGCCGGACGAGGGTCATGTTTTAATCATGAGGCAGCACAGGGCCTGCAAACACAGGATATTCAGTCAAAACTGTCTGAAACTCAACTAGCATTTAGGGCCTCACAAGACCCTATCTTTGACTGAAGGATGGTATGAAACAGACTCTCAACAGAACATTGCCATGCAATACCAGCACACTATAACAGGCGACTGGGCTTCGAGATGTCTGTCTGAATTACAAATACATTTCATATTTTGTTCTCTGGATCAAAACTTGCCGATGCTGACATTCTGATGGGAGGGATTGATGGAGCTGTGAGCTTGAGATTAAAGCCTTCAGTCCACACATGCCGTTGAAGCAAATTAGCTGCCGAAGGCCACACTGTTAAATCTAATGCTCTCCAGCACCACAGGACAACAACCAGCTGGAAACAGGGACTCCGCCTTCAGTGCCCCCTCAGAAACAGTTAATATACAGTAATCACAAACCGATACTGCACTGTCCTTCTGCACTACATGAACGTGTCTTGCTTTATACGAGTTCTCCGGAAGTCCAGGTCAGACTTCACCTGTTTGTTGTGGACTCGTACAGTAGCTTCTCACTTGTACTATGCTAATGAACTACCTTGGTTAGTTAGTCTTTTTGAATGTTGTGTAGCTTCCAGTTCCACTATACAGCAACTTGTATTCCTTGCTTATGGAAGTGTCTGTAGAGTCAGTGCTGACTCTGGTATTACTCCGGCACCGCCGTCACATTTTACTGTTTTGAAAAGGAAAGAAACTGTATTAAAGCATTATCAATTTACAACGTCAAACGTGTTAGGCTGTGTAAGGGGCAGTGTATTCTTTGCAGAGACACCTCTGAGACCTACAGAAGAAATGAAGATGTAACTGAGTACTGAGACAATGGTGATAGGCACTCAATCACAACCCAGTCTGGGGCAATGTACCGAATGACTCAGACCCCTCTTCCACGCTCTTTATTAGGATGTGTCTTGGGTGTTGGTATAGTTTATTAAAACATTGATGATTCACATGGTATGACATAAAGGGAAAGAACCGATCACCCCATTTAAAGGACCGAGCTCCACCAAAAACACACTGCTCTTACCTTATCTAAAAGGCTGAGTCACACATCTCATTACCAGTTACAGTCAAGGTTTAGGTGCACAGCAGGTCGTGTGCAGAGGTGAATGATCACTTTCTATTTCCGTGGGCTAGAATCTGTTATTTACCAATGATTTGATGTGAAAGTGTGACTCGCCGAGTGGACGTTCTCATTCGGTTAAGGGGAATTTGACCGAGCCCAGAGGCGCAGGGAGGTCAGTTTGGTTCAGGCGTGTAGGTGAAGACTGTGCCGTTGTGTGTTAACTGAGTTCTGACTGCTGGAGCTCTGACTCCATGCTGTTTCATGATGCAAGTGATGTTGAGAGATCACCAGGCGAAGCTTTTCATGGCCTGACAACTTGGGTCACGGCGGATGAGGTGCTGGCCTGGCAGTGCACATTCCCCCCACTAGGCGGCGGCGTGGGCGCTGGTGAGGGACAGGAGCGGCAGGAGATGCCAGCGGGGCACACGCCATGCGGCCATGACAACCCAGTTCAGGGCTGTGTTCCCACGCACTCCTGCGTCCGGCTCTCTCTACCCACGCTCCCTCACAGGCAAATGTCCAGTCTCGCTTCTCTGCAGCCGTATTATTTAGAGCCAGACCAGTGTTAAAGGACTTTTCAAAAACTCTGGTCGTGCGTTTGATTCCCACTGGGGACCAGGTCAGAAATGTATGCGCTCGGTACTGTCGCTCTGGACAAAGGCGTCAGCCGAAGCTCTAAAATGTCATGAAAATGTCTGACTGGTTTCATTTTAAGGTTGTCTTTGTTCACAGGTGGCTGTGAAGAACAGCATTGACGTCTTCTACTTCAGTGGGCTTATCCCACTCAACATCTTCTTTGTGGAGGACGGCAAAATGGGTATGTTTGTGCAGCAACATAAATAGTCATAAATACTTAATAACCAGAGTAGGACAGTCACTACAGTTTATTTTAGAGTGGCGTGAGGACCCTTTTACTATAATTACCACTTCACAGGAATTTGCTTCCCACTACAGTAGTGTGACTTCTGTTTTGTTACCCCTCTCTGTATCTGCCTCAGAGCGACAGGTGTTCCTGGCCACCTGGAAAGACATCCCTAATGAGAATGAGCTGCAGTACCAGATCAAGGAATGCCATTTAAATGCAGGTAGGTCTCTTAGTATGTGTAGATCAGAGCTTTGTGTACCTTTGAAACAATACATGCTATGATTTTGTAACTTTCCTTTCATATCACCAAGCGAGGAAAAAACACCCAAATCTCTGTTGGTTTTTCTTTATCCACTGGTCTTTAGATGTAAGAAAGCAGATACCGGTCTGGAAATATAAGTTAGGGTCTCTAACCCTCCTAACTCTGACTGTGATCAAGGCCCTTCACACTGTGTTGTTGGATCTTCACCTTGTCTCAAGTGTGATTCGGCTTTAATTTGCTTTTCACACACCGCGGCCGAAACTGCTTTTACTCCTGTATTTCTGAAGTTGTTAGAGGAGCATTTTTAGATGTTTGAACACTACAGTGTTTGGATGCTGGTAAAAGGAAACATGGGATAAGAGATTCTTGAACTGGACTTGGTTACTTCATGTTGGTGTTGTTTCCTATTGATGGACTTTCACTGTGATTAGCGAAGCACCTACAAAGTAGAATGAAAGGAATTAAGCAAGTGAGATTTAAATTCCAAGTGGATTTGGCACCCTCCCAAACTAAAAAATCAGCCTGGGAAGGAGAGATCCATTTGGTGGGTGGGCCTTGTCACGTTATAGAGACATACAGGATGTTGATCCACTCTACTGTTGGGAAGACTTACTTCACTCCTTCACTCCTTGCCTCATTTGTTTTTTTTGACATTTTGCTCTTTTTCCTTCTTTCCATCCACCGCCTGTCTCTTAGGACTCATTTGAAGGTCCCTGGCCTCACCTCTCATTCCCCCTCTTTCCCTGAAGGAGACTTCACACAAGCTCTGTAATGATAGCCCTCACCCATGGCCTGTTGCCCCAGACAAGAGTGACTCGGGGCTTGTAGCAGGGGCACTGACCAGTGCTCTGGACAGGACCTACCATGAGTCTCAGGGTCAGAGGTTATGGTAGTGCTAGTTTGTCCTAATGTGTTGTGCCATCCCTGCCCCTAGATGTGAAGTTTGCGGTTTGTAGTATCTCCTCCCTGTGGTGTCACAGTAACGGTACCGCTACTTAGTCCTCATGCCCAGAGGGAATCTGGGGGTTGTAGGATCTCCTCCCTGTGGTGTCACAGTAACGGTACCGCTACGTAGTTCTCATGCCCAGGGGGAGTCTGGGGGTTGTAATCCTCATGCCCAGTGTTTAGCCAGACCAAGATTAATGTATAGCCATGTGTTTTCTTTTTCTTTTTTTCTTTTTTTTACATACATTTGGACATGCTAAAACTATTATTAATATTATTATAAATATGAGTTGTCTTATATTATCTTCATATCTATTTTTTGTTGAGTACATCAGTCCTAGCTTTTAGATAAATCTGCGACCAACAATGGAAACTGCAGAGGCCACTGCTGGGAATCATACATATATATGATATATAATAATACCCTGTAGTAATACCCTGTAATCATATCCAGTAGTCATACCCTGTAGTAATACCCTGTAATCATAGCCAGTAGTCATACCCTGTAGTAATACCCTGTAATCATAGCCAGTAGTCATACCCTGTAGTAATACCCTGTAATCATAGCCAGTAGTCATACCCTGTAGTTAACACCTCCTGATCCATGGAGAATGACATTCACAAAATGTACGCCACTATAGTACAGGTCAAAGTACAAACCTGATTCCCAAAAAGTTGGGACACTGTACAATCGTGAATAAAAACAGAATGCAATGATGTGGAAGTTTCAAATTTCAATATTTTATTCAGAATACAACATAGACTGAGAAAATGTATCACTTTAGGGAAAAATAAGTTGATTTTAAATTTCATGGCATTAACACATCTCAAAAAAGTTGGGACAAGGCCATGTTTACCACTGTGTGGCATCTCTTCTTCTTTTTATAACAGACTGCAAACGTCTGGGGACTGAGGAGACAAGTTGCTCAAGTTTATGAATAGGAATGTTGTCCCATTCTTGGCTTCTAGTTGCTCAACTGTCTTAGGGCTTCTTTGTCGCACCTTCCTCTTTATGATGCGCCAAATGTTTTCTATGGGTGACCGATCTGGACTGTAGGCTGGCCATTTCAGTACCCGGATCCTTCTTCTATGCAGCCATGACATTGTAATTGATGCAATATGTGGTCTGGCATTGTCATGTTGGAAAATGCAAGGTCTTCCCTGAAAGAGACGACGTCTGGATGGGAGCATATGTTGTTCTAGAACTTGGATATAACTGTCAGCATTGATGGTGCCTTTCCAGATGTGTAGGCTGCCCATGCCACACGCACTCATGCAACCCCATACCATCAGAGATGCAGGCTTCTGAATTGAGCGCTGATAACAACTTGGGTTGTCCTTGTCCTCTTTAGTCTGGATGACATGGCGTCCCAGTTTTCCAAAATGAACTTCAAATTTTGATTCGTCTGACCACAGAACACTTTTCCACTTTGCCACAGTCCATTTTAAATGATCCTTGGCCCAGAGAAAACGCCTGCGCTTCTGGATCCTGTTTAGATACGGCTTCTTTTTTGACCTATAGAGTTTTAGCCGGCAACGGTGGTGGATTGTGTTCACCGACAATGTTTTCTGGAAGTATTCCTGAGCCCATGTTGTGATTTCCATTACAGTATCATTCCTGTATGTGATGCAGTGCCGTCTGAGGGCCCGAAGATCACGGGCATCCAGTATGGTTTTCCGGTCTTGACCCTTACGCACAAAGATTGTTCCAGATTCTCTGAATCTTTGGATGATAGTATGCACTGTAGATGATGATGATAACTTCTAACTCTTTGGAATTTTTATCTGAGAAACTCCTTTCTGATATTTGCTCCACAATCTTTCGCCGCAGCATTGGGGGAATTGGTGATCCTCTGCCCATCTTGACTTCTGAGAGACACTGCCACTCTGAGAGGCTCTTTTTATACCCAATCATGTTGCCAATTGACATAATAGGTTGCAAATTGGTCCTCCAGCTGTTCCTTATCTGTACATTAAACTTTTCCGGCCTCTTATTGCTACCTGTCCCAACTTTTTTGGAATGTGTAGCTCTCATGAAATTCAAAATGAGCCAATATTTGGCATGACATTACAAAATGCCTCACATTCAACATTTGATATGTTATCTATATTCTATTGTGAATTAAATATACACTTATGGGATTTTATGGGAATTATTCCATTCCTTTTTTTCTCACAATTTGTACCGTGTCCCAACTTTTTTGTAATTCGGGTTTGTAGATCATATTTTCTCAGATCTGTGTCTGAATGAGTACAGAAAATGTAAAATAATGAATTTGAACTGCATTACACTGGAGAATAAATGTGACTAATATGCACTCATCAGTAGTCACCCTTGGGGCTGAGCTTTGCTTGTGTAGCGTTCCACCTCGGTTTGATTAAGGTCGAGTTGTCCCTTCATCATTCCAGAAATCCTTTACCAGGGATTTCCCCTGACTCTTATTTAATGTGGCCTTGCAGACACAGTGTCAGGAAAACTACAGAACGACAACATCTACACCATCGCCAAAAGGAACGTGGAGGGCCAGGACATGCTCTACCAGTCCCTAAAGCTCACCAACGGCATCTGGATCCTGGCTGAGCTTCGCATCCAACCTGGCAACCCTAACTACACAGTAAGACACACCCATTTAATATTCACACACATCAAATTAACATCAGTTAAGTGTCAAGTGAAGGCTTTTTAATAGTTACCACCCTTCTCTAACTGAAATATGTTGAATCCGGTAACTAAATATACCACAAAGCCTGTGCTACTTAGAGATGGGTTATGAAATGAATGCAAGTTATTTATATTATTTCTTGTACACACCCAGCCAGATTGCCTTTGCCCGTCATGTGTTTAATTGAGCCGATTCAACATCAAGGCCTTGTTGGTAACAACTTGTTCTCTGGGAGAATCATGGCTGGACTCAGCAGCAAACGTTCTGCTTGCTTACATTGCGCCCCTGTAAATTAGTGAAGAACAATCAGAAGTCCGTAAAGCACTGCTAAACAGCACATAAATCCAGGCTTTGTCAGTCCTATCAAGGGTGGTGTGTTGGGACTCATAGGTCCTTAATTGTTTTCTCAGCCGTTCAAGGCCAACTACAGATGAACGTATTCAGATGTCCTATTTTAACTGCCTTGAGAATGTCTTGAAATAGACATGAGTCAATCTCTTTCTTTTCCCTAAGTTATAGTCCTATACTTTTTCTTCCAGAAGGATTTATGTAACACATGGTTATGTCATCTCAGTGCAGTCCCCATCTTATACTCTTATGGCTTTTCTTGTAACAGTTACGTTAGAGGTTGTTCTCAGGGAAGGTCTGTGAGCACGGCTGACAAGCTGAAGGCACTTTAGAAAACTCAATATCAGCACACTCATATTTCCTTGCAGTAAGGGCTGGTGGCTTCCATACATTACATAAAACCAAACTCACTGGGGAATGATATTCCATTTGTTCTACAGTATTACTTGTTGATTACTACATCGATAGCCTTTCTCTGCTCGCCACATCATCTTCATACCAGCATTTTGTAAGGCACTCTTCAGTTATGTGAAATACTGAATGCATCAAAAGCTTGAAGGAAAATAAGTGTCACACTTGAGCGCCACTACAAACGTTGCCTTGCCATCAGCATTGTGTCAATTTGACATTATACCTGCTACACCAGGAACCCACTTAAATCAACCATTTCCCCCCCCCGCATTTTCCACTAAAAACGTTGCCTTGCCATCAGCACACTGTCAATTTGACATTTTACCTGCTACACCAGGAACCCACTGAAATCAACCATTTTCACTCCGCATTTTCCCCCTGCCCACTAAAAGAATGGACTTGTGCGTCAGCCATCGAGAAAATGACCCGACACGAGCAGCATCGTAGCAGCCGTCATTGATTTCAAAGGAGGCGTTCCTTAATCAGCGGGTGGCAACGCGTGACGCTCGATGACTCTACTGGAGCTATTCAGTTATACGTTAGCAAGCAATCCTTTTTGATTGCGCAAGCCCAGGCAAAATAACATCAGCCTCAGTAGGCTGCTGTCTGCTTCCAGACGATCCTTGTGGCACAGCCTGTCCACAGGTACGCTACGCTAATATGTTTTACGTGCACCTCCCTGCCTGCATTTCCGCCTGGCTGGTAAAATGTATGACTCTCCGTCTGAGTGCCTCCTCACCCTGACTGTTTTACAGTCCACTGTTTAGTCAACGGCTGCTCCCTGGTTTGATTGCCTCGGCTGTGCGTCCCCTCGCGGAAACAGCCTGTTTGGCTTTGACAGCCTTGCAGTCATTCCCCAGGTAATATATTTTCATTAGGATGTCGGCCCCGTTTCCTCCCAGCAGTCGTGCTGCTGCAGCCGGTGGATAACATTGGGACGAATTGGATAAGTTGTTCATGAGGAAACCTTGTCAGCAAATCTGCGTCTGAACCACTGGTTGGGCTGGCACAATTACTGTCTGTATGAACAATTACTCTGAATGAAGATGGTCGTAAAAATAACTGCCCAAACAAAAGCAAAGAATAATCATATTAACTAACAGCTGAATGAAGACTGGATAGCTGGTCAGTGCTGCTCGCATAAAATTCAGCATATTAGCTACGTCCCAGAGATTTGTGTTAACCACTTTGCTTGTGCAACTAGTACACCCATGTTAGCTTGTTGGGCACATTAGCTAATTAGCTGTCTTACAATTAAAGTGAGGCCATAACGCACAGTACTTGATTTACCATTAATTTTTGTTAGCCACTAAATAATCAGAAAAATTCTATAGTAGAGGCTCAAGCCTTGAGTATGTCGCTGGGTGATGTGTGGCTGGAAGCTCCAAGGTGTGAATCATATTGGCCAAACACTGCCGGGGTGGGTGTGACATTGTCGGTAGGGATTACCTTGTCTCGACGCTCTCACTAGTGACTCAATCAGGTGGTTCGGGCTCCAGCCAAAGCTAACTGAGGTGGAAAGAAGGTGAATAACTTGGTGAAAATCCTCAGGAAGAAGCCATACTACAATCTTCAACTCCCTCTGAGGCTGGGACTAGACAGTGTTTTAGAGATAATTGGATATCACAAGATAAGAGAGGGTGAAAATCCAATTGTAAATGTAAAATAAACATTTTAAAAATGTAAATAGAAGTGTATAATCTGAAACTCCTAATGTATCCTACAATTATGCAATATGGGTCCAAAAACTAAAGTGTGACTGCATTTATTACACACATTGACCAAATACTCTTTGTTCCCTAAAAGGTGGGGGGTACTAAAAGGTTCTCCAGCTATGGATTCAAATACAACTGACAACTTGCACTTTGACTTAATTGCATTGTATTACGTTCATAATACAATGCACTGAGCCAAAAGAAGAGAATGTGTCACTGCTCAAATACAGCTCCCGAAAAAACTGAAACCACTGCACCTTTTTCTTTCCTTTCCAAAAAAGCCGAAAAGGAAGGTTTTGAGTGAGGAACAGAAGTTAAAAAAAATTTTTTCCCGGAGCTGTATATTTGGTCCTCCCTGTATTATTGTACTAAGTTGTGTTCAGGAAAGGTATAGTTGCAAAGCAGAGAAAATGGTGTGCAGAGGACTTGAGTCTTATCGTGCTGAAATGCAAGCTATATTTCTATCTTCATCTTTTTTTTTTCCCCTGTCCTCTTTCAGTTGTCCTTGAAATGCCGGGCTCCCGAGGTTTCCCAGTACGTCTACCAGGTGTACGACTCAGTCCTGAAGAACTGATCGCTCTGCCCGTCCACGCACCAACTTCCACTCCACACTTCTTCCCAAGTCGTTTATTATCTACTCATTTCCCCCACAGCCTTTACCTCCATTTGGGAATGCGACACCCCTATTGCGTCCTGAACTAAATGTCTTAATGTTGTGAAACGTGGTTGATGGCGAAGTTTCCCCAAAAAGATGAAATCTTTCATATTCACAAAGCCTTCACCAACATATACTGTATAGGCAATATTGGAAAGTTTAATATCATGTTTTTGTGTTGATTCTTTTAATGCATGTTTGGCTTCCGTGGTCCATTTCCTGCTTTCTCAACTATTCCACCAGACGTCCAGGCCTTGCTGGGGCCGAAGGCTAGTTGAAATTGTTGCTGAATTTCTATGATGGAGCAGCTACTATTTTCCGCCGAGATGGCAATGAGAGGCGAAAGGTGGGCCAGGGAACATGAAATAGATTTTAATGCATTAGTGGATGTCATTCTGCTCTCATTTTCAGAACCACTATGTAAACCACTATTTATGGTAGATCTTATTAGGTGTTGGCCCCAGTCTGTGTCATTCTTTTTTTTTTTTTTTTTTACTAATACTTGCAGGCAGCTGATGCTTTTGTGCTTCTCATCCCCTTTCGCATTGCTGAATCTGCCACAGCACTCAAACACAGTTACCATTCCTAAATTGTCATTCCTTGATTTCTATGAATCCAATTCCCTTTGCTTGATCTGTAGTTGCATTACTCCGTAACATGTGATGTCGGAAGACTTGTCCTCACCTGATTCCAATGAGATATTATGCTTTGTACTTTATATGTAAGGTTGTTATTGATATTGCATTTGCAGCTGTTCATCCGAACTGTAAACCCTGGGTCAGACCCAAAGCCAGGGTCAATATCAATTCACATTTTCAAAACCGGGAACAATCCCATATTGTCATCAATGACTTGTTTTAGTGTGTGTTTTGTGTTCTAAAACCACCTTTGTTGCATTGCTTTATCCTCAACATGGAGGATATTTAGTTGTTGGAGGCCATCTAAGGACCCGGTTCACTACCCCATGACTAGTATGTGAAGTGGTGTAGTTTGTAGAGCTGAAGTTCTGTATGACTAATGGATAATTGTTATATTGCTACGCTATAACCCAGAATAATTGTGCTTCTGTTCCTTACCAGAAAAACATCACTACAATATTAGTTATTTACCACCAAATTCCTCATGTGGGAGAAGTGATCCAAGAGGTTTTAAAAAATAAATAAATGTAGGCCTTTACAAACTTTTTTTTTTTTTAATATACCATATCTCAATTACTAACACTGCTTGTTAAATCTGTGGTTGTTGAGCTAATGGTTGTTGAGCTGTTAATCTGTTTATTGAAACCAGTGTAAAGTGCAGTATCAAGGATACCTGTTGTGTTTGGGACTTCAGTGGTCCACTGTTATTGTTGCCATACATGTGAATGTGCCTGTGGCCATTACTCCCAAGACATCTTAGCTGGATGTTTTCCTCATTCTCAAAGACTTAATGTCATGGGAAGGTTTTATCTTGGCCACAGTTTTACTTCGGCATCCCAAGCAAGATGTCAGGATGAAGGTTTATTTGGGTTTGGCTTTGTCACCTAAAACAATATGTACAGAAAATATTCCATGTACTTTTTTAAAGCCCAGCGAGCAGCAATAGGCAGAACAGCAGTAAGACCTAATATGGTAATCTGAATGACAGTTTTTAGCATCTTCTCCTCAAGCTTGACTGTTGATCCTGCATCACCCCTCAATGCCAATGTGTCACTGTATCCTCTCTTATTTCAATAAAAAGTCTGGTATAAACATATGATGTGCCTAATGTCTTGAATACACCAACAGCACTCTGCTTACCTTGAAATCCATAAAGAAGCTTTTGGCATTTTACAGCAAATTCTCAACAGAGTCTAAATAGTGGATTTATCCGTTTGTCGCGCCAACCTTTAGGTCCTGTCATTTGTTGTTATGACCAACTTAAACAGTTCTAAAATTACCTTTTTGTGACTTTTCATTTACTTTTCTATGCAATGCAATATATCAATTCCTGATACAGGTAAATTCACAACTCAAGACAGACATAATATATACAGTGGATTTAAAATGTCTACACCCTGTTAAAATGCCATGTTCAGAAGGTTTTGTGCCAAAATTGCGTGGTATTTGGAACTGTTCATAATTCCCTCCACCCTGACTAAGGCCCCAGTTCCAGCTGAAGAAAAACAGCCCCAAAGCATGATGCTGCCCCCACCATGCTTCACTGTGGATGTTGGTGTTCTTTGTGTGATGTGCAGTGTTGTTTTTGCACCAAACATACCTTTTGGAATTCTGGCCAAAAAGTTCAAGCTTGGTTTCCTCAATGGGAATTTGCCCATCCAGTCTACATGTGTTTTGTGGATTTGGAGAAGGCGTATGACCGGGTCCCCCGAGAGATGCTGTGGGAGGTGCTGCGGGAGTATGGGGTGTGGAGGTCCCTTTTGAGGGCTATCCAATCCCTGTACGTCCAAAGTGAGAGCTGTGTTTGGGTTCTCGGTAGTAAGTCGGACTCGTTCCAGGTGGGGGTAAGCCTCCACCAGGGCTGCGCTTTGTCACCAATCCTGTTTTTAACTTATGGACCGGATATCGAGGCGTAGTCGGGGTGGGGAGGGATTGCAGTTCGGTGGGCTGGGGATCTCATCGCTGCTTTTTGCGGGTGATGTGGTCCTGATGGCATCATCGGTCTGTGACCTTCAGTACTCACTGGACCGGTTCGCAACTGTGTGCAAAACGGTTGGGATGAGGATTAGCACCTCTAAATCTGAGGCCATGGTTCTCAGCAGGAAACCGATGGAGTGCCTCCTCCGGGTAGGGAATGAGGTGTTACCCCAAGTAAAGGAGTTCAAGTATCTCAAGGTGTATCTCAAGGCTTGTTTGCGAGTGAGGGGACAATGGAGCGGGAGATTGGCCGGAGAATCTGAGCAGCGGGGGCGGTATTGCAAGGAAGTTTGGGGTCCCCTGCTGGAGCTGCTGCCCCCGCGACCCGATACCGGATAAGCAGATGAAGATGAGAGAGACTTTAAATGATGGCAGGTGTGTAATGACTTCTATTTAACATGAGTTTGAATGTGATTGGTTAATTCTGAACACAGCCACATCCCCAGTTATAAGAGGGTGTGCATACTTATGCAACCAGGTTATTGTAAGGTTTTTATTTTCCATTTTTCCTCTTTGAAGATTTCAGTTTGTTTTTCAATTGAATTGTTCACATTATAGATCATTAAAAGTGGAAAAGGTTCTGACAAGATTTTTTTGTTTCATTCTTTTACATCACAAAAACCTGGCATTTTAACAGGGGTGTGTACACTTTGTATATCCACTGTATATAATAAAAATGTCTACCACAGCTATTGATAACAACAATGTAGTGGCATCATTTCACCCACTAGACGGTGGGTCATAATGGCATAATTTTACCTATGACCAGTCTGGTATGTTTATACCAGACTGGTCAAGGTTTGAACAATTTTTATATATATATATATATATAGGCTATGTGCTTTCTCCACTGTAGTCTAATAGAAAATGTCAACAAAATGCACAAAATGATCTATCTCTTGGTTATTGGTTGATGTGTAACTAGTTTTTGTAAGGAATACATTTGACCATTTTAGTAATTTAGCAGATACTTATCCAGAAGGAGCTCTTGCTCAAGGACAGAACCATGACAGTATGAAGGTCCCTATCATGTGAAGTGTCTAGCCACTATAAAAAAGCACCTCATATGTTAACGACTCGGGCTTGTGTGAACATGTTAGATATGTTAACTATGTTGGCATCGGCATAGAACTGAGAAGAAGGCTGCAGCGAACACTATAGTAAAAATACTTTTTTCCATTAAGAGATCTAAAGACACCGCCACCAGAAACCCATTAAGGACAGTACACAGCAACACAGTTCAAGGGGATGCGGTTGTTTTTAAGTACAGGTCCAAAGCCTAGCATGATATAATCAGAGACCCCTTAAGAGCAGTAAACTGTAACAAGATTCAGGGTAAGCCAGTTAACACTGTGAACAAGACCAACGCCTAGCACCATACCATCAGAGATACATTAGGAGCAATAAATGGCAACAAGGTCAAAGTTCAAGGGAACCATGTGCATTTCATTAATAACTTCAAAGCCATTATTATAGCCCTAAATTGGCCCAGTAGAGAAATAGATTGCAAGGTTATTATTGTATCTGGGAGGTTGTGTGATACACTATAAATTGTATGTGTTTACAGTACAAATGAGATTATTATGCAGGCCTCCTCAGGGATGGTTGGGAAGATATTTGCTAAGCTGTGCTTGGGTTGTCTCCCTTTTTCAGGTTAAACTAAATGCCATACAGTTAACATTTAAATAAAAATAATTTCAGGATATGTTTGCGGTATTTCCATCCATATCAGATATACCAAGTCAAAACGTTTTTTACGAAGTCCCCCCTGTGATGTATAAACATTTCTGAGGAGATGTTTGAAGGTATGCATGTTGTTTTTCAAAGGTGAAGGTCACTTGAAGACCTTGATAATTTATAATAACTATTTTCAAAATACGTTTTACCTTTTTCAAATTCTTTCTTAACTTCAATTATATAGGAAATTACATTGAAGTACATATGTATAGTAGGCTCTATTGTCAACAACAACAACTCTATTGCCTAATTCTCTAAAACAATGTTGGAGGTGGCTAAAGGTAGAAATATTAACATTACATTCGCTGGCAACAGCTCTTCTAGACATTCCTGGACTCAGCATGTCATGTGTTTGCTCCTGAAAGGAACTGAGGCATCTGTGCTGTGTGACAAAACTGCACATCTTAGTGTCCTTTTCCCCACATTTTCCCCAGCACAAAGTGAATATGTGGCGTGATCATGCAGTTAAATGAGCTTCTTGATATGTGACACCTGCCGCATTAATTGATTATCTTGGCAAAGGAGAAATGCTCACTAACAAAGAATTTAAGAGAAATAAGCTCAACTCATGAAACACGGGACCAACACTTTCCAAGTGAATATTTTTATTTGGTGTAAACATTTGTATTGCATGACTTTAGGGTGTGGGAAGTGGGGTTAGAAACTATTTATTTCTAAGCCTACATGATAAAGAATAGGTAAATAACAGCAACATTGTCATTTCTATCTGAGCTTGGAGGAATACATCTTCCCACATTCACTCCTTCACTTTGGTCAGCAGCATGTTTCCTTGCCACTCCACCGGGCCATGTTAACTGGCTGGCTACATCACATTATTACACCTTTATGCGTATAGTAAAGGATTGTGGAAGGTGACGTGTGCTAGACAGGTACTGTATGTAGCATGTGGTTACTTAGCAACAGGGGCAAAAGATATTGTTGCTAAGTAACAGCCTTTTTTATTGCCCATCGTGTTCCGTGTGTAGTCTACACATGTTGTTCGAAGCACTAGAGTTAATATGGCAATGTGTTCACACTGGCAGCCCAATTCTGATGATTCTTTCCACTAATTGGTGTTTTCTCCAATAAGACATTTTAACATCAGAGCTTTTTCAGAGCTGAACTGTACTGGTCAAAATAACAAATATCCTCACATATAGGTTTCCTTACCTTTCAGTTTCTGTTTTGGTTTAGTTCCCTTGGCACTGTATTAACATTTGTGGAACAAGTCCCATTGTGCCGAAATAAGACTTTTCCTCGTATCATTTTTATTACATTTGAAAGTATCTGGAATGTATTGTGAAACACAACAGAGTTACATATAGAAAATATTTATAATAATTTTTTGAATTGAGACTATTGGTTTTTTATTCATTAACTGTTTAATAATCTTATAACACACTGAAATCTCCCCCCGGAAACATTCTCGCCTGTAGTCTCCTCAAAGAGAGAAGGCAAATCGTGTCATTGTTTAAAATTCAGTGTTGTAAATGTTAAAAGCAGGAATCTACAAGTCCCTTTAAAAAAAAGATAGAAATGTATAAAGATGTGGTTTAGTGGTAACACTCCTGGTCCAGAGGTAACATTCCTGGTCTAGTGGGAACACTCCTGGTCCAGAGGTAACACTCCTGGTTTAGTGGTAACACTCCTGGTCTAGTGGTAACACTCCTGGTCCAGTGGTAACACTCCTGGTCCAGTGGTAACACTCCTGGTCCAGTGGTAACACTCCTGGTCCAGTGGTAACACTCCTGGTCCAGTGGTAACATTCCTGGACCAGTCCTGGTGTAGTGGTAACACTCCAGGTCCAACAGTAACACTCCTGGTCCAGCAGTAACACTGTAACACTCCTGGTCTAGCGGTAACAATCCTGGACTAGCGGTAACACTCCTGGTCTAGTGGCAACACACCCATCAAAGACCAGGGTTTCCCCTTAACCACCATGTCTCTTAATTTGTTTCCATATGTCTAAAAAAGTCTGTCTATAAAAGTTTTGAAAACTCACAAAACTTCTTTATGATGAATCAAAGTGATGAAAGCCCTAGCGATTGTGATTTAGTAGATATACAGTGGGGAGAAGAAGTATTTGATACACTGCCGGTTTTCCGACTTACAAAGCATGTAGAGGTCTGTAATTTTTTATTATAGGTACACTTCAACTGTGAGAGATGGAATCTAAAACAAAAATCCAGAAAATCACATTTAAATAATTAATTTGCATTTTATTGCATTAGATAAGTATTTGATCACCTACCAAACAGTAAGAATTCCGGCTCTCACAGACCTGTTAGCTTTTCTTTAGGAAGCCCTCCTGTTCTCCACTCATTACCTGTATTAACTGCACCTGTTTGAACTCGTTACCTGTATAAAAGACACCTGTCCACACACTTAATCAAACAGACGCCAACCTCTCCACAATGGCCAAGACAAGAGAGCTGTGTAAGGACATCAGGGATAAAATTCTAGACCTGCACAAGGCTGGGATGGGCTACAGGACAATAGGCAAGGTCATGTGGTCTGATGAGACAAAAATAGAGCTCTTTGGTCTAAACTCCTCTCGTTGTGTTTGGAGGAAGAAGAAGGATGAGTACAACCCCAAGAACACCATCCCAACCATGAAGCATGGAGGTGGAAACATCATTCTTTGGGGATGCTATTCTGCAAAGGGGACAGGACAACAGCACTGTATTGAGAGGAGGCTGGATGGGGCCATGTATTGCGAGATCTTGGCCAACAACCTCCAACTAAGGAGTGGCTCCGTAAGAAGCATCTCAAGGTCCTGGAGTGGCCTAGCCAGTCTCCAGACCTGAACCCAATAGAAAATCTTTGGAGGGAGCTGAAAGTTCGTATTGCCCAGCGACAGCCCCAAGATCTGGAGGTCTGTATAGAGGTGTGGGCCAAAATCCCTGCTGCAGTGTGTGCAAACCTGGTCAAGAACTACAGGTAACATATGATCTCTGTAATTGCAAACAAAGGTTTCTCTACCAAATATTAAGTTCTGCTTTTCTGATGTATCAAATACTTGTGTCATGCAATAAAATGCAAATTAATTACTTACAAATCATACAATGTGATTTTCTGGATTTTTGTTTTAGATTCCTTCACTCAGTTGAACAGTACCTATGATAAAAATTACAGACTTCTACATGCTTTGTAAGTGGGAAACACTGACGATTTTGCAGGTTATCAAATACTTGTTCTCCTCACTGTATCATTATGCCATGCTTCATTCCTACATGCAGGTTGGCATCGATCACTAACTGATTGATCTATTAGTTGAACAATCTTGTTCAAAGGGGAGATTTACTTATGTTACAGGGGTGACATACAGTATCTCACAAAAGTGAGTACACCCCTCACATTTTTGTAAAAATTTGAGTATATCTTTTCATGTGAACACTGAGGAAATGACACAGCTACAATGTAAAGTAATGAGGGTACAGCTTGTATAACAGTGTAAATTTGCTGTCCCCTCAAAATAATTAAACACACAGTCATTAATGTCTAAACTGCTGGCAACAAAAGTGAGTATACTCCTAGGTGAAAATGTCCAAATTGGGCCCAATTAGCCATTTTCCCTCCCTGGTGTCATGTGACTTGTTAGTGTTGCAAGGTCTCAGGTGTGAATGGGGAGCAGGTGTGTTTAATTTGGTGTTATCGCTCTCACACTCCCTCATCCTGGTCACTGGAAGTTCAACATGGCACCTCATGGCAAAGAACTCTCTGAGGATCTGAAAAAGAAAATTGTTGCTCTATATAAAGATGGCCTATGCTATAAAAAGATTGCCAAGACCCTGAAACTGAGCTGCAGCATGGTGGCCAAGACCATACAGCGGTTTAACAGGACAGGTTCCCCTCAGAACAGGCCTCGCCATGGTCGACCAAAGATGTTGTGTGCATGTGCTCAGCGTCATATCCAGAGGTTGTTTTTGGGAAATAGACGTATGAGTGCTGCCAGCATTGCTGCAGAGGTTGAAGGGGTGAGGGATCGGCCTGTCAGTGCTCAGACCATACGCCACACACTGTATCAAATTAGTCTGCATGGCTGTCGTCCCAGAAGGAAGCCTCTTCTAAAAATGATGCACAAGAAAGCCCACAAACAGTTTGCTGAAGACAAGCAGAGTAAGGACATGGATTACTGGAACCATGTCCTGTGGTCTGATGAGACCAAGATAAACTTATTTGGTTCAGATGGTCTCAAGCGTGTGTGGCGACAACCAGGTGAGGAGTACAAAGACAAGTGAGTCTTGCCTACAGTCAAGCATGGTGGTAGGAGTGTCATGGTCTGGGGCTGCATGAGTGCTGCCGGCACTGGGGAGCTACAATTCATTGAGGGAACCATGAATGCCAACGTACTGTAACACTGAAGCAGAGCCTGATCCCCTATTACAGGAAAGACATATATTACAGGGGAGATTGACATATATCACAGGGGAGACATATATTGCAGGGGAGATTGACATAGGCTTGGTAAAAACAATGGATATTCCACCTAGGAACTATTGTTTATAATACTGGAATACTCTCACATACAGCGGTGTCTCTCCGTCAGGCATATGCTCTCACGTTTTTTGAGACTGTTTCCTTGACATCATGTCGTGTCATTTTCGTGACTGATGCACCTGCAATTTGGGCGCCAACTGTCTGACCTCTTTGGAAGTAAGTTGCTTCATGTTGCTTTGAAATACCGAAGTGTTGATTGTCAGACCTCTTGTGGAGCTGACACATATATATCCTTAATTGGCAATCAACCTACGGTGACCTCGACAGCTGTCTTTCTAATTGTGATTTAGTCACTTCAAAGCAAAAGTCATTTTCAGTGTGGTGTTGCCTTTATATTGTTCCCTCCCTGTAGTTGCTGAGATAAACAGAAAACTTCACACAGTTGTCAAACATTAATATGCATTTCTCACTGGGTAGACCATTTCTTTACCTACATCAGCCTTCTGTCAATTCATGTTTCATCATGATGTTACTAGGCAGACCTATTTTTTTTTTGACTTTTTTTAATATAACATTGATATTTATATAATTATTTCAAATTATTTTCAGATCTGGCTGTCCTGATAAGAATTGGGTAAGGCACTTTTGTGAGACAAAAAACGTGTGCAGGTAAAGACAAATAAATCCACCCACACCCCAGATTAAAAATGTTAAAGGGATAGTTCGGCCCAGATTCATATTTGGGTGATAGTCCACTTACTTGTAGTTCGGGACACAGTGAATCCATTCATGAATTTGGACAATGCTAGACAGAAAATAAGGACAGAGCTTTACAATGGATTGTTTTAAAAAATGACTCAGTGTCTTCAGGAAAAACTCAGGGTATATGGACTTTCAGCATAATATGCATCTGGGTCGAACTATCCCTTTAAGTGTAGGAATGATAGGGTTAAAAAGCCCTACTATATGGTGTTTGTTTACTTTTTTTTAAAAACAAAAATCTACTCTTTTATGTTCTGATTTGTACATGTGAGTGTGGACAGGGCAAATATAGCCCCCCCTGTATGCCATTTAATATCATTCATTCAGGTCCAGTAACTGATTACCTCATCTAGAAATGTGGTTACAAGTAGACGCGATGTGATACGTCCACGTCAACATTACACACTTTAACTCTCACTCCCGACGCCGGGTATAGTCTTTGACGAAAGCAGCCTGAATGCGTTACGTGGACAATAGCTTTAGATTTTTGCTGCATGCAATATATGACGAACGTTAAACCAAGTCCCGCCTCTCCACTTGCAAGAGAGAGACAAGGTTGTCTACACCTGAGCCACTTCTGTCAGTGGGAAGCCAACGAATGCGCTTCTATAATCTAAACGTCCGCGTCGCCGCAGGGATATAACAGCCCATCGGAATCTATCCATCTTACCGCATTTTACCCCATCTGCACCGTAACTGCGCCCAGGGTAAGAATGTCGCTATCAAATTAATGTAACTCCTGGAGTTATTTAAAGTTGCAGCTACACTCTGGACTATTTAGACAGAAATGCAAAAATTAAGAACAAAATCTAATTCTAAAAAAAAGTATAGTGAGTGCTACGTACGTTTTTTGCATTTCATGAAATGAAATAGTCTTTCCAATCCAATCCAAGCCTTTTTTTCATTTTTATTATATGTGAATATGTTGTTACTTCATCAAATAGTTTACTAATGACATTTTATATCCAATATTAACTTTTGTATTGAGTTTCTCAGTGCAGTATATTTGCCCAGTTGCTCATATCGATTCGTAAAGTTTTTGGATATCACATCATATTCGAAATATTATCGATCCAGTCCAGAGCCTGTGCTGTCTACAGACTTGACCGCGTGTGAGGGCATTTATGTACAGACGCCTACCTGCTCCACTGGGTTATTTGCATGTATTTCGTACATTAATCATTAAACGTTTTGTGTTGACGTCATTAATGTGGTATGTAATTCCTTTTTTCCTACTTAATCTAAGTATGTTTACGCTGCACCCGTGACAAAACTGACAGAGGGTAAACAGCACTGCCCGAAAACCACCCGGCAGATAATACTCCATTTTAACAGTGACTAAATAAATAATTTGAGGAACATTTAATTTTATATTACATTTAGTCAATAATCTTATCTAAACTGCATAGACACTGGGGTCAGTGGTTTTCACGGACTTATTTCATATTCCCAGGGTCCTTGTATATGAAAAGTATATTTTTCATCTGTTGCTTGACAGCTTAGTGCTTTTGTTTCTGCTTTTTAGATTAATTAAATAAAAATAAAAATAATAAAAATAATGTATTTGCCATTTGAAAAGTGACCCACAATGAGTCACAGTACATTATGACCTGCGCGATCCATTCAGGTTGACGTACGTACTCCTTCTCCATATTCCTCTCGTCCCATCTCTCCAACGGCTCTAACACCTCTCTCTTTACTTCTCACTCTTTCCCAGTGTGACAGAGGGTGTTGGTAACCCATGAATGGGGCCGAGCGTGCCCCCCGCCACCACGTCTGCCTGTGTGCCTGTGGGGACTATGCGCGGCGCAACCCTGAATGCACTGGCCGGTGGTTTGCGAGAACAGGGAGGGGGCTGGAGCGGCAGCAGGGGGTCGAAGGGGTTGCGGCATGCCCCCTCCGTTCCGCATTGCTGTCCTGGGGGCGCAGGGTGTGGGCAAAACTGCCATCGTGCAGCGCTTCCTCCACGATGACTACAGCGAGGGGCCGGTCCCAGCAACCAGCCACGCCCGCCGTGTCCATCTGTCGGCCGCTGTGCTCAATGGCCACGTGCACGACCTGCAGATCACAGACTACCCCGCCATCCCCAGCTTCCCGGGCAGCTCTCTGCAGGTACTGTCCCGGGGACCAGCAACCTTGTGTGATGTGTGTGGCACCTTGTGGTAAAATGGGAGGTCCAGTTAATTTAAGCACATGAGGAGATTAGAATAATAAGACAATCCGTGGGTTCGTCTTGATAATTTACGGTGGCTATCTTTTGCTTCCCTGCATCCACATTTGAATAACATTTGAATAACACACACATTTTTAAAACACACAAAAACACTTTGTTGGGATGGAAAAGAGTATGACCTCCTTTCTGTATTCAACTGGGATGTCTCCTGAAAGGAAGAAAGCTCTTTCATTTCTCTGCAAGTTGGAATATGTGTTATCCTCAGAAATGTGTATTATACAACGCCTTTTCTGTAAACAATTTTATAAATTAGATGTTTTTAGTCAGAAAATACTGCTAAAACACCTTTCAGCCATAAAGTCAAGTGAAAATTGAGCTGTCTGTGTCTATCCAATTTTATAGTCAAAAGATTATTGAACAGAAAAGGTCGAATATAACTGAAATTTCAAGTGTCTTTGAGTTCAGTTTACTCATCTACATAAAATGTATTGGTTGGATGCCAATAGGTTTATCACAGTTTTGGTTATAACTTCTATAGAAATGTCAGACTATAATTTTTAAGTTAATAATGGTTTTCCTTTGCAAGCAAGATGCTTGAGGTGATTCTGAAAAGCCATGTAAGGCAAATACTAGCTTGAAAATATTTTTCACAAGAAGCCAGGCCTAAAGTAGAACAAATATTCAATTTAATAAGACAGCAGATTGTATTCTGGTCATATTCACCCAACAGTAGGCTATGTTGCAAGTCAATTCAGCAAATAAATTAGACTAACATAATTCCAAAGGAGTGTAAAAGCTCACTGCATGCAAGTGTTGAGAAACTATATACCATTTTACTATATACAGTATATATTCATATGCTTATACTGTATATTTAATTTAATTATTTATTTACAATTATTTTACCAGACCAAAAAAAGGTAAATTCTAATATAAATTGTTAATAAGCTTATGTTTTTACATATGACATTTACTGGACTCTCTTATCCAGAGCAACTTACAGGAGCAAATAAGGTTGTTTTGCTCAAGGACAGAGCAACAGATTTTTCACCTTGCAGGCCCGGACTCAACCCTGCAACCTTGCGGTCAAGGTTGATCAAATGTTCCAACGTTTAGGCTGATTGCAACCCCTAGTCTTCTGTCCTCTTGGCTACTTGTCTCTTCTCCTCCATGGTACAATTGTCCTCTTTTCTTCTACTCCCCTTTCTCCCCCTCCTTCCTCCAGGAGTGGACAGACTCCTGCTGCCGAGGTGTTCGCAGTGCTCATGTCTACATCCTGGTTTATGACATCTGCTGCTTCGACAGCTTTGAATACGTCAAGACCATCCGCCAGCAGATTCTAGAGACCAGGTGAGGAGTCGGCCAGCATGCCAAGTAGGACTTGTCTCCGGGTAGAGCCACGGGATCTTTGAACGCAGCTGTAATTACGCCTCGCTACGCTGGTGCCGCAGTCAGAGCCATCACATGGAACACACGGAACGTTTATTTCATAAATAGACTGAAAATAACACGGGTGGCTCACACTGCCAAGGTCAAGGCCTGTATTTCCCTGTGTGTGAATATTTATGAGGCCGGCGTTGGTTGGAGCTAGCAGGAGAGGACTGCCCAGAACAGAGGGCAATGGAGGGTCATTACCGTCGTTGACCTTTGCTCCCGAAAGGAATGCATCTTAAAACATGAGGTTCTTTTTAAAGAAACCATCCTATAGCCTAGAGGATCCATAAATCTCATGTCAGTGGTGCTCGCTTGCTTTTTAGGTCGATAAATCTCTCCCAAACCAGGCAGCTGCTAAACCAATTCTGTGTCATATAATTAGTCAAAGCAATTTGCACAAACCATCCCTCCTGGGAGTCCAGACAGCTTTAATCAGGGAGTGAGAGACTGCGCGTCCTAACAATAGGGTTGGGAAACAAGGCTGGGGTTTTCCTTAGACTGATGTCAGTGTGGAATAGTGACGTGAGGTGACGTTTGCGAGGCTGTACGTGATACGCGTGTCACCTAGGCTGAAATGAATTCTGACGCAGTTAGACCGCGACAGCAGTCACCTTGGAGCCATGTAGCTTGATGTTGTGAAGCAGCCGATGACCTTGGTGGCAAGCATACGTTGGATTTACAATGAAGACAGCTTCCAACCACCAGCTCTCTCACGTCTCACATTTCAAAAAATCAGAAATGCCTCCACATGAATCCACAAATCACCTGTCCCTCCTTGTGGTCCTGGGATGTCCAAGTGCATGTCAAGGCTGCACCAGAGATGACCGTGGGGGGAGGGGGGGGGGGTTTGGGGGTGTGTGTAAGTGAGGGTGCCTTTCATTGGCAGCAGTGTTGGAGGTGAGGCGCTGTCCCATCAGCCCTGTTGTTTGTGGGCGTGTGAGGTCTTCATTCAGTGGCAACTTTGACACACCATATTGCCAAGGCCACACACTGTTAGTAAACGCTGATGTCACAACCATACAACTCCCAGTCATTCATTTATGGAGTGGACTTGCCCATTTATTATCATTATTATGCACATTATATGTGCATATTTTTAATCAAGATGAGACCACTTTGTGTTATCTCTCACCTTCTTTATATTTTAAAATCAATCAAAGACATAAAGAAACTCTTGCCTTTGACTTTTAAAGGAACTGACAGTTGAGGGAAAGCTATTAGGAATGAGCGAACTGTCACAAAAAATATAATCATCTTCAGTAAATAAGGAAAAGACAAAAGCTGCACACAGTGGACTGGGAAAGCCTTGGGTCTTACATAGCAGTGAGATTCTGATGACAGCTTGTCCCTAAGGCTCCAGAGACAGCGGGCCAATGTAGAAGGAACACATGCGTTGGCCAAGCCCAGTGGAGCAGCGCAGGACGTTAGGGGCAGTACACCTAGCTACAACACCGACTAGAGACTACTATATACACAGGCAGACAACACTCCCCTTAGAAACCCAAGGTTTCAAACAAAGCTCTGAGGAGCTACCAGCAGATTACTTTGATTTATGAGTTGAATCCGTGGAATTTTAAACAATCCCTTGACTCACATTTTCTGTCAAGGTGAATCTGCAGAGTTAAGGGAAGGGCTTGTTAAATTTTTATATGTTGAATGTCTGGGTTTTTGGTCATGAATAAGTCCAAACAGAAAAAGCACTTAATCCTCTTCCTACAAAGACTTGATAAAAAAATCAATTTTGTCCAGGGTTGAAAAGGTAAACATAACAACACAAAACCCTTCAGGATATTTTTCTCAGTGTTCTCTAAACTGGTGTGAAGGTTAAAATCCTCAGTTTGTCATTCAGAGTGTAAAAGTCTAGCTTTTACATTATCCTGTGCTAAGCGAGAATACAATATGGATTTTCTTTAAGATAGTCAGACAATGGCGGCACAAAATTGCCCAGCACTAACCCTAACCTGGTGGTGGATGGGTTGATCAGGTAGAGAGTACAGTAAGAGTCCAACAGAGTTGCCCTGTCTTGTCTCACTTTAGCCACTCCTTGGTAGTTTGGGCATTTGTGAGCTCAAACATGACTGATGGCTGGGGAATGCATTCTCCTTTAGCACACATACTAGCATAAGCCTCCCGTTTGAGTGAGCAGTGTGATTAAGGAACAACTTGGCGAGATGTGCTTCAGAAGAAAATGTAAAAAAACAAATACGTATTGTAATCAGAAGCATCTTTATTCACTAATTGAAACATTTATACATACCAGGAATTTTACTTGCTGTAAAGGTACAGGTAGCAGTAGACCATATTTTCCTTATCTTACCAGGTTAGTATGACTGAGACCACATTCTCATTTTCAGCAATGATCTGGGAGTAATTTGGGTTAACTGCGTTTCTTAGGGACAGAACAACACTTTGCTCACTGGCGGCTCTGGGATTCAATCTAGCAATTTTTCAGACCCAGTGAAAAGGCTTGACGTCACAGAATGTGATAATGCAGGCTGTGTAATGGACTACTAACGGTTCAGCATGACCACAGGAAGGACCATGGGTGTGTCCTTGGCTGACCACAGTGCCTTACCTCTTAACTGTCAGTGTGCTGATCCACTTTGCCTCTCTCCAGGGTGGTGGGGACGGGGGACACGCCGATCCTGATTGTCGGGAACAAGCGGGACCTGCAACGTGGTCGCGTCATCCCCCGCCGCAACGTGTCCGACCTGGTGAGGAAGAACTGGAAGTGCGGCTATGTGGAGTGTTCGGCCAAGTTCAACTGGCACGTGCTGCTGCTGTTTGGGGAAGCCCTGCGCAGCATTGGCTGTGCCAGCTGCAAACACGTCCACGCCACCATCCGCTTCCAGCGGGCACTGAGGAACGAGCGCTGTGCTCTCATGTGATTCACACTGTGGTGGGGTGCGAGCGACGCCAGGCGACGTTGAGGGCCACTGATACAGTGAACCTTCCTTTGACCACCTGAGAACTACTGATGGACCACTGGGACTAAACACATGTTTGCAACATGTGAAACTATGGTTTTGAAACGCAACAGCTCCCTGTTTTGCTATTGCCATCTTATGGAGAGTACAGCCCTAGATATGTTATTGTCATGGAGGCAGCTAATTCAAACAAATCCCCCTGGCTGTGCACAATTCTGAACCAAGTCCACAAAAGGAACTTTGTAGTGTCAAGTCATCACTCCACACTGACAGATTGGCTTGTTACTTGTCTAAGCTGAGTGTTGATCGGAGTATGACATCCATAATGTCAAAGCCCTCTTCGGCGTGAGATCTACCGATGTGGGGACAGGCGGATAGATACTCACTGGGGCTCAGTGAATTATCCTTTCATGCCCTGAAGTGTCTTGAAGATGCTATTCTCAAGCCCATCTAAAAAAAAGCACAAAAAACTAACAACAGTCATCCAATTTACGGCAATCACAAAATGTAGTCCTCTGAAACCAAACCGAACAACTATGACAGTCCCACAAAGCGGTTAGGTTTCAAGTAGCTTACTACAAAACACTGAAAGTTCCCAGAAAGCTGTTTCTGAGAGCACTTTTACCTCATGTTTCTAACCCTGTGGGCTGCTGCAGGGTTCACTTGTCAAGCGGATAGTTACCTTCTGTTCTAGTCTGTAGGTAGAGACAGTGTCACCCAGTCCAGTCCCCCTTTACACTGCACCAGCAAAGAAACAGGACCTTGTTCATACGGAGTCTACTGTTGACGCACATGATAAGGTTGTCTATACGTAATACAATGAACTGAATAAGGACCCACTTTTTACTGCATTTTGTTGCAGTGGGACTGGAACAGATGTGATTTTTGTTTGTGTGATTGATCTACACAGAATTATTCTATAATGTCAAAGTGATAATAAAATGTAACACATTTTATAAATGAATAAAAAAGTAAAACCTTAAATTTTGTCGTTGTGTAAGTATTCACCCCCCTTTGTTTAGTACAGTACAATTTTACTTAAAATATGTTACATGATGTCTGTGTGAAAGAATAGGGATTTACATTGTTTTTACGACCCAATCCTCTGTTCCTCACACATATACCATCTATAAGGTCACTCAGTTATGTACTGAATATTATGCACAGATTAAATTACAAAGACCATGGAGCTTTTTGGAAAGCTTTATAAAGAAGTGCTGTGATTGGTAAATGAGTAACGAATAACACATCAGACATCTCATCAGATACCTCTTGGTCAGTAGTTACGGTGTAGGTTGTCTACTAAAGTTCATAGTTATGGTGTGATTTATATATTAAGGCATTCTGTTACAGCTACAGCAAAGGAAGGAAACTGCTCACTATTAGGTCATTGGTGATATTTTTTAATATTCTAGAAGGCCCAAACCTAATATTTCAAAGACAAAAGAAATTGCTGTCTAGTGAATAAAGCCCCACAGTTTGACAGCACCTAAATATTTTAGGAAAGAATAATGGGTAAATATTTCATAATTCAGATGAGAAAGTCCTACAGAGACACAGATGTAATTGCTTCTTTGTTTCTAGCATGTTCTGAGTCAAAGGGGAAAACATTTATCATTGAAAAAATCTCTCTCTCTCTCTCTCTCTCTCTCTCTCTCTTTAGAAGTATTGTAGGGCCTCTAGGTTACCATCTCTCTCTTCTTGAATAAATATTTCAATTTTATATTTTTTTCATATATTAACACATGGCTATCACTGTCCTCTTCCATTTTCAATGCTACAAACAGTAATTCTTGTTATAATCTGTAAAATGTTACATTTAATTACGAAAACACTGGAGACTATTGCTTAGAACCTGTCACCTGGAAACTAGTCTTGAAGGAGATGATGAAGTGGCTTACCTGTATCTTTATCCAGTCAAAATTGTGTGGTGATTTTGACAATAATTGTATAGAGTTTTGGCCATATCTTGGCCTTAGATAAAGATACAGGCAAGCCACTTCATCATCTCCTTCAAGACTAGTTTCCAGGTGACAGATTCTAAGCAGTCTCAACTCCCAAGCTTTCATATTTTACACAGGGGTCAGGGGTAATTTCATAAGGACGAATTGAATGCTTTGCGGGTTAATTTTTAGGATCTATAACTAAAGAATTCCTCCGTAATATTGTCTGATCTGGTTACAACCTATATATATTAGTGTGATGTTGCTGGATTTTATACTCCCATACAACGAATTTGTAGATTTGTTACACTATCTTGGGTATTGAACAGGTTAAAAGTAAGCTACTTTTGCCATTACTTCCAATTGTTGTTTTTGCAGCATTGCCTGTTTTTTCTAGTCAGGGTTATTTATGGTAATGGCCCTATTGGAATGATAAGACATGGTTCTAACAACAATGAAGGTATGTTTTTGTCCTCTCCACTTCAAATACCTGATAGTGGCCTTCAGCTCTTCTGCATTGTTGGGTCTGGTGTATCGCATCTTCCTATTCACAATACCCCATAGATTTTCTATAGGGTTAAGGTCAGGCGAGTTTGCTGGCCAATTAAGAACAGGGATACCATGGTCCTTAAACAAAGTACTGGTAGCTTTGGCACTGTGTGCAGGTGCCAAGTCCTGTTGGAAAATGAAATCTGCATCTCCATAAAGTTGGTCAGCAGCAGGAATCATGAAGTGCTCTAAAACTTCCTGGTAAATGGCTGCGTTGACCTTGGACCTCAGAAAACACAGTGGACCAACACCAGCAGATGACATGGCACCCCAAACCATCACTGACTGTGGAAAGACTGTGCCTCTCCTCTCTTCCTCCAGACTCTGGGACCTTGATTTCCAAAGGAAATGCAAAATGTACTTTCATCAGAGAACATAACTCAGCAGCAGTCCAGTCCTTTTTGTCTTTAGCCCAGGCGAGACGCTTCTGACGCTGTGTCTTGTTCAAGAGTGGCTTTACACAAGGAATGTGACAGTTGAAACCCATGTCTTGCATATATCTGTGTGTTGTGGTTCTTGAAGCACTGACTCCAGCTGCAGTCCACGCTTTGTGAATCTCCCCCACATTTTTGAATGGGTTTTGTTTCACAATCCTCTCCAGGGTGCGGTTATCCCTCTTGCTTGTACACTGTTTTCTACCACATCTTTTCCTTCCCTTCGCCTCTCTATGTGCTTGGATGTGCTTGGACACAGAGCTCAGTGAACAGCCAGCCTCTTTAGCAATGACCTTTTGTGTCTTGACGTCCTTGTGCAAGGTGTCAATGGTCGTCTTTTTGACAGCTGTCAAGTCACCAGTTTTCCCCATGATTGTGTTGCCTACAGAACAAGACTGAGAGACCATTTAAAGGCCTTTGCAGGTGTTTTGGGCTAATTAGCTGATTAGAGTGTGGCACCAGGTGTCTTCAATATTGAACCTTTTCACAATATTCTAATTCTGAGATACTGAATTTGGGGTTTTCATTACTTGTCAGTTATAATCATCCAAATTAAAAGAAAAAAACACTTGAAATATATCAGTCTGTTTGGAATGAATGTATACATTATACAAGTTTCACCTTTTGAATGGAATTACTGAAATAAATCAACTTTTTGATGATTTTCTAATTTTATGACCAGCACCTGTATGTATGTGTATGTATATATATATGACGATTTATTTCATGTTGTCATTAGTGTATTTTGTCAAGTTAGTTTACAATACGTCATAATAAAATCTGTTTAAAATCTCTGTCGCACAACAAAATGTGAAAAGTCCAAGGGAGGTGAATACTTATTCATGCCACTGTGCCTACAATACAAATCAAACCAAACATCTGACACCAGACTGTTAATAATGATTCATTGTAAAAAGACAAAGTCTGAATGTACTACTATACTTGAAATGCTACACATAGGTTGTAGAGAGTACTCCAAACTACTACATACAGCAATACGTAATAGGCTGTCAAACTATTAAAAAGCGGTAATCAAGTTCATTTACAGGATTTGTACAATTCTGAATTTAAGTAAGGTGTAATTTTGACATCTGGGTTGTGTTTTAAGTAACTGGTAAAATTTGGTGAATTAGGAAAGCACACTTTATTTAAAATCAGTTAATTTGCATGGCATTGTCAATTTGCATGGCATTTGTATGTTAGCTGATATTTTTCATTTTCAGTGTATTTACAGCATTTAGAATTCACAAAAAATGTACCTTGCTTAAGGCTAATTAAATGAACATGTCATGCTTAAATCCTGGTAACTTCTGATCAAATAAAGGGAAAGGGAAAAATAATATACACTATTTCATGAAGTGGTATTTTATGAAGGGAGAATACTGGTATAAAAGTAAATACTGGGCACAGCTTGCCTACCTTACTGTAGTCACTCGTTTGAATTTATGGACCTTTGACTGGTGCTAAATGCAAGTAAAACTTAAATATAAGCTACTCTCAAGGTCCCAACATCTACAATGGGCTGATCTCAGAATGACTACCCTTGACGGTTCTGCTATAGATAACGTTACCTTGGGATTTGATTATAAAACCTCAGGATTTGGTTATATGTTTTTAAACACACATTGCTGAGTTGATGAAGAGGATGAAGATCAAATATTTTTTTATAAAAACAAAACGTCTTTCATCTCAGCAGGCCTGGCGCCAGGATGAAGTGATTGAGGAGGCAGTCAAAAATGGCGAGGGGTATAATCTTTTTTTGGGCTATTTTTCTATAGGGTATTTAAAACTTAAACTCGGGGGGCAGAAAATTCAACCGAGGGGGCTAAGAACCCTCTTGCCCCCTAATGGCGCTGTGCTTGCATTTCAACATGGAAATTAAATCATACAGGCCACATACGTCAGTGCTTGATTATGGAGATGTGTGTGCTGTGTGCAGTCTATCACGTAGCATTGCGTTTCTATTACGGGTGCAAACCGTTGGATGGGACTCCCTGACTTCCTGGACAGCCAGGCATTGGTTAATGTTTGTGCATAAGACTATAGAAATTCCAGATTATCTTACTTCAAAAAAATAAACTGGAATACTTGCAGTTACCAAATGCACTCTCAAGTTGCTGGTCTTAGAGAAACTGCAGGATAACTTGGATAAAACAGCTTTTGATTATTATTCCTCCCACTCATGGAAGGTCTTGCAGATCGACCTTAAGCTGGATGTTCTGGTGTCCATAAGGCAGTTCAAATGTTTGACATATCACCTCTCTATTGTTCACTGTGATTGCTTTTCTTAATGTGTGTGCATTTTATATCTTTGTATTTGAATGTTTGTATTATGACTATAATACAGGACTCAACCGAAAAAGACCTAGGTCAAAGCTTAAATTCTCCGTCTAAAATAAAAAAAAAGATAGTGATTCATGAAAATCCATATTACTGCCAGCTGCAAGTCACATGTTTGTTTTATCTGAATTAGGGCCTATCACCTGCTCACCTGCAGGCAGGGCTGCGTAAGGGAGACCAGGACATATCTAGTGGCAATGCTGGCACATTTACGGCCACGGGGCTTGGCATCCACTGTTCAGCTAGTGGCACGGTCAAGGCGATGCAAAAGAGCAAAAGCCTGCTGCACCACCTGGGAAGCCCAATGGGGAACTTTAAATGTTCAGCTTGTGGAGTAGAAATAGACGAGAAAGAATATAGGGGGGAAATTGCGCTAACTTTTTGGAATATAGAAAAATATGATTGCCAGTTAAAGATATAAATATATAAAAATGCTTCACCACTACTTTGCGTTATTTGAGTCAGCTTTCACAGAAACGATGTATTGTGATAGAAACATATGGGGTTATACCCAGGACTCCTCTATGGACTCCGCTATCTCCTGTTTTGGTGTTTGGAACAGCCTCGGTCCAACTGTGGCCTTGTGGTCTCGCTGCCAGTAGCTCTGAGACGTAACTATGGTACCCTGTCTGTCTGGGTGTCTCGAGGATGTGTGTTGGTGTGATGCTTGTGTATGTGTGTCCTTTCTGGACTCTTGAGGGTCTTCTGCAGGGTGAGAGCCTCTGTAAGAGATTGGGGTAGGGATCCGCGATGGCTTCTTTCCTGGCCTGTAGTCGTCCCTGGGCCGGACTTTGGGCCAGAGTTTCAGCTTGTAGATGGAGGGTACCCTCTCTGGTTTCTTCAAAGTCCCCTTCTGCCTGAAAGAACCGTTCCTTGGTTTCCACAAGCTGTCAGGGCCTACTGCATTATTGACTCTCAGGTCTACTGAAGGTGAGTTGGTGAGTTCTGTTCTCGACTGCCTGACACTATTGATAACTCCATTCTCAGAGTCAGGGGCGGTGGTACAATCAGCAAGAAGCTCTTTGGATTTGACACTGGCGCTCCAAGAGGACCAGGGCTGGCTCACACAGGGTTTTGTGAGGCTTAAGCTGAAGTCCTCCACATCTGAGCAGCTGTACGTCTGTCTGTCATTAGAGCTGCCAGGGAGTGTGTTGGCCCAGCTCTCCACACACACCTTCTCCAGCAGCCTCTTTCCTTTGGAGAGCTCAGAGATGACTGCATCAAAGCTCGCCTCACCTTGTTGTGCACAATTAGAGGCTGAGGTGTGTGGAGATTGTTCCGATCCAGCTGGAACCCTAGTGAATACACTATGGTCCTTCTCAAGGGCATTTTCAGACGGTTGATGTCTAGTGCTTTTGTCACACTTTCTGTTGTCTGGAAGGCTGGGGATGCCATCTGAGTTAAAGCGGAGCTGCTGGAGGTTAGACAGGATCTCCTGCTCCAGACTCCGGTACAGGCAGGCCTCCTGGACTGGGCTGATGGGGGGGGGGCTGAAGAGGGGTCTGTCTCCTGCCCCAATGACCGTGCTACCTAATTGTGGATGGCCAGGCTCTCCAAGGCTACCTTCAGTGATTTTGTGAGACGCCTTGTCACTGAGAGTAAAGCCAAATGCACTCTGTCTCATCAGGCGCTGCACCATTTCCTGGTTGAAGTCACCGGTTATGGAGCTGTTCAGAGGGTTTGTTATGATGTCATAAGGTGCGGGTGACTTATTGGAATCCCTCCTCTTGTTTCCTCCAGCAGGTGTGAAGGGCCTGACTCCTGGTTCGAACTGGGGTCCATCCAAGCATGTTTTGGATGGACGGATAGTGTTAACACGATCTGGGCGCCTCTGAAGGGTATCACTGCCTTTGGGCTGCTGGATAGTGATTGTGGGTGTTCCTGGGCGGACAGGGGTATAACTTGCTGGGCTGTGGCTTCTGATGGGGAAAGAGGTCCTTACCATGTTGAGTCCTCCATTCCTCTGGGGACTAGTACCAGTTGGGCTTTCTGTGGTGTTGCTGCCCAACGCGGATCTCTGTCTGAGCTTCGAGGCAAACTGAGACTTGGTCCAGGACTGCGGAGGCTTTGTTTCTGTTTGTGGCTGGGCCAGGGTGCACTGCTGCCCAGTGGACCTATGGAAGACCAAGGGCGTTTTAGGCCTCTGAGGCTGGGGCTTTGCCTTGGGCTGGGGTTGAGGTGTGGAGGAGCGTGGGATGGAGCGAGGCAGGCTGCTAGTCTGGCGGGGGGCTGGAGATGAGCGTGTGGCCTCTCTGCCAGTCCGTGTGGAGGAGTTATGTGTCAGTTCATCCTCAGACTGGTGGTGTTGGAGAGTGGGTGTGGAGGCACTCAGTCTCAGTCTAGAATAACACAACATAAATGACAGATCACATGCATACACTGTCAGATGTGTTTCGGGTTGTTTTACCTCTCCAACTAGACCTACATTAATGTAAAATCAGTAATTTGTTTTTGCACGCTTGCTTATGAATGTTTTTACATGATTATTTTCTAGGCTTCTCTAGAATGTAAATCAACGGTTGCACGTGTTCAACCAATAAAAGTTGCTCAGAAATAGTCTTATTTCAATATATACCAGTGTCCTTTACCTTGGGAATGGTAATCCGACTAATTACTGTAATTTAAGGTACAGTGATTTGTGAGAGGTCTTGTGTTTGTTAAGTTGTGTTTAGTGTTGAGTAGGGAAGACCCCTGAGCAGATCTGACAGTTTTCAACTTAATTGAATGTAATTCCCAATATTTTTTGTGTGATTCATTCGGAGCCAGATGTAATCCCCTTTTAGGTTTAATTTTAAGGTGGTAAAATGTGAAGACAGTGGAAGGGGTGTGTAGTCAAATACACTAACAACTCATCTATGGACTCATCTAGGGACTCAAGGATTTGCTGCGGATGCCAGGCAACAAGTGATGGCTTTCCAACGAAATATTATGATTCCATTTAGCATTTGTCACTGTCAATAAACAGGATGTCTAATCATGCAGTTCAACCACAGTGATCAGAGGTAATGACAGGGGAGCCAGGGTGTTTTATTAATGATGCTGATAGGTTCAAACTGTGTTTTTAAGGCCCTGGCAGTCACTGATATTCATTATATGTATTATGTACCCTGGTACTGGTAAATCACCATTAATGGGATTTCACACACATTCACATTTTACATTTACATTTTAGTCATGTAGCAGACCAGATCCTCTTACCCAGAGCAACTTGCAGCTAGGTGGAACAACCACACAATCCTGTAAAGTAGCTTTGATTAAGGTAGGTGCTAGAAGATAATAGGGGGGCAGTTGCATTCTTTGAAGCTACTGAGACACTGTTTAAGATGGTTGGGTTTCAGAAGTTTTTTGAAAAAAACAATATCTTACCTACTCGGAGATGTCTCCTTAGAGGCCCCTCTGTCTGGTGGTAGGGAAGCCCTGGTCCAGGCTGTCCTCAGGACCCCAGGGGAGTAGGTGGCCCAAAGGACTGGCTGGAGGGGGGTCGGAGCATGGCGGCTCAATAGCAGCATGGAGGGCGTTGTTGGACTCTGGCCATCAGGGCGTCCAGGCAACCTGCTTTGGATTTGGTGGACTGGTGTCCCAGAGTGCTGGGCGAACCTATGGGCTGCAGATCGACAGATGAGTGGCAAACAGAGGGATAGAAAACAAGAATAAAATGCCTGGAATTTAAGCCTGTTTTGGTGGAATTTTACTTTTGGTGAACGAAGTGATGTCAGAAGACTGATTTTAATAGACCAATGACTACTCTGAGAAATAAATTCAAATAATGATTACAGAGTTACACTGAAAAAGAAACATTGAGATCCATTTATTAGACATGAAGTGATGAATCAAAAAGTCAAATTAAAAACACTGTGTCTACAGAAAAAAAGCAGACAATGCCTGGGGGTCCAAACTCAGCGCCGTTCAGCTGGGTGAGGGAAGTTTGGCACAAGGCTGCCCTGTTTGGTTGGTGTCTTGTAGTTCAGGTGCCTGTGTTTGGCAGCTGAGGAACGCATTCTACTCCAGTGATTATCTACTAGCCAAAATGTTCTGGTTGAGCGAGGACTGAGATAAGAAGCAGAATGCCTTTGTGAGATATGAGAGAAGGTAAGGCCTTGAAGGATTTAATCACTAACTGGACATCAGGAAATCGGGCCGCTGCGTCTGGTACAGATGTTCTACTGCATGGATACAAATCCAGCCCAGCACTCTCTCAGCTGAAACTATTTAGCCCACTTTCCCATCCAACATACCATAAAATGCCCACCCCCAAAAAAACTTAAACTTATAACACAAATAAAAATAACATTTGAAACATTTTAAAAACTTTGAATGACAGTTACATAAAGCATGACAGTCTTTTTAGCCACAAAGCACTATTTAAACTTCTCTTGTTATTTTCTTACACCATTGTTAGCTGAATTAAGTATTTCCTATCTATCTTAAAAATAACAATTAGCTTTGCAAGGTTCATGCCAATTAATATTTCTGCATTGGATCAATTTTAATTTTTTTACACAGTCTTTACATTTTGTGAATTAAAAGCTGAAAGTATATATTCTACACTACTGGTTCTTATAAAAATAGGCCTTTTTTTATATGACAAAACAACACAACCACAGTTCACCCCACTAGCGTTTGGGGGCTTTATTGTAAAAGCCTAATGATCTAGTAAGATGAGATGTTACATGCCTTGGGCCAGGAGCCATCCTTTGAAAGGACAGAACAGCAACACTTCACAGTTACACAAGTCCTTTATTAAACCATCATCTGGTGTGGAGCAGTGGTGTAAGACTGACAGAAGCTCTGATGTCACAGAGTGTGACTCAGCAGTGCAGCAGGAATTAACATATACAGTTGTGCTCAAAAGTTTGCATACCCTTGAAGAATTGGTTGCATATGTACCATTTGTAAAGAAAACACGAGTGAGCAGGCAAAACACGTTCTTTTATTTCTTATGGGATTCACATTCAACTGTAGGTTATAACAGAATGGCACAATCATAAAACAAAACATGGCAACAAATTTTTTTTATAACTGACCCTTGTTCAAAATTCTGCATACCTGCATACTTAGTTCTTTATACTGTGTATTTCCCCCTTTAGCATCAATGACAGCGTGCAGTCTTTAGTAATAGTTGTCTATGAAGCCTTGAATTCTTGCAGGTGGTATAGCTGCTCATTTGTCTTTGGTCATCGTGCATGAACCAGAACCTTCACCTTTTTCTGCTTTAACCACTGGAGGGTCAACTTGGGCTTGTCATTCTTGTGCTGGAAAGTCCAAAAGCATCCCATGCACAGCTTTCTTGCAGAAGAATGCAAATTGTCTGCCATTACTTTTTGATAACATGCTGCATTCATCTTGCCATCAATTTTCACAAGATTCCCCATGCCTTTAGAGCTCACACACCTCTACAATATCAGTGAGCCGCCACCATGCTTAGCAGTGGGGATGGTATTCTGTTCACTATAGGCCTTGATGACCCCTCTCCCAACATAGCGCTTATGGTTGTGACAATAAAGCTCTATTTTGGTCTGTATATTACAGTGTCAGCCGTCTTAAGGTGTTGTTGGGCATATTGTAACCAGGCTTTTTTGTGGCATTGGCGCAGTAAATGCTTCCTGAAATCTTTCCTGGTCTACCTGACCTTGGCTTGGTATCAAGAGAACCCTGAATTGAACAGTACTGACTGGCATTTGCAAGGCTTTGGATATCTTTTTATATTGCATCTTTATAAAGTTCCATTACCTTGTTACGCAGGTCTTTTGACAGTCCTTTTCTGGTCCCCATGGATCAGTATCTAGCCTGCTCAGTGCATCCACGCGAGAGCCTTGACTCTTTATACACAGACACTAATTACAATTCAAAAAGCCACAGGTGTGAGAAATTTGTGCCAGGATATGCAAACTTATGAGCGCAACTGTATATCTACAGTAGGGTTGGTGTCATTGGCTGGAAGGCAACATCAGGATGAAAACATTCAGTGGAAGTTGTCTCTTCCTAGAGCGGTCCTTCCTGCCAACCAAAGTAACCTGGTGGGAAGGGCCTTGGTCCGGAAGGTGAACACGAACCCCGTGGCCACACTAACAGAGCTTCAGAGAACCTGCCGGAAGGAAACTATCTCTGAAGCGCTCCATCGCTTAGGTCTTTATGTTGGAGTGGCTAGGCGGAAGACACTCCTGATTAAAAGGCATATGACCTGCCACCTGAAGAACTCCGGAATTAGGAAAAAGATGATCTATCACACTGTTAGGCCTGAATGCCAAGCACTGTTGTCTGGTGAAAACTAGGTACCACTCATCACCTGGCAAATACTATACCTACAGTGACGCATGGTGGTTGGAAACATCATGATATACGGGCATGGTTCTCAGCAACAGGGACTGGAAGATTGGTCCGAATTGAGGGAAGGACGAACGGAGCAAAATACAGAGAGGTTTTTGAAGAAAACCTGATCCAGACACAGACTGGGAAGAAGATTCTTATTTTAGCACACCAATAACCCAAAGCACACAGAGAGGACAGAGCTGGATTGGACAAGTCTGTGAATGTCATCAAGTGGCCCCGCCAAAGCCTGGTATCGAATCCAATTGAACATCTGTGAGGACAAATAAAATGTCACCAATGCTCCCCATCCAATCTGACGGAGCTTGAGAGGATGTGCAAGAAAGAATAGGTGGAACTGCCCAAATCCTGGCGTGCAAACTTGGTAGAGGCATACCCAAGAAGACTCTAAGCTGTGATTGCTACCAAAGGCACTTCTACCAAGTACTGAATAAAGTGTCAGAATACTTAAGGACATATTTTAGCTTTTCATTAAAAAAAAAAAAACTGGCATACATTTCTAAAAACTTGTTTTTGCTTTGTAATTATTATTCTTTTTAATTAACTTTAATTTACCCATGAATCACTCAGAAAACATAAAACAAATATAAGTACTCTAATAAAAATCACAATCACAATCATAATTAAAAAGTATTAAAACAGCTGAATAAAACCATTGACAGGTCAAGGAATCAGCCTTCATCAGTGATTTAAAAACAACAAGAGGGACAGGTTCTTCCAATTGAAAATGATTTTTTAAGTTGTTCTAAACTAATGGGGCAGAGTACATAGAAGTCCTTTTTCCAAATTCAGTTCAAGCATTTGGGGCTGTTAACAGGATAAAGTCCTTCAAGCGAAGAGAGTACCCACCACATTTATGCAGAATAAAAGTGCACATGGACTTTAAAATCAATACCCCAAGGTAAAGGGTGTCAACTGATCTCAAACACTGAGCAGAAGCATTCATATAAAAAAATACTGCCATAGGAATACTGTACAGGAATAAAAGTAGTTGATACAAGTCTCCTTTTAGCTTCATGTGAAAAACAAGCCCTATCCCAACTTCAGCTTCAGTTTTTTTGCAAGCTGTTGAACATGCAATTCAAAAGAGAGCTCATCATTAATTAAAATTCTAAGATATTTACATTGAGTTACAGCCTTAGTCTCATTGTCCTGACCAGTAGAAAACCTGCGGGAAATAGACTATAAACAAGTCTATAAAACGACAGAATGTGGAAAAAGCAAAGGGTTCGGGAATTCTTTCCGAAGCCAATATATACAGGTCCATCATCATTTGTTAGATGTATCTAGTCTTGCACATTCAAAAGTGGCCTATCTTAACCCCAAAACTATTTTTTTGTTTTTACAAAACTGCAGGCTGTGTTGAGTGGGCTGTAATTTGCCCCCAACTGGTCCACAGAATGCTTCCTTTCCTTGGCCCTTTTAATATGTGCTTTGTCATTATATAATAATACATAATGCCAAGCTCATTTGTTCCAGGGAGAAGTAACTCACTGATAGAGGTGCAGCGACAGGGGTCATGCTTGTCCAGATAATGTTCCAGGGTGTCCCAACCTCCTCCCACTCGCACCATCACGTGGTTACGGAGGATCTGACAACACACGGGGACACACACGCACACCTGTGACCAAAGGGACAGCTGCTACATTGTATAATTGGAGGGTTACAATAGTAACAACACTGATCTAAAGCTATTGGAAATGTGAAGCATTTTGGGTCTACATTGGATTTGAAATCAAACAACTGCTATGAGGTTAAATTATACAGTCTCAGCATTTATTTAAGGTATTTGTGTATATTGGTTTCAATATTCCTTAAAAAAAAACTTTTTATACATAGCCCTCCTATATCAGGGCTCCAAAACAAATACTGGGACAGGTTCATTAAATGTCCAATTTGCTTATTCTTTAGCGAAGTTTGTACAAAATTCAGAATTCCTTATTTGTAATCAATCAAGCTGTGGCTTTTGGTAAGCCTTTTTTCTGTAATTTTTGGTCTGTTTCAGATTGTCTTTTGCCCTGTAATGGTTTTCTTGACTCTTACTGACATCTCTTTGGTCCCTATGTTGACAGACACAAACAGCAGATTCCAAAGGCAAACGCAAAGCCTAGAATCAAGACTATAGCCTAGAATCAAGACTATAGCCTAGAATCAAGACTATAGCCTAGAATCAAGACTATAGCCTAGAATCAAGACTATAGCCTAGAATCAAGACTATAGCCTAGAATCAAGACTATAGCCTAGAATCAAGACTATAGCCTAGAATCAAGACTATAGCCTAGAATCAAGACTATAGCCTAGAATCAAGACATAGCTCTCTTATGACTGCACAAATGATGTGACAGAACACACCTGACTTACCAGAAATACATAATATTTATTAGATTTCAAATCCAAAACTTTTGTATTTAGAGCCAAAGGAAGAAAGAACTGCTTACTGTCCAAGTAATTACAGAGGGTACTGTAATTAATTCACAATAATGACCTTCATAGCTTTAACCATTTAGTTTTTTCAAAATACATATATCACACCCCAACCCACAGATATGACACCAAGCTTTCTGCCACACAAAAGACAACACAAAAGAGATCTCACTCTATTATTCCTGAAAAAGTAATCATGTTTTGTCTTGCTGCAGTATATTGGTATTCAGAATGTGTGACAGACTGTCAGAGAGTTGAGAAGTGACAGGTACAAAATTAGCTCATCTGGAAAAAAGTGAGCAATTGATGAGGGGGAGGAGAGATGGAAGAGAGACTAGAATATGGAGGAGAGACTAGAATATTGTACATACCCGCACAAATATGAGGGTGCTGGAGTCTCCCACCCTGTATTTTCCCTCAGACAATTTGACCATGGGAAACTGGGTGGGGCAGGTACATTGGCTTATCAGATGCTGGACCTGTGAATGAAATAAAAACACACTGGTGAAAGAGCAACACAAATTGTACATAACTTCAACATATATGTAATCAAAAGCTCTGCTATAATGCCATGTAAATTCAAGTACAATTCAGTTACAAACATACACAAACCGGAACACTACAATGCTACAAAAACAGCCCTACAATAATGGGCTGTATAATGGACAATAATGCCAAAGAACATTTTGCACTACTTCACACTTTTGATCTCACACAACATGTGAAAGAGCGTACACACACTGGAGGCCACATTCTAGATCTGGTTCTCTGTAAAGGTCTCGATATTTCCTCTGTCATGGTTAAAGACTTGGCCATGTCTGATCATTTTCTATTTTGAATCACTTATTACCCTGAATGTTCCAGTAAACTCTGTTTCTGTTAAGAAAAGGTACATTAATGAGAGTACCAATGCTCAGTTTATGGAAGCCATAGCTATCTCTCCAACAATAAGTGCAGAGTCAGTTTATGTACTCCTGGTGTACTTCAAATCCACTATGACATCTATAAATAAATAAATATGGCCCTCGAACCATGTGACTACAGCTCAATAGACTCACTGTGTCACTGTACAGAGCACATAAATACCTGGATGAACCAAAATTGTCTACAATTAAACCAAGATAAAACAGAGATTATTGTGTTTGGCAACACAAATAAAATAACTAGTATTCGTAAAGAGCTGGATTCTCTGGCCCTAAAAACCAGGGAACAAGTGCCTAATCTGGGTGTTCTGATAGACCTCACTTTTAACAGTCATATCAAAGCTGTCACCAAAACAGCATTCTAACATCTTAAAAATATAGCAAGAATTAAGGGCTTGGTGTCCCAAAAAGACCAAGAGAAGCTCATAGAGCTTAGCTAATAGAGCCCAGAGTCAAAACTAAACATGGTCGATCTGCATTTAGCAGTTATGCTGCAAACAACTGGAATAAACTATCAGAAGATCTTAGATGTGCCCTAAACATATCAGTTTTTAAATCCAGGTTAAAAACACTTTCACGTGCCTATGACTGAGCGCTTAAACATAACTGCACTGTTTAGCCTTACAGCTTCCTATGTTTTTATCCCGTTTTTATTACATTTCTATTTTCTTATTCTGTTTTATTATGATGATGTTGTTTTGATGTTTTCATTTGAGTATTTGTTTTTATGCTATTATAATTTTTTCTTTATCTTTGTGTAAAGCACATTGAATTGCTTCTGTATATTAATTGTGCTATATAAATAAACTTGCTTGCTACTGCATCTTTGTTGCATCACAATCTGAGTGATATGACACCGAACAAATTATGACTTGTCTGTGGCCGGGGGTCATCCAGCAGTCAAGTGGACATGTACTGATGAAATCCCACAGCCCTGAGGGTTTCAGCACAAAACAGTATGACCCTTTGTCTTTCAGCATGGGACAAAATCCCATAGCCCTGTGGGTTTCAGCACAAAACAGTATGACCCTTTGTCTTTCAGCATGGGACAAAATCCCACAGCCCTGAGGGTTTCAGCACAAAACAGTATGACCCTTTGTCTTTCAGCATGGGACAAAATCCCATAGCCCTGTGGGTTTCAGCACAAAACAGAATGACCCTTTGTCTTTCAGCATGGGACGAAATCCCATAGCCCTGAGGGTTTCAGCACAAAACAGTATGACCCTTTGTCTTTCAGCATGGGACGAAATCCCACAGCCCTGAGGGTTTCAGCACAAAACAGTATGACCCTTTGTCTTTCCCCACTGTGTATATCAGAGACTGAATGCCTATCCACAGAAAATATTTAAAAAATCTCTTGCAAGGACATTTTCCCTGCTTGTTCTACAACTCATGTACAGTACAGTATCTCTATAGGAACAAAGAAAAGTAATCCATTCATTTTCGACCAGGGTTTTTGTAAGTGAGTTACTACATACAAAGTTCTCTCTTTCATTTAGTTACAGTCAAATAAAAAAAAAGTGAATCCTACAACATTGTGTGGCATACAATTGGATGGTTTAAATAATTTCCTTAACTGACTTTATTCATAAAATCGAAATAACCCCAAATGTATACATTTAAAATCACCCCAACAGCCTAAATTACCGTAATAAGACTGACCTAACAAGGTCTGATATAAAAGCTCATGAGTATTACTTTCTCCGTAGTGGGAATCATGTTGGTGGTCAAACTGGCCTGGAAACAGGTGGGGAGGAGATTTCATTGTTAGTAAAATTGGGAAATGTATTCTTATATATGGCTGACTCAGACCCCTGAGTATAGCAGTCTCACAGTACAAATGTGTTATTGCAGCCCTGGTTTGGATCCCGGTCACGGCATACCAAAGGCGTCGGGGGTCTAACATTGGCTGTGTTTGCTCTGCTCTGCCTAGAGTGGGTGGGTGGGATGTCGGAAATGGCTGCTTTGTCACGTCACGCTAGCAAGTCCTTGTGGTAGGTCGGGCACCTGCAATGCTCAAAACAGGTTGTTAAGCTGGGGAATGCATTCCACAGAAGGGTGTGCACCAGCGAAACACTTCCTTCTTGGTTGAGCAAGCAGTGTGGTAATTATCAGAAAAGCATGGGTGAGATGTGCTTCGAGGAATGCATCATCAACCATCCTGAAGCTGTGGAGTTGTCGAGAAAAGGCAAGGTCATAATTGTGAATTGGACATCGCGAAATTCAGCGGGGAAAATGTATTTTAATGAAAAGCTACAGCTGACTTCAGCACTAGTAATAACGGTAGATTCATGTAAAACACTGCAAAGGCTTACTGCCATGGACAATTATGAAGAGTTTACAAAAGATGACAAAAGACAGGATGAATAGACTCAATGCTGTATTCAGAACCCAACTGGAATGTGCGGTTCGTGAGAGAAAGGGAAAGACATGGCTGTGAGAGGGTTACCTTACTGAGCAAACTACAACTACAGAGAAAACCAACTCTAAACTATGATTATATCATACAATCTTAATCCATTCCTCCTTGAGCGAAAGAAGACAACTGTAAGTTGAGCGTCTCTCTTGCACACGTAAAACATATTTGAATCCAACATAACTAGTCCAGCAGAGAGCTTTTCCAAAGACAGGAGAATAGACAAAAAGGTTTTGTCCAAAACTAGTCAACTTAAATAAAATGAAAATAGACATGTTGACTAGAGGTGTCCAGGTGCTGAAACCAGAATTTCTACAAAAGGGATCTTGACAAGATATGAAATTAGAGATGTCCAATTCTTTAAAGGCCTTGCCAACTCCTAACCAGGTTTGGGAGCATCAAAGATCAAGACATGTCCTTTTATGTAAATCTCACCAACGGTTCTGCTTCTTAACATGCTGCACATACCTATGTGATTTGAAGAGAATATTTCCATCCAAGATTGGACTTGTAGGTATATGACCTACTAAAATTGGTCCCTAAAATGCAAAAAGACAAAGGAGCCCTTTCTAGCTTCTACCCATCCACCCCAAGAGTGCTAAACCAATTTTAATCTCTGGGTGCTGTTGCTAGACTTTGAACTCTTGGCCACAATTATGCAGATGAACTGCAAGTCAGTTTAGCCTATGGCTCTAGAGTCGCATACATGTTTTTAAACCAATAACTTAAAATAGGCCACTGAAACATTTCCAAAAGGCCCTTTTATGCTGTTTAGCAGTAGAACTGGGCAGGCCTCAGGACCATGAGGTCAACTATAGCTATAGTACTTCAAGGCACAAATTGGACAGAACATCTGTTCAGTTCAGTGGTGTAATATGGCATAAGAAGTAGAGTGAGTGCTGTTTAGTTTCACACGAAACTAAATCTGGAGCAAAACTAGTATGTACACAAACTCATTTCTGTATGACGTGTTTGTACAATGTTAGGTCTTAAGTTGAATATAACCTCAGGCAGAAGTCAAAATACTTTTCAGAGTCCTTCATATAATTAAAATGTTTCTCTCGGGGCACTTCAATAAATAATATCATAGAATATTCAATCTCTGGGAAACAATACTTCCTTAATTGGTTAAACATCTCTTTTCTAGCGTATTCAATGTATGTTCACAAGACTTGATTGTCCACACAATTTCACCAGACACAATTTCTGTTGTATCCAGTCCAGTGAATTTAAACATCAGATTTTGTGATAAATTGATATGACTGCTATTCATGGTGGTGGGTATCAGATTGTGCTTCTAAAACACTTGAATTGTGCTCTTCCAGTCATTAATGTTACTGAACCCCAAACTACAGGGACAGCAAAGACAAAATTACATTGTAGTTGACAGAATCCCAGTCTCCATTTGACCTGGATGCCATATCAGAAGAAAGTGCTGCAAATGAGAGAGGAAAAGCTAAAAAGGATCATAGGATAATTGTGGTAGAGCTAACCCAAGTGACCAGCCCACATCAATAGTGGTAAATATTCTTAGTTACAAAGACAAGGTGGTTGTTAAGGAGAGAAACAGGAACTGGCGCAGAGAAGGGATGCTTCTTTGTGTCAGGGCTTGGAAAGCTTCTGAAGATAAAAAGCCAAATGAATGCAGCTGAGTACAAAGAAATCCTGGAAGAAAAACAGCTGGTGTCTGCAAGAGACCTGGGACTTTGAAGAACAATCTTCCAATGACCTAAAACATATTGGCAAAACCACCCTGGAGAGGCTTCAATACAAAAAGGTCAATGTCCATGAGTTGCTCAGTCAAAACCCGAAACTCAATCCAACTAAGAATATTTAATGGGGCATGAGCAATTCTTTTTGCAAAAACTGACATCCAGCAGATCTGATTTAGAGTGTTTTTTTTTTTTTTGCATTAGCAAAATCTCCTATTAAAATCAATTTGAAATGTATGTTGTAACACAATCAAATGCGAAAATGTCCAAGGAAGGTGAATACTTATGAGAGCTACTGCAAAACAAACTGCACACCGGCTCTGACATTAGGTGTACATGTTTTTGATGTTTTTTAAATCTAAGTTCACCTGTGAACATTTTCTTTGCCTGGCATATACAGCCACATCGTTACATTAGAACACGTAACAATCTTGTTTACAGAACATAAGATACAGCGTACTGTCTCACCCACCTAACTTAGGGCAGACACAGGAGTAGGGATGAAGGCTCTGTGCATGAACGTGGGATTGACTGAATATATAATGATTTACGATTTACGATTCAAGGTCATTGCTGGATAAACACTGCTAGGCAAAAGCAGCGGTACAGGCACGTGGTGGAGGAGATGCTATGTCAGTACCATTCTGGGAATACTTAAAGACAAAACGGTGAGATTTTTAACAGGAAAATACTGTATAAAACCTGATTTACATTCCAAGCAGATTGATGCATTCATACCATTAGGGGAAAACATCACTTTTGCTTTTGAGTAGACAGCTACTTCTAAGTAGCAAGACAGAACCATTGAATACAGAACATACAAATAGGGAGAATAAACGGGTGAATACTCGATTTTTGTGTCTACTCTACGAGACAGAACTGAGAATCGAGGGGCCTCATGAACCATGTGAAAACTTCAGACAAATTTCTGGGGCATCTAAGAATCCTAGAACTTGTGAGCGTACCTAATTTTTGGTGTGCACCAAATGGTTGCGCAACACTTACGTATTGTTGTAATGGATAAATTAGAGCTATACTATCCTTCTTCACATTTCAACACCCTTTTATAACACACTTTATTCACCTTTCATGGTGACAGAAATTGACTAATTGTCTGTAATGGTACTATGATGTTGAAAACTAGTGGTTCGGTGTCTAAAATCTATGGAAATATTCAGAGAATATAATTTCTTTAGTTGTGTGGGTGGAATGTTTTAATCTTTTGCTGTGACTTTTCAAATTAAACATGCATGCCACCTATTACAAGTGCTAAACACTGGCTGTGCCTTATGTAACAGGGACTGTCAACACAAGCAGTTTGTGTATAAATGAGCCCGCACACATCCATGGAAAAGTCTGTTTTGTTTTTCAGTGTTTCATTTACCACTAGATTGTGTTTCCATCTCCTACCCTGCAATAGACTGAGATTAAATAGGAGATGTTGTAGCACAATGACACAGCAATAAGGTGTTGTCTACCTTCTGTAAAATAGCCATAGAATTGTTGGCAGAATGAGCAACGGATACTTGATTGTAGTCCTATTCTATTGGGAACAACTGTGGCTCAAACACCTCAATTTCCCACTGAAGAACTTTGCTTGCAATATATTTGTTTGCACTCACACACATTTTGACATTTTGCTTGGAGATAAGCACTCTTTCCTGTCATTTGGGAAATGTGGGGCATGTGAGGTTTCAAGTATTTGTTTGCGCAGACACCTTTAATAGTTTAGGCTCCAGGATCTCAAAGCCTGCTTAGACGAATGTCTCAGTAGAGCTATGTATTGCAATGTTTACCAGAACTGTGTTCAAAGTGTCATGGGATTGCAATGTATTATGGTCTTAATTGCAAGAAGTTGTTCCTGCACTGAAGCTGTATATTTATATATTGTGGTTTTATCTGTTGTTGTCCTGCCCAGTACGTTTTGGTTGGACAAGGATAATATTCCTGGTTACAGAAACGTTTGTGAAAATTGATTCCTATTAGGGAATTGCTTCCAGTGGTGCAGTGGCCACATCTCGGTTCTAACCCTGACCATTTCATCCAGGTTTTGGGTGTTGGAGGTATGGCGCTGGTGTTTGGCATCGGGCGGAGTCTCTTCCGGTGGCGGCTCCAGTCCCTCTCTGATCTCTTCTTCGATCTCCTGCTCCAGCTGGATCAGCACGGGGGCGGCCATGCCAAATCGAGAGGCACGCCGGGCCACCTCCAGCAGACATAGCACAAAGTTCTTCTCATTTTTTCGCAGCACCAAGTCGTCTGTCTCAAACATGAGCACATCTGGATAAGGATCAGACAGTAGAAGGATTTAGTGCTCAATTAAACTTTACCCTCACCGTTTACACAATAGCTGTTATTATGATGGTAAGTTCACTTTGGTCTTGGGTATCAAATAAAAAACGTACAAGATGAAATGTGACAAAAGCTCATATTGACCGAAAACCTTTGCTTAAGATGTAATTTTCAATTGAGCGAGAGAGCATCTAGAGCCCACAGAGCACAAAGAGAGGTTTAGAAGGCTACTGAGCAAGCTTTTATAGGTTTGCTCCTCCCCTATGTTGGGTGAACTCTCAATTTTCCCCTCCCTCATGTGAAAATATCAGTAGTTCTAGCGATACTACAGGTATGGTTTGGTCAGGGCCCAAAAGCAGAGGGATGTTTCTTGAAGATTATATAATTGCATGTTATATTGACCTCAATATCATCCAAAACAACCAAAACAAATAAATGTAAAATGTTGATATTTCTTGTTTCACACAGCTAACACAGCCTGGGGTCAAACTAACCCCAAAGAAAACTGATGCTGCAAAATGTGTACAGGAAAACATACCATGACGTTAATTCTATGTTCACCCAGTTAAATTAAATTAGGAAGTCATTAAATAAGAAGCAAAAAATGAACAATCATGCATTTAGATACCTTAAATATTCCTCAAATTTAACCGAAAAATCATAGTAAGATAAGCACACTTAAAATAAATTAACAGACATACTATAACTAAACATACACAAGACAGTAAACAACGCCCTGGTTGATTTGAGCAAATCAGGTCACTGTGCTACTCCTCCCTCGTCACATCCTGGGTATAATCTAGAATTTAAACATTTCTGTCAAGCCATTAACTGTCATTATGTATGCTTAGGCATAGTCATACAGTACCTTTAATGTCCATCTGCTTTCGACACCAGGTGATGAAATTTGAGACGTTATCCCGCGCCAGGAAAGTAGAAGGTTGGGCGGAATTGACAAACGAGACACCAGAGGTTGGCAGCGGGACCTGTCGCACCATCCCATACTTTTGAATGAACTCTCCCGCCACTCGTGTGACGTTGTTGGCGTGGGAACAGAGCATCGCGCCAGTCTCGAGCGACTCCACAATGTTGTTCACGTCTATATCGACATCGTACAAGTCTCTCAACCATTCTGCCAAATCCTCTTTCATCGCATACAGGTACTCTTCGCTAGACTTGAAGGGCTTGATGCTTTGATTCGAGGCATGATGAATCCCGGTGGACATAGTCAGCAATATGTAATAGTTTGACAGTTCAAGCATAGACGTCCTGACATTAACAGGTGTCACGAGAAAATAACGTCAATGTTTGCGCAGCCTGCCCCCAATTTCACTTTTCTGTACAGCAAGGTTTATTGTATCGCACGACAAAAAACACCATTACGCTTGATTTGCAGTGTAAAAACACAAAGCGAAAAAGTGTTTCATGATTTGCCCTAAGATGATAGCAATTACCGCTGCAAACCAGAGTTAATTGAAAAGTCCGTAATTCCCTAAATTCTATCAGTATTCTGTCTTCGACGAATTTGAATTCTAACTAGCTACTGTTTGTTTTGTAGTGTGCGTCCGTGGTACTCTCCTTGGTTACAAGGTAGCAAGCTCATTCCAAACATTCCCATTAACCATTTCACCACCACCCTCGTCCCCGTAGCTTTAGATCACATCGAAAACGTGTTCCATGTTCTGAAGAGTTTAATAAACTATTTCAGTTGGACGACACTTACACACGGTCTCCTTAGAACATAACGGAATATCATTCATGTTTGGCACATTCTAATTCTGATGTGGTTCCCTCCCCTTACATACTCAAACAATGTTGAAAAGTGGAGATCTGTTATACATTTGAAAGACGCCACAACAATGTGTTGATGGGCTAAGACAAAATACCATTTTAGAAATAATTCCATGCATACACGGAGCCTATGAAGACATTCCAGTAGTCACATTGTTATGTCTGTCAAAGCACTACATGAAGAAATATGTGCAGGGGGGGGTGATGACTCCCCAAATATTACAAACAGGTCAATTTGGCAATGGGAAAAGCATGAAACTCCCAGGATCCGATAACCATGACCCCTTCCCCATATTCAATGCAAACCTACACCTAAACCTAGAATAAAAGCCATTACTAAAATACTAAACATTCATGATCCTCTCAGAAATCCCTTTCAAACATATTGATAAAGATCAAGAATGGTGAGGTTTATCATTTATTAGGGAGTGAGTTATTGACATTTCTGATCAGTCAAACAACAAACATGATGAAACTTTGATTTTGGAGAGCCGTTACCATTACAGACTGAACAATATAAATAATCACAGATTGAGACATTCAAACCCTGCTCACTTCATGTTAGCAACAAAATCCTCGCCCTTCTTGATGGAGCCCTTCAGCTCACCAATGGCCTCAGCCACCAGTTTCTCTTCAAAAGCTGACAGCTTGCCTAGGCCGAGGTTCTTCTCAATTCCTTGTTTCTAAAAGGACAAAAATATTTTTGTAAGATGCCACTTCCAATTAACAACTGTATTCAAGAAAGATGTATTGGTTAAGAATGTGACACTTTAACAACATTACAATTTTAAAGACAGGAAATAACTAGTCCAATTGCTGCGCTTGCGTCCAACCCTTAGCTTGCAATTAAGTTCTACCGCATTTCTGTCCAGACTTCAGTGTGTGTGGGTGTTGTTCCCGGTACCTCTTTTCCAGATGCCTTACAACACAACATCCTCATTCAACTGAAAGCATTGACAGTCATACAGGACTTTAAAACCAAACACTTGCATATTTCTAAGAGCGCTAGCATAGGAGGATGAGTGGACGGGCATAGTACAGAGGAATTGGGCACCAGACAGAGTGAGTCATTATTGTGTATGGTGAGCCCTGCTACTGGTAAGCAAAAGCTCTACATCGTAATGAAAGGGTTTCTTTCCTAGTTGAAACGTTCAAACCCCTAGTGTCTTTCATTAAAATAGGAACATGTTCAAAATACAGCAATCCTACGACACCAATCACAAGGGCTTATTTACAGTCTCCAAGTTCTGGACATGTTACTAGGTTGGTGCAGGACTTACCCCGAGGAGCAGAGGTGTGGAGAAGTATTTGCACTCGGTCTCTTCTGACCTTACGTACGCACACTCCACGACTCCCTCCTTTCCATTCATGGCGTCCAGAATAGAGAATGTGAACCTAGCCCCGGCGTAGGCCATGGACAGAGTAGCTGAGCCTGAACACAGAGGTTAGCCAGTTAGCTCTCGGATTGGCTCAAACGTGACCAGGGGTTAAAAGTCTACAGTTCATCTAGAGAATCACTCCCTTTGCAGATAAACACCGACCTGCTCCAGCCTTGGCCTTCACAACCTCTGTGCCAGCATCCTGAATCCTAGCAGTCAATGCAGATAGCTGGTCAGCTGGAAACTCCACTTTGGGTGTTGCCTACACAGAGTGTGCAATGTCTATAGTTATTTTCAGGTGAAGCCATTCTTATTGAGGACCTTCATTGCTTTTCCAAATAGAATTTTAAAAATGAACATGAATTTCCGGATGTCATTAGCAAATACCTGATAAAGAAATACAGTCTGACAACCCTAATTCACGTAACATTTTACAAACACTAGAGGGAGCCATAAACACATTCACAAAAATAAAACCACATTGATACCATTTTCACTTCTGAACAGCTCCTTTTTACCTGTGAGATGAGAGGAATAATAGTCTTTCCTGCATGACCTCCAATGACTGGCACATTTACACGTGCTGGGTCAAGGCCCTGCAAAATGAAACACCAAAGTCAGCTATCTGGCCTATGCAATCATTAAACTAGAATTTGCTGCTGAAAGAAAGTTTAACAATCAGTATTTAAAATAATATGCAGTTGAATCATGGTGACAGTCCTATACTATATGTACATTTAGATATTTCTGACAGCAGGGGCAGCCAACAGGCGGCTGAATCCTCATCCTACAATGTGCAAGGCCACTACAATACAACACATATGAAAGTAATCTTTTATGGACAGATTAACTTGAATCTGCTGAAAAGTGTTTCATTAGGTGTAGCAATAGTTCCTGGTTTCAAAGTATCAATACTGGGAGAAGGCAGAGTTTGAACCGGGCCAGTGACTTTCAGTACTGACTAATGGATTCCAGTAGATTCCACAACCACAAAATCTAAATTGATTGTCCTACTAATTCTTAAAAGCAAAACAACATTTGTAGCGGTGATATAAAAATGGGCAAAACTAACATAAGGAAGGGGTTTGGCGGAGTTCTTTTCAGAGGAAGAACACTGCCGACACTAGTGATGGCCAAATGAGGCCTCATTAGCGTTATTTTAGCAGCAGAATATTATGCTGGCAGCACTCAGATTTTCTTTATCACAATAAAAGCCATCATTGAAATTTATAAGGCCATCTAGTTAATCTGTAAAGAACAGACAAGAACAAAATTGTCATGTTTAATGTCTGTTCCAGACTAGATTAACTACATTGCCTTATATAACTCAATGATGGCTTTTATTTTGAAAAAGGAAATTGGAGTTAGCGCTACCAGCATAATATCCTGCTGTTAGAGGAACAGTAAGGAAGCCTCGAATGGCAATCACTAGCCGACACTGCCAACGAGAACACTCCCCACAGTGGTAATCACTATTTTTAACTATTCTCATCTTGCACATGGATTCGATCTGGGAAATGTGCTTTTGATTGTTGTAACAGATGCTCCGACTGCTAGGCTACATGTCACAGTGACTTGTGGAGGGTCTCCGATTCCATTTTTATTTGAAAGGCAAATCCAGACAACTAGAAAATAAACTGGATGGATTGACTTACTTTTAGCTCTGCAACAAAGGCATTGGCTCTGACAATGTCCAGTGTAGTGACCCCAAACACTCTGTTAGGGTTGTAGACGCCATACTTCTTCATGACCTCCGATGTGATGGGAATAGTAGAGTTCACCTAGGGATTGGAAACAAAAGGTTTGTTAGCAATTTCAAACCACATTACTGGCACCTTACAATGTATTAAGACATTTTACAGCAAGGCCCCCCGTCTGTGGACGCATAGCGGCTGCAGTGCAGAGTACAGCGGGTGGTCGGTGGGGGGGGGGGGGGGGGCTGGAGTACTCACAGGGTTGGCAATGATGCAGATCATGGCTTCTGGACAGTTGCGGGCGCAGGCGTCGGCCAGTGTGGCCACAATGGTGGCATTGGTGTTAAACAGATCATCACGGGTCATGCCTGAAAGAATTTTCCTTTAACTTGTTTGTGTACTTTTCAATAAATGTAAAAAAAGAATAATAATAACAAAAAAAGAATGTATTGACATTGTTTTTCAATATGAATCACATTTTTCAACTTCGGTGAACTCACCAGGTTTTCTTGGGACACCGGCTGGGATGACAACAACATCACAGCCTTTCAGTGCATCATTTAACTGGTCTGGACCCATGTAACCTGGTAGTGAAATGAAAACAGTTGAAAGACATTCTCGCAGTCATTACATTATACATTACTGACATTGCAGTAGGGACATCTTACCAGTGACACGGGCTCTGGTCTCGATGTGACTAAGGTCTGCTGCTACGCCAGGTGTGTGGGCAATGTCAAACAGAGAAAGTTCACCCACCAGAGGACTGTTCTTCAGAAGCAGTGACAGAGGCTGGCCAATACCCCCAGATGCGCCCAAGACTGCCACCTTGGCATTGTTCTGAGGGAGAGGACAGTTTGATGATACAGTTCAGCCCATTTGAATACAAAAAACCCCCACCATATCTTGGTATCTAATATTTTAAATTCATTACAAACAAATCGATTAGCAGCAATAGACTTGAATGGGAGACTCAGTTGTGTTTATGTAGGATGGGTCTCAGGTAAATTTAGATTTATAGTTCACCTTCCATGTGAAAGTCAATTTTGTGATTCAACTTTCTAAATTAAATGTGTTTCTTGACAGACTTCGCTCTTGATTATTCACAGTTATTAAGGATATCTAGACCCACTTTCTGAAAATCCAAGATTTCAGAGTGGGCGATTCAACGATACAGAAAGAATGTATGCCACTCAAGTTCACAGAGATACAAATCTTCCAACCAACTGTAAATGTTCAGAAAATGAATTCTATAAATGTAAAAGGCTGTAGAGTTACACGTGTTTCAACTGTCTGGAACTAGTTATGTTTTCCCTCAAAATTTCATCATTGCATTTTCCCCCTTTGTTCTTGACCAATTGCAGCAAATTCCAGTGGTTTTGGGTGAGCTGAAGATTGAGTCATGTCTTCCAATGAACATCTAACCAAGCCATTTTGGGTTTCTCTCAATGCTCACTCAACAAGGATGTATTTGCAGGTACATACAAGCTTGGAAGAGAGCACATTTCCTAGCCAACAACCCCAATTGAATTTGCAGTTGCCAACCTACCACAAGGAGACGCTAGAGTGTAGTAAGACAATGCAACCTTATATGACACCTACTTATCCACCCTGGACAGTGCACAGCCAATAAGCAGCGTCCTCTGTATGACCCCCAAGGCACTTTCGGATTGCTGAAAAAAATGCTTTGAACTCTTGGCTGCGATGATGGAGATGTATTGCTTGTCAATGACTTAGAACCCTGTGCAACTCAGGAGCCCGTATGAACATCTTTAACAATTGCATTTGTGTCACGGATAAAACTTAACACCTTTGTTTAGCTAAAGTTGGACAGTTTTGATCGTTTCATGCAGCTGAAATTTTCATCAGTATAGTTTTGCATATTTTATAGTTTTGTTTGAGTTAATCGTCACTTGGACTAGCCACGTCTAAAAGATCAGGCTTAGGTGTGAGGAATATGCAAGGACTACTGGGCCAACTAGTAGTTATCACTCATCAAAACCTGAATGAACCATGGGCCGGAGATGGATCACTATAACCACCCTCAAGTCATTTTAAATAAGCTTGATATGACACTGACAAAATAATTGTTTTGAACAGCGTTGCCCTTGCCAGCAACGCTATACGTAAAGCAAGTATGACAAGTTGACCTTAAATTGACGCCTGCGACCAACGCCGGTTTACACATCCTTGCCACCCGGCTATAACTTTAGATAGTTAACGAGACGTTGATAGGTAGCCAACTCAATTTCAAACGAATATATCCAGTAATTTATTGTAGGCTTATACCATTCATGCTTACTATGTCTGTGACTTTTTAGGTTAAAGCTACCTATTTAGGGGTCTTTCTTGCTAACTGATCTAGTAACCAGCTAGCTGATTTTCATGCTATGCATGTAGCTAGCTTGTCACGTTACAGTAAGCTATATCTTGGGTGTCTAAACGTGTATTATTATACATTACCTGTGAGGAGGTGGTTAAACTCCGAGTAGCAATGCAAATTGTGGGTCTTGCGATGCGAGAAAACATGTTGGATACGTTACGGGTCGGCTAACTTTACACCAAAAACAAAATGTTCGAATCCTCTTAACAGTGACTCCAACGTCCTCTACCTTAGTGCACGGTCGAGACAGAACACTTGTTAAAGCAACCTACCTTAACTGTCCGTGGTAGCTTAATCCCAGACCCAAATGCAATTTTATTGGTTAAGAGTGTGATTTCTGTTCATGATTGGTCCAGTGCAATTTCAATCATGTTCATGGCGTGAACTCAAAAATTACCCGGAAGAGTGCAATGTGGGCGTTTCTTGCATCTGACTTGAACTTCCGAACGGAAACCAAATAAGAACGATTTGATACTGGACCCAGATCAGCTGCGCCTATGCCGTGTATTTATATGGTTTAATTGGTATGCCACTGTTAAAACTCAGGTCTAGGTGGATGTACAATTCGGAATGATCAATTCATCAATCACCATGAGGAAAGGAAGTGAGAGATGTTAAGATAGTTAATAAAGATCTAGTCTGGGAAAGCCCAGTGACGGGGCAGTGGAATGGTATGGAGCAAAATGAAACTGTGCGGGGTATTCTGCCGATCTGTTAAACAAAACAAATCAATAGATTTATGTTCCAAAAACTATAATATATTACGAACAGAATGTTCTACGTTGTAGACTATACCATTTGACAATTTTTTTTTTAGGGCGAATTGGGGTACACATGGTTCTTAAACTCAAGAGTAGCAATGCAAAGATGACGCAATACTTAACATAAACATCCCAGAATTAAGCAATGCACGAGGGGTGTGGTATATGGCCAACATACAATGGTCATATGTTCTTCCACATGATGCATTGTTGAGCTCCCGGACACCACTATTCATGGCATAGTGGTTATGGGCTTGGCTTTGCCCAGTTCCTATTGACAAATAGACGTATGACAAAAGGTTTCTCGGTTCTTGTACAGGTAGGAACGCCTACATCCAGGTACGCTTCCATTTGAGAAGGGCGCTTCTCCCTCACCGCTTTTTCCCGTTCCCCATAATGGGCGATAGCCCGGTGCACCCCGGCTCGAGTTAATAGAACTCCCTTAGTGGATTTATATGTATGGGGCTGTCTGAGGAATGTAAACTATTCAACATGGAGACAGCAGTTGATAAGCTGGAGGCGATGGTGAGCTGTTTTATATACCATGTATTTCATAAGAATAAAAAGTAAAACTACGTTTTTAGTCTATATATACGTGTTTTTCTATGGTCTCCATTAGGCTTTTTCAGAAAATGATCAGTGAATCAAAAATAGGAATTAAGCTAGCTAGCTACCGTTAGGTAGCTAGCTAGTGTAGCGAACGTGATACTCTACTACTGGTTGTAAGGATACCTTAAAACGTCCTGCCATCTCATTGGAATGATTTACAAAAAAAATAAGAAAAGTGTTTCTGCTGAAAAGAAGAACAAAATGAAAACAAGAATCGCTTGTACATGGCACCTTGCCCAGTTTTAATGTTTATTTAGCTACTTAGCTAGCTAGCTATATCGATAGCTTGTTTGCCACACGTTTCACAATGAGGACAGCGAGTACGAAAGACTGCGCCTGCGAAGAGGCCCTATTCTGTGTCCCCGAGCGCGCACTCATTCGCGGTACGTGACAGTTGACCTTTAAAATCGAGTTTTCAAAGGATCGAAGTTAACAAAATTTGTTGTTAGAAATTTTTTATACAGGGGAGACGTTTGGATATCCGATCAGTAATTATACATCTATACTTGGTGTGGTAATCACTGTACGTGCTGCAGGAATTTTGTTGATCAACTTTCTGACAGCTAGTCATATTATTCATTGTGATACCCTCGCTACAAATTCTGCTCACGAACTTGTTTGACACTGAACTCATTCATGAATATGAATCACCTATTCATATTTACTCAGTCAATTCAAGATTTTTGTAGCAAATTATTTCTCCTGTTCAATAGGAGATTGGATTTCTCAATTTTTATTTCAGGACTGACAACGTACAAGAAAAAGAGGAATCCACTATTTTCTGTCTGTCCAGTGCCCCTTTTATATTGTACTACTGGTGACCCTCTAATGAAAGCAGTGCAATGTTAAAAGGGCATTGGCCAGGTATTAGTCCCAAGGACAGTTTTTGCAGGCTGTAGCTATGATCCTTTGCTTAACAAAGCTGTTTGCAGGTGCTCTGACTTTATTGCACTACTGTATTGGACATCTAGCAGTGCAATAGTATTGTCAAAGCGTCTGAAAGCAGCAATGATCACGTTTGGACACAGGAAGCAGCAGAAAGTGGTGAAAGCTGACACTTCTCTAGGGTTAATTAAAGCATTATGGTATGTTCTATATAACAGTGCATTTAAAAGAGAGATTTAGAACTGTAGTCTGTGGTTATAAGGGGCCAGGGATTGGTGGGTCGTTTATCAAAATGTTTATTGGTCATTCAATTCCGCAGTGAAGAGATTTTTTTTAATGTATTTATAGGCAGAGTGCAACAGTGCAATCCTATTCTTCCACCATCATCATCATCACCTCTCACATGAAGTCTGTCAAAGCAAGTCTGGAACTTGTTTTCCAATCAGTCAACTTTCATTACGCATTAAGGAGGAGCTACATAAACCTGTCCAAAACAAAACCCATGTTTTTGCTTTGTATGGTAATATTTTGTATTATTATTATTATTCCAGTGTGACAGATTGATGCCAAGTCCTGGAACCCTATCAGTATTGTCTCTGCTGTCCACTTTGTTGAAAGTAGTGCAATATTGCTTATAGGGTTTCAGTGTTTGGATTAAAGCCCCTCAAAAGGCACTATGCATCGCAATGTTTTTTCATGCAGTTTTTTTGAGGCAATCATTTATGGCCAAAGTTTCTCAAAAGATTAATGCTTAAGCAATTTTTTTCCTAATCTTCATTGTTATAACCAATCTATGCAATGAGCGGTTTTCCTGGTTCAAAATAAGGCATAGGTGGTATCCCAACCCCTGTGTTCAACCGGACGCCCCTCTGTGAAATACTTCATATAATATCCGTCTACACACTTGAAAAAGACAACTATTATAGTGTTAAATCTGTCCTGTTGTTCATGTCCATTTGATCAGCTAATGCAGGCTACGGTGTCCTCCCTAATAGCAAACAAAATATACAAACAATATATTTATTTTTAACATAGGCCTATTAACATGTTACAAATCTATCAAACTCATCAGCTTTATAATTAATCAGTCATTATTATTTGTCTATTTTCGTTATGCTATTTTCTTGTTAATATCGACTTGCATAAAAAACGAAACAGCTGTATATATATTACAGCCTTGTCGCATAGTTTTCCCCCATCCTTGCCTTAACGCCACATCGTTTATTTCCCTCTCTCAACTTTCTTCAGCTGTATTAGGCTCCGCTACTGTCGCTGACCCAGCATCTTCACGTTCTTATATTTATATTGTTAGTGACTTATGTTAATTGTATATGTTTTTGGTGACAGTGCATACCCTAAATTGATGGTCTTTTCACCAGTCATCTTAGTTTGGTCCTGTAGGCAAGGTTACCAGATTTCATTGACAGTAAACAGCTGTTCTTCTGTGGACCCCAGAAAATATCGACCCACCCAAGCCCTTTTAAAAGCCCAACTGGGTAGGAGACACCCCACCAGGCACCACTGCCAATATGGAAAGTTTCCTTCTACCGTCACATTAGCTGTGGTGTTTCGCTGGTAATTTATGAGATCAAAATCATGTTTTACCATGCCGGGACAGAGGTGGTGCTAGACTCTGGGAAGGCGGTCGGCATTGAGTTTTGAATACAGGAAAAACCCAGAATTGTGTGTGTGTGTGTGTGTAATAATGACACAGGTGGGGAGACTACACTGTAATCTGTAAGACATTCAGTACACTAAACCAATTGTCCTTTCAGTTTCAGAAGGCTGAGGCTGACATGGAGTACATGGAGCAACGACTGAAGCTGGACTACCTAACTAATGCTCCAGAGAATGATGCCCGAGAGGTGAATGACCCTGAACACCACAGTATTTAGTTACAAAACTAGTCAGAAGTACAATCTAGCCACCCAATATCTTTCCAAACTATCCACAAAATGCATAGCTGTATGTTTAATACATCTTTGAACTAATTTTGTGTGTGTGTGTGCAAAAAAAAAAATCCCTAAGGTTTTTTTGGCAGGTCCCTATAATGGACATAGTCATTTCTGAATATAGAAAATGCCTAACCCTAATGCCTAACCCACAATTTTTTTTACAGGAGCAGGGATTAGAACTGAGGTTACTTATAGGGTTAGGCATTAGGGCTTGGTTAGGTTTAGGCACAAGTTAGGTAATTGAGGTTAGGTAAAGCTAGGGTACAGCTTCCGTTTAGGGTAATAAACAGGGAACATGCATTTCTGGGTCTCAATAATTGAAAACCCACGTGTGGTTGACTGAGATGTTTCTTTGGTCAGGGACCCTCCCTCCTGTTAAATCAATATTCATGACTTGTTGTGCCCATGACTACAGGAAAACCCTGTGAAGCTGCTGGAGAACCTGTCTGCCATCAAGGCAAGGCATGCGGCCCTATGCACACAAGTGCAGGAGATTGCTGCTGAGCAGAAACAGTCCATGGACTCCATTCGAGCACACCTAGACACTACCGTACAGCTGGTGCAACAATTACAACAGACTGCTGACATAGAGGTACACCATTCCCTCAGATTCCAGACATTTTCAATGCTAAAGTTACGGTGGTCAAAGGTAGAAAGGAAAAAAAATGCAATTGCAAATTAGTATTTGTACTTCCCTAGGTTCCACCACTGACTGAGACAGAGCAAGAGTCTGCAGATTCTCTTGGTTTATCAGTAAATCTAAACACAGCAGAGGTAAGGCTTTTTGCTACAACTATGTTGACCATGCGTGCAGGAACACGGCATGTGGAGACGTTGACTGGCGTCGTTCTATATACATAGCTTATTTATTGCTTATTTAACATTGTCCTTCATACATGCCTGTATAGAAATATATTGTATTATGCCAGTGTTTGTTCACACAGGTACCGACGTCTGTACAGCCACCAGCTCAAGAGCAGCCTCGGTGTAAGTAACTGTCATGCCATTTATAAGGTCCTTTTCACACTAGCCAATCTATTCCAATATAGAATAATGTTTGAGCAGCCAGGTAATGTTTGTGTGTGTGTAAACTTGCCAAAAAAAAATCTTTAATGAGTCTTTCATTCTGAGGGCTAACAGTGAACTTTTGACATGAGTGCTTTATCTATTATGTCAAATCAAACGCAAATTTTACCTCGCCTGATTATTGAGGAGGTGGATTTATTTTATTTAGCAATTAGCCTACTGTCATCCTGCTTGGTGTAGCAAAATGTATTTTTCAAAGGCTACCTAAAGCAGCCTATGAAAGAATGTCTGGATATAATTTTTCAAAAACTAAAATGGCAGGGATAAAGTGAAGGGGTCTGAAATTATATGTAAGTAAAATAAGACTCTGTCCACAGGCTCCAGGGGGGGAGAGTTTGAGGAACTGAGTGAAGCCACACTGGAGGAGGTGCCACGCAGCGTGCGATCCAGCGTCACGCTGGTGGACCTCAACGCCTTCTACAGGCAGCTGCACGAGCACTTCTCCCTCAGAAAACACTGGTCAGTTGAGTCGTGTTCATGCTGAGACACATACACCCCCTCTCCCCACAGCGCGGAAACAACACCCGCGGCAGAAATGTCTACATTGTTTTAACGCCGAACGGTTGATTTGTGGACCAGAAAGTCGTGTGACTTTTTTGAGCCAGTTCTAACTTAGCTTCATGTTTCTCCAGTGGTGCCCTTAGTTTGCAGAAGATGAAGCAGATGAACATGAAGGTTAGCGAGGCCAAGCTGAAGACGTTGCAGCACCTATCTCTCATAGAGCTGGACAAGAAAGGGCATGTACGCCTGCTAATATAAGACTGTGGGACCACAAATAAGACTTTTGATATTGGACACCTGAATCAGTATGTGATGAAAGTGACCGATTTTGCCCATTCCTCCTAGCTAGCCTCAATAATTAACACCACAGAATCTTCTGTGAGAAGGAATTAATGTCAGAAGCAGGATTTTCAGATGGAATCCTGTCACCAAAAACAATACTGGATAGCAGTTGGGGCGTATTGTAAATGAATGATGTACTATATTTGCTGTGTAGAGTTAAGTGATTTGGCTAGAGCTTGTGCTTTTAACCTGTAAATATGTGATATGTCACATTTAATGTGACATATTAACCTGTAATATCTGAAATCCACTGATTACTTTCCAACTGTTTATAGCCTAACGCAGATTTTGTAATGCAAAAGTATATGATTTTTTTTTTAAATTAAATGTCAATATTCCCTCTACCTGGCTGTATATATTTTAAGTGCAGGAATTGTGAACACATTAGAATATCAAAGCTAAGGTTTTAATTCTATCACCTAAGTATGTAAAACAATTGCATAAAATTAACAGGAACCTTAAGATAATCCATGGTTACACTTTGTGGATAGTCAAAACTGACATCTTTTTGCTCCACAGATACTCATACTATCAAACATCAACAACAAAGTAAATGCTGGCTAAGGTGAGGGATTGGATGAGGTTTCAGGTTGGGATTGATAGACAGCACATTGAAATGTTATTGACGGTCTGTAGACAGTCTGTAAAGCATCTACAGGTTGATTATCTAAATAAAGTGTTATTTAATCCATGAAGTACAAATGCAGATTAGCCATAACATTCTTCTGGCCTATAGGTAGTGGTGAAATTACAATTTTATACAGTTTGGATAACTCACTGTATAGTAACAACTTAATACCTAAAAATAATTATAATCATCAACTGAAACAGCAATAACCTTATACAGATTAACAGTAACACAAACAACTTCATAGCCCAGAGACCACTGAATGATACCCAATACATAAAATATATCAATAACATTTAAATCATGTTTAGAAAGAACTTACAGGGTAAAACGCATAAATGATCCAAAATCCAGAACCAACATGTATTTTCATGCCATGCGTTCAAGTGCTTAAAAAGGCAGTTGTTTGTACTAGCAGGTGAGTGGATTGTGTTGTATGTAACCCATAGACTGGTGATGTGGTAAGGAAATCAGTGCTGTTAGGTCAGAAGTTGGTTATTACTGAGATGTTCCATATGTTTTCCTAGTTGTAAGCTCTCACTTGGTTGGGGTCACTTTGACTTTTGATGGGAGTCTGCTCCAGCACACTCATCCTGTCGACATAATGAAACCATGTGAACCATTCAGCCTGTAATCCTTCACTGCCATTAAGATTAGAACTGGTGTAATATAACTAGCTTAGGCAAATATAACATTAGCGGAATTCTTTTAAACCTGTTAGTATACAGGCTGTGAAAAGATGAAAAAGTTAATTGGCTCATTCAAATATTATTCATATGTGAAAGTGGCTATAATAAACATACAGAAAGAATAGTTAACCTACCTGCATTCAGTCAAATTTTAATGATTTTAGGCATTGTGAGGGAAAAAGCTCTTGTTTCATATACCTGTGAGGCTGACTCCATGTCCCATGATTAGCAGTCTCCAACTCTGTCAACACAATTGGTAAAACCTCAAGATCTTTACTATGGCTGCGTTCACACCAGAAGCCCAGCGTGTAGACTAACTGTGGATGAGCGAAGGTGCTTGTGGTCACCTGTCGCAGTCGCTGGCTCTGCCTCGTCAGTGGGGTGGACTCTTCTCCATTCTGCAGCCAAGGCACCATCCCCTGCAGGGCAACCTGCGTCCTCACTCCCCTCCCCCTGGGCCTCACACGCACCAAGCCTGGCCACAGGTGAAAACACAACGCCGGAAGACCCTGGTTTTACCACCCTCCCAGGGTTAGGGTGTAGATCCATAATAATATCCCATTAGCAGGAGGTCCCATCCAGTACTATAAAATGATGGGTTTGTTGCTACACACTAGGTCAGGACGTAGTACTCTCATGTAGCTGTACCTCAAATCACGTAGTCCCTTGGATAATTCTGTGTTAGCAAGAAGGGTATTAATGGACTACAGGCTCCCAGTAGGAATAACTGTACTGGATGTTATTTTACAAGAACCGTCCCCTACATATTCCTATTGGTACTGGGTTATGTTGGTTGCTTTTCTGACCAGGTAGGACACATTTTGCAGAGTTGAACCGGATAATAGTTTGCTATTGCATACAGGTTTGTCAAAGGCTAGGTTGGAAGGTTCTGTGATATTAGCTGGGCACTCACAGTGGTTTGGGGACTGCGACCGGGCCGCTACTGGGAACCGCTTGACCAGTTGCCCGGTCCAGCAACATGCCCTGCAGAACCTCATCCAGAGTGGAGTGAGCTCTGAGGAGAGGAAGAGAACAGAGCCTCTTCTCACTACAACTTTAAAACAGTACCATTCTTCTGGTATGACATCACCAGTGATGGATAAATGCTACAGTGACCGCGGGCCTGCTGGTGACCACTGGTCAGGGAGACCTACCGATCAGTCTCCTCTGCACACTGGACTCCTGAAGTCTCTGTCGACTCTATACTGGCTGCGCAATCCTCACCGTGGCCTGGTAACTGTTGCTCACCAAACCCTGCCTCATCCTCTGACAAGAGACTGGCTTTAAAATGCAGCCAAATTCAACCTGAAGTCTACCACCAAACTATATAGTGATCTGAGGTTGATCAAAGTAATCATCAAGTCAGTTGTTGGTTGACGTGCGTTTTCAGAATTTTTTATATACACACTGCATTGTAAAAACGTTCAACAGTTCAACAACAGCTTGCTTAATTGAATCTGGTTATTTACCTGGGCAGAAGGTAACCTAGCGGTTAGAACGTTTGACCAGGTAATGTCTTACTCCACATAATTCCCCAACATTTTATGAATTTATGTAAATGTAAAAATGACCACATCTATGTGATCGCAGGTCAGAACATTTTAGAAATCTGTCCTTTCCTAGCATTTCTATGGAAAATCTGACTTGCACAGCCTCTCTTCCACAAGCATGTCACAGAGACCTCACCTCCCTCTGGAACGGAGAAGCTGGCATCCATCACATTGGCATCCACCAGATCACAGCTGCCCTGATCAGACCCTTCTGGAGAATTATTTTCCTCCAGCTTTGTTTTAACGCCTGCATCCAGTGACATCCCTCTCTGCCCTTCGACAGAATTAACTTTGTTCTCCTCAAAGTGATCACTCAGTTCGCCCCTCTCCTCCTCATTCTCCTGGCGGCTAGTTGCTATGCTGTAGGTGGAGCCCAACCCCTCTTGGCTTGTTCCAGGGGTCGGTCTGTCTCTGGAGCTGGCCATGATGAACTGTAGGTGACCTGTGGCCGAGTCACTCTCTTGGAGGGAGAGGTCTCTCATCGTGTCCGTCTGCAGAAGGCCAGAATACATCACCCTCTTTTAAGACAATATTGTTAAACATTTCGCTTATGTTGATTTTAGTACACCCCCTGTACCTCTCCAGTAGGGTGTACTACATACAGAGACAGATCTACTCACCCCCTGTACCTCTCCAGTAGGGTGTACTACATACAGAGACAGATCTACTCACCCCCTGTGTCTCTCCAGTAGGGTGTACTACATACAGAGACAGATCTACTCACCCCCTGTGTCTCTCCAGTAGGGCGTACTACATACAGAGACAGATCTACTCACCCCCTGTACCTCTCCAGTAGGGTGAACTACATACAGAGACAGATCTACTCACCCCCTGTACCTCTCCAGTAGGGTGTACTACATACAGAGACAGATCTACTCACCCCCTGTGTCTCTCCAGTAGGGTGTACTAGAGACAGATCTACTCAGGCTTTATTTTATATAACCTAACTTCAGTTAGCTTCATATTCCAGGTCAGGCTTGAGATAATGCTGAACTGTCAATCCACTGCTGAGTCAGTGCCATGTTTTCATTTGGTCAGTGCCTCCTGTCATTTAGCATCCTGTCATTAAAAACACTTGTGAGAGGGATCCGATTTAATTGGTGCTTAGCTGGAGGCTCAGGCATTTCATTCATGGTAAGTGGATTTTGCTGCGAGTTAACCTGCCCTGAAAGCAGCAAAGCTCTGGAGGATATGTCACCATGGAGATGTACCTGACTGATCGGTTATCCCGAGTTTGAACTCATTTACATAGGTCACCTAGGCACCTCGTACCTTGCGTCGTAGTACACACGTCGGGACCAGGTGTGATGGCCTCTGGCGTCCACCTGTCTGGGATGCTGAGGAGAACAACCTGAAACATGGTTCTGACTGGGATCATGCTCACTGTTCTGACCGTGCTAATGGCTCCCAGGTTGGCAGTGGCAAAGCTCTCCGTGTTGGGCGGTTGGGAGCGGCTGCTGCTCCAGTGAGAGGTGTCCAGCAGGCTGGGAGGGGGAGGGATGGGCTCCCCAGTGACCTCTGTGGTTCTGTAATTGGGTGCAGCTGCTGCACCGAAACAAAACCATTATACCAGTCACCTTCCTGAAAACCATCTGGTAAACTTAGGACTGTAAAAGTAATGCTCCTGATGTTACAGTAACTGCCCAGTGGTTCCAGATCTGATGTGAATTATATAAGCTAAATAGTTTCCTTTCCCAATTCTTTAATTACATATGTAAAAAAATAAGGCTTTTCTGTTTTGAAAGGTGAGGGCATACCCTGATGAAAACGTTTCCAATTCATGGTCTTCTGATGAGCTGCGTGAAGTTGGTTAGTACCTGACGGTTTTATATAACTGATGTTCCAGTAATGTTCTGGTAGCTGGGTGAAGTTGGTTAGTACCTGACGGTTTTATATAACTGATGTTCCAGTAATGTCCTGGTAGCTGGGTGAAGTTGGTTAGTACCTGACGGTTTTATATAACTGATGTTCCAGTAATGTTCTGGTAGCTGGGTGAAGTTGGTTAGTACCTGATGGTTTTATATAACTGATGTTCTGGTAGCTGGGTGAAGTTGGTTAGTAACTGACGGTTTTATATAACTGATGTTCCAGTAATGTTCTGGTAGCTGGGTGAAGTTTGTTAGTAACTGACGGTTTTATATAAATCATGTTCCAGTAATGTTCTCGTAGCTGGGTGAAGTTGGTTAGTACCTGACGGTTTTATATAACTGATGTTCCAGTAATGTTCTGGTAGCTGGGTGAAGTTGGTTAGTACCTGACGGTTTTATATAACTGATGTTCCAGTAATGTCCTGGTAGCTGGGTGAAGTTGGTTAGTACCTGACGGTTTTATATAACTGATGTTCCAGTAATGTTCTGGTAGCTGGGTGAAGTTGGTTAGTACCTGACGGTTTTATATAACTGATGTTCCAGTAATGTTCTGGTAGCTGGGTGAAGTTTGTCAGTACCTGGGCTGCGTGGGGTGCTGTTGCAGGGTGGCGGCCGTCTGTTCAGGGGGCTGGTGTGAAGTCTGTCCTGGCCCCCCCACTCCTGGTGCTGGGAGGGTGAGCATGTGATGCTGGAGACATCAGCCAGGTCAGGTAAAACACTGTATGAACACACAGATGATCTCAAGTGCCTGGATCTGTCTGACGAACTCAGAGACACTGGACATCTATGTAGACATGTTGGTGGACATCCTCCCAAAGGGTTTGGGATTCTTACTGGCGACGTCACACTGCACACCTCAAACCCCTAAACTACATTCACATTAGTAAGGAGGGATATTACTAACATAATGAGTACATAATAATCATGCAGTACACTGGACAGTTATTCTATTCCTCGAGTCCAGGGATTCGTATCTCCTTGTATGACTTACAGGGTATTTTCACTTGGACTGTATTGGCTACGATATGGAGGATTAATATCACTGCAAGATGTTCAGAGCAGTTCTGTTCAGCAGCAGGAAATGTTGCCCCCCCCCCCCCCCCCACTGTGTTCCACTACCATGTTTTTTTTTTAACTCAGCAGACTTCAGCTATTAACACTCACGTCTCGACACAGACTGCAGCACAGGGTACTTTGAACTGAACTTGGTTGTAGTTTAGAAACTTGACTACGACACCGTGTTGGTGCTGCCCCTACCTGATCAGTGGGACGGAGACATTCTGACTGACAGTCGTGTTTATTTCGGTCTTCTCTGACTCCTCCTGAAAAGGCGGACACTCTGGGAAGACGACTCCACATCAGTATATATATATACTTCATTAGTAATGTCTGAATAACAACGGTTCATGAACTGAAACCAGTACGTCCAAATCTTTGTACATACTGTGTCAAACCCCACATATGGACGTGATCCTCTTACCCCTGGGTTCGGTCCTCAGGGTCTGCTCCTCTGGGCCGGTCCTCAGGGTCTGCTCCTCTGGGCCGGTCCTCAGGGTCTGCTCCTCTGGGCCGGTCCTCAGGGTCTGCTCCTCTGGGCCGGTCCTCAGGGTCTGCTCCTCTGGGCCGGTCCTCAGGGTCTGCTCCTCTGGGCCGGTCCTCAGGGTCTGCTCCTCTGGGCCGGTCCTCAGGGTCTGCTCCTCTGGGCCGGTCCTCAGGGTCTGCTCCTCTGGGCCGGTCCTCAGGGTCTGCTCCTCTGGGCCGGTCCCATTGACAGCAGCCTTACACACCTCCACGGTTACATCCAAGTCCTCCTCTGAACTGACAGGGCTCAACTAACCAGTTAGAGGCAACACACAACTACAGTCACTACATGCCTAGGTGTTCAATTCATTTGTTCCTAATTCATTTTGTGAAATAAGATTTTCGGTAAGTCTAAGGTCATTAACTTTTAAGTAATTTAATGTAGAAACCTTATTTTTTTTCTTTCGAAAAGCTGAAACCAGTATATACATAAATACCCACAAATAAAAGCTGAGAAATTATATTTTCACCTCATAGTAATGGATGGATTTTATATCCAAACTTTTGGAGAAAAGTTACAGCCACACTGATTACATAGGGCACTGTGTTTCAATCACTTCCAATCCAGTTTAATGTCTGGTTATGTAAAGGACTACCTGGCTGTCTCTGGAGGGGTTGTTCCTCTGTTCTGGGTTGGGGGTGTAGAACATGCTAGAAGGCTCCACTGGAGACTGGCAGTAGTCAGACTCAGAGTTGCCCTCCTCCTGGCCAAAGTAATGGGTTCACTAATGTGTAACATTTTATCTCATAGAATTGGTTAAGCGGTATCCTGTCATCTAACCTGTCTTTGTTCAGCCCACACATCACACGTCATATTAAGAGTGTGGAAATCTACATCCTCTTCACTCTCATTCTGGATCCCTGCAAAGAAAGATGAGACACTGACACAGAAACTTAGATGAGACACTGACACAGAAACTTAGATGAGACACTGACACAGAAACTTAGATGAGACACTGACACAGAGGCTTAGATGAGACACTGACACAGAAACTTAGATGAGACACTGACACAGAAACTTAGATGAGACACTGACACAGAGGCTTAGATGAGACACTCACACAGAAACTTAGATGAGACACTGACACAGAGGCTTAGATGAGACAATGACACAGAGGCTTAGATGAGACACTGACACAGAGGCTTAGATGAGACACTGACACAGAGGCTTAGATGAGACACTGACACAGAAACTTAGATGAGACACTGACACAAAGGCTTAGATGAGACACTGACACAGAGGCTTAGATGAGACACTGACACAAAGGCTTAGATGAGACACTGACACACAAACTTAGATGAGACACTGACACACAAACTTAGATGAGACACTGACACAGAGGCTTAGATGAGACACTGACACAAAGGCTTAGATGAGACACTGACACAGAGGCTTAGGATTTCATTAGGATCCCCATTGGCTATTCCTCTTGGGGTCCAAACAACACAATCTAAAATGACAAAGAGAAACATCAACAGACAAGAACAACGCCAAAACAGAACCACACCCTACATTTAAATGGCGTTAGAGTGAGACAGAGGATAGCTGTGACAAATATGCTCATAGAAGGATGGTTTCAGTGACATTACCTGCAAAGCTCTTGAAGATCTGCTCAAGCTGGAAGCTGCTTTGGGTAGCATCAGCTGCAGCTTTCTGAGGCTGCAGGGCAGCAGTGGCACTGGGTCTGAGGTCACTGTCCCAGCGTCCCTGGAGGTTCTGTCTGGGTCTGTGGGGTCCCACTGCAGGCCCAAGCCTCTGTCGTGGTCTGTCCTCACCCTCTTCACTGTCACTGCTACTAGGGTGGCCCACAGCCAAAGCCAGATGCCCCCGGGTCATTCTGGACACCAACTCTGACACCTCACCTATGGGAGGACGTTGTGGTCACAACGGTAGTTACCAGAAGGGTTGGAAATGACCATTTGGTCAAACAGCATCAAGTGCCGGTAGTATAAGGTAGTATAGGGAGTTCTCACTGGTCCATTTGGCCTTGTGTGGGGGCTCAGGTTGGGGCTGGGGAGGAGGACTGTCCTCTAGAGAGTCTGTCCAGTCTAAGGACTGACAGGGCCTGGCAGAGAGACAGGGGGTCAAACACACTAAAGCAAAAAACATCTACAAATTGTGTATTGACTAAACGTCCACTAACACTTTGAAGTAGCTGATTACTCACTTTTTCAAAGGGCCCTAAATAAACTAAGAATGCGCTCTACCAGATAATCAAGCTAAAATAACAAAAGGACTACTACAAGTGATAAAGCCAGGCCCACTGAATGTATGGCTAAGGCAGGCTGTCAAAGAGATTTGGCGCTGTGATGGTATGATGCGTCATTTCAGACATCACATATCCCTAAAAAGGCTATATAGTATAGAATCAAAAATAATTTGCTAGATTTCAGTGATGCCGTTGGCCCTAGAACTGAGCCCAACCCTGAACCATACGTTACAGCGCAGCTGGACCAGTACCTGTCAGTAAGCATCCGTCTCCCAGCCAGCTGACCTCCTCTCTCAGTCTCTCTGGGGCTTGGACCTCTCCATGCCTACCAGACAGCAGTCAATCAGTCAAACAACCTGGTAGGAGCTGGAAAGCTGGCCTATACCTCCAGAAATTACATGCCTATTTTCAGACCCCCCCGGACCTCCCAAATACAGTGAAACTGTACATGTTAGAGTGCCCTTTTATTGTGGCCAGCCGAAGGCACAACTGTGCAATAACCCTGCTGTCTTACATCATCTTGATATGCCACACCTGTGAGGTGGATAAATTATCTCGGATTTAGACAGATTAGTGAACAATATTTGAGAGAAATAGGCCTTTTGTGTACATAAAGTCTTAGATCTTTGAGTTCAGCTCATGATAAATGGGGGTAAAAACAAAATTGTATAAGTTTATAATTTATAATATAAAGTTTATAATTTTGTTCAGTGTATCTACAAAATAGGCATAAATCAGCCCATAATTGCTTAGAATCCGTAATAATGTTTTGTAAGCATCTTAGTTTATCGTAGCTGATGTGCTGTCTACCTGCTGCTGCCTTCTGGGCCGCTTGGTGACAAAGCTGTCCTCCTGAGCCGAGCTGTAGTGGCTCGCCTCCATGCACTCACTGCCGGTTCCCTCTGAAGCAGAGGACTCCTCTGAAAGGCCCTCCACCGTGTCCTCCAGGTCAGGGTACTCCCTCTGCCACACAGCCAGCTCCTCCGAGCTGAGTCGCCTGGACTCCCCTCCCTTCAGCAGCCGGGCCTCCAGCCTCCTGGAGGAGGGGTAGACGGCGTGTGGCAGGAGCCGGTACTGCGAGGGAGGACCCACCGCGCGGGACAGAGTGGAGGAGCCTGAGGAGGAGGCGTGGGCCACCGGAGCCTCTGATCTGCCCGGCCCGTCGTCCACCTCGTCCTCCGGCTCGCACTCCTGTTGCCTTTGGCGGCGCTCGGCGGCGCTCAGGTTGCACTGGGACTGCTGCAGCAACACCTGGGAGACCTTGAGGTTGAGCACTATGGAGCTGATGTGTCCCGAAAGCACCGTGGACGCCGGGTGATCTGGCCGGACAGCCCGCTCCTTTATCTCCTCCTCCTCCTCTGTCACGGTACTGGAGTCGGACTCTTCCTCCCGGGCGCTGGAGGTCTCTGAGGGGGAGGCGGGACACAGGCGCCAGTCATCTAGGCGGACGATGTCCCTGAAGGGGATGGCACTGTAAAGGGGGGGCTGCTCAGAATCTGTGGTCAACCCCCTCTCTCCGCCTCCCTCCTCATCGGTCTCTCGGTCCAACAGTTTATCCAGCGGGCTGAGCTGGTCTTGGATCTGACCAGGATGACCGCCCAGGGGTTCAGCACAGGTCTGGAGGCCTGGAAGACAGACCGGTCAGGGGGAAATACATGGATGTTTTGGGCTGGTTGAGTACCGCTCCAGGTTCTCTCACCACCATCGTGTGCCATCCTATTGGCTGTGACTGACTCTGGACTCCAGCCTGACTGGAGCCCTAATCCTGTCCCTGGGTCCAGAACAGTTGTCCTCCTCCCTAGCTGGGCCAGCTCCTAAACCACACCATCCATGCAGACACATGTTAACACCACATTGTACACGGGCCACTAGCGCTAATCAACAACAATAATTAAATAAGTCAGGCCTCTAAAATGTTAACTGTTCAACCTGGAAATGAAAATGAAGAATTCTAGCTTTAGAACTTTACAATATTTGTCAGTGTCCCTCATTTCTTTTTGTGTGTCTGGCTGTCCAGGCTGCAGTATGTACCTGGATGTCTTTGTATAGTGTGTGCATGGATGTCTTTGTGTACCTGGATGTCTTTGTATAGTGTGTGCATGGATGTCTTTGTGTACCTGGATGTCTTTGTATAGTGTGTGCCTGGATGTCTTGGTGTACCTGGATGTCTTGGTGTACCTGGATGTCTTTGTATAGTGTGTGCCTGGATGTCTTTGTGTACCTGGATGTCTTGGTGTACCTGGATGTCTTTGTATAGTGTGTGCGTGGATGTCTTTGTGTACCTGGATGTCTTTGTGTACCTGGATGTCTTTGTGTACCTGGATGTCTTTGTGTACCTGGATGTCTTGGCGTAGAGTGTAGCGGAGGTCCTGCAGGCTGTGTGTGCGGTCCTGGGGGCGTGGATGCAGTCCCACCCTGACCAGGGTGTAGTAGGGCTGGGGCACCCTGGCGTCTGCAGACAGGGCCTGGCCTGACTCTACTGCCTTTCTGATCCACTGGGGGTCCACTGGGCCCCAAGGCACTGAGTCTATACCACACACAGTTTAGCTTTTAATAGCTTTGTAGGGACCCCAAAATTATTCCCATTGAAAATCTTATTTTCCCTTAACCGCAAACACCTAACCGTGACTCAAACTTAGCTCCTAAAGCATCTCCTTCCCACCATTCCCTTTGAAGGACAGCAGAATTCACATTTCAGAATTCACAAAACTGAAACCCCTTTTTAAATAATATCTGTAATATGCTGAGCAAATACATAAACGCAACTTGAAAACTGTTGGTTCAATTTTGCACAAATGTCTTTAAATTCATGTTAGTGAGCATTTTTCTTTTGCCAATACAATCCATTCTCATGACAGATGTGACATATGAGGACTTACATTTTATATTTTAGTTCAGTATAAGTCTCCAACTACTGCCATGCATAAGCTACTGTAATTCTTCAACTTCATCTTCCTCCTAGAACTGACATAGAACAAGTATTTGATAACCGGCCGATTTTGCAGGTTTTCCCACTTACAAAGCATGTAGAAGTCTGTAATTTTTATCATAGGTACACTTCAACTGTGAGTGACAGAATCTAAAACAAAAATCCAAAATCACATTGTATGATTTTTAAGTAATTAATTAGCATTTTATTGCATGACATAAGTATTTGATACATCAGAAAAGCAGAACTTAATATTTGGTACAAAAACCTTTGCAATTACAGAGATCATACGTTTCCTCACAGTTGAGGTGTACCTATGATAAAAAAGACAGACTTCTACATGCTTTGTAAGTGGGAAAACCTGCAAAATCGGCAGTGTATCAAATACTTGTTCTCCCCACTGTAGCTACTAGAAAAACATGGCTCCATAAACCGTGCTCCTCTAACCGTGCTCCTCTAACCGTGCTCCTCTAACAGTGCTGCTTTAACTGTTCTCCTCTAACCGTGCTCCTCTAACCGTGCTCCTCTAACAGTGCTGCTTTAACTGTTCTCCTCTAACCGTGCTCCTTTAACCGTGCTCCTTTAACTGTGCTCCTCTAACCGTGCTCCTCTAACCGTGCTGCTTTAACTGTTCTCCTCTAACCGTGCTCCTCTAACCGTGCTGCTTTAACTGTTCTCCTCTAACCGTGCTCCTTTAACCGTGCTCCTCTAACCGTGCTCCTCTAACCGTGCTGCTTTAACTGTTCTCCTCTAACCGGGCTCCTCTAACCGTGCTCCTCTAACCGTGCTGCTTTAACGGTTCTCCTCTAACCGTGCTCCTTTAACCGTGCTGCTTTAACTGTTCTCCTCTAACCGTGCTCCTTTAACCGTGCTGCTTTAACTGTTCTCCTCTAACCGGGCTCCTCTAACCGTGCTCCTCTAACCGTGCTGCTTTAACTGTTCTCCTCTAACCGTGCTCCTCTAACCGTGCTCCTCTAACCGTGCTGCTTTAACTGTTCTCCTCTAACCGTGCTCCTCTAACCGTGCTGCTTTAACTGTTCTCCTCTAACCGTGCTGCAGCGGACCAAAAACATTGGGTACCTGTGTAGATCTCCTGGATGAGGGAGCACAGGCTGTAGAGGTCTGCCCTGGCCGTGCAGGGTCTCCGTCGGATCACCTCCGGGGCGGCCCAGTTGTACAGGCCTGGGGGCAGGGCTAGATGGGCCACGGGCTTGGAGCTACTGCCCTCACTGGACATACAGACCAATGCTCTGAATTACAGTCACACCCACGGCGAGCAACAATATCCAACAAGGGGAACGTGGTCGCCCCCCCCCCACCCACCTGGGCACCATGAATCCAAGGCCGGAGAGCTTGGCCACGCCGGGGTGTGTGAGGAGGACGCTGTGTGAGGAGAGGCCACGCAGAACCAGGCCTCGGCCATGGAAATACAGCAGAGCCTCACACACCTGCAGCAGCACCAACAGCACGGTTCCAGCAGGCAGCAGGGGGAACTCGGAACGCTGGAGAGGACCACAAATACACACGCCTTCAACTGAACAGGCACAGGATGTACTGTAAACCCCCCCGCCGGGTGTCAGCACACATCTAAGGAAATAGGTCAAAAGCACTCTGTTCAAGGTTGAGCTCAGGCCTCTATACACTCAGAACAGCCTGCTGCGTCCCCTTCCCATGCATGGTTAGACTACGCGTCTCACAAGCTGTTCTGAAGAGCGGCACCACGAGGTGTCTACAGCCCTTGAGATGCTAGCCGTAGCTGTCCTCATCTGCTGCATGCATATCCCGTTGAGAACAGCAGACGCGCACACACACACACACACAATGGCCTTATTCAATTACTTGATTATAATTTGAATTTCCATTTAACATAATAAGTAATAAGCACATGATTTCATTGTAATACGGAATAACTCCATTTTCCACCACAGCGCACAGGCAGCGCCATTCTGACAGACAAGGTTTTCTTTCATAAACTGTACATTCTCCACGCCGAACCATAAAACCAGTGCTGGAGTAATGAAACGGTCAATTTCCATGCTTTTGGAAGGAGCTGACAAGTGTTTCACGAATGGCGCAAATCCAAACCAAGCCAATTGCTAACTTGAAAAATCTCCAAAACGCATGCATAGGCAAAAGAATGGCATCGACGAATACACCTGACTCTGGGTAAGTAGAAGAAACACCACGTAACTGTGTGTGTGTGGTGGGTTTACCCTGTGGTGTAGCAGGCTGTGCAGTGAGCCCATGTGGACCCTCTCATACACCAGGCCGACCCTCATCAGGTCAGCAGACATGCTCACTGCCATCAGCTGCAGCAGGTGGGGGTGGAACAGCTGGCTACGGAAACACACAGCAGTAATTGTCAACATCAATAGTGCATGCCACAGTCTCCTCCAAACCTTCTGATTGACCTACACAGGCAGGTGTCCTGAACGCAATGATCACACTCACCGCTCAGTCAACTCACCGCTCAGTCAACGGGAGAACGTTTGAAAGAGACAAGAAGACTGCATGCACTTCATGGAGCATCAATTTCTTTAAACCAACACTTTCCGTATTGTAAAAATCAATGTGCAAACCGACACCAGCTACTCACCTGCCGTAGTCCAGCTCAATGAGCAGCAGGTCCAGATAGGCCTCGTGGCTCCCCTCTAGTGGGGAGGAGAGGGACTGCAGCTCTTTCACAGTCACCCTGCAGCCCTTCCAGCTGTAACTGACAAACGGAACAAACAGCTTAGCAGAAGGATTTTAAGCCTATGGCTTGTTACGGGACGTGGTCTCAGGCCCCGGGGGTCTTACTTGGTCATGGAGATGAAGGAGCCACACGTGAAGTAGAGAAGCGGTTCGTCATCTGCCTGCCTTAACTCACCGTCTCCAATCACAGGCAAGGAGGCAAGAAGGCCCAACGCCTGTCCAGGCTTATCTTTACACAACTGTACCAATCATAGCAAACACACAGTCACTCATCCTCATCCAGATACACAACCCTGCTGTTCCAAAAGGCCACTACTGTATACACCACATGGCCCCTTCATGTAAATAAAGTCAAACACTTTCCTGTGTAACAGTATTAAGAGGATGATATAGGGAAACAGTATGAAATGGAGGCTCATAAAACATTGCCATCAATCAATCAAATGTATTTATAAAGCCCTTTTTACATCAGCAGTTGTCACAAAGTGCTTTTACAAAACACCCGGCCTTAAACCCCAAGGAGCAAACAACAGTAGTGTTGAATTTCAGTGGCTAGGAAAAACTCCCTAAGAAGGCCAAAATTTAGGAAGAAACCAAGAGAGGATCATCACTGTTTCAGCCAGAAGGTTGTTCTTGAAACAATGTTTTATACCTTTTTTTATACAATGTTTTTATACCTTTCCGAAGCCAAAACATTGAACTGTGTCACAGGCAGAGGACTTGGTCATCTTTCTGTTGAGGTGCAGGTCAGAGCCACTGTAACATGGGATAAATCGGTACGTGTAAACAGATTTTAAGAAAAGCCCCCCCCCGCCCCAAACAATATCAGCATACCCAAACTTGAGGACCTCTAGCAGAGAGGGGGAGCGCAGCAAAGTCTTGGAGGAGGTGAAGGAGGGGGACTGGTGCAGCTCCCTGGGTGGGGGGGTTTGAGTCAGGCTGTGCACGTGGGCCTCACAGTTCTTCAGGAACTCAAGCATCTGGAAGAAGGACGAAGGGGAGGGGTTGGTAGTGCCTGCAGCATGCCTCCGACGACACATTTGCCCTGACTGAGGGTCCTGACCCTGGCACTGTTCTCCTGAGCCCCAGCTTCGGCCCAGTCTCGGGGACTCCTGCCTTTGTGGTCGTGAAGCCTCAGGTCCCCCCCTGCGTCCAGCAGGCCGCTCAGCAGCCAGGGATTACAGGAGAAGACGGCAGCGTGGACGGGGGTGCTCCTGTCCTCACAACGGCTACACGGGAAGACGGGTCACCGTATGGGGTCATGCTAAATCATATGAATGTGTTGTACTGAAGGTCTCACACAGTCAAACACACACGCATACCAAACCGGATGTGCACCCTCCCGGAAGGTTCTCTCGTTTTATATACAGTACATGTTTGTGAACTTTGACAGCTCAATTGCACATTCATTGATAAAGGTGACCCAATTTAATAAACGCACACAAATTATTTTACTCTGAAACCATTTATGGACTTAAAAAGAAGGAAAAAGTTAGAAGACCCCTACATTTACCATAACCAATTAGAATCAACAACAGGTGCAAATTAATAGAAAATAATTTGAAAGTAACATGATTAAGCCTTCCATTAAATTAGAAACTTTTCCTGGCTTGATCTTAAATAAATGGGGGTGTGGTACCACATCAGGCCACGATTAAAAGACCTATCAGAGGCCCTCAGAAGAAAGGTGATTGATTCCCATGAGTCTGGGACGGGTTAATAGTGTTGAAGAGAAGACTATCTATCCAAATGTCCGAACATTTGATTGAATTTGATGTTTAAAACAACAGTCATGAGAGAGTATTCATCTATAATCAGCATGTGAATGACATAGTCTTACTGGTTTGGGTCGGCTCCATATTGCAGTAGCAGCTCGGTGACATTAGCCAGGCCCAGGAGAGATGCACAGAACAGAGGTGACTGGCCCAAGTGGTTGACACAGTCCACATCTACACCTATACCACAACACCAGAACAGCAAGTTCATGAAAAAATAACTTTGTTCAGCAACTATTTCTACAAAACTTTCAACCTAGTACTGTCTTTCAGGGGGATGAAGAAAACTACAGCTTTGCTCCCTGTTGTACAGGAATGTCCAAAAATAGATGCTGTAGTGGTCAATTTCAAATTCAGGTCACGGCATATGAACAATGCCCGGGGGCCTCACATAACACGGTCTGGGTGGTGGGGTTAGTTTGGGATATGGGTTGCCATGCCTAATCGTGCTGCAGCAACTTCTAATGGCTGGTCGGGGGCTTGTGAGCTCAGTTGTGGCCGGTGCCCCATGAATTCCTTCTCTTCCATGACTAAACTGGGATGTGCGTGTGTGTAATAACTCCATTTGCCCTTCATACTATGAATAGTGTGTGTTTGTGTGTATATATATATATATATATATATATATACACATACACACACACAAACCCGATTCCAAAAAAGTTGGGACACTATACAAATTGTGAGTAAAAAAGGAATGGAATAATTTACAAATCTCATAAACTTATATTTAATTCACAATAGAATATAGATAACATATCGAATGTTGAAAGTGAGGCATTTTGTAATGTCATGCCAAATATTGCCTCATTTTGGATTTCATGAGAGCTACACATTCCAGAAAAAGTTGGGACAGGTAGCAATAAGAGGCCGGAAAAGTTAAATGTACAGATAAGGAACAGCTGGAGGACCAATTTGCAACTTATTATGTCAATTGGCAACATGATTAGGTATAAAAAGAGCTTCTCAGAGTGGCAGTGTCTCTCAGAAGTCAAGATTCCCCCAATGCTGTGGAGCAATATCAGAAAGGAGTTTCTCTGAGAAGAGTTTGCAAAGAGTTTGAAGTTAAGGCCGGAAAACCATACTGGATGCCCGTGATCTTCGGGCCCTCAGACGGCACTGCATCACATACAGGAATGATACTGTAATGGAAATCACAACATGGGCTCAGGAACACTTCCAGAAAACATTGTGGGTGAACACAATCCACCGTGCCATTCGCCGTTGCCGGATAAAACTCTATAGGTCAAAAAAGAAGCTGTATCTAAACAGGATCCAGAAGCGCAGGCGTTTTCTCTGGGCCAAGGATCATTTAAAATGGACTGTGGCAAAGTGGAAAAGTCTTCTGTGGTCAGACAAATCAAAATTTGAAGTTCATTTTTGGAAAACTGGGACGCCATGTCATCCAGACTAAAGAGGACAAGGACAACCCAAGTTGTTATCAGCGCTCAGTTCAGAAGCCTGCATCTCTGATGGTATGGGGTTGCATGAGTGCGTGTGGCATGGGCAGCCTACACATCTGGAAAGGCACCATCAATGCTGACAGTTATATCCAAGTTCTAGAACAACATATGCTCCCATCCAGACGTCGTCTCTTTCAGGGAAGACCTAGCATTTTCCAACATGACAATGCCAGACCACATACTGCATCAATTACAATGTCATGGCTACATAGAAGAAGGATCTGGGTACTGAAATGGCCAGCCTGCAATCCAGATCTTTCACCCATAGAAAACATTTGTGCATCATAAAGAGGAAGGTGCGACAAAGAAGACCCAAGACAGTTGAGCAACTAGAAGCCTGTATTAGACAAGAATGGGACAACATTCCTATTAATAAACTTGAGCAACTTGTCTCCTCAGTCCCCAGACGTTTGCAGTCTGTTTTAAAAAGAAGAGGGGATGCCACACAGTGGTAAACATGGCCTTGTCCCAACTTTTTTGAGATGTGTTGATGCCATGAAATTTTAAATCAACACAATTTTCCCTTAAAGTGATAAATTTTCTCAGTTTAAACATTTGATATGTCATCTATGTTGTATTCTGAATAAAATACTGACATTTGAAACTTCCACATCATTGCATTCTGTTTTTATTCACAATTGTACAGTGTCCCAACCTTTTTGGAATCGGGTTTGTGTGTGTGTATGTATATATATATATATATATATACACACACACACACTAAGCAGAGGCACTGTGTAAAATTAAAAAAAGTTTACTCTGTTCATTATATATTCACAGTATTGTACAAAATGAAGTAGTAAGAATACTACTGCTTACCACAGTTCACTACAAAATTCTATAGTAGGTACTACAGATATTCAGGCCTAGTGGTGAGGTATATGGCCAATATAGCATTGCTAATAGGTGTTCTTGGGCACAACCAACGAACTGCTACTATAAAAAAGGACCAACACAACTAGAACTGTAAAAAGATACTGTTGCATAAAGTAGCCTGGAGAAAGAATGATTACTCAATGCATTACTTAATATTGTTTAATACCTTTCTTCAGCAGTTTCTCCATCTTGTGCAGATTCTTCTCCAGACTGTACCTGTGCAGCTGAGCGGGTAAGCCTCCACTTTTCACGATGCCTAATCGAACTGGGCAGGGAAAAGGTAAAGCAGCCATAATGCTTCATTCAATTCCACCGAGCTCCAACTACCACCAGGGGTCGCTGCAGTAAATCGAGATATGCCGAATGTCAGTTAACTGGATAAAACGAACATTAGCTAGCTATATGTTCATCGACACAATGTCCACGGGCTAGCTATGTGTTCATCAATATATTTTTTTTTGTGTGTAATTACGTTGGATTTGTTAAACATGAGAGACATACAAAGGTAAAATGACTAGAATGCTGGCTACTTGTACTGTAACTAGCTAGCTAATCGCAGTCATTTTGCAAGAATGTGGCACTAGCTGTCTAATCCGCGGCAATCGTTGAATCTCTCACTTTATACTAGTAGCATTACAAACCGAGCAACCGAGCCAGTGACGACTAAACAATTCTGTTATCGAGCTAGTGCGCGAGAGTCAAAACGCCATAGCTAGTAGAAAATAGTTTAAAAGCTTAGTTTACATTACCATTAACCAGTTTGCTAGCTATAAATACTAAATGTGGCTCAGCACCTTGAGATTAATGGATAGGATTTAATGACGGGTTCTCTCAGATCACTCAGGATCCTCCAATAGAAAGTCCCGTTAGCAATCTATGCAGACTGAAATGTCAAAATTATTTTAATAGGTTGATCAGAGCATTTAAAGCGATACTATTGACATTACTATTGTTTTGACCCATATTATGTCTTAAAAATATCAATAATATTTCAAGATACTGTACAGCTGCCGGAACATCTGTTCTGTGCTCGCAATATTGATTTTATTGGAGGTATGAAAAACAATAGATTCATTTATTTGTAACATTTTTGGAAGTGCATACAGTACTTATAATAATAATAATAATAATTGGGATAGCTACATTTCCCCCCTGTATTTATATGGAGAAATCAACTAGCTTATAGTAATGTCATCAGTAATGTCATCAGCAAATGAAAATCTCTCAGTTACAGATATCATCAATATATAGAGTGAACAATATTAGACCCACAGTCGACCTCTGTGTGACTCTTTTGTGAACTACAAGAAATTCAGATTCTATCTCATCAGTTACAATAACATGGGTTCTATAGCTGAGGTAATTTCGAAACCAGAGGCAAGTATTGTCCAGGCCCAATTAAAACAGCTTTTTCAGTAACATTCATTGATCAACGTTATCAAACGCCTTCCGCAGGTCAAAAGACAAACAATGGTGAAACCGTTAATGTAACCCATTTCTAATATTAGATCATTTAGCAATTATATCAGCATCCATACCGTAATTGGGACTTTTACTTTTCTTGTTTACTGTAGCGGGATAAAACAATGCTGACATGACAATATTGTTTTTTTTTTTTTACAAACAATTATGTTTTATGATTAACCTGCAGCTTTAAATGTAATTTTTTATGTCTTAGAAATAAAGGCACCCAGCTATAATTATTCTTTATTTCCCCCATTGATTTAAATTCTCTTTTACTTAATGTCTTCCCAAGGGTTAACATTGACCACACGGGGCGGTATAACGGCAATGAATGTGGTGGATGTTGCTAGATAAGACATTTTGGAGGGATGGTTGAAAAATGGCTGCAGTAGCTACAGTACTTGCTACCGAAGTTAAGAGCTAGCAGCTAGTTAGTTCCAATTTCTGTAGGAGTAAAACGTGGTTTTCCTAGGAGGAAAGGAAAAGTTATATGAGGAACTGATTTATAATCGGGTAATGTAGCTACCAAATGAAATGGGTAGTTAGCTGTATGCAACGTGGCTTCATACCTCTTGAAATCTGCCTGTGTCAAAATCTCATACAGGTCACAGAAACGATAAATGGAAAATGCAGAGGGCTGTGTCGAGTTACCCCTTTGCGCCGTCTGTTAAAGTGAAACTGCTAAATGCTGGGTTTCATTCTGCTGCAGACCTGTGTGATTTGCGACCTCTTCAACTCAGTAAAGGTAGCCAACCAGTCACTTATTGTTGATGTTTTTTGGTTTGTTCGATTACAGTACGTTATAATTCACGACATTAAGGGGGTGACATTTCTGCATTACCCACAGCTTAACTCCGCTCACTTTATTTCCCAATGTCTCAATGTTTGTTATCTCTTTCCTTTAAGCTTGTGTTTCTTGGCCCAATCAAAAATCAGCACCTAAGCCCTACATCCTATGTACTTGTAGAGATTTGAGATGGTTTGTCAAGTGTAAGTAATCTGGGAATATCTCCAATTTGCGCTCAGATAGGCTAGATGTAAGATCAGTATATTACTCATACCGACCAAATAATCTCATATCTCCACAAGTGCTTAGTGTATTGGGCTTTGAGGTCGATTTGGAATATGGCCATTGTCCTGTTCAGCCATCTGTTTGTTGTTGTAGAGGCTGGCATCTCCCAGGAGGAGGCAGTAGAGGTGCTACAGGCTGTGAGGTGTGAGCCTGGCCAGGAGAGGGCAGCAGCAAGCCAGCTGACAGCTCTGGAGCTTCTGGAAAGAGAGCAGGAGCTGGGCTCCATTGTCACTTTCTGCTCAGCACTAGACACTGCCCTGGGAGGGGGTTTGCCCGTGGGAAAAACCACTGAAGTCTGTGGGGCACCGGGTGTGGGGAAGACACAGCTGTGGTAAGCACAGGTGACTCTACTGTGGAAGAGTCAGTCAAATGAATCTCATGTTTAATAAAATACCATCATGACAACAACAAAAAACTCTGTTCCTCAGTATCCAGTTGGCAGTAGATGCACAGATCCCAGTGTGTTTTGGGGGGCTGGGAGGCAAGTCTCTATACATAGACACGGAGGGCAGCTTCCTAGTCCAGAGGGCCGTGGACATAGCCCAGGCAGCCGTGGAGCACTGTGGGCTTCTAGCAGAGGATGCAGGTGAATAATTAGAGCAGGACAGTGAAACTAAAACAAGGGAAACTAAACTTTTATATCTCACTTGTGGGATTATTTAGAACTGATTTGTGAAACAATTTTAAAATGGAATGAATTTCTTCCACTGCACATCACTTCATTGGTATACACATGTAATACCTGCATGCTAGCCTAAAACTGATGAGATAGTATTGTTCAGTAATACTGGTCCGAGCATCCAACCACTGGTTGGTTGTTTCTTCATGTTTTAATCACTATGCTATGTGTGGACCACAAAATACACAGTATTGAAGGTTTGATTGTAATATTCAAGCCTTTTTGAGACATTTTGTATTTAACTGTCTGATGTATTATTTCATATTTCTTCTCTAGAGCAGCAGGAGTCCTTGAAGGAGTTCACTGTAGAAACAGTCCTCTCTAACCTCTTCCTTGTCCGTTGTCATGACTACGTGGAGCTGTTGGCGGAGACTTATCTCCTGGCTGACTTCCTTGCTCATCACCCTGAGGTACCAGTCCCACCCAGTACTGTTACTGATCATCCCAAATCACCCAACCTATTAAATCCAGAGGGGTGGTTTCTAACTTCTACTTCCATTCTGGGTTGCTCTCACTTCCATTTAAACTGCAGTTCATTTGAAAAAAATAATCTTAAAGGAATTTCTTAAATGAACTGCTTGTAGAAAGTGATGCCACTATTTCTGTTTAAGCTAAAGTAAAATAGAATAGCTTGTCTAAAATAGTTTAAAGCCTTTTATCTGAGTGTTTATTGTTTAATGCCCTTTATTTGAGTGTTTTATTTGTTCTGAAAAACAATATGTAACATTTCAGTAGACAGAAAGAAACAAAAATTAAAATTGACCAAATATTCTGTTTTTAAAACAATTCAGTATTTAGTGTTGCTTTAAAATCCCAAACTGAAATAATTAGCTTTGGTAGACTTTCTTTGAGGTTGAGGCACTGAGGTGGGCAGTCAAATCCTATGATTGCTTCATCTCCAGACTTCCACACTGTTAGGTCTAAGATGTCTTTCTAGAGTGTTTGGGCTCATTATTGTGCGGAAAGGAGTTTTTGTCAATCGTTCAAAGATGGCTTCTTGTAAGATTACTCTTATGGTAAAAATGTGAATTTGGTGCCAGGTGACTGGATATCTCACAAGATAACAATTACCTTTTAGATAACACAGTCATTTCTTGTTACCTTTTATTAATGTTTATTTATATACATTCAAATATATACAGTTTTTCTAGTAAATATACTCTTGCTGCCCTGATACAGTTGTGCTCATAAGTTTGCATACCCTGGCAGAAATGTTGGCATTGATTTTGAAAATGTGACTGATCATGCATAAAAACAATTTATTATCACATAGTTGACTGGCTCCTTTTTAAATCATAATGATAACAGAAATGACCCAAATGGGCCTAATCAAATGTTTACATAGCCTTGAAAGTTTGCCCTTGTTACAGGCCTTAAAATGGCAATTAAAGGTGAATTTCCCACACCTGTGGCTTTTTGAATTGCTATTAGGGTCTGTGAATAAATAGTCAATGAGTTTGTTAGCTCTCACGTGGATGCACTGAGTAGGCTAGAGACTGAGCCATGGGGAGCAGAAAATAACTGTCAAAAGACCTGCGTAACAAGGTAATGGAACTTTGTAAAGATGGAAAAGGATATAAAAAGCTATCCAAAGCCTAGCAAATGCCAGTCAGTACTGTTCAATCACTTATTAATTTGCTTCTGACTTTACTTTGGCCTTTGTGTTGATCCCATCCAGATCCGCTTGGTGGTGATTGACAGCATAGCCTTCCCGTTTCGCCATGACTTTGATGACCTTTCCCAGAGAACCCGCCTCCTAAACGGCCTGGCCCAGCAGCTTATTCAGATGGCCACCAATCACAATGTTGCGGTATGACCTGTGACTGTAGTCCACCTATGTCTGGTGTCGGAGGGCTGAGGCACTACACGTTTTGCACATTTCTAATTAATCCGTCCTGTCTTCTTAAGCCTTCTTCTAATGATAACCCAGTTTTCGTGGCCTAGTAAAAACACACTTAATCGGGAACAACAACCAAAAATATTCCAGTGATAACCGCATTCCACCATCCTCTTCGGTTGACCTGTTCGCTCTTGCTCATGATGATACTGTACTGGAAGTAAGCCCTCCTTCCAAAGCCAACAGAAGCCAGGCATGCTTTATACCTCTCTGTCCTAAAGATTAATGACCTCCAATGTCCGATCCCCATTTGGATCTCCATCCAGACTGAGTCGTCTCATTCCAGCAGATAAAATGGCTCATATTAGTTTAATGCTGATTAAAGCGGTCAGGTAGATGTTGGGTTCTAAATGGGAGGGCCACTCTGCTGGGATGGTCCTGCATAGTATTTAATCAGCAAAAGAGTTATCTTAAGAGCCATGGAGCAAATTCACTTTGTTCTTGTAATTTGTTGGGTGGCGGCACTCAGGCAACCCTTGGAGGACACAAAAACAACATAGCCAGTGGACAGGGCAACCTGTTCCAGTATTAGCCCCAGAAGGGCTCATGTAATGTTCCTTGTCATAAATTAGTAACTGGTTATTAGTGAAGTTAGCCACTTGTTATCATTGACTTTTTGAATTCATCATAATATTAATAATATATTCATTTGTAGAGTGCATTTTCCACGCTCAATGAACATGTAAAACAACAAAATCACCTATGAGAAGGCTGGTGTGACCAGATTACAATGTGCTCGCCAGGGACTAGTTTCCTGGAGGTTTGCGTGTGTGTTTGTGTGTTACCCTGGTGAGGCTTAAAGGTGGAATGGAAGATTTGTACATTTGGTCCTGTACTAAGGTTTAATGAAAATGTCGTTTAAAAAAAAAAAAAAAAAGTTTTAATTTCATAATTATTTTACCAGGCGAGCCAATTGAGAACCAATTCTAAATTGCATCAACAACTTGGCCAAAGGCATGACAGTCTACACAACACACTGAGTATTGAAAATGAATTATATTCACTGAAAATGAATTATATTCAATGTCTGAATACACTGTATTCACATACATTAATAGGCTTGTCATACATTATACAGTACCTCCGACCCCTTCACTTTCTCCACATATTGTGTTATAGACAATACCCCATAATGACACGGTGAAAACATGTCTCTAGAAATATGTGCCAATATTTAAAATAAAAGAATGGGAATAGCTTATGCACCTTTTTTCAGTACTTTGTAGAAGCGATCTGACCTTAGGTATGCATCATCATATAGGTATGTACCATCTATGCACACCTGGATTTGGGATGTTTCTTCCATTCTTCCTAGTGGATTCCTTGGATTTCAGAAGGATGTCTGTCTTCTTTTACACAGTGCTGAGGTGACAAGTGCCATGTGGTCACATTAGTTCAGGTCAACCAAGGTCAGCTCACTGATGGCCACTCTAGAGGAACCGACAAGTTTTATATATGGCAGTTCCAATACCTTTTACAGAATTCTTGTACGTCTGTACAGGTCAACCAGTAATGATCCTCTGATTATGGGGAGTTGTTGTTCTTCTCTGCTGTAGAGAGGAAGTATGAATCTGATGTAGGCCCACAAGCAGTTCTTTTTCTCTATGTCTACCAGTACTTAAGTCCACAAAACATATTGCATTAGTGTACATAAAGTCCACATAATCACCTAGTCTAAATGCCATTCTGTTTTCATCTCTGTGTGATAAACACCTTACTGTTTTCGCCTCCTGCGAAACAAAGTAGGTGCTGTTCTCCAACTCATTTTTGCTCAGAACACCCACTGCATCACTTTTACTGAACAACACTTTTAAACATTTCTTTTTTCTTAGAGGGAAATTATTGACAAAAGATACTGTTTATTGCCTTTTGTCTTATTTTTGCCTCTGTCATGTTTCTGACGAACCGTGTTTCCTTTGGATAAACAAGTTTTCTTCTTGTTTAGGTAATTCTTACCAATCAGATGACTACAAAAGTTTGGAATGGCCACTCAAAGCTTGTTCCTGCCTTAGGTGAGGACAGCAGTCTCTGCAGAGCTACAGAAATCCGACCTACCATTACATTAACCATAAAATCATTTAACCTAATCATTAGGGCCAACTTTTGCAATTCAGCCAGTAATAAACTCATCCCAAATTCAAACCCAACTAATTTACCAGACCACCATTTGCTTTAGCCTGTCTGTGAATTTCTTATGAATATGTTTGTGTGTGTCTGTGCAAAGTAAATGATATTTAAGTGTAAGTGCATTGATGATGCCTGGGGTTAGGCCATTGTAGACCTGGTTGACACTTTGTGTGTGTCTTTGCTCTTGTCACTGTGCAGGTGAGAGCTGGGGTCATGCTGCTACTCAGAGACTCATCCTGCACTGGGAGGGCACAAACAGGTACCCCATATTGTCCTAACACTCCTATACATGAATGGTCTCTGGAAGAAAGCCCACATGCTATCACAAAGGGAAATGATCCAGTCTTGGAACATGGAGACGGTAGCACAATGGGCACTTACTTTCCAGGCTTGCCTGGCTGGCGTAAGCCTGCGTTTGAGTGAGCGTCACTTTACAAATGGAGCCTGTCTGCCTTTTGTTGCCTGTCCTTTCTCACTACAATGGCTTCTGCATGCCCATCAATCACTGGAGAAAACCTTAATTGGATACACTACACGTCTCTATAAAACACAAGGTCTCTTGTTTGCCCCGCAGCTTGTAATTTATTTTCACTCGCGTAAGTGGCAGCACTCATTTGCTAACCTGTTTAGCCAATAAATGATAAACAAGATGAGGCCCGAGAGATAGAAAGACGGAAAGGAATAGTAGCAGTTGAAAATCTGAATGGATGTTCTAGAGGAATGGCTGTCATTACGAGGTGTTGACATATGTCTTGCCCTTGTGAAAGACTGCAGCTCCCCATATGTTTTTCCTCCTAGACTGGCATCCCTATACAAGTCACCCAGCCAAACGGAGGCCACAGTACGCTACCAGATCACCGTAAGTACACAACATCCTCAACCAGCATCCCTGTCTCCTTGTCCTTCAGGATCAGTGTGAGTAGAAAATATTGGATAGTCTACTTTCACTATATTGGTCTTAACATATCATGTTCTTTTCAAAACGTTGAAGTTGAGACACATGGTAGTTCTGGGTTTTCTGGGATTGTCCGGTGGTCTGGGCCTCTGCGGCTTTACTGCTGTATTGAGGTTTGGAATCTGACCTACTGCTTTTTCATGAGTTTTTTATACGATGGAGAAATGATAAATCCGTTTTATTTCTAAAGCGGTGCCATCGTTGTTGACCAATCACAGTTTTAAAACAATTTTAATGTACAGTGCCAAATGTGTGACATTTGGTAATTTTCCATTGGCTGTCTGAATGTTCTATTCTGTGTAAAAGCATAGACAAAGGGCTCTATGCAAATGTTTCCAGTTGATGGCACTAGAACAGCCAATGATGTGGTCAAACCAATTTCTCTGGGTTCAAGCAATAGCTTGAGATTGAGTAGCCTTGTCATCCTATAAAGTAATTAAGTGTTTCAAGGGTAACACCGAAAAGTTATGACTCAAGAAATGAATAGTGTATATACACAGTTAGGTCCGGAAATATTTGGACGCTGACACAAGTTTTATTTTGTCTGTTTACCAAAATATATTCAAGTTACAGTTAAATAATGAAAATGGACTTAATGCAGTCTCTCCGCTTTCATTTGAGTGTATTTACATCCAAATTGGAGTAAGGGTTTAGGAATTACAGCTCTTTAATATGCAGCCCCGTCTTTTTCAAGGAACCAAAAGTAATTGACTCAAACAATTGACTCAAAAGCTGTTTCATGGACAAGTGTGGGCTATTCCTTCGTTGTTTATGAATCAATTAAGCAGGTAAAAGGTCTGGGCAGGTATGGCATCATTTGAAAGCTGTTGCAGTGAACCCACAACATGCGGTCAAAGGAGCTCTCAATGCTAGTGAAACAGGCCATCCTTAAGCTGTAAAAAAAAAAAAAGGAGTGGCCAAATCAACAGTCTGGTACATTCTGAGAAAAAACAATGCACTGGTGAGCTCTGATACACAAAAAGGCCTGGACGTCCACAGAAGACAACAGTGGTAGATGATCGTTGGATCTTTTCCATGGTAAAGAAAAACCACTTCACAACATCCAGCCAAGTGAATAACACTCTCCAGGAGGTAGGCATATCATTATCCAAGTCTACCATAAAGAGAGAACTTCACAAGAACAAATACAGAGGGTTCACCACAAGGTGCAAACCATTCATAAGCCTCAAAAATAGAAAGGCCAGAATCAGATTCAGCCAAATTCAGTGAAGTTGATTGGACGGTGCTTCACTTTACAGATGGACAATCACCCAAAACATACTGGGAAAGCAACCCAGAAGTTTAAGGCAAATAAGTGGATATTCTGCAATGACCGAGTCAATCGCATGATCTCAGCCCGATCAAGCATGCATTTCACTTGCTGAAGACAAGACTCACAAACAAACAACAAATGAAGACAGTTGCCGTAGCATCACAAAGGAGGAAACCTAGTGTTTGGTTATGTCCATGCATTCCAGACTTCAAGCAGTCATTGCATGCCAAGGATTCTCGACAAAGTATTAAAAATGAACATTTTATTTATGATTGTGTTCATTTGCCCAATTACTTTTAAGGCCCTGAAATAAGGGGGACTGTGTATGAAAGTGATTGCAATTCCTAAATGTTTTATGTGATCATTTTGAATTAAATCTCCAAGTCTGCACTTCAGTTGCATCTTGGTTGTTTCATTTCAAATCCTTTGCGGTGGCGTACAGAGCCAAAATGATGAAAATTGTGTCATTGTCCAAATATTTCCAGACCTAACTGTATTTTATTAAAACTTTTGAAATGGGTTTCCAGTACGTCTGGTGTAGCTTTCTAAGTTTGGACCACACATTCCCCTGGCAATAAGGGTGCCCTGGTTTGGCCGTCTGTCACACATACCTGTCTCCTAGATTCTGCTTCAGACGGTCCCTGTATAAAACCTTTTTTTTTTTGTGTTGAGTATAATTTGTCTACATTTTCTTTGGCTATATCACATTTGGGTTATTTACTGTATTTGGGACTAATTCACCACCTCAAGAAGCCTGCTAGTTTGTTAGTTAGCCCTGTAATTTGTATCTAACATTAAATGTGATGGACAGGCCTATGTCTCACTTACATGAATGGCCTTATTTATTTTTATGTAAGGTTTAAGGCCTTAATTTCTGACCGGAGTTGTTTTATGTTGTTCAAGCCATGGATCATTTTGCAATTCGATTTGGAATTTTACGATGTATGTAGATATGCCTTTAGTAAAATAGAAAATGTCACTATGATAGGGCAATCTGAAAAAGACTGGAATTGTGAACCATGTTTTATAGATTGGGATGTCACTCACATCCTGTCTCAGGAAATAGACGCATGATTCAATTCCAACCCGAAAGCTGTAAACTTTCTCTTCTACAGTAACAGTGATGGCTTTCAACTGTTCCTTTATCCTTGCAATTATATTTTAAAATAGTGAGAGAAACTGCTCTGCTTCTAAGAAGAAAGCAGGAACTCCGTATTCATACAGCCATCTTGAGACATCCACCCTTGATCGGTGATCAGCAAAACCATAACGCCTATAAGAAAATGATTGTTGATGCAGTGATAAAGCAATCCCAAATGTAATCATCTGCTGTTTTTTAAGAATGTCATTTTAGTCTGATTTTACAAGATGTTTTAATGTTATTTGTATTTAGACTACAAGGGCTTTTAAGTTCAAATAATTTAACTTTTTCAAACTTTCAAATGACCTGTTTGTAATAAATGCCTATTTCCAGTATATCAGTTTACATGTCATATCAGAGCATAAAAAAAGTACCTACTTTGGAATCTGTCCAGTCAGCTGTGTCATGTTTCATGAAAGCAGCCATTTATCAGGCCCTGTGTGGAAGTAATCATGGTCAAGCTCTGCCCAATGGGTGTTGATCTTTCATGTAATGCCAAATAAAGCCACTATGGTGAAGGTTTTGGCTCCTTTTAGCCTCCGTTGGCTTTGTGCCAGAGTATCCTACATTATCTTATATTGCAATCATGTGGAAAGAAAGTCAGGTCCACTTGGAGTCAATTATAACACTATTCACATGCTGTATTGACAAGACCGTTGCAAAACTGCACATTCATAATCTGCCTAGTTGGTGGCTTGCTCTAAAAATGGCAATATTGTCCTGCCAACTTTGAGCTGAGTGGAGGAATACGTTCAGACTTGTAGAGCGATCCAAGGTATTGCACCCCATAATGGAATGTAACAACCACATAGAACACAACTTACGTTTAATCTTTAACAATGCCTTAACTTGTTTGATGTTACTCCTGTGCTTTCAAATACATAATTGTATATACAGAGCCTTGCAAATATATTCAGACCCCTGACCACTTAACTCATTAGTTTATTTCAAATGGGCCGTTCTGGTAGATGTTTTTTTTTTTTTTTTTTAAATAGAAACTCAAAATCTGTTGTTGTATGGGGACATTAGTTGGACAACAGTTGTGGACTGCAATTTTGAAATAGTGCCACAGACTCTCAATGGTGTAGTTTAGGATTTAGACTGGGCCACTTTAGGAGATGCACATTTTTGTTATTGAGCCACTCCAATATTCACATTGTCCTTGGGATCCTTGTCCTGCAAGATTTCTTAAAATGTTTTACATTTAATTTTTTTAAGTTTTTGTAACCAGTATTTCCCTGTATTTAGCTGGGTTACTTTAATTATTTCTGGAACACTCCAGGTGTGCTTTCAGATTGTACTTTTTGAGTTATAGCTTCTTTCCTATCACTCTCCCACACAGGCCAGTGTTATTCAGAGCTTTTGGATTTACTGACTGGTGCACCATTAGTTTGCTCTTTCAAAGTGATTGTTGGCCTGTATGTGGCATTTCTTGTTCCTGTTTGCACTGTGAGTTTTGAGGGCCGGTCTTTTCTTGGCAGTGCCTGGGTGGTGTAATGCAATTTCCACTTTCTCATTGTTGATTCAACTGTGCTCACTTATTTATCCAAATGCTTGGATATTATTTTATACTCTTTTCCTAATCAATGCATTTGTATTAATTTATCTCTAACTTCTATTGAATTCTCTTTGATCTTAATTTTCCTCAACAATAATACTTTACAAGTAGGGGTTTTATCCATAAAATGTGACAGCAACTTCAATGGTTCAAAGATTAAGGCCAATAGTAAAGTAACTGGTTCTTTGTTAGGGCCATTTCTTTAATTTGTGTGAACTGAGAGCTTCCACTGTACAGTGGTTGGATACATATTTCAGTTCCATTTTTTATTCCAAATGTTACCCCAACATAAAACCAGTGTCAACATACAATAATTGATTTTAAGTTTTTGTCAAACATTATAAGATTAATTAATTAATTTGAGATTTCTGGTCAGGGATCTGAATAGTTTTCAATGCAAAAAAAAAATCTGTTTATGTTTTCTACACTGTATTTTGCAAGTGCTACACCACCTAAGACAATTGAACTAAACAGTCAGTAATTTGTGTGGTGCAAAACTGAAGCAATTTGCTTTGATAGACTGATTTGAAATTGTTTAGTCCTGTGGTAAATTCCTCTTGCAGGATTTGCCATAATTCTTCTGTTTACTTTGCCTTTTTTTTTTTTTGTACTTTCTATATCCAAATGATCCCACACTGCCTTAAATATATTGAGGTCGGGCCGATCTGATTCTGTGATTTTTCCATCTGCAGACATTCACTCCAAGTTTGTCATAATCGTCTTTGCAATGTCTAGGATCTTTATCATTCTGAAGGACAGTTTATGACAGTAATATAAGGCCATTTCTTGTGCGACTTCTTACTGTTGAAGCATGCACGTCAATGGATTTCCTTCTTTCTATCAAGGAAGTGAACTTAGTGTTGTTAGATGCAGTCGGGTTCTGAGGTCTTGTACAGTGTTTTCTATCCTCAACTTACCCAGTTTCTTTACATTTCTTTGTCATTACTTCTAGCCATCTCACAAGATATAAATTACCCTTTGGACAACGCAAGACATCCAAGACAATTAGCTTTAGACTTTTTTTTGTGTGTTTTTATAATAATCAAATATTGCCAAGAAATTAGCTTTAAAGATGTTGGGCCTTATTTTGTTCTTACCCTCAGGCTCAAGGCTTTCGGGATGTACCCCACTCAAACCAACCAAAGGCTTCAGTTGACCCCACTGTGAGCCAATCGGGAAGCATGAGCAAGCGGCCCCGGATGGAAGAGGTCTAATCTGCAAGAATTTAGGAAGACCTGGTGCTAGATCATGAATGAGAAACAGTTTTTTAGAAGGTAATATACTTGTGAACAAAAACCCAGTAAATATGGTACTCTGCTTCTAAGTACTTGGCTCAACACAATGTAAAATATTACACTTTTAGTTTTTTAATATAATATTTGCCAATCAAAATAGCTGCCCTGTAATTACTGTATTTCACAGATTGCTTGTTTTTGTATTGTATTCAATGAAGAATTAAACTTTTTGATTTGCTGTAATATATATCTGAAAGACTGAACAATTTGTGTTTTGGTGGTGTACATTAGAAAATGTTTTTTGTGTATGTGTACTGTTTATCTTCACACTTCAGACACCATTGCAACAACATAGCCACTAGCCACTTCCTCAAAATAGTTCCCTGTTTATAACCTGCACCGTGTATAAACCGTTATTATTATTTATTATTATTATAATATAAACCATTAATTTTATAGCTTTGTGTGTATACAAACCCGTGTAATAACTGCACCCATAAATCAACCGCATTTGTGCTGAGGTGTAAGACTTGCACGTACATTGTACATCTCTACGCCATCAAGCAATCAACTGTGAAAAAGTTTGCCGGTGGAAATGGTTGCAAAAATGTTAACTTGAGTATTCATGTAGCCGCGGTTTATGAACGTGAAATTATGGTAGTCTAAAGTTCTGTCATTTAGACATTTTTGGAAAGTAGGTTTTTGTTGGCTCTCTGCAATCAGGCATTTTCCCAATGTCTCTAAAAACAGCTGCCATTAAGCCTCTATTAAAAACACTGGATGCATCTATATTGAAGAACTATAGACCTGTATCAAATCTCCCTTTTATGGCCAAGATCATTGAGAACATTCTCTTCAATTAACTCAGCAATTTAGTGACCTCAAGCGGTCTCTTAGACAAATTTCAGTCAGGCTTATGACCTCACCACAGTACTGTAACGGCTCTGATTAAAGTTTTAAATGATTTACAGCTGTATACTGATTTGGATAATATAACTGTTCTGATTCTATTAGATCTCAGTGCAGCATTTGCCACTAGATCATAGAACACTTCTAGACCGGATGGAAAATTGGATAGGACTCTCTGGGATAGTCCTTAGTTGGTTCAGATATTATCTAGATGGCCAGAGTTACTTTGTCATCATTGGCAATCACAAACCTGATAGGGTGACATGCGGAATTCCCCAGCGATCAGTTCTCTGATCACTTTTGTTCAATCTCTATATGCTACCTCTGGGCCAAATTCTACAGAACAACAACATGAACTACCATAGCTATGCAGATGATACTCAAATATATATGGCTGTCAAACTGTATGACAATAGAATCACTGTGTCACTGTATAGAGCACATAAATTCCTGGATGAACCAACATTTTCTACAATTAACCCAATATAAAACAGAGATTATTGTGTTTCGCTACAAAAATAAGAGAACTAGTATTAGTAAAGGGCTGGATTCTCTGGCAATGAAAACCAGGGACCAAGTGCGTAATCTTGGTGTTCTGATGGACTCACACTTCTCTTTTCACATGCCTGTGACTGAGTGCTTAAAATTAACCAAACTGTTAGCCTTACTGCTTTTATAGCTTCCTCATGGAATCTACTATAGAATCAACCAGTTATGTTTTTATTGTTCTATTTCTATTTTCTCATTTTATGTTTTTCTCATTATGATGTTTTATTGTTTTTATTCTAGTATTTGTTTTTATAGTTTTGTGATTTTATATTTCTCTTTTTCTTTGTAAAGCACACTTAATTGCTTCTATGTATGAATTGTGCTATATAAATAAACTTGTTTGCTTGCTAGTCACATATTTACAACTGGCTAAGGTATTGTATGCTGTATTTCTTCAGTAAAAAATGCTCATGGGAACTAGTAGGCCTACACCAATGTAGACTATTGAGTCCCCTTTTACAATCTATTTTGAGTATGTATCTGTCTGGGACTGTTTAATAGCAAGTTATTTTGCCCACAAGATGTTAACGAATGGGATGTTTTATCATCTGTTTGTATTAATAACCTATTAATTTCACCCCATGGCCTTTTTCACTGGGATCTTAACCCATTTGTTCTTGAATAGCATAACTTGGAACAAGCTTGTGCTCTTCTAAGAAATACCTCTTTAGTATAGTTCGCTATTTTGGCTTTGTTACAACCCCAGATTCCAACCTCATATAATTCAATAGACATGCATTAATCAGAGCAATTTTAATATGGCAGGGGGCAGAGGACTTTACAGATTTAAGTTTTTACCAAACATGTGTCCCAGTGTTCTACCTGCAGAGTCAGATAAAGATGTTATACCCATAGTCAATAAAAACATACAGTAAATATTGAAATGCAACTAAAATAATTCACTGTGAGGTGCTGCTCTATCTGTTTTCAAGGCTCTAAGTAGTAGTGTGATCCCACAGTTCTGTTCTGGAAGCCAGCTGCAGCTTGACTTAGTTTTGCTTTGTTGCATCTGACCATATTTTCAAAATGACCAGAGCCTCAATATTTATTGCAGTTGATATGTGTAACAAATAGATTTGTTTAAATAACAGACAAACTTCAAATCTTCAGAACAATTTTGTCTGTATGAATTGCCAAAGATAACTCTCCACCCAATGTTAGTTCTAGGACTAGGATCCTAAATATGTCCCGTGGTCCCAATGTTTATGCTCAAGTCCACTTGAGGTTTTGTTCTTGGAGACTATTGAACCAAATATAATGCTCTTAGATTTCCTTCCGACTCTCTAAAGTGACTGGGGTGCCTGCAGAGTAAACTCGTCATGACTTCCTGGTTGGAGGAGTAGTGTGGAAAAAGCTAGCACCTAGCAGGAAGGCCTGTCGCGATCTTCAATTCTTTTGAATCGATTTGAAGTTGCAGCAATGATTCTGGGTGATGCAGATAAAGGAGGTACATTTCTTAAAGAGACAAGTGGCAAATGGTGAAGAGAAAATTGACAGCCTGGGGCAGCTGACCTTCCACTGAAGGGCAGTAAATTGTTTTGGACGTGTAACTCCCCAAACGTGATGGCAGGTGATATAATGCCAGATCAGTTGAATTGTTTTTCAATAACAACTATCAACATTAAAGACTGTATATTATTATTATAAACTTATTTAAGCCATTCTTAAGTTAAATGTTTTAGTGCCTATATAACATTTCTTATTATTTATATTTTAATTTTAAATTGATTGTTTTTATTTAATTTTGGGTGTGTTCTTACTGTAATACAGGGCTCAGCTGTAAAAGAGACCTCAGTTGATTTTTCCAAATAAATAAATCCATCGTATGAGTTAAGTGATGTGCTGTATATCCGTACTTGCTTCTAAGATTGGGGGGACAGTGAAATACCATGCACTGTACACACAGACTACTTGAGACTAAATCAGGGAATTCTGTTTTGAACCCAGATAGTTTCCTAAGACGTTCAACGTTAATTCATGAATATCTGGTTTTCTCCTTCTCCAAGTTAAACGTATTGCCATTAAAACATTGGAATGAAATCACATTCTTTTAACCCAACTAGCAAACGTGCAAATATCGATATTTGTTTTACGCTTCATAGTTGATCACACATGTTCCTTAACTGAGCTCTGCAGGTATTTTGACGGTTATCATTTAGCGTAAAAACCGATGCTGGGTATTTTTTAGCAGGGGTGCTTGGTGTCCTAAATACACATATAAACCATGAAATCTCATCAGTGGTGCCGAGCTGATGTTAAATATTACATTTACAGCTCCTTTTTTATAATGATTTAACCACCCTGTCCATTTAATATAGTTAGAATCGCCTTGACTATTTGTGACATCCGGTTTTGGTCTTAATAATGAAATATAAACTACTTGATTATTGAATACATGCTTATCGATAAGTGTAAACTGTTGTATCCAATCAGAACACAAAATGTAATTGTAAACAACACTCGCCTCAACGCAGGGAGGACATTTTAACATGGTGGTCAGTCATTACGTCCATGTCTGTAATTTGAGAGTGGTTGCTTTTCTTTAGCTTCATCCCACAACATTTAGAGAAGCGGGTTGACCCGTGTATTGTTTCAATTACAGTATCAAGCTATAATGCTGTGTGGGACTTCTGCAAGTAGCAAACTATTTTTTAAACCTCACATTCAGGGCTAGATTTGTAGTATTGTTTGCAGAAACATACTGTATAAGTATAATCACTGTCATTATAAGTTAGCTGTAAGTTAGCCAATACCAAGTTTCAAAGCAAGATAACCTATTACACAATTTTCAGGGACCGGTTTTGGCTCGACAATGTTACGACCATAAGCCAATAATCCCGAAATGTATATATAACATGCTGTTTAGTTGAGTTAATGCTGTTCGTTGTTATTGTTTCAGCACAATGGAGGCAATTTGCCCATTTTTATTTTACAAAGTTTTGTTGCGGTGGGCTTTTTTTAATTTTATAGCGTTCTAAATGCAAGGGGATTCTACGTGCACATTACATTCCCTCCCATCTCATGCACGTCATCACCATCCACCCACCTTCTCCTGTGATTGAGCGAAACCCTTGTTCACGCGCGCGTTCCCAACCGGCGCGAGTGGGGAGCTGTCCAGCTAACGATTTGAAGTAGTCTTCTTGCCCGGCTAGCTGTCTCTTGTCTATTCAGGAATGAGAAGTGATGGCCGGCTCTGCAACCGAGGAGAAAACCTTCCGAAGGTTCTTGGAGCTCTTCCTCCGAGAAATGAGACCACCACTCCAAGAGAACGACCCCGTTCCAATGCGCCCTTTGTCGGACCTCACGTCGGAAGACGAGGTGGAAGGGGAATGCCTCGATATGTGTCTTCAGCACCTGTGCAAATAGTGAGTAGACTGCCGAATTTTTGTTATAGATTGTTTCCTATGCATCTCAAACGAATTATTTAAGTTGGCTTTTGCTTTACACATTTCAACAAGAATAGGTCTGGAATTTAGAGTCAACAAAAGTGAAAGTAGTTATCATCTTGCCGGCTATCTATACAATAATGTCAGTATCTACAAGAATTGCAATTACTGTTTTTAGGCAAACACAATTAATGAAATCATATAGGCTACCGAGAACCTACAACATTCTGAAAAAATAAGATGACTTCAACGTTTCGTGAACTATTTCGAATTGATTGCTAAATTAATACTGTCGATCGTGCGGTTGCCTGTGAAGACACTCGTAATGTCCGCCGACGTAATTGAGCCTATGTTGCTGAAATTGTTTTGTGATATGGTAAGAGAAAATAAAGACGTCAAATGAAATGTCGTCTGTCCACCAGGTTTTCTCTTATTCGTTAATTCGTCCCAGTTATTTGAGATACGTATAATCTGAATCCCCCCTCTCTTTTTGCGTCGCACGACGTCATTTCATTCGTAGAAAGGAACGGGTACATTCCTTATAATAACCGTGGCAGGATTTTCTCATGACTGAAGCTTTCCAATACATTTATTTTGCATCACAACCATGCAATAATACTATATATGCTTTGTACACCTTATTTCCCGATTTTTGTTCTAATTTCCGTGAATTTGCAGTCATTAACCGTGGGCGCAGGCTTCAGAGTAAATTCAATTCACCGCAAAATTTTGTGTGGGAAGGGTCGAGAATTTTGAGATATACGTCACACTTACGTGCATAAATAGTACACTTCATCTAATCACGGAAGATACGTAGAAGGCGCTTCAGAGTTATTGCCAAATGAAAAATGGCAGGGTGTTTTGTAAAAGCAATTTATAAAAAGTGCTTTATAAATACATTTGATTGATTGATAACCTAATGTTATCATCCACACCTACCAATAAACTACTGTAAAAGAAGCAAACTGATCCTAGTCCAGAGAGCCATTTAATTGTTTGCAAATAATATATTTTTGACCTTGGACATTAGAACTGTCAGTTTATGTTTGCTCAGGGTTTACTAGAGCTACTGTAAATCAACACTGGGCTCAATGTTGAATTGGAAGTACAATGATGGATTTCGTGTCCTACTGGACACTGAGGCTACTTAACAAATATTATACAACAACATTATTGAAATGTTAAAAACCTGGCCCATTATAGAGACCTAAATGTGTTTTACCTATGCCAAGCATTCCCAGTGCTTAGGAAGAGACAACAGCGTTGAGATGGTGGTTGTTATAGTAGTATCAGCTCGCTAGATCTGTTTTGCACAAAGACATTATTGTCTGTGACTGTTTTATTCAAATGTACGCACCGGTCTGGATGCTGTCTGAGCCAACTCTAACAGAACAGACTCATGCCTACAGTAAGCCTGTTTTGACAGATATCAAATGTAACTGAACCCATGGATGGGCCTAAGTCTATCTAATAAATATGAAAGCACTCAAGAGCATTCTCCAAAAAAAAGTTGTAGAACTAGTAGTCTATGAAGCCGCGTGCAATGTTAGGCTGGCAACATTATTGTGCCCATGTCAGAAAATGCCTTGTGACACAGACATGACACATGAACACTTTCCATTTCTGGACATTTGCAGTGGTTCTTGGTTCACCATATCAGTTTAATTACAGTCAGTGATCAGTTAATCAGGTACGCTCTAGTACCATGTCGGACCCCCGGGGAGCAGCCTGAATGCCTCGCGGTGTGGATTCTGCAAGCTGTTTGACACGTTACACAGGGACGTTGGTCTGTGCTGACTCGGCGGCAGCACTGCGTTGCCGCAGATCGGTTGGCGGTACGTGCATGCTGTGAACAGCCCTGTCCGTGTCCGGCCTAATGTGGTCACCTGAGTGGAGGTCTGGGGACTGGCTAAAGGAGAACTATAGCCATAAAGGGGATGCACTTGGTCAGCGACAATTTTCAGAAACGCTGCAGTGTTAACATTCTGCACATTTGGTATCAACAGATTTAACGTGAGCCAGGGTAATGTTCCCCAAACCATTTCCCCACAGCCAACCCGCCTGTATCGCAGACTTCAGGCAGGATGGACTCATGCTGGTTACACAGAATCCTGCATTTTAAACAAAATTGTCAGACCAGTCAGTGTTTTTCTCAATTGTCTAGTATTGGTGATTGGGTACCTATTGACACTTCTTGAATCCAGCTGATAGAAGTGGAACCTGGTCAAGTTGTCTGTTGCAATATCCCATCTGTAATAAACAGTGATGAGTTGTATGTTCTGAGATGCTGTCTTGCACACCACTGCTGTACTGCGCTGTTATTGGCTTGTTTGTGGCTGTCTTTGAGAGTGCTGTCCTTCACCCTCTCATTAAGAAGCTGAGTTTCGCCCACAAGACCACCGCAGATGTTTTTTGTTTATTTCACAGATGTTTTTTGTTTATTTTACCATTCTAGGTAACCCATAGTTACTCATGCACCAGTAGTATGGCAATTTCTGAGATTCTGTGACTAATGGTTTTAGGTGGCTTAGGTAACTTGTTTTACATATTCTGACATTCAATCAAACAGTAACTGTACGCCTTGATACCTGTCTTACTGCTTCGTATACCTGTCTGTAGTCCATTTTTGTGAATGTATTGGTGTACCTAATACATTTTCCAGTGAGTGTATTTCCAATGTCATTCCTGTAGGCCAAATTATAGTATTTTTTTATATTTTTTTTATAGAAGACAAATGTTTTGATTTGGCATAAACAGACACGTTCCCACACTCTTTGCTGAGAGCATCAGCTCTTTCCATTGTGTTTAAGCTGAACATGTGCTTATTTTGTCTCTGGGTTGAAGATCTAATAATAGACATGGGAGAGAGGTGGAGAACCCCCTTTGCTGCTCTTTTGTGTGTGTGTTGTTGGTGGGTAGGTAGGTGGTAGTGCTGCACAATTCATCGAAATATAATCAATATTGCGATATTAACATGTGCAATATCCAAATCGCCAACTTAGGCGATTTTCTGCTCCAAAAAAAGGTGAATGATATGCGCTTCAGGCGAGGCAATGGGCACGCATCGTACGTCCGCAATTGTTTTTCTTGCGGGTGCTGTAGCAAAGACGTCTGCTTTAAGTTAGCGAGTGGCACCAAGATATATTGTCCCACATACACCACAGCATGGTTATTAAAAGTTTCGGCTTCAATGTCGGTGCCTACAAACAAACTTAATATGGGAGAAAATATACCTCAAGGGTTGAGAAATTGTGCCTAACCAGCTATGGAAACAGCACAAACAGCAAATGTTGCAAACGCCATTGCATTAAATGAGGACTTAAACGAATAGTTTGACACAGGTTGCACCTTCATATTGGTAAAAAGTGTATTATCTATGCTTTTTACACCCCTGTTTGAAAATCGCAAATCATAAAATAGTTGCAGTATTTGTCAAAGAAATCGTGATTCAGTATTTTATCAAAATTGTGCAGCCCTATTAGGTGGGTGTTATTTGTATGTGGGTGTGTTATTGGTAGGTAGGTGGGTGTTATTTGTATGTGGGTGTGTTATTGGTAGGTAGGTGGGTGTTATTTGTATGTGGATGGGTGTGTGTTATTGGTAGGTGGTTGGGTGTTATTTTTAGGTGGGTGGGTGTTATTAATAGGTAGAAAGGTGTTATTGGTTGGTGGGTAGATGTTATTGGTAGCTGGGAAAGTGTTATTGGTTGGTAGGTAGATGTTATTGGTTGATGGGTAGATGTTATTGGTAGCTGGGAAGGTGTTATTGGTTTGTAGGTAGATGTTATTGGTTGGTGGGTAGATGTTATTGGTAGCTATGAAAGTGTTATTGGTTGGTAGGTAGATGTTATTGGTTGGTGGGTAGATGTTATTGGTAGCTGGGAAGGTGTTATTGGTTGGTAGGTAGATGTTATTGGTTGGTGGGTAGATGTTATTGGTAGCTGGGAAGGTGTTATTGGTTGGTGGGTAGATGTTATTGGTAGCTGGGAAAGTGTTATTGGTTGGTAGGTAGATGTTATTGGTTGGTGGGTAGATGTTATTGGTAGCTGGGAAGGTGTTATTGGTTGGTGGGTAGATGTTATTGGTAGGTGGGTGGGTGTTATTTGTAGGTAGACGGGTGTTATTCGTGGGTGGGTGATATTTGTAGCTTGGTGGGTGTCATTGGTATGTGGCTGGGTGTTATTGGTAGGTGTTTGAGTGTTATTGATTGGTGGGTGTTATTGGTAGGTGTTTGAGTGTTATTGATTGGTGGGTGTTATTGGTATGTGGCTGGGTGTTATTGGTAGGTGTTTGAGTGTTATTGATCGGTGGGTGTTATCGGTAGGTGTTTGAAGGGTGTTGAGGGTTGAGTGGGTGGTATTGGTTGTTGGGTGGGTGTTATTGGTATGTGGGTGGGTGTTATCGGTTGGGGAGTGAGAGGTATTGGTGGTTGAGTGGGAGGTATTGGTAGATAAGAGGGTGTTACTGGACAGTGAGTGGATGTTATCGGTAGGTGGGTGGGTGTTACTGGTAGGTAGGTAGGTGGGTGTGTGAAAGAGGCTCACAGTGTTTGTACTGCATATGTATGAATTGGGAAAGGTGTAGATGAACACAGATTGTACAGATGTAGACTTCTCTGTGTACACTTGTGCAGTGACGGCAGTGTGGATACAGTTGCTTCACATTCCCATCCCTGCCGGAATTATCAGAGACATTTAAAAGGCTTGGAAATCAGCCAGGTTCTCCCTCTGGACACGGTACCCATGTTATCCGCCTCAGTGTGTGGGCGATACGCAACCCTCCCCACAAATTGTCATGGCTGATGCGTGATCTTACTTCTTGAGAAGAAGGGAATCACGACACAGATATGGGGCTGCATTTGCTATTGTAAATGTCATATCACTTTTCCAAACGTAAAGGGTTCAAGTTGCTCTGCGAATAGCAGTCCTGTTCTCACTGCCTGTCTGGATTTCGGAGAGACTCTACACAAAGATCTTGTATTATACATTCTTCAAATACAACAATTGATTGCTGTACAATGATTTGAATACACAAGGACCACTGACCCTGTCTGTATATGAACTACAGTTGTAACACGTTTGTGCCTTCCCCGTGGTTGCCTGAATGTGCTGGAAGCAGAGCACAGTCTACACTAAGTTATCATTAGTAAGTGGCTATCTCTCTTCCCCTTCCAGCAGTACACTTCCCCTACACGAGCGCACGCACGTACGTTCTCATAGCATCTGATGAATAACCTGATAACAGCTCTAATGATGAAAGCTGCTTAGTGGGCGAACCCAATCGGCTGCGCGTGAAGCGTGACGCCTGCCGTCCGTGTCCGTGTCCGTGTCCGTGTGTCCTCCCCAGTCTCCTCAACTGACAATGCAGGTAAATAAATCCGCTGTTTTTCTACAGCTTCAAAGTGTCAGGCATTCCTCACACCCCCTGGGTGCTTTTCCCTCTCTCTCTTACAACACCGCCATGTCACTGTGATGTACAAGTGAACACCCGAGGAGCCTATGTGTATATACTGTATGCGATGCATAATTCAACACAAATGCTGGGGTGGCTAAAGATAGACATTGCTAACTGACTGACTTTGCTCTTGGAGTGTTTTTAGGGCCACCTCTGTTGGGCTCTGGAGGCCGTCTTAAGGAGGGGTAACCATAGAGGGAGGACAGCCGTGACTAAGCGTCGTCTGTCCTTCCCTCCCGCCACCCCCGGGTCTCCTGCTGCCCCCAGCACCCCCACAGGGACGCCTGATAGACAGTAATTGAGAGAGGAGAGCTCTCCTAAAGCTCATTAAACAGGCACGTCTCCCACAGCTGTAAACAACCACGCACACATCCGGATTCCTCCAAGACACACACACACACAGTCTGTTTCCGCACACTGCTAGAAGAACAGTGTGTGGTGTCGGAAGCGCTGCGAGGGACGGCTGAGTTAATGAGCACTGCTGTGCGAATGGATGACACGTCAGAAGAGCAGGGGGGAGATTTACACGGAACACATTCATCCCCCCACATCTCCTCGTTCACATCGCAAAAGGAAGGGAAGGGGTCATCTGTGCTTATAAAAGTTATTCATTCCTAATGGACATACACAGAGACACAGTGTTCCTCAGTCCTAATGGACATACACGGAGACACAGTGTTCCTCAGTCCTAATGGACATACACAGAGACACAGTGTTCCTCAGTCCTAATGGACATACACAGAGACACAGTGTTCCTCAGTCCTAATGGACATACACAGAGACACAGTGTTCCTCAGTCCTAATGGACATACACCGAGACACAGTGTTCCTCAGTCCTGATGGACATACACGGAGACACAGTGTTCCTCAGTCCTGATGGACATACACAGAGACACAGTGTTCCTCAGTCCTAATGGACAAACACAGAGACACAGTGTTTCTCAGTCCTAATGGACATACACGGAGACACAGAGTTTCTCAGTCCTGATGGACATACACGGAGACACAGTGTTCCTCAGTCCTGATGGACATACATGGAGACACAGTGTTCCTCAGTCCTGATGGACATACACAGAGACACAGTGTTCCTCAGTCCTAATGGACATACACGGAGACACAGTGTTTCTCAGTCCTAATGGACATACTCATAGACACAGTGTTCCTCAGTCCTAATGGACATACACAGAGACACAGTGTTTCTCAGTCCTAATGGACATACACGGAGACACAGAGTTTCTCAGTCCTAATGGACATACACGGAGACACAGTGTTCCTCAGTCCTGATGGACATACATGGAGACACAGTGTTCCTCAGTCCTGATGGACATACACAGAGACACAGTGTTCCTCAGTCCTAATGGACATACACGGAGACACAGTGTTTCTCAGTCCTAATGGACATACTCATAGACACAGTGTTCCTCAGTCCTAATGGACATACACGGAGACACAGTGTTCCTCAGTCCTGATGGACATACTCAGAGACACAGTGTGGACTTAGTGTTGTTGTCTGCTCATATCTTAATAACTACAGCGTAATTACAGTATAGTGTTGGTCCATAAATTGGTCAATACATTTGACACTGTCACACAAAAGATGAATGAGATATGCTCCATTATAAATAATAACCCATTTTGTTTAATCTCCCAACCCATAATGGTTACTTTACATAAAAACAAATATTTTACTTATGCATGACTGCCCTGAAAAACTGTCTTTGGGCATTGAATTAGAGTGTGATTGTTGTTCAGCGACATTGACAGCAGCTGTCCCCAAGACACACTCAAAAACGCATGCAAACACACGCATCAAATACATGAACGTAATCATATTGAGATTTTACAGGCCTCGAGTTCAGGACTGTCAGTCTCCCTTGTTCGTCATAAATCTAGAGGAGAGATCTAGGATGAAAGCAAAGACAACCTTTCCTTGCCTGAGCCTGTCATTGGTTGTGTCTGGCAGTTAATGTTGTTACATAAATGTACCAGTGTTTCGCTAGCGACATTTGCTGTTGATGTGGTAGTATGTTTTCTACACTGCCTGCAACCTCAAATATATTTATTGCATTGTAATTATTTTCCTTAATTTAAGTGATTTCCTTTAACTTTTGACCCCTACGTGGTGAAGTTTTATTTCATTTATATACAGGGGAGTTATTAAAGGGAGTTATAGAAGTCCCCATTAAGTTGACATGAGCCCAGTGAGAATTGGTGGATGAGAGCAACCAAAACATTTGATCTCAACAAACCACAAATCAATAGGATGAGATCAGGACATATTACCTCAGCAGTGGGAGGTCATTAGTCCCCAAGGTTTACAGACACTGTCTTTTTCCTGGAAGATGCATTGCTTAATGGGAGTGATAAAGCAACAACGGACTGATGGTCACAGTCAGATTTAATACCTGGATGGATTTCATGAGCTCAGCAAAGTTGCTCGATCAGCAAGATACATTTTCACGTGTTTCTGGCATGATGTACCATTTTTTTTGTATATCCTTAAAATGGACTTGTTGCACACAGGTTTTGGTTTGTTGAATATTAGCCATGACTTGTGGTAGGAGTGAAAATAATAGAATATTGAGTGCCTGTTTTCATCGTAGTCAGAAAAGATCTGGAGATGGGTGCTCTGTAAGGATTCACAAGTTGTTATTTACAAGTCAGGCACCCTTTGTTGATATGTACTAAATGATTTTGATCTTCCTAGGCTGATATTTATTAGGGCTCGGTTTGGGTCCATGGAGGATCGGTTTGGGTCCATGGAGGATCGGTTTGGGTCCATGGAGGATCGGTTTGGGTCCATGCCTCCGGGCTCCATGGAGGATCATGGTAATAAATGATTGGGGACAGAACAGAGGTTTTTGCGTGTTGTCTTGTAACTCTTGGAGAACATTTTTCCATTGCCCAAAGGGTGCTCTCTGACTCTGCCTTCTTCTTATTACAGGGAGGCATTTGCTTGTCTCTCTGACTACCTCTCTGCTGGTCTTTTACACCAGGGAGGTCTTTGCTTTTCTCTCAGTGCCTCTCGGCTGGTCTCTTTTACACCAGTGAGGTCTTGACTCTCTGACTGCACCTCTCTCTGCTAATCTCTTAAACCTGGGAGGTCTTAGCATATCTCTCTGACTGCACCTCTCCCTGCTTCTGTCTTACACCACGGAGGTCTCTACTTGTCTCCCTGACACGAGGGAGGCCTATTCCCGAAGGCATTAGTGCTGTGACTCATTATTGGTGATTCGTCTGATTAAGCATATACCACCACTCTTTGTTGTTCATTCAGACCTTCATCAGCCACCATCAAGTACATGTTCTTTTTGTGAGCAGCTCACTGAAGAAGCAGTGTTCTGTAAAAGGAGTTGGACATGCTTTCAACATGACCCTAGAATAGTCGCTGTCAGTAATCACAAGTAGTAAGCCAGTCAGCCTGCACTTTTATTAGATTAATAAACAGGAACATTTGTACAGTTCTGTTTAAACCACCCAATGCAAATCCGAGCTCTACATGTTTAAGGGTGTGTCTTCCTCTTTGTCTGGACAGCAGAGGAGATCCTCCATAGTAAACCTCCACTTTGTTCTGACTTGGTTGGTCATTTTGTCACGTTGTAGAGATGAGGCAGGACACAAATTCAAAGTACGAATATAATGTCTTTTAATTCCCAAGACTTACTGAAACACAAGAATAGACAACGCTCAACAGGAATCCAACGCAACATATAAGACGATGACCGACCAATGGACAGGGAAGTGGGGAGATTAAATAGTGAGGCCATCAGGGGGAAACGGGACACAGGTGAGAAGACTAAGAACACAGGTGAAAGCAGTGAACATGAGGGATAGGAACAACAGAACAGAGAAACAGAGAAACTAGAACTTAAATACACTGAACATACGAATGCAGACTTTGTTGGTTTTTACACACATACGGACTGTTCACAGAAGCTGTACAAAGATTCACTCCCCATTTTACTGCTAGCAAATTAGTTTTCTAAACATATTCGAACCATCTGACAGTGCCACAGTCATACAATCAGAAGTTGCACAAGCGCCACAGGGGCATTCTCACCATAGAACCAGACATTACTATACGTTGCGTTTAAATAATATTAAACAATAACAAAATATTCTGTTATAAATATATATGTAATAAATACATAAATATGTAAAAAAAAAAGAAACATGGTCTTGCTGTTAAACCAGACTCAGTTATAATAAGCCCAATGGATAGTAAGATATTGCTGAGGTTTGCCTGTTACAAGAAAATGTTTTCAGAATACTACATCCACCGGTATTCACCAATGGTTGTGACCTACCAGCTTTGCATATCTGGATTTGGGTAGTTTATCTCACATTCCTCCTTGTAGATCCTCTCAATTGCTCTCAGATTGGATGGGGACACTGCAATCACAATATTCACTACTTTAAGATATTGGATCTTAAAATAGAGATATTAGATATTAATAATATCTGAGATATTAGACCGGAGAGAAGAGTGCCAACCATGCCTTTCCAACACCACATTCAGCAGCAGCTGGTCTCCCATCCCTGTGCTCTGCTGCTGGTTAATCTTTGCTGATAAGGATTTATTTCTAAACGGTTTCATGACCCGCACTCACTCAACATTCTGTAAAAGGCTACTTGGCAATTGCACTTGGTCAGGATAAAAACACAAGCTTTAAGAAGTGGGGAGTTTATGCTTGGGTTTTAATCAAATAAAACAAAATGGGAAAATACTGTTTATTTGTATTTTTCGAATGCACAAATGGGCAGTTTGTGTCACTGCTGGATAACCTGCTTTTGCATTATCCAAATTCAAGACACATTTACTGTTATCGCTGAAACCAGCTGAAATATCCCTGTTAGCACTGCTTGAAATGATCATTTAGGATCATGAAGAAACAGCTGAAATATCCCTGTTAACACTGCCTGAAATTTTCACAAAGGTTCATGAAAAAACTGCTGAAATATCCCCGTTGACACTGCCTGATATTAACAATTAGGATCATGAAGAAACAGCTGAAACATCCCTGTTAACACTGCCTGAAATTAACACAAAGGTTCATGAAAAAACTGCTGAAATATCCCTGTTAACACTGCCTGAAATGAACAGTTAGGATCATGACGAAACAGCCGAAACATCCCAGTTAGCATTGCCTGAAATTAAGTCTTAGGATCATGAAGGAACACCTGAAACATCCCTGTTAATACTGCCTGAAATAACAATTAGGATCATAACGAAACAGCTAAAACATCCCTGTTAACACTGCCTGAAATTAATAATTAGGACCATGAAGGAACAGCTGAAACATCCTTGTTAGCACTGACTGAAATTAACACTTAGTATCATGAAGAAACGGCTGAAACATCTCTGTTAGCACTGCCTGAAATTAACACTTAGGATCATGAAGAAACAGCTAAAATATCCCTGTTAGCATGGCCTGAAATCCTTGTTTTCGAAATAAGCTAATATTTTGTTGATTAGAATACATAACATTAATGTAGACATTGTTAATGTTGTAAATGAATATTCTACATAGATGTGCAGGGGCCCATTATCAGCAAATATCACTCCTATGTTCTAATGACACATTGTGTTTGCTAGTCAAAGTTGATCATTTTAAAGGCTAATTGAACATTAGAAAACACTTTTGCGATCATGGTAGCACACCTGAAAACTGTTGTGCTGATTACAGCAGCAATTAAAATGGACTTAAGACTACTTCAGTATCTTCATCATCCACTGTGTCTGTGGGTTCAGCATCTGTCTGTGGGTTTGATTACAGGCACAAAAGGGCCAGAAACAAATAACTTTCTCCTGAAAGTTGTCATTATTCTTGTTCTGAGAAATAAAGGCTATTCAATGCGAGAAATTGCCCATCTTAATCTTTAAGATGGGCAATTCTGAGTGCACGCAAATGGATATAAGATAGGTAAATTATCTATTTGAATGTAGCAGAGGTCTGCCTTTAACAGGTCAAAACAGATGTGTGCATTTGACACCAGGGCCACTTTAATGTAATGAAAATAGAGCTGGTAGAGTTACATATGATATGATGATTTAACATCCCCTGTATACTGCTTTTCAGAAGCTTAAACAGGGAGTTGGAAAGAAAAAATATGCTAGGTAGGTAATGTATTTTCCACAGAGAATGACGTGTTTGGGCGATAACTGTATCTGTCAGCAGGCTTTTTAAAGCCACTGATGTTTGCAGGTGAGAGCAGAGATGACGTAAAATTGTTGTCCAAACTGGCATAGACAAGATTCGTTTGTATAAACATGTAAAAAAAAATAAAAAAGAACTTGCACCTGGATGGGCCTTACGTAAGAGCTGCAGACCACAAAAAGCACTCTGCTTCAAAGTGTTGTGCAATGCGCTCTGTTGAGTTGCCAGTTATTATACAACAAATGGATGCTCTCAAGGGTCCTCCAAGGTTGTCTTCCTCCAAGCTTTTCATTTGTGTAAAAGAGGTCTGTCACCCCCTCTTCCATGCCCAGCTGGCTAATTGGATGGAAATATTATTGATTTGGCCTCTCCTGCCAGTCACATAGCAATTACTCTGAGTGTGTTTGACGCCAGAGTCTTCTGCAGGTCAAACAGTGTCCTAACGCAAAAGATTTTTGCACTTCAGTTTGAATGACGAAGGTCACTCCCAGGCCCGCAATGCAGCGTATATTTCAAATATCAAGTCACCACAATGTCAGCACAGCATATGATTTAGAAGCGGAACCCCAAGTGCATTCAGATGATAGGGCATAACCAGCCATCTTCTTTTTTCTGTCCGAAGAACCCAGCTTTTACTTAAATGATGTCCGCAGACAAGAAAATAGCCATTCAAAAAGCAGCGCATGTCAGTGCACTTTAGGAATAACTGATTTACTGCAGTTGATTATTGTTAGAATATTTTGGCATTTTATAGCAGAGTATTTAGAACATCCTCTTGAGTCCCTGATGTATTGTCTCATGATGATCTGACCTCTTTCTGCATTGAACTAGTTTCAGAATCTAAAAGAACGGATGTACTCTCATCACATTTGGAAAAGTTAACAGGACCAGTTGATATTGTTGCTCTTAGATGGCCTTCATAGTGGCACACCACCAGAATGTTACATTCACTGTGAACACCCAGTGTATTGACAGTTCATCAGACAAAACAACACCTGAGAAACAGCGGATGATGAGTATAGCAGTGGTGAGCAGTGGTTCTAACACTATAGCCAGCAGCTCCATTCATGAAGGAGTGACATGAAGCCTCTGAGGTGTTGTTGTGCAGACAGTGATCCACTAACATATCCCCGCTCATCAATCATCATCACGTTTCAGTTCACCCCTGTCAGATAACCAGCAACCGCCGGCTCTGCTGTGGAGAAGTCGGCACAGAGGCGTTCTAGAACGCGACAAATTGAAGCCACAGAGGTCCCATTGGCACCTGCCTCCCCTAAGAGGTTCTCCTGTCCCTTAGAGCTCTCCGATCTTCGTGCTATTTAGGCCTGGCGCTGGCAAGCGTGCACTGACACAGTTTAGAGTTTTCAATTTCAGTCCAAACTCAATGAGGCCCAAAAAGGTTTTTTTTGGCGAACTGGGCCTTTGTTTCGAAGAATTGATTATGGTTGTGTCCTGATGGAACCTGCCATTCTGGTAAACAAAAGAAAGTGAATTCACTGTGTGACCGGTTAGCTTCCTCCTCCCGGTCAGCTGTGGGAGAAGGCAGAAACTGCAGTGTGCATTGTGCTGTCCAGGGTGCTGGAGTTGCCATTTAATTATAGTTAATAACTAGGTTCTCACTTGTTATAGTTTCCCTGACTGCTATTATACTGAAATACCTCATTCGTCTAGACTACAAAAACATTCCCCATTTGCTAAATGACCCTGTTGGAGCAACTATCTTACACCATTAAGAAATCAAGGATGTCAAAAACTTTTTGCAGTGGAATGTTTAACGTGTGTGTGGCAATAATTTTTATGAGTCTAATCAAATAATTTCATATACAACCCCTTCCAATTTAGTATGTGCTTGGTAGGCCTAGTAAAGATGTGTCATAACGTAGTGTGACAAACACACAATCAGTTATGGTGTGTTCATCTGAATGTCAAACCCATGTTGTACCAAAGAGGTTCATCCACTATATATTTTGCCAGGATGATGTACGATAATGTACTATACCGGCTTATTTTCATCCATTTCTAAAAAAAAAAGAGAAGAGGAGCAAGTACCTTGTGTGACTCGTGTGTAAAGGTAGGTCTTTTTCTTTCAGGATTGTTTTTACGGTTGAGAACATTGAAGGACAACATTAAATAAATAATAAGAAACAACAAACATTTGATGATGTTTTGAAATCTTTATTACATGACAATGTGTAAAAACTTTTGAATACATTGATTGTTTTATCTGGCATACAGTAGGTTATGACCTATGTTGTTGTTACGTGAGGCAGTTGGACCCTCAGTCCCCCCGCTGCTTATTCTGCCATATTGTTGTCAACACTAGTATAAATAAATAGTTAACCTTTACAAATTGGTAACATTATCTAGGGATGTGATTCAGGTTTTTTTCAGAGTTTTTGGCTCATTACATTTCTTTGATGTCAGATAGGGCCTGGGCTAAGGCTTCAGCTTGTCTTGCTTGGGTCAGATGGGGACTGGGCTAAGGCTTCAGCTCATCGGTTTTGGGTCAAAGCTGGATTTTAAGCCCTATAAAACTCTAATACAGTTAATATAGTTCATGGCCACTAGTCAGACCATAATGCAAAAGGCTATTTGCTGATTCTGAATAAGCTGGCCTCCTGCTTATCGTTAAACCAGATACACAGTGAGGTCTGAAAGTATTTGGACGATAACCCATTTGTTCATGTTTTGGCTCTGTAATACATAACTGAGAGGTAAAAAGTACAGACTAACTACGAGAATATTTACGTTTATAAAGACTTAAGCATTTAAAAATATTGCACTATTTGTACTTAATCTCCCTACTTCTAGAGACATATATTTAAATATATGGGCTGGGATGGTTGTTGCAAAAACTTGATTTTGTGATCCGTATGCTATTTTTGTTTGGATATGAAGGAAGGATTTGGGTCATTATCCTGCTGGAGAATCCAATAACAACTCTAGCCTCCTGACAAAAGACCACATATTTTACTCTAAATTCCCATGGTCCATGATGCAGAGTATCCTAACAAGGTTCCCAGGTCCTTGGAAAGACTAACCCCACAATGAAATATCCACCACCATTCTTCGCAGTGGGGATTAGATTCTTTTCAGCATGACCATCACTCTTTTTATGTCAAAACTCAAAACTTGGGTTTGTTGCCAAAAAGCTGTATTTTGTTCTTATCTGACCATAAAACTTAGTTCCAATCAATGATCCAACAATGGAAACTCCAGTTGCTGACATTTGTCTTGATGAGAGTAGAAGCTTCCTTCTCGCAAGACATCCAAATCTTGTTGGCATTGAGGTAGAGTCTAACTGTAGTCTTCAAGACTTTGTGACCCCATGATTCAACCAACCAAACTTGCAATGCATTGGAGATTGTTTTGTACCTCTCAAACCATCTTACTCACTGTGCATGGGGACAAGATAAACATGCTTCTTCTCTCAGACAGTTTCATCACAGCTCCAGTTGTTGACTAAAACATCTTAATTACTGCCCAAGTGGAGATGTTTATTTTCAAGTGCATATCTATTTTTAATTTCTGTTCCTTGACCTTCCCCATGTTGATAGATAACTGAGGGAGTTAAGCATGTGTCACCTTATAAACCTGTGAGACAGGAAGTCATGGATGACCATGACACATTTATACACATCAACACGTAGGTAATTGTATTAGATTAGATATTGAAGTTTTTGAGAATAATAGATTTTTTTGTGTATGTATGTTTTGCTTTTTTGGTATAAGATAACGTTTTTACTGAAAGAACAATGGGCTGGATTCAAACACATTCTCCAGGAATTCATGTGGACTGAAGGCGGTGGCATAGATCTCTGAATATTAATTTCTTAATAAATAATTCATAATTTTTTTGAACAATTTCACAATTTCAAGTTGAAGGTTAGATTTCTCTGATATTTTTTTGTGAAAGGTCATGCTGATAATTTTTCATAACATTCTAAAATCAAATCTATTTTACCTTTATTTTTTTATGAATGTTTTTTTGTTTTGTCATTAAACCCAAATCACATGTAAAATTACATTGTGAAATTGTCAGTTGAAAATTGAAGTTTTGTTTTCCTAAAATGTGGAGGCTTGTTTAATGCTATTCTTTGTAAATGGTTCACCATGTGGTCCAAATATATTAGGACATAACTGTAGGTCCAGTGTCTTTTCTCATCCTTTTCTGATTCCTGGTGTCCTTGCTGACCACTTAATCCCTCCAGTGGTCCAGGGCAGTGCACAGCACAGTGGCTTCCTCTGGCAGAAGGACATGGCCCTCCACCAGCAGCCTCAAGCTCTGAAAACCCTGGGGAGCGCTGGCCCTTCAGGGAATACCATTCATACAATGAGTATAACCAGTCTGATGAATATGCATTTGAAACGTCTGACTTCTCAACCTTTACTTGGGTGTGTTTTTGTCGAGGTGGGTTTAGACATTTGCTGGCTGTGTTGCACATAACATGTTTTTGAAGATTGCATTTAAGTTCAGTTTTCTCAGGATTGGTTTGGTGAGATATTTGTAGTGTTTAGGAATAATAAACCTCGTTTCTTCCTATTTGTCATATGTCGGCATTACGTCAAGGGCAAAAAATATAGTTAACATTTGAAGCTACCAATCTGTCCTGAAAGAATTAAACAGGTTGCACTAATCTTTCAAATACTGTACATCACAAATTCTTAATTACAGTAATCCTTCTCCATAGTTTGTTTGAATCCACCAAATATTATGCATCCCCACCAGGTAAATGGGCAGCTGCTGTTTGACAAATCAACTGGATTACAAATCTATATCTGTTATTTCTTTGTTACAGAGCCCCTAGTGAAGTTTTGCCTAACTCTTTCAACAGATGACGTGTGTACTGGCTAATATGCACAGCTTTAAACTCCGATCCAGCACACATGACACATACACCTTTCTATGTACATGCTTTAACTTCTGCAAAATCTTTTACGATTGCACTATTCCTTAAGACTGAAAACAATTATGACAAAACTTAGTTCAAAATTTAATACACTGACAGAGAGATCCAAAAACAAGTCTGTGAGCAGCCACCTTGAATTTCACAGTATTAGATGGCTGGGCTAGAAGCTCCTCTTTGGGAGTTTGTTAATCTTAACATTTAAATCCACAGATCAGATTAAAGTGCTGTCTTTACATCTTTGATAGATGCAGGCCAACAGCTGCCTATATTACAATGGGTATAGGTCTTATAGGTTTAGATTAGCGGCTTAAGTTTAGCAGTTGGCAAATTTGTCTGAGCAATGAGTATTTAAATGTTGGCTACTACAACTGTGAAAATGTACAAGAATTGTTGGTGCCAACTAATTTTACAGTAATCATGAGAGTGTTTTGTCACATCAAATAATAAGCTTCCTCAATGTAAATCAGTGAACTTCACCATCTCAACTTCACACCACTTTTTGGAAATCCTAATGTAGCACACAATCAAATAATTACTGCCTACTCCTGCACTAGCGAGTCTCATTCAGGCTGTATGGGGGAACTGGACACTAAAAAACGAGGACACTGGCAGATAGGTACAAACAAGTATGTTTTTAAAACCCTGGAGAAGATTGGGAAAGCAGGGAAGCGTTTGCTGCTTCTGAATGTAGGGCAGTCATCTCCCACCTCCACAGTCCTCTTTCCACTGCCTGAGGAGCAGATAGAAAACAGCCAGCAAGGAAGAGATCTTGTAAAAAACAGAAGGTCATGTGCATTGCTCAAGTATGTTCCACTTTGTATGTCCTTGACAAGGCCATTTTACAGAGAGAGGCTTGTGTTTTCCAGACAGTCCAACCTATTACGACACAGCATCCTCTGATAGGAACACATTGTCAAGTGTTAGGAAAAATTTGTGTACATTTGATCTGTTAGCTGTCACCTACAGTGGGTATAGTAAGTCACCACCCCCTTTCAAAATGTTCACCTTTTATTGCCTTACAGCCTGAAATATTAACTTGGATATTGTTGGTTACTGGGTGTAAATACAGATGGAAAAAGTCTATGAAGTCTATAATAAAGCTGTATTTTATATGTTTTCATTTCAGGCTGTGAGGCATCAAAAGGTGAACATTTTGAAAGGTGGTGGTGACTTTCTATATCCAGTGTATATACGTTTGGTGTTAAATGTGCCTAGAGTTACTATATACACTCACCTAAAGGATTATTAGGAACACCTGTTCAATTTCTCATTAATGCAATTATCTAATCAACCAATCACATGGCAGTTGCTTCAATGCATTTAGGAGTGTGGTCCTGGTCAAGACAATCTCCTGAACTCCAAACTGAATGTCAGAATGGGTAAGAAAGGTTATTTAAGCAATTTTGAGCATGGCATGGTTGTTGGTGCCAGACGGGCCGGTCTGAGTATTTCACAATCTGCTCAGTTACTGGGATTTTCACGCACAACCATTTCTAGGGTTTACAAAGAATGGTGTGAAAAGGGAAAAACATCCAGTATGCGGCAGTTCTGTGGGCAAAAATGCCTTGTTAATGCCAGAGGTCAGAGGAGAATGGGCCGACTGATTCAAGCTGATAGAAGAGCAACCTTGACTGAAATAACCACTTGTTACAACCGAGGTATGCAGCAAAGCATTTGTGAAGCCACAACACGCACAACCTTGAGGCGGATGGGCTACAACAGCAGAAGACCCCACCGGGTACCACTCATCTCCACTACAAATAGGAAAAAGAGGCTACAATTTGCACGAGCTCACCAAAATTGGACAGTTGAAGACTGGAAGAATGTTGCCTGGTCTGATGAGTCACGATTTCTATTGAGACATTCAGATGTTAGAGTCAGAATTTGGCGTAAACAGAATGAGAACATGGATCCATCATGCCTTATTACCACTGTGCAGGCTGGTGGTGGTGTAATGGTGTGGGGGATTTTTTCTTGGCACACTTTAGGCCCCTTAGTGCCAATTGGGCATCGTTTAAATGCCACGGCCTACCTGAGCATTGTTTCTGACCATGTCCATCCCTTTAGGACCACCATGTACCCATCCTCTGATGGCTACTTCCAGCAGGATAATGCACCATGTCACAAAGCTCGAATCATTTCAAATTGGTTTCTTGAACATGACAATGAGTTCACTGTACTGAAATGGCCCCCACAGTCACCAGATCTCAACCCAATAGAGCATCTTTGGGATGTGGTGGAACTGGAGCTTCGTGCCCTCAATGTGCATCCCACAAATCTCCATCAACTGCAAGATGCTATCCTATCAATATGGGCCAACATTTCTAAAGAATGCTTTCAGCACCTTGTTGAATCAATGCCACGTAGAATTAAGGCAGTTCTGAAGGCGAAAGGGGGGCAAACACAGTATTAGTATGGTGTTCCTAATAATCCTTTAGGTGAGTGTATGCTATGGAACTATTCAATCAAGTTAGTGCCAAAAGGTCCTGTTGGGTTAGAGATATTACATTTTGGTAATGTGCTTCAGTTTCAAATGCTATATATTCAGTGAATGTTGGTATAATTAACTAACACACTTAACTTATAAAAGTTAAGCGTTTCGGGTATATACATTACAAAAAGAACAAAATCACAAATCCTCTATTTACAAAATACAAAGACAAACAGCAAATGTGTCTCAGGCAGTAACTGATATACATTGTTTAAAGCAATCAATTTATATAAATTGTAGTGGAAGACACAATGTTTTAGGCGGGAAATTAGGGCTTTTTCATCTATGCCAAAAGCCTGGGCCTTTGATAGAGACTGTTTATCTGCCAACAACACATGCTTTTGTATTCCCCTTCTGCTTTAGGAGTACTTGTGGGCCCACACTATTAGAGAATTTTATTTTCTTTGGAGTTCTATCTAGTACCTTTTGATTATAAAATTATATTAATAGTTTTAGAAATATACCTAGTGAAAGCAAAATACCTTGTGGGTTACGCTATACTCCAGATCATAATATAGATTTCAGCAAATGTTAACTCAGTCACAGGAAATGGTTTTGAATTAATAGTTTCTCATGTTTCTACATGATTTTGCCTTGTCAGAATAATGTCTGGCTGACTTTTGATCCACCATTAATTATACGGCAAGGGAGATATCCAATTTGTATTTTACAACATGTTGCGGAGATCGAAGTGGCAAATAGCAATGTTCATTATATGACCGTGTGGTGTTGCAATCTATATGCCAGCTATAAGTAACATGTAACAATGTGTTAAATTAAAGTATACACTCAGCCATTAAAAAGTGGTAAACCAAAACAAAATAAGATCTTTCCCACATGGTGAAAAGCCAAGAGGATCCATATTGAACTTGTAAGTTGCCTACCAATAAGCACTTTCCCCCCCAAACCAATGATGTTATATTATTCAGATATATGAAGCCAAATACTTATGATAAATTATTGGCTAGCTATATAGCCTACAGTTGTAATGACAATTTCAGCACTATTTATAAGATTAACTAGGATGCCTAACTCGACTTGAAAATAGTTCACAACTTCAATTACCAACTTTACTAGTTAGATAATTTCTACAAATTGACTTTCTGTTTTGTTATGCATGTCAAAATAGTTACATACCCAGCCTGACATTGACATTTAATTGGTACTATTGTTTTAATTTGGGGTTTTATCTTAAGCCAATGTTGCTGAAATGTACGTTAGATTAATTTAACATTATAGCCTTGCTCAAGTGCAAATCAACATATTTTGTAAGTTCTGTGATTTGAACCAGCACTATACTACCGTTCAAAAGTTTGTGGTCGCTTATAAATTTCTTAGTTTTTGAAAGAAAAGCAATTTTTCTGTCTATTAAAATAACATCAAAATGACCAGAAATACAGTGTTGACATTGTTAATGTTGTAAATCACTATTGTAGCTGGAAACAGCTGATGTTCAATGCAATATCTACACAGGCGCACAGAGGCCCATTATCAGCAACCATCACTGTGTTCCAATAGCACGCTGTGTTTGATAATCCAAGTTTGTCATTTTAAAAGGCTAATTGATGATTACAAAACCCATTTTAGATTATGTTAGCACCACTGAAAACTGTTGTGCTGATTCAAGAAGGAATCAAACTTGCCTTCTTTAGACTAGTTCAGTATCTTCAGCATCAGCGTTTGTGGGTTTGATAACAAGCTCAAAATGGCAAGAAAATGAACTTTCTTCTGAAACTCGTCAGTCTGTTCTTGTTCTGAGAAATGAAGGCTATTTCATGCGAGAAATTGCCAAGAAACTGAAGATTTCGTACAACGATGTGTACTACTCCCTTCACAGAAAAAGCTGTCTCTAACCATAATAGAAAGAGGAGTGGGAGGCCCCAGTGCACAACTGAGCAAGAGAACTAATACATTAGAGTGTAGTTTGAAAAACAGACGCCTTACAGGTCCTCAACTGGCAGCTTCATTAAAAACCTGCAAAACAGGTATCAACATAGTCTCAACAGCAAAAGTAAAGAGGCAACTCCAGGATGTTCTTTCTCTGTCCAGTGTCTTTTCTTTTGCCCAGATTTCGAAGCAACCCCAAACTTTTGAACGGTACTGTACATAACTTAGGCCAGCGATTGCTGGTTCAAATCACAGAACTTACAAAATATGTTTTTTTGCACTAGAGCAAGGCTATATTTCGAAGCGACCCCAAACTTTTGAACAGTATTGTCTATTTCATTTTGAAGAATAACGTACTTGGTAATTACATCAACACTACATTTTGGCAGTAAACCAACTCAAATCTCTTGCTACTGCTGACAAATGCATAGAAGTTATTATTTTGCCAAAATGTTGGCAGATTAATTTGTGTTTATTCATGAATATTAAGATCAACTGTTTTTGCTCCTTTATTCTTCTTAGGAACCAGACAGAAAACACGCCACACTCTATGCTTCCATAAATATGTCAGCCAGAGGTGGTACCAAGTGGGCCATCATTCAAACAAAGAGATGTCTAGAAATAAACCATAAGAGAAAACTGGCTCAAGGGGTGACCAATCCTCTGGCTGTGCATTGCCATTTTTTACTAAAACCATTGATTGAATAGGCTGGTTCACTTGGAATGCATTTTGGCCAACCCTGAACTAGTGATTTCTTCAGATGCTCTTGAGTGCCCTATGTCCCATGAGAGGATTGAAACAAAAGAACTGGTAGGATAGGCAGCATGGTGAATTATTATTTATCTCCTACCCAAGGTAAACCAGCATCACAAATGGGCACTTTCCTTATCTCTACTGGAAGCTACAGTATGACAAACCTAATTGTGTATTCACTGGGCATGGATAACACTTTTCATTCCTTGAGCAATGCCAATAGATTTATGAATTGCCTTTTTATAATGTATGTTCCATGAATTAAACACATGCTTAATGGTAAATCTGCTAATGTCAAAAGTAATGTAAGGATGTTTCCGCTTCTGATAGTTACATCAAATTAGGTGTTCCTAATGTGTAGTACTCAGTTTGAGGCAATAAAAAGATTTATGTGTTAAATTGTCAGCTCTGCTCTTTCCCCATTTGAAGAAGTGAAATGACCTTCAAAACATCCTGATCCGTTCTACTGTCATCCTCTCTTTCCCTGTAATCTGTTTCCCTGAAACTTCATTATAGCTCCATGGTACAGATGTTTTTCCGGTTTTCTCTTGGCCAGTCTATCAAGCCTATTTGTTTATGACCAGCCAACAAGAAATGTTCAGTCATTTATTTGCAGCAGAAGTAGCAAATGCAAAGCAGTTGCTCCGACTGTGAGTCTAGAATCCTAACTCAGAGGTGTTTTAGCCTATTACAGAGAGAAAATGACAGAGAAACATGCCTTATTTTACATAACCATTCACAGGGTGTTTCAATTTACGTTGGCATGTACAGAGAGACAAGCCAAGGGAGCTTTGGGGGCTTGAAACAAGGGATCTGCTTGTGCTGCGACTTGACTGCTCCCTTATCAATGTCCAGGAATCTTTTTACAAGGTTTATAAAGTATATTTAGCTCTGATATGTTCCATCAAACCTTATTAATAACAGTACTAGACATTTTTCTGTGCTTGCTCTGCCTCATTTAAACTTGAATCAAACATACTGGGAGGCACATTTTGTGCCAAGAAAACATCCAACTCTTGGAAGAATCAACAGGTCTTTCTGCCACGATCAATCAGTCGTTTGATCTGTTGAACTATCACTGTTTGAACTGGTCTAACTATAGGCATACTGCATATTTTCATACTTCTTACCTTCTTTTTGACCAAGAAAATAACAACAGAAGTTGGTGTCTTGAGAGTCTTTTTGCATGCTGATTTTACTGAAATACTGTATATGAGTGTTCTTACTGGGAAATACTATATATTGTTGAGTTTTCATTTAGGTAAATTCTGTATGTCGATGATTATTTTTTTATAAAGACATGGTGTATATTGTTGAGTATTCTTATCTGGAAATACTGTATGAGTATTCTTATAGGGAAATAATTTATGTCGATGAGTATTCTTATAGGGAAATACTGTATATCATTGAGTATTCTTATTTGGAAATACTATATATTGTTGTGTATCTATGGCCGTCATAGCCCTTCGCTCTGGCCGTGAACCCCCGAAAATTATTGTATTCCATACGCCTACGCCCACCATTGCCTGTGTGCCCCTACTACTGTCAAAATCTCGTGGTCAGTAGTCATTTTTCTTTGGTTTGTAAGTTTGTTTGTAGTTTGCAACTGAGAACAACCGCAAGAACGGACTCCTTTATTCTCTTTTAGAACGGTAATCAAGCTAGAAGGTTATCAATATATATGAGACTTATTTAATGCTTAACTGAATCAAACCTCTCCGTTTTGGAAAGTGCGTTCATGGGCAACTGGAAAGTAGGAAAGTTCGGACCTCCGATTGACAAGTGGGAGAATTCCTGAATTTATAAAATATTTGAGGAGTGTAACTTCAAGGATTAAACATGATAATTGAACTTTTTATGTGGAAAGACCATATCAGTCATAATACATTATTATTAAAAGTATGATACTAAAAAAGTGAATAATGTGTTTTTTCTTATCAGCAATTCAAATTGTTTATTTGTAAGCTCCAAATCCTCTTATTTCATTCAATGGCCTTTGTGCCCTGGCATGGGGCCTTGGTGCCATAAAATGTTTTGTGACACCGAAGGCCAAATGGCCTTGCCCCTAAAATGACAAATTTCCAAGCCTGTTAAGTATTCTTATAGGGAAATACCTTATATCTTTGTGTATTTTTACAGGGAAATACTGTATATCGTTGTGCATTCTTATAGGGAAATATTGTATATCGTTGTGTAGAAATCCTTTTAGTGCTCTCCGGCCGAGGGCAAATGATTGCCTTTGAATAGAAGGTAAAATGAGGGAGCCTGCCTCTAGCAGATAATAGTCTGGTGCCTGTACACAGCCAATAATGACAGAAAGGTAAAGTTAAGCATCTTGTAGTCATGTATTACAAGTCAGAACATGTATATCAATATCGGTCATTATCTCATATATTTTAGATGTGCTTACTATACATGCCCAACCACATTGCTTCATAATCTGTATTTCTTTTTCTATTGCAACAAGTTGTACCGTGCATTTTTTCTTTATTTATTCTTAAGGCATGACACCAAAATGAACAATGCAGAAGTAAAACAATCCTCTGCATGGCTGACATCGCTTGAATGTGTGCTGTTGTTTTGTTGTGAGCACATTGCCCAGTCTGGCCTATTGTTTTAGATGGCAGCAGTTTCTCTTATCCAGTCACGGTCTCTATAAGCAGCTTTTCACTCTGCCCTCTGCTTTGGTGCAGACAGACATCCAATGAAACTACAAAACAGCATGGAGAAAGTCTGCATTATTGAGGCTGCTGCCACCAAGACCTACATACTTAATATAGACACTGCTATTAACATACAGCGATGAAAAAACACTGAGGACACCTTAGTTATTTGTCCTTACTGTATGGTTATCAAGTTGTGTGTGTGGTTGTGATTAACAGTGTTAGAAACGTTCAGTACTGAACACTATTGGCAATGTAATGAGCTGTGCCCGTTAACTGAAGTCCAAGCTAACGCTGTTCGTGCCTGTCTGAGGTCATTCACACTGATGGTGATGCGTTTCACTGCTGTTGACGAATGACTGAAAACGGATGTACTACCTCAGTTTGTCCACCCATGCCTCCAACAGAACAGGTGGCATGCTCACTAACACATGCGCAACAAATCAAAAACTCTTGCGGTCACTGCCATGATGTTTTCATCCACTTAATACATGCCATTGAGGTCAGCCTCATGGCCCCTGTGGTTTGTAAAAAAAAAAATATATATATATATTCTAAAGTCCTTTCCGTTTTGCCCTCTAACGTGTCAAACACGTTATCTATTGTTGTCTGTGGACTACCTCTGGAAATGCCATGGCTCGAGATAACGCAGGTGAGTTAGAGTGTGGCACGCAGGCAGAACAGTGAAGACCCCTCCTGTCGGTTACTGGGCTGCAACATGAACATGAACCCACACTATTAACACCGCCTCTGCAGTGGCCTTCATATTGTCAGCACCAAAAGGGAGAGAGAGGTAGCAACAAATGCTGTGTGAGGGCTGAGTCATAATAGGCAGTGTGCTGACGGGCTGAGCAGCTCCAAAGCCCAGTGATTAGCTGCTTTGCCTTAGTCAAGTGAGCTTCTCATCCACAGAAGCCATGAGTCACCGGTAAATAACTGTCCCCCAGTTCTTGTGAGTGATTCAGTGTGACCTTCCGGTCCTCCTCAACAGGGTCAACAGTACCAAAAGTTTCTTGGACTGACACACTATCCTCTCCTTGTCTCTGTCCCCCATGCGCCCTGTCTTTCTCCTTCCCCTTCAGTCCCCTCTTTCTCCATCCCCATCCACCCCAAGGCCACTGTTTGCTTATCAGCACCGTTGGATCCTTGTCTTAGTTTCGGATTGAATGAGGTCAAGTGTTGTGGTAGTGTGGGGTCAGGACCCAGGAGTAAAGGAGCCTTGGATATTCAAGAGTCCCTGCGATTAGGCAGGAGACATTCTAGCTACCCCATAGGCTATTATGAAACAAACTGATCTGCCAGCTGGTGGATTACATAATACTACCTTGAGGCTCTGCACAAAATTTGCTCAAATGCCTTTAAGTTATTTTAAGTCCCCAGTCTTGTAGTAGCGGTCTAGTATGGGAGTTCATTTTCCATTGAATAAAGAAACGAAGTTCACTCATGCCAGGTTCAAAGCAATATACCATACATTTCTCATTTGTCACTGATATCACACATTTTATTCCATCAACTGATGTGTATAATAGGCATTAAGACTAGGCATTATCCAGATTTATCATCATAGCAACCTTGTGTCATCACAGGATCTTTGGTAATCTCAGCAGGGACCATAAGGGCATGCCCCACCAATATCAGCAGTGAACACTTAACTCTGGTATGCACCAATGATACGTTTTTGTGTGTTTTAAGTTGAATGTGCAATTTTTTGTCCCACAAACAAGATGGGTTGGGCCAGAGTGAACACACATTGTTATTTGCAACATTTTGAAAAGTTGTTATTGGCTTTAATTATCAATATGATTCAATCACTGATGCTATTGTCTTGTACAACAACCCTCAGTGCTGTTAAAGTAATCTGCCAAGATCAAGTGGACAAGCTGTACAACAGTGTAGGGCTTTCCACCACTGAGCCCTAGCTACCTCTCAAGCAAATATTGCCCGTAAAAATTGATATATGACACTTTATATAATAGATTTATTATAATAGCAAAAATGTTGGAATGAATAGTTGTCATAGAAATGATCTGGGACATATAATGGTTCTACATTTTCCATTTTCAATTTCCTACTGAGATGCATTACACTGTAAATTGTACACTCACAACCTCCTTTAGTGCCAAAAAACATACCATTACTATTATTTTCCAGAGCAGAAATGTCAATCCAAGGACATCTGATTAAGATGGCATCTTGTATGTCCAAACGACAAATAATGTTTCCAGCAATGTACGAATGAGTATGAAAATGTATACACTAAGTACTGTACGTCTTTCTGCATAAGATTACTTTCATGAACAACCCCTTTTCCAAAGAAGTTGGGACACTGTGTAAAATAAAGCCTTTTTGTTCCTTGAAAAAGATATGCCTGCTTTGAATTTGATGCCAACAACATGTTGGCCCTGGGCCCAAGCTCATTTAAGATGGACTGAGGCGAAGTACAAAACTGACCTGTGGTCCGACAAAGTTTGAAATTATTTTGGGGAATCTTGGATTTTTAGCCACATCCTCTGGACTAAAAAGGAAAGGGACCATCCAGCTTATCAGTGCACAGTTCAAGAGCCAACATCAGTGATGGTATGGGGATGCATTAGTGCTCATGGTGTGGGTGCTGCACATCTCTGAAGACACCATTAATGCTGAACAATATATACAGGTTTTGGAGCAACATATGCTGCCATCCAGATGTTTTTTCAAGGAAGGCCTTATTTCAGCAAGCCAATGCCAAACCACATTCTGCTTGTATTACAACAGCATGCCTCTGTTGTAAAAGTGTCCAGGTGCTAAACTGGCCTGCCTGCCTGCCTGCAGTCCAGTTCTGTCACCTATTGAAAACATTTGGCCCATTTAGAAAAAAAAAATACGACAAAGGAGACCACAAACCAATTTCCAGCTGCAATCCTATATCAAGCAAGAATGGGAACATTTTTTAAAACTACAGTAATTGGTCTCCTTAGTTCCCAAACGCTTACAGAGTGTTGTTAAAAGAAGAAGAGCTGCAACACAGTAATAAACATGCCCCTGTTCCTGTCCAAATGTTGTACACAAAACAAATGAAGCTGCTAATCAAAATGAACTTATTTTTCAAATGTTTACTTTGCAAAGAGTAAAATAATTGTTCATGCCACATTGGTTCTGGGCTCATGGCAGGGGAGTCCCTTGACTACGTCAGGGGGTTCAGGCAGCTTTAAAGTGATAGTTTGGCCCAGATTCAAACTTGGGTAAATATCCAGTTACCCTGAGTTGTTCTTGAAACACATTTTTCAAAACAATCTATTGTTCAGCTCTGTCCCAGTCTGTAATTAGCATTATTAGCATTGTCCAAATTCGTGAATGGAAGCGGTGCCTCCTGCCTTACAAAAGCTGCATTGCAAGCAGAGAACTACTCCAAAACACTAAAAACTAAATTTGGCAAATCTGTCACGCCAGCATACATTTTTTAAAACTGTTTACTAACAAAAGAGTCGGTGGAATTTGGTGACTTCAAACTGGCACTAGCAAACTCTTTACTATAGCCTTCAGACATAGCATCTGTTCATTGGCAAGGATCTAATTCAGGTAGGTGTGAACTTTAACCTCAACAAGCTATGTGAAGATAGATAGCATCACTGGTTGGCTTATTTTTGGCGGTGGATTTCAGCATTGTTTTTATCATTGAGGAAAATGCTGTTTGCCAAGGGACGTAGAAGAGATTTGAGGTTTCACTAGTTTTCATATCAAAATCAGATAAATACCTGCCTGATTGGCCAGCAATATAGCAATGTAGCTTGCTACGTGCGACCATTTCACCGACAGAGCTGGTATTCATCAATATTATCTTTGTTGTATCCTTACAATCAAACTCTTGTACGAACATCAACGTCTCTGGAAACAGAGTTGTAGCCTTGGCCAAAATCTTCAGACGTGTCTGTTTTTTATTTTCTCCATGCTCATTTCAGCGGACAAGTTATTTTCTCTGTTCAAACTGGTTGAATGAGTTCTCTGCATGTTTTCTTTGTGAACTAGGCAATTAGTACACTCTGCCTGGAGAATGGATCCATGAACCTTAGATGGTTGGGTTCCTTTGCATTATGAATTGTCTTATGCATATTCTTTGAACTGATGTATATTTAATTCTATAAATGAGTTACTATTTTAATGTACTGAGCTCCCATGAAAGGAATGTGGTTGAGGGGGATCTGGTATTTGTTAATGGTCATCTTTGAATGGTATCAGTAGATCATTGTGTCCACTGTCAATCTGTCTATCTGTTAAAACCAACAGTGTATCTGATTTTTGTCCAAATGGTGTGTGTCCCTTCAGAGTTGAATAGGTCACCTGCAGTGTCCTTAGTTCCTTGGGATAAGGTGGGGGGACAGCCCGCCCTTTGGGTAAAACCTATGTATTGTTAACATAAGTCTTACCACACCCCTTTTAACTGTAATTAATACTGACTGTCCATGTATTTTCCTCAGAGATTCAGAGTTTATTTTGTAAGCTTTTGACGCGTCTCTCTATTTGCAAATAAACTGCTAATTATGCCAATTAGCATAATAAGTGTCTCTGCACTTACTTCCATTAAGAGTTTCTATTGATGGAATTACCATAACAATTGTCATTAAGACAAGGTACTTTTTCTTACCTGTAAACTCTCCGATTTTAGAAACTGCCACCGACACACTGGGACAAAATTGGCATTTTGAGCAGTCATAATAAAGTGGTCAGAAGGAAAAGGTGAACCATCTGGGTCTTGGATAGGCCTCCTGATGACTTTCAAGAGAACTATCTAACTAACCTGTTGCCTAATGATAATCTGCAGCGTAAATCAGAAAACACAAGTAGGTGCTCCGGAGAAAACAATAAGCTCTTAAGGAGGGATTAGAGAAAAAGAACCAGTCAGGGGATTGAAGCTAGAGTAATTAAATCATATCATTACACATCCTAATGGGGATTAAATTACAGCTATGGGTGTGTTTTGCATAGATGTATTGCAGATAATGGTGATCATTTAAGTTTCAGAATGTATGCAAGTGTTATGTGCATCAGAATGAGTTGTTGTCAGCGCGATGTAGGTAGGTATTGAGTGTACCGGACTGGGTATGTGTCTAGAGATGATGGTCTATGCATGTTGGGGCATGTTTGTGTGGCGTAGTGTTTCTGAATGTGTAATGCCGCGATTTTGCTGGAGTGGCTTCTCTGCTCAGATGACTGTGTTTGCCGATCAGTGTGTCAGTGTGTGGCAGGAGGGCTGACAGCTGGTTGACAATTACACCCTTTAAAAAAAAGTCTGGTTACCAATGTTTGAGGGGAGAAACGCATGCACTGTTATGCCCCACAATCATGAATGCTGCATAACCCATGAAGTACTGTAGATAGACAGGCTATTATCATGTCATCCGAATCATTATTAAACAGGTTGTTAGAGGCAATCTTCAAATTGCCTTCAGTCCCATACGACTCAGTGTTCACATAGTAGTGTTAGGCCATTATTGCGTCATAACACAGGTACTTTTTTTTATGCCCAAGAAAACTCTGGATTACACAAAGGTAACAAATAACTGGCTTCTAACCAAGATACAACATACAGTTAGTAAATCTGTCTGCCTTGTTGAGTCCTGACAGTGCAGTCATGGCTCAGTCACTTCCCCCAGTCTGCGCTAGACACTTCCATTACATAACTGCTATCTCTGAGAAAGCAGGCAGGGGCGTAATCTCCATGACACTGTTTCAGAAGCTGATTACTTCCCAGGCCAGCTGAAGTCTGATTTTGCCATTGGAACTCGGTTTCTCAGAATCTGGGGCCCTCTGGCTCTCTTTGGTGATACTGTGGTGGAAAACAGTATGTACTATAATCCCAGAGATTAAGCCTGTAATCCTATGTCGGGACACAGTGGAAGATATGGCCCTTTGTGGGGAGGGTTTGTTTCTTTGGAACCTGTAGGTTACTCAGCAGCTAAGTGCTATCCAAGGAGTCACTTCGGTTAATCATTTTTATTGACCTTTACATCCAATCACATTCCAATTTTCACACACACAATACATTTAAGTCATCCAAAACTTTTTTGGTAAAGATAATTTAACCATTCTTAAATTCAATGACAAAAGAAAATTAAATGACAAAATAACCTATTATATGAGAATTTGCGTTTGCAACCAACAGATCTGGAGCTTCCCGAAGCTTCTGCATATGCGTGGATCACGTTCAAAATCGTGCATCACATGGCAAAAATAAACTGGTAGGCTTTGCGACACTTTGTTAACACCATCTGCTCTAAAATGTGTTCATTGTAGATCATTCAAAATAACTCTGTGCGCTGCTTTGAAACAAAATCTCAAGATGATTACTTTAAACAATGATGCTAAATAGACATCTAACTGATACAACTTTAATAATGTTCAATTATGGAGTGATTAAATACAGTGGTGTTTATTAATCTAGAAATGTGCAGAAGCTTGGGGAAAGTCCAGATCTGTCAGCGTAAAGAAGAACTGACTACTAATGATGATAAAAATGTAGGATTCATAGCAATTCTGCTTCTTATCACAATGCTGGCTCATCCAGAACCAACACACTTAGAGGAGGCCAAGTACAAGGCTCTGACCAGCCACCAAAATCCACCAAAAGCTGGTCATATATATATATATATATATATATATATATGAGCAGTTGGTGTCTGAGCAGTTGGTCTCAGTTTTTGTCAATTGCAAAGATGAATAACTGTTGGTAACTTACCATGGAAACAATCTTGATATTTTACCTGTGATGTCTAGTTCTTCCAAAAAAACAACTGATTGGCAAGTAAAATAAAGTTAACCCTGGTCAAATGCATAACTCAGGTACCAGGTACTGCATAAAACTACTTTGCAATTGTTTAACTCTAAAAAACATCTCAAAACATTGAAGACATTTAGCTGGCCAAGAAGTGCGCATGTCTCTAACTGAGTGAGTGGGTTAATGAGTGCCTGACTGACTGACTAAAATTAGGATTCGTTCAGGATAGACTAAAACTTTGATGGCTACAATAGCTACATTATAATAAGCCTAAAGTAAAACACTTTATGGTTATATTGTACTGGACAAACTGCACCGACAATGAATATATTGCTCCTAATTTGGATTTACATAGGGTAGTTCACATAGGGTAGTGGTTAGCTATTCAACTGTCATTGTTTTCTAAAGAAATGAACCAGTCGTGGAGTGATTGTTTTCATTATAGATACTGTATAGCCATCTACAGTAATCTCTTTCTAATTTAATGCAGTGAATGTAGTGTAGCAACCCTGTTATACTGGCTGTTGGTTTGGATGTCAACTAATGTAGGGAATTAGTTTAGAGAACTGTGGAGTTTTGACTAATTGTTCACCAGAATAAAAACGGGTATCTACTGTCTTCCGTGTGTCAATGTCATTACCAAAGAAACATGAGCAAACACAAGTGTCCTGCTTTGGTGTCTGGTTGCTGTCTTGGTTAGGCAATTCAGGTTTGCAAACCCTACGTGGCTTCAAGCAAAACACCATATCCGCCGGTTGCAAATAACAGGCATTCCCAGTCATACAGTTTGCAAAGTTCTTCCAATGCTGTAAGCCAGGTGTACCTTTCGTGGTTGCTCGATTGAAAGTGACAAAGATATTCTTTCCCTGCCTGAGACAGGGAAGCTAGCTGCAGGTTGGTTGACCCTTCCTCACAACTTCCAGCTTTTCTTGAAAAGTCCTCGAAAAAAGGCTTTGACAGTAAATCCACCACGAAATCCATTTCTTCTCCTCAGACCCGGAAGCATTGGGATCTCCCCAGCGAGAATGCTTTGCCCCACAAAAATAGGTGGGTTACGATGCTTCCCAGTACTAATTACTGTTGGGGATGTAGGCTATATCTCTTGCCTTCATCTGCAAATGCGATCGAAGATGTGCTTTGTCAAGTGATGTGATCACTAAGCTGCATAGAATGTGTAACTGTTGCAGTTACTAAAAGCTTTCAGCTGTGTATTTTGCTGCTATATAGGCTCAGTAAGCTATGCATCCTAAAATTATTTGTTTTCCGTCCCTCGTGTTGAAGTTACTATTCTACAGTGGAAAGTAGGAAAAACGTGCCCGATCAAATGTCCATCCAACATGTTGGTTCTTGTGCCGGGCCTGATTCTCCTCCTTCAGCCATTGTGCGTTAAAAAATCAAAATCACTACATCTAAAAGTCATGAAAGATAGTTTAAATAGATCTTTGATTATGCAACGTTACACGCTAACTAGTTTTATTTCAGTTTGGTTACTGCCCTTCCGATCATGCTCCATGAAAAATGCTGATGTAGGCAGCTAGGCCAGCTAGAAGGCTCAGCTAGAAGGCTCAGCGTGTCGAACAATACGCCCAATAAGGAAAAAATCGACATCGGATTGGTTAAAGAAAATGACAATAACCAACATCATCCCCATTTGCTTCAAAAGCATAGGGGATTCACTCGAAAATCTGTAGCCATTAACAGTAATCGGTTTCTAATTTAATCCGTTAGATCTACATTTCTGATATGATTGCGGATGAGTTGAAAGATGAAAGGATGAAAAGGATGAAAGGATGAAAAAAAAGGTTGTCCAGTCAAAAAAGGCTCATGCCACTCACCGATTTGCAAGCTACTATAAGGTATGTTACACTGATCAGTCAACATTATGACCACTGAAGTGAATAACGCTGATAATCTCGTTATCATGGCATCTGTCAGTGGGTGGGATATATTAGGCAACAAGTGAACATTCTGTCCTCAAAGTTGATGTGTTATAAGCTGGAAAAATGGGCAAGCTTAAGGATCTGAGCGACTTTGACAAGGGCCAAATTGTGATGGCTAGACAACTGGGTGAGAGCATCTCCAAAACTGCAGGCCTTGTGGGGTGTTCCTGGTCTGCAGTGGTCAGTACCTATCAAAGGTTGTCCAAGGAAGGAAAAGCACTCTGGGATAGAGGCAGGAGGTTGTGTGATGCTTTGGGCAATGTTTGCTGGGAAACCTTGGGTCCTGCCATTCATGTGGATGTTACTTTGACAAGTACTATCTACCTACAGTAAGCATTGTTGCAGACCATGGGCACCCTTTCATGGCAACAGTACTACCTGATGGCATTGTCCTCAAACAGGTCCAATCCATGGAGGCCCCACCTCGCAACTTACAGGACTTAGGATCTACTGCTATTGTCTTGGTGCCAGATACCACAGCACACACTCAGAGGTCTAATGGAGTCCATGACACGATGGGTTCAGGGCTGTTTTTGCGGCAAAAGGGGGACCAACACAATATTAGGCAGGTGGTCATAATGTTATGGCTGATCGGTGTACAGTATTTAGCCGGGGCATATCTTGAAACTCTAGCGCATGCGTGTTTTGACAATGCAGAAGTAAACAGACACTTTTTAAATAGCGTAGTGACACGGTTAAAGACACGGTCTGCCACATGGAACAGGAAACCATGGATTGAATTTGGCCAGGGTCAACAACATGAATCCGTTCTTATCGTGGGCCGGCAGAACTAGGCTTGCCTGGTTCCGTTTATGGTTTATACATTATATTTATGGTGGCCAAATATAGTTATTGAGTAACATTGATAAAGAACAGAAACAAACAACCGCCAATATTGATGGACTCTTTAAACAAAACAAAAAATAACTCTGGCCCTGTCACTGTGCCATTTTTAGCAAACATATCTGGGTATCTTGTCTTATTGAAAGCCAACTATCCTATTTGGCTGAGTTAAACTGAGAATTTATCATCTTAAAGATGAACTGAGAAATTACCATATTCCCTGGCCCTGTCATTCCATACTACAAGGACTTGCTTAGAACTTGTGTGACCTTAAAAACCCTGCTGTCTCTTTTTCATATGACAGTATGTACGCATTTGTTTGACTGGAAATTAGATAGGGGCAGCTGTTTCTGGTTTCCTTAGCTGCAGGCAAAAAAACCACCAAAAAGATAGCAAGCTTGGAATGTCTCTTAAACTCCAGGCTGCAAGGACACAGTTGTACTATAGTCCAGTTACTATGACCATTTGCAGATTTAAAGCTTCTTTAACGCAAAACATGTAAAGTCTGCCGTATTGGTAGTTACACATTGCAGTCTTTAATTTGAGTTCAGACGACCATTGCCTAACAAGCAGCATTAGTCAGTGTATCTCTTAGAAGCACTAATGTAACATGTGGTCTGTGTACTCTAATGTACACGTCATCAGCTCTGAACATCTCTTCAACTGTCCAGTGATGCCGTTGCTTGTTTTCAGGTCAAAGGCGTTAAATCCGGTGCGGGTCATCTGGTGCAATAGCACACCCGTGGCAAGAGCCGACGAGTCGTGCATTCCCAGATGCTGTTAGCTTGCACGATTCTTGCCAGTCTCTTTCAACCTGTCTCATCAATTTGTTTCACCATTCTCTGTGTACCCCCATGTGAACAGCCCAGTGGAGCGGCAGTTTCTAATGTACTGGAACTGGTTCTTCTAGGATGGATTATTATGCAGCATTCAAACGTGCTTAGGTCAGTTACGTTATAACGTTATAACATTCAAATAAACATTAACTTTATGCGCCAATGCGTATCGGCGGGCTTTATATAACATACCTAGGCCAAGTGACTGTCGGAGTAATCCATTTTTGTTGCCTAATCAACGGGCCATTGAAAATAAATCTCATGGTTAATGGTGAATGATTGATTTCCATCCAGACATTGAATGCATCGCTTTTTTGTGAAAAATCTTTAATTCAAAACTCCCAAGTTGTTTGTTTAATCACCCAACATCAATTTGACCCACACACAAATCACAAGACCTGCTCTCTGGTGCCTTTTGAGAAATGCAAGGCCACGTTGCGTTTTTATATTATCGCAAGGAACTCCCTGCCATCCTCAATCATACAAGCCTCAAGGGCACAATGAATATGACCTACTTTAACATGTACTGATTTGTATGTATTTTATGTATGTTTATATTGTGTTGTGGCAGATGCATATTCTGCTTTCTTCTAAATGAATAATTCTGCCTGTTTGTGTTCATGTAAAAGAGCAGGTTTAACTTGAATATCAGGCTCAGTGTTCTGCACACCCTTCAGACCACTTTGAAGGCTACAGATGTTCTGGGAATCTTTATCTTTTTTGCAGAACATAGAACTACAAGCTGCACCTAAAGGCACAAAGCCTTTCCCACTTCTGCCTAGATTAAAGCAGTCACAGGAAAGTACACGCTATTGTAATTGGGGATATTTCAATACAAAATGTTAATACATTTCACAGAATTACATGTGAAGTGAAAAAGAAAACCTTGTTTAGTAGTCTGAAAAGAATCTGACCTTATACATTGACATGTTACAGGAAACTGCTTCTAGCATGCAGTTTGTTTAATGGACTTCCCCAGATGTATTTCATCTATTGTTTAGAGATGAAACAAAGATGTGGTTGAATTTTGTGACTATTGTCTTTTTGTCACTGCCTTACGGTGGAGTAGGCTTTGAATAACAGCTTATATAGCAAACATGACTGTCTCAACACAGATTGTGATAAAAATGTATTTGGGCTTGATTTCCTCAGGTATTTTCCCCAGTGTGCGCTGCCATTGATTTGTACTCAACATTTCTATTTTCGTCTTGTTTTGTGTGGACCCCAGGAAGAGTAGATATTGCTTTTGGGAGTCTTAAATCGAAAAACTTGTGAATCGTTGCTTTGAGATGTATAAATGAGAACTGACTACATGGTGATTTTAGGAAGGCAATTCATTTTTATGTTGTGCCAACCTTATGGTATATAATTAATTTCATTTAGATTAATATTCATGAGTCATGACAGATTATGAACAAGTGAAGTTGAGTAGATTAGTTCCTGACCGATAAGAAAAAGATAAGTGTACTATGCTTTACCATATTCTGTTCTCAGTGTATGTCAAAATCAGACCCACATGTCACTGCTTTATCAGATGCATATGGTTGTGATAAATCGAGATTTTGGATCAACGTCTTTCCTTAAGTGCTGAACTACCAGGATGCAGGTCTCCTCGTCCTTCAGCATCACAACAGCCCAAATAACTGGCCTCTTTGGACAACTAGGTCACCCTCACCTAAATAGATACAGTCTCAATGCACGGTTAATCTCACATCTGACTCGTCTCACCTTGTCTACCCCTTCACTACAAAAAGAAAGCACTGAACACAACCTGTGCGTACTTGCTACCATGACAAACCCCTCTGAAGTGCAGTGCACCAGTAGATCTCTCTACCGTAGGCAGATGTGTAGTGGGGGGTAAACAGTTTACGCAGCTTTTTTTGGCTTGACACTAAACACTTAACAGAAAACAAAATTGGGAAGTTAAAGGAGGATTACTTTTTCTCAGTGACCTGTGATCGTAGGTCACCCACCACATTGCTGGTAGCTTCAAATGTCTTGTCTTACTGCCCTTGGGGATATTAGTACAGGGTTCCAAAGCTAATAATAGCTTTGTGGCCTGTCCTATAATCTTTGATGAAGGAACATTATAATTTTTCTAATCCATGAGAATCTTGAGCTGAGATAATAGCTGGGGCATCTGAGCAGAGTATTACGTTAAGTATTACGGCCTCTTGTGATCTGCTCCTAAGCTTTCAGCAAAGCTGATTCTGGGACTGTTATGGCTCTACATACATGTACTGCTGAATACAAATTTGACCTTGGCTTTAAAGGGATACTTTGGATTTTAGAAATGAGGCCTGTTATCTACTTTTCCTGAGTCAGATGAACTTACGGATACAGTTTTTTCTGTGCAGTATGAAGAAAGTTGCTAACTAGCTGGCTTATTTCCAAAGTACCTGATAAAACTTTATGTAGGTTTATAATTGCAATTTGTAAATTGTAATTTTGCAAGCAGATACTGACTTATAGTCATTAAGCTTGCACTGGTTAGCAATGGCTCATAAAACTACCTTGAACTTCCTTCATAATGTTAATGCTCCATTTAATGCTGGTGATGTATTTTGCATGTTCTGACCTTTTGTTTGGTTATGACATTTTTGTCAATGGGTTAACTTGATGTATTTGCTATTTCCCCTCAATTAGTCCTGAAAGATCACAATATATGTTTTTAAATCTTCTCGGTGCAGTATTTCTCAAGTGACATTTAGAATTCCTGGCCCTGTTCTGACCAGATGTCTATTCACAATGTGAACAGCAATTGCTTTCCACTTCCTAAAAGCCCTGATTGTTGCAGGTATGGTTAGCTGTAGACCAATATGGTGAGTGATGTATAGGCAAGTGGATGTGTTTAAAGGCATTATCCATACAATTCTGGTTCACTGGTTGCCATGTCAACTACCAGCAGCAACACCTTGATTCAGATTAGAAGCCCTGATTTTTGCACTGGACGCCATGTTAACTGGCGTTGTGTTGAGGATAGGAGCTGAAAGAATAAATTACACTGGGACATAGCGTCCATTGCTCCCACTTGATCAGAGACCTTTTCTTAAAAACTCACACACCACAGTTTAAATAAGTCTGCTTAGTTCATTGACTTCTTGCAAGCCTGGGATCTCACCTTCTTTCCCCCTCTGTATGCCTGTGTCACACCCATTAACAGTTTGATCTTGGCTTAGAGCTTCTCAGATGGATTTATGGCATGAAATAATACACTTCAATTTTATCGTTTTAAACTAACTACTTTCTCTTATGACCTCTCCAATACTATGCAGCATACTAGCACAGCTTGCCACTTATTGTGTATAGCTTATTTATGTTAACAACTTCATCAGTAAGTTGTCAAACCATAAATAACTAAGGATACTGTTCATCTTTGCCCAAAATCTCAATTCAAATGTTTCACAAAACAGTATCATAATCCAACAGTTAACTATGAAATGGACACATTGCCCCACAGTAAACCTTATGTGATCACCGGTCCATGTGCTGCCCCACGACAGAAATACTCACTCTGCAAGGAGAGTTTGATTCTATACGTGACAAGAGAAGTGCAGTTGTTCAACTGTGATCTTAACTGTAGAGAAAAATGGCAGTTCAAGGTTTTCTAGCTGTAGCATCAGTACATTTGATGTGATGTGGTGATTGAACTTTCACTCTATAGAAGCACTTGCAGATGATGTCATCACTGACAACACAGCTGCTACCTCTTAATTTGTGTATCCACATGGATGGTCACAGGAACAAAATGCTGCATTTAAGGTAGCACATTGAGTTAAGCTAGGCAATATTACTAACAAGCAGTTCCCAATTTTTTTGTGTCTCAACAAGGAAAAATTTACAACAATCATCTTTCCGTGGTCTTAAATAACATTCTTTGTAATATTTGGGGATAAGATTGAAATGTTAGCCAGCTTTGTTTTGCATGTTTAGAAAATTAGATATGTTGATACATTCTCAACTAACTGAAAATGTAGTAGTAATCTGCATTAAGGCAAAAAGGCAATTTTTGCAAGAGTGAGCTTTATCTGCTTTAACGTCAGGGCAACAATGTTATGGTTTAAATATTTAAGTTTTGAACGATTGATGGTTTTAGTGAGAGGTTAAGTGCTATAATATTAAATAATTTCAAACCACCATATTCATTATAATTAAATAGGCATGCTTTATCTTTTCTGGCTTAGCAAGTTAAATTAAGTTGAATATTCTTTGCTAATATGATATGTACAGTGAGTCATCAGGAGTAGGCAGTGCTGTAAATAAGTGAATAATCTAAGATATGACTAATGATTTAATTAGTTACTTTTTTCGATGGATAGACAAGTACCTATTTTTCCATGGTTGCAATATCTTGTCTGTTTTTGCTGTTTTCTGTTCAAGTTCTTTGTGGAGTATTAACACATTGTGATGTGAATACCAAGCATGTTTACCTCCCTAGCTGCCCATTTAATGGATAGAAAATAGGGGAGTAATAAGGTTTTTTCTTTTAAAGTTCCAGTAGATAAAATGTTACACCTCATTGTGATTTCATTTCAGTGCGGATACAAGTTATATTCTCTGAAACATTGCAATGATCTGACATTGGGGATTTTTTTATACCTTTGATTTACAAACCCATCATTTTATTTGATCTAATTTCAATAACTAGCCTTTTCCTGACCATGATAACTAGATAAAGTTGTGCTCATAAGCTTGCATACCCTGGCAGAAATTGTGAAATTATGGCATTGATTTTGAAAATATGACTGATCATCATTTTTTTAATTTAAGGATAGTGATCATATGAAGCTAATTATTATCACATAGTTGTTTGGCTCCTTTTAAATCATAATGATGACAGAAATCACCTAAATGGCCAATTGTAACCAGGTTTTTTGTGTGGCATTGGCGCAGTAAAGGCTTCTTTCTGGCAACTCGAACATGCAGCTCGTGTTTGTTCAAGTATTGTCGTATTGTGTACCTTGAAACCACCACACAGTCTTTTTTCCAGAGCAGCCTGTATTTCTCCTGAGGCTACCTGCAGGTTTTTCTTTGTATTTTTCTTTTTGTAATTCTTCTGTCAGTTTTGGCTTAAATCTTTTTTGGTCTACCTGACCTTGTCTTGGTATCAAGAGATCCCTGAATTTTGCGCTTCTTTATAAGTGATTGAACAGTACTGACTGGCATTTGCTAGGCTTTGGATACATTTTTTATCCTTTTCCATCTTTACAAAGTTCCATTACCTTGTTACGCAGGTCTTTTGATAGTTTTTTTCTGCTCCCCATGGCTCAGTATCTAGCCTGCTCAGTGCATCCACGTGAGAGCTAACAAACTCATTGACTATTTATACACAAACATTAATTGCAATTTAAAAGACATAGGTGTGGAAAATTCAAATTTAATTGCCATTTTCACCTGTGTGTGTCACCTTGTGTGTCTGTAACAAGGCCCAACATTCAAGGCCATGTAAACTTTGATCAGGCATCAAGTGTTCACTATCCTTAAATAAAAAAGAAATCTTCATATTTTCAAAATCAATGCCAGAATTTCACAATTTCTGCCAGGGGATGCAAACTTATGAGCACCACCATATATCATGACAGACTGTAGAGAGATTGAGAGAGTGTGGGCGGGGAGAGATGAAGACTGAGAGGTGGAGAGATTGTGTTCACGGAGAGGTATGAAGAATGAGAGATGGAGTGATTGTGTTTGCAGACAAGGATATGGAGTGAGCGATAGAGAGATTGTGTTTGCAGAGAGGGATGAAGAGTGACAGATGGAGAGAGTGTGTATGGTTATTGAGGGATGGACAGCTTGTAGGAGAGGTGGGTATTGTGACGTCACTCACCAGTGTTCCGTGGCCTAAACAGCTGCACTGAGACACTTCACTGATGCCCAGTGGACACTGTCACTTACAGTGCTGTAGCATTATGGGAGGAGGGCAGCCCTAAGTCAGGACAGACCAGTATATTTAGCTCTGGCCTTTCTAATGACTGTGTGTGGGAGAGGCAGATTGATGGACAGAGTGGGGGGATTTAGAGGTGTCCTAATCCTGCATCGCTCTATTAATAACTCCTGACTCACACAGCCGGGAGATTACCTGCCCTCCCTGCAACATAAGATCAAGGAGAGAGGAGTAGAGTCTGAGAAGAGCCAGTGTGTGTGTCACATCTTCACATATGTATGCATGGAAATATGCATAAACCTTTAACACTGCCATACCAACACAATCTCTCTCAAACACACAGAAAAAACACACATACAATGTGTTGCATGTACGGGAACATCACAAGATGAGCGAGTTTTAGACTGAGCTCTCTCTCAACAGGTGCGTCATATAGGGAACACTGTTTTTGCGTGAGTGCGCACAGATCTTGGCAAGTCCCCGTCAAGGACAGTTGAATGTGAATGTGGGAACAGGAGCCCCCCTGGGGGATGCGTGTGACGCACTGCTGCCGTGATTGGTCTGATCTGAGGCACTGCCTCTCACACACACACGTACACACACACACACACACACACACACACGCATCAGAACAGTCTGTGACACATGCAGTTTTTCTGCGATCAAGGAGGCATTGTTGCTGACTTACCCAACCACACCCTGTGCCCTCTGTCCGATAGGCCCTCATCTCTGACAGGACAGTTGTGGGCTGCAAGAGATCCTCATATCATTAACCTTGACAATATAGAGGTGGTGACCTTGTACTGTTCATGATCCTAGTCATGTGACACTGTGGTTAGGCTCCACTCAGAGACTACACATATCAGTGGAGCGGCCAGCACTGCCTTTCATTAGTTTGACAAATACCATGCAGAGACAGATGTGCATAATCCAATGTTATGCTAGGTCTCTCTATCCCAAAGTCTCCGTCTTCCTGTTTCTGTCATTATGTCTCCTCCCTCGGTGCAGTACTCAAAGCCGAGCTGTGCCTGGTTTCTCTCAGTATGACGTCAAAGTGAGGCTCCCCGACCCAGATCTCTCACCTCCACAGACAGCAGCTGCAGTAAAGCCCTATACATTACTCTGTGTTTTTCCCTACACATTATCCTACACATAACTTGTGTTGTTAGGTCAATACAAATATACACTATGTTAGGCATGTCTATACAAATATACGCTATGCTAGGCATGTCTATACAAATATACGCTATGCTAGGCATGTCTATACAAATATACACTATGCTAGGCATGTCTATACAAATATACACTATGCTAGGCATGTCTATACAAATATACGCTATGCTAGGCATGTCAATACATATATACGCTATGCTAGGCATGTCAATACAAATATACGCTATGCTAGGCATGTCAATACAAATATAAATCAATCTTATGGCAAGACTCTCTTGCAAGGGGAGGGGAAGAGAAATAGCTCTTATATAGCCTAAATTATATGGAAAACATTATATATATATATATATATATATATATATATATATATATATATATATATATATACACACATATATACACACATATATACACACACTGTATTTATAGAAATAACCCAGTGACGGATCTGTCTGCCATTAGTTTAAAAATACTGCATGCTGTGAAGCTCGAATGCATTGTATCTGTTGTCGTCACTGTAAAATGCAATGTGCGTTGTTAGCTTTATAAAATGGAATTGACAAAGATAAATGTCTGAAAACAGCCTCTCTCTCCTAATCCCCATTCCTTCACACTGATCTGGCTTCGCTGTCGCACAAGCACAGGGGAACCTCATTGGCTGCTGACAGATATGTTGGAATCCCTCAGCCAATGAGGGCTCCCCACCTCGGCACCCACCCCATTCAACCACTCCGTGACGGAGTATGTGAGCCTGCGAATGTGAAAAGGGCAGAGAAGAAGAAAGAAAGAATTTCTATGAATGGAAATGCGGAGGAGTCGGAAGAGCACTGAGCTCAGCGGCAGACGTTGGCATGGCAGCTGGCGACCAATGCGGCTGTAGCCCTGTTATCCTTGTGATTCCATTGAAAGACATCATGGTCTTGGATGTATAGTGTCTGTATAGTCTGTGAGGAAAAACCACACCTTAAGCAAATGATATCTCAAAAGTTTGCATACCCTTGGAGAATTGGTAATATACACTCACGTAAAGGATTATTAGGAACACCTGTTCAATTTCTCATTAATGAACTCCGAACAGAATGTCAGAAAGAAAGGTGATTTAAGCTATTTTGAGCGTGGCATGGTTGTTGGTGCCAGACAGGCCGGTCTGAGTATTTCACAATCTGCTCAGTTACTGGGATTTTCACGCACAACCATTTCTAGGGTTTACAAAGAATGGTGTGAAAAGGGAAAAACATCCAGTATGCGGCAGTCCTGTGGGCGAAAATGCCTTGTTGATGCTAGATGTCAGAGGAGAATGGGCCGACTGATTCAAGCTGATAGAAGAGCAACTTTGACTGAGATAACCACTCGTTACAACCGAGGTATGCAGCAAAGCATTTGTGAAGCCACAACACGCACAACCTTGAGGCGGATGGGCTACAACAGCAGAAGACCCCACCGGGTACCACTCATCTCCACTACAAATAGGAAAAAGAGGCTACAATTTGCACAAGCTCACCAAAATTGGTAGAGTCAGAATTTGGCGTAAACAGAATGAGAACATGGATCCATCATGCCTTGTTACCACTGTGCAGGCTGGTGGTGGTGTAATGGTGTGGGGGATGTTTTCTTGGCACACTTTAGGCCCCTTAGTGCCAATTGGGCATCGTTTAAATGCCACGGCCTACCTGAGCATTGTTTCTGACCATGTCCATCCCTTTATGACCACCATGTACCCATCCTCTGATGGCTACTTCCAGCACGATAATGCACCATATCACAAAGCTTGAATCAGTTCACTGCACTGAAATGGCCCCCACAGTCACCAGATCTCAACCCAATAGAGCATCTTTGGGATGTGGTGGAACGGGAGCTTCGTGCCCTGGATGTGCATCCCACAAATCTCCATCAACTGCAAGATGCTATCCTATCAATATGGGCCAACATTTCTAAAGAATGCTTTCAGCACCTTGTTGAATCAATGCCACGTAGAATTAAGGCAGTTCTGAAGGCGAAAGGGGGTCAAACACAGTATTAGTATGGTGTTCCTAATAATCCTTTAGGTGAGTGTATGTACCATTTGTAAAGAAAACATGAGGGAGCAGGCAAAACACGTCATTTAGTTCTTATGGGATTCACATTAAACTGTAGGTCATAACAGAATGGCACAATCATAAAACAAAACATGGCAAATGAACTGACCCCTGTTCAAAAGTCTGCATACATTTATTTCTTAATACTGTGTATTGCCCCCTTTAGCATCCATGAGACTGTGCAGTCTTTTGTAATAGTTGTCTATGAGGCCCCGAATTCTTACAGATGGTATAGCTGCCCATTCGTCTTGGCAAAATTCCTCCAGGTCATGCAAACTCTCTGGTCGTCTTGCATGAACCGCACATTTGAGATCTCCCCAGTGTGGCTCAATGATATACTCCAGAACCTTCACCTTTTTCTGCTGTAACCACTGGAGGGTCAACTTGGCCTTGTGCTTAGGGTCATTGTCGTGCTGTAAAGTCCATGAGCGTCCCGTGCGCAGCTTTCGTGCAGAAGAATGCAAATTGTCTGCCAGTATTTTCTGATGACATGCTGCATTGATCTTGCCATAAATGTTCACAAGATTCCTTGTGCCTTTAGAGCTCACACACCCCCAAAACATCAGTGAGCCGCCACCATGCTTAGGAGTGGGGATGTTATTCTGTTCACTATAGGACTTGTGGACCTCTCTTCAAACAAAGCGCTCATGGTTGTGACCATAAAGTTCTATTTTGGTCTCATCACTCCAAATTACAGTGTGCAGCTCCGTTGGGAAAGCATGGGTGCAGCTGTAAAACGCTGTTGTTAATGTCTGTCGATCCCCCATATATCAACAATAGTGCATTTACCTTTCATTTCTGTAATCTACAATGTTTGGTATTGGTCATTTCTGGTAATTCCTCAGATACTGTGTTATTAGTGTTTACTACAGAGATGTTTACTGTTGTCCCTGTCAGAGTGGACAAGTTTATTGTCAATTCATAAAAAAATATTTGTGTTTGAAAAGAAAATCTTCAATCCTTCCTTAAGAGTCAATTTAGGCTACATTAATTGTTATGACAACAATTTAATTTAACATTACATGTCAATGCAATTTGTATTCTCACTAGCTAGAGATCATCTTGCTGTGCCACAACACTTGCGCATGTAGCGCTTTAGCCAGAACTCTGACCTGGGGGGAGTATAAACTCACTGGTAATAGATTTGATTCGTACCAGTGGGAGATGTTTTCAGTTACAACAACCTGCAGAACCTGACTTCCTGCGACACCACTCATTCCACTCCAACACACATTAAGCCAGACATATTCTCAGTCCTCATTAGTGGCGGGGTGTATCTGTTGGAAAAGGGGTGACTATTCCGCTTTAGATACGCTGTACTGTCAATACACTGAGTTGACCCATGGCGTCTAGGTTCAGAATCAAAGGTGAAAATGTTGTTATTGACTAAGTTAACCAGCTAGATAGATTAGCTAGCTAATTATTACCCCGTCTGACCCATATGGCTTAATCACCTTTCCGTGGAAGATATTTAACTTTACGTGTGCTGTCCTAGTGTCATATGTCTTACCCTAACGAGCTGATGTTGACGAATCTATGCAGTGCTGCCCACTGATCCACAACAAGCTCCAGCTGGAATTCACCCTCATTAAAGCACGCTTGCTTACTGTGTCTTTCTTAAGTCATAACTGGCATGAAGATCAGTAGATGTTTAAAGATGAATTGTGATTTGACAATGTTCCCCGACCCCTGATCAGGTGTCTCCCTCTCAGTCCTGCCAAACCTCAGACACCGCCTCCACCTGCAGACCTCCATTCCTGTCATACTCTTTCATTCTAAGCTCAAGCATTCAGCATGAGACCATTTTACACTCATACCATGTCAGTCTTTAATGTACTTTACCTGAAGTCGTTCTAATGTATTTTTCTTACATTTACTGATATAACGTGTTAATAGATAAACGAGACAAGAATCCAAAATGGGATTTATTTTCTAGTCTCAGCCCTCGACATGAGTGAGGTTGAATTGTGGTGGTGTTTTGAAAAGATGTGAGTCACCCGGTGGTACAGTAGACCCCATGTTCATATGAACCTGTAAGTGTCGTCAGATGACCTCGCTGCAGGGTGTGTGTGGGTGTCAGAAAGCTCCCTACTTCTCTTGTCCAGCTCTCTACATGTACACATTTTGCATTTCCATTTTTGTGATTTGGCTGATGCCCCGATTAAGAGCAACTATACATTATTGATCGCATACATTTAGTACCTATTGTTTTATCATTATTATAATTTTTTATACATGGATGAGTGAGCCAATTGGAAAAACTGATTCTGTTACCAAATGAAAAAGGTGCACTCTGTCACTTTTCCCTCAGCGTCACTAAGATGTGAATGCTTATGGTGGCACTACAGAGATAGAGGTGCTGAATGCTTATGGTGGCACTACAGAGATATAGGTGCTGAATGCTTATGGTGGCACTACAGAGATATAGGTGCTGAATGCTTATGGTGGCACTACAGAGATAAAGGTGCTGAATGCTTATGGTGGCACTACAGAGATATAGGTGCTGAATGCTTATGGTGGCACTACAGAGATATTGGTGCTGAATGCTTATGGTGGCCCTACAGAGATATAGGTGCTGAATGCTTATGGTGGCACTACAGAGATAGAGGTGCTGAATGCTTATGGTGGCACTACAGAGATAAAGGTGCTGAATGCTTATGGTGGCACTACAGAGATAAAGGTGCTGAATGCTTATGGTGGCACTACAGAGATAAAGGTGCTGAATGCTTATGGTGGCACTACAGAGATATAGGTGCTGCATGCTTATGGTGGCACTACAGAGATAAAGGTGCTGAATGCTTATGGTGGCACTACAGAGATATAGGTGCTGAATGCTTATGGTGGCCCTACAGAGATATAGGTGCTGAATGCTTATGGTGGCACTACAGAGATATAGGTGCTGAATGCTTATGGTGGCACTACAGAGATATAGGTGCTGAATGCTTATGGTGGCACTACAGAGATATAGGTGCTGAATGCTTATGGTGGCACTACAGAGATAAAGGTGCTGAATGCTTATGGTGGCACTACAGAGATATAGGTGCTGAATGCTTATGGTGGCACTACAGAGATATTGGTGCTGAATGCTTATGGTGGCCCTACAGAGATATAGGTGCTGAATGCTTATGGTGGCACTACAGAGATAGAGGTGCTGAATGCTTATGGTGGCACTACAGAGATAAAGGTGCTGAATGCTTATGGTGGCACTACAGAGATAAAGGTGCTGAATGCTTATGGTGGCACTACAGAGATAAAGGTGCTGAATGCTTATGGTGGCACTACAGAGATATAGGTGCTGCATGCTTATGGTGGCACTACAGAGATAAAGGTGCTGAATGCTTATGGTGGCACTACAGAGATATAGGTGCTGAATGCTTATGGTGGCCCTACAGAGATATAGGTGCTGCATGCTTATGGTGGCACTACAGAGATATAGGTGCTGAATGCTTATGGTGGCACTACAGAGATATCGGTGCTGAATGCTTATGGTGGCCCTACAGAGATATAGGTGCTGAATGCTTATGGCTGCCCTACAGAGATATCGGTGCTGAATGCTTATGGTGGCACTACAGAGATATAGGTGCTGAATGCTTATGGTGGCCCTACAGAGATATAGGTGCTGAATGCTTATGGTGGCCCTACAGAGATATAGGTGCTGAATGCTTATGGCTGCCCTACAGAGATAAAGGTGGCCTAATTTCCCGGGATATCCTCCATCATGTAGAGCAGCATGTCATTGGACTGTCCTTGTGTGAGGATGTTCCACTTTCTCCTGGCTGCCTGCTTCTGCACCTCCAAGGGCTTATCCCTCTGTCCTTCCTCCTTCCTCCATTCCTGCATCCTCACCACCAGCTTGATTGCTGGAGATGTAGTGGTTATGTGACACCCTGCTGCCTAAGCACACACACGCATCCACACACACACACACACACACCTGGGTGCTAGCGGGAAACGCTGCCTGCCCAATGAATTGCTGTACATCCCTTAACCACTAAGCAGTGTCGTTGTCATGGCAACCCCTAATCAGCTGTCAACACATTTATTGCCTCAGGTTGGCATGTACAGGATATTGCCACAATGGCAAATCGATACAATGAAGGTAGGCCTAGGTCTGTTTGAAATGAACACATTAATGTACAACCCCGTTTCCCAAAAAATTGGGATGTTACATAAAATGCAAATAAAAACAGAATGCAATGATGTGCACTTATGCCTAATTAATTGAAAATACTACAAAGACAAAATTTAAAATGTTGAAGAAATATTATTGTTTTTGAATTTCATGCCAGCAACACGTTTCAAAAAAATAGGGTCAGGGGCATGTTTACCACTGTGTTGCATCACCTTTTCTTTTAACAATACTCACTAATGCACCCCCATATCATCATTATTTCAATCATTTTGATTTGTCAGACAACAGGAAAGTTTTCCACTTCACCTCAGTCCATCTTAAATGAGCTTGGGCCCAGAGGAGGCGGCAGTGGTTCTGGATCTTGTTTACGGTATATATGGTTTCTTCTTTGTATGGTAGAATTTTATCTTGCATTTGTGGCTGCAGCGATGTACTGTGTTCACAGACAATGGTTGTCAGAAGTGTTCCTGAATACATGCAGGGATTTCCACTACAGAATCATGTCTGTTTTTAATGCAGTGTCCCCTGAGGGCCCGAAGATCCTGGCCATCCAATATTTGGCCGTGACCCTTGCATACAGAGACTTCTCTGAATTCTCTGAATCTTTTAATGATATTATATACTGTAGATGATGAGACCCCCAAACTCAATGTCATTCTTAAATTGCATTATTTCACAGAGTTGTGAATCCACACCCATCCTTGCTTCTGACAGACCCATCCTCTCTGGAATTTTCTTTTAATACCCAAACAAATGAACCATATAATTGAACGAGTCGGTCGTTGAACATAAGTCTTTTTTAACAAAACCTTTGTTTATGTTTTCATATAAATATGTGTATCATCACAGTCAAGTATCAATTATCTGCATTCATTATTGCAACCAGAATCCACTTACCTGTTAGTCACTAAAAAAGACTTGTTACTCATGAGTCAGTAAGTCGAATTGCTGAACATTGCTTGCTGCTTCTCCAGGAACCTTCATATGATCTCCAGCACTCTTCCACTGGGTCGCCACATCAATCAGCAGCATGTAAAGGCAGGTGAAAAAACCTATTTCAGATCATCCAAACAAGAACCCCAGTTAATCGGAAAATCTTATAATTTAAAAATATATATATATTTTCTACGGATCTGTACTGGTCATTATTGCTAGTTTTCTTGTAGTATTAGAGTAACACTTTTAAATATTGGCCCTTTAGTCATCTTTCAAACCCCAATACTGAGTTGGTCAAGAAGCACTAGAAATGTGTTTCTTTTATAGAAGCAAATCTTGTCTGTCTTTCCGCGTAGAAATAAATTGTACAATCCACTTTTTTGTCAGATTACTAGATTATGGTGATGTGCTATATATGCATGTCTCAACCTCAGTACTGAAACCTCTAGATTAAATCTGTCAAGCAGCTTTGCATTTTGTTACTGTTGTGAACTTTACGTATGCATTGTCTCTTATACACCTAGGTATAGTCTAGGGCAGGACAATATGACCTAAAATCTAAATCACCATTAATTGAATGTTTGCCTCGAGTACGATTAATGGTTGTACTCCAATAAATTATTTATGTAAATATTTTTGCCCTCATAACTAAAAAAGTTAGATTTAGTTTGAATGCTTTGTGGAGTCACTTGCTGCTGGGCGCTTGTCAGTCTCTTTTTTGAGTCATGCACTGTTCATATTCGTTAACGTGATTGTGCTCCAAGTGTGGAAACAGATTGGTGGTAATTACCTTTGGTCGCTGAAACTGTTTTTCTGCCGTGTTTACAGTTGACTTCATTTTGTTTGGTTTCGTCTTTACTGAAGCCAAAATGTGTCCACACAACGGACACTGCGTTTGGTCTTTGGTACAAGCTGTTCCTGTTGATCAGTTCACTCGGTGTTTGAGTTCTCCTCCATGTCGCTTTCATGCAGCTGACGGGACGGGCGGAGTCACGTGACTACACACGCGGTAATATGTTATTAAGGGGAAAGTAGGATTGAAAAAACTAAATAACCGACATGGGAAAATTACGTTGTTTAGAGGTTCTGAATTTCGGTTTCGATTACTTTTCGATTAATCGTCCAGACAATGTCTCATTGGTCATACTCATTGGCCGCACCTATCACAGCCTTCTCTCTTCCTGTTAAGGCTTCTTACAAGATTTTTGAGTGTCTCTGTTGGAATTTGTGCCCATTCTGCCGTACAACTGCTCAGCCATGGAAACCCACTTCCCGACACACTGTTCTTGTGCTGATGTTTCTTCCAGAGGCAGTTTGGAACTGTGTGGTGAGTGGTGCAACAGATGATAGGCGATTGTTATGCACTTCAGCTCTTGGTGGCCCCACTGTGAGTTTGCGTGGTCTGTCTACCACTTTGTGGCTGGGCGTTTGTTGTTTCTAGATGCTTTCACATCACAATTATAGCTGGGATCTAGTAGGGCAGATCTAGTAGGGCTGAAATGTCACAAACTTACTTGTGTTAAAGGTGGCATCCTATGACAGTGCGACGTTTAAAGTCACTGAGCTCTTCAGTATGACCCATTGTACTGCCACTGTTTGTCTATGCAGTTTTAATGGCTATGTGCTGGACTTTATGCACCTGTGAGCAATGGGTGTGTCTGAATCACCGGATCTCAGTAATTAGCAAGGGTGTCCCCATACTTTAGGCAATATAGTCTAGTCAGTATAAAGACTTCAAATGGGATTTTTCCTTCTTGGCTATATGTGATTAGATTGCAATATACTATTTCATTGGCAAGAAAGAACACAAGACCTCTGCTTCAAAATATAGGGGATCCTCATCACTCAAACATATAACGGTTGCGCACCTTAAAAGCCAGCACTTGAGCGGCACAAACGTGGACACTTAAAGCTGAGAGGAAGGTTTCACACATCTCCATGTGTTTCAACAGCACTAACTACACACATCTAAAAGATAGAGAATGGAGTGGTGCCCTGCACCCCCTGCCAGTGTTAGGAAACTCCTCTATTCTGGATTGTAATGGGTGGTTGGGTCACTTATCCCACAGTGGAGTAGGCAAAAAAATCTGTTATGAAATATGAAGTATTTGTTTAATCACGACAGCTTTTCTGCTCTGCTCTATTCATTAATGACTGATCAAAAAGCCCTGGTGGCCAAACCGTTTAGTCATTATATGAGAGCTGTGTTCAGTCAGCGGAGCCATTGGATGGTGAATAATGAACTGGCCTGTCTCATGCCAATGGACAGGCAGACAGATGAACCGGCCAGTCTCATGCCAAAGGACAGACAGACAGATAAACCGGCCTGTCTTGTGCCAAAGGACATACAGACGAACCGGCCCGTCTCAGGCCAAAGGACAGACAGACCGATGAACCGGCCTGTCTTGTGCCAAAGGACAGACAGACGAACCGGCCCGTCTCAGGCCAAAGGACAGACAGACCGATGAACCGGCCTGTCTTGTGCCAAAGGACAGACAGACGAACCGGCCCGTCTCAGGCCAAAGGACAGACAGACCGATGAACCGGCCTGTCTTGTGCCAAAGGACAGACAGACGAACCGGCCCGTCTCAGGCCAAAGGACAGACAGACCGATGAACCGGCCCGTCTCGTGCCAAAGCACAGATAGACCGATGTATTTAAGTTTTCCCATGCAGTCACATTTAATTAACATTTTTAAAGCATCCTTTTGACTAACTGTGTTTTTGTTTTTGAATATAACTCCAAAATATAATTGTCATTATGTATTTCCCTAAACCTAAATACAATTATCTGTGTAATATTGTTGGGCATAGGAAAGATATTTAAGGATGCCATATTGATTGGTTAATGGCATGAGACATTCAGTCTCGGGAGTATGATAGGAGAATGTCTGAAGTAGACGCTTTATAGTAACATTACAGCCACAACCTACCACTCTCTCTCAGTGAGTCTTTCATCTCTCTTGCTACCTGTTATATCACCTCCAATTCAGTGTTTCTTTCCTCTGTCCTACAGTAACTGCCCCTTCTCCCTGGCGGCTGCCCTGGCACGCTTCACAGCAGACAGTGTTCTCCAGAGTGACCTCTCCATCTACCACATCCAGAAGACTGTTGAGGATGGAGTAGACCCTTTCCCCCGTGAGTCTGTCGGCTGGCACATGACATGCAAAATCAGGTCATGAACTTACGTAGTCTAGGCTGCCTGTAAATAATATGTTTACTCAAATTTAAACAAAGTATTGGAACACATGCATCATTTCTGTGGCACAGCTGACCTGTCAGCAAATAATTTGGATTAAAACATTCACACTTGCTAGTATATTGTAAATGTCTACTTTTTAGCCATTTAGCAGATGCTCTGATCCAGGCTGATGTACAGTTAGTGCATTCAATTTAAGATAGCTTTGATATATACTAACTTCACTAAGTAAATACCTTTTACTTAGTGTGGTAGTTATCAGCAAACGTCAGAGCTGGAAGTGCAAGCATTAGTTCAAAAAGAGCTTGAGCAAGGATGTAAGGTTTGAGAACAGCCTGAAGGTAGGGATGGCAGCTGCACTCTGTAGACAAACACCATGGTTTTGTAGTGAATGTTTCAAATGGAAGTTGATGGAGTGTGTGGAGGAGTGGGATGACATAGGGTAACCTGAAGGCTGAACACCAGGCAGGCTGCAGCATTCTGAATAAGTTGCAGGGGGTTGTTTGCACACGCAAGGAGCCCTACCAAGGGTGAGTTGCAGTATTCCAGATGTAAGATGACATGTGCATACAGTGGATATAAAAAAGTCTACACACCCTTGTTAAAATGGCAGGTTTTTTTTATGTAAAAGAATGAGACAAAGATAAATCATGTCAGAACTTTTTTCACTTTTTATGTGGCCTATAATGTGAACAATTCAATTGAAAAACAAACTGAAGTATTCGAGGGGGAAAAATTAAAAATAAAAGCCTTACAATAACCTGGTTGCGTAAGTGTGCACACCCCCTTATAACTAGGGATGTGGCTGTGTTCAGAATTAACCAATCACATTCAAACTCATTACACACCTGCCATCATTTAAAGTGACTCTGATTAATCACAATTAAAGTTCAGCTGTTCTAGTAGGATTTTCCTGACATTTTCTTAGTTGCATCTCAAAGCAAACCCATGGTCCGCAGAAGGCTCCAAAGCATCAGAGGGATCTCATTGTTGAAAGATATCAGTCAGAAGGGTACAAAATAATTTCCAAAGCATTAGATATACCATGGAACACAGTGAAGACAGTCATCATCAAGTGGAGTAAATATGGCACAACAGACACATTACCAAGAACTCAAAATTGATGAAAAGACGAGAAGCAAACTGGTCAGGGAGGCTTCCAAGAGGCCTACAGCAACATAAAAGGATCTGCAGGATTTTCTGGGAAGTACTGGCTGTGTGCTACATGTGACAACAATCTCCCATATTCTTCATATGAATGGCTATGGGGTAGGGTGGCAAGACGGAAGCCTTTTCTTACAAAGAAAAACATCCAAGCCCGGCTGAAGTTTGCAAAAACAAACATCAAGTCCCCCAAAAGCACGTGGGAAAATGTGTTATGGTCTGATGAAACCAAGGTTTAACTTTTTGGCCATAATTCCAAAAGGTATGTCTGCATATCACCCAAAGAACACCATACCCACAGTGAAGCATGGTAGTGGCAACATCATGCTTTGGGGCTGTTTTTCTTCAGCTAGAACCAGGGCCTTAGTCAGGGTGGAGGGAATTATGAACAGTTACAAATACCAGGCAATTTTGGCTCAAAACCTTCATGCATCCGTTAGAAATGACCCAAAGCACACATCCAAATACACCAAAGCTTGGCTTCACCAGAAGAAGATTAATGTTTTGGAATGGCCCAGCCGGAGCCCAGACCTGAATCCAATTGAACCTCTGTGGGGTGATCTGAAGAGGGCTGTGCACAGGACATGTCCTCGCAATCTGACAGATTTGGAACGCTAGGCAAATATTGCCACGTCAAGATGTGCCATGCTAATTGGCTCCTACCCAAAAGACTGAGTGCTGTAATAAAATCAAAAGGTGCTTCAACAAAGTATTCGTTTAAGGGTGTGCACACTTATGCAACCAGGTTATTGTGAGTTTTTTATTAGTAATTTTCCCCCAGTATGTTTTTCAATTGAATTGTTCATGTTATAGGTCACATTAAAGGTGGAAAAAGTTCTGACATGGTTTATCTTTGTCTCATTCTTTTACATTACAAGAACCTGGCGTTTTAACAGGGGTGTGCAGACTTTTTATAGCCACTGTAGATTAATAGTTGTGCCGCTTCCTGGGTGAGGTAAGGGCATACTCTCTGAATGTTTTAGGTCATGACCCTGCAGCCCCTTGGATGACATGGTTTTTTCCAGGGTGACCCTAAGTTTCTTTGGGAGGGGAAACTGGCATTGTTATGGAGTGATGGAGAGGTCTTGGACTCGACAGGCCTTCCCCGGAGGAAGGGCTGCTCCGTCACATCAAGGTTCAGTGGTGGGCCCACATCCAAACAGAGGTGCCAAGCGTGGAGAAGCGTGTCTCACCACCTGGATGTCAGAATGGGGGAAGGTGAACAGTAGTTGAGTTTCATCCACATAGCAATGATAGAACAGCCTGGTGCTGCCTGGCCTTTATTCTTCACCCGGAAAATAATTTCCTCTGGGCCTGTTCTGGACATTGTGCCCTTCTACGACTGCCAGGCGGTCACACTGACAGAGGGCTTATTGCGATTCATAGAAACAAAGGTCCTCTTTCAACGGTTTTGTAAGTATTTTTGTAGTTTAGGTTAACACCTTGACCAACTCTTGATTGTTGCAATGACGAGTTGTAGGGGCATCCACAGACTGCACAATATAGGCTACATGGAACGTGGACTGATGTAAGATTTCTTTTATAGAAACTGCACAAGATCATTTTTCTCCTTAAGTGAGACTTAGTCTTTATGTATCTTGACTAGTTACATTGTTTTGTTGAAATCCTTGATGGTTTTTCAATGTTAGTTCTAGGTTAATTCAAAATCCAACAGCTAGCAAAAATATCTGTTTCAAATTAGTGACTGGCACAGATATTTTCCCATGTACACAACGGCAGCTTATTAAGAGTTTTATCTTCAATGTTTGTGTCTGCAAATACACTTGATATTGGAGAAATATTGCTCAATGGTTAAGAGCTTTTAGATAACTATTGGCAATGGGCAAATGTAGGTAATGCCAGTAAATTGCATTTTAATTAGTAGATTTTATGAGTAGATTTAGCTTTTATCCCTGTAGTGTAGCCCTAGGAGAGCCCATTTGACTGTATGAAGGAGTGCAGGGAATGTATGTATAGAGAGAAGAGGAGAGGGCCTAGAACAGAGCCCTGGGGGACACCAGTAGTGAGCATGGAGCAAACACAGATCCTCTCCACGTCACCTGGTAGAGACCTGCCAGCTGGGAGAAAATACAAGAGTCTGCAGAGCCTGAAGGGTGGGAAGGATGATCTGAAGGTTCACTGTGTCAAAGACAGAAAGTAGATCTGGGAGGATGAGAACAGATTGGAGTCATCTTTGATGGTACAGAATACCTGTGTGGCTCAGAGGAGAGGGGTCTTGGTTGAGTGGAACAGCTTTGTCCATAGCACAGTTTGATGTTAATTTCAATCGAACCTCAATGGCAGTCTCTACCCAGTAGTACTGTATTAACACCTACAACAACTAAAGTGGCCTTTCTCTGGCATTTCAGAATACAAATGTTTACACATGATTAATATTTGAAATAAAGACTTTGTGTTAACATTGCTACGGTGGGTTTGAATTCATCCCAGACGTCGACTTTTTTAGTGATTGAAAAAAGAATTGATCCCTTTCCTTTTTTAGTGATAAAACAAAACATTCTGTGAAGTGAGCGCGAGCAGAAGGCATTTTAGAAGAGAGGGGAACAAGTTTGAATAACCCTGAGACAGTACTCCTTTAAGATCTCTGTTCTTGTCAGAGACGGGGAGGGGGGGGGGGCAGAACGAGATTGCAGGGGAAAGATAATTATGGCTCTGGTGATTTGTGTGATGAGGCTGCTGTCTGGGGACGGAAGGTGCGTTGGTGAAAGCCATGGTGGGCGGTCACATTGGGTCAAAACAGAGGATAGCACACACACACACACACAAAAACACACACACACACACACACTCACACAAAGCTCCTACTGCTCACCGACAGAGCTCTGAGATGTGCAGTTAAATTTAACTACAGAGCCTGGGGAGCTAGGAAGAGGAGGATGAGAGGACGGATAGAAGGAGAAGAAAGGAGAATGAGGAGGAGTGGAGGGTGGAAATAGAGTTTCAAAGCTACCAATGTAATGTACCAAAGTTACCAGACTCTACTGTCATTTTTATCACTTAGGTCATTTATAGCCGATTAACTTTTAAAAATACATGCTTGTATACAGTACACATTTCTTATATATATATATCCATATAGTTTTCGATTTTCTAGTAGTTAAAGGGGCAATGTGTAGAATCCTGCCACACATTTACAACTTTGCATTCAAGCATTAATATGACGTGTGTCCTCTTCATCTTGTCTTACAGAACGAGACCGGAATAGTATTAGCTAGTCCAGGGTGTTTTAGGGCAGGGGTGTAGTACTGCGAGTATTAGGAGATGACGTAAATGCAAATTGATAGACCCATACACCTGTGGGGTGTCCGCCCCCCATACACCTGTGGGGTGTCCGCCCGCCCATACACCTGTGGGGTGTCCGCCCCCCCGTACACCTGTGGGGTGTCCGCCCCCCCGTACACCTGTGGGGTGTCCGCCCCCCCGTACACCTGTGGGGTGTCCGCCCCCCCGTACACCTGTGGGGTGTCCGCCCCCCCGTACACCTGTGGGGTGTCCGCCCCCCCGTACACCTGTGGGGTGTCCGCCCCCCGTACACCTGTGGGGTGTCCGCCCCCCGTACACCTGTGGGGTGTCCGCCCGCCTGTACACCTGTGGGGTGTCCGCCCGCCCGTACACCTGTGGGGTGTCAGCCCCCCGTACACCTGTGGGGTGTCAGCCCACCCATGCTCAAGACACCCTTTATTCATTGAAAAGTCAATTTTGACAAAGCAATATATAAGAAGGATATTTCATGCTCACACCCTCATTTAACATAAATTCTATTCATTAACGTAATGATTTATAGCCTTGTCACTCTCATATAGAGCTGTGGGGGCAGATAGGGTTAAGTGCCTCACTCAAGGGGACTTTTTTCCTACCATCTCTGTTTCTGGATCCTTGAACCACTATGCTGCATGTATTACATAAAATCCTTGATGGATTACATAACATCCGTGGTCCTGGGAGTTCACCGTTTTCCCTTTTCCACCAGAGTTGGAATGAACAAGTCTGGCGATCTAGTCTCCACTAGGTGGAGCAGAGAAATACTTTTCTGTGACCTTGTCTGAATGTCAATGCATTTTCAATGCTAATGTCACTGTATGACAGCAAAACGTAACACTAGACACAGTGACTGGGGTTGATGTCAACAGGAAGACAATAGGTGACCACCTGGCATGTTAGGAACGCTGTCCATCAGAGGCAGAGGGAAACACCAGTCGTCCCCTCCGGAAAACCCAGCCAGAGAGATGACTTAATCACCGCCCATCCTCAACTGATCCCTCGCTGGTTTTCTGCCCGGCTGAACACATCTGACAGACGACCCCTCTTGGCCATGTGTCCTAAATTCCAATCTGACCTCTGCTCTTTTTCACTGAGCTGCTTCCTCTTGTATTGTTAACGTACAGGACAGTGGAGTAAGATTCCAGTGTGACATTGGTCTTGTTTGGGGTTTTAGTCTACAGGGTACATTTAGGCTCAGTGCGCTGTGCGAGTGTGTGTGCGTGTGTGTTTGTCCGCAGGCATGTGTGTATGAGAGCGAGCATGAACATTAGGGCACAGGACAGGACTGCTGTGCATTTCACAGATTATATGTTCAGGGTTTCTTGACTACATGCATTTGGTGTGCAGCTTTTATTTCAACAGATGTCTATCCATTTGTAGCTGGGGTTTCAACCTTTTATCATTCTCAGCAATAACCTAGTATCTTGCCTCAAATACGTAACCAGTAGAAACCACAAACCTCAATGAAAGACTGACCTACAATCCCTTGTGCCAATAAAATCTTCACTGATGTTGCCTTGCTAGCTTGCTACAGGATCTGAGTTATTTCAGCCGTTTTCAAACGGCGAAGTGCTCATTCATGAGAGCAATGATAGCTGGCTAAAGCTAGTAGACGCAACTGCCATTGGAATCAGATGACTAACCTACGAACCAGCTTGTCTGAGGAGCTGTGATTACACATTTGAACACCAGACATACTGAAAATAAACTAGTAAGCTAATTACTTAATTCACTTACCACCAAATGTTGGTGACCCACAGAAATGTGGCTATAAATGCATAATGGCTCCACTGAAGAAAATAATTGTAAATACACATAAAAAACTAAAGATCCTGTAGTAATCTCTCAAAACTCTTGTCTAAGTTTTGATGGAAGTAAGAAAATTTGACTGTCACTTTGCTTTGATGTGCCCATTTTTAACAACTTCTAGCCCGTTGTGTTTTGAATGAATGGTCGCCTAGTGTCGCTTTATTGCTGTGTTTGTTTTTCGAACAGAAGAAACACAGAATTTGGGATTACGCAGGCATAAATTGATGCTTTTTTTACACCATGTCAGCAGGATGTTACTGGTTTATTGCTTCCCTCTCATCTGTCATTTGATGCTGCAGATGTCCTGTTTGATGCAGATGTCCTGTTCAGGTGCCATCTGCTTCATTTCTATGGCAGTCACCATGATGACACTGGACAACAAGTTTTATAAAAAGTCAATTACAACTTGGTCTTTGGCATAAATTTGTGGAGCACTGATATAGAGACCTAGGTCCAACAATACATAGAGACATGTTCATTCAGCACCCCATAGCGGTCCATTAACATCATGCTCTAGTGGGTGGACAGCCACTGAGTGTGTATTACAAAGCACCTCATTTTCATGCGAAATGTATATATGCTTCTATAGACAATAAGTGATGTATTTTCACTGTTGCCTTTGCGCATCAATGCCCATGTATGTTGCGTGTGAGACTATGGTATGACCACGTACCATGTTTGTGTGCCTCTATTCTTCAGAGATTGAGTCGGTGGCCTTTGCCCGTCTGGTCTTCAACAAGCTGTGTGAAACATGCTGCCTGTGGCTGAAGGACTTCCCTTACCGCCGACGGCCTCAGCCCTATTATGAGACCTCCATTCATGCTATTAAAAACATGCGTCGCAAGATGGAGGACAAACACATCGTCATCCCAGATTTCAACACTCTATTCAACATACAGGTGAGCCGGAACAGAGTGCTCCTTACTGTATCCACTGGATCAGTTCAGTACACAGCACATCTCTGGATTGATGAAAAGCTTGATGAAAAGAGATACCACAGATCTAGCCTGCATGTCTAACCATCGCTATAAGGAGAAAGTGGACTTGACTCTTTAAACTCAATTACCTTTGATTGGCCTTTTGGTAAAGCATAAAAGAACAGGGTTGTTAAGGAGGGCTGGAGCACTACCCAAGGCTTCTACCTTGTGTCCTTTAAAGTGCTTACTGTAAAGAGCTAGTAAAGAGCTAGCTGGAAACCCCGAGACATTTAGCCAGTGGGATTCTAATCAGCACAAAATCAATACCTTGTTGTTGGCCATACACATTAGATAACCGCCTTCCTACCGAAGATGAACTTCTAGATTTCTGTCATTCTATATATGAAACATTCAGCTTCATCACTTGATAGAAGAACATGAATGCACATGTTATGTAGATTTCAGTCAAGATTTCTGAATCGGAAACACGTCACTATATTCACTTATACTGGCAATGTTACGTGATGTAATTACTGGTTGTAGTAGTGTAGAGACAGAATACACAAAATCTTCGCAAAGTTGACATACAATTATATATTCAATGTGTAGTGAGCATATAAGATGATGGGATCTGAGCCATGAGTATATAATATATATGGATTTATAGTTGCCTGAATTGAAATGGAATTGACCCAAATCATGTAAAGGCCTTCTTCAAAATTGTTTCCCACTGGCTAAAAAGAGACCAGTTCATTATTCTGTGCATATCAGCTAATTAAGAACCCCCGCTCCTCCGCCCACAGAGTAGTAACCCATCTTCCCTGCAGGGAAACTACATCTCTCTTTACTATGGGGGAAGATCAGTACAACTCCACTATCCAAGTCATACCCCATACAATCCCATTGAGAGGAGTAAACGATAGCACCATAGGTGTAGCTTAGTGAATGAAATGCTTCTAATAGCATTAGCGGCTGCAGTGCTCTAGCGTGCTCAATCAGCTACAGACACACTCCTACACACCTCAGCCTGATAACAGCATCTTTTCTGAACAATAAAGAGTCAGTTATTTGACCTGCCATTGAAATCCTATCTTTTTTAGTTATCCTGTCATCCCCATTGATTATTGCCTCATCCCTCATGTCCCCTCTGGGTCAATGGGCAGGTGAGATGTCCCAGGGACAGACAAGCATACGGGTTCAATGGGCCAGTGAGATGTCCAAGGGACAGAGAGCCAGACAGGTTCAACGGGCCAGTGAGATGTCCCAGGGACAGTCAGGCAGACGGGTTCAAGGACCCTCGTGCAGTTTAATGACATAATTATTCCATCTGATAAAATGTTTATCCCATTCTATTAAGCAAGCTAGTGGCGGTTAAGCCTGCTAATTGGCATTAAGCCCCAGTTAATTAAAACAGATGGATGAATGGAGCATTGGTATGTTCACTATGAGGCAATACGGGTGCTGTTAAAACACACAAGCATCACGATCAGATGCATCAGAGGCAGTGGTAATGTAGGAAACCTTAGAATGACAAGTGTCTCTATGGGAGCTTGTTGTAGAGACGACTGGTGTTTGCCAAGAATGTGGGTCGCCAGACTTGTGATGAAAGTATTGAAGCACAAAGTCTTTGCAGGCTGACCTTTTTGACCTGTGTGTGTCTTCAGGACCAGGAGGAGCAGGCCTTCTTCGCCGTGTTCGATGGCCACGGGGGCGTGGATGCTGCGATCTACGCTGCCAATCACCTCCACGTCAACATGGTACACCAAGAGTGCTTCAGTCAGGATCCGGGCCAGGCCCTGTGTCGCGCCTTCAGAGTCACGGACGAACGCTTCATTCGGAAAGCTAAGATGGAGGTAGGAGATTTAAAATGGGCCACATTCATCTTTAAGGCTAAACTCTTTCATTAAAACATGTAACACAAATGTGGCTAATGTGAGGGACAGGTGGGTTCATGTAATTAACCTTTTAATTGTAGTCAAGTTATAATAGATATATAGAAATAACATTGAAAGACAGTCAGATTGATTGTCTTGGGGTTCTAGTGTAAAAGCAGGAAAGGTACTGTGATGTTTTGGACTCGTTCTGAAGAGATTTCCCTTGTCGCAGTGCTCAAATCGGCTTTTCAATAAGCTCTAGTGTATGCCTGACCCAGGCCCAGTTCACCTGGTGGACGGAGATACTTGGCCTGATTTAGCTTAGAATGAGTGTCATCCTTCACAACAGGATGGAAGTGATTCTATACTAACAACAACAGCTTCCAGAAAAAAAGCATAGACACTAAACCGCCACAGGAGAAAACTAACATTTCCTCCGAGGATCAGAGGAAATGGAGATGGGTGGGATTTTCAACTAGAACAATGTCCTTTCTGCAAAACAAATAACAAAAGGGCACTTGCTTTAGATCCCCACTCCTAAAATATGCTGCACGGATTCTCCGAAAGTGGGATTTCCCAGGAGAGGTGACAGTGACCTCCCTGACCATCTGGATCACGGCACAGCTGTGATTCGTTCAGAATATCATTTAACTACTATTCAGTGGCAGCAGGTCTTTTCACCCTTGAGGAGGTAGATAACGTATTGACTTCCCCATGGAACGACAACGCAAGTAGATCAGATTATGTCACTTACGCTCCTTTAAAGGCCACAGTGCCTCAGTCGTGGAGGTTTCTGTCCCGTATGCATGTCTTTACTTCCTGCCTGATCAATGAAAAAGTACTTGGCTCATGTGCCCTAATCCACTAAATACAGCCACAACAAAAGACAATGTTCAGGTAGATCCATCCACACGGAGGGACGTCTCTTCAGTACCCTCTGTCTGTAGAGTGTTCATAAAAGGCTTACTCACCTGCATACTGTCCAGACTCGTAACACTGGCATTCTCTTGCCTGCCAGAATGCAGCCATAAATACATAGAGAGAGCATGAAATCAACATGTTTTACATAAAGACATTAATTGATTTCTTTATGTTTTACACTGTGTTTTAGGATTTTAGAGATACCATAGGCACCTTGTCACATCGGGTAAAGATCAGCGAACTGAATATAGAAATACAACCACCACAGCCATATGTAGACACTATGTCTCATTTGAACTCCTTCCAGTTATCTGTGTAAAGAAGCTGACCAAATCAATCCCATCAGCGCTGGCATAAAGACAGACTTTTGGAGTGCTGTTAACTTCATCCTAGCCTTTTGACCAGTACAACTGTGTCCTGATGTCCAGAGGAGCTTGTAGTCAAAGACATGATTACTTTTTGAAAAGCCTGGGACACAAAATGTCTGATTCTCGATGGAAGATGCCGAGGGTTACAACTGGTGATACAAAAATAAAGCTGATAAGCCCCCGACATTAACATGTATTAAAAAAAATGAAAGTTAACTTTGGTCACGAAACACGTAGCCCTCTTTGCAACTCTCTTTTAAACGTAATGTTGCTACAGGTTTGGAGGGAAATTTGACGAGCTTGGCCATGTGTTTTCCACTAGACTTGATATGATTAACATTTCCCTTCTGCCTCAAGCCATGAAGTTAGTGGCAAGGTTAAAGATGTGACCTTAGCAAATATTTAACTTGAGCCAAAAATAAGCTACCAGCCTGACTAACCTGTTAACCCTTATGCCACCCTTGGTACATTTATGTCCTTGAAGGTGTCAAGAGGGTAGTACATTTGAGGAGGGCACAAAGGTTAAATATGCCAAACTGTGATAATGTGATTATTAGGGAGTTAGCTAGACCCTCTCCTCTTCTGGACTTAAGAATGAGAAAGGTCACACTGGCCACAGACAAAGAGAACAAATGCTCAGGCTACAGGGAAACTCGCTGCTCTGGACTGGAAACAGTTTCTCTTAACAAAATACAACCTAGTACTCTGGTCCCCTGAAAAACAAGATCCACTCAGAATTTTACACCCTGAGTTAAATATAATATAATAGGTTGCACATGTTGTTAATGGTTATGGACCTGGTAGCTACAGTACCTGAGTTGAGTGAGCTTGTCTCACCAACATCACATTGAAACAGGAGGCTGTTTCAATGTGGATAATAATGTTTTCTAGAATACAGCATAAGCCAAATATTTTTGTTGCAGGGGGCCAGAGAGATGTGTTGATTTAAGAAGTGGGTTACTCGGTTGGCCACTACATAGCCTTTTGCTGAAAAGCTGCTTAAATATTAACCCATTAAATATCAGCTGCCTAAGTTGTCAGTGCAAGCTTGCCATGCTGATGTTCAGGAGTCTTGGCCACGTTCACAGGCTGGCAGTACGTGGCCTTTAGATTGCAGGCCTGTAAAAAGGCATCCTCACTGTGTCGACAAGTTTATATTGCTAACCGTAAGTGTCCTCAAAAACAAAGACATTTAGAAATACATCTAACTTGTTGTCTCCAGAACCTGCGCTGTGGCACCACCGGGGTGGTGACGTTCCTGAGAGGGCGGACTTTGTACGTGGCCTGGCTGGGGGACTCTCAGGTCATGCTGGTGAAAAAGGGCCAGGCCGTGGAACTGATGAAGCCTCACAAGCCTGACAGAGAGGTAACCCACTCTTAATCCCTCTCCTCTATAGACTGGGTCTTGGGTGGTTGCCATTTGACCAGAACAAATGTGGAAGATTAAAATGCATTAACAATGAAAGTAAAAAACACATTTGCAATTAACAATCTTACTACTGACACGTTTAATTATATTCAATTTAATTAACCATTTAACGTGTCAATCCCTTGAATTTGCCCTTTAATGATGTCGTAAAGAATGTGAATATAACATTCCAAATTGAAAAGAGAAAGATTTTTACTCATTATTTTCTTTGAATCAATAATCTTATTATATTATTTAAATTTTAAAACAATTTCCTTATATAATGACAACAACTGAGAGTCCTGGTGTTACATTTTAGTTAAAATTCACAGCAGTAATTCTAATTTAAATATTGTTTGTCTAAACATTTTACTATAAATGATTATTTATCTGTTGGAGTGACAGCTATTTCACCTGAAGGGACCACAGTTGGATGTTTATTTTGATAAACATATATTATAAAATGTAGAATCTGTTTAGGCAACACACTCCAGCCTTTCCTTCTTTACTTCCTCATTGCAAGATAACCTCACCTGCACAATGGGACCAAGTGCATGACTGTTATTTAATCAATAATGGGTGTCACACCAAGTGGACAGTGGTTTTGTTAACAACATGTAATAAATTAGAACAATTAGAAGGTTTCATGCATAGACTTGGTCACGGTGGATTACTGAAATAAAGGCGGTGTTATAACCTGACCACAAGGGTAGGTGAAGGGATTCTATACACATTTTTCATTAATTTACTTAAGTTTAAAGTTCCCCAACCTTTCTGGAAGAGTCACGACATTGTCACTCTCAAAATGTTGAGAAAATAAATAATACCCACCATGCGTTTACTGTTTATCACCAAAGCTTTTCAACATGTTATCCACTTTAAGTAAATGTATGCCTTTGCCATTACGGTAAAATAAGTCAGTCTTATATACAACCACATATCAGTGACTCGACATAACACTGTCTTTTCTCTCCCTCTGTAGGACGAGAAGCAGCGTATTGAGGCTCTGGGCGGCTGTGTAATCTGGTTCGGCACATGGAGGGTTAACGGCAGCCTGTCGGTATCCAGAGCCATAGGTACACAAACATTACCGTGTAATTTATACAATTACCATATAAAGTGCAATGCCCCCACCGCAGACTCTATAAGATGCTGCTGCCTAATCCGCCCTGGAGCTCCTCTGGTTGGACCTGATAGTTATGTTGTGACCTGACCAGGCTGCGTGCTGCCTCAATCACCTCCACCGAGTGTTAACAGAGTTGAGAGGTCAGCGAGGGGACAGCGTGCTGTGCAGGACGTGTTTGTTTCCGGGCAGAGAGGATGTGTGCTTGCACGCTCAACAGGAGGGACATAATCAGTCTAATTATGTTGTTGGCTGTGCGAACGTCAGAGCGGAGAGTCTGACGCTCGCTGGGTCTGTCACCGTGCCACTGCCCCTCTAGGTTAAATCCAGGGGGTGTCACCGTGCCACTGCCCCTCTAGGTTAAATCCAAGGGGTGTCACCGTGCCACTGCCCCTCTAGGTTAAATCCAAGGGGTGTCACCGTGCCACTGCCCCTCTAGGTTAAATCCAGGGGGTGTCACCGTGCCACTGCCCCTCTAGGTTAAATCCAGGGGGTGTCACCGTGCCACTGCCCCTCTAGGTTAAATCCAAGGGGTGTCACCGTGCCACTGCCCCTCTAGGTTAAATCCAAGGGGTGTCACCGTGCCACTGCCCCTCTAGGTTAAATCCAGGGGGTGTCACCGTGCCACTGCCCCTCCAGGTTAAATCCAGGGGGTGTCACCGTGCCACTGCCCTCTCTAGGTTAAATCCAGGGGGTGTCACCATGCCACTGCCCCTCTAGGTTAAATCCAGGGGGTGTCACAGGCGGTTGTGACCATGGTTCCAGTGTGCATTGCATATTGCCCTTGAATCGCTAAGGAGCGGTGTTGGCTGGATTTTTTTTTGGCTCATTGCACTCTACAGAATCTTTCACGTAGTTCAGGCGCCTGTAAGCTAACAACTTCCTGGTTGAGCGAGCAGTATGGAGTGTGGAAAAAGCAGAAGGGCTGGTATGTATCAAAGTAGCCATGTCCTTGACTTGCGGTGAGATAAAGCGGTTAGACCTAAATCAGTCAAGAAATTGGGTCAAGAAAAAAGGGAGAAAAGAGTGAATTTAAAACTAAGGAACATTGCACTAAGATGATAAGGAACATTCTTAGCTCCAATACTATAACATTACAATTGCAAAAAATCTGTTTTTCAACTGAAGAAAAATGTCATCTGCATTGGAATGTAAAGACTTCAAATATGCCTTATTATCTAGTGCACCTGAACAGGCCCGGCCTCAATCTGAAGTGTTTTCAATCAACACAAACTAGAAACTGAATGATTTTGGACATAAAAAACATTGCTTACTGTAGAATAATATTTTTTTTGAATTTCTGTTTATTCTGGAACTCAATTTTAGCTGAAAATCGAATGCACAAGGCAACGTCAGGCTAGCTCCTAGTAATAGTGACATCCCTGCTGTTGTAGCGATGCTGCTAAGGATGTCTCACAGTGACCTGCTGTTCCAACATCCTAAAATCCTGAATCTGTTCTCAGAACAACTCTACACAAATTGGCTGCTACGTTACAACTGTTTTCTACTGCATAACGGAGAGAAAACATCTTGGTTTTACCCTGATACATTTACAATACTCTGGCCATGTCACATTGATTTAAACAAATGCATAACCAGGTGGAGTTACATATACAGGGAGAAGTACTAAAGTTCACATTATGTAGCTTTTTTTGGTCCCAGACCCAGGCCGTGTAGGACTTTGTGACAAAGGTTGTTATGAAAAGTGCCATAATACTGAAAATATTTACAAGATCAGATTTTCCCCCCCCCCTAAACGTATCTTTCTTTTTTGGTTACTAACAGGTGACAATGAGCACAAGCCTTACATCTCTGGCGATGCCGACCACCACATCGTGGAGTTGGACGGCACCGAGGACTACCTGATCCTGGCCTGTGATGGCTTCTATGACACAGTCAGCCCCGATGAGGCGGTGCGTGTGGTTAACGACCACCTGACGGAGAATAACGGAGACAGCACCATGGTGGCCCACAAGCTGGTGGCCTCTGCCCGCGATGCCGGCTCCAGTGACAACATCTCCGTCATCGTGGTCTTCCTAAGAGACCTCCGTGTGCCCCCGCCAGGAGAGGAGGAGGAAGAGGGGGCGGAAGAGGAGGGAGAGGAGAACGCCGTGGAGGAGGAAGAACAAGGGGAAATAGGCGGCCAGGACGGGGCCAACACGGACGCTGGAGGGAAGGGCCACTGTTTCCTGCAGCAGTGCTCTGCTCCGGCTGACCTGGCATATGAAGATCGCACGGACTCATTGACTGACAGGACCAGCCTGGGTCTGCTGGGGCCCATGCTGGGAGACGAGGGTTGGATCCGGCTTCCCCCGGCAAGCTCACACCCTCCCCGCTCCTTAGCCCTCACGCAGAACCTCCTGCCCAATGAGGGCCATGGGGGGATTTGGTTGCCTGAACCCTGCTTTCCCATCTCCCAGAAACCCAGCTCGGATGGACAATGGTCCTTGGCGGCCGCTCTGTTTGGCCATGCAGGGAGGCGCTCCCGGAGGATGGAGCACGTGAGCCCCAGGTGGGGTTGGGGATCCCGGCGTCGGGGCAGAGCCCCAAGGAAGCTCCCTGGCCTGCTGCGCTCCACCTGTTGTGTGCCCCACCCTCAGCGCTGCTCCGTCAGGAGGCCCGATGTGGCCCAGCCCCACCTGCCCTGTGACAGTAGTCTGATGATGTGACCTGACCTCCCTGCTCCCCTGCCCCTTTCTTTATCCGATAGTCATTCATGCATCCATCATCAGCTCTTCATCCAGGACACTGGCCCCATACCGGGCCTCCGTCTGAACCTACCCCAACCCACAGCCACACGGTCCCTTTCCAGCCATCACAGTTCCTGCCCCCAGCCCATATTGCAAACACACACTACCGTGCTCTTACTCATAATGGAACACACATTATCCTCCCACTCCATATTCATAAATGGGAGTACTTAATATAGGATTATAAGATTAGTGGTCACTTACCTGAATAATTCCAGCATATATACATATATACATACACATATATATATGTATGTATTCCAGTTGGGGGTTACAGTAGATGATAATGACGTTTAAGGGATATTATTTTAAAATGAATCATAATTTGGAGTATGACGTCATCTATGAGCAGACATTAGTCAGACCTCGCCATGCCTGTCAAATTGACTTAACGTTTACATGTACTGTTACTGAACACAAGATGTGTCCTGATTACCGAGAAGTCCTTCCCAACAGGCTGGTTCTAAGTAAGTGCTCTATCAGGCATTGCTAGACTTATTGGGCCAGGATAGTTCAGACCAAACAGCAGAACATGTGCCTTCAGTGCTTGTCACCTAAAGGAGAATTGAACTTTTTGTCAGATGGTTCTTCACTCTGTCATGGGACATTTGAGCCTCAGTCTCTGCATGAGGACCCCAAAACAATATGGACCCAGGTGTTTTGTAAAGCTTACAGGGGCAACTTAACCACCCGTTATGCCGTTTAATAATTCCTCTTACAACAAAGGTATTCATGTCTGGTTTGAAAAGAATAGTAAATTTTTCTACCACCATTTATTTAAATGTTAATCCAGACTAGGGCTGGGATTCATTCAGGCCTGCCAATGTTTGCACATTGTCCTCTCATTTACAACACTCTGCCCATGCATTGTCACTGCTAATTCTGAAAGGTGTGAGGGTCGCTCCGGTTGGAGTGGTAGTTAAATATACAGTACCCGAGACCAATCTGTGAAATCATTGAAACATTGTAAAAAAAGGGCTACTGCGTGAATACTTCAGTCCAGGTTTGACTGAATTAAGCCCTAGGTGGTGTGCCTCCACTGTCCTGGCCCAGGCAATCATTGTTTTAGATGTATAAAAACGCTGTCCCTGTCTCACTCCTACATCTTTCACCCTCAAGAAAAACAGGAATTGTTCGTGCCATTCCTGATTTTTAAACACTAAGACATTGTGCCATTCCCATGTTCTTCTTAAAACCACACCCCTTCTTGCCCTCCCCAATTCTACTGAGTTCCCAGGAGACAGGGACCTAACATGTGAGTGACTAAACCCCTCACCTAACATATGAGTGACTAAACCCCTCACCTAACATATGAGTGACTAAACCCCTCACCTAACATATGAGTGACTAAACCCCTCACCTAACATATGAGTGACTAAACCCTTCACCCAACATGTGAGTGACTAAACCCCTCACCTAACATATGAGTGACTAAACCCCTCACCTAACATGTGAGTGACTAAACCCCTCACTGTTCCCCAGCCAGCCAGTCAGATCCCAATCACTGCTTTCAGCTACTCTGAAAGGCTGAACTCTATGTCGCCCCGTGGTTACCCCACTAAAGAACATGGTAGGTACTTAGCGAAGGCCATTTGGACATTCGTCACGAGACATCCCCCATACCTCAGAATGTATTCCAGTTATATAATGTACACGAAGCCCTCCCATGACCTCGGTAATCGTCTCCATAGGACTGAAACAGTAGTGGTGTTCCAATGTGGAATGTAAGAAAGACACTTCTGGATGCAATACAACTGTTTTCCACAATATGCTGGAGGCATTTGGCAGGCTGTGGGACAGGGCGTGGTGTACATGTAGACGTAAGCTGGCCCCAGTATTATCGCCAGTCTGAGCATTCTGTTCACTCTGAGGAGGTGGCATGTCACTAGAACACTGCCTCAAGCCAAGACATGGCCGCCCTCCTCTAGCACGCTTCTGGCGTAAACAACATCTGCATTTTGACTCTCAGATCAGCCGACCACACTAAATGTGATTTTCTGACCAGTCATGAAAGACAACTATAAAGTCAAATATATATAAAAGATAGTTATTCACTGCCCTGAGTGTCCCCAACCACATTCCCTACTGTTCTGGAGCTTTCTGCTTTATGAGAGCAAAAAAAGCTGACATCTTTCCCCATCTGAAACACTCCTCACATGGGTCACCAATTGTGTGTTGGAATTGTAGTAAATTCACATATAGATCTGGCATCTTAATTTGATTATGCTTTGAACTTTTGAATTTTACATGAATGCAACAGAAACCATAGTTCCCTTTTTCTTCAATTAGGGACAGTTGAGTCATCCAGTCCAGTCCAAGCAATATCATTTGCATTCAAATGGAGGCCATCTGTTTCCATTCTGATCCTGGTACAACAGGATTCATTTCCACCTGTGACAAAGAGGTCACATTAAGATGTCAGACCTGTATTATGTACATGTGGGTATGAATGTGTGTGGGTGTGTTTATGTTATCGAGGGCATGTTGTCTGTCTTATATATACTATTTAACATCACCACCGTAAGGTCAGCAGGATGGTGGCACAATCTTCTGTGTTGATTTCGAGCTTCACAGCCCCCAGCACTGTACTGTACTGTTCATGTGACACCTTCGGATGGAGAGTTGTGTGTGTCAGCAGTGCTTGAGTGACAAAGGAACATGGGAATTCAAACACTGGGCTGCATTTCAAAAGACCTTCAAGGGATTATTAATTGAAATGGCAGTCCAGTCGGTAACAAGACGCTGAACCTACAAGCCATTAACAGAAAAACAGCTAGCAAATTCTATCATTTTCTATCATTTGCTGTCTAGCTTAACCCATAGCTTTGCTCTCTCTCTCTCACCTACTGCTGCATTATAAGCCACCCATGCCAGTAAAACACTTTGTTGATCATAAAAAACCATGAGGCCCTTCTTTCCCCTCTGTCACTCAATTGCTCTCTATGACTCTGCACTGTGTGTCCATATACACAAAACGCTTTGTTCCTGTAAGCAATAATGAATCTTTGAGTCGCACGTGGAAGTGCTCTGTCAGAGGGTTTGTCTCCGATGAGCAAGATGGGACTAGAGCCACATCAAGTAGGCACCTTATATTCACAACTTTTTGTCCTAATACAACATGCCTAGCGTTTCACCTGTGATAAATTATGTAAGCGTAGTTAAGAACTGGTAGGAAAGTCTACTGTACAATCTCCTTTCTACTATTTCGGGAGAGGCAGGATCTACATCTGAAAAAGCAGGTTTTGTTTTCAAATGTGTCCATCTAACTCAGACTGGTCAACAGAGGCAATGGCATATGTAAACATATCATCTGAATACAGATTCATGTTACATGTTTTAATAGGAAGACATTATCTATAAATAGTGAAGACAACAGAAAAAATCTACCCCTACTCTACACTTTTCATAATATAGGCAGGATAGTTATTTGTGTACATAACATATAACAAGAATAGAAATTTAAACTGTAATACATTTAGGAATGCCAATCAAACTGGTGCATACATTACTTTATTTTTTTTAAGAATCTCTGTGAATAACCTGTATCCTGGATAAAGGGACCTACAAGGAAATCTGGTCATGTGGACACAGCGGACAGATTTTATAAAATGTTTAGATGCAACGGCTACAATGTGGTCACAATCAGAATGTGGATGAGATCAGAACAAATAATAAATGTTAGCGTAAGGTATAAACAAGGCAAAAAGTACACCTCTACATTTGACAGACATATTCAATTAGCTCCAAAGTGAAACACATCAAAGTGTCTGTATGTTCGTCGTGCTGCCTGTCACAGGCGGGTTCAAACTCTGTTCACCAAGCTGACCTGAAGACAAACCCATGACTGGCTCTTCCCAAACCTGCAGGTTAGGTAAACCAGTAAATAGTGTGTGTCTGTATCTTCTGTGTTTTTCCTCGTAGTATACGTGTATCTTAACTGGTGACTATTATCATGTATAAAAATTAGATAATCTATAACATATTTTGTCTCACGGGTTTTATTTGACCTCCTTTATTTAGGCCTGTATAATTCTATCTTACTCCAAAGAGGATTGCAGAATCATCTGTTCAGACTTAGTAAGTACAACGATTGCACTCCGCATAGCACAATATACGGTGGCATCTTTTTTTTGTCTACAACTTTAGCAAGAAAGGTTGTTGAAATACCTTAACCTGCATTTTTATTTGTCCTGTACAAATACAGCCCTTTAGGAATTCATACTTTTAATGAAAAATGTATGGTATCATACAGCTTCTCGGTGGTGATGGGCCGTAGATTTACAGTCCCTTTTTTTGGGTTGAGATCAATGGATTTATTTACCACTTCTATCAGAGGGAGTATGATGCTTATAACAGATGAGACATCGCTCAATGCAAGAAACTTGCGTTTCACTTAAGGGAACTGGAAGTACCAATTTAAATAGGAAATATAAAGACAGAGGTCTTGAAATTATGTATATTATGTGACCAACAATAAAATATGTAGTCTTAAAGACAACAGTATCAAACTCTGGCAAATACGTTTACCCTTACTTGTAGTTTTCCCTTACTCATAAAATGTAGGTTATAGATTTACATAATAGGTTTACATAATATTAAAAGTCATACTCTGCTCTTTTTATAAAAATAAAATGATTGTTTTATAATAGCATATAGACTGATTTAAAATAAATTGTATGTTACATGGCAAGGTTGACATGTCCAGACTAATGAGGGAACGTGTGTAAGTTGCAGGGGTTTGATGACAATTAGAGTCCAACAAACAGTGGTTTGCAGTAGTCCAGACATGAGATGGCAATTGCCTGGATTAGTACCTGCACCTCTGAGGTAAGGTCATAGTCTACTGTAAAGTTACAGAGCGTGAACCTGCCGGAGAGTCACCACCTTGAAGTGTGGGCAGAATGACAGGAGATTGCCCAGTGTCACAGCAAGGTTCTTTGCACTCTGAGAGTGAGACAGCATTGAGATGTCAGCAGTGATAGTGATGACTTGGAGCAAAAACGCCCTTTCCTCAGGAAAAGCAGCTCAATCTCCTCAAGGTTGTGGTTGATCTCCTGGTGGGAGGCCAACAACCAAGCTTCGTTTGCCAGGCACCCAGAAATATTTGTTGCCACCTGGTTGTCAAAGCAAACGATGTGATGGCATGGATGAATGTCACAATAAGTCTCAACACCTCGTCATGGTATCGCTGTCCATTCAAATCGCAAGTAGGTTTGTACATAACTCATATCTGCCCATACCATCTGCCTGGTACAGTTGAAACCAGGATTCCTCTCTGACACACACAATTCGCACAACTCTCCAGCAGGCCAGTGGCCATCATTGGTTAGCCATTATTAATCACTTACATGGTCTCTGACAGTGCAGAATTCCTTGGTTGTGCAAACACTCAGACAATCCCGCGGATTAAGATGGCGGATGTAAATGACCTGCGTTGGCGTGGACACGCTTGGTCTTGGGTTGTGAGGGAAGCAGGACATAAAAACGATGGTGGAAAAGGATAGGGTAACGATATGAATAATAACCTTAAGGTGACATTAAACAGACTGTGTACAGTAGAGCAGCCTTTTGTTATCCCCAACACAAAACAAACCCTTGTCATGATCACCCCATCAGCTACTTGATACCAGCTAAGGGATTATATTGGCAACGGAGAAATGCTCATGCACAGGTATGCAAACATTTATGCACAAGAACATTTGAGAAATAAACGTCTTGTGTAAAAGGAAAATCTTTTATTTCAGCTCATTAAATGTTACATTTACCGTTTTTGTGATCAGTGTAAAACAGAGGAAATTACATTACAGTGGCCTTAAAAGTGATACAGATTAGGAAGAGAAAAACAATACTGAAACCCCATCCTAGAGGGTCCAGCGGTCTACTGTGAGCCGCTGCCTCCAGAGGACACGATACCCTGCTGAATGGACCTGAATCCCTCTACAATTTGAAACAACTTATTCACGAGGACCTGAGAAGCAATTACCTTGAGCTTTTTACCAAGAACATATGTGCTGAAGTGGACAAATATTTAGCCTCCAATAAATTAATCAAAGCTTAGTCTTCACACATCACAGTTGGTAATGTGAATGAATATATAACATCATTGGTGGTTTGAAATGGGACCTGTAAGACATACTAAGTATTTATCTGTAGGAGAATAGCAGTGACTGAGTCCTGCCAATTCCTATAGGGCTTTCTGGGCTGCAAGCTAATGTGAAACATGTACTCAGAAATCCTCCCAAATTAAGCCCCTGCTTTCTGGCATTGCAACCCTCCAAAACCGGGGAGAGTTGGTGGGGACCGGAAGCAAGCAGGACATAGTCAGTGCCAACATTCATTTACCCAAGTAATCTCTGCTGAGCACAGTCTCCAGCTACACCAAACTGGAGTCCCAACCCACCTACCACCCCAAAGACCAGATGTACCCCACCACACATCTTCTCCAATGCCAACATCGAGACATTCAAATAGTTGAACTAAAGATTACATTAAAAAACGAAGCCATTTGAGACATCTAGGTTTTAAATACACAAAGTGTGTTAAGTTTTAGGAAACCATTTATTTGTTTGGGTCATAAGTTACTGGGGGAAAAAAATATATATATACTCAAGAAATAAAAATCCCATTTGGGGACAATATAAACACACAAGGTTTTGACACCATAAAGGAAAGCATTAACATCATATAGTCACTCCCTCTACAGTGCCACTAAATCAGCCAGCCCTTTCCTTCAGAGACACACACTCATGAACGCTCACACACACAGCTCAAACCTGGGCAGTAACAGATGTGCATAGTGAACAGACAGACAGAACAGAGAAAAAGATACAATTAGACCATAACAGGATTAGTCTCCAGCTCTACATACAAACACCTTTCCAAGGACACAATAAGAGGTTTTAACTATATTGTCTACCCTCTGTGTGGCAGTTTAACTCCATTGAAGCCATGCAGTTTTAGGCACACACGATGGAACATCAGAAGAAATTTGCAGCTCTGGGTTAAATGTCAGGAATCCTACAGCTTATACTGCAAATTGTACAGTGTAAATCACTCCGCTCCCAACTCAGGCATTTAGAACATATTTATTATTATTATTCTGGTATGGTAGATGTTACAAAAGGGATAAGGTATGAACATGTTTCTTGGGTTTCTGCTGGGTACTTCCGTGGATATTTAAATGAAGAACATCTTTGGCAGTGCACATTGTTCTCAGTGGTAAAAATAGCACCTACAGGTTGTGCTATGTAAATGCTAGGGCGGTCAGCATGCTCTTTTTAAGCTTTAAAGTAATAATATGGTACGGTTTTAATAAATGGTCTGATGTCACAGAGCAAAGACACATTTAGGCCAGAAATAGCACCCTCTGATGGTGCAAAAGATGGATATTCAAATGAATGGGTCTGAATATACTTTATAAAGGAGCAGAACACTTCACATCACTGTTCGGGAGCCTTTGTACAAAACAAATACTTACATCTAGTGAAACAAATTACTTTCCAAATATTGCTTTGGTCCAATATGCCTAGAAAACAGAAATAAAGACTAGGGAATAAAACTTTGGTCCTGGAGGGCTGTAATACTTGTTTTTTGTTTCACCCAGTATCACAAGGCAAAAATAGTTTCTGATTAGGAGAAGCGGATGAAAACCAAGTGTTTCAGCCATACAGAAGTGAAGCTGCCTACCCCTGAATCTAGACTAAGAAGACAATGTGACATTTGGATCTATTTAAGAAACCAAAATAAATTATTTCTGTGTCAAAACCTGTGAATGTGAAATTGCATAGATCCATTTTTAAAATACAAGCAGAATGGCTGAGTTGTTGGTTGCGCAGGAAATTAGTTAAGATTTACGTCGACACTTGAACCCCAAACTGTCTACGAAGGAAGTTCAGTATGAATTATCAATTTAGTTAGAATGTACTCATACCTATTTTTCTACTAAGAAATCAGTTAGTAAGGAACAACTCCAATCTACTGGAAGATAGTATTTTTTATTGTTTTGACTGCCTTTCCTTAAGTTAATGTAAAGGTTCCCTAATACGTTTAAAGGAATGATAATACAGTAATAAAGGTTCTAAATGTGTTTTCTACAAGGTGTTCTTTCAGGCTGTTATCAGAATGAAGAGTTTAGAACAGCATCGTGTTGCCTCCCTGACTGTCCTCGTCCAAATAAACACATCAATAGCACCTCATTGAATCAGAAAGGCAGAGAGCTTTTGAAGTTCTCTTTCTACTGTGAAGCAGGCGCACCATGCTTATTTCTCTAAATACACCTCGTGATGCAGAGATTAAAGCCAAGTGTAGGTACATAGATGTTGCAAATATCAACCATCACATTACGGTTATTTACATACCGGCAGGCTAACTTCCATTTCAGATTACACAAGGACAGCCGGAGGAATGTCTCTTGCAAATATAATTTTCCTCCCCCCATAGTTACTCATATTTAATCAAATGTACATTGAAGTATAAGTGAAAAGATTAAAAGTGACCAAATATATTTTGACATTTTGCAGTCAGTCATCAAGGTGCTTAGTTTTAGCATTCGCATAGCATGAAGTTACCAGTGACTAGAATGAGTGCATGCTAGTGTCTACACAGGTGCATCTGTGCATTTCCTTTATATACACTGTCCAGTTCCCACATAACGATGCCACCGTTTAGACAGGCTGGGGCTGATGGAGGGAAATCACCTCTCGGTGTTCTCTCCTGTGGTGAAGCTCAGGTCATCAGAGATTAACTGGTCCCCTGGAAGGAAAGAAGAACAGAATCGTTAATATACTGTAAAGAACTTAAACTATATACATAATAAATATCTGGTAACACCTTTTTTGGACAATTTGGCATGACAAATTTCATTTGGAATTAAGACAAATTTCATTTGGAATTAAGACAAATTTCATAGCTCTCTAAACACATTATCTGCATCAATTTTGGTGTTTTAGTTGTGTTCCCTGGGTTCCTGCTTGTGCTAGCTGGAATCAAGTTACTTGGTTCTGGGCCTGCTCTGCCGACGGTGTTGGGACGGTATAGTCATCCAGCGATTGTTAGGAATTTTAGCTAAATGCCCAACATATCTATATGTAACAGAATTTGACAACTGGTTAGATGGCATTAAGCTTCTCCAAAACATTGGATTAATGTGGCTCAATTTGCTATCAAAAGCTCTAAATTAGCAAATAAGGTGAAAACACCCTGACTCATGCAGAGCAAACATAACCATAGCAAGCTGGTAGTATGAATTATGTTAGCAACCTTGCAAGCTGTTTGGTAACAGGTAATCCTTAAAGTATTTGCCCATTACTTTAATACTGACATCAGTATTCATGAGTGTGCACGATTTGGTTACTTTTGACAACATTTCAGAGTTCACCCCGTAGGCAAAAGGTTTGCTATAAACATAGGGGGAAATCCTGGGGGGAACAGGGGAGACATGACGCCCACATTTTAGAGTGGCCTTTTATTGTGGCCAGCCTAAGGCACACCTGTGCAATAATCATGTTGTCTAATCAGCATCTTGATATGCCACACCTGTGAGGCGGATGGATTATCTCGGCAAAGGAGAAGTGCTCACTAACACAGATTTAGACAGATTGGTGAACAATATTTGAGAGAATTAGGCCGTGTACATAGAGAAAGTCTCAGATCTTTGAGTTCAACTCATGATAAATGGGAGCAAAAACAAGTGTTGCGTTTATAATTTTGTTCAGTGTAGATACGAATAAAAAACGAACGTTGTGCCATGAAATGAAATGGTTCTGAGTGTAAATCTCATCTTCAGTCTCGCTAGCAATTGATCAATTCTTATGACTATTCCAAGTAGATACTAGTAGGCCTATTACTGGCTAATAAAAGCTGTTAAAACAGCCAGTACAGTTCATAAATGCTATTCGTGGTGGAAATAAACTTCATAACGTCTGTTTAACACAATGCTAAATGGTGTTCAGCAAAATATTCAAATTCGGCGTGATGTTGCTGCATCACAAAATCATGTAATGTTGGGACGCTATTTTATGACGAGGTAGTAACCCAAACAGTCCCAATAGTGGCATACTAGCTTACTATCCACTAAACAGTACGTACTTTACCATCATCCGCAAAGGACGTACTTGTAGTACACACTTCGAGATTCACTAGGGTCTACTGTCTGATAGGCACTCAATGCACATGGCTAACGTAAGGCTAATGCAGTAAATGTGTTATGTTGGTAGGGTTCACGCACAATAGCAGAATTTGCAGAGCTACAGTAGCAAGCAAACCGATGGTGCAAACAAAAACAGTATTACAGCGCTACCTTTGGTGTCCCCCTTTAAAAATTGCTCAAGAACATTTTATGTAATGGCCCCTCCAAACTTGACATCACATTTTCACCCCTGGCTATTAACAGGCCATCCTTTATTGCTCCTCAAAAATGTTAGTTATCATTTTGTATTAGAGTTCTGATCTGAAACTATCAACTGATTAATGAGTAACCTTTCACTGGTACTTAAGTGGTCTATATTAACGCACACCGGGTTGTGTGCCCCATATCTCAGTTGGCAGAACATGGTGCTTGCTAAGAGAGTTGTAGATTTGATTTTCATAGGGTGCCAAAAGAAATACAAATTTATTGAAGTACTGTAAGTCACTCTGGACACGAAAGTTGGTAAAATGCCTTAAACATTCATACATACAGGAAGTGATCTTACAAAGAAATGGATTCACCCAAATAAAACCTTTTAAAGCAACAAGCACAAGTTGTTTCTATCTTTTGCTTTGTCACTATATTTCTCATGTTTGTTGATACCTTTTGCAAACTAGTTACCCATTTCTGAAATATGTTACAGTAGCTACTACGGCTACTTACAGTGCAATTTTGAATTATAGGTATCTTAGGTAAACATGAGGCTGTGAAAAAAATGCAATTATTGTTTTTGAGCCTGATCTTAAACTCAATCTTAGCAACTGAACATTTGAGTCAAAACTCTTCAAAAAATACCAAAAAGAAGTAATTTTTACAATAGAATTGGCATCTCAAAAAATGCAATGAACAAAATTGAATTGATGTATATTCTAATTAAGATTTTACATTTTAAAAGTTAATCTGAGCCTTTCTATGTTGTAAAATAAAAAACATGTAGTTGTTAATGAGTTTCATTCATTGGGCAGATACTTGGCAAAAACATACAAACACAAAACCCTTGACAGTAACAACTCTCTCAGTAACTTTATGCTAATCCCACAAAGCAGGTATGACATCAAACGTTGCTAAGGTTTGCAGGCCAAAAAGTAACAAGAATTATATCAGGGACATCACACCACACAAACGTATGCACTGACAAGTAGCGTTGATTTAACTTGTTCCATTGGCACAGAATTGACCTGCCAATCAAAGTTTCAACACTTGAGTTTTGTGGACATCCTCCAACATTTCAGAGATGAGCTCTTACTTTACTGTTGCTCCACATCTCTTCTCTGTCACCAATTATGCTAGTGAGCTATTTTTCCCACCTTAGTCCACAATCATTGACAATGCCAGCAAGCTACTGTACAAATACATCACGCATTGCTGGCTAAATGAAAAAGCAGTCCAAACCAATTTCATATTTTGCTTACACACAGGTCACAAGATTTCAGCAAAATTGAGCTTAACACCCTATTTGGAATACATGTATTATAAACAAACATTACATTTGCTTTTTATGATGTAAAAAATATTTGGGATATTTTCAATCTACCTGCCACAGTGACTGGTGAAGTGAAGGCCTAACTTGAGACCCTGCTTTAGAGTAACTGCCCTATTTAGCTACAATTTAAGGAACAGTTATTAGCGCAACAGTTTATTTCTATAAATGCAATGCAATGAAGACAAATCTAAATCGCTCTTGGACCCCCAGGACAATCGGTGCCCTCACTGCTAGCAAAGAATCCTATAGGAAACACTGTCCTGTAGTTCTCCCTCAGAGCACCACAGTTACCCCAGTTACTCTTTTCAACCAGTACTAGTTAATAATATGAATGAATTTAAAGAGCATAATCTGGACCATAATAAATCATCTGGGCTTGATGATCGGAGGCTACCTGCCTTGAATATCTCACTCCCTATCACCTGCCTGTTAAACCTCTCATTATAAACTGCTGTAATCCCACAAGAATGGAAAGCTAGACTCAGTCGATTATGTTACTATTATTATACAACTCAGTTGGAAGAAGATTCTGCTTACAATGGGTTTGACTCCCATGGGGGAAAAGTTTACTATTCCCACAGGAAACCTGTGTGTGTGTGTGTGTGTGTGTGTGTGTGTGTGTGTGTGTGTGTGTGTGTGTGTGTGTTAGGCAACACTATTGACCTGTGCAGGGCAGTGCCCGGGCGTCGTAGCGGCAGTCTCCAGCCTCCAGGGCCACCACTTCATCCTCGTTCTCAGTGTCACAGTCAATCTCACTGTCACTGCTCATGCCTGGCAGTAGAGTCACAGCCTGCTTCTGGACAACATGTCCTAACGCATAGAAATACAGACGGATGTACAGAATAAGGCAAAACAATGAGACCAAGACACACAAACAGAGAGAGAAAGAAAAAAGTGAGAGAGACAGGCAAACTGAAGACTGAGTGGGGGAGACTAGAAGGTGATTATAAAAGAGCCTGATGGGTAAGGGGAACACTAGTGTCACCTCAGAGGGGGAATAGGGCCAACAAGAAAACCACACAATGTTATTAGGTTAATTAGGGGGAAGACAATATAATCAAAATCCTCTAAAATGCATAAAGATTAAATTAGACAGATGTATTCGATGCACTTCGATTCAAAGTGGAGCGCAATCTTGAGTCCCATTACATCAGCATTCACAAGAGTGTGGAGGGAGATGGACAGGATGGGAAGGAGTAAAAGTGTCAGGCCTCACCTTCATCAGGACAACAGGGTCCTTCTGCCAAGGAGGGCAGTGATTGGCCAATCTCAGTAGTCTCCTCTGAGTCACAATCCAGAGAGCTGTCTGTCAGCAGGCTGGCACTAAGGGGGTGGACAGACATATGTATACTGCAAATTGACCACAACTAAGTCTCTCACCAAGTCCATTTTGTTCTCCTGTTAAAATTCCGCAAAAGCACAGATTTAGATTATGACGCACTACACCATTCTCACCAAGCATAAGGTTTGCACTTTTCTATCACCAGTGCTACTGTGCTCATTCTCAGTGGCAAAGTTAAATCCGAAATGCCTACAGAGGGGGGAGTTAGGAGAGAAAATGTTATAGTCTACTGGAAACCTAATGTGATAGGCCTACTGAAAACATTATAGAATATGATATAATTATAGAATACTATGACAGGAGCTAGTCTGAGATTAGTTTTTTTTTTTTTTATTTTTTTTTTTATATAGTTATAGGTAGTATTTTTCAGGAAGTGATAAAGGATAGATGGGAGCACTTCTGCTGAAAGAGCAGCAGGTTGGATTTCAACACAAGCAGCTGCACATGTACCGGAGGGAGTGGCACAGACCTCTGGACGACCCAAGGCCACGAGTTTCAGTTTCCACCCAGTAAGAAAAACTGGCCCCGGTCATCACTGCTTTATTAAACAGAGACAATTTGGAAAGAACGTTTTGCTGAAAGAGCAGTGGGCCAAATTCAAACCAGCAGGACAGCAGGAGTACTAAGGGACAAGCCTAGACCTCCAAAAATGTTAAGTGGAAAACTGAAACCTTTTCCCCTCTCCACAGTTTTGTGAAACCCTGTCTTAGTACAGCAATTCTTAACACTAGAACCGCCAAATGCCTACACCAACTGGCATTTGAGTTCATAATTAAAATAAAACGGCCATTTTGAAAGCTACACCCTCCTCCTTCCATAACTTTTCCTAAATAGGGGTATATTACATTGTTCCGTTTCGGAATTCTAAACTGACAAACAGAAAACTATTTACAGAATATTTACCTGTTTTTTACCCGGTTTTCTGACTTAATCTACCAACAGCCCACAGCACTTAGTGTTGATACCCAAATGGTACCCAGGCGCTAATCACCCCTCACTGAATGCATGACGTCAATGGATTAATGTTTTTTTACTTCTATATAAGTTTGATGACCAGTAGATGAACTGATGCTCTGGCTGGATGGTGATGCTATGGAGGAGAACGTCCATGCTAATAAGGACGATTCGTATGCTAATGACACCAAACAGCGTTTGGCTCTGCCGGATACTGGGGGTCAAAAAGGCCTGGTGGTTCTAGTGTTAAGAGGCTTGGGAGAGCGGCTGAAACAGATGGCAAATTGGCCAGTATCACCTGGAGCAAAGGCAAGGATCATCAGCAGGGATTACCTGGTCTCATCGCACTCTAGCAACTCCCTCAGGAGGTGGTAAGAGATTGTGTCCTGACATGTTGATATACGTAACTTCTTGATTTGAGTGGAAAAAAGCAGAATGGCCATACCCTCTCATTTGTTTTAGAAGTTGCTGTTGGGAGAGGCAGGGCCATAGATATGACAAATCAGGGAAGAAAGAAAAATTAAGCAGGTCTCTTGGCTCTTCCTGGTCCATTTGAAGGACAGTGCCACATAAATACAACTGCGACTCTTAGCTAGAACAGCAGAATTTCCACTTACACTGCCATCTTTTCAAATGCAGCCAATGTTGGCACAGTGAAGTAGTAAAAAAACAAAAACAAAGCACTTCAAAACAAATATGATGCCAAAAACAAATTGTTAAACCTGAGAGGATGTGCCCTCAGTAAAGGACACTCGATATAAGAATAATGACCAGAATGTTGCTTTAAAGAGATCCATTAAAAGATTGTGACACAATTGCAAATGCTATGTGAGGGAGTCCACTTTTTACATTTTCAAGTGTCCTCAAAGAACCTGAACCACACTAATATTTCCTTTCCTAAAAACCTGGGGGAGTCACAGAATTCCAGTTCGATCCCATTGGATGTCCACTAATGTGTCGGGGCTAAGGCTAGGCTTGGATTTAGGACCGCGTTATTCCTACCCCATGGGCTGGGTCCGGGGCCGGGTCATAGTGGCGGTGGAGATGCCGTTCAGGCCCCCCAAAGCGTACAGCTCGGCGGCGTAGTGCTGCTCTTGGTCGTGACTGGAGCTGCAGGGCTTGCTGTCGGAGCAGGACGAGCTGCCCAGAGAGGGAGGAGAACTGTGGGTGCTGCGTGGCTTCAGGGCTCCTGCATACAGCACAGGGTCAGTCAGAACTCAGCAGGTTTTGGGTTTATTTATTGAGTGACAAACACACGTTTGGGACGCATTGTGGCGCCTGGCTGGTGTTTCATTACAGTCAGTGTGTGTAGAGACCTGACCACCTCCTTGGGTGTACTACTGACCCTCAGACCCGCTGGGGGTGTCCCTGGGTGACTCCCCACCACCCTGGCCTCTCAGCTCCTTCTCCACTCCGTCTGTGGATCTCCTCAGGCCCATTCCACCACTCTCCGACTTGAGAGACGGGGCCTTCTTCCCTCCTACCACACAAACATCTGCAGGATGAACATCACACGGAGCAGAGCCATGGATCACCAGCGGCCCCTCCGGACTGTGTAAACATTGTCAGCAGATAGCATTTTGAAAGTGATGCAATCTGCTTCTACAAATTGTAGAGTGTACTGACTACAGTGTGTGTGTGTGTGTGTGTGTGTGTGTGTGTGTGTGTGGCACCACTCACCAGAGCGACAGTGCCTGGAGGTCCCAGGTTCTTTGCCCATCAGATCCAGCTCTGTGTGTTTTCTACTGGCGGCCGTGTCAGAGTCTGCGTTGTAAGAGGGCCCTTGCTCCACCCCTGTGGCCCCGCCCCTGGCGTCCCCCCGTGCCTCCAGCTGACACTTGACGTCCGTCATCTTACTGCGCACCTCTGCCATCTGAGCCTTGAGCCGGATCAGAACCCCCGAGTCTGGCGCTCCCCGCCGTACTGCTTGAGGCCGGCGCTCGCCCCGCTCCTTCCTGGAGTGGACTTGGACTGAGGGGGAGGTGGGTCGAAATGAAACAAGTGCCTTTTTCTAGTTTCCCCGTGAGGGAGTTATTGTGCCGTAGAGTGGCGATCCTGTAACAAGTAGGATGCTGGGAAAGAGAGCGAGCCCATACCTTGGCTGTGCAGCAGAGAGGCAGGAGGCCTTGGCTGAAGGCCCCACAGGGACTCCACACTGCTGCGTTCTTTCAGGTCCAGTAACTGGATGAGGATGACTGGGTCAATGTCCAGCAGGCTGTTGTTGCTGCCGGAGGAGGAGAGCGCACCACCACCGCGTCTCAGACACCTTGGATTAGAACCTCCTGAGACAGAACCACAGGAGAGACAGACAAACCAACTAACCCAAAGGGACACAAGTGAGGCAACAGTTGGAAGCGGAGACCAGCGCTGAGCAGTACTGCCCCATGCATCTACCTATTGATTGTTGGAGGAGTACAACGAATAGTAAACCGACACTTTCAAGGAGTTTGGAACAGGGCAGAGCAAACAGTTGTAGCAAAAAATAAATAAACGGGTCGATTTTCTTTCTATACTAGATTTATCACGAGCTGGGCACAATGGCCCCTCAACGGCCCACGCTGTGTCTCCATTTTGAGTTACAGTACACCCATTTCAAACCACTCAAGTCTCCAGCCGTTTTACTGCGGTATTAAATGAGTCAGCCGGAGCCCAGCTAAAAGAGAGCAGCAGAAAAATCATTAAGGTCTGGACACAATGAGCATTTGAAAAGGCAAGAGACTGAAGAAAGCACAACTCGGCTGTCTAAAGCAGAGAGCAATAGCGGCAGGGACGATAATCCACTTTGCAGCCAATGTTTAATGAATAAATTTGAATTTAAATAACCTCCCAGGGAAATCCACTATTAGGCATGCGGGCATGTAATGATGGGTCCTTTATATTAAGACAGTCTGATATTAAAGTGATTCTGCTAAATTGAGATTACGCTTTCTCTTCTGCATCTCCAGAGTCAGAAAAACACACCAATTTTTCATTTGCAGAATATAAAACTAGCATATGGTTAGCTTAGCGCTGTGTCTGGAAGTCTTTCAGGTAATTACTGCAAAGCTAGGTGGTTGGGTATAGTGTCTTACCAAGCCATACATATTTTATAAAAAAAAAATTGTAACCACAATTTTCTCTCCTCCCAATTTGTGATAACCAATTCCAGATTATGGCCTTGCCTTATCGGCAATCGCTCATCAGGAGCAGGATGGTTGTAGATGAACCGTCATTTCTTGCCATTCCTATTCAGGAATCATCACAGCTGTTCAGTGGGGCCCAAGTTTGGACTTTGATTGGGCCAATCAAGGACATTCACATACTTGTCCCAAAGCCACTCCAGTGATTTGTGTTCTTTGGGTCATTGTTGTACTGAAAGAAGAATCTTCACCTCCATTTGAGGTCATGTGCACGGGATCAAGCTTTCTTCAAGGACGTCTCTGCATTTCGCCATTCATTCTTCCTTTAATCCTGTCACAGAGAAGCATCTTCACCACCAGACTTCATCGTAGGAATGGTGTTGGCCAGCTGATGAGCGGTGACTCATTCAGACCTAATAGTTTAGTTATGGTCTCATCTGACAAGAGAATATTTTTCCTCATGCTCCGAGTCCTTCAGGAGACATGTCACATGCCTTCTACTGAGGAGTGGCTTCCATCAGGCCACACCTCTCTGCTAAGAAACCCTGAAGCTCTGTTTAGTCAATGGGTTCTTTGTCACCTCCCTGACCAAGGCATTTCTTGCCCGGTAACTTAGTGGGCCAAATGGCCAGCTCTAGGAAGAGTCTTGTTGGTTCAAAAAATCTGTTTCACAGTGATGGAGCCAACAGTGCTCCTGGGGATTTTTAATACTTTATCAAAGAAATAAAAGAGGATAAACTCCAAATGTATGCCTCAACACAAATCTCAAAGGTCTACAGAGAGATCCTGGTACTTCATGGCTTGGTTGTTGGTCTGCTATAAAGGGAAGTGTGGTATCTTATTTAGACAAACGTGTTCCTTCTAAATTATGTCCAATAATTTGAATTTACTCAAATTACATTGCAGCAACATCTCAGAAATAATTAGAAGACACAGGTAGCATCAGAGCTCAATTTTGAGCGTCATGGCAGAGTGTCTAATTACTTAAGATTCATGTGTGAATAAACTTTCAAAAAACATGTTCTTGCTTTGTCATTATGGGGTATTATTTGTAGAAGGATGGCAAAACATTGACATCTAAATCAATTATAAATAAAGTCTATAAACACATGTGAAGAAAGGTCAGAATACTTCCCAAAGGCACTGCCATTTGGGAGAGACGGAGAGGCATAGATACCAAACGAGACAAACATACAGGCAGACAAACAGGAGAGAAAGATGTAGAAAAACAAAGAGAAAAAGAACGAAGGAGTGGGAGACAGAGGAGGGAGATAGAGAGGTAAAAAGTGACAAAGTGAAGAAGCTACCTGCTGCACCAGCCACATCGTCGGGCAGCTCTCCCTCCTCCATCTCCAGGTTCCCACTGAACTCCACATCATTCTCCCCAGACCTGAGAACCAAACACCCTGCATCAGGACGGGGTACAACATGTCCAGGTCAAACCAACACCAAAACCACAGCAGACAGCTGGAGTGGAAGACCGGTACCTAAACCGTGCCTTCTTTGATACAGTATATATGGTTTCTGATGATTTACCATTTAGTATAATTTCACCACTATCCAATATTATTTTCAGCTTGGTGTGAGCCAGCACCAAAAGTATTTTACAGCTTAATCCACTTGTTTCAAATAACCTTACCTGATCAAAACTCTCCTCATACATATCACTGCAGCCGACATGGCCAGCAATATGTTTAAACCACTGAATGCAATACAATAACAGTATACATAGGTTCCATGTGTTTAATGACTAACCCAACCTGTCCTCCAAACTCAACTGCTGTGGGCTCAAGTGTTGAATTTCAAGAACCCTACAAAGACTATTTTTGTGAAAGCCTTGTAAAGGGGCAGAGTTTGATACATTTGCAACAATTAAAAAAGAAAATCTCCTGATTAATAATAAAAAATCTCTGTGGTCAACTGTTACAAAGGATGTAAGCAAACTGTAAGCAAAATATGATTGGGATGTGTGGTTGTTTCATTTGGCATTCTTGAGTTGGACATGATGAGTGTGGATCACTGTGGATAGATGAACTGGAAATGGACAAAACTGTACAGCTGGTATATTGCTGTATATAAATACGTAATAAGACAGTGTTATTTTGTACCTGGACATAGCACTTAGCTATGGTATATAGGCCATATACAGCTGCAGCCAGATATTCTCACACCATTGCACAATAAATAATCTTCCATATCATCAACATTTCAGAGGTCAACAGTTTCTTTAGCCATTCCGGAGTGCTTTTTGATATTTTTGAGGTCATTGTCCTGCTAGAAAACCTAGAAATGTTGACAGATACTTGAACACTATGCTTCAAATATGCTTTGACAAACAGCTAATTTCATGAAGCCACTCCCACATTCAAGTACCCCAAAACCAGAGGTAGCTAAGCAAGCACAGCATTATTCAATATCCCCACCATTTGACTATGGGTTATTTTTCTTCAATCATTATTTGGTTGTCTGTAAACAAAACACTGATCTGCTTTGCCAAAGAGCTCCAATGTTGTTTCATCTGTGCACATGCCATTTTCCCAGAAGGATTTGGGCATGTTTACACAGGATTTTGCAAAGTTCAACTAGGCTCAATTGTGACTCTCCTTCAGCAGTGAGGTTTTCCTGGGATTTCTACCATTGAACCCTCATTGGTTAAGTGTGTGACAGATGGTTTAAGCTTCCAGTGTCCTTCAGGACCTTTGCAGTGGAGCATTAGCAGTGGAGAAAAACTCCCTAAGAAGCTGTTATTTCCAACAAGGGCTTTTTGGCCCCCTCCCTCATAGGCCACTTTTGTTAAGCACAGTCATGGAGATGCTACAGGCCTCTTGGCCTCCCTGATTAGTGCCATTCTCATCCAGATACTCAGTTTTTGAGGATAGCCTGTTTTAGACAGATTCACAGTTTTGCCTTATATACATATTCTGTGTGGGTTATTCAATGCCTTGGAAATGTTCCTCTAAACACCACAGCCCATCCAGGTGTCATGGCAAAGAGGGGGATACTTACAAATGTTCTGTTTTATATTTGTAATTAATTTAGAATAATAAGGCATATTGTATTTATCACTTTAACAATATGGACTTTGTGTAGACCAGTTGCAAAAACCCTTGATTAAAATCCACTGAATACTTGTGAACCACTGTATTACTCAACATCAATATTCCATTTACGTTCAGATTTTAAGATACAGAAGATTGTGTGATTCATTGCATTTATTTAATGCTTTGACAGAACTAACATACCAACACACAGTGGATAGACATGGATATATGTTGAAAGAATACGTGTTCTCACAAAACCATGTGGGTAAAGACGATTTTGTCTGATGAGAACATTTTGCCTTTAATTTCAAAAAGATATGTTTAGCGCAAAGTCAACACAGCCAAAGAACACATTAGCTAGTCAAACATGGAGATGGCAGCACCTTGGTATGGGGCAGCTTTTCTTTAGTCGAAGCAGACACAATAAATAGCTCCAAACAGCAGCTCATTGCCAGAAAAGGTTTTACCATTCAACAAGACAATCTGTAGCACAAATCAAGTAAGGAATGGCTTGCAGAAAGCAAATTCAATGTTCTGGAACCGCCCAGTAGGAGCCCAGACCTTAATCCTATAGGAAATCTGTGGACTGACTTAAACAGGGTTAGCACAGGAGATCCCCTCAATTTTTAACTGTGTTTGAAGTCTACTGCAAAGAATAATGGCATCAAATTGCAAAATCCAAGTGTGCCATGATAGAGTTATCCGAACAGACATATTGCTGCAATCAAAGCAAATGTGCTTCCAGGACATATAAGTTGAGGGTTGTTTATGGGGTATTGTTTGTAAATCAATGGAAAAACACTATATATCAATTAAGTGTAACAAAAGAAAATGTGGAGAATCCGAATGGATCTGTAGACTGTTCAGAAAGACACTACATGGGAAAATGGAGCAGTAGAAATATTAAAGTATCACGATAAGTATCAAGATTATACTGTATCATGAGATCCCCTGGCCTGTCCCAGCCATAACCAAAAAAGTGAATAATGACCTTTTGGGAACTTCACATCTAATTTCCTCCATCTATATGGGTATAGACATTTTTCTTGTTCACGTCAACCCAACCTAAGGAACATTAGGTTCCTTGGCTAATATGAAGCCTATGAGATGGCAATATATTTAATAAAAATAAATCAGCATCTGCAGGACGCTGGCTGAACCAGACACTCAGACACTGAGAAAGTGTCCCCATGACCAGCACAAAAGGGGTTGTCACTTCTCCTGGACACTCCCAGTCCTTCCAAGCATTTCATTTATTCCAAAGCCAGTACACCTAAATTAACTTGCCTAATTATTATTAAGCCCTTGATTCTCAGAGGGTCCCAGTGAGGTTTGAGAACCAATGTATTAGATTAAACCAGCTTGTAGCTCTACTGATGAAAGTGTTCATTTTGGATTGCACAGCTTAATGACGCTGTTCTTTTAGCAGAAGTGAAAGGGAATATGCCTGCCCATTTAGAATGGATGCAGTAAATAGGTCAATTGAATGCAAACAATGGTAGACCAAAGTCCTAGAGCCCACATTAAAAAGATGTGATCACAATGTACTCTAAGACACCAACAATAAGGATATTCAAGTATCATATGGATTCCTTAGACCGGTTTAACCTACAGTAGTAAATTTCAGATGAAGTGAGCGCTAACTGCCATCCCTATAACATGTCCATGGCATTTCCACTTTTTTGGTCCAAGTTCCATCTACCTCTTAATTGCATCTATGCAAATGTCTGTGTGTGTATTTTACATGTTCACATTCCGTTAGCTATACCCCAGGGGAGCAGGACCAAAGGGAAACACAGCAGACCCTGCTATTGTAACAGCCTCCAGAACATCATGAGTCAGAGGTCTCCAGCAGAGCCGTTTTCACTCGTCACAACGCTCGGTGTATTTTTAGAACCAGGGAAAGACGCATCTGTCCAACCAGAGGGAAGAGAAAAATGGCCTAATAGCATTACAGCTTAGAGAGGGTGGAGAGAAAAACAAGTACATAGAGGGAGATAGATGGGGAAGGTCCATGTGGGTGGAGAGGGGGATGACACTTGACTGTAGCTTCATCCCACAGGGCCTGAGAGGCTCCTTGTTAAAAGCAAACATGAATCACTAACATGGATTGAAGTGTTTCAGAAGAGGCTCAGGAGATTGGACCATGAGTGTATATTTCTGAGTCTGTATGCACATACTGCAGGGTTGGGCAATGCCCTAGTTTGTCTTTATGATTATGTACCTATTTTTGATATATGATTATACTGTATCAATCCCTATTGGCCTCCCGTAACGTTATTTTATGGTATAAACTATTATCTTTACTCAGCAAATAGAACCGTTGGGCTAAGAGCATTGCCCAACCAAACTCTGAGGCTAGGAACAGCCAAATCTTTTCTTATGTCCCTTTCAGATGTGTAGGTTGTATGTATTATGGAGCAGTAACAGTCTGATGAGAAACCGGTGATGTGCTTATGTGAGGTTGGTTAGTTTTAAGCCTAAATCACAGGCAGAATAGAAGCAGTCTCATCTTTCTAACTACATATGTTTGACTTAAAATAATAGTATATAACATTGATGTGATTGAGAATATCCTATGACCACAGCATTGACTTAAATGATTGGTATTTCTTGTTAATTCTTCAAAGGAACAACTTTAGGACAGCTCCTGCAGCCAGGCAAGAACTTTCTCTCGGTCACTGAGAAGAAATGTCGTCGACCAGTTAAATCCAACTGAGACTTTCAACAGGTTTTCCCCACTGGAGTCGGAGTCAAGGCCCGAGCCGTCTTCAGAGGCGAATGATCGGCAGGCATTTGTTCTACCGGTGGCCTTGAAAAACTACAAACTTTAGTTTTTACAATACCGAAAATCACTCACGTCTGCTCAATCAGCTTATTTCTCCAAACTGATTGAGGTGAACAAAAACAATCCAAAATGTATCTTCGATACAGAAGAAAAGCTCAACAAGTGGGTCATCACTTTAGTTGTAATAAAGACATTAACTACTTTGATGAAAAGAACATCACCATTAGAATACAAATAACTGACCCCTCAAAAAGTTATGGTCCTCAAAATCGCAGTTGTCCTAAAAATGTCCTGAACCTCCCTGACCAGGTGTCAATGGGGACAGTTGAATTTTTTGATGCCGTATCGCTCGACACATTTAATACATTTGTAATGAGTTCTAAACCCACAAACTGTCAGCTAGACCCGATTCCAACAAAATTACTTGAGGAACAATTTCCTGTGCTAGGTCAGCCAATGTTGAACATAAATTGCTCCCTTTCCTCCGGATGTGTACCAAACTCACAAACAAACAGCGGAAATTAAGGCTCTTCTAAAAAAATCTAATCTGGATCCCGACATATTTAACAATTATAGGCCAATATCGAACCTCCTGTTCCTCTCAAAAATCTTAGGCATTCAGTTGTTGGGAAACAAATTTTTCTTCCTGAAGACAAATAACATTTATGAAATGCTCCAGTCCGGTTTCAGATCCCATCACAGTACTGAGCGATGTAATCCGAAATCACAATGTACATTTTCACTGTTATGCTGATGACACACAGTTATATATTTCAATGAAGCATGGAGAAGCTCCAAAATTAGCTACTTTGGAAGCATGCGTTTCAGATATTAGGAAGTGGATGACAGAGAACTTGTAAGAAAAAACTGTAAGAAACCTCAGTGTTATCCATGATCCTGACCTATCCTTTGATGAACATAGAAAAAATGTCTCCAGAGTTGCTTATTTTCATCTTCAAAACATTGCAAAAACCATAAACTTTTTATCAAAACGTGATGCAGGAAAACTAATCCATGCTTTCATTACTTCTAGACTAGATTACTGCAATGCTCTTCTTTCCGGTTACCCTGACAAATCAATAAATAAACTTCAATTAGTGCTGCACACGGCTGCTAGAATCCTAACTAGAACAAAAAAAATTCAACACATTAACCCTGTACTAGAGTCTTTACACAGGCTGCCTGTCAGGGTTAGGGCTGATTTAAAGGTTTTACTGTTAACCTATAAAATCAATACATGTACTGGCTCCTACTTACCTCACTGAAATGATCTGACCTCATTCAGGGTGGTTGCGGTTGGTGGGTGTCCCTTTGGTTGATGCCTGGCAATGTGGGTGGATTGATTTCCTGCCTGTTGGGCCCTGTCCGGGGCCTCCCCCAGGTAGGGCCACAGTGTTGTTGGACCCCCCCGTCTCAGTTCTTAGGCCTTACTATTGTGCTGGGGGATTGGGTCAGTTCTCCTTCCCTACTAAGTTCTCCTTCTCCACTATAAATCGTTGTTGATATGTGGAAGGCATTTTCTGAATTTTCCCAGTTTCATCCCGTTTTAAACTTTAGGAGGACATGAGGTCCTGGTCCACACCTGCAAGTACCTGGTTTGGGGGGCCCGTTGCTGTCCCTGTCCCTGTCCTTGCCCATCTGGTCATACTTCTGACCTAGTCTAAATTTAAATAGACTCTGCATTTAGCCCACATGCATTTATTAATTATTCTAATTGGACTCTTAATATCTCACCCGGGACAGCCAAAAGAGGACTGGTCACCCTTATGAGCCTGGGTCCTCTCTAGGTTTCTTCCTAAAATTCAGCCTTCTTAGGGAGTTTTTCCTAGCCACTGAAATTCAACACTACTGTTGTTTTCTCCTTGGGGTTTAAGGCCGGGTGTTTCTGTAAAAGCACTTTATACAACAGCAGTTGTCACAAAGAGCTTTATAAATACATTTGATTGATTGGACACATTAGGCTGGAATATTTAGACAAAAGAAACTACTGTTCATAACACGGCTCTACTACGCTTAGCCTTAAAAGAAACAATAGTGGCTTGATCACATGAAGTCTGCTGCAATGCTGTTATTACTGTATTTTACTTATTATACTCAGCTGGGCAATTTTGGCAAGAGCATGTTCCAGAAAAATTCAGTATATTTCCATTACAAATTTGAGTGAAATAGATTCAAACTAGGGCTGAACGATATATCGTTCCAGCATCGACATTGCGATGTAAACATCCGCAATAGTCACATCTCAGAACATGTGATTTAGTAATAAAAACAGTCTACAATACATATTTTTCTCAAATGGAAAACCAGCATTATATCTGTATGACAACTTAATTCACTCCGATTTATGGGTTACTGGATACACAGTTTATCATAATATTACACAGTTCGTTGCTGCACTTAGTTGATATGCAGGCTTTGCTTGTGCGTGACGAAATGGTGAGTGAGGAACAGGCAAAAAAATACCAAAATTGAGAATTTGTTTGCAAAAAGAAATGCATCGTCAATTATATGGAAATATTTCAGCTACAGACAGGATGATGCTGACCAAAAACAGGTACTTTGTCGAGAGTGCCTTGCAATTTTTGCCACAACACGAGGCAACATGACCAGTTTGTTTGATCATTTAAAGCGGCACCACACAGTGCAAAGCATCTCAATGCCCTCCAAAGTAAAAATCTATTTCAGATGCATTTGCCAGTGTTACACCATACGAGGCCACAGACTGCATTTTGCAGTTGGTAAGTTAAGCCCAATTGTTCATTCTATTTTACTACTGTTGCTATTACTATACTATTACTGTAGCAACATGAAATATAAACATTTTCATGAGTTTCATAGATTTTGTAGAGGATGGGGCGGGGGAAGAATGAAGGATACACATTGTCAGGTTGATATACAGGATGTCTTCAGAAAGAGCCTTGGCTTTTTTCATATCTCAATATATATCGCAGAAAAACAAAATATTGCAATGTCAGTTATTTCCAATATCGTGGAACCCTAATTCAAAAGTATTACAAAATCAAACAAAAAGCAAGATGCTGTGAGTCCCAAACTCGCTACATCCGGTTGCTATTGCACACACACGCACTTCAAATGCATCTTGTTAGCAAAACTAGCATGTCTACGGTGTCAGGCTTCAGAGATGCCCTGAGGCAGGGGACAATGTTCACACCTGTGCTGAAGTCTCTGAAACCCCTGTTTCCAGTGTGCTCAAATGCTGCATGTTTTACGTGAGTGGAAACTATTTTGCATTAGCGAGGTCTCTATAAGCACTGGCGTCATCTTGTAAGATGCAGCACCAGAGAATTATGGCAAGCCATGTGGGTGAATCAACAGCACGACCTGTCAAAGTTTAGACATTACACATAAAACTATTTGACACAAACACTGATTCTAGAACCAGCCTGAAAACAATGACTAGAAATTGCAGTCATACTCGATTTATATTCTAAGCAAAGACTTAGTAATACATGTGACCATAGTTCTATAGGAATCAAGCTTCAGTTCATGAAAATAACTTGAGACTGATGACGTCCTTTATATTGCCCTTCACCCAGCCCTGGCGTTCGGGGCAGGTCGCCGGGTCACTCGAGACATCGCTCACCCGTACTGTGCATGTATCTGGAAGGCGTTGGACAGCCTCGTGTTGTGTTATTTTTTTTTTTGTTGTTGCACTAAGCCAATATGAGGAGCAGTGATGACTCACAGATAGCTCATCTGCTGAGCTCACAGTGAGGGGGTGGAGGACAGCGGGAACATGTGACACACTGCCGCACTCCACACAGCCCCTCTGGGCAGGAAACCCTTCCATACAGCAACAGCACTTCAACAACCCAGGGCCGGTGGACTTACTGGAGCCAGGTGAAGGTCTGGGTTCTGGGCCATAAAAGATGGCTCACTCACATGGTCTCCTCGTCGATGTCGTTCTCCTCCGTGTTGCTGGTTGCCGTGGAGCTGCCAGAGGTGCTGCTCCCATCCAGGGGGTTGACCTCCTCGTCCCCGGTCAGACAATCCACCTCCAAGTCCCCATCAGACAGCTCCTGATCACACCATAACATTAGCGCAACATTTACATAACCCGTTGTCCAGTGATTACACCATTGCCCCGCGACATCCAACTCAATTGGAAACTATTCAAAAGAGTGTTAATTTAGCGATAATGTTGAATTTGGGTCTTGGGCTGCCTGACAAGGACCTGTTTCAACAACATGCAGCCTTGAGCTCAGATGTGGACGCGCCAGTGTTTTTCCTTTACAGTGCCCCACCTCCATCTTCAGACACATTATGATAATGCAGACTGAGGTTGGCACTTCAATAGAACAGAATGATTTATAAGTGTTCCTGAAATTAAATATAGTCCAGTGCTATATGCTTTTGATGGCCTGTTTTATTTTTTTTATTTTACAATGCCATACATTTTCCTCAGAGACAAATATTAACAAAAGGAAAATGCTAACATTGTTGATTTCTTTTGGGGCCTCATTTATCAAACAGTCGAGGCACAAATCTGGGTGAAAACCATTTTTAGAAATCTATCACACCAAGTGAGATGTACGTACGCACTGTACAAAATGAACTGCATGCCAATTTTCTTGTTAATGCGGAGAATATATCTTTCAAATGCGTGAAACGCATTTTATTTTGCAGGTATAGACTGCACCATTGCATGAGGCACCCTCCCAAGACTAGTTGAACTGGGAGAAAACAGCCATCTACTCCAAGTGAAATTTCCAAATGTGATGGTAACAGGGAGTGAACAATGAATTCAACAAAAAAAATCATTAACACAAAGCTACACAAGGGACCTTTTGTGAATGTATGGCTTAATGATGATGACATTTTGTATGTGACATTGCTTAAGAAACCTGAATTGTCCTAATGGGTCACCCTTCGTAGTGCTTAAGTTAAGCAAGGCAAAATTTAGCAAATAAAAAAACCTATATTGGCATCTAGTCAATAGCCATAACTATACACCTATAGATCTGTTTTCACCAATAGATCTCTGAAAAATGTAATGGTGGTCAGAGCGTGTTTTTTTTTAATGGTACAGAATTATTTATTCCCCATAAGCTTTAGAGGAATGATTCTGACCATATAGTTAATTAGCATTTCAAAACACAAATAGCCAAAGTTGTGCATGAGCACTGACACTAAGAACAATTTCTGTTCATCAGGTGATCTCATACCATTGTGCTTATGATGCTTGTAGGATGGTAAGATAAATCACATTCTAAAATGATCAATTCCATTCATGCAATGTTTTGTTTATAGTTCCATTAATTTTCTTGAATAGTTCCATTAACATGTTCCATTTGTTCCAACATTTGCCTTATTTATCAATGTTTCAAGACACACACAGCAGTAAGAGCTTCTAATTTGTGTGGGCATTATAATCATACCGGTATGTGGTGTGCAAATCATCTTGAAACATGGATATTAATAAAATACAGTGATCCTCTTTGGCCCTCATGAATATGATTACAAAGAAAACGACCAACTGACTCACATTGGAATCATCGTGCTGGGTCTTCTCTTCTTCGTCCTCTTTGGTCTCTATGGCTGTGGTCTGACAGCCGTCCTCAGCAACAGAACCTTTCCCAGAGCGGGGGTCTCTCTCTGAGGTCGAGGGACCCAGGCGCCGGTCGGGAGGAGAGGAGCTGCGAGAATTCTGCTTCCGGAAGAGTTCAATGGCCAGCCTCTGAGAACAGGTGGATATAATACGCAATGACTTATCACAATCATTTTATTTGAGAAATTTGAAATATATAGGCCCCTATACAGTACAAATCTGCAGATGAACGGTTTCCTGGATGTAAAAATCAATTGTCATCCTCTGCGCACATTCAATGTTTCTATTTGTTTTTAGCCCCATTTTCTCTGAATTTCGTAACATCCAATTTGGTCTTGGAACAACTCCACAGCAGGTGCAGGGCTGTCCAAGATCAAAACATGTTTCTGCCAAGCACATCCCATTGACCCCTATGGATTTTATCATCACACTGCTTGCTCAGTTATCACTAGTACACACACACACACACACACACACGAGAACAAATTCCCCAGTGTACATCCACAATTGAGTTCACAAGTGCCCAGCCAAACAAAAAGTTACAACAGCGCAACATGACAATATCCACCCATACACCCGGACAGCGCTGATCCCATGCTGTAACCCTAGGGCATTGTGGGCATTCTGCGACTGCAGTTGTACGCCTACCCATAGTTCATTCTTCTAAAAGTTTGGGCCCCTACTGTTTTTGCCAATGAATCAAGAGAACTTGTTCTGCCACCAAACTGCGTGCATCAGCCTAGTAATTTAATGTCGGAAACACAGAGGTGTGTGTGTGTCACTCTAAGACCATACCTCTTTTAGGTTGTTGATCTGCTGGATGTAGCTGGACTGGGCTGACTCAAGCTGGCTGATGTACCAGTACTGGTCTCTGCATTTCTGGAAGAAGGTTGGTGAACGCACCTGATAGCTGTTCAGGAGAGAGACAGCGCAATCAGCAGCCTCACAAGACCTCAACATAGACACGGCAAATAAAAATAATTGATAATGACATGGACTCTCACTGTAACGCGTGTAATAGCGTAATGTGTAGTACTAGTATAGCGTGTAGGAGCGTAATGGGTAGTACTAGTGTAGCATGTAGTAGTGTAGCATGTAGTAGTGTAGCATGTAGTAGTGTAGCATGTAGTAGTGTAGCATGTAGTGGTGTAGCATGTAGTAGTGTAGCATGTAGTGGTGTTAAATCACCGAAGGACAAGGGTGTCCGTCTGCATGTTGAGGTAGCCCTCGCTTGCCAGGAGGTCAAGTCTGAAGAAGCGATTGTAGCCCCAACACTCCCCCACCTCAAAGTCCGATGCAAACTCCCTGATGATGTTCTTAGTTGGGTCACTGGAGGCCTGGTGGACCATCTCCACACGGTACTCATACCTACGACACAAAGAGCACGGTGAAATAAAGCCAAATTAACATTATTTGAGAAATTGGAGAAAACATACTTAGAGGTTTCAGGTAGCCCGGCAGACAGTTCCAAGAACACTGATAGGTAGTTGCCACGCACCACACCGTTGCCGTCCTGGAGGGAAAACCAAAACTTTAAACCAGAAATCACAGGCGATGGAAGCCGATTTCAAAGCACATAAAATGGGTCAATGGTTCCTCCTCGGCTTAATTTATCTTTAGCTCTACCATTTGAAGATTCATTATTAACCCTGTTGTTGTATATCGGCCACTAATTCTGGAAATATTTTTGATGAGTATAAGAGGATGTCACCTTTGCTTCCACCCCTCGAATCATCCACTATAATTATGGGTTTTGTAAAACTTTAACAGAAATGAAATTAGTGGTGTATTGTTTGTTCACTCAGGTTGTCTTTCATCTAATATCAGGTTAGGGTTGTGACAGTATTTATGGGGCCCTATAATCCTCTATAGTCCCCTACAATGTATTGGGACAATTGGCTTGACAGGTTTTTTCTTGATGGTTCTTTGGGGAAGAGTACAGTTAATTTCTTATTTTGACCCCTATTTTTCTTATTTTTCTCCCCTCCCAGTTTGTCAAATTCCCAGTCATATCCTTGTCTGGTCATGAATGCTGGTGCCACAGATTAATAAACTAAATGGCCACTATTGACCATTGGCCCACAGCCTACACAAGGAGTCGCTTGAGCGCAGCATGACAAGACGCCCAGTCTGAATATCCAGCCACCCACCCCAAAGGACTATCCAATGACAGCACTGTGCTAATTCACACCGTTTCATGCTAGATCAACGCCGGAACCAGAAGAACCCTTGTCACTGGGATGCAGTAACCCTTGCCACTGTGCCTCATTTGAGCAAATTGCTAAAATATAAAAGTATCTGACATGTTTTTACATCTGCTCAAAAGCCCTTAATCACTAAAACTCAGCTCAGATTCTAACACAACAACGCTGGTCAGAAGTAAACACACAGATCCATGCCAAAGGCCCAGCTTCTGCTCCAGCTCCACCAGAAACACATTTCATTTTGGAAAAATGTAATCATGGAACAAATTCATGTTCATTCATGCAACATTGTGTGTTATCGAATTGCAGTAATTTGTCCACCTCAAACATATTCATCCTAACAGTATAGCTCCAGTTCTATATGTAGAGGTTTCAACCGTGCTTGAAAGGAGGCATGCAAATCTTTAGCAGCTAGATTTCTTCTGTGGAAAGTGTGTCTACTCACTGGGTAAACTTTCAGTCTCCAGCACAGTCCAGATATCTGCAGTGGTGGGCTGTAGACGGGATCTGCCCTCTGTCTAAGGGTGCTGTAGAAGCAACACAGGCATAGAAACAAGTCAGACAGGGTGAAGTCATTCATTTAAAAAGACAATTCCAACTGTCTTGGTTAAGTGTCACAATGAGAGAGAAATTGGTCATTATCATTGGCCACCATGTCGTCTTAATAGAGCAAATCTCCCAGCCGACTAATATCAGGCTAATACATGATCAGTCATAAGCTAATTAACAGCTAGAGTGTATGGACAAGCACAGCACAGGACCTGGCAACTCAAAACACTGTGGGCTATAGTGAACGTTCCCAAGGTTATTCAAAGACCGTTGATTTACATTTCTTAGACAAACACACACAAGCTAATTGCACAACATTTCCTGGATAAGATATTGATGTTTTTTTTTTTTTTACCTGAAGTTCGCCAGGACAAAAGTGCTTGAATCATAGGCAGGAACCAGCTCACTGTGGAGAGAAATATATAAAAAGCTTAACTACACATTGTAATATGAATCATCAAAAAGAAAAAGTACAGTAACTGTTCATAAACATAAAAGGATCATCCTTTGGGTGACATCAATGTGAACACATACAGCTGATATTGTCAATTCTAAAACACTTGATATCTTCCACCTGCGTAGGTTTTAAATATTTTTGAAGGCATTGATTACACATCAAGGTGAAGATGGCACCAACAGGACATTGCAAAGATCAGGACAACACTCCAAAATGTATCACTGGGCAAGAAGTCCATTAGTTAGTGTAACAAGAGGCCAACGGCAACCAAAAGGAGCAGCAGGAATTTCTGTCAAGAAGTGGGCACTCCCGACTTATTACAACCAATCCACATATTTCCCACAAGTCTGAAACCTGTGGGGTAGAGTGGCAAGACAGAAGCCATTTCTCCCCCAAAAAATTGTTAAACCTGTATACACTTTGCAAGAAGACACATTCAGTCTCCCAAAAACATGTGGTAGAATGTGTTATGCTCTGATGACACCAAAGTGAACTCTTCCGCAAATATATAGTCCAGGAATGCCTCGTTGATGGAGGCCTATCCAAACAGAATTCCTGCTGTAATCCAAGCAAAAAGTGCTTTAACAAAATATTACAATAGCTGTTCAGTGTACACACTCAGGCCAGTAGCTAACATGGGGAAAGGTGGATATGATCAGTAAAGGCTCCTTTCTGGCAACTCGACCATGCAGCCAATTTTTTTCGTTGTATCGTCGTATTGCGCTCCTTGAAACAAACACACAGTCTTTTTCCAGAGCAGCCTGTATTTCTCCTGAGGTTACCTGTGGGTTTTTCTTTATATCCCGAACAATTCTTCTGGCAGTTTTGGCTGAAATCTTTTTTGGTCTACCTGACCTTCTCTTGGTATCAAGTGATCCCCAAATTTTCCACTTCTTAATAAGTGCTTGAACAGTACTGACTGGCATTTGCAAGGCTTTGGATATCTTTTTATATCCTTTTCCATCTTTATAAAGTTCCATTACCTTGTTACGCAGGTCTTTTGACACTTATTTTCTGCTCCCCATGGATCAGTATCTAGCCTTCTCAGCACATCTATGTGAGAGCTAACAAACTCATTGATTATTTATACACAGACAATAATTGCAATTTAAAAGGCCACAGGTGTGATAAATTCACCTTTAATTGCCATTTTCACCTGTGTGTGTCACCTGGTGTGTCTGTAACAAGGCCAAACATTCAATGGTATGTAAACTTTTGATCAGGGCCATTTGGGTGATTTCTGTTATCATTATGATTTAAAAAGGAGACAAACTATTGTGTGATAATAAATGGCTTCATATGATCACTATCCTTAAAGTCAGCATGATCACTCATTTTCAAAATCAATGCCAAAATGTCACAATTTCTGCCATGGTATGCAAACTTGAGCACAACCGTATATAGATTTACTGAAATCACCAAGCTGTATTCAGAGACATACAAATTGAATCCATTAGTTCTTCTGACTTGAGGTAAGTAGAATAAAGCCCTTTCAAAATCACTTCAAGAGGAGGAGTACTTTACTATTACAAGAAGTTGTGTTTTTGGTAAAAGATGCTAAACTAAACCAAGAGACTGTTTGTATTCCTCTAATCCTATTTTTTTGGCAATTTATTCCAGTTTCCGCTCTAAAAAGTATACAATATATACAGAAATACACAGAGACACACATCAAAACATGTTCTATGAGCTGAAATGATCAGGAGACCATTAGCTAGGTCTGGGCCCAGGCAATTCAAGTTATTTAATTGATTTTTTTTTACGGTTGATCTTTTCTTACCTGGTGAAGTCTGGCGGGACTGGAGTGGTGACAAAGGACTGCATAGGCTTGCGATGAACCTGCTGGAACATAAGCAGGATCTCTGGGCTCTTGGAAATCAACTCACTCTTACTGCAGGAGCGCAGCTGGAGGACAGAGGAAAAAAAACAGACAACTGAAAAGCTCTGCAGAGCAACACCTGAACAACATCCATCACCTCAACTCTTAACGGCATCTCATTTCAACAGAAAGTTTCACAGGCCATAAAATAAAAAAATAAAAACACACTAGATTGTGACTTAAGAGTGGTGAATTGATAAGAAACACCCATGTGAAGGTTTGAGTGCAGCTTATTGCTCTTCCTGAAGGGACTGTGAATAAAGCATTAGAGACCCTGAGACGAGTCCTGAAAGATTCAGGTGGCTGAATGTAGATGGGTGACAGACAGGTAAAGCCTACTCCCTCAGAAGTCTGGCAATTTCATCTAGGCTACGGTTTGAAATCCCTGAAATGTGATGTGCCGATTTGTTAAACTCGTGCCTTATGAATGAATCGAACACCAAGAAACCTTGGTCTATCACATTCATGTTGAATCAAGGCCAACCACCAGGTTTGTTGAAGTTCCAACTCTCACAATACAAAAAGTCAGTGTGAGTAGTTTGAAGCAGCTTCCTATCCTCTCCCATGTTTATCTTCACTGATGTGAAAGAACGGCACCAGTAAAAGCACATTGTGGTCACTAACATCTTTGCTTTGACCAGACAGTGCAGATGAAGAAGAGGAAAGATATAGCCTCTCTAGACCGAAGTCAAAATAAACAGATAAAGACCATTGGTGGCCCGGTGCCTCCACTCCCTTGGCTTCCTGCTACCCAGTGTGCTGCGCAGTACAGCCTGCCAGTCCAACACTGAAAACACTCACTTTACATTCCCCTCTTAAACACCTGCCTCCACAAACCAGAGGACAACGCAGTATGCCCTGCAAGAAACAAACCCTTTCAAGCACGTACAACATCCACTTGTAGAGAGACCCATGTTGCTTAAATTGCCTTGTGGCTTATTGGAGGTCAATGTTCAAATATAGCATGATGTACACTGGAATGCTGGTGTGATTTATGATGTACGCCGGAATGCTGGTATGGTGCAGCTCCACACACCTGATGCTCCACCTCTTGCAGGAGAGACTCCAGTAACTCAGTCTCCTGGGTGAGTGAGGTCTTCTGACCTGTTGTGGGAGAAGGTGTTCATTTAAAAAAAAAACGAACGGTTTCAGTGACACAGAAGGGTATTCCGGCAACGACAGAACTCTGAAACGCTGAAATAAGAGTACCCATGAGGGTGATGAGTTTGTTCTTGAGCTGGTTGTCAAGACGGGCGATCATCATCTCTACTGCATTACGAATCTCGCGCACTCGCTCGTCCTTGGCTCCTCGCACTGCTTCCACGTTCCTCTCCTGACAGACCCCAGACACATAGGCAATGAGGGCAAAGACTTTTGCACGGTTGTAATGTATTTTGGCAACTCCTTGCATTATAGAGGGACATCGAAGGAGACGTTCCATTACTACAGAGGAGAATTAGTGTGGTGTCCTTGCGCCATCTAGTGGCTAAACCCAGCACACAGCAGTGGTGAGACAGACGCCTCCATGTATTCTTGTAAGCTAAATAAATAATACCGTAAAACAACCCAACAATGCCATTAAAATATATATAAATAAAAGACAGTCCCTCTCACCACTTCCTGCACCAGGCTAATGAGCTCCATGAGGCGTCGGCGGAGCTTGGCCACCTCCTCGTTCACCTTGGTCACATGCTGCTCATAGATCTCAGCCAGAGGTTTGAAAGTGTGGCCCCCGTGCTTGGGGAAAGAGAGAGGGGTAAACGATCGGTGAACAAATATGGAGGGACAGGCTGACACGGCACTTGTGTTACACCCACTGAGAACACGCCTCCGCGGGTCACTTACCATGCCTCCCCAGAGAGCACACTGGTGACAGATGCACTTCTTACAGGTCCAGCAGAACACGCTCAACTTCTCATGGTGGGTCTCACACCTGGAGACAAACCGCAGACAGGCCACTGACAAGACTGATTCATCCACACTCTTTTAAAACATCCTGCGGAGCATCGTCAGCAAAGCAAGTCACAAACAATGAGCCATTTATAGACTTGTCCTACTTTATAATGTGCTGCGCCAAATTGTCTAGCTGAAAGGACACATTGTACTCAAGGTTGCCATTGCTTCACTCTACAGGTACCGACTAAATTTAGATGAATGGGGTACAGGTTGTTTTCAAGGTCTTCCATCCTAACATTAATATGGCATGGCTAGAGAGGGAGATGGGGCTGAGATGGTGATGAATGGGGCTGCGGGACACAGGGGACGCTGGAACCCACTTGTCCTTGTCGTTCTCTTCGTGTTTGGAGAGGTTGCAGAGCTGCAGGGTGTCCAGCTGCTGGGTGACCTCCTCAGCCCAGCGACAGTTCACCAACTCCCTCAGCTGCAGTGGGGCTCTGACACAGACAGGCACGCAGTCAGACAGGCACGCAGTCAGACAGGCACGCAGTCAGACAGGCACGCAGTCAGACAGGCACGCAGTCAGACAGGCACGCAGTCAGACAGGCACGCAGTCAGACAGGCACGCAGTCAGACAGGCACGCAGTCAGACAGGCACGCAGTCACTTAAATGTCCTTAATAATAGGCTGGCTGAATTGTAGTATGGTTCTAGGCCAACATCAAAGTAGCAGGCTACCCTTGGTCTCATTCCCTGCAAGGGATTCAGAGTACTGTGTTCCAACACAGAAGGGCTTACCGACAGTGTGGGCATTGGGCTCTCTGCTCAGTCAACCAGCGCTGTCAATAGGAGAAGGTACAGATGAGATTGTGACACTGGATTGAGTTGTTTTATACACCATGTCAAATACTGATGAGTGCATCTACTGTACATCCAAGAGCATATTTGTAGCCTGAAATGTCAGCGTATACACTGCAAGGACAATTTTACAATACCTCAAACTAATTTTAAATTAGTAAATGATAGCGGGGGTACTGATTTCTCCACCAAACTAGAAAAGTAGGTTACTGAAGCTTCTGCTTTATTTACTATGCTGCAAGTTATAACATACAAATGATATTCCATAATAAAAGGTATATTCCATATGGGCTGAGCTAGGCCCGTGACTTGGTCTTATTGCCAGTTTCATCAGACCCACCCGTATGCAGCTGAAGCAGCAGAGTTTGGAGCAGTGGGGACAGAGCCGAGCATCACGCAGCTTCTCCATACAAATGAAACAGCGGAACACCTCCGCAATACTCTGTGTGGGGAGAGAGGGCTCATGGAGACATTCAAATAAAACTAGAACCACATCTGCCTAAGAGTCAGCAGGCTCTTGTAGCGTGGGTTATGATGCAGACCTAACTAGAAAGGAGTAACTTTGTGCATCAACTGTACCAAATTACCTAATTGCATTCAGAGGTTCTATCGTTTTCCTGGATAATTTATTGCTCTGAATATACGTAATATCAAATTTTTTAACAATCTGATGTAAATGACTCCCTGGTTGGGAGAGCCACAATATTTGGCACCACTTACCAGGAAACATCACTCCTGTGTTCCAGTTCCTGTGTTGGAGTTGATAATCCATGTTTATCATTTTAAAAGGCTAATCATTAGGTAACCCTTTTGCGATTATGTTAGCACAGCTGAAAACAGATCCTAAACTAGTGTACAGAAGGCTTGTTTTATTGCTTCTTTAATCAACACAAAAGCTTTCAACCGTGTTAACATTATCACAAAATGTTTTTCTAATGACCAATTAACCTTTTAAAATTATAAACTTTAATTAGCAAACAATGTGCCATTGGAACACAGGAGTGATGGTTGCTGATAATGGGCCTCTGTAGATATTCCACTAGAAATCAGCCATTTCCTGCTACAAAAGTCATTAACAACATTAACAATGTCTACACTGTATTTATGATCAATTTGATGTTATTTTAATGAACAAGAAATGTGCTTTCCCTTCAAAAAGAAGGACATTTCAAAGTGACCCCAAACTTTTGAACGGTAGCACTTCCAAGCTCAAGTGAACTCCAATCCATTTCTGAACTGGAGGGATATTCTAGTTGTAGAGATGGGTATTTACCTAAAATCTACAGTGGGGATAACCGGTGGCATACATGAGCATTTATAGTGGTGTGAAAAGCTGAAACACACCTCAACACTTTGTTCATCCATCTCAGCCAGTGTGGGTTTTTTTTCGAGTACAGGAACAGGTAAAATCTCAATCCCAGTCCTATATTCATTGAGAGAAGAGAACAGAGGTGGTTTAATTCTGACAAACATTGTAATTGCAAAACCTTAAATCAAAGCTTAAATGTTTTTCAACTAAACATTGGAGTGTATTCATTGTACCATTAAAAACCTAAAGTTTCGTAAAACAGAATCAACAAATTCGTTACACAAAATCAGGAGTCACCGATCCTAATTTGTCGAATAGAAACTCGGAAGAAACCTTTCGCAACTAAAACGTTGTTTGTCGGAATTAATACACCCAGCTGTATCCAATAAATGCAAATAAAAGGAATAGTTAATCTAGCCAAAATGTTGTTACTTTTCACTTACTTAGAAGGTGTCCTTTCATCAGTTCTGTCTTCCAAACTAATATTGGTTTTCAATAACTTCAACCTTCCTTTGACAAACAAACTAACTGATTTTCTTAGCAAACGTTATTGCAATTTCCAAAACTTTAGGTAGCTGGTGACTGAGACTAGCTAGGTACAGAGTACTGTCAGTAGCAATATGCAGTATCTACTAGGCATTAAACTAGCAATTACAATTGTTGGAACATTGCCATTGGACATGGAGTTCAACAATATCTAAATAGCTTCCGAATCAACATACACGAAACAAGAAAGGTGCACACTATGAAAGTGAACTCAAATAGATAATGTCGCAAGCTAAGAAATGTTAGCTAGCTAAAGGTAACGTTAGCCATCTGTCTATGCTAGACAGTTAGCTAGCTAACGCGTTACTGTAGCTGGTTGATTACCATACCTTCCCAGGTGCTAGATACTGTAGCTGGCTATTCCTCTTTCTTCAAAAAGGCATTTATAGCAGCACTGATGATGCAGATGATGTTCCAATAGATACTAATTTTGATTTATAAAATTGGTCAGCCTATTAACACCCACTGCACTGTCTTCTTAATAATAAATGAATTGCAGTTGGCATATAGCATCAAGCTATTGACCTAGCTAGTAGCCCAACTGACTGCTGTATTGTAAATATGTAAATCATACAATGAAATAAGGCTTCATTAGATTATACATCTGAACGCTTGTATGTAAAATTTACATCGTCTTCGCAATCGATGGCTAAGTTTGTTTTCCTTCCATGATGCAGGTTATCTTCTGCAGCAGCTATCACCATTGGAAACCATTTCCATGTTTATCGCGAGTTCTTTGGACAGTGCATCAACCAATGAAAAACAGGTAACGCGATGGAAGGCGGTATCTTTCTCCCTGCTAGCCAATGGGCAAATAAGCATTTATCTGATGGGAATAGTAAGGTGACACACCCATTTGCTTATCTTGGATGCTGCACTGTGCTGCACAGCACTTAATTCCACGACTGAAAGGTTCTTAACAAGCGCCACACACAACTAAAATTGTATTGGTGTAAGCAAAAATACAAAATACATTTAAAGTGTTGAATAGAGAAACTCCCAGTAATACAATTACATATTTTGGTATGAAAGCAATGTCCATTAAAGGGCGTGTCAAACCTAAATAGGAATATTTGACCTTTGCCTGAATGCAGTTTTAAATACTTATTCAAATCCACCCAATAATAATTTTAAACAAATGTAAATTATAATTATTAACATTTTTTAAAAGTAATCTACATATTGACAGTTCATATTTCTGTCAGAATTGAATTTAGAAATATGTACTAACACCAAAACAAATACATGAAAAAGTAACAACGTTGTGAAATTGAATAATTAGCTAGCTACATCCTTTCATTATTCTCCCCATGCATTCCTTCCATGCATGTGCAAAACCAAGGTTACTTACATCAACAACTTAGACTATGATCAAAACTGTAATGTAGACTTTCCACTAAGAAATGCCTTCTGAAGAGGATTTGGACCTGAGGGAAAGATTGACCCACATGCCACATACAGAACGCCTAAAGACAAGCAGAGTTTCATTCTGTAGATACAGGGCCAAATTAAAGAGCCATTTTTAATGTCCCCAGTGAACCTGAATAAATGTAAGTCTTCCATTCAGGCTAGCCCCATCGAGACACCTCATTCCATTTTGAGAAGCTGCCCAGCTATACCCACGGTGAGCCTTGATGAACAGCTGTGTGCTCAGAACAGTTTCAACAGGGTGGCCAAGTGGGTCCAGTAGTTATTTTGGGTTGGCACAATAATTGATAAAAATGAACATAGAACTAATAATTTAGATACATAAGTACACCTTCTAGACTGTGAAACTTCAGAGACAAAGTAGACAAAAAGTAAAAATAATTGTCAACCTTCCATGTTCCATTAAGCTATATTAAAACATCTCATCTTTGGGGAGACAGTTGGGGAGGGCAGTGGGGTGGACAACCTTCACAGCACTGCCACCGCCTGGTAGCTTTGGATGAATAGGCATCCATCCACATGGATGCATAAAGAAAATACTTTTTCTTGATTATCCTTCAATTAGGAATAGATTAAGAGTCACAAACAACAATAATATATGTATTTATGATGTCCTCCCCCATCACTTTCATAGACAGAATAGAGCTATAGAGCCTAAGAAAATCTTCAGTGCTACCACTACTAAATTGTCCAAGTTAGAAACAAAGAATACATCTGCCAAGTACAACTTAAGACTTAATAAACAATGTCATTATTCTATTATATCCAGTAAGATTTCTAAAGCTCCAGTACAGCTGAATGTTAAAGGTAATTGCTTGAACATACTTGTTTTGATCTGAAGAAAAGGTTATCTGTTGCGATATGACTCCGAACCCCCAGACTGCACTACACTGCCCCCATCCTATCTATTTAGATCAACTCTGGTCAGCATTTCAACCATAAGATGTCAGTCGCAAAACGTTTTCTGTGCAGGCAAGATGTGAGGGTATTTAGTGCGACTTCACAAGCAACATAACATGAACATTGTCTGTGAAATTGGTGTGAAGGAGAGAAAAAACATTCCTGACAGATTTTAATTCCAGTGGTTTATTCAGTGAAAGGCAGATAAATACACTTCCAATAGTCCTTGCAAAACCGGACTATTTTATGAGTTACATTTCCATAATAAATAATGATTTGCCGTTCATTTTAAAAAGTTGACAGAAATATACACATACTTGCTTACAAATCTCCTTAGCAGTCCATCACAGTTGATTTGTTTTAGAGTTATCTCTGATGGTGTGAGGGATATTGACTCATTACAACCAGGGGCTTATATAGCTGATTCAATGTACTGTAGATAGAAAACTATGACCGAGTACCATGCAGTAAGCAGATCTGGGCATTAATGAGTGTCCCTTAAAACTTGTGCCCCAGCAGAATAGTCTGCAGGTGTCACCCATCCACCATTATATCTACCATGTACCATAAGCCATCTCCATACATCAGCATTTCACTGGCGTTTTGTACATAGCTCAAGTAAGTTGTTTTAGTCAAGCTTTTGGTTTCCATCCAATCTATTCCAAGAATAACAACACAATGTTAGGATGCCTCTCCCAATTCAAAGACATGCAGAAATTAAAACATGAAGTCTTGTATACAGTGCCTCTCAACAGTACTCAAACCCTTGGACTTTTCCTCATTTTATTGTGTTACAACTTACACTCAAAAGGGATTTAATTTTGAGTTTTTGCCAGTGATCAACAAAGTGATCAACAAAGTGATCAACAAAGTGATCAAAGCATAAAATTAACTCAGCAAATTGTAATAAATGTATTGCAAATATATAACAGAAAATAAATGACTGCATAAGTATTCACCCCTTTAGTCAATGTTTGGTAAAGAAACCTTTGGCATCAACTACAGTCTCTATGGGTAAATCTATGACAGCTTTGCACATATGAACACAACAATTCTTGCCCATTCTACTTTGCAAAATTGTTCAAACTGTAAAACTGGATGGGGATTTTAAGTGAATAGCAATTTCCAACTCTTTACACATTCTCAATTGGATTAAGATCCTGGTTTTGACTGGGCCCATCAAGGACATTCACAGACTTGTCTGGAAGCTACTCCAGCATTATCCTAGCCATGTGCTTTGGGTCATTTTTGTGCTGAAAGATTAATCTTCATCTCAGTCTGATGTCCTGTGCACTCTGGATCGCATTTTCTTCAATTAATCAATTAATCAATCAAATGTATTTATAAAGCACTTGTCACAAAGTGCTTTTACAAAACACCCTGCATTTTGTGACGTTCATCCTTCCATGATGTGCAGTGTTGACTTGGGCCAAACACAGAGCCTAGTACAGACGCTCATGTCACCACATAATCTTTTTCCACTTGGTCTCAAAATCTCCCACATATCTTCTGGCAAACTCTAGCTGAGTTTTTGACAACAATGGCATTCTTTTTGCCACTCCATAAAGGCCACTTTTGTGAAGCACCCAGTCAACAGTTGCAGTGTGCACAGTGTCTCTCCGCTCAGCCGTGGAGGATTGCAACTCCTTTAAAGTTGCAGGGGGCTTTTTGGTGGTCACCAGGACTACTGCCCTTCCTACTCGGATACTCCGTTTTTGAAGACACCCTGTTCACGTTAATTGCAGACAGGTAGTATTACAGGTAGTATTCGATGTATTACATGATTTCGAAAGACAATTTGTTGTACCACATCTCATTCAGGTGCCATAGCAAAGAGGGGCGATACTTATGCAATTAATTATTTTCTGTTTTCTATTGTAATCTCTTGTAATTAATTTAGAACAATTTGCTGATTTTGTTTTTCACTTCGACATAATGGACATTTTGATTTAGTGTTGTAACAATAACATTCAGAAAAGTCCACGGTGAAAGGACTACACCCAGATCACACCCTGAACCACGTCACCAGTCCCTTGGACATAACTCACTCCCTCAACCAAGCCATCCATCCCCTGAACACAGCTCACTCCCTCAACCAAGCCATCCATCCCCTGAACACAGCTCAATCCCTCAACCAAGCCATCCATCCCCTGAACACAGGTCACTCCCTCAACCAAGCCATCCATCCCCTGAACACAGGTCACTCCCTCAACCAAGCCATCCATCCCCTGAACACAGCTCACTCCCTCAACCAAGCCATCCATCCCCTGAACACAGCTCACTCCTCAGATCCCAATTCTAACCACCTGTTCACACGTTTCCCATCTTGTGTACCTTAGCCTCTCTCCAGGATCTTAAGTGTTTGGACCTTGTTTTGCCTTATTCAACCACATTTTCAAGTCCACCTTGTGTTTAAAGTCATTTCAATAGACCCTGCGCATGAAACCAGCTCCTGTGTCTGTGGTATTTCATTACACAGGGGGGATAAATACTTTTTAGAGGCTCTGTACATCCTGTTTCCCTAGGCTGGTGAACACTCAATTCATATTCCAATGATATCTCATTATAATTAAATAAACAGGTATGCTATCAAGCTTAAGGACAAGCACACATTTTACATACACACTATCACTCCAAAAAAAATTTTTTTTTATCAGCCAGACAATTCTGCACCATCACACAAACTGAATTATAAATATAGCAGCAATACACCAAGGAGGGCTTCAAACAATGGAACACTCTGTATTCAAGTGACAAACGGTGACAGAGTTGACTGAGTAGTATTACGGACTCTTGAAATGCTAAATGTTACATTACACTGCCCTCCAACAGCTTTTACACCCCCAATAAATGTTCTGTCCATTTACATTTAAGCTGTTCAGCAGACACTCTGATCCAGGGTGACTTACTGCTGGGGGGGTCCCTTTTAAAGCATTGTTCCTTTGGGGACATGGGATCCTTTCCCTATGTTAGCAAAACCTCGTAGTTTGCAGCACCTGTACACCAACACTATGGTATTACTGTGCAATGTGCTTCCATGGTTTACATGCTTCTGCATTACAATGCCTCAAGGGCCTTTTACAGTACATGAGAAGTACCTGGTGGTCTTCCTGGTCAGGTTATATTATTAGGAACAACTCTAGATCCAGAGTTAAATACATACGAATGTCTCTACTGTTACATACAGTGGTGAGAACAAGTATTTGATGCATTGACGATTTTGCAGGTTTTCCCACTAAGAAAGCATGTAAGATGTCTGTCATTTTTATCATAGATACACTTCAACTGTGAGAGACGGAATCTAAAACATAAATCCAGAAAATCTCATTGTATGATTTTTAAGTAATTAATTTTCATTTTATTGCATGACATAAGTATTCGATACATCAGAAAAGCAGAACTTAATATTTTACTTATAATAAAAATTACAGACTTCTACATGCTTTGTAAGTGGGAAAACCTGCAAAATTGGCAGTGTATCAAGTACTTGTTCTCCCCACTGTAACTGACATCTGAAATGAACAAGAGTAGTTGTAGATCCTTAATTCATACTTAAAGTTTGGGGTAGTTTGGGATTTTGGCAACTAAGCCCTTTACGTACTTCCCTAGATTCAGATGTGCATGTGGATAACATGTTTTTGCTTCTGCACCCATTATGAAGGATGTGTTGTTAGAACATGCTAACTAGCTCAACAAAAGTGAACTAGTCTACCACATGCTAGCAGTTTACATAGACTTCTAGACATTGCCCTAATGCAATGCCATTGCCTTAATGCCAACACTAGTAGAAAACTCCAGATTCAAACTGCATGCAGAAAAATACAAAGAGTATCAACAAGGTAATCTGAATTTGGGGAGGTAAATAGCCTTATTGCCAAAATCTCAAACCACCCCCTTAAGACTAAGCACTCTATGCTAGCATTATAAATATTACTTGAGAGCATACATGGGGCATACTTACATGACAGAAAGCTTTAGACCTTTGGTTTTCCCCTGTTGAGCAAAATTAGATTGCAGGAGCAATCTAGGGGCTAGGAGCAAATCATATATAAAGTACACAGTTCTGCAGAGTTCATTCTATTTCACAAGGTGCATAAATCAGCATTTCCCAAACAGCAGCTATCTAAAAATACATACCCCTTTCCTAAGCACAAAGTGGATAACTAATCTTTGCGTATCAAAGTTTGCCATCTGTGTCTTTGTACCAGGGGTTTATATGTAGCAACGTTAAGTATCCCTTAACGTTGTGTAATGCAAGTTCAATTCTGTGTATGTGAACATGTACTTGGTGAATAAAGGTGACACTGATTTAGAGGGGTGCAAACGTTAACCGAATGCCATATATTGCAGGAGTCTATATGATCTGAATAGGGCTTTTCTAAAAGGAGCATGCAGGAATACTGTATAGATTTATTCCATTTCAGTCCCTAAACCCCTTTAATGAAATGTTTGATGTATTCAGGGATGGGCAGTATTTATGATACAATACCTAATTTGAAATACAAAATAGTATTTTGTATTTGATAGGGTTGATGAAAATGGCTTTATATTTTGTATCAAAATAATTTATTGTTTTGTATTTTGTAGTTAAAAAATACGGTAAAATACTTTATGATGTCATCATAAGTCTACATGATGACATCATAAAAAATGCTGCCTCTGATTGGTGCCTACTAAGTAATTTGATCAGATTGTTGAGATCCGAACACTCAAATTGATCCGTACCCAAAGAAGGTCAAGGTGAGAAACATGTAGGTTGCCAGCTTTCCATCGATTTTTTTTGCATAAATTGCTACAATTTTTTAAAGTTAATGTTAAGTTTTGGTGTTCGTTTGAGTAGCCTAGGCTAAATTGTTGCTAAATTGAGTCAGTGTTGCTGATGCAAAGTAGGCCCTTCATTACCAAACACCAAGTAACTAAATTAAGATAAAATTATTAGTCATTAGCAAACTTTTAAACATTAAACTGTTGGTTAATTTAAAACTAACCTTCATCTGGGTGATCACAGGGATTTGAATATTAAAAGCTGTTGCTATCAAACATTGCCTACTTAATCAACTGTGTCAGTTTACTGGTGAAGGGATAGATTAAATAGACTGATAGATGGAATCAACTGAGTCAGTGTACTGGTGAAGGGATGAATCAAATAGACTGTTAGATGGAATCAACTGAGTCAGTGTACTGGTGAAGGGATAGATTAAATAGACTGATAGATGGAATCAACTGAGTCAGTGTACTGGTGAAGGGATGAATCAAATAGACTGATAGATGGAATGAACTGAGTCAGTGTACTGGTGAAGGGATGAATCAAATAGACTGATAGATGGAATCAACTGAGTCAGTGTACTGGTGAAGGGATGAATCAAATAGACTGATAGATGGAATCAACTGAGTCAGTGTACTGGTGAAGGGATAGATTAAATAGACTGATAGATGGAATCAACTGAGTCAGTGTACTGGTGAAGGGATGAATCAAATAGACTGATAGATGGAATAAACTGAGTCAGTTTACTGGTGAAGGGATAGATTAAATAGACTGATAGATGGAATCAACTGAGTCAGTGTACTGGTGAAGGGATGAATCAAATAGACTGATAGATGGAATCAACTGAGTCAGTGTACTGGTGAAGGGATGGATCAAATAGACTGATAGATGGAATAAACTGAGTCAGTGTACTGGTGAAGGGATATATTAAATAGACTGATAAATGGAAGGTTTGCAAAGGGATTTAATGCTCCCTTGTAAAAGTTTAGTATTTTTAAAATACAGTATTTTATTTTGATACATTGTGTGGCTGCTGTATTTTGTAGTTTATTTTGATACACTTAAAATTTAAGTATTTAGTATCTTATTTTAAAATACATTTGGTGTATCTTTGCCCATCTCTGGATGTATTAATACTTGACTTCACCAGACTGAGATAGTAAGATTCATAAATGAGTCAAGAGTCAAGGGGCCAGAATGGACCAAATCCAACTTGTTGAAACAATGTTTAAAATGTTAAGAGTGAAAACAGGAGGAGACTGCCACTTCCTGAAACTTGCCATAATGAAAAGCCAATGACAGCTCAAACCATTACTGAGAGGTAGGGTCATTAGTTGAAGAAGCCCTATGTCGCCTCCCATTCTGGGGACACATTACCCAGCAAACACCTGGGGCGTCAGGGGCGGTGGCAGAAGGTCGTTTTCCACGTCGGAGTCAATGGCAGAAGGGGCAGGAGGACGGATCTCCAGCGGGTACTTCTCCATAATCTCCTGGACCTCTTGCCCCACACTCTCCTGCCAGGTCATCAAGTCGCTCTGAAGGCTCTGCGCTGCCGCCAGAACCCTGTCCTGTCGGCCTCCCAGTCCCGACAAGAGCTCCAGGTTCTGGTAGACCTTGGCCAGGGCTGGGCTGGAGACAACAGGGCCAGGGTCCACCTGAGGCCAGCTGCTGTCCGTCTCAGGCCTGCGAGGAGAGGCCTGGCCCGACATGTAGCGCTCAAAGTCCTCAGGGTCCAAGTTCAGGGACTGGGCGTCCAGTTTCTCTATGAAGGCAACTGCACAGCACTAAACAGAGAGGACACAGCTATATTCCAGAAAGGTGTGCTTGGTTACCATAAACCTGGTGCGCTCGTAAGGGAATGAGGTGGAATACTTACCAGGTTGGTGAAGTAGTATCCATCCTCCCCGGTCATAAGCCTGCTGGGGTTGCAGAAGCGGGTGATGTACTGGATGTTGGACTGCAGGCGTGGAGGATTGGCCTTCAGGACAATGTAGATCAGGGTGGGCAGGAAGTCATCTGCCGAGGCTGGCTCACTCTTGGTGATCTTGATGGCGCTGAAGATGTGCTTGCTGCAGCGTGTGATGCATGCTAGCTTATCCCTGGGGACCCGCTTGGAGTCCATCTCAATGACGTCTGTGACAGGACACACATGCGCCAGACCCATTTCACAGTCGTGTCCACAGTAAACAGAAGTATCTAAAGAAATATTCTGAATAACAGACTTACAGCATGCCTGCAGCGTATGCTTCATTAGATGTACTATTGCCCATCTGTGAGTTTAAAACACCGGTTCAGGAAGAGTGTTCAGTGCCAGTAGAAAATATTGGCCTCCTTTCAGTTACTCTATTTTTCACAATTACTATAATTCTGTTATCACATCCTCAAACATAACATGATATTAGATAAGTGAACGACATTCTGATATAATCTAATTTACCCTAACACGTGTTAGGCTGCACCATAAGAACCTCTGCCAAAAAATTACACTGGATAACACATTATTGACCTCATAAATCAATCAAATGTATAAAGCCCTTTTTACATCAGCAGTTGTCACAAAGTGCTTATACAAAACACCCAGCCTGAATCCCCAAGGAGCTGTGGCTAGGAAAAACTTCCTAAAAGGCTGTGAAACATGGGAAGAAACCTAGAGAGGAACCAGGCTTGGAGGGGTGACCGGTCCTCTCATGGCTGTGCCGGGAGAACATTTTAAGAGCACAAAGTCTATGCTAGGGTACTGGAGAGGAGAATACGGCCGATAGTAGAACCTCGGATTCAGGAGGAACAGTGTGGTTTTCGTCCGGGCCGTGGAACACTGGACCAGCTCTATACCCTCTACAGGGTGATGGAGGGTTCATGGGAGTTTGCCCAAACAATCCACATGTGTTTTGTGGATTTGGAGAAGGCATTCAACTGTGTCCCTCACGGCATCCTGTGGAGGGTGCTTCGGGAGTATGGGTCCTGGGTCCTTTGCTAAGGGCTGTCAGGTCCCTGTACGACCGAAGCAGGAGCTTGGTTCGCATTGCCGGCAGTAAGTCAGACTTGTTCCCAGTGCATGTTGGACTCCGGCAGGGCTGCCCTTTGTTGCCGGTTCTGTTCGTAATTTTTATGGACAGAATTTCTAGGCGCAGCCAGGGGCTGGAGGGTGTCAGGTTTGGGGACCACACAATTTCGTCTCTGCTCTTTGCGAATGATGTTGTCGTGTTGGCCCCTTCAAACCAGGACCTTCAGCATGCATTGGGACGGTTTGCAGCCGAGTGTGAAGCGGTTGGGATGAAAATCAGTACCTCCAAATCCAAGGCCATGGTCCTCAGTCGGAAAAGGGTGGCTTGCCCACTTCAGGTTGGTGGAGAGTTCTTGCCTCAAGTGGAGGAGTTTAAGTATCTAGGGGTCTTGTTCACGAGTGAGGGAAGGATGGAACGGGTGATTGACAGACGGATCGGTGCAGCTTCTGCAGTAATGCAGTCGATGTATCGGTCTGTCGTGGTGAAGAAAGAGCTGAGCCGCAAGGCGAAGCTCTCGATTTACCAGTCAATCTACGTTCCTACTCTCACCTATGGTCATGAGCTTTGGGTCATGACCGAAAGGACAAGATCCCGGATACAGGCGGCCGAAATGAGCTTTCTCCGCAGGGTGGCCGGGCGATCCCTTAGAGATAGGGTGAGAAGCTCGGTCACCCGGGAGGAGCTCAGAGTAGAGCCGCTGCTCCTCCACATCGAGAGGGGTCAGCTGAGGTGGCTTGGGCATCTCTGCTTAGACTGCTGCCCCCGCGACCCGGCCCCGGATAAGCGGAAGAAGATGAATGAATGAATGAAAATTGTAGTAATTAATAAATGCATGCATAGCAGCGGTCAAGCATGGTGGTGGTGGTATGATGTTTTGTTAACTCGCATACCCTTAATCTAATTACAGGTTTTGATTGAAGATCTGATAATTCAGTGCAACAACAAATCTGAAAATCTGAAAATGCTTTAAAAATACTTTGTCACAGCACCCTGGCAGAAAGGAATATGTCTCAATGGGCTTTTCCTGGTTAATCAAATGGTTAAATAATAGATTTAACAAAAAGGAAGCACTGCAGTGTTCTCTAAATAAAATATACATAACTACGATTGATTTAAATAGGATAAGTCGAGTCCTATCAATATCTCACCTGTTATTGCTTTGACCACATTCTCTGACACCTCGGGGATCTCCTCATCCACTGGCACACAGAGCATCTGAATGTCCACCCAGTGCAATGCCCTATAAACGCCATGGAGTGGTGGGTGAGAGAGACATCCACATAGACACAAACACCTATAATGTCAAAAACACTCACCCAAATACACACAGTTACACAAACACCTGCATAGTCATTACAGACTGTTCACTATCACATTTCATTAACAATTTAAACAATTCAAACAATAGCTGCACTCCAGATCGCCAAATTAACCAGTCGATGGCATGGGCATACTCCAGTATGAAATGTGATATTTACCAAATTGATCAAGGTACGTTATGTTTCAAGTAAAATGTTTATATGAAAGTGAATATAGTTAGGGTTATTCTGATATTTATGTTGGTATTACGGGAAGATGCATTTCCTAGCCAATTAGCCACTGTGCTTTAAAAGTATGGCTAACGTTTACAAGACTGAACTCAAACAATAACACAACAGTCTCCTCCTCCTCTTCCCTTACCTAACAGGATCAGAATAGTATTGGCAAGTCCGGTCTCTTAATTTTAACCCTTCGGTTCCTCAATCAAAATCTTCCTTTTCGACTTTTTTGGAAAGGAAAGGAAAAGGTTCAGTGGTGTCTTAATTTTCCCCGGAGCTGTATTGTGGCATTATTTAACTTATTATACATTGTGTATAAATAAAGGTTGAATAAAAATAAAATACAAATATTTCTAAATGGTTAATCTGATATGGATAAAAATATCCCAACATTAAAGCTAACAGTCTGTTCTTTAACTCTATCATCACTGTATTTTTTTAATCAAATCTGGACTACACTGAATATTGTTGTCATATTTACTTTATTTGATAATGTATATGGTAGTCTGGTTTTGGTTGGAGTAGCCCTTTAAGACAGACACTTCGGAAGGGAGGAGTAAACTATTGAGTAAACCTCCTTCAAATCGTTGACTGACAAATGTCAGCACTATTCTGGTGTGAGGTAAGCAGACCATGGAGTAAGAGAATTTGCTTTTAGAAAATATGCAGCTTAATACAGAGAAAGAACAACCAGTGGGAGAACATCCAGACGACAGAAAAGAGAAATGTTACCAGTTTTCCCAAGCCATGCTGGCTGATGTCAAGATTGCCTGAAATGGAAGGAGTTATTCATCTAAATACAGAAAAGTGGGATCTTTTTTTAAATAAATATAATAATTTGGGTGTTTTACCAGGTAATTCAATAAAAAATGTAATTGCTTCCTGAATGGTATTGTTAAGAGCCAGGAACTCATTATTCTAATGTCAGTATTGACCAGAATGTGTACATAGGGTTGTTTTGTCAGTTGCATCTAAAACAGGGCTGTATGAGACTTGACGATCTGTCACAAAGACATGTTGGTTTTAATTTCAACAATCTTCTACACCTATTGAAGAGCTGCAATGATTGTTATATTGCTCAAAATTCAAATAGTTTATGGACAACAGCAAGTTAAGCATTTATTTTACTTCAGATGTAAAATCACATAAGACTTCCTCTGCAAATGAGTAAATGTATTCGCAAAGTATTCAGCTCTGGAAAAAATTAAGAGACCACTGCACCCTTTCCTTTCCTTTCCAAAAAAGTCGAAAAGGAAGGTTTTGAGTGAGGAACAGAAGGGTTAAAATTAAGAGACCACTGCAAATTGAATGCTTTTGTTCCTCACTCAAAACTTTAATTTTCAACTTTTTTGGAAAGGAAAGGAAAAGGTGCAGTGTCTTTTAAAATATGTCTTTTAAAATAATCGTGTTAATTATATATTTACAGACACGTATTGGCAAAAAGAACACCAGCAAAATGTCCCCTTTAACAAATAATGGAGCATTACTGTATGCATGTCGGCCTATGTTAACAAATCCCCTAATACATAAACACAGCAATAAAACTTTATGTATCAAAGATGGGAGGCATTACCGTATCCTTTTCTGAGTGGCCAGATCTTTTTTCTCATCGTCTGAGGTCTCAGGACAGAAAACACTCTTATAAAGGCGAGTCATTATGTATTTCTCCACTTCGTCCATCACTCTCTCCACATTCTCTGAAGAGACTGTAAGCAAAACATTCAAGATGAGACTTTAGTATACCTTACATGTGGCTCATAATTCTATGTAACATTGTACAGTTGATACTGAGGTAAAGTATTTGATTTTGTGGGAGTTATTATATTAGTCTATAGATTATTGACTTATAGTCAGTGTGCAGATTTCAGTTACTATTTCATTTAACCAATTAATTGAAGATGGGCGAGTCCACATGAAAAACGTATGGTTTACAAATAAAACCACATTTCATATATTCAGATAATGGCAGTGACACTTAAGCATCTGAAACTCATTAACTGCATCCCCAGGCTACTGCGCACAGCACACATGAGCTTATTTTACCTTATATATTTAAATTTTAGCTAATCAGGTAAGGTGTACTCCAAATTCAGCAGTTTTTATATTTGATCATTTAAACAAACACTTTTTGAAACCCTATTGACTACATCCAGTCTAGCCTGAACGATTTTTTTCAATTAGCTAGCTAGCAGAGTCAGTGTGTCTTTCGAGAGAGCTCGGCTGTCCAAAAACACGCGGATGAAAGTATTGTGTGAGATGATTGGTTGGTAGACTGACATGATTAAGGCAAGAGCTGCAGTCCAATCACATAGTTTTTAGCTCTTAGATCTAGCCACTATCCCTCCATGTCATCAAAGGCTGTCCCCTCTGCCTTTGATTTAACATGAGGACGATTGAAGAATTTTGCTCATTGCAATCACCAGTCTATTCTGTAGTGAAAATGCTGACAGTTAAGACATACGGTATTGTTATCAAGAATCTGTAATATTTAAATATCTACTTAAGGCTCTGTAACATCTAAAACAACCTATTATCCTCTCTGTGGAAAATGATTATATTTTTAAAATATAAGGACATATTTTGATCAAAGTGTGGATTTCAATCCAACCTACTGCTCTTTCAGCAAAATATTCACTCCTCAATCTTTGGCTACTTCCAGTAAAGCATAAAATGGCTGGAGAAAAAATATTATAATGATTCTAGTAGCTTAAATTCTCCAACATGACAATATTTATAAGTATATTTATGTTTTTAATATACATTCCCCCCAAGGAGTACTATAGAAACAAACATTTCTATTCACAAAAGTTTGTTTTAGTTTGTTGTTCTGTGAGACCTCGAAGTTGGGATATGGCATTTAAATGTATCAGTGATAACACTGGAATCGCCCATGTTCTTGTTATTTATGGATGCTTGTGAACAGAATATCAATGGTGCATGTAAATAGCTCGGCCCAAAAATGCTTTCACAGGGACATCCAGAATGCTGCACACATTTAACCATAGTCAATAAGGACCCAGAGAGAGGACTTTAGCCTATGACTGAAAGGATTTACAGCAAATAGGCTTATCAGTGATGTCCTGGGTGCCCCGTTGGCAAAGTGCTTAAACCTGGCTAATTAATTTGTAGGATATACATTGATAGTTCTATTAAACCACACACTGGGACTCTGGTTCTGTGAATTTCGCACTATTAAATATACTTATATTTCTGTAATGCATTTTGTTACGTACCGTGGGACAAGTTCCTGCAAAGTCATCCTTAATGTTGATTAAACCCACCTTTAAAATGGGTCATTAGGCGTTCGGACATGTTCTGGTAGAAGTCCTGGACATACTCAGACAGCTCATCAGCACCTAAGTCCTGAGAGATCAAACCTTGTCAAAGAACTATTTCAGTCAATGTAAATGTCAGGAAAACATGAGAGGAAGTACATATCATAACATGTTCACAACATGTGCCTATAGAAAGACTATACCTACCCCTTGAAACATTTGTTGTTTCATGCATTAAATTTGAATGTTTTCCACTTGTCTCCACACCATACTGTAATTCCCTGTTTATAACCCACACTGTGTCTAAACCGCACCATTCATTTCATAGCTGTGTGTTTACAAACCCAAGTATTAGCCACACCCATATAAACCGCATTTGCCTGGAGAATTATCACCCATACATGCAGTTAAGTCCAAAGGTATTCATACCCACGCCAAAGTTTGAGCCATAGTGAATTTTTATTTGACCAATGGGTTTCTTCTGGCTGGAAATGACATAAACAAGTGAGAAAACCCGGTAAACATTTTAGCCTTCTGTCTTATCGTCAAGTAAACCCATAGTCGATCCTGTTTATTCTCCTCACATTCCACCTACCATCACTCTGGTACATGTTAATATTTTTATCATCTGTCCACAAAACCATATTCCAGAAATCTGCAAACTCTTTTTTTATTTTTTAGGCCTTTCTGTTTTTGATGCTAACCATATGTTTTTGCATCTTGCTGTCAAGCTTCTCTAGTTGGTGAAGTATTCTGTGAATGATTACGGCTGATAAATCCACGCCTACTTCCTGGTGAGTGTTCCTGATCTGTCTTTGTTGATTTGTTCTTCATTGAGGTGAGCCTTCTTTTGTCATCCACTGTAAGGGTATTTGTTGGTCTACTATTGCTAAACTACCCAGCGCATTATTTCTACTTCTAAATGTACCCAAACATTTGATTTGATTTCATCTGATTAATCTGCATCATGATTGCCAACTCAATTTGCCGTGACCTTGTACAAACACACCTGCCAAATAAGAGAGCTGTGAAGCCAAGGACATGTTTGAAACTGTTATATCTAAATGGATAAAAAAAATACCCTCAAATTAAAGCTGACAGTGTGTACTTTAACCCCATCACCAATGTATAATTTCAAATCCTGTGCTTGAGTGCTGTAATATAGAGACAACAACAAAACCTCGGTCACTGTCCAAGTACTTAAGTAATTTCCTGCACTTGGAGATTTTACCAAGGGGTAAATAAAAAGTTTGATGAGAGATTTTGATGAGAGTTGAATGGTCATACACTGACTAGTTTTGTTTTCATAACTTATGCCAGGGCTGCCCAACCCTGTTCCTGGAGATCAACTGTTCTGTAGGTTTTCTCTCCAACTCTAATTTAGCACAACTGATTCTTATAGTTAGATGGATGAAAAGCTTAACCAGATTAGTCACAAATGGAGTTGAAGAGAAAAACATACAGGACAGTAGATCTCCAGGAACAGGGTCGGGCAGCTGGCAGAGGTGTAAAAAGTATAAAGTTGAAGTACTCGTCTGTGTTCACCGGTTTTGGGAAGTTCCTAAGGAAGAGCTAAATGACCAGATAAACAGAGTTCATAATTAACCAGTGACTTAATTGATCATTTACACCCTTCCTTTTTATTTAATTGATCACTGGTTAGTTCTGAACTCCCTTTACCTGGTTACTTAGATCTTAATTAGATACTTTCCTAAAGTGGTGAACACAGCCAAACACAGTTGAGTACTTTTACTTTTTACACCTCTGGCAGCTGGGAAGTATGCTGTCCAATTCGCAATCATGGCAGACTAGAGAAAGTCAAAGTTTGGAAGGTGTCCTTCAAGGCACATCTCAGTGGTGTAGTAATAAGAAAATATGTAGATAAAATCTGATCTCCAGTTGTATAAACAGTGAACCTTCCTATACATTTAATTGATTTCCAACAAAAGTGGGAAAATAAAAAGGTTTTTAAACTGCTACACCACAATTACACCAGTGACAGCCAAGCCATTTGATTCCTTGGCAGCCACCCCAGACTAGTTTTCAACTGACCTTTTTGTTAGCCATGCTCTCGATGAAGGTTCGGCTGTGCTTGTGGACCTCACGGCCAGGCTTCTGCATGGTCTTCAGGAAGTCCACAAAATCTCTGGAGGCGCGATCCGTCTCGATGCTGGACTGGCGACTAATAGAGGGGCTGGGGGTCTTGCCTTCCTGGTTGTCTGTGGGAAGGACATATGTACTCCTGTTACTTGTAACCCATGAGTTTTTTATGGTTGCTTTTGCTAACTGACTTAGCCTCAGGTAAAAAGGTGGAATGTTAAGTGTTTAAAACAAACACTACATCTTTACATAAGAATTAAGAACCTGCCAGGTGAACACACTAAAATATGCTAACAATAAGTACACAAGAGTCTTTAGATGTAAGGAAAAAGCCATTTAGCCTATTCTGCAAAAGTGTCTCTAGTACTACACAGAGAATGACAGACACCCACCTCTGAGTCTGGCCACCAGTACTGCCAGTATAATGACCATATGCAAGAGTGGGACACAGTAAGGTAATGAACATTATGAGCAACAGGGTAAAGGGACTGCTGTTAAACACACAGTTACATACATCTTCACACTCCACAGAAAACAAACTAAAAAACAAACCGGATCAGTACGCAGTTTGATGGACAGGTTTCTAAGCAACTCTGACTGGGCCGGTGCAACTATGGTGAGCCTATTGTTAAAACGTAATAAGACTTGACCGAATGGTTACATAAAGTAAACTAGACTAGTAAGCCCTGATGGGTTCCTACGTGGTACTGAAACTACAGAGACTACAATTAGGGTGCTATTCACACAAAACCTCTCCAATGGCAGGAGCGATTACCTTCAGTGGGGGAGCCCATTTCCCAAGGGGAAGTAAACATTCCTCTCCAGTCTCTGAGGCCTGTCCCCTTTTCCTCTCCCTCAGTAGGGGCTGACAATGAGATGGCAGGGCCAAGTGGGGCCGCAGAACAGGGCACAGTGAATGGGAAACGGGGGTAAAAATTGCCAGAACGGCATACAAGAGAAAATGAGTTGATTTGAGAGTGTGTGCAAGGTGGAACGATTGTGGGTGAGGTGAGTAATATACAACAAAAAATAAATGAATTCAAGGATCAACAAACAATGGCAACGACCGATAAGTGCGGAATGAGCGGTTGTTTGGTTTAGGAAAATATTGGGTTATCATGGGAGGCGATATACAGATAGAAAGGGGTTGGAAAGGACGTGGAACAAGTTGGTTATATAACAATATCACTAGAGGATGGTGTGCAGCAGCTGTGACTGAAAAATAAGACGTGATGAATGATAGGACGAATGAATAATATCAGCAAGTGAGACTTCACTTACTGATGGTCAACAATGATCCTCACACTGAGATAAGACAGAGAAACGGGGGAAAGGGCACCTATTTGACCTTTAAAAACATTCAAAATGTTTGCGCTAAAAGATAGGGCTCGTTGAGGGCATTACAAAATAAACTGGGTTTTAAGTGTAGCTGTGATCAGATTGCTCTGGATCTTTAATCTGCTGGACGAAGAGAACTTTCCAGTGAGTCTGTGCATGTGTATGCATGTGTTTCTATGCATGTGTTTCTATGCATGTGCTTATCCTCTACACTCTTTGCTCTCATATAGAACACTGGCTTTGCAGTAGAATGGTGCTTAACCTCCTAAGACCTGAGCTTTGATAATGTATGAATTTGTAATTTCTCTTAGCTATGTGGGATTAGCAGAAGTATAATATCTAAGCATTGTCAAACAGTAAATATATTTTGGAAAAAAGTATGTCCTTATATGTGGACACAGGGTCTCAGGAGATTAAGTTAGTTTAAAAAAAGACACAAGATACATGCAAAAGACAAAAAGAAGAAGTGAAATTATTTCTTTAAGGCGCCCACCAGAGAGCAATTCTGCCTCTATAGTGGCATTTTTGTCTTAGAGGGGTATTCAACTCTTACCCAACAAGGTCTGGAGCCTGCTGGTTTTCTATTGTACCTAATCATTAATTCCACCCACCTGGTGTTCCGGGTCTATATAAGACTTTGCTTAGAGAAGGAGTGGGCAAACAAAGGGCCGTGGTAGGTAATGAAATCGTTTTGTGGGGAAGTAAAAGATAACTCACCAGGCCATTCTAATCTTACATTATAAAAAACATAATTCACCAGGCCATATCTTGCATTATAATGGACCTACTGTATAATTGTTTTACTTGTTGCCATTTTCTGGCCTGAAAATTATTTATGATTACCAAATTACAAAACCAATGTAGCCCTCCATTTCATTTCAAAATCCAGATGTGGCCCTCAAGCCCCCCCAAAAATGTTGCCCTCCCCTGGCTTAGAGGGTTGAAATAAATAATGAAGTTGAATGGGCATCAAGGTCCAGATGTTTAGGTATTTTTAGAAAATATGATTTTTGGTGTGTAAATCCCTACTGTCAAAAATTTCTGGGTTTTTGGACTCAGTGAGAAAGTACCTTTCTTGGAGGCTGTACGTGATGAGGGACTGAAGAACTTCTTCACAGTCGTCACTTTGCGTGTCTTCTCATTGGTCTTCTTTTCCTCAAACTTAGAAAATGTTCCCAGAGAAGCCTGTGGTTGAGCCTGGGGCTGAGACTGGGCACCCTGTATACTGGCATAGGCAGCCTCCTCCTCCCTCTGAAGTCTAAGGAAGACCAGGGTGAATAACTGGTTATTCTTTTTGTTTTACCCCAGACTATTCATCTTAAAGGGAAAGGCTCCCCAGTAACGCAAGTCATTACATTGGAACATAAGTCCTAACAGATTTCTTCAACCAATATATATATATATATTTTTTTTTAATCTAAATATTAACACCAAAACTTAACAAAACAAAAGAACATCTCACATAATCTCTATCCTTTCTTACAGATCATTAAACGGCAATAAACATAGACTTTAATGATTTGTCTAAAAATTAAGACTAACCTAATTTTCTCTCACCACCTCGCATTGAGGTGAACGTGAACCAGCTAGCTAGTACGGGATTTTATTTTTTTTCACAGAGAGGAAGTTCCTTGTCAGTACTTAAAAAGTTCTAACGTCCTCTTACAAATATACAACTACGTCACAACCACAGCGCTATTGAGGCACCACAGTCGTTGTGTTCTTACTTCTCAGCCAGGGCCCAGTCCTCCTGGATCTGCTTCTGACGAGCCCTCTGGTACTCTTCCCGCCAGCATTTAGAGCACAGGCCCTGCCAAGCCGCGTTGCCATAGTAGCCGCAGCCCTTGTTGCAGAGCAGCTCTGACTGGTCCACGTGGATCCCACGGCGCTCGGTCCGCTGACTCATCTCGGTGTCTGGTTGGAAGGAACTCAACAGACTTGGCTGACTGCTGGAAGGGAAAGACTACGTCACGTTTGTTATTCACACAGCAAGAACATTGGGGAAAACATGTTTGGAACCAACTTGGACAACTAGCATAATACTTGGAGCTTTTAACCCCTGCTGCCTAATGAATGGGGCTACGTTGATATATGAAGACCTCGTCCAGTGCTTCCCATTAACTGAACAAAAAAAAATGAAGGGAACACGTACTCATCACGGTATAACACCAAGTCAATTACACTTCAGGGAAATCAGGTGCACAGGAGGGGCAACAGCAAGACAACCCCCAAAAAGGGAATGGTTTTGTAAGTGGTGGCCACAGACTATTGCTCTCTCCTTATGCTTCCTGACTGATTCTTCTCTAGTTTTACTTCTATATCGCTAGTGTCCTTGTCATGAGGTGTTTCCTGCAGCCCATTCAGGTTGCACAGGTAGTCCAGCTCCTCCAGGATGGCACATCCATACGTGCCGTCACAAGAAGGTTTGCTGTGTCTCCCAGTACAGTCTCAAAGAGCATGGAGGAGATACCAGGAGACGGCCCGTTACACGAGGAGAGCTGGACAGGGCCGTAGAAGGGCATCAACCGAGCAGCAGGACTGGTATCTGCTCCTTTGTGTGAGGAGCCCTATAAAATGACCTCCAACGGACTACTGATGTGCATGTTTTTGACCAAACTGTCAGAAACAGACTTCATGAGGGTGGTAATGAGGGCCCGATGTCCAATGGTAGGACCTTTGCTCACAGACCAGCACCATGGAGCTCGATTGGCATGCGCCAAAGAACACCAAAATTAGCAGGTCTGCCATTGGCGCCCTGTTCTCTTCACAGATGAGAACAAGTTCACAGATGTGAGTCTGGAGACGCCGTGGTGAACGTTATGCTGCCTGCAACATCATCCAGCATGACTGGTTTGTTCCTAGACCAAAAATTATATTTAACTGCCAAGGCCTGACTGCAGTGTATTTCAAAAAAAACATATTCAACCATTTTATGTAAAAATATTATATATATCTAGTATACAATTTCTAATCTCATTATAAATTCTGTTAGATCAAAGACAAGCACTGAGAAGAATGTCTCACTGAAGGCCACATTTTGATGTATTAGTTGATTCTATAATAGGGCAATTCCAGTGCTATGGATGTGACATTTTCATACCAAGTCAGAAAGAAATTGCCTTACAGATATTACTGAGCAAGGACAGACACTTTAAAGTATATACTTGTAGAACAATACAGTGGAAATGTAGACAAATAATGTAAGTCATCTCCCTTTATGTTAACAGAACAAAACTTGTATTATGGACGTGACTGAAATGGACAGGCATTTTTGGGAGGGATGAAACTGACAAAAATATATTAATCTTTCTTTCTAAGGTTAAAATATTTATAGCCACTTTTAAAGGAAGACTTGGCTGCAAAACAAAAACAACAATTATGAAAATATAGAAAATGTCATAGTAACTTTACAAAGTGAACAGTTACTGATGTGTAAAATTATGAGTTTCATATATGAAACCATCTTTAAGTTAATTCAGCTTTAATGGAAATTGTTAATCTAATAAAATACACTATTGATCTATTTACCTACTTGGCGTTGTATCAAGATGAGTATTGAGAATTCTGTCGTATCTCTGGTATCATATCAAAGATACAGATTTGTTTTGTGACTTCACTTTCAATCCCAATATGCACAGCTACAGGAACAAGTTGGTAACATGACTTATTTCTACACAACAGTGAGGAAACAGCCATTAAAGCATGAATATATTTAGCATGATGCAGCTTAGACCTTTGTGAACTCAAAGCCAGGCTATAGTGTAAACCAGAACCAGAATAGAAACTAACAGTTCACACATTTTTGTAAATATCTACTGTTATCTGCCACACTTGATCATTTGTCTTGTCATATTAACCTGAAATCTGGCTGCTGAACTGAAAGTGCTATCATTTATGTATTAACTTGCTTATTTATTTCAGAAGGTTATCCTTTTGATGTGAATGCTGGCAGGTGAACTGTAATAAAAGTCAATATAAAATAATGGTTTTCTTTTTTGGCAATTCACAGTCCTTGATGCAATGCTTGCAACAGAAACAACAAAATCCACATGGGCTGACAAACTGGGACGGGTTCTTTTGAAGTGCGGCTTATAGTGGGCTCAATAGGTGCTGCTTATAGTGGGCTTAATAACATCTATTTTAAATATAACATTGATCTCAAAAGATATTTCTGAAGTGTGGAAAGCTGCTTACCACTCCACAAGAATGGGAAAGTTAGTAACCTTGATAACTATCACCCAAATAAACAGTGAGTCTTGTGATAATTGTTCTTGAGCTAAGGTGAATGGTCAGATAAGCGCCTGGTTGTCAGATAATTGTTTTCAACCTTACTAGTTGTTTGTTCTACAATATAGTCAACTTGCAAAAAAGCCATAAAGGAAAACATTTTGGACCATGTTCACACCAATCTGTGACACATATCCATCCCCGCTAGATCAGGTCTCCCTGTTCCTTCTCCAGTTCCTGCAGGGTTATACACAAGCATCTTTTACAAGGAGCAAATGCTCCTAGGTTGAAAAATACAGGCAAATGCAAATGCATTTAGCGGCTAAGAACTAAACCACAAAAACCACTCTGCATAAGTGTGGATTTCCAACATTTTCAGGTGTGAAAGCTACTTAGAAAAAAATTGAACATGCGCTCAAGCTACTCGTCTCAAGCAACTACTTTTGTTACTTTAAATTATGCACATAATGGTCTCCTCTAGAACTTTCTCCAAGGTCCTTTATTGTACAAGAAAACTGCACGTTTTTCTGTAAAAATAAATAAATAATGAATCTGTTGTCCTAACTCAATTAACGCTTGGTGTGTAGGACTAGTGTGGGCCACACTGTATTCTTTGTAAATCAATAGATAGGGGTGTTCATACAATTTATTTTGGTGTGTAGAACACAAATGTGAATAATGTTTACAATTCTGATAACCCTAACCTATATCAATTTGCAGTTGAATATTGTTACATTGGGTTTTTTAGCTATTATTCTGGAATTACGGCTGTTTGAGGAGGTTAATCAAGTGAGAAATCAAAGTTTAATTGATTTAGCCCTTTTACATTTTGAAAATCTGAACTATGGTTTAAAGATAGTTGAATATTTTTCATGGGAAATGGAGATCCAGGAAATGTGTTGATATTTCACATAAGTCACACAATGTTGTGTCTGGTCATTTTGTCCAGACACAACATGGGGTCATCTTCAAAGTAACCAAAGGTTAAGCCACAATTCAGTCAGGAAATAGCAACAACAATAACAGCATCTTTTGTGGAGGAGAGTCCACTCTTCCATTTTGTTCTAAAAGGGAAGGGGCGGACTGAATGAGAATTTCATTGATTTATAAAATAGTTGTTAAGTTATGAACTGGTGAAAGAAATGGCTCAAGTCAGATCAAGGAAGACATCAAGTTGTCCTTTGAGTAATCTTGTTGGCAAAAGGAGGAATCTGCTTGTGTCTGACCTGCCAACTGTGAGGGATATTCTGAGGTATGGCATCTACTTGAGGAAGCACAGTGAAGATGACAGGAAGAACTACCCAGTGGACCAGCTGGTGAGGGACATCTACCTTGGTCTGATTTGTCAATGGAGCAAAAGCTAATCCTCTTTTTAAGCCACCTGTTATCAATGAAAGGGTGACTATCATGTCCAAGCTCAAGGAGGTCTGGAATCAGGCATTGAAGTTCTCTCTTGGGAAGGGGAAACTTGATGCCAAAGAGAGGTTCATGGTCAAGTTAGACACGTTATTTGACATTTTGACATGCACGTGTCAGATTACCACTTGAGAGGGGGGGCTCTGAGGGCTGTGGGATCCAAGCCCACATTAACTGTTTCTGCAGCAGAGAGAAAAATATTCCAGGTTGGAACTAAAGGACAACCTGAGTGGACTGCCCTTGCTAGTGTAAGGTATGGCATAGGGCTGAAGACAACTACAGCCCTGATTAATGCAGGAATCATCACAGAAGAAAACACAAGTAAAGTGATTGATAAGAACAATGTCAAGAGAGCACAGAAGTTGATGAGAGAGCTGGGTGAAAAGTTTGTGGAGAAATGCAGGGAGGAGGAGGGGGAGTCTCCTCCATCCTCTTTGATGGGAGGATTGACCTGACTAATGTGGTGATGGAAGCTGAGGACAGTGACCAATCTTTTCCTGCAAAGATCAAGGAAGAACACTATAGTGTTGCTAGATAGCCTGGCAGTAATCTGTTCCACTTTACCCCAGAAAAAGCAACTAAACAGGAGTCACATGCTGAGCAGATTGCTATGGTCCTGTTTGCCCGTCTAAAAGAGAGGGGTTTTGATATGACCTTGAGGGCCATTGGAGGAGTCACTGGTATGAATGCTGGAGTGATGAGGATGCTGGAGCTGCACCTGGGGAGAAAACTGGTCTGGTTGGTCTGCAATCTGCACACTGGTGTACTCCTGTGTCGTTTCATTATTGACCTGGATGGCCCTACTCTGTCAGACAACACATGTTCCAGGCCAATAGGAAAGCTCCTTGATTCTGCTATAGATGTGGATATTAATTCAAACATCACCCAGATCTTTGTTGGCCCTCCACTGGTCAAGTTGCCGGACAAGTTCATTCAAGATCTCTCAACTGATCAACACTATGGCTATAATATTGTCTGTGCAGTCAGGGATGGGAGTGCTTCCTGCCAAGTTGGCTCTGTTGGAGATTGGACCAGTGGAACACAGCCGCGGGCTCACCAAAGCAAACAGACTTCTCAGGCTCTGGGTGTCAAAGCACAGACTTAAAGAATCTGTGATTAATTGTCGAATTCATCACTGGAGTGTACCATCCATGTTGGTTCAATGTGAAGGTCAAGCACTCCTGGATTGAAGGGCCCTAGGCACATCCTGTTTCAGCTGGACTGCCTAGAATCTCCGAGGTAGGAGGTTCTGGACCTTGTGATGTCGACAGTGAGAAGATCTGCTTGGTATGCCCACAGTGAAGCCATTCTCCACACACTGCTGTGCTCTGAGGATCAGAGGGAGTGGACTGGGGGGGTGGAGAGAATCCTGGCTCAGGGGGAGAGGGGGGACCCAGACGGGGGACTCCTCTGTCAGAACCAGAAGGCCACCTGACATCAATTGTGATGCTTCCAGCAGTGGTGACTTGATCAGCTGCTCAGAAGGTGTGTCAGAGCAACCTCTCACCTGCTCCCTAGGCACCTCGGAGGTGAAAAATTTAATCAACACCCCCCATGGAGGTGCGCAACTGGCCTTGCCACACGCAAAGTAGTGATAGGATTGCTATGAGCTACGTTCCCAGGCAAGACTGCCTCAGATGCCTATTTGTCAGCATTGATCAACCCATTAAAATGGTGCCTGGGGCTTCTGCTAAGTACTTTTCACAAGAAAATAGGGATGGAGGGATCAGGGCTCACGAGTCCAGCAGGAGGCTGATGTCCAAGAATGACTCAAAGAAGGACTTGTGGAATCTGGCAAAGTTCAGGAAGTCAGGAGATTGTTCATTGTAATTGTATCCAGTGTTATTCATGCAGTTCACTAGTTAATACATATGTACATTTTATTTCACTCTGTAAATATGAATTATTTCCTTTTTACAAAAGTGGTTCGATTGGGTAAAATTGGCAATTTAGAAATACAAAAATGATGTAGGTTAGAGTCATCCTATCCAGTAAAATCACTCATATTTGAATTCCCCATTAAAGAAAATACATAATTTAGACACCCCATCATGTTATGATTTCCTACAGATTCATGTTAGCACCTGAGTATGACCCGTCCTAGTTTAGCAGGTACAATTGCTGCACCGAGGTCACAAGCCCAGTAGCTTCTGTCAGCTGATGTTCTAATGCGTGCAGAAGAGAGGCCAAACAACGGGCTGAAAATGACTTTGCCAGGCGTGGTGTTAGGTTGTGCTTTTAAGCCAATACTGGTTAAACAGGGGTGAGATCATTTCAGTGATGCATTCATTAGGTAGTGGCTGCGGGCCTGCTGTGTCAAATACGTCTGAGATTTGTTCATGAGGTTCAGCAAGGAAACGTGAAGAAACTACATTTTACTTCAGAACTGTTACACAGGCTAAATTGCATGACATAACTGCAGCTTGGGTAGGGTTCATGAAATGGGGTAGTACAAAACAGCCATCTTAGCAGTAGTTTTTGGGTTTGAAATCAGCAACCGAGCATAAGAAAATACTACATTGTATGCAATTGTGCACAGATATTTTTTGTTGCATATGCAAGTGTAATTCACAAATTTAGAGCCCTGCAATGTGCTCTCAGCTCTCTGCTTTACTCCCGTTCACCCATGGCTGTGTGGCTCTGCACGACATCAACTGACAGCACCGCTGTTATAGGCCTGACAACCAACAACAATGAATCAGCCTGCAGGGTGAAAGGAAAGCAAACGGGCATAGTGGAGCCAGGACAATGTCTCCCTCACCGTTAGCAAAACACGGAAAATTACAGTTGACTTAAGGAGTCAGAGGCGGGAACACGCCCTCATCCACAACAACAGAACTACAGTGGAAAGACTTAGCAGGTCTAAGTTCCTCTGTGTTCACACAGCTGATGACTTGTCAGGACTACCCCAATGATTTAAATAAGATGATTAAAGAAGTTGCCCCTCTTTACCAAATATAAACCACCGTGCACAATAAAGAGCAACCGATAGGCTGCCTCAAAGCCTGGTAAATAACTTTAAAATCACTTAAACTGCACTATTACACCAAACGTACTGCATTTTTTGTACTAAATCATGAATATGCCTACCATGTTGGTCCACGTCGCGTGTACACTGCACAGTTTAACTAATTTTACCAGGGGGTTTTCGGCATATACAATCCCTTGTAGATCAATAACAAAGTTGTTATATGTTTTTGCACTATAGTACTACAGTAGTAATTTCACAATTTTGATGGCACATATGTGTAACATATTAATGGACAGATACAGGGAAAAAGAGCAAGAGTGAAATTTCCCATTAAAATTGGATGAAGCAAAACACAGGGAAATACTGAAAGTGAACCTTTTGAAGTCTGCTAAAAAAAAAGAAAGGAGTGCAAGGAAAGTTCTAAAGAGGCACAATCAAAAGACTCATCTCAATCCCATTGAGAATATGTGACACTACTTGAACCTGGACAACCTTTAGCAAATCTGCCAAGAAGCATGGGCCAAAATCACAACAATACTGTCTGCAAAGTTGGTACATACTTCAATGTGTGCAGCATTAATGTAAATGTAAGCAACATATTTCAGGTTTTTTTCAACTGAAATGCAAGCCTGTTCACATTTGTGGTCCAATTCCATGCACTACAAAACCCACTCCTGGATATAGCATTAGGGCAAAACGCAAGCAAAACATATTTTTTTCTAGGACCAGCTATTAAACTTAAACATAAATACCCTTGAAACTGTCACCCTGAACAGAACACCAATATAATCTAATTTTCTAAATATATTGGTAATTTCGTAAATCATCAGAGGGCTTTTAAAACCCATTGTGATGAATTAGAAAATAGGTTACAATCAATATGGGATTGGTTTTACATCAAATATGTCCTTCGTCTACAATATGGAAATTATTGAAGTTGATCTTCAATGACAACTTATTCGGAGTAGCGTAATCATACGTAATGCTAGCTGAGAAATTGTCGGCAATTAAATGTTACCTAAATCATAATTTAAAAAATGTCCAGTAAAACATTTCATTTCAGCTTCAGAATTATACTATTCCATGACCCTACAAAAATAAAACACAGACCCATTCCTACAATTGCCCACATTTAAAGCTAAACTTATGTAGTCGCTTGAAGCTACTGAACCTTAAGGAATATATATATATATATTTTTTTAAAAGGCAACAGATATAGTAAACCTGATGTTGTATAAACTCCAAATGCACAACAATGTTAATTTATATTCAAGTTACATTACGCACTATTCACTTTTCTTCACTCCACCCCTGAAGTGTGTTGCCAACACCAGCAGTGTAATTAAAGACAAACGTGTAATTAGCAAATACAAGCTATTTTAGAAATTGGCATTTTGGGCTTTGGGCTCGTTGCATTTCTGTGATGTCGGATCCGTTTGGACTCAATTCATCCAGGTAGGTTCAGAATTTTCATTCTAGATGAGATACTGCTTTTTCGAAAGGTAGCAGAAAAGTCGGATCTGCAGCCACGAACACTTCTATTGTAATTGAGATTAATTCACTACAGGCGTTAACATTCTGGGCACAATGCGTTATAAGAACCACTCTATGTGGCTAGCTAGCTAACATTATTGCTAACAAGCTAACGGTAACAACATTGTAGTTACACGGACTGTGACTATTACAAACATGCCTTCGCTAAATGTTCTGGAACTTACTTTTTAAAGATTTATCCTTACCTTTTTCAGAATGTGATCGAGTACCAGAAACCTTCATCAGTACTGCACTGAGCTTTGTGTAGGCAATTCTGTGAAGCAGAGTATAGTAGAGGACGCATCACAGTTTTCTGGCCCAGAGGTGCAATATCGCGATACTTCCGGGGCCGTGCGAAATAGACAAAATAGACTAGACTAAAGCTAAACGGTGAGTGGCAGAGATTAGAGACTGAAACCGTACTTAATTTAAAAGTGTAAGAGACCGCGTATGTACAGGGCCTAGAATTTTCTGTTACACCCCTGCACACTACTGTCATTTGGAAATGTCCTTGTTTTAGAATGAGGCAAATTTTTTGACCATTAAAATAACATCAAACTGATCCGAAATACAGTGTTGACATTGTTGTATGTTGTAAATGACTTTTGTAGCAGGAAACAGCTGATTTTCTATTTAATATTTACATAGGCTTACAGATGCCCATTTTCAGCAACCATCACCCCTGTGTTCTAATGGCACACTGTGTTTGCTAATCCAAGTTTATCATTTAAAAATGTACACCCGGCACAGCTGGACTGGCCACCCCTTAGAGCAGAGGTCTCAAACCGGTTCCACGGAGGGCCGAGTGTCTGCAGGTTTTCGCTCTCACCTTGTACTTAATTAGGTCACTAATTGGTTAGTTTCTACCCCCACCTGGTTGTTTAGGTCTGAACTGGGAACCAATTTAAAGGAAAACCCAAAGACCTGCAGACACATGGCCCTCTGTGGGACCGGTTTGAGACCTCTGCCTTAGAGCCTGATTCCTCTCTAGGTTTTCTAAGTTTAGACCCTATTAGGGAGTTTTTCCAAGCCACTGTGCATCATCCCCTGTTGTGGCTTGTTTGGCAAAATTTGTTAAAAATTTTTTTAGTTCATGAAGAAAGACAGCACTGGTGAGCTCAACAATAGCAAACAATCTGTTAAACTAAAGAAAACCACTATAGTTGATGACTGAAGAATAATTTAAATACTGAAGAAAACACCCCCAACAACAGTCCAACAGATCAGAAACATGTGAAAGATTGCCATACAAAGAATTTCAGAGGGTATCCTGTGAACACAAATGACTAAATGTGACAATGTACTTAGCATGAATATTTAATTGTACATAGTATACAAAACGTATATAACCCTGAAATAGGGGGGCTATAAAAACTGGATGAAAAATACTCTAAAATTGAAGCTGACATGCTGCACTTAAACCAATAATCATTGTATTATTTCACATCCAAAGTGATGGAATACCATGTGCCCAATTGTTTTGCCACTTTGACAGCCTACCATGTGTGACAACTGTCATGGTTCCAGTGGCACACTGCTTCCTAGCCCTGTGCTACGCCCTAAACTGTACAGAGTCAGATTCTCTCTTGGATCCTGATAGAGGCTCAGAGAAGGCCACCACCCCCAACAACATTATCTTGATGTTTTGGAAAATAATCCCTGAAACAAATGATGGCTTAGCTAAAATACTCTACCATATATGTTTACAAACAATCTGCTGTAACTGCCAGATCTACATTTGAAATATTTATGTAAAAACTAAATATGACCTAGTATATGTCCTTTTTATTGCTCTCTCTGAGGTTTCATGTGCTAGTCTATCACCCAATGATGAGATTGTGTTCTCACTCAAGTAACCTTGTAGGATAATGGCAAAAAAGCTGTTTCTTAAACATTCAACATTCACAGATTGCTAAGTCCTGTGTAGCTTGGCAATTAGATTGTGGGTAACATTAACATGGGGTCCAGTAAAAAAAAATTGGAGTACGCATAATACAATATAAAGGAAGAAAATGCATGCCCCACTACTGTAAATCATAAATAATTTGCTTAAATGACTTAACTGAAAAAAAGGTTAAATGTGAAGGAAAATAGTAAAACCACAGACACTGATATTTGTCTAAAAAATAAAACTCTATTTGTACCTTGTTATAAAACCATAAAGCAAGATATTATTGCAAACTGAATAGTAATGCATGGATCAACCTGTGTATTGTTTTTCAACTTTCCCATGCTATAAGCAACCTAAATAGTATAGGCCAGCTATGGATTCTGCAAAACACCAGTCAGGAAAGACACTTCAACAAGGTGCAAGGAACGTACATTTATTGTGAATGCAGGCTCCGCTAATGTGGTAACTGCTTTTAAAGTCAATCAAGCTATGTAACACTGAATGTCTGAAATATGGATAGAATAGAGGCCTAGTCTGTGCACAATTTAAATGTACAATGTAAGTGCACAATTTAAAAAGTAATAAATACCATTCTTAACCCAAACCATCTCTGCAAATACATTTTAAAAGATGGAGAAACAAATGAAACAAATTCCCGAAAATCAACAGAATCCAATCAACTGACAAGCAACAGTAAGAAAATTGCAACTTTTAACACTTGTCAATCACTCAGCTTAGTAAAATACAATCAAACAGAGGGAAAGAGGGTAGAATTACTAAAGTCAAAACACCCATAAACTGTCCCAAGACTTGATCTACTTGACAAATGGCCAGAAATAACATGTCTGTCATAAAGCATTAATAGGCCTATAGTGAACAACCCAGCTGTGTGTACAGTAGTGTGTGGCATTTCTTTCTGCAGACCATCATGTAATACATTCACAACAGAAATACAGGTGCTGAACAAAGAGTCATCCTTTTGTTCCTGATCTCGAATACCCCCTAATTAACGTAACAAAAAAGGAACAAAGAAAAAAACTGAACTAACTGATAGGGGAGGCAACAATAGAGTCACTGCAGTCGTCTTACATAAAAAAAAGATTGTGTGGTTTCCTGGTTTAAGCTTCATTTAAGTGACAGTTGCCATTAGGAAAAGGCACTTGAGCTGAATTCAGTAGAAATATAATGTGATATAAAATTATCATATGAAACTTGTTCAACTAATCTCTATCATATTGCAAAAGAAGAGTACATTATTGAAGCATATTTGTATATAAGAGCACATTTTAAACTGCAAAAACAGATGTATCAGTCTATCAGCAGTTATCTACATAACCTGCTTCTAACAACAACAAGCCAAAGGATGTCAATGCAATCTTTTTTAAAGTGTAAACTACCTTTAGCAGCACATTTCAAAGTTCCTTCTGCTACAGATGCCCCTTCAGAGACATTTGGGTCAACTGAGGTTACCATAAGGGCTCAGGGGAACTCGTTAACCATTTTCATTTCACTGCCAGACAAACATTTCCAGTAAAAAAACGTCAGGAAACTCGCAAGAGGCAACTGAAGTAAAATAGCCTTGCCCATGCTTCTTTAACTATTTAAACTGTCTTCATTTCTTTGGGTCTCTCAAACTGGAATCATAAGACAATCATTTTCCATGCCGTTCACCGATTGTGTAGCCAAAAACAAAATCAACATTCACTAGTACCTGTAACATAAGACTTCTAAAGCTTGATGGGAGAGAGAATAACAGAAAATATAGTGTCAAAGTCAAAGACCAACATCAGTAACAAAAATAGACATTTACATGTATTTTACTGGACTGTATACAGTACATGAGCAATGTATCTTCAGGTTGCTAAATTGCATCCAGTTGAGTTATGAAGGCTTTCCTTCGAGAGCAACCAAGTGGCGACCACAGAGACGCACAACGGAGAATACATAGAATTCATAACGGCATAAATAGTCATGAAGCCAGACAGCACTGTAATCACAATATGAGATTAACTTCACCTTTTTCTGACCAACACTGGACGGTCCACAAGCTTGGATGAGTGCAAAAACTCCTAGAGTTTAATCCAATAAAACAAGCAAAAAATAAGAAGCAGACAACGTGACCCTACGTTAATACTGTTTGCAAAAAATTCACAAAGGAAACATTGGTCACAGCTGCATTGTTAGGAAGCAGAAACACAAAAGTCAAACTCTCTGATGTCTATACTCAGCTATTTCTGTTCTTCAAAATGGGGAATGACAGTGAATACGCCCATTCTCTCTCAAGGGACCAAGAAGGAGCCCAGTTTGCCTATCATCATAAGTTTGCCTCACAACACACCCACAACACAGGGAAGAAATGGAACCTCTCTTCCTCCTGCTTTTACCACCACGTGATCTTAAACTCATAGATGGGCCTCTTGCAGTAGTAGTGGTTGATAAGGTGTTTGTCGCAAACGCCAATACACTGCTGGTCAGCGGTGATGCCGCGCTCCGCCAGGTCACTGACGATGCAGTGGAGCAGGTCGTAGACGTCTGCCACTGCCTCCCAGGGCCCGAACGACACGTCCACCTCACAGTGATGCTCGAACAGCTTGGCCTCGCTCTCAGTGCGCTCGAAACGCAGCGAGTTGAAGAGCGGCCGCTCGTATGGCGTGATGGGCATCTCCTCCTTGTAGACGCAGATCTTCAGCTTGGCAAAGCGCGCCTTCCTCTGCATGGCCCGTAGCTTGGCAATCTCCACAATGCGCTCGAGGTTCTCTGGAAACAAAACAAGGGATACACTGTTATTTTGATCAAAGCAACTCCACGTGGGGGGGGGGGTGATTTCAGTCAAATCAACTGTTGACCACATTCATTTACCACTGTAAGTACTTTTTGCTACAGGGAGGATGAATGAGTAAATTGGTAGCTGGGGATGGATAGATGGCCATAATTATATGATGGTTAGATTGGAAATGTAGCACAAAATACACAATAACTGAACAATATCGAAATTGCCTTTCAATTGCTGAGTAGATCTTGTAAGAACGTTGTTACCTGCAATAAGGTAAGCAGATCAAATTACATTGTTCAATTTATTGTGTGGAAGAAGACGTTAGTCACCCTTGTAGTAAGGCAGGAGGTCGAGAAAAGCTTGACGGACTTTCTCTCCTGTGAGTGGCTGAGTGTCCTCCAGGCTGTCCAACAAAGGACCAATTGCATAGTACTGGGCCTCCCGGTGTACTGCTCTCACACGGTTCCTCTGAGGTAGCTCACCCTCGCGGAGGAAGTTCAGGATGTCCCTATACAGGGACATACATACACAAAACATGTTTTTTTTTTACCTTTCTACACACTGATAGCCCTATTTCAAGTGGTTTTGTTGTTTTCAGTATTCCATAACAGACACATTCACTAAAATTGCCAAGATATTTAGTTTTGGTTGTCTTTGATCTGCTGTTCCCAATTGGTGGATTGACAACGAAAATGTGACATTTTGTTTGAGAAAAATTCTGCCTAATGCCAAAAGTTTTAGGACTGGTATTCTTACTACTATTAGCATGTCATAAGCATGTCATGGAAAAGGCTATTTGGAGAGCTCACCCAAAATGTGCCCCATCCCGGTCAATGAAGAAGCGACCTTCCGCATCACGCGGGATATGATGGCGTCCACTAAACATTGCAGCGAGCATGGTATCCTCATAGCGCCGTAAGGTAGAAAGACGGGTGGTGAAGTAGGTGCCGCCAACGTTGAGAGAAATTACCTCAGGAAACTATGAGTTATTGGATTAAATCAGGACAAAGTCCCAATTAGGAATATTTGTAAATTACAATTGTTGTAAAGAAAAACGTACAAGGACATAAACTAACTTAGTGAAAAAAGAAAATGCTAACTTTTTATACCATTAAACCCTAGTAATTCTAAATAACACGTGGTACTCCTAAAAATAAATTACTAATGTTGTATTTTTCCCCTCCAGCTTACTCTGCATATGTTCTTAAAAGTAGCATAACTACTGTGGAACAATAACAGGAGCAGATGCAAGAGAATACAACATACAAATCACAAGAAATCTTTTGACTGAACGCACAAGTGACTGTCACTCGATATGACACGGTAAGGCAAAGGCTTCTGTAGACACGATTACAGAAGGTCAATCCCAGCGAGGGGCAGTCACAGAAAAGAACAGCCATGCGATAACAGCCAACTGGGACAGGGAGCCGGCCCTCTGTTTAGGGTGGTGAACCAATCAGGGCAAAGACCACACTGGAAGGACAACTATTATGCATCTGTTGCCTGTGGAGGTGGACCACGTAATTTGCGGAGTTGGGAGGCGTGGGAAAATTGGGTCAAAAATAATTGTGCATTGTACAGGCAGAGTGAAGTGATGAAAAAGAGATTATTGAAGATAGAATGTTTATGACAGTTTTCATGGCCATGGCCACCGCACTGACGTCCTAAATCCCATTAATCCACACAACGTTCCCTGAATAAACAACGGACGCCCATTCCTCCTTACCTCTGGGGTTGGAGATGCGTTAAAGGCGGTGCGAAGAGAATTGCCCAAATTTAGGTTCGCTGCAGGGGTGGCTGGTTTTCGGAAATCATCCTCCGCAGAGTCTGAACTCGACATTGCATCGCCTGGTTTATCAGTCTCACTTGCGGCCGAGAATACCACCATCACTCTCGGCTGAGGGAGTGCTCGCCTCTCCTGAGCGAACCTCCTTACCCGCGAAGGAGCCACGGGTAACGGGCTGGAGTTGTTGACAGGGAGTGGCGGTCGTTCGCCGTTAGAAGCCTCGTCAGATCCATTCTGCTGCATGCACACACACCAGGTCTGCGAGTGGCCAGTGGCAGTGGATCAAGTGAACTCAAGTCAATCCAATCGCCACGAATAGTGCACAATCCGCGTTTGTTGTGGAATAATTCTGTCACCAACCTAGGGGTGGGACCTTGTCAGCTGATAGGGATTACAATATTGCACGATCTAAGTCTCCGTTACCATTTCTCTAGAACTCCCAACAGTGCTCTGGCAAATTACCGCAGTTTAAAGGAGAATGGATGTAGGCTATACGAGGGAATGCCCCACGTTACGCACAGACAGAACCTCAAATTGATACGCCCACAGAGCGTATGTTCTTGTAGAGCTAATGGTTTATTAAGAAACTCGCTATTGCCTACGTATAATTCGTGGCCTATATCCTTTCAAGGATTCATAAAAATGCGTATGCTATGTTACGCTGTGTAGAGACTAATCAATGGCAAACGTGATTGTATACAGATTAACACACCAGTATATATGTTTTAATAATTGTATAAAGCATACAAATTACATTAACTCAATAATAAATAGCATATTATAAATACAGGCTCCAGTTAGCGCAAACAAAATCAAAGCGTTAAACCCTCTACAACCAACGAACCTCCTATAGCTTCATGCGTTCGGTTCGATGTGCGATTCTAGGCGATACTTACGGTAAAATACGGAGGTAAAGTAGGTTTTATATTCAGAGATTCAAGAGACATTCAACAGACATTCGCTGTAAACATATTTAAGCGTTAAAAACTACTTGCATTCTTCACTGATAACTATGAAAGAACTTTCAAAAACAATCTTTGATATGATCAAATATGATCGAATCACACAAAGGTTTTATACACATTTTCTAACATTGTAAAACGCTAATTTATCGCAATATCTTTTTCAGGAATTGACATAAAAACTTAAGTTCAAAATATTCTATATTAGACTGGACAACTTTTGCAACATTTGATTTTATCAAAACAATCACACCTAGAGTTTTCAAAGTACCTCACATTTTTTTTCACAATTTTGAAAAACACAATTATATCGCAGTACCTTTTTCAAAAATTCATAAAAACTACATTCCAAGTTCAAAATATTCTATATTAGGTCGGACAATTTTTACAACCTTTGATTTGATTAAAGGTTGCATCACAGGCTGTTCCAACTTTCATCACGACAACTCATAATGTGACTCAGCAGTGTGTATGGCCCCCATGGGCCTGTATGCACTCCTGGGCATGCTCCAGATAAGATGGCAGATAGTGTCCTGGGGGATCTCCACCGAGACATAGATCAGGGTCCCAGTGAGCTACTGGACAGTCTGTGGTGCTACTTGGCAGCATTGGATGCACCGATACATAACGTCCCATAGGTTCTCAATTGGATTCAGGTCTGGGGAATGTGAGTGCCAGCCAATGGCATCAATGCCTTCGTCATCCAGGAACTGCCTACACACTCTGGCCACATGAGGCTGGTCATTGTCCTGCACCAGGGGAAACACAGGGCACACTGCACCAGCGTAAGGTCTGACAATGTTTCTGAGGATTTCATCCCAGTACCTAACAGCAGTCAGTGTACAATTAATCTACCCAGACAACCAGGACAATGGATTTCTGTTCAGATCAGTGGCGGTCGCAACCATTATTCTAGGTAAGGTAGGCAGCCGCCTATGACCCCAGAAGGCCTAGAGCCCCATGAAAATCAAAACTGAAATAAAATTTTAAAAACATATAATACATAGTTTTTTTGTATTAATTTTTTGTATTTTGACATGATCGTGTTCCTGAAAATTATACTCAAATTAAATCATGCCTTCTAATACATTATTTGTTTGAGACCGAACCCCCTCTCTTACTCAAATGGTCTGTCCCACATTGTTTCTCACGCGAAAGACGTTAGGTAGCTTGCTCAGTCAGCCTGAGCCTGCTACACAACACAAGAGATGGACAGCAACGTTTTAAAAATATGAAACATTCACGTGTGAGCAGGACAGAAAAAAGGGAGAAAAATAGAGTGTCCAAAACAGTTGTAGCTTAACGGCTGCAGCTACTACTGAATATGACTGTTTGAGAGTCACATAAGTAAGCGCTATCCCTGACTTGGACCACACAAATGGCCACCAGACAGAGGTTAATGACACTAATTTAATTAAATCATGTCTTTCTTCTGATTTTGATAATAATGATGCCAGAGTTGATTAGGATGGTAATAGCAACAGTGCTACTGGTCACACATTAGTGGTGTTGATGTTAACCCTCCCCTGGCTCCCCAAAAAAGCTCTTAACTGTAGTGACTGAATATAATATCTGATCCAGGTGTGTGGCCTTCCCAGCTGACAGACAAGGAAAGGTGCAGCATAGTGAAAGTAAGGAAGGTAGGCCTATATGAATGCACTTGATTGATCATGATTAAGAAACTGTACACTTGAACAAAGTGCTTTGGGCTTCATAGTCATAGTTTATCAGATTTTTTTTTTATTAACAGATTTACTCTACTGAAAGAGGCAGCAATGCACGTGTCTTTGGAAGTGGCAGTTCCATTCAACAAGAAAGAAGGTATGTTCAAAATGTTGCCTGTATGGCTTTGATAAGGACAACAAGGTAAAAAACAGATGATGTTGGGGCCTCAAACAGTCTCTGCCTAGGGCCCCCAAATCTCTAAAACCGCCACTGGTTCAGATCGGACAGTTCTGTTTTGTTGGTAGTATTTCTGTTATATACTTGTTTTCTCTGTCTATTACAGTGTGCCTGTTAAACTAAATACGTGAATCCGGAATTGTCCCCCTTTTTTTCCCACAGATAACACTGGACATTTTAATGATATTGACCGCCAAAAGGGAAATAGCTCCGGTTTTCATTTCAGAAATCTGGTCACCTTACCAGAGGTGTCATATCCAGACATAAATGTTTACCTAATGTAATCTCCAGGTAATTTTGTTCATTGATATAGAAAACATATTTCTATATTGTTTGCAATGGCCAGCTTTTAATTAGCAACCTAGTCGTAGCTCTAGGTTACAGTAGGATATATTAGCTAGCCAACGTTTGTAACGTTACATTACTTCATGTTCACTTGTGTACTTTCATGATGGGTTCCTCCCCAACCTTTCGTTTATAACCGATTACAATGTCGATTCGTGAGTAAATCACAGTAACATTAGCTTAAGTTTAATTTAGCTTTTTCCCTCAGACTGATTACTGTACTGTCCTGGCACATGTCGCGAGTAAAGAGGCTACGATAACAGCGCAGATAAATGTTGTCGGTAAATGTTGTTTTTTTACATGTAGCCTAATGAAGTGTTTACCATATACATTTGTGACAAAGCTGGGTTCCGCAGAATATTAGAGCCATCGTCACATCTAGGCTGGATGGAGTCACAGCACTCGCTTTTGTGGCTCTGTTTTTGAATTTGGTGCTGCAAAAAAAAAAATACAAGGTCTGGGTATTTGCGCTTATTAGAGCTACACGAGGCGACACAAAACCTTTTGTCATTTTATTCATTATCTGATCAATACAAAAGGAGCGCTGAAAGACCGCACATTTGAATGGAAGTCTATGGGACGAACTGGACAATGGGCGTGGCTTTGTGTGTTTTGACTTGATGTCGACGATGACTATGAGGCAACTAGGGCTCTCACAATATCAGAATTTCACTACACGACTAACGATTTTATTGCGGTATCTATAGACAATTTGAAGTAAAAAATGCTATCAGTTTTTTCCCCCTATTTTTGAATGGACGAGGTGCCTCTACGCTGAGGAAAGGTAAGGCAGAAAAATGTCACCTGCTGAGAGAAGAGCAGATCAGGGCCTCCCTGCTGAAGACTTCTCTAAAATGTATGGAGTAGAAGTTAAACATTAAAGAACAGGCTAAGACCAGAGCATCAAAGCTCAAAAAGGATATTGAGGATGTCAAGGCCAGATTGTAGCAGGGCGACTGCAGGGCCTCTCAGCTAGCCAGAGCTCTGAAAAAGTTCTGCAAGAGTTGTCCCAGTTTAGATTGAGGTAAAGTGTGCCTGGTTCATTGCTGAATGAGTTAAGTGTGCTAAAAAAATAATAATTTTTATTTTGATACTCAAAACTGAGTCTCCTAGCTGTGGGTATGACTGATTAACGTCATCAGTTTGTGCAGTTTGTGCTGCTGTGTCAGGTGGTGTCTTTTCACTTTCCTACTTTCACTTTAAAACGTTTGCAAAGTGTTAATATTACTACCAACACTGTAATATTATATTTACCAACACTATAGTCCAGCAAACTATGAAAACTGTGCAAATGGTGTCTGGACAGCAACTGAAAATTCAAAAACAGACAAATGATTTGTAGATACTGCGGTACAAGTCATAACTCATTTGCCCTATTATGGCACTAGTGTATTTATAATTTATGACCTTCTTGTCTAGACCTACAGTCATTAGCCTACAGTCTGGGACCTGAACTACTTTCAGGCTATAGTAAAAGCTAAAATATTTGAAGAATATATTATATATATATAAAGCCTGTAGTGGGTCAACTACATCATCTCTAGTGTCCTCCACAGCGTTTCTTCTCACAAACCTGTACCAGGGTATCACCTCCCTTAGGACTGCAGTGGCAATGCTATATAAAGACTAGCGGAGTACAAAGGTGTAGAAACATAGCCAGTGTGCAACAGAACAGACAGGTCACACTAAGTCATTTACATAACACCCACGACCGCATAGAGACATAATGAGTGCTTGGATAATGACACAGCCAGGTGTCTAGAAATGTAATGCATTACACTCATTCCAGCTGTCTAGAAACATAATGCATTACACTCATAACAGCTGTCTAGAAACATAATGCATTACACTCATAACAGCTGTCTAGAAACATAATGTATTACACTCATTCCAGCTGTCTAGTTTTGACAGTTTATAATATAATACAACTGGTGCAGTTTTTTAGTTACTGTATCTAAGTCAATTAGGTTGCTTGCATGGCTAATTGAGACACTAACTGTACTTGTAGTCATGTTTAAATACCGACCAGGCACAGGGGACTTGACCACCAGGGGGCCCCTACTGATTTTGTAAGTCAATCCAATTCTTGCTCAATAAGCTGTAAAATGTCAATGTTTCTCTCAGCCATTAAATGTTTAACTAATAGGTTGAGGGTTCCACAAACAAATGTAATCTATGGTCCCCAAAAACACAAGGGTTCGGAATTAATGATCAGTAAAAATCAATCAGATAATGCCAACTACAGCAATCAAAAGTCTTAAGAGGCCATTTATTTAGACATATCAAAAATGAACAACATTTGTAAAATCACCAATTTTACCCCTCCAATGAGTTGGAGTGAGGATGCAAGAACACAAATACAACGAATATGTTATTTTAAAACATTCAACATCCAAATATTAGTAACACATTTGGAACTGCGTTATTTAGCACTGACACTCATGCATATCAAATAAATGTGTCACCTTCCTTTTGTTTGTGTGTGTGTGTGTGTGTGTGTGTGTGTGTGTGTGTGTGTCTGATGGTGGTTGTGTGCATTTATGTGTCTGATGGTGGTTGTGTTTGTTCAGAACCCTTCAGTTTTGACAGCCTTAACAAATTGCTTAATCCTACCCTCAAAATATGAGAAAATACTATATAATCACAATTGTAGGTAAAAGAGAAATACATAATTGTCTAAAATATGTGACATTGTTATAATTGACCTGCATTTAGTACATTTAGCACCCTCTCATTGCAAAAATAACAGCACAGGTTTCACCACATTGATATTCCAATGAGACAGGAAGTCATAATTGACCACTTTAAAGATCCTAATGATTCTGATGTACATAAAAAATGTATAGTTTGAGCCCAGTGGTAAAGATCCCCACTCTGTGCACACAGCTGGTTCCCAGCCAGAGACCAGACTTCAATAGCCTTATCTATCTTTCACCACTATGTCAGTTCATATCAGTATCCCTGTGAATCCCACTGTACAAAAGCTCTGAAAAATAATTTTACAAGTAGAGTGAGTGCGTCTGTCACCTCATATTTCGACCCCAGGGTATTTATGTATGACCACTTAAACGTTGTTATAAAAAAGGTATATCAATCAAAAGATAAATACATAAAATTTGCTTCATAATAATTTTCAGGGGAATTAATAATTGTGAAAAATTTTGGGGATTATTTTTTTTGATTAAAATTTACCTTTTCTCTGAAAAATGTCACCTATATTAAGGTTAGCGTTCTTCCATGTTCTTCTGAGTGTAAGAACAAGCTGACCTACAACTAAATTTTTGCTCATCCAATAATTCTGGAGGGGACCATACGTGTGTGTGTAATGTGTGTTCTATGTTAAACTACCACCAATACTGGAAACAACAACAATACCTAGCACCACACAACATATAATAATCAATATTTTCTTCTGTGACCATTAGTGGTGTATGGCAGTGAAAAGAAGAAGACCCGGAGTCCAGGCAGCATGAAAGAGCAGATGGGGTGTTTACATTACCAGGATGTTTAGAAAATGTTATTGCCAGAACTATAGTACTGACCATATCATACCAAAAACAAAGTTATGTTAAACAAATAAAACACACATGGACATGCAGGCACTGACATTGGTAGAAAATATGCACATGGACCTGCATTTTGGAGCTTTAGGCAAATGCTTTCCAATGAAAGGCATATCTATTTGTGAGCTCTGTATTTGAGATTTTTTTCATTTGTAAATTCTCTTGACTTTGATCTGCTCTACTTAATCTGACCAAATGTTAGGAAAACGCTGTCCATTCTATCAATCAAGGAGGTGTCTGAAAAAGTGGCCGTGACCTAGACGCTGGTCTTAGGTCAGCTTCGCCTTTTCTCTCCAGTATAAATGGTCAAGATAGTGGATTATAGCCCAGAAGATAGTGGTGAACCTGGGGAGATGCATGGCGTTCTGTAACAGCAGTTGTGTTGAGACGTTATACACACAGAAGAGGTCATCAGTGAGGCCATGTCATGTCAGTTCATGCATGATGTGCCTGGTTTGAACAGGGGACTGAGGACAGTAGATGGCCAAACATACATTAGGATACTGCTAGTGACCCCAGTGGGGTCCCTCTCCATACCAGGCTCCAACTAGTGATCTCCTACTTGCAGACGTACAAACCATTTTAACCATCCGAAGAGATTTCATGTGATTGCTCCATCAGTGACATTAGTGTCAATGTAGTGTGAGGATACATTCCTTAACCTGCCATGCACAGTTCACACACATTGTTTTGTGACAGTTGATATTCCCGTATGTAACAATTAGATATAAAAATAAAAAACGCTATTGGAGATCAGCAAAACAGGAGGGGTGAAATGAATAACCTTTTTTCACAACGTCTCCGTAGAATGATGTCAGTCTGTGACAAGTCCAATCTGGTCGTAACAAAAAAAATAAGATGCTTCTACTGTCTCCCATCGTCCCATCATGCACTGTGGCTAGTCAGACACAAGGGGGTGTACTATACTAACATGTTACGTATGACTGGTGTGAAACTACAACCCCATTTCCAAGAAGTTGGAATGCTGTGTAAAATGGAAATAAAAACAGAATGCATTGAAACCCTATATTCAATAGAAAATTGTACAAAGACAACATCGGTATTTTCTATTTTAATGTAGAATTGAAATGATTTGCACATCATTGTATTCTGGTTTTATTTACATTGTATGCAGCGTCCCAATTATTTGGGAAACAGGGTGGTGGTATCAGGTCACTGACACACTGAAGGAAGAGGGGACTGACTGCTCTGGGCCTAAGTGACATTCCTGTTGCTGAATCTTTTCGTTAGGGAAAGACAAGCGTAAGACCATGCCACCTCACGTCAACATACCTGCCGACCAAGTCATGCAAGTCATGTTATAGAAGTCATGCAACATCACATCAACATCATCTTCATCACAGGCATGTTGCATACTCACACATCAATATCATGCAATGGCACATAATCATCATAACACCAACATTACAATCTTTATCACATCAGCGTCATGCAACATCACTTAATCATAATCACATAATCATCATAACACCAACATTACAATCTTTATCACATCAGCGTCATGCAACACCACTTAATCCTCATCACACAATCATCATAACACCAACATTACAATCTTTATCACATCAACATCATGCAACGCCACTTAATCATCATAATCACACCATCACATCAACATTTGATCTTATGACATTGAGATGCAGTATTTGACCTACCCTCCTGGCTTTACTCTGGTATTTGACTGCCTTCTTGGTGTCAGACACAGCTCTCTCAACATAATCCACAGCATGCTCCACGTTGTACTCTATACGGTCAATCATCTCCCCCTGAGGAGGAAGGAGGTCGAGGGGGAGGTAGAGGGAGATAAGTGGTAGATAGAGAAAAGGGGAATAGAAAAGACAGAGCTCATTGTAGTGTCTTTTCAGATGGGTCTGTGCTTAGTCTTCATTGTGTGTATTCAGAAGGGTCTGTGTGTAGTCTTCATTGTGTGTATTCAGAAGGGTCTGTGTGTAGTCTTCATTGTGTGTATTCAGAAGGGTGTGTGTGTAGTCTTCATTGTGTGTATTCAGAAGGGTGTGTGTGTAGTCTTCATTGTGTGTATTCAGAAGGGTCTGTGTGTAGTCTTCATTGTGTGTATTCAGAAGGGTCTGTGTGTAGTCTTCATTGTGTGTATTCAGAAGGGTCTGTGTGTAGTCTTCATTGTGTGTATTCAGAAGGGTGTGTGTGTAGTCTTCATTGCGTGTATTCAGAAGAGTGTGTGTGTAGTCTTCATTGCGTGTATTCAGAAGAGTCTGGTTGTGATTCTTCATTCTTGTTTGCAGTACAGTGTATCGTCCTACCTGGCTCTCCACCAACATGGCCATGTCCATGAACATGTCATGAAGTTCCCTGATACTGTTCTCCAGCTTGATGATTTCAGTGTGTCTCGTCTCAATCTCATTCATGGCCTGTTGGTTGATGTTGGAGTCCATGATAATCTAGTAGAGAGACAGAGTGTGTAATCACCCATTTATACCCCAACACCTGTCCTCTCCTATGAGATATGCCAAACTCCGTTGGTGGGCCACATCTCCCCCACCGAGCACTGTTGTCTTCCAGATGAAGAGACTGTGTATGCTTTCATCTGCTCGTGTGAGTGGGTGTGTTCACTTACCCCTGACGTAAAAATGGCAGGGTTGCCACTCTCCAGCATGCTTTCCAGTTCCTCATTGGTTGTGTTCCTACCAGCTACAATGACAAAGACACGCATGTATGTAGTCTGACAGAGGGATTTCTGAAGTATGAGAATGTATGCAGCTACTACTGGATTAGAGTGTCTGTTATATAACTTAAATGTAAAAACCTAACAGGGAAAAGCTAACTCGAGTTCATAAGACAGACTGGTGCAAAGTGTGACAAGGAAATCCCCCACACATATGGGTCGGCCAGAGGCTTCTGGGGCCCTAGATGACTGCACCACACCATGCACACCTCGGGGAATACTCAAACATCACGTCCCTACCCAGGCTTGTAGTACAGACTACCCATCTGAATACACACAATGAAGACCGCACACAGACCAACCCGAATATCCACAATGAAGACCACACACAGACCCATAGGAACACCAACAATGAAAACTACACGAAGACCAATCTGAATACCCACATTGATGACCAAACACAGACCCATCTGGATCACATGCATCAGGAAGGAAAGACATTGCACAAATTAACTTTAAAACAGGCACCTGTCAGTTGAAATGGATTCCAGGTCCCTACCTCATAATGCTGTTTGAGAGAATGTAAAGACTGTGAAAAGCTTTCATCAAGGCAAAGGGTGGCTACTCGGAAGTATCTAAATATGAAATATATTTGGATCTGTTTAAAACATTGATGGTTGCTACATGTGTTATGAAGACCACACACAGAACCATCTGAATACACACAATGAAGACCACACACAGACCCATCTGAATACGCACAATGAAGACCACACACAGACCCATCTGAATACGCACAATGAAGACCACACACAGACCCATCTGAATACCCACAATGAAGACCACACACAGACCCATCTGAATACCCACAATGAAGACCACACACAGACCCATCTGAATACCCACAATGAAGACCACACACAGACCCATCTGAATACGCACAATGAAGACCACACACAGAGACATCTGAATATGGTGGGGCTGGTAGGGCCATTCTACGTGATTATAGGATTTTCAGCATCAAGAGATATAATAGCAAGACCAAGATTAGGTCATCTCTGAGAGTCCATGATATGGTTCTACTTGAACCCTTATCTTTATTCATATATCTATCTTTTGTTATATTGTGTCTTCTACTTCTAGAACCACACAAAAGTTTGGACACACCCACTCATTCAAGCGTGTTTACCTATTTTTACCTTTTTCCACATTGAAGATGTGTGGACTCAAAACTCAGCCTGTTGATAACAAATGTTAGTCCAACAAAAGCGCAAACCAAATGGGATGGTGTATCGCTGCAGCATACTGTGGTAGCTATGCTGTTTGTGTGTTCCTTGAATTATGAATAAATCACAGTGTCACCAGCAAAGCAACCCCACACCATCACACCTCCTCCATGCTTTATAGTGGAAACCACACATGCGGAGATCATCCGTTCACCCACTCTGCATCTCACAGAGACCAAAGAAGAGATTTAATTGCATTATGACCACCTGCCTAATATGCTGTAGGATCTTTGTGTGCCGCCAAAACAGCACCCACCTGCCGAGGCATGGACTCTACAAGACCACTGAAGGTGTCCTGTGGTATCTGGCACCACAACATTGGCAAAGATCCTTCAAGTCCTGTAAATTGCAAAATGGAGCCACCATGAATCTGACTTGTTGGTCCAGCACATCCCAGAAAAGCTCAAGCGGATTTATAAGTTGAATTTAGAATTTGGAGGCTATGGCTACACCTTGAACTCTTCATCATGTTCCTCAAACCATTACCGAACAATGTGTATAGAATGGCAGGGCACATTATCCTGCTGAAAGAGGCCAATGCCATCAGGGAGTACCATTGCCATTAAGGGGTGTACCTGGTCTGCAACAATGTTTAGGTAGGTGCCACGTGTCAGACTGATGTCTACATGAATGTCCGGACCCAGGGTTTTCCAGCAGAACATTGCCCAGAGAATCACACTCCCTCCACCGGCTTGTTGTCTTCCCACAGTGCATCCTGGTGCCATCACCTCCCCAGGTAAAAGGCGCACAAGTACACGGCCGTCCTTGTGATGTAAAAGAAAACCAAAGTCATTGGACCAGGCAGCGTTCTTCCACTGCTCCAAGGTCCAGTTCTGACGCTCGCGTGCCCATTGTAGGTGCTTTCGACGGTGGTCACAGGGGTCATCGTGGGCACTCTGATTGGTCTACGGCTACGCAGCCTAATACGCAGTAGTGTGGGATGCGCCGTTTTGTAACACATTCCTCCCATAACTATCATTAAAATGTTCTGGGACATGTGCCGCAGTAGACCTTCTATCAGTTCAGACCAGACAGGATTGCCTTTGTGGCCCTTGTGCATCGATCAGCCCTGGGTGCCCCACACCCTGTCACCGGTTTATAGTTGGTCCCTCCTCAGACCACTGTCATTATGTCCTCACCACTGCTGACCAGGAGCACCACAAGCCTTGCTGTTTCAGAAATGCTCGGACCCAGTCGTCTGGCCTTAACAATTTGGTCAATGTCACTCAGGTCTTTACTCCTGCCCATTTCTCCTGCATCTAAAACGTTGACTAGAAAAACTAATTGTTCGCTTACCATCTAATCTACCCAGACCTTGACTTGTGCCCTTATTAGGAGATGGTCAAAGTTATTTGCTTCACCTGTTAGTGGTCATAATGTTTTGGCTCATCAGTGTATATATAGTACCCGCAAAACACCAGTCTTAACATCAACAGTGAAGAGGCAACTCTGAATTGCTGGTCTTCTAGGCAGAGGTCTTCCTCTGTCCAGTGACTGTGTTCATTTGCCCATTTTTACCTTTTCTTTTTATTGGCCAGTATGAGATATGGCTTTTTCTTTGCAACTCTGTCTAGAAGGCCAGCATCCCAGAGTGGGCTCTTTACTGTTTATCTTGAGACTGGTGTTTTGTGGGTACTATTTAATTAAGCTGGCAATTGAGGACCTGTGAGAAATCTGCTTCTCAAACCAAATACTCAAATGTTTTGTCCTCTTGCCCAGTTGTGCAACGGGGACTCCCACTCCTCTTTCCATTCTGGTTTGAGCTAGTTTGTGCTGTTCTGTGAAGGGAGTAGTACACAACGCTGTACGAGATCTTCAGTTTCTTGGCAATTTCCAGCATGGAATAGTCTTCATTTCTCAGACCAAGAATAAACTAATGAGTTTCAGAAGAAAGCTTTGAGCTTGTAATCACACCCACAATTGTTGATGCTTCAGTTACTCAACAAGTCTACAGAAGGCACAGTTTTCAGCTGTGCTAACAACTGCAAAAGGATTTTCTAATGATCGATTAGCCTTTTAAAATGTTGCACTTGGATTAGCAAACACAACGTGCCACTAGAACACAGGACTGATGTTTGCTGATAACGGGTCTCTGTATGCCTATGTAGATATTCCATAAAAAAATCAGTTGTTTACAGCTACTGTACAATATTGATTTACAACATTAACAATGTATACACTGTATTTCTGACCAGTTTGATGTTATTTTAATCTACAGAAAATGTGCTTTTCTTTGGAAAACAAGGACATTTCTAAGTGACCCCAAATGTTAAAATGGTGGTGTATATAAACAGCTTTATTTACTCTATTATCATGATTGATGTTGAATGTTTAGTGAGCGAACCAGTGATCTTTTTAATGAATGATCCATACCTTGTATGTCCTGTTCATATGAATAAAACTTCAAACTAGATTAATGCAAACAGAGCAAAGGTCAATTTGACAGCCCTAGAGTAAACTACCAACTTAAATGTGGACAAACAATTATGTATGCATAAAATACTATGGCTGTCCAAATTTTACCTTTAACTGTTTCAGAAATGCATTACAATGCTTTATTACTTTGTACAGTATAACAGTCTATAGGTATGTATAATATTTTAGTCTGTGTATGAGTTTGAAGTATGTTTGTGTTTGTGTGTTCAGCCACAAGGACCCTGTTGTGTGTGCTGCTCCACCTGGGTCAATATTGACTCTAGCACTTCCCTGATGCAGCACACCTGGGCTCACCTGGGAGTCACAAGCTACTGTAACAATCTCACACACATAAACACGCATGCACAAACCAGCGCACGAGGGTGCACATTTAGACACACTGTACACAACATCCCGTGGAAGGCTAGGGATTTGGACAGAGAAGTCAACATGACTAACAGAACTTTTCTACTCTTTCCTTTTTTGAGATGGACAAAGATTATTGAAAATAATCAAAATGGTGTCCTGCTTTTCCTAGGAGCAGGCTTAAAACACAGGCTAGCAGCAGAATAACTTCCTGAGACAAATAACCACTGTGTTTTGACAGTTGGATTCGTAGGAAGTTGCCAATACACAGGTCCAAGGAAAGGCAGCCAACTGCAACCAGAATTCTGGCATAACACTTCCACAACAAGAGGAACTTGTCTAAACATCCATAATCATGTCAGAGTGAATTACCAGTGATGCCTAACCACCCCACATGCTTACAGTCTAAATGACTTTAATGTTGATATTATATTCTGCTCCATAAACCCCTACAGGTGTCATCTCAATACAGTCATTTGGGCCTGAAATGCACCACACACACGCACAACACAACTTTGATGATGGCTTTAAGGTTTATTAAACATCTCCCAAATTGCATGACTGGAGAATTGAATTTCAACACAGATATTAAAATAAACAAGTAGAATTACATGTTCAGCCTCCCAAGTCTGTTTACTGTTTACTCCCATGATGGCTTTGAATGTCTGGAGCATGTACCTAATTTCACTGTTATACCCACACACCCTCCAGAACAACCGGGTTCTAACTGGCTCTAGTCCGTATACAGCATGTGAATGGCGGATGGAAGATTGTCACAGATAACTTGGGTGATAATTATAACCTTATGTATAAACATGAATGATTGCAACTTTTGATGTACAGTGAGACAAGGAGGACACAATCAGCCTACAATAGGTTTGTCCCTGCTATAATGAGAATTTGCTGCAGAACACACACCTAAATCCAATAACGACTTGCTCACCAAATAACCCTAAAGCGTCTGTAAAATAATCTTTTTCAAATTATCTAGTCTTGATTATGAAATATACTTCAAAATTATTCACACCTGATACATTGTGTGATTTATAATGGGTGGTTTTTGGACTGCATAAACAACAGTAAGTGAGTCAAAGTATTGGTGAAAGGCTGTGATCTAAACAATGTGTTCTTACTTCTGTTTCTCAACAGCTAGAAAAGCACCAAACTGGTGAAGAGTCTCTCGGAGTTATAAAAGTGCAATTAAATGACTTTGCAACTGTGCCCACTATGGAGCAGTGTGTGGCCACATAGAGACACTAGTTAGAGCTCTTATTTAAAACCTTGTTACAACACATTTTGTGTACAGACCGTCCATTTAAAGGTACGTGGACAGTAGGTTCCGGAGCTGATTCTTATTAGGGAGGTTTGTTTGTCAGCATCATTACAGAATGCGCAAGAGAGCTATTAAGATCTAATATTAATTCTAGGTTTAACATTTAGAGTCTGTTGCTGGTGTCTCAGGAACAAATAAATGTCAGTGCCAGATCAAGCTGGCCAATATGAGGCTGTTAAATCAGAATAAATCAATTAAATATATAGTCAAAACTTTAACAGGCCAAATGTTTAGTACATTAAAAGGTAGAATGTACAGCAATAGCAATCAACCAGGTAAACAGGTGAGTTTGAAGTCTAACATTTGGTGATTGGTGGTTAGTGGAAGGGGTGTGTAGGAAAAAGGCATACTGTATACTGTATGGCTGCCACTGGAACTGGCTCACTTGTCTTTATTGATGGGGATGGTAAACAAATGCATCTAAACTCTTTAGACAGCATTTCATCATGGTATCCTAAAATTGGCCGACTATGTAGAAAATGTGGTGTAATTTCCAAACGCATAATCTGATATTGATGAAGACACCCTCAAATTGAAGCTGACAGTCTGCACATAAATCCCATAATCACTATATAATTTCAAAGTAATTTTATACCGAGCCAAGAAAAGTAAAATATTGTAACTATCCAAGTACTTATTGTATTTACTTTTGACAGCACTGAGTTTGTTGTTACACATTCCTGATATCCGTTGTCAGTTCTCTTGTGATTCCAATAAAATAATACATAAATACATATGAAGTGTCGAAAATAGACAGAACGTGGGCCCCGGGAAGCACCGTATCACACGCAGCAATCCCTCAAACACACACGCATACACCCCCATCCCCACACACAACGACGACAGACCCACACGCACACGCACAACCACGCACAGAGAGCACTCACTGATCTCCAGCTGTCTCTGGATACGGCCCTTACAGCGCTCCCGGTAGTCCGACTGCGTTGCGTTATACTCCGACATCACCTCCACAAACTTACGAGACAATGTGGAATGCTGACAGGGAATTACGCAGGATGTTACACTTCCGACAATCACTAGCTCTACACACGATAGAGAGATGGCAACTCTGATCCTGATTATGCCAGAATCCCATGTAAACTATCCTGCGACACACTGTAGCCCACCTGGGTCTTACGTATCCTTAGATCTGCGGACGACCTGTTCAGGACCTCCTCGTGCTCTATGGATTGTTCAATGCCTGAGGGGGGGGACAGAGATCACAATTAACTTACCAGCACCAGCACACGTTATTCAGACGGTTGCACTGAACTTGTGGAGATCCCCGTTTGGTTTTTAAACATAATCTGGCCCTTGTTGGGGTCACAGGAAATGCAGGTTCAGCAGAGAGAATAGCATAGAGAGGCCATGAAAGAGAAGGGGGAAAAGAAAACGTGTTTGTAACGTACCTTTTAACTTGGAGCGCACTTTGTTCGCAAAGGTTTTTATGTCTGTCATTAACTTCTCCAGTTCAGACTTCGTTGCTTTGCAGAGAGATTGAAAAACAAAGACATTCGAATCATTACCCAAATTCTGCCTTGTTTTCAAATATTTTTTATTGAAACACACTATCCTGAAATTATTACCAAAAGAGCCCCCCCCCCCACACACACACTTAGATAAGGCCTCACTCAACCTCCATCTCCCTCTTGAAATCACCCCCCAAAACAATCTTCAAATTATTGCAGGAAACCATTCTTCCCAGTGGGGATATCAGGAGGGTTCTCCAAAATGTTGTTTGCCTTGTTTTTGTCCCCCTGAGAATAAAATCTAATTGTGAGAAGGGACAAATATTTTTTGTGTGATTTAAATCACCAAGAAGGTAAATTAGCCTGGAAAGATCTTAAATGTGATGACCAATAGTGGTTTTGCATCCATGTAGGCAGCTAATTCCAATGAATTCTATACCCAAAGGAAGTACCAAATATATTGAAACAGGGATTCTCCAATGTCTCCTTGCTGCTCCGCTCACCCTCCCCATCTTCAGGCTACGCTCAAACCAAACATCCCTCTTCATTCGGCCACTTTTGGGCTCATGTCCATCTCTCACTTAAGGGAAAGCAGCTCTCGATTTACTAAATTAATATCTGTCCTAGCACCCCAAAATTGGTACCAGCTGAAACAAATATTTGCAGAAAGAGAGAGGAAAAAAAGAATGTCATTTGTGATCCACATTCTAATGAAAATACTTCAGCATGTCTCCTGAAGTCCCGTTCAACAAAATGTTTCTGTTCATCCTAGCAAACAGAACATTAATGAACATAAACATGAATTTGAGCAGTGTATTTAGCAAACATTCACATCTGGAGCAACTTATAGTTAGTTAACATAGCTAAGTGGGAAAAACCACGTTTCAGAGACAAGAAGACTACCCTGATGTCCTCTTAAACAGTAACTCTGGTAACGTGTTTCTTACATTGGAAATCTCATTCCAGCTGAAAATTCCTGTCCTGCAACTCAGATATGGGCATACAAGACAAGAGTCAACCGATTCTATCCACATAAAACAGACAGAGAAAAGCATCCCCCACCCAAAGCGACATTCTGCATTTCATTGTGTTTGTGACTGATGGTGATACTGTATGTCAGAAACAGGGTGAGGTCACTTGTGGAGGTGAGATCACTTTTTGACAACAGTGTGTTTTAGGAAGAGCATTTCACAACTTTCCTCTCCCTCTCCATTTTGATTGCCTCTCCTAAAAAAAATGACTTCATTTTCAACATCCCAAACCATATCATTAGATGTAAAAGAGATTTACCAAAAATAAACCATCAAATGGAAATCAGGGATGGGGGTTTGGTGGTAGTGACCCAGTTGCTGTTCATATCCTACCCCACCAGCCAGCTGTCAACATAAGTCTTCTCTATGGGCTGCACAGACAACATCAACCTACTTGTAAGCCCCACATATGACTTTGGTCTGGGTTTCAAAACGGGACAACAGTTGGTTTCTGTGCTTTTATCTACTATCTTAATATCTTCCAGAGTCTGAGAAAAGAGACCTTGACATAAAAAGTTCCATGCCCTGGGCTCCAAGATGGCTGTCTTCTATGCATGTGAGTGTGTGTGTGTGTGTGTGTATACATTGTCCTTCACAACTATTTGTTGTTGTGATAATCCTTAGTATATAATCCTAATAGCGTATTTTGCCCCAACGCACAATGAGGATGGTCCAAAAGGTCAAGCGAGAAAAATAAATCTTCATGGATCACAGTAGAATAACTGCAGTTTGGTTGATTTATGGGGCCACCAAGTCAATGATCACCCAGAAGAAAAGTTTATAATTAGAATTCTTATACTTGATCTGTCTCTATATGTTGAACAATATTAAATCAGAAGCAAATGGTGGGTTTTCTTTTTCCATTAGAATCCCCTGTGGTTGCCTTTAAATCACATCTAACTGTCCAGTCAGAATGCATCAGCCAATTAATGACTACTAATTATCTGGCCATGTTTAATTTGAAGGTTTTTCTATTTCAGTCATTTAGCAGATGTGTTTATCCAGAGCAGCTTACAGTTAGTGCACACATCATAAGATAGCTAGGTGGAACAACCACACTATTAGTAGTAGTAATAGTTAGTACACATTACTATAATATTTTCTTGAACTGAGTTTGAAGATGGAACAAGCATTGTTCCAAAGAGCCTTCTCTCGTTTTGGTTGCTTTCACTGATAGAAAAACTGCAGAGGTGTGAAAAGGCAATACTGCAGGTTGAAAGAAATTGAGGTCTGGCCATTACAGTGTGTTGGCCCAGCAGATAATAACTTTGATTTATGACTAGGATGTAATGAGAGGGAGTTTCACTGTGTGTGTGTTTGTAGAAGGTAGAGGTTAGCTCTCTCTTTGCCTCTGTATATACCCAGTGAGCAAGAGTAAGGAGAGAAATTACTTACTTTCATCAGGATTGGGGGCAGCCAAGATGGCACCATGTTGTCTCTTGACCTCCTCCACCTTCTCTAAGAGCTCCTCAATTAAGCCTCGGATCTCCTCCACCTGGTATAATGAGTCCACATGACACAATTATTCACTTATTAGAATGTGCAATATGTGTTAAAGTGCCCATATTATGAAAAAATATTTTTCTGGGTTTTGGGGTGTTCTTTTGTGTCTCTGGTGCTTCCACACGCATACAAACTTTGAAAAAAAAAAAACATCCATGCTGTTTGGAGTATACCTAATGTCTCCACCGTCTATAGGCTCCACCCACCAGGTACAGCAGTAACTTCTCTGATATCCTGCATGTTGTTACTGATTCAGAAGCACCATGTCGAAGCACCACTTAAACTGTGCTGTTGTTGGCTGTAAAGAGGAGCACAAAACACTCCATCGCATCCCAGCCGCAGAGGACAGAAGAGCGGCATAGCTTGAATTCATTTTTGAAGGCAACGTCCCTGCTACAGTTGGCAAAAAATTGTCGGTTTGTGCTAACCACTTTGAGACGGGCTGTTTCTCCAACTTCAGTCAGTACAAGGCAGGATTAGCCAAGAAACTTTTGCTAAAAGAGTGCGCAATTCCAACTTTGCGTGGAATACCTGCAGACGAGGGACATAAGTAGTTCTATACAATTAGCTGTCTTTATTTTGCAATTCTACACGAACTAACCAAGAAGTGTTTTGGCAAACTAACATTTTAGCTAGATAGTGTTTTGCCACATAGTACAAGGTAACGCTAACCGCTAGCTTCTAGCTATTATAATATTATATTTACAAACGGGAATATGTTAGCGTTGTCTAGACCGTTAAACCGTTACTACTACGCTCTCCCCGCTACCATGGTAACAGTTAGAGTGGGTGTGGGCAAAGGAGCAGCAGCTAATGAATATGCAATGAGCAGCAGAAAACAGAACACTTTGAAAGGGACTGAAACAGAGGTTAATAGAGGGAGGTAAGAATCTTTTCCTACAAGCTATTTCCAGCAAACAACTTCAGAAACATGTTTTATGGAACTTATAGACCTATTTTAACTTGTTGAAAAGCAGTCATAATATGGGCACTTTAATGTGTTGGTCCTAGTGCTGGAATGGACAAGCACCTTGATGAAGCCTACCACAAGCACACCAGGGTCTGTGTTCTTTAAGAAAACCAGGGTCTATGTTCTCAAAGCACACCAGGGTCTATGTTCTCAAAGAAAACCAGGGTCTGTGTTCTCAAAGCGCACCAGGGTCTGTGTTCTCAAAGAAAACCAGGGTCTGTGTTCTCAAAGCACACCAGGGTCTGTGTTCTCAAAGCGCACCAGGGTCTGTGTTCTCAAAGCGCACCAGGGTCTGTGTTCTCAAAGAAAACCAGGGTCTGTGTTCTCAAAGCACACCAGGGTCTGTGTTCTCAAAGCACACCAGGGTCTGTGTTCTCAAAGCACACCAGGGTCTGTGTTCTCAAAGTAAATCAGGTTCTGTGTCCTCAAAGTGAATCAGAATAGATGATTATTTTTGCCTAATGTTGTGATGTCCGATGTCATTCTGCCACCTCTGGTCTCTTGGCTCTCCAACCCAACCAGGGCAGCTCATTGTAACAGATAATATGAGCTAAGATAATTCCAACGGTTTCAACTTACAGGACCTTAATTGAGAGGCTCTATGCATACAAGCCCAGTGATTTAGTGGAAGAAATGTGTTACATCATCACTCAGATTCGGGAAGACAAAAATCTGTTAACCCATTAGTGGCCAATTGCCTGAATTAAACCCCACAGCCACTTATGTGTAGACATGCCCTAATATGATTCAGCAAAAAAACAATACAATGATCATGAACACAGCACACCAAACAGTATTAAAACTGGTCCTTCCTTCTCCCAGACCTTTCAGTGAGCTCTATTGCAGCATACACTCTGTCATACTGTAGGTCTTAGTGATGTCATCAGTGTGCGTCTATAGAGAGCTAGTGTAAATCTCCCCCTGGAGGAGAGACAGAAGGAGATAGGTTGTGGTATGTATACTCCACGACCACAGACAATGCACAGTGCCTGGTAGCTAGGGAGAGTCTCGGCAGAGTTTGGTGCTACGATGCAGCTCAGCAGGGGCCAGTATTTAAGTGTGCTGCTAGAGAGCTCAGACACTGCATGTGGGCAGCCTGATGGGAAAATGCCTATTAAAGTTCATGGAGGCACTGCCAGGAAGACTTCACTGAATCATAGGGAGAGAAAGGGGAAAGTACGGTACAGGTACGATTCTGCCTTTTCACAGGGTAGTTGGTGGTGATTATCCTTGTAAGGAGTTATTGCCTCAGGCCTACCTGGCCTAAAGGCTCCTGGGAGTCTCTGTACAAAATCCAGCTGGTTGTGCTGCTTATATGGATCTGGTGGTAGCGCGAGGTAGCAGAAAAACAGAAAGCTCATCTCAGCCGTCAATATAGTGGCATGTACTGTACAGTATTTGATGGTGTGATGATTTGGATGCGTATCTAGACACAACATGGGCTCTTTGATAACTGAGAGGGTCGGGGTTGCTCGAGGCAGAGATGTCTGAAGGAATGACGCTGGGGCTTGAAAAGTCAGTAATTGGGAGCCTACTGTGGGTTGGCTTCAGAAGTCAAAGACTGAGCATAAACACGCCAACCATGGTGCTTCAAGCATTATAAGTACTTCGTTCTATTAACGAGGTAGCTAGTTTTAAAAACTAGGTCAATTCAAGAATCACAGAAGACATCTTCAACTCAGGGTTACCAACACATTTGGGTGAGGCAGAATGTTCCATGGCCTTTTTTCCATATCCTAATTAGGTCCAGATCTGGACCATGTGACCCAAGTTGCTGTACCTCCACTGAGCCATATATAAGCCACGGAAGGACCATATTCCCACGGCTGCTGTCTCGGTTAGGATTAAAAATAGTGATTGGGAAAATGACATATTGTGATGCGGCCATGGTTCTCAGCAGGAAACCGATGGAGTGCCTCCTCCGGGCAGGGAATGAGGTGTTACCCCAAGTAAAGGAGTTCAAGTATTTTGGGGTCTTGTTCGCGAGTGAGGGGACACTGGAGCGGGAGATTGGCCGGAGAATCGGAGCGGGGGGGGCGGTATTGCATATGCTTTACCGCACCGTAGTGACGTAAAGAGAGCTGAGCCGGAAGGCAAAGCTCTCGATATACCGGTCAATTTTCGTTCCTACCCTCACCTATGGTCATGAAGGCTGGGTCATTACCGAAAGAACTAGATTGTGAGTACAAGCGGCTGAAATGGGTTTTCTCAGAAGGGTGGCTGGCTTCTCCCTTAGTGATAGGATGAGAAGCTCAGTCATCCGTGAGGAACTCGGAATAGAGCCGCTGCTCCTTTGCATCGAAAGGAGCCAGTTGAGGTGGTTCGGGCATCTGGTAAGGATGCCCCCAGGACGTCTCCCTAGGGAGGTGTTCCAGGCACGTCCAGCTGGGAGGAGACCTCGGGGTAGGCCCAGGACTAGGTGGAGAGATTATATTTCGACACTGGCCTGGGAACACCTCGGGATCCCCCAGTCAGAGCTGGCAAATGTGGCTTGGGAAAGGGAAGTTTGGGGTCCCCTGCTGGAGCTGCTGTCCCCGCGACCCGATACCGGATAAGTGGATGAAGATGAGATGAGACATATTGTGATGCTATATCATATTGTTGCGTAATATCACAATATAATTTCTTCAATCATTTGCATGTTTACTTCCATAAGTGATCTCAAGTCTTTTTCTCAGGGCTCTCTTGTCCCTGTGTACATGTAGCAGACACGGTGAGCAACGTTTGAAACCTGGAAGCTCACATTTCGTATTGGATTTTTGGCCATTCTCTTCTCAATTAGTGATGTGGTTGCAGTGTGCAGAGATCTTAATAGAGCAGTAATCACTCACCTAACAGAAACACACATACATAGAGAGATGGAGACAGAAATCTGCCTTACCTGTACAAAGAACTCATCCATAAATCGATCTTTTTCCACATTGACAGCTACATCATCCTCTTCCTCAGCCTCCTTACCCTACAGGCACAAGAGAGACAGGGACATATTAACAGACCAGACATTTCAAAATGTTGGGTGGGTCAATGGTATGAACCTGTCCGTTCTGGTGTTCAAAGAAAAAGTTAAATATTACAAACATCTATTTCTTTAAGCACTGCATTATTTGATTCACCTCCACTTTTAGAAGGAAACCAGCCAAGAGACATGGAAAATGAATGAGCTTATGGGGCTCAGTAGGACTAAGAAATAGGCTCAAAAATGGTCCACGAACAGAACGTTTTTAAGTGTACCTCATCATTGACCCGGATATAGTCATACATCAAGAAAGTAGACCATCTTGGGGAAAAAACTGAAAATGTATGCTTTTTGTTATCTACAATGTATTTTACATAGAATCCCATTTATCCTTGAAAATATGGAGAAATCAAGAAAGTCTCTGGGGGAAACATGAAGGAAAGGGGTATCACTATCAGATCTGCAGCCGGGGTTGAATGCAATGAATTATTTTTTTTGGTTGTGTTCTTCGGGGCAGTTCAGGACGTGAGCACAGGCTCGGGGTGACATGTTCACTTCCCCAGGTATGCTGTCATGTGTCATGTCTCGTAGTGCCTAAGGTAATAGGGCATAGAGACGATTTGAGCTTGAAATCAATGTATCAAAACCATAAAGGAGGGAAAGTACTTGACCAACTGGTAACAAGGAAGTGGATCCATGGAATAAAATGACTAGCAAAGCACAGAGGTTTAAAAAGGGGCTGACCCCATTCAGTCGACCTGTCCAATATTAGTTGGGTTGGGGGAGTGGCATGGCCAAGGAACACCCATGTGATTCCTGCCTGTCTAAGTTGACTGCTACACTGCGGAGCACTTTACTGTGTAGTCAAGTGGTCACATCAGTCAGGCTAGATGGCATCACTCAACCACATGTGTGTTAATAATATTGTGGCCTATGTGATTATTTTGGGTAATGGTGTAACAATAATATAAAGAATATTATTGAATCAAATCCCCTTTTGTTTATTCATATTTTATTGTTGTAGACAGCACATTTGAGTGCAGTATTTTCTGCTGGAGACCAAACCAAAGCAGAAGAATCACACCACAGCCAAAAAATATTAATAGATTTGGAGACGTTGCTGACAAACACTGAATCCCAGTGTTTACACGAACACGCCACAAGCGTGGTTTTGTGCATTGATATACTGAGACAGGAGAAGAAACATGAAAGGATACCTTGAACTTGCATGGACATGGCTGTATTTACTTCTCAGTGTTGAAGTAAGTCAGGAATATTGTTACTGTACTTGATTAAGAACTTCCCAGATCTGGTGAACATGGCCAAGAACTTTTACTTTGTACATATTACATCTCTGGCAATGAGGAAATGGATCCATTGTTTAAAGAGACTAGTAATGAAGAACTGGATATATGTTGTCAAATTAACTGTAATAAGTCATCAGTTGTATTGTAAACTTGTTTTTTAAAGCCTGAATACAAGCTCAAGAGCGTTCCTGTGATGTTTAGATGTCAGCTGTACAACACACATACAACAGTAGTATATAAGATAATCATATTGATCATATCATTGATCTGATGATGGTGATGTTGAAGAAGAAATGTTGCATTCATACCAAAGTCTATGGAGTATTGGCTAATTGATCTCAAGATGCTTTCTAAATAGCCTGTTATGGGATTACCAAAAATTATCCCAAATGTATTTTCCAGTGGTTCAAATATATCTACTGCTTGTTAGTATTCTACACTGAAACAAGGTCTAAAAAGGTCTAATTAACTAATTCAGACAACAGGAATTCAAAATAATTACAGATAAACGGCACTGTTGGCAAGCATAAGTAGAAAAAGCGAATTAACGCCAGAAGAGTCTTTCCTGTCTGAACAGACTCATAGATATCCACTAAATAGTCATTTCTATGAAATTTGCTTTAATGAACATCAGGTTACAGCTAACCTGGCATGCCAGGATTGTAGATGCCTTTAATACCATAAAGACTTGTGAGCAAGCAGGAAACCAGATTAAGTTGGATCTCATCTAATTATATCATTTCAAAGACATCCAGGGAATAGGAGCAAAACCACGTTTTTAAAGAAAGGCGTTAGTATGTATTCTACAATCAAATCATGAGTCCACACATAAAGACACTCCTCCTGCTCCTACACACAGAGGACACATGAAGACACTCCTCCTGCTCCTACACACAGAGGACTCATGAAGACACTCCTCCTGCTCCTATACAGAGGACACATGAAGACACTCCTCCTTCTCCTAAACACAGAGGACACATGAAGACACTTCTCCTGCTCCGACACAGAGGACACATAAAGACACTCCTCCTGCTCCGACACAGAGGACACATGAAGACACTCCTCCTGCTCCGACACAGAGGACACATGAAGACACTCCTCCTGCTCCGACACAGAGGACACATGAAGACACTCCTCCTGCTCCGACACAGAGGACACATGAAGACACTCCTCCTGCTCCGACACAGAGGACACATGAAGACAAGGCGGCAGGAGCAGTGTGTTCACCGAGATTCCCTGACACCAGCAGGGCACAGGAAGGAGGACAATGGTAGCGCCTCCATGCCAGTGCACCATAATCATTACTGCCATCCGCCCACACTAACACCACGTTATCTCCATTAGCCTACACGTTCCATGACACACACACAAAAGAGGGAGATGATTACCCCTCCCCCCCGGTGAGGGACAACTCCAATGTTCTGCCGACTCACTTTTAACTCCAGCTCCATCTGCACTAGCAGCACACTCATCATCATACTCATTGGGTTACATAATGTCAAATATGTCAACAACATTACTGAAAATCTCACAGCGGACACAACAAGTAGGCCTTGAAAATATTACCCAGACAACATGTAAGCATTGGATTCTAACACACAGTACCGGAGCAGATAATCTATAGCCCTGATGTATGTGTATGGTGTATGACAGGAGGAGGACTATGATCTATGTGTATGGTGTATGACAGGAGGAGGACTATGACAGGAGGAGGACTATGATCTATGTGTATGGTGTATGACAGGAGGAGGACTATGACAGGAGGAGGACTATGATCTATGTGTATGGTGTATGACAGGAGGAGGACTATGACATATGTGTATGGTGTATGACAGGAGGAGGACTATGACAGGAGGAGGACTATGACAGGAGGAGGACTATGATCTATGTGTATGGTGTATGACAGGAGGAGGACTATGATCTATGTGTATGGTGTATGACAGGAGGAGGACTATGACAGGAGGAGGACTATGATCTATGTGTATGGTGTATGACAGGAGGAGGACTATGACAGGAGGAGCACTATGATGTATGTGTATGGTGTATGACAGGAGGAGGACTATGACAGGAGGAGGACTATGATGTATGTGTATGGTGTATGACAGGAGGAGGACTATGACAGGAGGAGGACTATGACAGGAGGAGGACTATGACAGGAGGAGCACTATGACGTATGTGTATGGTGTATGACAGGAGGAGGACTATGACAGGAGGAGGACTATGATCTATGTGTATGACAGGAGGAGGACTATGACAGGAGGAGCACTATGATGTATGTGTATGGTGTATGACAGGAGGAGGACTATGATGTATGTGTATGGTGTATGACAGGAGGAGGACTATGACAGGAGGAGGACTATGACAGGAGGAGCACTATGACGTATGTGTATGGTGTATGACAGGAGGAGGACTATAACAGGAGGAGGACTATGATCTATGTGTATGGTGTATGACAGGAGGAGGACTATGACAGGAGGAGGACTATGACAGGAGGAGCACTATGACGTATGTGTATGGTGTATGACAGGAGGAGGACTATGACAGGAGGAGGACTATGACGTATGTGTATGGTGTATGACAGGAGGAGGACTATGACAGGAGGAGGACTATGACGTATGTGTATGGTGTATGACAGGAGGAGGACTATGACAGGAGGAGGACTGATATGACAGCAACAGTTTGGCTCAAACTCAACCCTTTAATACCCAAGGTAACATTTTATGTATTACCTGAAGGGGAAGTATTTTTGCATGAAGCAACTGAACAAATTAACTTTAAACCTTGTTTAAGGGATATGTGCTGCCCTAAAGCAGGTCACACCTAATATAACAGATGAATTGTTCAAAGTAAATGAAGGACTGGTGCAGTATGACTTCGTTAGATCGGAACTACACCCACTGGATGATGATGCGTTAGTGTGACTGCGGCTGCCTTTAGCTAACACCTCATCTAAACAGCTTAAAGCTACACTAGTGCCAGACATTGACTATTATGTTGCTTACACGATATGAGAAACATGTCTCAAGAAAACCTCCAACAATGGAGTATGACTTTACTATGGCACTGTAACATTTGAACATTCAATGTTGTTAAACCGTTCTTGCAAAAACTAACATTTTATTTACCCAAGACTTGAATCGATTGTATATGATGATTCGACTCTTCCACATGGGTTGTAATGATCAGAGCCTGCCTCCAGTCAGATGCATGCAGCACATGGCACAGGTGTTAAATAATGCAAAGCCCCCTCGGCGCGGCTTTGCATCTGCCCAAGTCCACTGGTTCACCTTCTGGTGAACATCACATGCAATGTGTAACTGTCATGGCCAGAACACACTCACACACACACACACACATAGAATGTATTCCTATGTTCAATAACTCGATGGCAAAAACAAAACGGAGTACACACTGCATTCATTTGGGACTGAGGTGTCATTGGATCACTCAACAGGTGGCTTGGAGCACGGATTCCTTTCATAAGACCAGTAATGATTTAGGGGAAGGACAAACCTATTGCGGTGACTGCCAGATTGGGTTTGGGTGATGTAAACAAATCCACCTAACTGCTGATATTTCAGCACCATGGACAGTGACAGAATGTAGCTTTCATTTTTTCTTCTCAGCACCACAAAACTGTGGACAGCCATTATAAGGCATCAGTATAACAGAAAGAATATCAGCCTCCAGTCACGTTCTGCTGCTTGGCATCCTAGATGGTGTGTGACAGCCAAGTAGCATTACGTTCCAGTGCTAAACGTCCTGCATAACAGTAGCAATCTGTGTAGCCTGAAATGGATGTCAGCTGAACACAGATTTGTAAAAATATGTTGGGCAGCCATGTTGAGCACAGACCTAGTGTTGAGAATGCTAAGTGACTGGGGTCAAATAAAAGATATAGAATTATGGCAGCAGGTCTGGCAGACTTGGAATTGGCAAGGTTACAACATCTACAGTAAACAAATGGATTCCCTGTGAACCCCTTCCTAGCTCACATGTTGGATGGCACGGATGTACAACGGACAGGGAACGTCACCACGTGCTAATACTGCCGTACATAGGTGTTGATAGAATATGTATTGTGTGTTTAATGATTCTATACAGTTTGTATGGTGATGCAAAACTACTATTGTAGTTTTGCATCACCATATTGATGTTCCAAAATATTGCCCATGAAGTATAAACAAGCTATGAAAGACATAAAGCAGCTACGGTTCAGAGGTCTAGCCAACTACAGCAACAATGAATGTAATATTGTCAGAGTTATAAGGCAGTCAAACATAATATCACGATTCGTAACTGTATCAGTTTGTTCCCTTTCACTAACACAGACTCTGGCTAGATAGTGCAGTCCATCTGTCATGCACAGATGCTCATGCAGGTCCTCTGAGGACTAAGGAACGCCCCACAGCCTCAGTCCCATGTGGGTGTGTGTTTGTAAGGTTTTCTCCAGTGTCTCAAATACACCTGATGTTGTTGTTGTTGTTGTTCTGGGCATGTTCCCGATCCATGCAGTCAAAACTCTTCTCTGTTCTGGCACCTCAGTGGTGGAACCGGTTTCCCTTGGAGGATAGGATAGTCTCTACCTATCTTCATAAAACACCTGAAAACTCACCTTTTCACAGAGTACTTCAAATAGTTCCACTGCCACCACCTCTGTCTGTTGTCTATTCTTAACTTTTGATGTTACATATTTATTAGTATAGGCTTCATTCCAGCAATGACCTTTGCAGATAACTAATTTATTGGCTTACCATAAGTAGCTCTGGATAAGAGCGTCTGCTAAATGATGAAAATGTAAATGTTACAAAGGGAGCCACAGTGAGGGGCTCTTTTGAAAATGTTTTTAATATCTGATATTGGGCATATACAGTGGATACAAAAAGTCTACACACCCCTGTGAAAATGCCAGGTTTTTGTGAGTTTCTATTTTTCCCCCTCAAAGATTTCAGTTTGTTTTTTCCAATCAAATTGATCACGTTATGGGTCACATTAAAAGGTGGAAAAGGTTCTGACATGATTTATCGGTGTCTCATCCTTTTACATCACAATAACCTGGCATTTTAACAGGGGTGTGTAGACTTTTTACATCCACTGTATATTGAAGACAAAAAGGGGGGAAAACGGCCGGTGGTTACACTTCCCCCTTTACGTCAGCGAGCCACTTGCTCCAGCGGACAAGCATCGTCCGTTTGTGTGATGGGCATCCATCAAACAATGTCCATCCCTCTCGCAGCACAGATCTGGGGAGGACCTTTTCTCAGCTTCGGCACATACCCATTTTTGTCCTTGAGTCTCTACCCCTGAAAATATCTGTGCACAGCCCTGCTTAGTAGGCCAGTGACTTAAAGGGTTGCAGAATTCTGTCAAAGTGCTGAGATTTGTTTTGAAATGTTGTAACCATTTCTTTCTGGTAACCATGCGAAGCAAGACCTTGAAATAAGGCCTTATCGAAACTCCTTATTTAATTGTAAAATTAATATGTGGGATCAAAATATTTAAAATGAGTGTTTGTGTGTGGGTGTGTGTAAGAGAGTGAGAGATAGAGTTTTTAGGTTAATAATATACTCAAAATTGAGCATACAAAACGGAATATTTTCAATAAAAGAAAAACACCATATCTAGACATGGTGCAGGGTTAATAAAATAATACTCGAATACATCCTACATCTTTTTATAGCGTTGAAGTTAGAAGTAATCATTACTTGGCATTAATCACATGGGAGAGGGTTACGTGCGCGCTCATGAACCATTTAAAGAGTCAGTACAACTAGTCTTGCCTGGTAATGGTCAACAGACAAGCGTCACCTGACTCACACGTTGTTCAAGTGTGGAACGAGTGTTACTAATGACAAGGCAAAACTGATGTCCAAAACGTATAGGATATTGATATAAAATCACTGTGAAATAAAAAATGTATGAGTTCGTTCTACTCCAAGACAGCTGCTTTCTACTCCACCGCCAAAAACAGAAGTGAGCAATACTTCCCGCTACAACCCAACAACAAAAAAAAAAACGTTTGCGTCTGAATTCTCAAATATAGTATATGTATGCTAGAATGTTTTTTTTTTTTTAAAAGATCACTTACCGCCTTTAACTCATGTGTGCGGTCCTTCATCGCGATTACACGACTTTGTCACCTGTTTCTCAAACACCTCCTCCACCAACGTGTTCCATATCAGTACTGTCCTACTCTCGAGTCAGATTTTCCAGTTTTTCTTTCCTGACCTCGTGATGAGGGGCGGGTGCGCGACTGAGGTGTAGATAATTCGAAAGCGCAATACATTCTTTGACTTGCATTACATCGTTCTGATGTTTTCAGATGGTACTTTTTTAAGTAATATATTTTTTCACTTCATATGATTATTCGGTGCTCCGTTACTTCGTAGTTCATTCTAAGTGATAGTTTGCCTCTGTGTCTTCTCTCACAAGTGTCCTTTTTGTTTGAGCAGTGAGTTTTGAGGGAATGTCTTTTGCTCGCAATGTTTGGTAGTGTAATGCAGATTCCACTTCCTGATTCCACTTCTCTTCTCAGTGGGACATTTTTCGGATATTATTTTGTACCCTTTTCTAACCTATAGATTTGTGTTACTTCAAAGTAAAGTCACTATCTTGCAGTTAGTTGTGTGGTTGCGTGGTGACAAGGATTTGAATCCTGATGATGGCAGTGCAATTGGCCAGCACCGTCTATTTGGGGGTTTAGGGTTTAGCATTGGAACATGGTTGCCTTTCCTCATTGCAGTGTAGCAACTCCTTCTGAGCTCAGTTGAGATAAAAGGCCAGGGACAGTGTGTTCCTTTAGAGTAATTATTCTTATTTAGTTTAAGAAACTTTTTTCAAATAAATATAAACCTATTGCTGCCAATTCATTAATAATATAGACACTAGCTTTTGTTGGTTATTGTTACAATAAAGTCTGTATGAAGCATTTGCAAAGCTTTAAACCAGCAGGCCTATACAATTATCATTATATGGCTGTGCACCCAGATTCTTCAACTGACGGCAAACATTGAGTGTAAATGTTTTAGAACCAGAGTTACTCTTAAGTTTCTATACTAAAATTGCCTATAACTACAGATTAGTACTTATTATTGCTACTTAGTAGTGTGGTTGTCTCATCTAGTTGTCTTAAAAAGTACTTTAAGTTGTTCTGCATAAGAATATCTGGTAGGTTATTCAAATTTACAGTGCCTTGGTAAAGTATTCAGACTCATACTTTCTCCATAATTAGTATTTTTATAAAAATCACACAATACCCTATAATGACAAAGCAAAACCATGTTTATAGAAATGTGTGCACATTTGAGGTCCTGTACACTCTGGATCAGGTTTTCTTCAAGGACCTCTCTATAATTTGCTATGTTCATCCTTCCCTGAATCCCAACAGGTCTCCCAGTCCCTGTCGCTGAGAAGCATCCCCATAGCATGATGCTCACACCACCTTGGTTCACTGTACGGATTTATATCAGGGGTTTTCAACTCTTATCCGACAAGGTTTGGATCCTCCTGGTTTTCTGTTCTACCTCATCATTAATTGCACCCACTTGGTGTCCCAGGTCTAAACCAGTCCCCTATTAGAGTGTTGCAATGGAAAAATGGAGTAGAACTAGTCTCAAAGTCCAGAGTCAGATGGTAAAATTGTGACTTCAGTCAAATACTTTTTGTGGCACTACTGAGTTTGGCAGGCAAGAATGTTTTCGGCGCAACACCCGCAGCGCCGTCCAGCTAGTCAGATGTGGTGTAATATCATGGTCATTTTGAGCTTCGCCGGATTGAGATTCTGTCAGCGCTCCAGTGGCTTGTTCTGTGTTTCTAGCTTGGTTGCCATCAATCTCTGGTGACTGTTTATATGCATTTAGAAATAGTCTGTATCCTCCGTCGCCAATTTTCAGCCTGACCTCCGCCATGTTTACAAGGAGCAATTTAAAATGTTCTGCATTTTTAAGAATGCAACCATAAGAGGTTGTGCGTATGCATGCTCTAAGATTAGCAAGGATACAGTATTTTCTTGAAACGCTGAAGTGCCAGGGCGGGATTTATTTCCCAATCCGCCCCTGTACTCAGCTGACGTGCGGCAGAAACTTTTTTTTAATAATGCTAGTTGACGAATGAGATATTACTTTTGAATTATTTAGAAATATTATTTTGTGACTATCGTTAATTGTGTGAAAGCGATTAATGACGGAACAATAAATGATAGCAACTGAGCACATCCTATACTCAAAAATATTTTTGCTTGTCCGTTGTAACCGGATATGTTGTCATGATTTGGTCCTTCTAAACATGGCGGAGGTCAGGCTGAAGATTGGCCACGGCGGCTACAGACTCTTTCGAAACGCATATAAACAGTCACCAGTAGAGATTAATGGCAACCAAGCTAGAAACACAATACAAAACACTCGAGCACTTTTATCTCGATCTGACGAAGCTCAAAATGACCATGATATTACACTACGTCTGACTAACTGGACAGCGCAGCCGGCTCCTGGAATTTATGACGGCAGTTTAGAAATTGAAAACTCAAGGTCCTTCAGTAGACTTACAGACGTTGGATTCGACTGTGGACGTTGCTACGACCTTGTATCAAAATGCGAAGAGGAGGAATTACAGTTCTGGTCTGCATGGAGGAAGATCTTGCCAGACAGTGATCATGTAAGACTACACGATAAAAACAGAGCAAGCCGTTGGTTTCATCTCAAGTCACCTAACCTGACTGACTCGCCGGTCCATGTTATTGCCTGTAGAGCTTTAGGCTGGAGAAAGAATCTTGTAGCAGGCACCACACATCCAACCAGGTGCGAGCATAGACGATATATGTGTTCAGTGAGATTTGCCAGCAGACAGTCAAAGTTGAGTTTGCAGCAGACTCATGGAAGGTTATTGATGAGGGCTTATGGTAATGGCAACCTGTCTGAGCCCCTGTATAAAAGTAGAACGGCATATTATGAAATCCTTGAAGTCTCTCCAACTGCCACACAAGCTCAGATCAAAACCGCTTACTACAAGCAATCTTTCATCTACCACCCAGACAAGAATGCAGGCAGTACTGAGGCTACACACCGCTTCTCCAACATCAGCGAGGCGTACAATGTGTTGGGCAACAAGGGGCTAAGGAAGAAATACGACCGAGGCATTCTCAGTCAAGGAGACGTTATTGGAGCAACTAAACCTTCAACAAAGGACAGCAAAAGCTCCCCGCCTCAGCCAACACGGGAGGCACACCAATCTTCCGTCTTGGGGATTGACAGCAAAAAGATCTTTGACTTTGACAACTTTATCAGATCTCACTATAAATCCCAGCTAGTGAAAGAGGAGGAGGTGCGCGTCAAGAAGGAAGAGATGCGGAGGAAGAAAGAGTCCATGAAAGACCAGGATCTGGGCAAGATGATGGAAATGGCTGTTGGAGTGTTAGTGATCATAGCAGTGTCAATTCTGATAAGCTTGAAACAGGGAGGGAATTGATTGAGCAAAATGACACCAATGTGGCAGAGGAAAGGCATTATTTTATCCTAATATTATAGAATTCATATGAGAAGACGGAATGCAGTGATATGTGACCTATAACATGAAATACTGTGGGTTGGTGTTGTATTTATTAAGTGCCCTAATGAAAGCTGCTTAACCTAAGATTATACAGTCAAAGGTTTACTTGTATTTGGCACTGATGATTGGTTACTAGTGCATTGGTTTGAACAGTATCTTGCTAGAGCAAGTGTTATAAGATCAAAATACATTAGTTACCAAATACAGTAACTATCTCCAGGGGTTTTTATTGGTGAGATCATATTAAGTTCCATTCTGCCTAGACACTGGTTCATGTTGACCTGTTACACAATCATAAAACAGCACTATACCACCTGTGTGTTTGCTTATGATATACTAGAAAATATAAACATTTACATTTTTAAAATCCCATGTAGGAAGTGATGCATTGAAGAAGAGAATAATATTGGCGCAGGCCTATAATGTAGCCTAGGTTTTTAAGGTTTAATTTAAGGATGCAGTGATAATACATTTGCTGGCCAATAGCCAATATTTCTGTAACACGATTTTGATCGATGTTTGCATCTGATGATCTTTCTAATTTAAAAAAATACAACTTCAGTAATACCACTGTTATCTGTTAATATGTTTTAGAATAGACTAAAATAGATAATTATTTGAAGATGTATAATTTATATGATGAATACACATTCTCCTTCTGTAATTGTGAATTATACAATGCCTGGATTTAAATCTGGTGAATAAGGCATTATACTTCCTTAACAAAACTGTGTACAGTAAATAAGAAATGTGCCTTTATGGTATTACATTTTAAAACATTTATTGTGATTTGTCGTGCCACACTGTGTAATGTTTTTAAAATAAATATTTAATAGGTGTGCTTATGGAAGCACATGAACAGTAATAACTTGTTCATTGGGTCGATTGTGTGATTTTTAAATAATTAATTAGCATTTTATTGCATGACATGAGTATTTCATACATCAGAAAAGCAGAACTTAATATTTGGTACAGAAACTTTTGTTTGCAATTACAGAGACCATCCGTTTCCTGTAGTTCTTGACCAGGTGTGCACCCACTGCAGCAGGGATTTTGGCCCACTCCTCCATACAGACTTTCTCCAGATCCTTCAGGTTTCGGGGCTGTCACTGGGCAATACGGACTTTCAGCTCCCTCCAAAGATTTTCTATTGGGTTCAGGTCTGGAGACTGGCTAGGCCACTGCAGGACCTTGAGATGTTTCTTACGGAGCCACTTCTTAGTTTCCCTGGCTGTATGTTTCGGGTCGTTGTCTTGCTGGAAGACCCATCCACGACCCATCTTCAATGCTCTTACTGTGGGAAGGAGTTTGTTGACCAAGATCTTGCGATACATGGCCCCATCCATCCTCCCCTCAATACGGTGCAGTCATCCTGTCCCCTTTGCAGAAAAGCCTCCCCAAAGAATGATGTTTCCACGTCCATGCTTCACAGTTGGGATGGTGTTCTTGGGGCTGTACTCATCCTTCTTCTTCCTCCAAACACGGCGACTGGAGTTTAGACCAAAAAGCTCTATTTTTGTCTCATCAGACCACTTGACCTCCCATTCCTCCTCTGGATCAACCAGATGGTCATTGGCAGGGCAGGGGTCATTGGCAAGGGGACCTTGCGTGCGCTGCAGGATTTTAATCCATGACCGCGTAGTGTGTTACTAATGGTTTTCTTTGAGACTGTGGTCCCAGCTCTCTTCAGGTCATTGACCAGGTCCTGGCGTGTAGGTCTGACCTTCCTCATGATCATTGATACCCCACGAGGTGAGATCTTGCATGGAGCCCCAGACCGAGGGAGATTGACTGTCATCTTAAATTTCTTCCATTTTCTAATAATTGCGCCAACAGTTGTTGCCTTCTCACCAAGCTGCTTGCCTATTGTCCTGTAGCCCATCCCAGCCTTGTGCAGGTCTACAATGTAATCTCTGCTCTCTGGTCTTGGCCATTGTGGAGAAGTTGGAGTCTGTTTGATTGAGTGTGTGGACAGGTGTCTTTTATACAGATAACAAGTTCAAACAGGTGCAGTTAATACAGGTAATGAGTGGAGAACATATATATATATATATATATATATATATATATATATATATTATATATCAATTAAGGCATTTAAGTGCTTTACCTATTTCTCTCTAAATTAATCAGATTTTCTGAGTGTTGAAATAGAATGAAAACTATAATAATGTGAATATATGTAGACATTGATTTTAATTATTATGTTCTCTCAATGTACACAATTTGATTATCAATTAGTTTGAACCAAATTCATATGTCAATATCAATTAAATTCAAAGGAAGCTTGTGACAACACAAACGCACTCACTCCTTGAATTAAAGGCCCCTTGGTATTCATATTGGCAATCATATAGTCATTAGTCCCTGTTGACTAATAGTAATACCCAATTGGGTCAATGGATTTATGAAACACTAGCTGCGTTGCTAAAGGTATAGTTCACCCAAAGTAGATATAATTTTATTTGGTTTCAAAGCTATCTATGCACTGGTTTAGTTTCCCTGACTTTATCAAAAACAGATTTTTTACCATTTGTGACACAAATCACATCCAAGTACCTATATAAACCATTTTCAAAAGTAATGTCTGAAACAAATTGCGAAGCTCAAAAAAAAGTTACCTAATGGTGATTTAAACATGATGTGAAAATGCTCATATTGATTGTTACTCAAATCCCACAAGCTATGATCCAAATATTATGTCTTTCCTGCATTATTGTTCACTAGATGTTTCTGAGACTCCTTCCATTAAAGTAATTCAAAACCTCAATCTGTGATTCGACCATTAAAAATGAATCACAGCATCAAAACCTAATAAAATGTGTTCTGGTTTTGGGAACAATCAGATGGAACCCATTTGTTCTTGGACCAATCAGATAGTTTGGTTGTTTTTGCAACCAGACAGTATTCAGGGAGGTGTTCAGAAAAGACACAATGGCCCTCATTTATCATTCTTGCGTAGAAACGGGCGTATATGTTGGCGTAAGATTTTGCTTACACTCCTCTCATCGCCTGATTTATGAAACTGTGCGTACCTTTAAAATCCAGGTGTACGCAATACCTTCCCCTTGATAAATGCCGCGGATGAAAACGATCGTCATTAGAATAACACGCCCCTATATATTCAAGTCTCCGCTTCCCCCACGCCCTCATTTTACGCCATGGACACACGGAAGACGGCAAAAAGAGAAACTTCTCTGACGTGGAGATTGAGACGATCACCAGGGAGGTAGAAGAAATAAAATTGTTTCATTTGGCAGTTTAAAAGCGGAATAAAAGATGATGATGTGATGTGGCAGTACCATTCATTCACATTAATAACTGCATGACAATTTGTAATATTCGTCTTATTATCTTCATGATATTTATCAATGGACGTTTATTGTTATTTAGAAGAAGAATGTCGTTATTATTATTATTTCTATTATTGTCTAAAAGAAGAAGAATGTCATTTTTATTATTTTGTCAGTCTGAATTATATTTTGGTAATTCAAAGCCTTTTATTACTGAACCCAGTCCATGCGCAACTGCCGGGCCTAACCCTGAAACGTCATGTAAAGCGCACAGACTCGCATCTGAAGGAATACATATAAGTCAAATGCTTTAGTAAAGTCACACAAATGAAACCTTGAAGTCCATGTTGCACAAAAATAAACACTGAAGTTTGTAATTATGTTTTTTTTTTTTTTACAGTAGGTCATAACATATCACATCTTTTAGATTGTCAGTGCGTTAGGATTTTCTTTTCTGCGCTGTTAAGGTTTCATTTCTCTCCGCCATGTCCATGTGCAATATTTTGTTGTCATCCATCCACCAAAGATCACTCCAAATATAACTATTAATACTGTTTTATTTTCAGTTTACATCTCTGCACTGGCATAACATCAGTGCACGAGGGAACTGCAGCAGGGGCTGAGTATACGGCTACACATTTTTTACTTGAGACAGGTCAAAATAAAAGTCCCGTCTCTTCACACATGCGCACAATTAACTCTTGCACAATTTTGGGTATACAACAGTCAGTATCATAATTAAACAACATAATATAACATAAATGATGAGAACATATAACTCAACATGCGCATTTCCGCACTAACTCAAAACGTGCGTACACCACCTCCTGAGCTGGCGTAGGATTTGAGAGTGCCGTACGCCAACGTCCATATTGATAAATCTCAAAGTCACCATGGTTTTGGGTGTACGCCAGGTGTACGCTGGAAATTTGGTGTACGCACTTTTGATAAATGAGGGCCAATGTCAAGAACAAAGTAATTTCAGCTTTTTGGCCCAAATAAAAAAGTTTGGATAGCTAGGCAAAACAATTTGTGCATCATGTTCTAAAACTCTAAACGTGTCTTTGTTTAACTTCCCTATCAACTTGAGAAACTAAACAAAAAATCTAAAATATGGAAAAAGTCAGATTTAATTTTAATAATAATTAGGGTTAGGGTTGAACATTTTATGTTGAACTCAGGCTAAAACATTCAGGGAGCAGTTTGAATATTCACATTGACTTGTTTACATTATTTAATAATAATCACTTTGTGGAAAATGTGGTTAAAGGCATAAAATCTGAAAAACAATAATTGTATCTTTATATACAGTATATAGTGTGTGTATGTATATACAGTATCTCACAAGTGAGTACACCCCTCACATTTCTGTAAATATTTGATTATATCTTTTCATGTGACAGCACTGAAGAAATGACACTTTGCTACAATGTAAAGTAGTGAGTGTACAGCTTTTGTGAGATACTGTATATATACACACATAAATAGATACATACATGTATATACACATACAGTATATGCCGATCAGCCATAACATTATGACCACCTGCCTAATATTGTGTACTGTAGGTTCCCCTTTTGCCGCCAAAACAGCCCTGACCCGTTGAGGCATGGACTCCACTAGATCTCAAAGGTGTGCTGTGGTATCTGGCACCAAGACGTTAGCAGCAGATAATTTAAGTCCTGTAAGTTGTGAGGTGGGGCATCCAAGGATCAGACCTGTCCAGTACATCCCACAGACGCTCGATTGGATTGAGATCCTGGGAATTTGGAGGTCAGGTAAATGTTTTTGCTTTGTGGCAGGGCGTATTATCCTGCTGAAAGAGGCCAATGCCATCAGGGAATACCATTGCCATGAAAGGGTGAACATGGTCTGCAATAATGCTTAGGTAGATGTCAGAGTTACATCCACATGAATGGCATGACCCAAGGTTTCTCAGCAGAACATTGCCCAAAGCATCACACTGCCTCTGCCAGCTTACCTTCTTTCCATTGTGCATCCTGGTGCCATGTGTTCTCCAGGTAAGCGATGCACTCAGCCATCCACGTGATGTAAAAAGAAAAGTAATTAATCAGACCCAGGCCACCTTCTTCCATTGCTCCGTGGTCCAGTTCTGATGCTCACATGCCCATTGTAGGCGCTTTCGGCAGTGTACAGGGGTCAGCATGGGCACCCTGACTGGTCTGCGGCTACGCAGCCCCATACGCAACAAACTAAGATGCACTGTGTTCTGACACCTTTCTATTAGCAATTTGAGCTACAGTAGTTCGTCTGTTGAATCAGACCACATGGGTCAGCCTTCGCTCCCCACGTGCATCAATGAGCCTTGGCCGCCCATGGCCCTGTCGCCGGTTCACCTCTTTTCCTTCCTTGGACCACTTTCGATAGGTACTGACCACTGCAGACGGGGAACACCACACAAGGGCTGCAGCTTTGGAGATGCTCTGACTCAGTCGTGTAGCCATCCCAATTTGTCCCTTGTCAAAGTCACTCAGATCCTTATGCTTATATACCACCCACTGACAGGTGCCATGATAACGTGATTATGACTTGTCAGTGGTCAATGTTATTTCTGATCTGTGTATATATACACTGAACAGGATCACTTAGACTTTTTTTTTGTCCATTAAAATAATATCAGATTGATCAGAATGACTGTGTTGACATTGTTAATGTTGTAAACAACTATTGTAGCTGGAAACAGCTGGTTTTTAATGGAATATCTACACAGATATTCCATTAAAAAAATCCAGTTTCCAGCTACAATAGTCATTTACAACATTAACATTGTCAACACTGCATTTCAAAAACAAGGACATTTCTAAGTGACCCCAAACTATTGAATGGTAGTGTGTGTGTGTATATATATATATATATATATATATATATATATATATATATATATATATATATATATATATATATATATATATATATATATATATATATATATATATATATATATATACACACACACACGCACACACTCAGCAATTAGATAAGTACAGTTCATGATCTCAGTGATCCAGGAGGAATTTTTTTGGACAAATGACACCTCTGAATGTTTTAGTGAAATGTGAATTTTATGAGAATGAACAACATATTATCAAGGAAACAGGATAACACTACAGGAGAATTTTCCACCATCTGCAAAATCCTTAGCATGGGAGCATTTCCAATTTTTACACAAAAAAAACAATATAAGACTGTGACGCTCCAAGATTGTGATGCTGTCAGATTCTGTTATGGTTCCTCAGTACACGGAGTACTGGTTCTCCACGGCCCGTGTTCTTTGTGTACCCTCGCTTTCCTGCTGCTCCTCAGCAGAGCCACCAGAGGGCGGCAGTAGGTGCTCTGTGCTGCCACTGCGACTCGGTAAGCCACCATCATCACGGCCATCCAGTCTGGGGAAGGGAGGGGGGACACGGCCCAGAGCGGGGGAGCTTGGGGGTGGGGTTGAGTCCGCAGATGTGCCAATTGACTGTAAAAGTCCAGGAAAGAAGTGTGTCGGTTGGTGAAGGCCGTTCCGACAGCCAGGCTCTCTGGTAGGGGTGGACATCCGAGGCACTCGGAGCTCTGCAAACAGAAACCCAAGAGATACAAGAGAGACATTTAGCTTGGAACCAAGTGAGTAAAACTTGCAACACCAGGGTTGTGGGTTCAATTCTTACACGGAACCTGTACAAAAAAGTATAGACCGCTCAATCTGCTAAATGACTCAATGTATAGATTCAATCAATCTATTGACTTTGCTAATAGTTACTTAACTGAGTAAAGTCTACTTATTATTAATGGGTTTTGTGATGCAATAACTTTAAATGAAGTCTGGATAACAGTGTCTGCTACATTATTTAAATGTAAATGTAATAGGCCCAGAAGCTAAAATTCAGAGTAAGAATCATTGGAATTGTGGTTACAGTCTAAGATATGATTCTATATTAAATTCTTAAGAATGTAATGGTACAAAAGTACATTTAAAAAGAGGACTGGTTTCACGAATCAGTAGGGAGGGTTTTCTGAGGGGATTTAAGTTGAAATCCAAACAGGAGAGATTAAATGATTCAGCATGAGAAAAGCTGGCAATACGAGTCATTACACACAGTGCAGTGAGACGAGTAGACACAATTGGAGCAGTAGAGAGAGAAGAGAGAACAGTGTATAAGAAATCCCACAGAGGACAGACCAGAGAAAAAAGGATTAGGACAACATAAAGCCCCTATGTCACTGTCTACTCTCCCTTATGTTACAAAACCCCTGCCCCCAAAGACAGCCTGAGTGATCCTCAAATCCTCATGCTTCCCTAGTCCAGTGGGTCTAGTGTTTTAAAAACCAATGGGTAACACTCTTTCATCCTCAGTGATGTTAAAGCTTGAGTGAATAATCAGACCCAGTTGAAGGAGCGGTTAGATATGGGTAGGCAATTCAGGAACCCATAATCTAACCCAGGATTATATTTAAGTAACCAAAACAATCATAATGATATTAGATTTACATTAAAACAGTAGTTACCCATGTGTGTATGAGACTGCACATTTCACAGAGACTTAATATTTTGTCACTGAATGGGTGGCTCCTTGTATAGTGTTGCAGGATGCAGAACAGATGTGTGCTACAATCTGATCTGCCTTCATATGTTACATACAGTGGATATAAAAAGTATACACACCCCTGTGAAAATGCCAGTTTTTTTTTATGTAAAAGAATGAGACAAAGATAAATAATGTCAGAACTTTTTCCACCTTTAATGTGACCTACAATGTGAACAATTCAATTGAAAAACAAACTGCAATCTTTGAGGGGGGAAAATAAAAAAATAAAGCCCCAAAACATGATGCGGCCACCACCTTGCTTCACTGTGGGTATGGTGTTCTTTGGGTGATATGCAGTGTGGTTTTTGCGCCAAACATACCTTTTGGGATTATGGCCAAAATGTTCAACATTGGTTTCATCAGACCATAACACATTTTCCCACATGCTTTTGGGAGACATTATGTTTTTTCAAACTTTAGCCGGGCTTGGATGTTTTTCATTGTAAGAAAAGGCTTCAGTCTTGCCACCCTATCCCATAACCCATTCGTATGAAGAATACGGGAGATTGTTGTCACATGTACGGGAGATTGTTGTCACAGCCAGTACTTGCCAGAAATTCCTGCAGTTCCTTTAATGTTGCTTTAGGCCTCTTGGAAGCCTCCCTAACCAGTTTTTTATTTCTTGTCTTTTCATCAATTTTGAAGGGACATCCAGTTCTTGGTAATGTCTCTTGTGCCATATTTTCTCCACTTGATGATGACTGTCTTCACTGTGTTTCATGGTATATCTAATGCTTTGGAAATTCTTTTGTACCCTTCTCCTGACTGATATCTTTCAACAATGAGATCCTTCTGATGCTTTGGAAGCTCTCTGCAGACGAAGGCTTTGCTCTGAGATGCAACTAAGAAAATGTCAGGAAAATACTTTGTCTCATTCTTTTACATAACAAGAACCTGGCATTCCAACAGAGGTGTATATACTTTTTATATCCACTGTACATCAAAATAGCCTATTTTGCATTGATGACTTCATATAATTACAATGTTCATTCAAACAGTAAACAAAGCCAGCAGCAAGAATCCACATAAGGGTACACAGAAAGAGATGGGAAGAACCAAGCACCAGCTAGTGAGATCGTTTACAGCAATATCAGCGTTTACAGCAATATCAGCGCATTCAAGCATTTTGTTTCTTTGTACTGCTGTAACAAAATTGGTTTGATGAAACTGACAGTGGGTACAAACCTAAATCAGTCATGATCTCAACTTTTCTTTTTACAAGGCTTGAATTGACAGGGAAACACATAGCTAAAGAGTAGAAACAGGTATTGAACCCTGGTCTTCAGCATGGAGCTGCATTTGTGCATGGAGGCAGGAGTGTTAACACTGGACCATGGTTCCACAATCAATCTGCTGTATTTAAGAAATAAAATATAACAGGCAAAATTTAAAATGCCTCAGGCATTAGCGTTTTTTAGACACTGAGTATCACTCAATTCCTTATCAGCTAACAATGTTTAGATTGCTTTCCAGCAATCCAACATAATTTGACAAAACAGGACAAAAAAAATTATACACCTCACGCCAATGTGTAAAGTTGAAGGACACTGACCAATTAATTCTTAATTAGGGTTGATGTCAATATTTAAGTATCCTGATAAAAACCCAAACTGAATGAATCTAACACTGATCAAAAGGTATCACCTGCTCCTAATAGACTCCAACCATATGCATGCACAAGCGTGTTTTCATTAAGCAAAGTCTGAACCGTCACCTTGGCGGCTGTGCTGCGTCTGAACGTAGCAGCGCAGAGTGACGTCTGCGGCCCCACGGGACTCCAGGGGAATGGGGTGGCTGTGGAAGTGCTGCAGCATGTCCCCCACGCTCTGGAACCAAAGGTGCTGTACGTGGCACTGGCCCATTGAGTCCACAGACAGACGCAGATGCTGTTCACATGAAGATATAAGTATCACATGCTGTCAGGTCTTCCTACCACACCATCTCCATTGAATAATGCTACGCTGGTTAGTGGGCAAACAGCAATCTTGGGTTGCCTCTTGGGCTACTAGAATTTTCTTTGAAATTAAGTATGTATTTTTTACAAATAGATCGTGGCATCAATAAACCTAGAATTCTGCCCATGTGTCCACTGATGAACTAGCTAGATAAGAGATTCAACAAGGGGCTTCTTTTCTCAGCAGCGGAAGCATATGGTTGACACGTGTTGGGCTATAACAAACTCACATAAAGCTAAGCTTGCTAGCACATATCTTGAGGACGGGCAGATTTTTCCCTGCTGACACAAAGGGAGATCCAGATTGAACGGACAGCTGCCCAGATAAAGAGCCTCGTTTCAGATGTTGAAGGCTTAGCATCGGACAGAACATACCTTGGCTTTGCCCTGGAAGTTGAAGGTGAGCACGTATTCTCCCGGCCGAGTCTCACTCTGGCGAACCACGAAGAGCCCGTGGCTCTGAGCTCCGCCCACCAACACCAGCTTAGCAGCACGTACTCGCGACAGTGTGCTGTGGAACCATGGATAGCATATCAGGGACGTGTCCGTCTCAGGGTGGGGCATTCTTTCACCTACAGACAAGAAGCAGAAAATAACAGGATTGGGGTGAATTCTTCCGGTAACTTCAGAACAGAGTTGTTGCTGAAAGATGTGTGGGCGGGATTTGAACACGCTGAAGCGGTACATCTGAACTGGACGCAGTGGATTAGACCTTTAGGCCACTGTGGTTGGAGTCTTTTCTGACATAAGTTATGAATTACTCTGAGTGGGGTGTGTAATGGCTTATATTTTGTTCAGAACACCAAAGCAATTTTGACATCATGTCATTTTGACAATCCTAATCTGTGGGAATCAAACCCTCTACCAACAGAGCAGCGTGGGGCAATGTACGGTTACAACAGTATGCATCAGAAGTTTGAAAGATTTTCACTGCATTTTCAATGGTCTGGAAATATTTTAAGATTATGCTGTGGCTTGTCTATTAAAATGATATAAAAATACACTAAATCAAGCACTCCAGTATGCAACTTACATCAATTTACATCTTAGGACAGAGAAAAAATGTGTAACGTATTTGAGGTTTAATTAAACTAGTATTTCAAATTATGTTTAATGTTTTGGATAACAGATTTGTGAAATGAAATGATATATATCATATTTTACATCTCAGTTGAATTTCCTGAATTCGATTTTTTTATAAAATTCTACTACTTTCAATTCATATTTTGCGTCCTACAAATACTAAGGAACTGCTTTTATAGAAATACATTCTGCTTTGACTGCAACCCTGCATCATCCAGCAGGCAACTCTTTGTCCCTGTACGGTCTCAGCAAAAAGGCAAATCGCCACACACAAAGAAAGCTGCTCACTACCTGCTCCAGATCTGTTGTTCTCCAAAGACTGGAGGAAGCGTTCCAGGGGGATGTGGTTGGGGTGCAAAGAGGAGGCCAGCAGAGTCCGACAGGGGGGGGCAGCAGGGTGCCGGGGGCTGCAGTGTACGTCTGTGATAAAGAGAATGTTAGCCCTTAGAGGCTGAGACGGCATTTCTGTACCAAGTGAAGTGGACAAGTACTCACTAGATGAGAGCTCACAGCTACAGGTGGACACGGAGGGAAACTGGCCATGGGGACAAGACACCAACTCAATGTCATCTCCACTGTCCCTGTCACACGGAAAACATAACATTGCTCAATTTCCACCGTAGAAATTGGTTTCTCAGCTGATTTGCAGACTGGGATGTGACTGACACTGGACGGCATTAAATTAAACATACGATGAAAGCAAACTAGTTGAAATACATTCAATGGACTTGCCACAACTCCCTTAGCTTTACTTTCCCACAAAAGTGTTGCCATGGCAACTGCAGTGATCCTGGTGGATTGTGGGTAATTCTAGCTTGACAAGTCTACAGCAATGTACTGTACAGTAGAAGCGAGGGTGTAGGCCATAGCAACATGAACTTCACTTATCATCTGGGAGATTCTAAACAGACTTTGCTTTGCCTCATCCAGGCTTTTTCCCCAAGGGAGTTTTGCGAGTGAAATAACCTTCTTATGTTCATACGGACAATTCAGTCATTAAATCTGAGGACATGGGTCAGGTTTCGGTATTGCCGCTTAAAATCGCCTACAGCAAATAAACCCTCTGAGGTGTATAAATCATCTTCAATATACAACACATCTATGTTGTATAAATAATTTACAGTGCATACCACATGGTGTAAATCATTATACAGTATATAAATAGTCTATGGGGCTCATGTGTACGAACAGAAAGAAGTTAGAGGTTATCTAATTTAACTAAACCAATCTGCATCACTACACTACGGAAGTGATATCTTTCTTTACCCTGGGTTTATGCAACCCTGAATGTCAGCCACCCACGAGTGTTTCTGTAGTGAGTCTAACGTCTCCAGAATGTATTCTCCTCCATTCTCCACCTGCAACACAAGTACTGGGTGAAGAACAATATGTACACATTCCAAATCCACTATTCCAAGTCTGTACACAGTATCAGACATGTATAAAGGTCAACCATTGACAGATGTAGGTGTCAATGTATATATTGCAAGCACATTGTATATAAGTCTATATACAGAATATAAGACTATATACAGAAGATGTAGTGGAACTTATATTGATGTATACCACATTAAAGGACTGCTTGTTGACATAAGCTACATTGACCCAATATGGTCTGTGGTTTACATCATTGGTTCCCAATTGGTGCTGTGACCCAATGTAGCAATTTTATTAGACATTGGGAAAACATTGTCATATTTTTTTCATAGTCAATAGTTCCATACCACTCATAGACATGAAGAAGAATATATGCAAGCGCACTTGTTTAACCAGAATACTAAATAGAACATAGCTCAATATTGAAAATACTGTGACGGAATAATTTATTTTCCAGATTAAAAAATGATCTAATATAGACATCTTATTTTAATGTTTTATTCAGACACCCATTATACATGACTGCAGTCATTAAAAATCTCCATGACCCAAATTAAACCCACCCCCTGAGAATCACTGGCTAACATCACCTGAGCATTTCTGTCTCTGGCAACCAATCAACAGAAATATTACTGATCTAATTAACTACACAGATCTCTGAATATTCACCACTCAATGCACTGACTTTGTCTACAACAAAAGACTTGTTTGACGAGTGCACCCTGAGTAAGGTTTAAATAATAACAGACGCTGCACTCAACCGGTCATTCACCGTTTAGTTCATTATTCAAATCTGCGGCATACACAGCTTTCATCCACCCTTGAATGTTACATCCGCTTCCAATAAGGAAAATCTCCTGATTCTACAAAGTAAAGCTGACCTTGAGGACAAAGGTGTTGTCCTGGTCTGGCATCTCCAGGGGCATGGTCGTCCGCACCTCCACGATGGCCGTCAGAGGAACACTCACTTTGGGCTTGGACGACTGGGCCAGGGCGGACAGAGGACATACCAAACAACGTCTCGTTTTCAGTGGCTCTTGTATTGCTGACACCATACAATGTAATCCTATATTGCATTGACATCCTTATCAGAAAACAAACCAACCGGGTCCGTATAAACCACATTAAGGTACCAGGAGACCCACCTTGGGAGGTACATAGAACTCCAGCAGGAAGCCCCCCTCCCCCTCGGGGGTGAACCCTCCTCCTCCTCCTCCTCCTCCTGTCCTCTTGAGCAGCAGACGACACTTCTGCCACTGAGGGCTGCTGCCAATACTGTGGGAGTCGTCTGCCACCATGTAGCGCAGGGCCCCCTCCCTCTGCACCTCAGCTGGAGGGGCCTTGACACTGGCAGAACGGGACCCCCGGGGCAGGTGCAGCAGACGGGGGCTCCAACGCCCCCCTGCCTCTTTGTTAAGTCTGCAGCAGGGTTCTGGGGAGGCCCCTCGGCTCCTCTGGAGCATGTCCCGAACCCCGTCCACCATACACAGGCTGACGCTGCGCAGAGAGAAGCCCTTGCGGAAGGTGTTCCTGGGGGGGCTCTCTGACAATTCTTCCGTGCTACGGGACTGGCCCAGAGTCAGAGCGGGTTTGTGTTGGCGTCGTGGGCTGGGCTTCTGCTTCTCTGGACTGCCCTCCATCAGAGACCTGGAAAAGGCTGGAGGATCCAGTAGATCAGAGGATAATGTAGGTAGCAGGGAGGTGAAACAGCCCCCCCCCCTCACTCCGGAGAGATATAACAGCCCCCCCTCACTCACACAGAGGCAGCACAATGACAGGGGGATTTGGGGTTTATTTCTGCAGGGTGGATAGATCTGTAGATAGAGCCGTCAGAAGAGATGAGGGACTGAACTGTCCTGTATGAGGGTACCCTCATTATTTCATAGAAGATAGTCTGGTGTGCTATTAGTTAGAGAGACCTCCATTTTACATCACCTCCTACTTGATAGGACAGCATCTTCTAAAATCCCGGTTTTAAATGAAAACATGAACTCCATGACTCATCTCATTTTGGAGATCATACCACGACACTCATTAATATACTTCATACAGGGTTTCACTCTCAAAGCATAGGCTTTTGTTAAATAAAACACATTTTGGAAGAAACAGATTGCAAATACACTTTATCTGGTTCCTGCATTGAATAGTAAGACCCACACATCACTGCCCTAACCAATGGGGGCCAGGGAGGGAAATAGGCAGCTTCAAAGTTGAATGAAGCTTTGAACAAAACAAAAAAAATACATGCAAGAGGATAGAGGGCCCAAGGAGGGAGGCAAGAACCAGACTCCTCCTTAACCCTGACCTTATACCAACATTTGCTAACAGCCTTTCTCCAGGAAGAGAATTACCCCTTTGCCATTTTGCGTCACCATCGACTAAATGTCAGGGTTCCCAAACATTCTTGGCCTGTGACCCAATTTTAGATTAAAAAAAATATATATATATAGGGACCCAACCAAACAATTATTGCATATTAAGTTGTCTAGATTACTATATGTTGTTTTTTCCCCCAGGGAAATGTATTGCCTACTCCTGTCCACTTGTTTTAAGGGGTTCTGAAGGAAACCCAGATTTGTTCTTGATAGTTATATCCATCAGTAATGGTGTCATAACATTATGTAGCTCACATCCTTAAACAGGCAGAATAGATTTTTTTTAGCAACAAAACAATAAAATGTTCAGTTTAATGCGGCTGCATTTTGCTGCTACAGGAGGTGACTTGCATATCACTTGACAGCTCACAACTCCTCGTTCGAGTCGCAGCCCCTAGTTTTGGAAACACAGCTGTAAACGTAAGCATGCTGTGCTCTCTTGTCTGCAGCTTAGCAGATAAGCTGCCAAAATGTGAATGGGCTCAGAAAATTCTTCCTGAGGTTTCTCCTCGACTGCATAAATGACAGGTGGTTATCACCTGGCAGAGAAAAGCCATCATTTGAAATGAGGGTTCAGCAGGAGGGTTCGACAGATCTCTATGTTAAAGACAATCCATAGATGGGGTCTAATTAATGTTATCAGAGGGGCTAGATAATCAGCCTGGGCAGCTGCCCACCTCACAGTGAATCAACGTCAGTATTGTACTAATGGAACCATGGGAGATTTAAACCTAATTCTCTTCTAATTGTTTCCACCAGTCCTGACGAGATTATAATTTTTTTGGTGACAAATGCTATGGATGGGCGGCATGTCACTGCAGTCCAGAGGAAACTATAGGAAAGTACAACCCCCCACAGTTACTGCCATCCCTGCACAAAATGACAGCCCCCACCGGATTCATTTGTGTATGCAGTTTTATTGTCATCCTTGCAGAAGACACAGTTATTCACTGGGTGTTCGTCGAGGCAAACTCACTCCTTTATGATGAGTCTGGAGATTCTCTTGCTACACAAGGGCAATGGCTGGTGAAATTTGTTGTAATTTAAATTGATGATTTTAAATGTAGGAAATAATGTGCCCCATAATATTCTATTTTTTTTTTCTATTGGGTTCATTCCCTCAACACACAACTCGGCGGGTGAATCTTTTTATGAACTGAAAATTCCTGAAAACAATTGTGTTTGTGTTAGATTGTCACAACAAGCTTCCATCATTATGAGTTGAGTTTGATCTGCATCTATGCTGATTCCTGTTTGAATTACGTATGAATAGTGTACCTTCCAGGAAGTGGAAATGTGTTTGTGTTGTGGATGGGAAGCCACTGGCTGGACCACTACTTCAGTATTTAGTTACCTGATTTACCTGACTTCAATTGTTCAAAGATTAATTATTGGAAGATCACACAGTGAAATGGAATATTCCACAAGAGGCACATGAATTGACACCTCATCAAAGGCCATGTTAAATTGCTAAAGTACTTTATGTGATTAGATAAGTGAAATCCAGGACTCAAAATGCTTTCATACACTATTTTCTTTGATGATCACTTAAAAACATCCCATCTGTTTTTCAACCCAATTCAAGCTTTGCCACATTCCTCAGAATGTTCAAGATTTTCATGTAAGGATTTAGGAGGACTGTATTTTCTATACAGAACAAAGAGGAAGAGAGAGTGACTGACTAGCCAGATACAGTATGAACCGATTAGTATTTACAGTTTATACTATAGAAGGATAGCACTGAGAAGCTTAACATGAGAAGGTCAACTGCCAGGTCCGAACTAAATGAGTGACAATCCTACAATGTTTTGCTGGTTAATTGGAATTGTGACCTAGCAAAGACCTAACACATACAGTGGAACACATAAATTGTGGTTAATTCCAAAAACACAACATGTCACTGTCTCACATCTTTGAGCAACACAGCGGATTATTTTACCAGGTGTTGTTATTCCCGCCCCAAACGACAAAGTTCAAATATCCCAGCAACCATTGGCTGCAATGCCCTGGATACCATGATGAACATACCAGACTCTCTCTTTGACCTGGGTTCAGTGCATGTTACTGGATGGAGAAAATGTATTAATAGGACTTCTGGCCAAAAATAAATGTTTTATTCAAACGAATCAAATTTGCCTTCTCATGCAGAATCAAATCTCAAGGTTATATACTGGGTCTATAATATCCACCCAGATATGAAGTGGTGGCAGGTATCCTAACCGTAACATCATTGTTCAGCCTTTACACAAGGCTATTCCAACTCCCATATGCCCGTAATACACCTTGTGCATGCATGAAATAGGAAAAAACACAGGTTAGCACAGCTCAACTAATACAACATTCCCATTACTCAACATTTAACGGGAGTTGCGGCAACTGAGAGAAAGGATATACTGGTTCTTAATAGAGGCGCTCAGGAACATTCAGCATGTGCCTTTTTAACTTAACTGGTTAGTGTTGAGAAATCCAGAGCGCTCATCAGCATTATGGAGCATGGACAAGCTCTATGGGACAAGGCCACTTCAGCATCATCTGCCCTTGGGTTGCCTGCACATTTCTACCATCATTGTGCCATTTCAGATATATTCTCTGTGACATTAATTAATTCAATGACACCACTGTGAGTCAAATTACATTTTCTAGTTTCTTCAAGGGCAATTCAAATGGCAGTCCATGATTTCTCATGCAGTTCTGGTTGGGGAAAGAGACTAAATTGGATCTCATAGAGCGGATGATTTTCGTTACTACGGCACAGTTTGTATGTGCGTGTTGTGAGGAGAAACATGATCGCTCCTGACTAGAGTCCCCTCTCTTCACAATGTTATGCCGAGACAGGAAGTAAATGAACGTGGCTCAGACCTCTGACACCAGTCCACCCACACACACAGAAAAAGCAGCTGGCCAAACACACGCACGCATGCACACAATGTGGATTCACATTTAAATGAGTGACAATAACCAAACATGCACAAACGCCTAATTCCATTAGGCAAAGTACAAAACATGTTTAGGTACCTGCATCACTAGAACAAACACCAGAACTAGATGACCATATCAGAGGGCAGCCTATGTGGCTTTGAGGCACAACCAAAATAAAAATGATGCTGAATGTGAATACAATTGCAGAATATGATTCAAATCCCAGAACATGAATCCAACTCCCAAAGGTACCATAGGGAAACAAATGACCTGAATGGCAAAAACATTCCACTCAGATCATGATGACATGGCTTTCAACAACACCAATGGCAAAGCATACCAGACATGTATTGACTGGTAGATGAAGTTCTCATGAATAATATAAAAGCAGAGATATGGGATGTGATGGCTTAACTATCCCTCTTATCATTATGACTCAGTTTTTGTCCCAAAGAAAGTACTGGAAGACAAAGGGAAGGTGGGGAATTTAGTTCATTCATAGATTTAATCTAAGACTGCAAAACGAGCAAAGTGAAACCTCTGAAGTGGGTGTGGAACCAGCTATTCTGAACTCAGAACATAACCACACAACATGTACCATAAATGTAGATAGACTATTTAAGAAGCAATAGGTATATGGTTTATAGGCGGTGCTATTTACATACATCATATTCTGCATTAATTACGGTTTAAACTTCAGAGACAACAGTCTAAAAATGAACAACATTTTGAGGTATAATAAAGCCTTCACAAACCCCTAAAGAGCCTATAGACCTTCAATATTCATTCATAAATATGGTTAAGGGGTTATGACAATTTTTTTGTTTAAATAATTTGTGAAGCATTTAGACCATGTATTGATTATGAAGATTTACGCCTAGCTTTAACAAATAATGACAACGAAAGATTTAGGCTATTTGACGCCGTAGATGGATGCACATTTGGGGACTTTCAGATTACTTAGATTTTTCTGTAAAACATTTACCACAATAAACCTGGAGTTATTCGCAATATAATGCCTCAAAAGACGCTTCGAGCGAGTTGTTTTCTGGAAGAAACTAGATCTTCCAAAGTCATTCACACATCGATTGCATTTCAATCGCAATCTTCTGAATAAAACCAACGCATATGAAGTCTAACGAAAAATAACTGTCACATGTTAATCGATTAAGTCAAGCCTATTGTCGACCGAGAAGGTACATTAGAATTAATACGTACTTAATACGAACTCTTACCTGGTAATTGGCAGTATTCTCACAGCATTGTTTGCCTTTCTCCTCTTATTTTCCCATTAAGATATGTTATAAAATTGTTTTTTAGTAGAAAAATATATTCTAATTTCTACAGAAGCCTACTTCGCCGTCGCTCCATCAAAATTGAACAGACAACCCGCACGCAGTACAGCGTGGGTAGTCTGATCTGCCGCCTAATTTAAAGGAGACGCGGTGTCACTGTGGATGCATGCGGGGTAGAGAGAACCATGCAGTTAACTTCGTACATCCATAAAAACCTACACATTATTTCAGAATCCGTAGTATTCGAATTCCCTTATAACCTTGTTAGACTAGACTAGTCATGCACATGTAGAGTAATAATCAACTTTTTGCATTGTGTAAGACTGCTGGCCTCTTCTAGAGAAAGATGCTCCCTTTTCCAAGGGTCAGTGCCACTTTCTGGCCAACATTTCAGTGACTTCCATAAGCTTGGGGCACTTGTTCAAGGTTGAGCATGGCCTTGTGTATTCTGTGCTCCCCAAAGGATTAGATTGCTCTAATGACCTCAGAGATCCATCTAAGAAACAGTGTAGACTTTTAGTGGGCAATAAACTTCTGATTACAATGCTTAGCAAGGGATGGCAACTATCCCATTAGTTGTTTTTATCTATGCGAGGTGGAAGAAATCATATCACATATTACTGAAGGAATGGAGACCTGCGGAACTGCAAGAGACAGCTAACAACCTGTAGACCTCTGACAGATCATGAAGATCATATGGAAGTATATGATTTGGTGAACTTACTGGGAATGTGGAGGGTCTAATAAGGTAGCAATTCTAAAATGTTGATAATGGTTGTGACAGTTTTTGCTAACAGCTGAAGGTGTGCTCAAGAGGCCACACTGATATTATCTGAAAGAAGAAGCAGTGAACTAATTCCAAAACACCTTAGCCCATATGCTAAAGGCAGTAGACTGGGCCAAGGTTACCGGTTGAACAGACAAGTAATTAAGGGAGGAATCAGATGGAGGAATGGAGGAAGAAAGACAGAAGATGGAGAAAAAAGGAAGTTGCAGAGATTGAGTGACCTGGGGGGGCTGAGATTTCTTCCTGTCTCACCCTGTTTCAAACAGCCTAGTCTGAGTGCAGGCTCCACTGAAGACCCTGTCTCAATGTTATCTCAACTATGGCCAGTCTAGCATTTTTTCATCATCCACCTCAGCATCTGGACTTAATCCACCCTCCATACATTCAGTTAATTCCTAAGAATTACATCAAGACAAATCTATATAGTTGTGGCCAAAGGTTTTGGCACCCTTTCACAGATATTACAGAACCTTTGCTTGAACAGAAATGGAATTGACAAAATTGTCGATACCCTATACTCAGTATTTAGTAGCACAGACTTTGGCCAAAATAACTGCAATCAAGCACTTCCAAAAGCCAACGATGAGCCTTCCAAAAGCCAACGATGAGCCTTCCAAAAGCCAACGATGAGCCTTCCAAAAGCCAACGATGAGCCTTCCAAAAGCCAACGATGAGCCTTCCAATAGCCAATGATGAGCCTCCTGGACATATTAACTGGCAGGTTGGCCCACTCTTATTGTGCAAACTGATAATTTGAATGGTTCCTCCCTACTGCTGTTTTCAGATCTCGGTCCTCGATTTCAATAAAAATTAGATCTTGATTATTTTCTGGCCATTTCAGAATTGTCCAGTATTTTGTCTTGAACCATGCCTTGGTGCTTTTTGAAGAGTGCTTGGGGTCCTGACAGAGATTTGAGAGATGTGAACTTTACCAAAAAGCTCTAATTTGGTCTCATCTGTCCACAGCAAATTGGTCAGGTATTTTATGACCAATTACAGTCAGAATTTGCTAAAATATTTTTATTATCTCGGTTTCTTGTATTCATGCTCTTTCTGACACAAAACAACAGGCTGAGTTATTTTTTCTATTCAATCTGGTTGAATGGGTGATTTTAATACCGCAGGCACATGCAAGTGAAAATCACCTGTTTGAAATTAAATTATTTCTAACTACTTCTGCAAGGTGCCAATAATATTGTCCTGGTCATTATAATGTTTCTTTGAGGAATGAACTAAGATGTATTAAATTATTCAGTCAGCATGTTCTGTAAAGAGTCTTTGTAAAACAAGTCAGCCTGCACTGTATGAGATCCTAATCGTAGAATGCCCCCCCAACATCATCCATTTCATCAGCATCATGAACTCTTTACCAGTTGGGCAGAATAATTACTCCAAGCTGTCTCCACTTACAGGCACAGGAACACCACATGAAAAGGTTCAGTGCAGAGCCATACATGCACACTACCACGTGCACACACACACACACACACAAGCACTCCTACCCCTGTGCCCCCAGCTAAGATGGCTTTGAAGTTTAGGGGCCCACTCCAGCCATTTTGACGTTGTAGCTGTTATATGACATCCTGAGACGGTATATGGTGTGGAACAATGATTCCATGTGAAAAGGGCCATTTAAATCATCTATGCGCATTTTGCGCAGAAAAATATACATTCTAAACTCCTCAGTGATTTATGGCATTGTTAGAGCTCTGTCAACGCCCCCTTGCTAAAAAGCTAAATCTAAACGGCCAGTGTCATTGGCAGCACAACAGGCTAATGAAGCAAGCTGGATTCTTACCTCAAGTCCCTACTAGCTCATGTTAAGTAGCTAACATTTCAGGACATCTCTGCCTTTGCTGCCCTCAAGGCCCTTGACTTTCAGGCCCTGACAGAGACATTGATTTCCCAAGAAAATGTTGCTTCTCCAGCTGCTCTCTTTTCATCTGGCTACATGTTTTCCCACAGTCCAGGGGGCATCTGATAACTGCGGTACAGGCCCAGGGCTGCTCATTTCTTCAAAACAGAGTCTCTCTTCCCTCTTCCTTACCCACCGATTTCCTCTTTTGATTCCAAGCTGTCAGTGATACCCGCCAAACTTCCTCCTCCTCCCCTGCCATCTTCCCTCTCCACAGTTGACTCTGTCAACCACTTTCCAAAGGAAGCTGAGAATATCCGTACCTCATTCGTTAAGACTTAGTGGTCAAAAACTACAGTCCGGGATCCCTCCTGTCTTTTCTTTTCAAGACACTTGAGCATGCCGTCTCCAACCAATTTCCTGGTTACCTCTCTCAGAACCATCTCCTTGACCCTAACCAGTCAGGCTTCGACATGGGCCACTGGACTGATACTGCTCTCCTCTATTTAACCCGGGCTCCCCACAACACCAAATCTAACACTTTTCTCCATGACCTCTGACTTACCACCCCCTCGGTCGTCTCTGCACACCCTTTGATTGCTTCCTACCTGGCGGAACACGCCTACCAGGTGACGTGGCGAGGATCAGCGTCTGCCGAACAGAAACCTACTGTACTACTAGTGTCAGCCAAAGATTGGTTTTAGGCCCTCCTCCATGTCCATCACGGTTGACATGGCTGCAGTGTCCTCCCAGAGAGCAAAGAACCTTGGTGTGACCCGTGACAACACCCTATCAATCAGCACCAAGGCACCAAGGCAGTAACATGGGCCCGCAAGTTCAGGCTCCAAAATCTGTGTAGAGTACCACCTTTCCTCTCAACAGGAAACACGGGTACTTATACAGGCACTTGTCAACTCTGGATTACTGCAACTCCCTCCTGGTGGGGCTCTTATCCAGAACACAGCAGCCCGTCTAGAGTCCAGTCTTCCCGGGTTCTCTCGTGTTAGCCGGGTCCGTCGCACAAACCACTGGCTTCGAAGGAAACGCCACCTTGTATATCAGGGTGGCCCCATCTGCGGAGCACCTCACCCCAGCAAATCTGACCACACCTCGGCTAGGTGCTGTCCTGCAATTTCCCCACGCAGTAACGCTTAATGAAGTGGGAGAAAAAGCTGCACTTGGTAGGCGGGGCCGGGTGACTCGGTGTCCCGGCCAACGTTAGTCAGCTAGCTGCTGACTCTAAGGTGCTATTTGATAAAATACAGCAAACAATTTTGGTTGAAGCCCCCCTGGCTTTAATGTTGCCATGGTAATAACATCCAACATGCAAATCTTGTATTATTAGCTGCATGGCTGTCATTATGTGGCCTGCCTATAAGATCCCACCCGGGCCAGGGCTGTGTACCATTAAGCCTTTGTGTTGCCTTACCCACATGTGCACACACTAAGATGGAGGTCAGTCAGACGTCTGGCATGTGGTAAAGAGACCAGCTGACAGGCTCTGTCAAAAGCAATCATGATCCGAACAGAGAATACATGGTGAAAGGCAGAAAAAAAAAAGCTTAAGGGCACAGCTTGTTTCTGTGCAGGGATGGCCAATATTTCTGTTACTTGCATTTGATATACACGTTTAATAGCTAGTGGGGTATTTTGTCATTTGCTTTGCACGGGCCTGTACAATCTTCTCAAAATACAAATATTAATGTCAATTATTTTATAGTAGATCATTTTGAGGGCCCTTTCCTGCATTTCAAGGAGTCTGTTGGTCTTGTTTTGCATGTTAAGACAATCACCAAAATCACATGCTGGGTATTCTCTTTTTTAATGCGCTGCTCCCTGAGGTCAATAATAATAATTGCCAGTGTGTTTTGTTATTTTACATAGGACATAGCAGACACACACCAAGACTGACTTACAGTCAGAACAAAAAATTACAAAAAAATTCTGTAAGCTTTCTTGAGAGTGTTGTTACAGGTGTCTACTTGCAAATGTATACCTGTATTTGATGCTTTGCAAAATAAATATGTATTTTAGTTTTATACATTGTTCTGTAAAGCATTGTGCCTGTTTTGGTTTTAGTGTGTATTTGAGAAGGTGTACAGTAAAGACCACAACACTTTCACAGGACAGATGTTGATTAGGTGGCCTAGACAGTGTGGGTGGAGCCAAACTACCTTGACCAGGAACTAGAACAGTCTGTTCTATAGACATCATAGGGCATCATTGGTGAGGTGATTCTTCCCAGCATGGCATTTTCACACTGAACTGTTCCCATGGAAACGGCAAAGTACATGCCAACAGGGCGTGCTGTGATCAAGTGTGTGAAGGAGAGATGACATTAATCCTGGAATCTGAAACTGATTTATTTTATAATTGAACAGGAAGAGCATGATTACAACAAACAAATGTACCCCAGAAAAGTCTGAGCCAACAAAATCATTGTCATGTTGCATTTCCATTGAACCCCTGTCTAATTTGCACAGGGAGCATTGGACATGACAGGCCCCTTAATGAAAGGCAGAATCCTTCACATTTTCAAAAGTGTGACTGCAATGCAAACATGATCAGATATTGCAGATCACAATAATCTCAGTGACATCCTCAGATGTATTCCAGAGAGATGACATCCTAGCAAATTAAACTATTGTGCAACGGCTCAAAGGAAGTTGGAAGACTTTTGGTCTGTCTGGGGACTTAGTGTAGCCAATGTGAGTAAAGGTTTCTATTTTTACATCTTATGGGAAAACTGGGGGTACTTTAATCTGTTTGTTGACACTATCTGCTGTATTAGGGAATGTTCTTTTTACGATATACATGAATGCTATTGGTCAATAGGTTACAATAGATGATAATCTCTTTGCGGATGACACTATCTAAGCAAATACCCTGACTGTAGATTTAGAGGGGTCTAGGATACCGTTTGATTTTGCAGCTGTACAGGAAGCCCTTAAGAATTTAAAGCTTATACATGGCATAACTAAACATGCTTTTCTCAAAGACTCTTTAAAATATCTTACTTGGGTTAAACCTCCACTCTTTGAATGGTTCTGCAATTGAATACGTTCCCCCATACAAATGCCAGAATATTAGCTTGAAACTTGCATTTACAGTGTTTCTTCTATAGAACCAAATCTAGCTTTTCTCTGGCTAGAAGGAAGCCAATGGTTCTTTACCTGTTAATTACTATGGTGTTACCGTCTGCCCATTCTACTCTGAAATCCCTTGATTCTGTTTATCATATTGTTGGATCTACATATTTTTAAATGCTAGGCTAGTAGTTGTTCATGTAGATTTGCACAGGTGAAAGAACAACTAGGAACACCCATCAGTTCCTACAATATCAGCCTTTGTTTTATTACATTAGACAGTTCTAATGCTCATCACTGCATCGCGTACCAAAAAGTTGTCTGGACCTCTTTGTAGACATGTAGATCACTTCATTAGTCTATTTATAAAGCCCCACTACATAAGCTTTTAACGTCCTAAACATCTTTGTTGAAATGCTGAAAGGTTATAAAACAAGATCACAGGGTTGGTCAACAATGTTGAGTCCCTTAGTAAGCACTGAGTTTGGTAGATCTTCTTTGGATGTCAAGTCTGTGTGGAATAGCACTCGACTTGGCTAAGAATTTTGACAGAAATGAATGTGTAGTTTTATTTAATTAGAATGGTTAGTCTGTATATTGTATCATTGTTTATTCCATGATTGTTTTGTTCTGTGATTGTTGTTTCCAGACAGTGCTTATGAATAACACTTGGGTCAGTGTGTTTGCCCAGGTCAAATAAAACAACAAACAAACAAGTACATTTGGACAAAATAGCAGATTTCAATAATCGTCAGAACAGCATAACATGTGCATGTTGGAATTGCTCTATTCTAGTATTTTGGCTCCAGAGGTTAACCTTCAGATTACGAGGTATAAGGAGAGAACAACAATCTGAAATGACGCTTTATGAGTGGACCTTTAAACTGACAGTAAAGTGAATGAATCATAGACTCATGAAAATACTCATACAACTAGCATGTGGACCACAACATTTCCACAAAGAAAAAATGTAGTATTTTAAATGTTTCTTATATGTTATAAGAAAAAGGTCATGTTGGACTGTAAGATAAATGTATTGGTCAAACTCATCCTTTTTTTTCATTCATCTTCTTCCGCTTATCCGGGGCCGAGTCGCGGGGGCAGCAGTCTAAGCAGGGATGCCCAGACTTCCCTCTCCCTAGACACTTCCTCTAGCTCTTCCGGGGGGACACAGAGGCGTTCCCAGGCCAGCCGGGAGACATAGTCCCTCCAGCGTGTCCTAGGTCTTTCCCGGGGTCTCCTCCCGGTGGGACGGGACCGGAACACCTTGGTCAAACTCAGGCACTTAAATCCAAATGAATGCAGGCAGTTTGTTCAAGAATCCAAATCTAGTTTACCTTTTCCCTAATAAGGGTAAAACACACAATCTTTGTGTGTTTAGTTGAACCATTCAATCTCAACAAGTTAACACAAACATATGAATGATGGTATTGTTTAAGAGGCCATATGTAAGATGTTTACTGTACTTTCATAAATGACCAGAAGACAGCTGAACTTAATGTTTGAAATATTTTCTTAGTACAAAATTTTTTCCGTGTGCCTTAAATTCCATTTCAACTTTCTAGCCAGTCTGTCTACGTTTGCTTTGAGTCTCCTCATACTCACTTCAGATACTAGTAGCACCATCACCCACCCACCCTAAACCACCATGAAGTAGTTAATACTATTCTGGTATTGTTGCTTAGAGGGGAGTAGGAGACAAGTCCTGTAGTTGTTGAAAATTCAGTATTTTGTTAGTGGCAGGATTCTACAAAATGCACCTTCAAATTACGGTTTTAAAAAACCTGCCTAACAGGGTGGAATTCGATAACAACAACTGTAAAATTACAACAAAAAATAGAGAATTTGAGTATGCCAAAGCTTTGTGAGTGAGCAAGACTGAAGGTGAACTTCTACATCAAACATTTTAGAATTTCTCTGTAATTTAGCCTAAAGGTAAAGAACACCATACTGTATTTAAAAACTTTTGGAATAAAAATTTCCACAGCTTTCCATTAAAAATAAATATTTTACTGGGGATAGAAATGGCACCACATGGTAAGAAGGACCCAATTGTGTTAGAATAAAAGATATCCTAAAACTGGACAATAGTGCCCTCTGCTGGCAGCATCCTGAGAGATCATGCCAACTCAAACTCACCCTTACTGATTAAATGGATTGTTTTAGAAGTGGTAAATTACAACAATGTGTTTACAGCATTTGGGCTTTGAATAAACTCTTATTCCCAGTGACAAAATCCATGTTATTATGAAAGCTACTACAACTTCATCAATGTTGTTTTTTGCTTACCTGTGGTTTACACACCCTAACTGAAATGATAAGACAATTGTTTTTCTTTATGTAAAATGCTAAAGACAAGTCATGTTTTCAAGAAAGATCTTCCCTTTTTTTCTTGTAACCAACAATATTCACATGAAAAATGTAGTATTTCCCAGGGGAAACCTTCCATAATCAGGGTTGCAATTCCAAATCATGAACAAAATATTTCTTTTACCATTTCCTAACATTAACTGAAGGGTTTCCTGATTAGCCCTAAATAAAATGCCCCAGAGTATTGAAGGAGACACTAGGTGGTGTATTTCAGATTTCAGAAACATTGAACAGGTGTCCTGAGTGTCTGTGGTCACTAAAGACCCCATGGCACCAATCCTAAGCCAAAGTGTTAACCTTGGTGTCATGGGTAACTTCTGAACCTGGCCACATTACTGCTCACCTCTCCATCTGTGTGGTGGGCTTTCTGGCGCCAATTGGCTGCCGTGGATTGTGGAAGCTACGCACTGGAGTGGTCCAAGCAACGAACAGTATTTCAGTCTTTCATCTTTATTACAAATATTTCCCAAAATCAAACGAACGACACCATTCATTCATTCATTGATTTTCAATGTCAGTGTAAAAAAAAAGATACATATATTTTAGTTTGAATACCTTGGAACGGCTGTGTTTACCATGGAACATTGTGAAAACCATCAAGAAGGTGGAGGCAAGATGGCACCAACAGGACATTACAATGATCAAGACATCCCTCCAAATGGATTACAGGGCGAGGAGGAAGATTATCTGGGAGGTAGTTGGTGCTGCTACAGTAGGGAGGCTGGGTGTGCCTGTTATGATGTGGAAGGAGGGACGCAACCCCAGTGAGGGACATAACCCCAGTGGAGGGACTCAACCCCAGTGGAGGGACTCAACCCCAGTGGAGGGACTCAACCCCAGTGGAGGGACTCAACCCCAGTGGAGGGACTCAACCCCAGTGGAGGGACGTAAACCCAGACTCCTGATATTGCTCAGCCCGGTCTGTGACACAGGGACACATTCACAGAATGGAAATCAGAACTCAACCGATTAGGAAACCAGAAAAGGATCCATAATGCTACGCCAGTGCTGGTGATTAGGTAGAGAAACATTATTTTATGTAAATAGTAAGATAGAGTTTATAGTAAGATAGAGTTTATAGTAAGAGTTTATAGTAAGATAGAGTTTATAGTAAGATAGAGTTTAAATGTTTCTGTTATATAACAGAATCACAATTTTTGTAAAGAAAGTTAAGAAATATACGTTGTTCAGAGTGGGATATATTCACATTTCAGTCATTTAACAAACTTATCAAAAGTGACATTGACTTACAGTAAGGCCCACTAAGACAAATGTACTGTTCTCGTTATAAATTGATAGCTACAGTTTAATGGTCTTCAAGACGCTTTAGAATAAAGCAATCTTTTCAGCCATCTTTACATGATTTCCCGTATACCGTATATGGAGATCCTGACTACAACCTTATGTAAATCTGAGACTCACAAGAGCAGGAGTCAGAGAATAAAGGTCAAAAAATCAATAAGGCTCATTAAACACAACACAGATGTTACTTCTTAGAATTAATTTTGATGTTGGAACATAGATGATTAAGTTACAATGAATATGGATATGGGCTTATTGTGAGCTTTGGAAAGATACAGTAGCCAGTAAAGTGTTGTTTAAGGCCGAGGTAGGTCACAGTCAATAGTTATAGTCAAGAGTCATTTTTAAGGGAGAAATTCTTTGTTTCAGGACAGTAAATATGCCAAGTACACCACTAGGAAGCTGCTGATACAGCTCACATTACATAGTACACATTACAACTGTTTTACCAGTTAATAAATTCAACAGTGATATTGCAGCAAAAAAAGACACCACGCCAGCATTGTGTTTGTATAAAAGATATTTACTTCAATTATTACACCTAGGGTGCTAGTGAATAATAATACATAGTGAGTTTCATACAGTGATATTGCTTCTCCATATTGTATAGGGACTGTCTTACAGTGCTGAGAACAGACTACATGAATTAAATGACCAAATAAAAAGGAACCAGATCAACAAAACAGACAAGATAACTAACAGGAAGAGGTTTTTTTTTTTTCTGTGAAGGTGTTAACCTCTCATTGTCGATGATCATGAGGCCTAGAAAAATAGATTAACCGACAGCAACTAGCTACACCTCTCCCTGGACTGGCGATGAAGAGGAGGATGACTGTTGCTGTCAGTGATAGTGACACAATGACTCCGCTAAAAGTAGTTTCCACCTGAGCTTTGAGAGACGCAACTAGACCAGCTGAGATGGTGGGAGGGTTCCTCACTTCAAAAGCAGTCAGTAAAAAATGGGACACAAACTAAAAGGAATAGGAATAACAAAACTGCAGCCCTTCACTGCATAGGAGCTGCTCAACACTCCACACACACATACTGCACACACACAACGTCATATGAATGCCTACCATTTTTGCCCCAAGTCAAGTTTAAATTTCTAAGTGAAGTGTTAGAGGAAAAGCGAATTGCGCCAATCTTCGGCCGCAAGTGCCAAGTCTTTGAGAAATACACTTTTGGTTGAAGATATTTTTTTTCCATTTGTAACATTAGGGTAATCAACTTCAATGTGAAGTTTAGTAAAGATTAAATCACAAGAAATTAAATAGCACAAAAACAAATTTATATGGAAGCCATATCTGTCATAACTAATGGAGTTGGCCAAAATGAGTGTTAAAAAAAATTACCTTTCATTCAAAGGATTAAAAGGCCTTTACAGCAGTGGTGAAATAGTCAAATATTATTTGAGATAACATTGCAATCTTCTTCAAACCATTTACAATGCAAAAGTAAATAAAAAACACAACAACATGTTACTCTAAATTATTACCAAAAATCTGCAGTGTATATTGTAACAGGTGTTCAAGATCTGCTATTAAAGGACATTAATTTGACCAATGTGACCTGTGTATGCAGATATGTATATACACTAAACTGAAAGCCTACCAAGAAAGTGACTGGACATTACAGTGGTTCAACTGATGAGAGATGGCTGCATGACCAAATACACAAAAGTTGGAGACCTCTGGAACTTTGAAGGAGAAGACAAAGGGCCAAATTGGCATCCATAACACAGACAGACAGACAGACACACACACGCAAACGCACGCACACCCCTCCTCATTTGTGATGTCCCAGTTTCAAAATCATCAGTTGAAAAATAGAACTCTAAAGGTTGTTTCTAAACCCGGTAGGATAGTAGGAAAGGGGAGGAGCCATAACCACCTCTGAGTATTCTAGCTAGCTTTGATCTTTCACAATTAGCAAATAAGAATGTGATAATATGACAAGCTGAAAACCATGATCTTAGAGAGATATAGCATATAGCCTAACAAATGTTAACTGGAAAAGAGAAAACAAAACTAATTTGAATTCAGCAGTTTAGCAGAGATTTGTCCATTTCCAAAATCCTAGTCATTTGAGGCCAATGGAGCAGTGCTAAATTGAAGAAGGAGACTGTGGGTGATGTAGTTCTATCATGCTTTCTTCACTAAAGCTCTAAAAACACAGCTTTAACGGATGTTAGGTTAGATTAAATGAATTGTCCATTTGGAATTGGTTGACAATAGACAAACACTGTACTACTGTAACACAACCAGCAATTAATCGATGTAAACATGAACATATATTGATCGTAACCTATTTGCCACTCACTGTGTTGGATGCAAAATGTAAATCAGCATTGGGCAATTTGAAATGCATAGACTAGTATATATGACCACACATCAACCAAATTCAGAGTGGATATCATTACTGCTCACATTGATCATTTTCATAGTTTCTATTTCAAATGTCAATGTCATCCCAACTATTACCATGTCCACATCTGACACTTCCAACCAAACACAATAGGCCTACTGTCCACAGCTGTGTTCTAGACACATTCAATTGAATAGGAAAACATTGAAAAACATGTTAAAAAAAAAACTCTTGGGAAGGCAAATCAGATTTCATTGTGATTTTGGCAAACACTTTAAAAAACCTTGTCAAAACCAGTGGCTCCTGACATAAGAATATGGAGAGCCTACAAGGCAGGACTTAAGCGGCCGAAATCACAACCAGCTTAAATTTGGGGCTGGTGATGTGACATGATATGGTTCTATAATGCTTTTATAACAATCAACACAATGGTCTCTGTGTTGTACTGGGCTAACGTTTGTCTCACAGATTACGTTAAGGATAGGAAATGAATAAAGGTTTTAAAGAGAAATGTGAATCCATGAAAGACTAACACCTTAACACTAGCTAATGGTGAAACATCTGCAATGATCGTTATAGTCCATCTCACAGAAGAGGGAGGTTTTTGTAGTCCTGATATGGAAGAATAAAACAGCTATAAACACATCAACCCTACAGAGAGCGAGAACTACAAAAACTTTGACAGTAATAACAAAATCAAACTCATGGTAATGCTTAACTTTCTATAAGGATATATTTCATCTGTACAATTTTATATGACAGTGTATATAATATTGATAGCAATCTGCTTTAGTTCTATAGAAAAATATTTGCAAAGGGCAAATTCCTGAAATTCGTCCAAAATAATTGTATAGATTCTGCAACAAATTGTACACTGCTTAACGTAGGACTTAAATGGAACAACCTGTGTTTTTCTTAAAAACTGAAAACGAATATGAAAACACAGAAGGGAACTGTAGCACATGAAAAGCACGAACACATGCAAAATGCCCTTTGTATAAACCAGTGTTGATTTGGATGCTTCCTCCAGGGTTCCACTGTAAAATCCCCTCCCCTAATTCTTCATGATAATCAGAATCTTACCCGTGCATTCAGAAAGCTAAACACAACTCCATATCTACAAAACAGACCCACACTTAAAGAAAACATTTCCTTGTCAATGACAGAAACACACAAAAACAGGAGCAAAAAAAAAAAGAAAAAAAAAGATGGACCTCTGTGTAGTCTGTTCTTTAGGATCTCTGGATGAACATGGAAAACAGTCAAAGACAAGTAGTCAAGACAGATTTGGTCCTTATTTTTAAGTTGTATTGCTCATGTACTGGTGTGTGATATCTGTCTTTGTCTATGTTCTGTGTTATTCAGTTTAGCATTATTTCTATGACTGTGGTCACAAGGCGCATCCTGTCCTTGAATACTGCAGATGCAATCCCCGATTAGTAGAGTCTGGCAAAGCAATGTCATGCATGTGAACGTAATCTATAGCATGAAGAAAGAGGTGTGGCATACATCAACAACAACCAATGAAGTTCAGTTTCAAAATAGGGAAGTTTTTTTAAAACTCATTTAACCACTTTGGTTTCTACTACAACCAGAATGACTTCCATTAGGTAAGAGTACACAACCCTCCATACAATGAAAAAAAAAAATCAGATAAGAAGAAAGTTAATTATGGTTGATTAAAAACATTCCCTCTGGGCTTAAGGGCAAATAACACATGCAATGTTTCCAAAATAGCTGACAGCAGAACAAGATATGAGGAGACAGTGAGTGAACTTCTGTTAAAATCATCCGTTAGCGTCAAATGAGAAGTAGATAAAGGAAACAAATCCACACAAAATCAGCTACCAGTCAAAAGCACTGCCTGTCAGCTATTACTAATATCGCCTGCACTATCCACACAATAGCTGACAACAGTTATAATGACAGCACATCTTGACATGTTAGTAATAGTATCAAACTGAAATCCCTTTGGGGCCATCACATACCATTGATCAAATCCCTTTCACTAGTGATTCTTACAAAATCCAGACATAATGTTTGATTTTCATGCAATTTACACCAAAGAACAGTCCTTTAGAGGAAGGATGACAGACATTTATATGATGTGTATCTCAAAGCACAATTGGAATTGATCAAAGTCAGCATGTTTATGACATTTTGGCATTACCCATGCCTCATTTAAGACTCTATAATGTTTCATCTGTAGGTTCTACAAAGCAACAGTTGGTGTCAAAGGAAGCTTTGCTGCTTTCTCTGTAATATTAATAGAATATATTTTATGATAAAAACATTGTTAGCATATTATGAGCATTTTGGTTGTAACTGAATCAACTTTTTGTTTTTGAGTAGGATTTATTTACATTTTAATCATTTAGCAAAACAGAAATTGGTTACATTTCCAGTTATGCCAATTTCACTGCAAAATATTAATCCTAACTTCAAAATGAGCAGAGACCTGACTTTAAAATGTCTGTACAGAATTATATTTAACAATTGAATCATAACGTTATCAAATCAGAACTTCATATTCTATCCATGTTTCTAATTTCCAATATTCTGAAATACTGAATGATGTGGACATTACAATACTAAAATAACAAAGCAAGCAAGTAAAGCTTCAAATGGACTGTTGCTTTGCAACACATACACACAATACATATTACCACTTTTTATGCTTTTAGCATTAATTGTCCAATGTATGTCAACAATACTCCCTCCAAAGGAACCTCCATTGAATAACACGGCTGGTGTTTTTTAGGCCTAGGTTAAGTGAGCAACAACTCCAGTGCCTCTATTACCTGACCAGGTTTCTGACTGAGTACCTTCTATTAATCTGTGGCCTTCAACAGTCTGCATTGGCATCACCTCTGGAGGAGCCAGCCCAGGACTGCAGACAGTCCCACAACTGCCATTCCTTTGATTAACAGCAGGGGACCATTTCCAGACAAAACAACTCCAGACGTCAACAGCATGTAGGAGACCGATCAAAATGATTTATTGTTTCCATGTAGTGCCTGCACAAGACTTGGAAAGCAGAGATGAAAATGCTTATAAGAATGACAATGGGATGGGTGCAAGACTTCAGTTCAATAGACTGAGTCAGCTTTACTGCATTCATTTATGAGTAATCCTTAAAACAAACACTCGGGCCTGGATCACTTAAAGGCAAAGGCACTCTCATGAACTTAAAGTAGTCTGGAGGAAAAGACTCACAGACCGCTAAGTGCTAAGATGTCTCTTTAATTAATAGTGCTAATATATCAATGCCTTTTTTGAAAGGTCATGTTTTAGGTAATGTTTTAGGGTACAATTAATTTAAACTTGTCAAAAGCTATTATATGGAAAGACCATTACATGCTGCAGCGCTTGTGCTATTATCAAAACGAGAAAAACACTCTTGAACTATTTTTGTTCAGTCGCCAATGTCTCTCAGAGGAAGTGGAGTAGAAAAGCTTGACCAGCTGACAGGGACTGCTGTGGCTTGGCCCAGACCGGCAGTGTGGCACTTGAGGGAGGCGTGGTTTGGAACCGGGCAGGATGCAGGGCGTTTGAACAGTGTGCTAACTTCACTGCCCTCCGGAGGTGATCCAATCACCAGCAGCTTTGCTGTCGGAGGGGCAGGGTATGAGGCGGGAATCAGACAGCCGTACATTAAGTCCAATGTATTGTGCTCCAAATGCACGCAATTTGAAAAGTTGCAAAATTAATCTCATTACAACTTCATTATGTGAAGTCATTAAAGACTAAGCTTATTGTAAAGCCGCAGCGGCACAGAAACATCTTTAAGAGCATGCAATCACACTTTTAGGGTAAATTGTGATGCTTTTGTTGGCTTCCCCTTCTGAAAAGGTTTTCGGTCAGTAGTACTTGTGCTTCACACACAGATCTGTGTAAATGTTACAGGACATATAGACAGGTCATTTGATCAGTTGGTGTGGAGAAAATAAACATATATTTTGTAAATAACAGATTCAATGAAATAATCGTCTGAATATTGATGTGCATAGTACTAAGAGCATTAAATTGAGTACGTTTTCGATTTCATCGAGTGCATCTCAGTTGACAGTTTATGATCCATAGCCTTGTGCAGAGCCACATGTTGGTTGGATGGTAAAGACCCAAAATCTCCTGGTCCTACAAACATGGCCAATAAACAGGAAATTCCAAAGTCTTGCTAGATTAAAGTCCATATATACTTATCTTGCTATTACTACTAATTTTCATCTTGAATATAGCAGGGGAAATGTTTAAAGTAAATGTCAGATTCTGAGGTGATGCCAAATGTTCTGGAGAACCAACACAAATACTGTCCTGTTCTGGTTTCAGTGGTACACGGAAAACATACAACACAGAATAGAAGTCCACCTGATTTCCAATGTTCTTGTATGGAAAATGCATACAAGGAAAAAATAAAAAGAAGAGGAAATTAAAAATGCAGACACATCAAACGATGAACGGAGAATGCACCATAATGCTATAGACAATGTCATGTGGTTGTTCTGTTATTTCAGTTCAAACCATATCAATGACAGTCAAAACGTCTTCAAATATCACTAATATACATGTATGACAACTACATCTTGTACCTATAACCCAATACTGCCGGCAGTCTATCAGTCTAAAAAAAAAAAAAGAACCCCTTATAGTCCCTTCCATACAATAACAATAATAATAAAATTAATAATAATAATAATAATAATAATAATAGAAAACAGAAATCAAATTAGACATACAATTGTATAATACAGCACCTATAAATAAGCAAAAATAATAATGTATATGTTGGAGTGATCTACTGTGTCTTTAATATATGGCCATAAAGGGACCTCCTGTAAGTCTGCTATGCCAGAAGCCAAGTCATTTACAAAACATTAGAACAAAGAAAGGGTGGCAGTTGTGCACTCTACATCTGAGCGGGTATGTACAAATCAAAGCCACACAGATTTATAAAACACACAGACACACCCGCGCGCGCACACACACACACACACACACACACACACACACACACACACACACAAAATGGTGTGTACGGCAGAGCACGGCAGCTAGTCCTCACTCACACCCTCACGACCCCCACGTATGATACGTGCATACAGAAGTCACACATGAACACGCCTACTTGTGCTCGTGTGGATGTGCGATCTCACACTCAGACACACAGGGAGAGTGGGGGGGTTGGGGGGGTGGCAGGCACTGTGAGTGTGGGGCGTAGGAGGAGATCAGGAGGAGGTTGTGATTGGGTGGGGGTCTGGGGGGGGGGGGGTGTCGAGTTCAGGGTTAAGTATAAAACTAATGTCTCTGTCTAATCCACCAACCCGTGTCACGTGATCTAAACCTCTGAGATATATTGACATGCAGCGAGCCAGGATGTAGGTCCAGGGGGAGAATGGAGGTCCTACCTAACAGTCATGAAGCAATTCTACTGCTGGTCATTTCAGGAAGAGAGGGCATTTCGACTGCTGGGAGAATCAGCTTCATTTGGAAACAGAGAGGACCAAATTGGATTGGGAGTGTCACATTGACAGTACTTTGGAAATAACTTTTGGTATTACTTATTAAATCAGTAAAGAATTACTTTGAGATTTCTCTACTTAGCCTTGGCACTGTTTGGACCATTTGGCCAATACAGCATGGCAGTCTGTGGAGAATATATGTCAGATGGTTTTAAAGGAGGGTGAGAGGTGCCCATGACCAGGTCCTGTAGCTCGTCTACACAGGAGCACACAAGACACTCCCTCTTTTCCTCATAGTGCACCGTTTGGGAGAACCGTCACGCAACAGGAGCTTGTGTTTCGTGTCTGTCTTTAGTTTTTACAATGTACATATATATACACACACACACACACACACACACACACACACACACACACACACACAACTTTAGGTAAAGAGTTGAGAGCAGAAGAGCCTGAAGCTTGGAATATACAGTAAAGTGAGCTGTGCATCTCCTGGCTTTTTCACCCAATGAAACGCAAGCCTCCTGTCTGAGGGCCAACCTGTGAAGAGCAGTGTCCGTCGGCTCTACGGCCTGCCCTGGTTCTGAGGTCACAATAGTGTGGTTTTTCTGGTTAAAGAGGTTAAAAAGCAGGGTTCGTATTTAAAAATGTCTCTAGACTGAAATTCCCCGTGAACTTTTTTACTTCTTTTTAGTTTTTTTTTTAACTTTTTTCCCCCTCAAACCAGATTTCTGCCTAAAATGGAGTGTATTAAACAAATGCTCCCAGTGCTACCAAAATGGTGTTCCCCGAAAGTCAGTTAAAGCTATGAAAGAAATGTGCACTAATTATCAAAGAGCTTCTAGGTCACTCACAAGAAAGAACACTAAAAGTCAGCCACAACAACATTTTTTCAGATTTTTCCTTTTTCCTGACATGACCATTGCATTTTATGTTGTACAGTGAAACATTTGGAACTAAAAAGTGATCATATTTTTTCAACTGATCATTTGAATCTTCTCTTTATACCCATTATATCCTTCCCAAATATTTAGGAATCAAAACTAGAATTGTTTAGAGTCGATCGACTGTGCAATCTCTTAGTGGCAACCAAATCGCTATAAAAAGTATTTTTTTCTTTCTCAGAGGAGAAAAATAATTGATAAAAATGTTGATTCCTTTCTCAATGGAGTCCATAGCATATTAAGAGTTCCAAAGCCATCACATGGCCATTTATGGGGCACAGAAAGGAAGGCAGTCGCTTATTTTCTGAACGCTTATCTTTCTGTTCTTATTTTTTGACCATCCTTAAGGATAGCCAAACTACTGTGGGGTTACGAGAAGGAACCTCTTAGAAAACAGAGAAAAAGGGAAATATTTGTAACAGTTGGTCAGCTAGATGTGAATACTCACTGAGCGAACAAGGTTAGAAAACTTTGAGGTGGCAAATAAATCTCTCAAAGGGAAACACACACGCGAGCACACACACACACACACACACACACACACAAATAAACACACAGAATTGCTTGTTTTGACATTTTTCTTCCTGTGCTGTAACACTCCTTTGGGAGTAGAGCAAGTCTTCCGTCTCTTTTGCACCTTTGGCCCATGGTGTTTGGACCCTGTGGCCAGCAGGGCTGTTAAGTGCTTTATCTCCAAACAAAACCAGGTTGTTGCCTTTCTTTCACTTCTCCGAAAAAAAACCTCTAAAACCTCTTAGATATGAAAACTCGTTAAAGACGCCAGTTGTTCTCCGGCAGCACTGCTCCCAGCTTAGCCTTGGGACTGTGCAGTCAGGGCACTAGAAAAATAGGAACTCTCTCCTTGGTAGCGTGAGCATGGGGGACCCTATTAAAACTCCCACTCATGGGGCTCGTCTTTGCTGGCAGCTTTCTCCAGGCGGTGGATGATATTATTGAGGTTGGCAGCTTTCTTTTTGCGAAGGCTGCTGTCACGGGGGTTGCGGGCAGTTGTGGCCACAGAGGAAACATGGCCGCTCTCTGGGAAGCTGAACAGGCTATCAAGGGCGCCGCCCTTGTGGTGGCTGCTGGTACCTGCCGCGGTGCTGCTGGTGGCGGAGGTAGTTCCCTCGTCTCTGTGGTCGGAGCCCCCCTCCCCCTCGGAGGGCGGGTGAGGATCTTGGGAGGGCCGCGTGCTCTCCACCGTGCCGTCCGACTCCGTGCCATCGCAGCTGTCCCCCTCGCTGGCCTTGCCTGCCCTGGTGGACGGGGAGCCGCCCTCTCCGCCCTCGCCTCGTTGGATCTCCTCGATGAACAGCTCCCGTCGGATACGAGACCTGAGAGTCAGAGGGGAGGAGAAACCCAGACAACCCACAGTCTGTCAGACGGACGGACGGACTCACAGCTGGAGTGTCAGTTCAGCACAAACAAACCGGGGGGGGGGGGGGGGGGGGGGGGGTATTGGGACCTGGGTGTGTCACCGCTCATCCTCGCCACCCACCTGTAGTTGTGGAACCAGTTGATGACGGTGCTGGTCTTGAGATTGAGCTGCGAGGCCAGCTCCTCGATGGTCTTGGGCGAGGGGTAGGGCTTCTGCTGATAGGCCCTCTTCAAGGCCTCCTTCTCCTCGGGGGCCAGCACCACGCGGGGCTTCTTCAGGTGCTGCTGGGGGGGCTGCTGCTGGTGCAGGTGGTGGCCGAGACCGTGCTGTGGACTCCCTCCCTGGCTGAAGTCTCCACCCGACAAGCCGCCGCTGTCTACCGTTTGGCTCTCACTCACTGAGCTGTGGCGCCGCTTCATGTAGGCTAGCAGGGAGAGACAGGCGGAGAAAGGGTTAAGTATGTGTGAGTCCTGTGCAGGGAGGAAAGGGTTAACTAATTCACGTGAATACACACAAGGCTGACTTGGATTTCAGTTTATATTTTGAATCCGACCCAAAGCACCTTCAGTAAACGCACTCTTCATTTTTATCTGCTGTCTAAATGCTTGAGAGAAAAATCGAAAAAAGAATGACCTGGACTTAATGGTGACATGCTCTTCACCTTGTACAGCCAGTAGGACTGGCCGTGCCCCTTATTGTATGGCACCTCATGATTTCTTCCAAGTGCCCCGCCTTTCAACAAAAGATTTCTTACCAACTGCGCATTAATCTTATTCCTGCTCTTGTGGAGTTTAAGCAGATTATCTGCATATTCAACTTTTTGCAAATGTGGACGTGATGTTATAAGAGGCTTTCAGACACCACAGCACTGCAATTGTCACGCCACCAGGGGGCAGTATTACTCCATTAATTCTCAGGAGCCCCTCATTCCCTCACACAACAACATGGGTGGTATGGTCCCCATGTCCAACAATGAGCGGATATCGACTGCTCAACTGCTCTGAAAAACCCTCTCTTTCCGTTCATGACAAATTTAAAGGTGTTTACCTTATGTGACTGACATGGTAGTCACACAAATCTCACTATGGCAGAAAAAATTATATATATACGAATAAACATATAAATCACATCAGCAACATTATTTTGTTTTATAAAGCAATACTCCATTCAGCCATGCAAACAATAAGTTGCCTGACTGTACATTTCAAATGCTAGCTTTCCCATGCTAATGGCTGTTGGCTTACTTCTTCCCCTTTAGCTTAAGATGTTTGACCATTGTTTCCCTTAGGCTGACTGCTTTGAACCTTCAAAGGGTGAGGAGACGGACTGGAGTAGTGGTAAGCTTATCCTAGATAATCTGTTAAGGGGAAACAGAGCGTTCATTAAGCCTCTATAGCCGTACGTAGCGGCTGATCTATCATTTGCGAAAATTTGACTATACAATGTAAAGTGCTTAAGACCAAAAAACAAAAACAAACATAAACTACTGATCTATCTATGCGCAGTATACACATTATCTATGACCTATGACTCATCTATCGCCCACCAATACAGACGCAGACATATTATATTTACACATATAGTTTGAATCCTTATTGGCCGATAGCTGGGACAGCAATAAGGTACGAGGGGACATGGTATGTGGCCAACATAACACAGCTTAGAGCCTCGATACAGAGCTCAGCCGTGGTATATTGGTCATATACCTCACCCCCTTGTGCCTTATCGTTTAGTTATCTATCACCTATCTATCCATACATTATGCATATACCTTGCATAACAACACATTATCTATCATCTATACAATATGTTATTGTCATTAAACTACATAGAACAAAGCTTCATAGTGATGTGTTATAAAATAATGTCTGTTAAATGGATAAGGAGTTGGGCATGGAAAAGGCCTAGCGTCGGATGGCTAATGACGATATCCCCTGAGGCTAGCCTCAGTGCTTCACCATGCTAATGCCGGCCCGCACACCACGTCATAGCTAGCCTAGCGTCTGCCCCAGTTCCAGCCCTAAAGAAGGACCTGTAATGCCGCTTCTACCTCAGGAGAAGTGTTAAACAGGCCTAATCACTCCAAGAACGTTCACTTAGCTCATGGAGAGGGAGAGAGAGGAGAAAAAAAAGGGGTCTGATGAGTGCATTGGACTTTGAATAAGTGGGCCCTGGAGAGACTGGGGCCCGTCATGTCTGATGAGAGGGTTGATGTCTCCAGCCCAGATCCATCCTGACAGTGCAGAGAAACACATATCCCTCACCCTTCCCACACGCACGCCAACACACACACCTCCCCCTTTCCTTCTTAACCAGGAGCACTGGGCTGTTTGACTCAGCCCAGGGACGCATCTGTGCTATTAGAGGAAAAAGAGCAATCTGAAAGACACCCCCCCCCCCCGCTCCCTCCTCCTCTGCCTCTTTCTCTCGTTTCTCTCCAGCTCGGTCTCTTTTTACTGTATCCTCCACATTACACCCCGCTAAGCGCTTACCAGGGCTGCCTGGTGGCCTTGAGGATATGGCCTGGTTCCAGGGAGGGGAAGCAGGGACAGATGTTGTGGGTTGAAACAAGGCCTATGGAGGTAGCTAGCTGGTTGAACTGCCCTGGTCTGGGCCTAGGACAACATAGATGGTCTGGGCCAACTCCAAGGACATGGTGACCATTACACACCATGTCCACGGGCTTCAGCCAATCCGGATCCAGAAGCATAAAGTGTGAGGGTAGGCTAGGGGTCATGTCATCTGGAAACAGAGGTCAGGAAGAAAGGCAGGTAAAGAGGAACAAAGAGAGAGGATAGTGGTATGACCTTTCTTCTCCATGCGTTTCATGTCCATGAGTTTCTCCACGTTGCGCGGGTCCTGAAGCCAGAGCTGCATGCGGACAAAGGGCTCGCGTCCCTTCAGACTGAGCTTGTGCCAGGGCTTGGGCCTCGCCAGCAGGTCAGACACTGAGCCCTGGGTCAGACCCAGGATGGTCTCCCCAAACAGACGCTGACCTGGAGAGAAAGGGGGCTGTTAGAGCCACACTCTAGGGGACAGACGGGGGAGTCACGACAAGGCCGTTAGCATCAGAAATATACTAGATCCTTCAGTTGACATGCTGTAGGTTAATAGGAAAAAAAATGAACTTTACAAATTTGTTAAGAGAAACAAATTATAGACTACGACACATGACGCATGAATAGAGCAATATTAAGAGGAAAATGTACAAAGAATGCCTGAAAACCACTAGAAAAAGAATAAGCTGCTGTCAACCTTCAACATTTAAAAGGCTTCTTATGCGTGGTTGCTATTGGAATAAACTTGAAATCCACGCATTAACAGGCATCAACATTACACGTTCTTTAAGTTTCCAGGGTACAGGACAGGGCGCTACTGAAAACTTGGCATCAGAAGTTGGCAGCGTTTTGTTGGCTGTGACTGTGGCTGACTTCACTCAGAAGAGGCAGTTTAAATAGTCTTTGACTGGCGTTTGAGTGCCGGAGTTGTTTTAAAGGCATGAAAAAAAGGTCTGGATTCACATAAATAAAATAAAAAACAACAGCCAAGGTCTCTCTCTCTGTTCGCAGCATAAACATTCACCACAGCAGAACCCCACGTCCTTGAAAGGCTTCAAAAGCTGGCGAGCTCTCACGCAGAGCGCTGCAAAGCTCCATTTCCCTCACCACGTCCCAGGGGACCCCTCAAACATGCCTTTGGCAGCGAGGAGGGGCTGTGTTGCTCTTCTCTGTGCTTCTCACATTGTTTCATGCAGGTGAGCTGAACGTCGGGGCGGCTGAACAAACGCAGCTAGGCAGCGTGGCGGTGAGAGCGAGGAAGAGATGTGAAGCACCACTGAAAGGCGCTGGGATTCAAGAGACGAGGATGGGTAGACAGCGCGGGCTGGGGAGGCTGTGAGGGAGAACAGGTGATGCCAGCCCCGCTGAGACAATCTCTTGGGGCGTGCGTGAGCACGTAGCTCTGAGATGGAAGGAGCCATTTCCACCACTCTCACAGGCTCTGACAGGGCTTTGTTTGTGCGCTGAACACGCAACATCACTTAAAGTGCACACACTCCTGCTTATAGTACACACACAGAAATATTGCGTGCACACACCCGTGCACGCACGCACGCACCTCAAACCATGTCCTTATCACATTTAATTGGATGCCATGAGGGTATGGCCCTTTAGATCTGTCTGTATGAACGGGTGGACCTGTTCATCTATTCTAAATTAACCATGAGTGTCTAAATCAAATCACACAATCCATTGTCATAAATCACAGCACCAGAGAAAAGACACATTGTGGACAACCTAATGTCCTGTAACATTCCACTGAAACAGATTAGATTTGAGTCCAAGCTGGGAAAAAAGTTCACCCAGAGGAATCCTTTGTGGCCATGTTTCCTAAAACACGTGTGGAACAAATGACAACGATTGGTCACATTTTCATGCACAAATCTGAATAAAAAGGATTTAGCTGAGTGCATCATGTGTGTCTACGCTAATTCCAAAACATCTCGTTTACAAAACAAAGACGATGCTTGCTAATAACCCAACCCTGCGCAACACCAAAACAGATCATTTTTTTTATTTAGCTTGCCTTGATGACATCATGGAGAGGCTGGCTGATTTGATGAACACGGCTCAGTTGGTCTGAAATGACCGCGTTACCATTTGGTTTACATGGGTTAAATCAGGTAGAAGTGCTACTTTGCTTGTAACCTATACGTATTATAACTATTTGTCCAGGTGAGCTAGTGACAACACACTGTATCCATAACTAGAGAGACAAGAGGGTCCGGTGCTATAGAAAGCTGTGGGCGACATTACTTGACAGACATGGGGGTGATTTGGCCCCATCTCTGTGAGTTTGGCTGAACCGAGCCGCTAAACGACACCATCCATCACTGGTCCTGGCTGCGTGTGTCACCCTCCTGACAGGGGAGGAGTGGGAGGAGAGACGTGGCCAGGCCAGGGAACCCAAGGGGGACCAGACACGTTCTTTGTGGGGCTAATTGAGTGGTCTGACAGAGCCAGGTGGAGACAACCCTATGACAACCAGGCTTCATTCCAATCCTCTACTGTTCCAATCCGCATTTATTCCAAATAAACTAATGACAGACAGAAAGGACTGGCTATTTCTCCACTGGGCTTTCACCCCTCTAACTTTCACACCTCTGATGCTGCATCAACCACGCCCTAACTATCACCCCTCTGATGCTGCATCAACCAGACCCTAACTATCACCCCTCTGATGCTCGTTCAACCAGACCCTAACTATCACCCCTCTGATGCTGCATCAACCAGACCCTAACTATCACCCCTCTGATGCTGCATCAACCACGCCCTATCACCCTTCTGATGCTGCATCAACCACACCCTAACTATCACCCCTCTGATGCTGCATCAACCAGACCCTAACTATCACCCCTCTGATGCTGCATCAACCAGACCCTAACTATCACCCCTCTGATGCTGCATCAACCAGACCCTAACTATCACCCCTCTGATGCTGCATCAACCAGACCCTAACTATCACCCCTCTGATGCTGCATCAACCACACCCTAACTATCACCCCTCTGATGCTGCATCAACCAGACCCTAACTATCACCCCTCTGATGCTCGTTCAACCAGACCCTAACTATCACCCCTCTGATGCTGCATCAACCAGACCCTAACTATCACCCCTCTGATGCTGCATCAACCACGCCCTAACTATCACCCCTCTGATGCTGCATCAACCACGCCCTAACTATCACCCCTCTGATGCTGCATCAACTAGACCCTAACTATCACCCCTCTGATGCTGCATCAACCAGACCCTAACTATCACCCCTCTGATGCTGCATCAACCAGACCCTAACTATCACCCCTCTGATGCTGCATCAACCAGACCCTAACTATCACCCCTCTGATGCTGCATCAACCAGACCCAAACTATCACCCCTCTGATGCTGCATCAACCAGACCCTAACTATCACCCCTCTGATGCTGCATCAACCACACCCTAACTATCACCCCTCTGATGCTGCATCAACCAGACCCTAACTATCACCCCTCTGATGCTGCATCAACCACACCCTAACTATCACCCCTCTGATGCTGCATCAACCAGACCCTAACTATCACCCCTCTGATGCTGCATCAACCACGCCCTAACTATCACCCCTCTGATGCTGCATCAACCACGCCCTAATTATCACCCCTCTGATGCTCGTTCAACTAAGCCCTAACTATCACCCCTCTGGTGCTGCGTCAACCACGCCCTAACTATCACCCCTCTGATGCTGCATCAACCAGACCCTAACTATCACCCCTCTGATGCTGCATCAACCAGACCCTAACTATCACCCCTCTGATGCTGCATCAACCAGACCCTAACTATCACCCCTCTGATGCTGCATCAACTAGACCCTAACTATCACCCCTCTGATGCTCGTTCAACCAGACCCTAACTATCACCCCTCTGATGCTCGTTCAACCAGACCCTAACTATCACCCCTCTGAGCTCTTCCCAACACAGTTTTTAAAGTGTGCTCACTATTCCTTTGTTGTGTGAGTTGATAACGGCACTGGTTAATTTTAGCTGAGGGGACAGCTAATAAGCTAGCTGGCCAGCTTTTTGATAAAGCATGTCTGCTTGGGCAGGCTTGCATGAGGCTGGTGCGGTAAGGACCATATCGGCGTTCTGGAGCAAAGTTAATAAGTACAATGATGACACAGGCGCCGAACCCGGCGCAACATTATTCGTTTGAAGTCTTGCAACTTTCAGCCAAGGCGTTTTGGAAATAACGGGTGCTAATTCTAATTAATGAGAGGAGAGGATGCGTAGGAAACACTGAAGCTTCAGCAAAAGGTACACCCCCCCTCACCTTTACTGCCTGTAGTTTAGTTTAGAGGATCATTCAAAACAGGTACGCATAGAAAATGCTGAAATTGATAAAAATGCAAGATAAACCCTAAAAAGGTTTACAACAACTGTTCTGGTCCTAGTTCGTGATGGCATTTGGTTAAGTCATATAAAAATAACTTTGGTGTGTGATCAGTGCTGACCATCCTGGCACAAAATGGCTGCGCGGTGACAGCATCTCCAGGTGAGGGCTACAGCCCACATTCACCGTGGGCGAGGCGGGTCGTTGGGGGAACAGGGTGAATAGGAACAGCTGTTGAAGTAACCATGAAAACAATCCGTGGCATATCCAACTTACCAAGGTTATTGTCGGTCAGCACCTCCTTGACCTTCTTGGTGATCACGTAGGTGTCCAGCTCCGGTGACATGGCCACCATCTCCTGAATGCTGAGGCCCGAGTGGCCGGGTACGGGCAGTGGGGTGCCAGGTTGGGACTCAGAGGGCTCACTGAGCTCTCTGGGGGGGACCTGGGAGACCCCCCCTCCACTGCCCTGATCCCCCAGGCTCTTCACAGACTCTTCAGCAGAACTCAGGGGTGACTCCGGGGCCGGGCTGCAGCTGGCTGAGGTCTTTGGGGTGTTCTCTGTGAAATCAGGGCAGAGAACCAAGGCTCAGAGACGGACAGAAGGACCAGGCACGTGGTCGAAGACTGGACCACACGACCGCAGTAGGACGCTAACGTGACCGAAATATGTCAAGCTGTGGTGAAGTCCTTTGATTGAATTGGGACCCAAGTTGATTCTCAGATTACAGTCGCGCGGTTTTCAGAGGGGCCCTAATACTGTTTCCACCAACTTCAGCAGCCTACTGCAGTAGTGCCCAGGCTGTCAAATAGACTGTACTGCATCAGCACTCCCACTGTCTGTCAGCAGACTACTCTGGGGTCAGTCATTCCAACACGCTCCTACACAGACAGGATGATTGGCGGTAATGTGTCAGTGCCATTGTGTCATCCCACCCCTACCCAATGGCTGTGTGCTGGCCCAGTGCAAGGCCAATCAGTTCTCCCCAAGACAGCAGTCTGTCAGAGAGGAGTACAAAGTGAGGGGGACAGAGTGAGAGGGAGAGAGTGAGGGGGAGAGAGTGGGGGACAGAGTGAGAGGGAGAGAGTGGGGGACAGAGTGAGAGGGAGAGAGAGGGGGACAGAGAGGGGGGGGCGCAAGTAGAAAATCACTGCATTTGCAATTTTCTTCTCCCCTGCAGAAAAAAAAAATGCACATTGAGTTACATTGACGGGAAAACACCTGTCAGTAGATCAGACGTGCGTGTGTATGTGTGTGTGTGTGTGTGTGTGAGTGTGTATTAGCTGTATGCATTGTGAGATTCAGGATTCTGTTCAGGCTGCGTGCTTTACAGTAAATCAACCTGAACTCAAACTGAGTACTTGCAGACTGCTGATGAGAGCATGTCCAACATGCTGGGGTTGGCACCGGGCCCATGGATGCAGACGGACCTTGTTCACCCTGATGTGTGTGTGTGTGTGTGCTACTGGTCCAGTCTGCTGTCTGTGGACTGGGTAGCAGCTAGTGGGCACACCACACTGCCCAGTCTGCCAGCAGAGGAAGGCCAACTCATCAGTCTTCCCCAGCTGAGGCCAGGAGGAAGGCCACAGGGAAATGTCTGACGGAGCCCAAGGTCTACCCTCACCGGTCAGGGGAGGGTGTGTGTGTGTGTGTGTGTGTGCGCGTGCGTGCGTGTGTGCGTGCAAGAGATTGACAGAGGTGGAACAGGGCTGTGGGTTCGTGTGACAGACAGTTGAGGGTCCTTTTCCGTGCGTGCACATGCGTGCATGTGTAAGTAAAGGACAGAGAGGACAATGGATGTGGGAGTATGAGAGTGTGTTTGTAGATTAACTAGTGTGTGTGTGCCAGTACTGAAGTACTCATACCCACATGAGTGTGAGACAAGGTCTTTACAAATTCAATGAATTATCTTCATTGACAGAGAAATGGTGGCCGAACTGGCCAATAAAACAGACCGACTTGACATGGAGCTGTTACAGACCGAGTTACACACGTGATAGGACCAAAAGAAAGCAAAACCAAAAGAGAGAGTACAACCAAAAGAGAGAGTACAACCAAAAGAGAGAGCACAAGAGAGAGTACAACCAAAAGAGAGAGTACAACCAAAAGAGAGAGTACGACCGAAAGAGAGTATGACGAAAAAAAGAGTACGACCGAAAGAGAGAGTACAAGAGGTTTTTGTTGTCATTATGATGCTCATTTAAAATTTTTGGTAAAAACACCTCTGCTGCTTGTGTGATACACTGATTATTTCATTAAAAAGTGACTGTTTGCTGTTTGGTGATGGAGGCTTTTAGGAAGTCTTGTGAACTTATTTGAAGAATGATTATGTTCACAATTGCTCAATTGAAATTGTATGGCAACAATCCCTTCAAGACAACCTTGAGTTATCAGTGTACCGTGTTATTGACTGGATATGTGGAAATCCATGGGTGTCTAGAATACACATTACGTTGCGTCATAGAGGAGGAAACATTATTAAACAAAAGTATGATAATGGCCCAGGAGAAAGGTGGGAACCCATAACTGGTCCTTTTTAACCTATCTGCTCTACAATACAGAAATAGAGTTGTTTCCTCTTTTTTTATGATTGCTGTTGACATTAGGACTTCCTTAAAAGTTGTTTGACAAACGTATTTGTCTGCCACACGTTTCTATTAATTGTAGCAGAACTATATATGCAAGGAACTTTCTTCCCCAGATGAAAAATGATATTATTTTGTAAAGAATGACATATGGGACATCTTCGTATGGAGATACTCAATCCCTACCCCCCCAACCCCAAACTCCCCACACTGCTCCTGAGGAAATTGGATCAAGGTCACAGTGAGGGGACATTTTGGTCTTGGTAACTGCTTCAAAATCTCTGGAGTCAGGATATTCTCAGTGGAAGGAAACGGGTAACTTTCGGGTGATTATGTTTTTCCTTTCTGAAAAAAAAACATGTGGTAAATAGAATTGTTCATTTACTCCTTTTCTACGGCCCGTTACACTAGTTCACTGGTTCTCATGAACTTCAGGTATTCCAGTTTTTATTTATTTTGTATAAAAAGCAAAAAATTTTCATATTTTTCAGATTGTCTTTGGTGTTTTAGAGGTTAAGGTTCGGCGCTAGAAAATCCTTGTGAAATAATCTGTGATCCATAAAATTCCTAATGAGTATAGTGAAACAATGTATGTGTCTGTGTATGGGCCTGCCTGCCTGCCTGCCTCTCTGTCTTACTGGGTTTGTGTTTTCTGCGTGTTTGTGTGTTTGTGTGAGTCCTTGTGTGTGTCTGTGTGGCCCTAAAATGAGCAGCTGAGGGAGCCGTCACTAGTGATTACTTCCCTCCATGCCGGGGAAAAAGCTGAGGGGGACTGTGTCTGTGTGTGTGTGTTTAGTGTGTGTACGTCTCTGTGTGCGTTGTGTGTGCGTTGTGTGTGCGTGTGCAGGGGGAAGGCCGTCATATCACATCTCCCGCCCGGCTCTCTCACCCGACTGGTGACATTTTAACTAGCGGCGTGGCGCGAGGGGAAACAGGGGAGGGAGGGCTTCTCCACATGACAGGTCGTCCGGTGACACGGTCCCACAACCCACTGCCCTGCCCCCCAGGAGGACGCTGGGGGAGAAATGACGCCAGGGTTGGAGGGAGGAGAGAGGCAGCGTGCTCTGTCCTCCTCGCAGGGCACTCTGTTTCAGGCTGGAGGCCGGAGTGCGAGGAAAGCGGATGGAGAGAGAGACAAACACACCGAGCGAGGGAGAGTTACATCTGGATGTACAGCTGCTTGCTGCTTTTAACTCTGGTGACACTAAAAGGGCCTAAAACGGCTTTCGTTGGCTTTTAGATAAATACATTACTCCATGACCCGTGTTCAACTGCAACCAAAGGCTTTTTATTCCAAAGATACTGCAGCAGCATTTTAAATACCAAAGTATGCCTCGCCTACACTAGAAATATACATATTTGCATATGCAAATGTAGCCACCTAATTTCGCCCCCAACTACATTACTAAATCAAATATGTGTATTAGTTAACGCTCCAACATTGGGGAATAACATGCAGTGTGTTGGTTTATGACCTTTGGTTAGCGTGTGGGATTAACCTGGCAGCGGAATAAACAGTGGATCGCTGTTCCTGGCGTAGAGGGCATGTTAGCACTGAGGGGAAAGGATGAGCTGAGACAGATGAGGGTCAGTGAATGCTCTTCACCTCACCCACACACACCTGGAGGGTGTGTGTTCTATGTAACGTCGCCAGGGCTACTTACAGCCGGTGTAATGAGGGACAATGGGGACGTCAGGATGAGACCAGTGTAATGAGGGACAGTGAGGACGTCAGGATGAGACCGGTGTAATCAGGGACAGTGAGGACGTCAGGATGAGACCGGTGTAATGAGGGACAGTGAGGACGTCAGGATGAGACCGGTGTAATGAGGGACAGTGAGGACGTCAGGATGAGACCGGTGTAATGAGGGACAGTGAGGACGTCAGGATGAGACCGGTGTAATGAGGGACAGTGAGGACTTCAGGATGAGACCGGTGTAATGAGGGACAGTGAGGACGTCAGGATGAGACCGGTGTAATGAGGGACAGCGGGGACATCAGGATGAGACCGGTGTAATGAGGGACAGCGGGGACGTCAGGATGAGACCGGTGTAATGAGGGACAGTGAGGACGTCAGGATGAGACCGGTGTAATGAGGGACAGTGAGGACTTCAGGATGAGACCGGTGTAATGAGGGACAGCGGGGATGTCAGGATGAGACTGGTGTAATGAGGGACAGCGGGGATGTCAGGATGAGACCGGTGTAATGAGGGACAGTGAGGATGTCAGGATGAGACTGGTGTAATGAGGGACAGTGAGGATGTCAGGATGAGACCGGTGTAATGAGGGACAGTGAGGATGTCAGGATGAGACTGGTGTAATGAGGGACAGTGAGGATGTCAGGATGAGACTGGTGTAATGAGGGACAGTGAGGACTTCAGGATGAGACTGGTGTAATGAGGGACAGCGGAGACGTCAGGATGAGACCGGTGTAATGAGGGACAGGAGGGTGTATATACTACTACTCTTTCTGGCGGTGTGGTCTCACCTCAATCAGAACACTAACCCAGAGGTTAGCCCAACGTCATGTGAGAGATGCCTTATGGGTCTATAAAGCCGGACCCATTACACAGACTATTCACATAATCCACCAAAAGGGCCTTTCAAACACTGCCCCTGCTGCCTAACACTGTGTGTTTTGTGTGAGAACGTGAGTCTGTGTGCGCAATTGCGTTTTTGATTGTGTGTCTATGGGTGTATCTGTTGGTGAGAGTGACTCAATCAGAGTGTGTGTTTTAAATCAGGGTTGGATCTTTTCTCCCCCTATTCCAGGAAAGCCCCCCCCCCCCCCCGCCCCCCCCCCCCCCCCCCCCCCGCCTGCTCCATATCTAACAAGTGTGCCATTAAACCCCATCCCAAGAACATAATGTCCTTTTAAATTCCCTGGCCAGCCCTGGATTAAGCAGACAGGCAAGCTGACATTTACATTTCTTTCTAAGCTACGGCCCATTTTATAAGCCATTAATTTCAGATCCTCTCCCTCACTTTCCTCCCTGCGCTCTTGATCTCCCTCTCTGGTTTGGAAGTCATCTCTGTAATCTATATATTGCCGTGGTTAATTTGCGGTGAAAATGATGGAGAAAGGGTACTTAATGTAGGACAGCCAGTAAATGTAATTCATCATGCCTCTGCCCTAGCGTTGGGCCCCACGACCGGCCCTGCTCCTATTCATCACACCACTGGCTGATTATTACCATATTAATTAGCAGAGGAGCAAGAGAGAGAGTGCGTGCGTGTGCGTCTGTGCCAAGAGAGAGGGGTTTTTGTGTGTGTGAGCGTGCGCCCCAATATGAGGGGGGGGGGGGTGTAAGTGTGTGCATGCCAGGAGACGGGTGTGTGGATTAGATGGGGGGGGAGATGTAGCCCAGTAGAGAAGAGGGGCTGTGTGTAGATATGGGTGTGTATGCCAGGAGACGGGTGTGTGTAGATATGGGTGTGTATGCGCATTCGTGTGTCTGGGAGAGGAGCAGGGATCTCTCATAGTAATTAGCATACATCAGTGTTCTGATGCTGTAATTGATTACAACAGCTCCGGGAGACCCCTGGGAGACTGAGAAAGAAAAATCCCCCCCCCCCCGATCCTGCCCCTCCCTTCTCATCCCCCTCTGACTCCCCCTCATCCCTGGCATGTGTTCTGGAGGGTCCTCCCCTCCAAAGTGTGACAGGTCCGTAAACAGGGCGTGTGGCGCCATCACACGAGATGCTTGTGAAGACAAGACTCAGCTCGCACTTCATCACCGCAAATGAGCTGGAGTCAGCAACTCTATAAACAGACCAACCTTTCCCAGACAGAGTGTGAAGTGTGTACATGCTGGTGGTAGATATGGGGGGTAGGAAACACCTATCTATGTTGTGTGAACATCCCGTGTTTTAAGATGGTCACATTGGAGTTGTCGTGCTGACCGTTCACTGTCAACTGCTGTGACTGTGATGCGTCTTCTTCCACAGAACGCGGCCAGACACACAAACCTCCCCAACGCCACGCTGGCTAAGCTTGTGACGTGTCAGTGTCCAGTCTGCTCTGCATCACGTGGAGCGGGTCGCCACGCGCTGCTCGGCAAAGAGCTGCCATGATATCTCCAACCCTGACAAACTGGGCACTGCAGCATTCTGGGATAGTATCTGACTGTCTCTGCTGGTTGTCTGGAACATTGCCCAAGGTGACAGGTCAAACGAAACAGCAACGGTCAAGAAAATCTCTCCAAGTTGAACAAAGGCTTGGATATTGAATCAGAAGGGTTTTCAAATGCCATTTGTAAATGGAGGAAATGGGTTGACAGAAATTGCAGCAAAATCTACAAATACAACATGTCTCATCAAATGAGCTGCAGCCACCATGTTGAAATCATATGGTTGCATCATTAAAGTTTCCCCATCTTAACCAACACATAAAAACATACTTTTCAAAATCTTAGTCCTAAACATATCCTAAGGCCACTAAGAACCATGAACAATTTGCATCAAATCTCATTATTCTCTCTAAAACAACCTGGTGCCATTTTAATTAATCTACCTCAGGTCAATGACACAAATGAGGCCCAAATTGGAACAGCCTGAAGCTTTCTTCACAACAACCTGCAGAACACATCAACAACAACATGGTGGTAGGCATCAAATGGGTCCCTGGGTGATTCTTTCAGCTGTTGTCACCCCCCTAGTGCTGGGTCTTTAATTAGCCATAACTACCGCTACCCTGCGGTAGCTCTGGCTCTGACCAGTCTGGACGCACATGCATTTAGCTGCACTGGACGGCAATGGCGCATTACCCACAAACCTCCTCTCCATGCCACAAACGCAATCACGCTTCAGCTAATACAAAAAAGGGGTGGAGGCCACATGACTTATTTCAATGGTGTTGCTATGTCTTGCACCACTACTTTCACTGTTACATCTGAATAAGATGATTTGTAGAACCTAGCTGACAATACTTCTAGAGTTTGATAAAGTTGTGTTGTTGGCTTGCTTGATTGTGCTTAAGAGACATCCAATTGTTTCAGTCCTGAAAAACAGACTTGGAACCCGGCTTTTACTGCCCTTAACCGCTATCGACAAAATAACACCAACGCTCGTGGAACAGTTTTATGAGCAGCAATATGTAGACTTCGAAACAAGGAGGTGCTGAGAGTGAGCTAGACAGGAAACAAGGAGTGTGTTCAGGGAGGACCTGTGTGTTTACAGTGTGTGTTTACAGTGTGTGTGACTGGGGTCAGGAGGTAGACAGACAGATGAGTGTGCAGGAGACCTGACAGACAGGTTCACCTTATCACACACACCACTGGCTGATGGATGTCTATCACACACTTCCCATGTCCAACGCTCCAGAGACGTAATAAAACCCGGAAAGATTCTCATTTCAATACAAGGACAGCAGCCGGGAGAATTTAGTCTGCGGGCAAGGACAGAGGCTCTACCATGATCACAGCAGCTATCAATCAGGTCAAAAACTAGGACACACACGTCCCACTGCTAAGCTAGTATCTCTTCCAGCACTGTCCGATCGGCAAGTACATGTCCCCAACCAATGGTACCCTGTCCTAAAAGGCACCCGACTGCCCCTCCTCTCAACATCCCAACAGAAGGATTAGCTCAGGAGGTACCTCTTCTACAGCCGGACCGAGCCAGTTGAAGCTAACTGCAGAAAGACGCATTCAGAGACGCAAGTGCCCACTGTCAATGACGACAACAACAGTCCAGATCTTTAGATCACTGATGTGGACCTGGTCCTGTTCCCTGAGGCCCGCCCCTTTAACAGTCCTGATCTTTAGACCACCGATGTGGACCTGGTCCTGTTCCCTGAGGCCTGCCCCTTTAACAGTCCAGATCTTTAGACCACCGATGTGGACCTGGTCCTGTTCCCTGAGGCCCGCCCCTTTAACAGTCCAGATCTTTAGACCACCGATGTGGACCTGGTCCCTGTTCCCTGAGGCCCGCCCCTTTAACAGTCCAGATCTTTAGATCACTGATGTGGACCTGGTCCTGTTCCCTGAGGCCCGCCCCTTTAACAGTCCAGATCTTTAGACCACCGATGTGGACCTGGTCCTGTTCCCTGAGGCCCGCCCCTTTAACAGTCCAGATCTTTAGATCACTGATGTGGACCTGGTCTTGTTCCCTGAGGCCCGCCCCTTCATTGCGTCCACTCACCTTGAGGTTGACCCTGTAAAGGCAGGACGTTCTGGCCCAGCTCTCCATTGAGCCACAGCTGCATCCGGATGAATGGCTCCCGGCCCTTCTGGGTCAGCTTGCTCCAAGGCTTGGGCCTGGACAACATGTCACTCACGCTGCCCTGAGACAGGCCGAGCACCTGGGACACACAAACACACGCGTCATTGAACTACCAGAAAATTGACACCTTGCTTAGGCACTGGAAGAAAACAAATGGGACACAAGGACAGAAAACACACACACTTCCTTCAAACCACTGAGATCTGTACTGCACGTCATTTGACTGTCTGCTTTAGTTGGACCACTGAGGTGGTGTAAAGGAAACTAGGTTGGAAGCCCAATGCTAAATCACGGTGCCATTAACCAGCTGACTCCTGAGAGCGGCTTAGAGGCGTCTAAATGGATGTGATGACCGGAGCGCTTCGCTGTACATCAGCTGCGGACGACCAGGTCCTGCGAGGTGGCCGTAGTTTCCTGTTTACTCACACGTCTACACACACGCGCGCATGTCCGCGTGGATTCATTCAGTGACCACACTAACGGAGGGACTGCTGAACTAGCATACACACACACAGGTCTGAGCGGTGCTGACAAAGGGTGGAGGGAGGTTGGCCAGGTTTACGGGCAGGGCTGACTGGTGCGTGCTGGTTTTAGGCCGTATAAGGGGAGGAGGATGGAGGCCGTAGGAGTTGAGTGTTTCGCACACCTTCTCGCCAAAGACGCGCTGGCAGATGCCGTTCTTGGCCAGCTTGTCCTTGACCTGCTGCGTGAGCTCGGCCGTGTCCACCTCCTGGTACATGTAGAACTCGTACTGCTCTGGTGTGAGGGGCGCCACCACTGGCTTGGCTTGTTTGGCTCCGGGGTTCAATAGTGACCCCAGGGGCCCAAGGCTCAGGGACAGTGGGGAGGGGCTGCTCTGGGGCGTGTCGGCGCGGCTGGGCCCCTGGGTGTTGCAGCCCCCACCGGGCTCAGAGCCAGCCTGGGAGTACGGGGACTCGGCCCGGGGCCAGTCCTTCCAGTAGTCCAGGGAGGAGACGGAGGAGAAAGGGGCCAGCGCAGAGGAGGAGCTGCCCAGTCGGGGAGGCTTCTGGCGGAGACACAGAGAGGCACAGTCAGTAGGGGAGTGGGGATGGGGCCGACCTCTACAGACAACCGGCTACCCGCTAACAGCAAAGTCACTGTGGAGAGGGAATGATAACCGCTAACGCTAAAGTCTAGCTATCGACTGGCGTGCGTGGTTGGTACTGTAGGTGACTCCTATTTCCCATATAGAGAGGCAGGACATGGCCACTGTCATTCGATGAATCCAGAAAAGGTATGTTGAGAAAAAGAGTAGGGTTGGGGCTATGTTGATGATGTCAATCTTGTGAAGAATGTTGGCAGCCATGATTTGCTAGGTCAGGCTCTGTTCTGCCTCTGAATGCTGATAACGTCTGGATTTATCTGATGGAGACAAGCGGCATTTTGTCTTCGCCGTGTTGCCGAACTTGTTCACAATGTCTACACACACACACACACACACACACAGTCTGTCTGTCCTTGTGGGAGAAGTAACCTCAAATTATTATTTTCTTAAGGTGAGTGAGCAGTCACTCTCCTTATTTTATTGTTTGTTTGCAAAGTTTTACTTGACAGTAGGAATAAGAGGGAGACAGTGAAGTGGAGGCAGAGGGGAAGAGTAACTGAACCCAGGTCTCCAGTGGGAAGACAGGATATATGAATGGAGCCGGGTGGGTTATTCTAACCTTATGGCCAGTTATACATTTACCATAAACCGAAAATCACATTTTCAAAAAACCTTCACCCCCCCCCCCCCACACACACACACACACACCACCTCGTCCTGAGTGGAGAAGCTGAAAGTTACCGATGAACACAAACAACGACCCTCTGTTAGGACCATTACTACTCTGGACAGTCTTCTAAGGGGGAGGAGCTAAAGAAATCTGGCCAACAGGTTAATGAAGTATGTCACTAAGAGTCAAGTGAGGACAAACACAACTGTTTCATTCACTCAAGTTGCGCTGCTACATGGGACCACAGTTATTGAGTCATTTTATTTGGCTGCTACCCTAACCTGGTATTGGCTATCTAGCCAATTCCCTCTCTTTATAAGAAGACAGCAGTGGTCAACAGATGAAAGCCAACATACTGCCAACCCTTGGTGTGTTGCATGCTTCAAAAACGTGACCCCTATGAGCAATATGCCGACATCCAGATGGTAACTAACGTTTCCACAATATTACAAGTGATTTCCTGCGAAGGCTGCTATCCCAACCCTAACCCAATCAACTGGGATGGAACCCGTCGGCCATTTTAGTTCCGGCTGTCAACACGTGATATAGCTGTCCAGGGGGAGGAACCATAGCACCAGGGGGAGGAACCATAGCACCAGGGGGAGGAACCAGTCAGTTGGAAATGCCTCATAGCACCATGGACTGCTAATTCACAGCCTTCTTGTCGTCTGTCATGGACGGTGACATCCAGACACACCAACACAATACTAATCAATAGCATGTCGTGTCTGTCATATTGAAGTAACATCACTTCCAGTGACACGTTATACCCATGTCATGCTGCTGTTGTCGGCTAGACGGCATATTAAGGCTTGTCAAGTCGAATTGACTTCCTGAATCCACAGAATCCACTTCTTTTCATTCAGGTCTTGCAGCGTGACATTACATCAATACGTTGGGCCAGGCATGCCTGGAAAGTCTCACACATCCTCCAACGTCACCTTGTAAACGCATTGCATTTCCAGTCGCCAAGGCCGCGTACAGAAGCTAATTTCAGTGGTGTTTTCCAACAGCAGTGACAGCAGTGTGGTCCAAATCTCAGCAGTTTAAGGAGAAGTAGCCAAACGACAGACAAACAGCAGGTCCAGCAGAGACCCGGAGCCTTGAGTGAACAACTGACTGGTGGCACTAATACATTTGGACCGCTGTGCCTCACCCACCACAGTTCAGAGGTGAGAGGTCAAGTAAGCAGTGTGTGTCTGTGTGTTATTAACTGTACCTCCTTGCTGTCCTCCTGACTCCGCGTGTCTTCGCTCAGGTTAGCCGTGACACCACGGCCCCCAGGGTGCATACTGCTCCACCATTGGTCCCTCCAGGAGCCCCGCCCCTGCTTGGGCCCGCCCTCCGTTAGCGACCCTCCCCCACCTTCTCCCACCGCCACCTCTCCCGACTCCTTCTTCACCACGGTAGAGTGAAAGTCCAACAAGGAGGAGGGCGAGGAGGAAGGGGGGACGGAGGGCTTCTTGAGGGAGAGGGCCAGGGGAGAGAAGGAGGCCGGGAGGGTAGGAGTGCCCAGGAGTTTGGGGGAGAGCAGGGCCAGGTCGGAGGGGCCCATGGAGGAGGCCTTGAGGATGGGCTCCAGAGCAGCCTGCTGGGCCTCCATCTCCCTCCTCGCCTGCTCCAGGATGGAGCGGATGGTCTCGTCTGAACTGGATGATCCACCTGAGCTGACACCACCGCCACTGGAGGAACACGGGGGCTGAGGCGCATCTACTGCAGGAAGAGACCGGACCACACACACACTTAGAACTATGCTACTGACAACACCCACACGCGCATTCATTTGCCCAATGAAAAACACACTGTGTACAGGGCTACATGAAGAACACACTGTGTATAGGGCTACATGAAGAACACACTGTGTATAAAGCTACATGAATAGGAATATTCAACTTTCAAAAGTTCAAAACAAAAACACAGTGCAGCATTTTCTAAGCAGTGATTTCTTGAGTGGTATTGTCTTCTAAACATTTACAGTTGTCGGAAACAGCCTCAACGAGTCACTCCAGAACGTCAGTACAGCCACAGCAGCCTTTCTCGTGTGTTCGCCGCTAACATGACCGCTCAACAGAACCTAATCATTAAGACTAAAGCCATGGCCAAGGAAACTATCTGACCCGGGCAGAAAGCGGCCAACAGTCTCAGTGTGTATTTGGTTTGTAAATTCTCGGTGTTGGGCCACACAGTGTGTAAGGTTAAATCCAATCCTCACCGAGTCTCAGACTTTGTGCATATTTTGCGAAATAGTTGCCCATGCCTCTGGGGTAACCTGCCTGCCGTCGCTGTCTGTCCTCCACTCCATCTGTAGTGAGTGGCACGGCGTCAAGAGGGGGTTAGCACCAGGGACATCTCAGACATGGGCCAGGGTCTGGCACTCACTAGCATTCAGTTATGATGCCAGTGGCAATTTAGGGACATGTACAGGAGCCATAAGATACAGTGGAGAGTCAATCAGCCGGGCCTCAAGTGGAGGCTGAAACAAGTGTCTGTCACAGAGAGGAGTCACTCACCAGCCTTCTGGACCTGCAGCTCTCTCTTGGCCTGCTCCAGGATGGACTTGATGGCCTCGTCGGAGCCACTCTCCAGAGTACGGATACGTGTCGTGATGTTCCCTGGGGGAGGGCGACAAAGGTCAATAAAGCGTACCAAAGAGCGGGACAGTGGGCGGTAACAGAAAACCTTTGGTCATTCATATATTTCTGTGACATTTTATTTCAGTCCGTGAACAGCTCGCCGTAGGTGTCACACCACAGCCTGTGAAGTGTAAGGCTGAATGTCTGAATACTTTTCCTAGAAACAAAAAATCAAAACACACGCCGGTAGTTTAGGTCTGCCTGTCACACTCCAAGAGGAAGCCAAGGTGACGTTCCTCCTAGCCTCTCGCTCGGTGAGGTCTGCCGTCAAACCACAGTAAGCCTCCTAGCAACAGAACCAGCATGTGTGTCTGTCTGGCTGGCTGCACTAAACCCCTGGGGTCCCCTTTACAACACAGCTCAATCCGGTTAACACAAGAGGCCACGGCTACACATGTTCCTCATGAGCGATAAACACAAGACTTCGAGCCAGCCAGCCAGCCAGCTACTCATTCTCCACAACAATGGAAACCAGATTTTTCGACAGGCTCCCTAAGAAACACAAGACAGGCATCAGAAGGCTAATTGCTGTTTGGAGTTCAACATGGAGGGGCCTGATGAATGTGGCTCTGATGCTTCCTGTCCTCCAGCTGTCCTGAGAGAGTGGTAACGGTGAGTAATTGGCCAAGGTCACACTTATTTGTGTGTGATTGAGGGTGGAGCAGCTGGAACTGGGGGTGAACTGGAATCCATGCATGATAGAAAAGGCTCTGACCCGGGCATGGGGAAGAGCGGACAGAGACATGGTGGCCCGGCAGTGACCCTGGTAACACCTGGCATGTTACCACACACACACAGACGCACTCTCATACACACAGCCTGGTATTTTTTGGGGGGGGGATCAAAAAAATTTGTGGGGTGAAAAAAACCAAGACACACACACACACACACACACACGTTTGTTCTTCTATCCATGTAGAGGACCTGAAACCTAACCCTGATCCTATAAACATGAATATCCTAACCTTTATGCCTAAACATAACCTAGTCATAACACCTAACCCTGAAACTAACTGGCCTTTACCTGAAAGTAACCCCAATTCTAACACTGCGCAATTGTTAGTTTACCCCCAAGCCTAACCACTTAAATTGCATTTCCTCAAGCGGGGACCTGCCAAAAGGTTGTTTCTATCTTTGTGGTCACTGGAAGTACACAAAAAACTGGATCTCTGACATACACTCTTTTACACACACACACACACACACACACTTAACACGGCAGTGTATGGACACAGCTGCTTGGTCATAAGGATCTAAGCAAGGACCTCTGTTTTTAAAGTTTGGGTTTTGTTAAGGCCACTACCACCTCTAAAAATAAAAAGGGGTTGAAAATGTTTGTGTATGTGGCCTATGGAAGTGCCAAACAGCATGTCAGCACCACACCCATGGCCATATTCATAAGGCATGAAACACTGCATGAGTTGGGGAAAGTACATAGCATGGCATATAAAGCTTTTTAAAAGCTAAATTATACGTGTGAGGTTTCGCCCTGATGTCAGAAAGACAGAGATTGCGTTGGCTGGTTTGGACCGGATTTTTAAACTACTTTAAAGACACACCCCATGGACCAAAAGGGCGCCTTTATACCCCCGCCTAGTTAGCCTAAACCACCCCCGCCCCTTTAACCACAGATTGAGGACAGATAAACCAACCCCTTTCAGGGAAGACACAATATGGGACTTTGTATCAATGGTAACTCTTTCCTTATATTTACAGCTAGACGCCAGGCCAGAAGTGGTAGAGGGATTTTGACAAGGGCTAACTGACAACAAATTGGTAAACATAAAAGCCGACCAAAACACGAAACCAACCACGATAGGGAAGGCAAAGAACAGACCTGGCCTCGAGGAGCCTTCGGAGCCGGTTCTTCGCTTCGGAACCTCCTGAAACACTCTGTTCAGGTTCTGGCCTGGGTTCTCTGTTGGAAAACAAGCGGCGACAGATAAGTAAGTGTCAGACCTCTGGACTGCCACATAAATGAGGGGAGATTTCACTCCCAAAGTTCTAACCTTAACCATAAAGAGGGAGAACGCAGAACTGACACTAGATCTATTTCTGTGAGTGTCATTCTAGATATGGTGGAGGCAGACAAGGCCTTTTCACTAGACACAACACCACCTCTTTATCACCGTCAAATCTAGTCACCTAAGAAAAACCCCTCATATTTATCAATGTATTCAACTATTTCAACAATGACTAAGTGGTTCACTAAGGAACGCAAAACTATCTAGAAGCCATATCCAGAATGTCTTGCATGCTCACTGCAAACGCTTTCTGGCCAGAGTAATACGCATCAGAGTATTCTGTCATACAGCCAGAAAACCACGAAAGTGCATTTAAGACAACACTTCACAGCCTCGAACCGCCTTCAGAGAACCCTTGAGTCAATCCACATGTTCTACCGTTCAAACCACATATCAAATGCTCCACATATTGGAGAACAGACTTTGACGGGGATTTGGGCTCACTGAACTGAGTTGTGGGTTCAGTTATTGAGAACATAAATGACTTGAAACGGAGCCGAACCAGTAGCTACAGTGAACAAGAACACCATTACGTTTCTCTCCAACATGATTCTATTATACTTCTGGTAGACTTCTTCCCGGGGCAGACAGTTTTGGGGCTGGCTGCCAGACAAACTCCTTGAAGCCCATCCAAACCAGCGCCAAAGACAAGAGCGCAGGGCAACAGTCTGCACATTGATGTACACTCACTACTCCGGTGAACTAGATTTGGCCCCCGAAGTACAAACACTCACATCGGCCATGACTTGACTGCCAAGTGGGGCTGTGCCGTCTAACGCATCTCCTAAACTCAACGTGTCCCTGTCTCCCCCCTGCTCTCGTCCGGGGTTTCTCGCCAACGGCAGAAATTCATCTTGCACTTCATTGCTGCACATGAACCGACCGAGCACCGAGTAAATCCACCCCTCGGAAGGATAGAAAGAGCAGCGGACAGAGAGGCCGACACAGCAGAGAGAGGACGAGAAGGAGCTAAGTCATGAAAGACTGTATCTGTTAATAGGAACGATGAATGTCTTCCCGGGTCGCCCTGAGACTCTGCTGAATTGCTCTTCAAAGTGTCTGCATTAGTCACGTGCAGTTTGGGGTGAGGAACCAGGAACTCGCAGCAGTGGGGGTGCACCCAGCCAGCCTGTCAGGCTCAGGGTAGACCGTCACTACTGCTCCTGCCAACGCAGCTTCAGAAGACATCAAGTAAAAGCCGTCTGTTGAACACATTCACATAACTGAGACTCCAGCTGTCTGCGCCGATGCCTGTCCACACATGCATGCTATTGACTGCTGTTGGGGAGCCGACGCGCCCATTCAGACAGATCAGGAAAATCTCCCCCTGCAATCTGACGGATCAGCTCGCCTCCCACTCACTCACTCAACAGCACGGGCTTGGTTCCCAAGCAACGTTCAGAAACGCGCCTTTCAGGATGGTTAGGAAATCCATGGCAAGAGGCAGCAGGCCAGCAGGGTTAAGTGGTGGCCCCCTGAGCGGCACGCATCGGCTGAATGTATTTCTACACTTAACCCCCCCCCCCCCCCTCTACCAGGTGGGATTTTGACATTCGCTGCGACAACAAGCGAAAGGCGATAACGATTGGGGAAGGGGAATTTGCCGGCAGGGTTAATCCGGACATCTTAGCGAAGCAACATGACTGGCGACAGTGATAAGCATCGCTGTCCATTTATCACCGGGGGGTTAGGGTTTGGAGGGGGGGGGGGGCATCACAAAGTCTCGTTAAAGAGACAGCACTACCATCAGTGACCACGAACACAGCTGTTTGTCAGTTGAACAGTTGAGGTTTTTTGCTGATCAGTTTTGAATTGCTTTTCTTTCGTATTAGACCAGTGAGCACCAGTCCTTTACCTGTTGGGTTGAATCCACCGCAGGGTCGCCGAGCACCCCAACCCTGTTCTAATAGACACACCAGAAAGCTGCTAATGTCAGACGGGGAACGTGTGACGCAGGGAAACTAACATGTGTTTGTGACAAACTCAGCATGTGTGAGAGAAAACAGTGTGACAGCAGCTCAGAGACAGCGACAGTATGGAAGTGTAAATGTTTGTCTGTGTGGGAGCAGTTGAAGTGCGATATGTGTGTGTGTCTGTGTGTCAGCCTCACCTCTCTGTCTCCCCTGGATACTCCGCAGTGCCAGGATGTTCTGCTCATCTGACAGGAACTGCCTCATCTTGTGGAAGGGCTCCTTGCCCCTGATGGTCAGCTTGTTCCAGGGCTTGGGCCTGGCCAGGATCTCACTGACCGAGCCCTGGGACAACCCCAGCACGTAGTGGCCGAAGATCCTCTGCCCGATGTTGTGCTTGATCAGCTGCTCCTTGACCTGCCGCGCGATCTCCGACGTGTCCATGTCTTCGCCTTCTGAGACACTCCCGGTCCCCTCCGACTGGCTGGGCGAGGGGGCCAGGCCGTTTACGTCCGGGCTGCCTGTGGATGGCTGATGGGACTGATGGGGCGGCAGGGGGCTGGCTGAGAGGGAGTTAGGGGTTGGGTAATGGGCTGGCGAAAAGAGCAGGGCCTGGCCCGAGGCGGACACAGAGTCCTGCAGGGCTTTGGAGTAGAAGGTCTGCATGAGCTGGCGCTGCAGCAGAGAGTTGAGAGCCACTTTGCCTGCCAGGGGGTAAGTGTTGCCCGCCGACGCCAGCGAGGAGGGGCTGAAGAAGTCCTGTCCGCCCAGCCCTCCGCCCGTGGGTGAGAAGTGGTGCGTGCCGTTGGCGGCGGTGACGGGCGCAGTGTCAGAGGACCCAACGGAGGATGTGCGCAGGAGGTGCTGAGAGGAGGGAGGAGGAGGGGAGCCCTGCATGTTGGTACCCATGGGCGTAGCAGGAAGCCGTTGTGACCCCTCTGATGACTCCTTAACCTTCCGCTCCCTCACACCTGTGGGACCAGGAAAAACAAACCATGAACGTTCAACACACCTGCGAGACCAAGAAAAACCAACCATGACCGTTTGACACACCTGCTAGACCAGGAAAAACAAACCATGACCGTTCAACACACCTGCGAGACCAGTAAAGAAAACCATGACTGTCCGACACACCTGTGAGACCAGGAAAAACAAACCATAACCGTTCGACACACCTTCGAGACCAGGAAAAACAAACCATAACCGCTCGACACACTGTGGCGTCACCAACATTAAAGGAAATGAAGACATACAGTAGATGTGAAGCCATGGCAGAGCCTAACACTGTTGCGTGTATCAGCCAGTAGGGCTTCTGGCAGTACAGAGGGACAGTGAGTGCTTGTGAAGGGAAGCGTCTGGCAGGCATGTGCCAGGATATGGACACAGGCAGAGGTGCCTAGGTGACTTGCTGTGTGCTGGTGCCTCGCCCAGCCTCCCCTACCATGCGTCTCCAGGCCAGCAGTCTGCACCAGGAGACTTCCGAGTGGGTTAACGTCAGGGCTGTGTCTGCCTGAGTGGTACGTCTGTCAGAGAGCCGGGCCATAACTGAGCCGTGGTTCCTGTTAGGTACAGCCGCAGGCCACGCAAATAAGGCCCTAGTAAACAAATAACGATACTTACGATCCAAAAACTGAGGACGCCCTCAAGAGTTTTAAGAATTAACAACAATTTGAAAAGAAACAGGCGAAAGTCCGACCGGTAAACCAAACCGACCTGTATCTAAACAGTGCCTTGGGTCACATATCAACATGATCCGGTTGGACAACGAGGGTGTCATTAGGAATACCAATGTACTGCTTTGCGATGGGAACAGGGGAGACCCCAAGCTAACTGGGATGACATTTGGGAGCGGCCAAGTTCACTGAGTGGTAAAGGGCAGAGTAGGAGGGGAAACAAACAGGGCTTCATTAGCATACTGGATCACTCCATCTCCTCCGGCCTCTGACCTCCTGCGACCGCCTTTCCTCTTCGCTTAGGGGGGGCCGCACTGCCCCCTCCACTGCCCTCACCCCCAAAACATAAATGCACACAATCTGTGTGGGCGCAGATGTACTACCCAAACACCCCTGGGAAACAAACTGACCTAAACATGCAAAGATGAGATATGGCCCCAAAAGACTGCGGTCAGTATCTGTTTGTCTACTTGTAGTTATTATATAGAGCTAAATATAGTCTTTTTGAGTAGTCATATCTCTGAGATTAGGGTAAAATATACTTTGGGGAGAGATTTAAAATGAGAATCTTAGAGCAGAAAGCTAAAGCTCTCAGAAGTGGCACTTCAACTGGAAAAGACAACTACCACCAGTAGTAGAAAAAGGTGGGCAACATACATCAAGGACCTAATGCCCCAATCTCCTCATTCCCAGATTAGTTAGCAAGAAAATGAAAATCCCAGGCTTTCAGAGAAATGAAGACATAACAAGAGCTCAAGCAGTGAGATTCATTTGAAATGAAGCACAAAGAATTTTACAGTCCCAATCAAATCCCTGGTTGCTTAAAGCCCTGATTCTCTGAATGAGATACATTTAGGAGTCAGACAAGTCGAGTGTCACTCTGAGAAAGCAGTGGCACTTCAGTCCTAATGGTGTGAGCCGACTGTCTGCATCCAACCCTTCAATTCAACTCCATTATACAGGCATAGAACAGATTTAGGCTTTTTTTTGTCTTTGTATCAAACATGGGAACATGCCAGTGGAAACAAGTGTCTCTAATTGTAGACAATAAATAGCTCCGAGAGATAACCAGCTTTCCTTTCAGCCTAACAGTCTTTTTTTCTAATGTTGAACATAGCTAGCGTTGCTTCCTGTTTGACTACTGGACTTCCGGTCTATAACATCTCTAGGTGACTGACAGAGTAAAGTGTCTTAGGTCTGAACCCCCCTGGCATGGGTGTAGACACAAACACCCACACAACACATGCATAAGCACGCAGACAACAAATACACACAGGTACAACCCTTCTGCAAAAAAAGTTGTGACACTTTGTAAAATGCAAATTAATTAAACAGAATGTAATGATGTGCAAATGATTAATCGCTATATGCAATTGAAAATAGTACAAAGACAACACATCAAATGTTGAAACTGAGTGATGTTATTATTTTTGGAAAAATACTTGCCCATTTTGAATTTGATGCAAGCAACACGTTTCAAAGAAGTTGGGACGGAGCATGTTTACCACTGTGTTGCATCACCTCTTTTAACTATATAAAAGCGTTTGGGAACTGAGGAGACCAGTTGCTGTACTTCTGAAAGGGAAATGTTTTCCCATTCTTGCTTGATATAGGATTGCAGCTGCTCAACAGTTTGGGGTATTTTTTGTCGTATTCTTCGTTTCATAACGGGCCAAATGTTTTCAATGGGTGACAGGTCTGGACTGTAGGCCAGTTTAGCACCCAGACTCTTTTACTACGGATCCATGCTGTTGTAATATGTGCAGAATGTGGTTTGGCATTGTCCTGCTGAAATAAGCAAGGCCTTCCCTACACAAGACGTTGTCTGGAGGGCAGAATATGTTGCTCCAAACCCTGTATACATCCGGAGGACTTATGATTTTAGTCCAACGTCCATGACTCCCGATTTCTTTTCCTGATTTGTCAGACTACTGGACAGTTTTACACTTCGCCTCAGTCTATCCATTAGATCCGGCCCAGAGAATGTGGCGGTGGTTCTGGATCTTGTTTATGTATGATTTCTTCTTTGCATTGTAGAGTTTTAACTTGTATTTGTGGACGCAACGACGTACAGTGTTCGCAGACAATGGTTTGCGGAAGTGGTCCTGAGCCAATGCAGTGATATCTCCGGATTCTCTGAATCTTTTAATGATACTATGTACCGTAGATGATGAGATCCCCAAAATCTTTGCAATTGTACGTTGAAAAACTTTGTTTTTAAATTGTTACACGATTTGCCTCGTGCAGTCTTTCACAGAGTGGTGAACCCCTCCCCAACATCACTTCTGACAGACCCATCCTCTCTGGAATGACCCTTTAATACCCAATCATGTTACTGACCTGTTGCCAATTGACCTGATTAGTTGTGTGATATTCTACCAGGTTTAGTTTATTAGCATTACACAACCTTTCCAGTCTTTTGTTGCTTCTGTCCCAACTTTTTTATTTCAAAGTGGGCATATCTTTTCTTTGATATTTTGTTGTTGTACTATGGTCAATTGAATATTGGGTTTAAATTATCTGCATATCATTGCATTCTGTTTTTATTTACATTTTAAGTAGCATTCCAACTTGTTTGGAAACAGGGTTGTACTCAGACAACACACACAGAGACAGACAACACACACAGAGACAGACAACACACACAGAGACAGAAAACACACACAGAGACAGAAAACACACACAGAGACAGGCAACACACACAGAGACAGAAAACACACACAGAGACAGAAAACACACACAGAGACAGACAACACACACAGAGACAGACAACACACACAGAGACAGAAAACACACACAGAGACAGAAAACACACACAGAGACACACACATTAAACACACAGAGAGACAGACACATTAAACACACACAGAGACAACACATTAAACACACAGAGAGACAGACACATTAAACACACACAGAGACTGACAACACACACAGACCCATGCTATGATGAAGGTTATAGACAGGGGACTACATTCTGGACCTGGAAGCATCAGCTCAGACAATATGTACACAAGGTGTTGTCAACAGTTGACAATTTCATTGTGATATGCTTGATTTCTGTTGTTGTGGAATTTGGTCTTTCAAAAAGCTCTTCATGACAGATATCCAGAGTCTGAGGATTTATAAAACACGGAAAGAATATAGTGTGTATGGCTGCTCTATGTGCTATGAGCTTCAAAGGGCTGGCATGTCGTGACAAGAGAGGACGATAAGGGCTCTGAGGTCAATGGTGGAATTCATTGGCTTTGTGCATCACTGAAATAGGCTCAATGAGTGTAATCAAACATTGACCCCCCCTCTCTGAAAACAATGCTATCAGTGCTTAAGAGATCTGTTCTGTTCCAGCCTGTGAATAAGACCTTGACAGAGGGCGGTTGACAATAGCAATGACCTTTGTGGTTGTATCTACATTCCTATCACTAAAGAAATCTGCAGATATCTGAATGGTTTATCTGATACTCGTTAAGGAAATATAAACAAATTAGAATGTTCTGGTGAATAATAATAATGTTCAATTTCCTCAGATGCCAAGTTCAATTTAGCAAACAAACACAACAGTCTAACAGTCACACAGCATTCCTATGTGGGTACTGTGTGGGTGTGTGTGTGGGTACTGTGTGGGTGTTTGTCTGTGTCTGTCTAGGTACTGTGTCTGTGTCTGTCTAGGTACTGTGTGTCTGTCTAGGTACTGTGTGTCTGTCTAGGTACTGTGTGTCTGTGTCTGTCTAGGTACTGTGTGTCTGCCTGTCTAGGTACTGCTTGTGTGTGTCTAGGTACTTTGTGTGTGTGTTTGTGTGTGTCTGTCTGTCTAGGTAATGTGTGTGTGCAGGTACTGTGTACGTGTGTGTGCAGGTACTGTGTACGTGTGTGTAGGTAGTGTGTATGTGTGAGTAGGTACTGTGTATGTGTGTGTGTAGGTACTGTGTATGTGTGTGTGTAGGTACTGTGTATGTGTGTAGGTACTGTGTATGTGTGTGTGTAGGTACTGTGTATGTGTGTGTGTAGGTACTGTGTGTGTGTGTGTATAGGTACTATGTGTGTATGTGTGTGTAGGTACTGTGTGTGTGTGTGTGTGTGTGTAGGTACTGTGTATGTGTGTGTAGGTACTGTGTATGTGTGTGTAGGTACTGTGTATGTGTGAGTAGGTACTGTGTATGTGTGAGTAGGTACTGTGTATGTGTGCGTAGGTACTGTGTACGTGTGCGTAGGTACTGTGTACGTGTGCGTAGGTACTGTGTACGTGTGCGTAGGTACTGTGTACGTGTGCGTAGGTACTGTGTACGTGTGAGTAGGTACTGTGTACGTGTGTGTGTAGGTACTGTGTACGTGTGTGTGTAGGTACTGTGTACGTGTGTGTGTAGGTACTGTGTACGTGTGAGTGTAGGTACTGTGTACGTGTGAGTGTAGGTACTGTGTACGTGTGAGTGTAGGTACTGTGTACGTGTGAGTAGGTACTGTGTACGTGTGTGTGTAGGTACTGTGTACGTGTGTGTGTAGGTACTGTGTACGTGTGTGTGTAGGTACTGTGTACGTGTGTGTGTAGGTACTGTGTACGTGTGTGTGTAGGTACTGTGTACGTGTGTGAGTAGGTACTGTGTACATGTGTGTAGGTACTGTGTACGTGTGTGTGTAGGTACTGTGTACGTGTGTGTGTAGGTACTGTGTACGTGTGTGTGTAGGTACTGTGTACGTGTGTGTAGGTACTGTGTATGTGTGTGTAGGTACTGTGTATGTGTGTGTAGGTACTGTGTATGTGTGTGTAGGTACTGTGTATGTGTGTGTAGGTACTGTGTATGTGTGAGTAGGTACTGTGTATGTGTGTGTAGGTACTGTGTATGTGTGTGTAGGTACTGTGTATGTGTGTGTAGGTACTGTGTATGTGTGAGTACTCACCACTCAACTCACTGTTGTTCTGACGCAGGGAGGAGCTCTCAGTCTTCAGGCTTCTACTCTTCTCCAACAACAACTCCAAGGGTTTCTTACAGTCCTGACACAGACAGGGTACATTGTAAACAATATATGGAGGATAAACTGAATGCATTTGAACAATATGTTGACAGTCTACTTACCTGTGCTGAAGAGCAGTTTGAAGAACTAAACTCCATGGACTTAAGGATACTGTAAAGCAAAATGACTACTTCATTATTAAATCCACAACAAAAGTATATTAGAAATACACAAAGGGCCACACAGCAGTGAGATGTGCCTCCCCAGACATCCAAATTAGCAACCGGCTATGTTAAAGCAATGTCACAACAAGTCTGCTCCAACCACAGAATTCTGAAAATGCAATGAAATCCACACAGCCTAACAACATGAATTAAAAGAGTTTATTCAATCATGTTGTGGGTGCCAATTAGATTTCAAGCAATATTATCTATGAAAGAAAAAGTGTCTACGAAAAAGTTGGGTGGATAATAAAGACAAATGAATCCATTAGAAGAGGAATGCTTCTCTTAGGGACCAAAGGCTGGCAGTCTCTCTGGCTGACCATCAGTGGCTCGGAAAACTCGCAAATAGAGCAATATATGGATACTGGCGTTTTGACTTCAAAATTGTGCCTGAAAATCCGGTTACTAAATGAGTGTCCAGACTAGTGGAGATTTAAATCCTGGCAAGAAAATACCCAAGTTCCTCAAACATGGTCAATGTTGTCCAATTATCTTATCAGCCAATGTTAACTTAGTTAGCCTTCTTGTTACTTGCTGGAACTGTGATAAGCCACTGTTCCCTGTCTTGGTTCACCAGAGCAGAAATGCTAGAGCTTATGAGAGCAATAAGGTTCACAACATGAATCTGGTTAATGTGTGAAGATTAAAAAAAAAAAAAAAAAACACCCCTCCTTGGTTAGTTCAACCTTTTTATATAAACAAATATTAATGTTTCGAGCTACAGTTCGCATAACAAATTTGACAACTGTTAGCACTGGCATTAAGACTTCCCAATAAAGTAGCTACGCTTAAAAAAAAACGAGAAGATTAGGAGAACCTGTCACCAAATCCACATGAGAGGAGAGAGAGCATGCAGTACATACCACTTTAACAGCCCGGCCATGTTAGCACTCCATCTCCACTGGCAAACACAGGTTCAACACCAACGCCCACTGTCCAATCAAACTAGCTTTTGCTGATAAGTGTTACCAGTGCATGTCCAATAATACTCTGTCTTAGCAGGTCTGCATCCAGGGGCTAAATCTAAAGGTTAATGATAGTCTTGAGGGTGGTTTGGCAGGGTGTCAGAATGGCACTGCAGTGAATCTGTGTAGCTCCTAATGTGGCAGCATCTTCAATATTTGCACTACTTCTATACTTGTGCTTTAAGTTGAGGCTGGGAGGAATTCATTTGTCCTGGTTCATTTGCTCTGCTTATAGATCTTGAGCCTGTTGCTGAGGGGAGGAAAACTGAGTGGGAAACTGAATTACCTGAGCTCTTTTTTGACGTCTTCATAGTCTGACTGCTCCAGCAGTTTCCCTTCCAGTCGCTGCGTGGGGAGAGAAGCACTTGGTTACTCTCAGAAAATCTGTTTTACCAAAAGAATGCTCCAGTCTGAATTTAAACAACTAACAGCTAACAGAAAAGGTGTAGAACTTGATGAATATATACTTTTACATAATTTGAGTGTTTTGTTTTTATGAAATCACAGAATGTTCAAAATGTGTGTGTTAACAGTGCTATTTAGAATAATTGCGGTCTGAAACAACAGAGCCTGCCAGTATATTTCGTCAACAAAACTAGCAATTATGAAATGACTGACAAAAGAATAAGGTGGCAATGTTGTCCCACTCACTCATTTCATTGTTACATTTATTGTCGATACATTACTAAAGTATCTTATGTTACAGAATGATATATTCGCAGTGCATTCAGTGTTTCCATCAGAGATGGCTCAGTGCAATGAGAAGTATACATAGCAATTCTGCTCTTTTCTGCAGTCTCAAAGACACATCAAGTAGCTACAGTTGTCACGACAACTTCCTTCCAATAGAGAAGCTCTAAAGTCTCTGTGCATAAAGCTCACTGGCTATGACATGTCTGTTCAGTCTCCTCCAATAGAACAATGTGTCAGTCAAGTCCCAGCTGTAGAGCTGTATGAGTGTTGCAACGCAGAGTTCAGTTAAAACCACTGCGACGTTTACAGAGCGAGAGAGAGGGGTCAGGGCCACGTATTAGTCACAGGACACAGACCTGTTTCACTACAACATCGTTTTCACCAGTTCAAGCAGAGTGGTGGATTTTACTGTTCGCATAAAATATCTGACAGCATTAAATGAACGCATACTGACAGACTGCACATTCAATGGTCAGGTACAAGTCTCTACAATTAGGTCGGGCCCCGCTGAAATCTTTTTGATATGGGATCTAGAAGGGGTTGGGAAGATTCTGCATGATTGCGGTACCCGTTTCATCTTAACCACAAGATGCTCTCAGGTTTGGTCGGCAGTGTGCACAAACCACTTAAGTAAACAAGGATTTGTGGGACCAGTCAGTGTTTTTCCACTCCTCAATTGTCTAGTATTGGTGATTGCTCACCCAGACACTTCCTGTTTCTAGCGGACAGAAGTGGAACCTGGTGTGGTTGTATCCTGCCATAGTCCATCTGTGAAAAGGACCAACAAGATGGGCATTCTGAGATGTCCTTCGGCTCACCACTGTTGTACTACACAGTTCTTTGCCTGCTTGTGGCCTGTCTGGTCGCTTACATGATGTTTGCTATTCTTCCATCACTCTCATTAAGGAGCTGTTTTTGCCTGCAGGACTGCAGATTTATAATAAATCTAATAAAATGTGTCGGACCATTCTCTATAAAATCTGGACAATTCCGTGCATGAAAAGCCAAAGAATGTTTAGTTGCAAAAGTGTTTAGTCAACACAAAATGAAATGGGAGGGACCTACTTAGTGTCCAATAGGAAATCTGTTGAAAGAAATGTTGGACAACAAAAAACAATGTGGAGGAATACATGGCAGATGAATACACAGGAGGCAGACCTACACTCTAAAAAGAAAAGCTTCCTGGAAGTTTTTCAAATCAAAACTGAAGGAAACCAAAATGTTATTTGAAGAACCTTAAAGGGTACTTCAAAACACTGCATTAATAGTTTCTCAGATAATGTTTTGGTAAACATTTGTTTTGGAGTTTTGAGGCAGTAGATTATCCAAATGGTTATGGAACTCCCCCAAGCCTTGCTGATGTCCAGGATTAATGTTACAGGACAGACCAGCGTCCTCAGTGTTACAGGACAGACCAGCGTCCTCACAGTGTTACCAGACCGACAGGGTCCTCACAGTGTTACCAGACCGACAGGGTCCTCACAGTGTTACCAGACCGACAGGGTCCTCACAGTGTTACCAGACCGACAGGGTCCTCACAGTGTTACCAGACCGACAGGGTCCTCACAGTGTTACCAGACCGACAGGGTCCTCACAGTGTTACCAGGCCGACAGGGTCCTCACAGTGTTACCAGGCCGACAGGGTCCTCACAGTGTTACCAGACCGACAGGGTCCTCAGAGTGTTACCAGACCGACAGGGTCCTCAGTGTTACCAGACCGACAGGGTCCTCAGTGTTACCAGACCGACAGGGTCCTCACAGTGTTACCAGACCGACAGGGTCCTCACAGTGTTACCAGACCGACAGGGTCCTCACAGTGTTACCAGATTGTCAGGGTGAGGAGGTGCGACTGATCTACCTTAAGAGAGCTCTCGTTGGTGCTGAGCTGCTGCTCCAGCTGGCTGATCTGTGAGGCAGAGTTCTCTCGGACGTCGGCCAGGCTAGCCTGCAGTCTCTGCACATCATCGGCCAGTTGCATCACCTCCCGTTCCTTGGCACTCAGCTCCACCTCCAGACTGGAGCGTGAGAGAACCTCCAGGGCCTGCTCCATGTCAGGGGCCTTCTGGATCTGTGTGGCCAACTGAAGGGACTTGTTGGCAGATGAAAGCTGCTCTCGAAGGGCCTCTGCCTCCTTCTCCGCTACTTCTGCTCTCTGTGAAGGACAGAGAAAAGTAAAGTTTTCACTCTTCCCCAGCATTGGCTGTCATATTCTTTCTACCGACAACCATTGACATTCCAATCTCGAGATCTCAAGACCATGGCTGAACTTTAAGGGCTGAACCTAAATGTGCAAAACACAAGATTGTATGAAACTTCTACTGATAATTTGTATTAAAGTAAGATTTTGCAAACAACTGTTTTGAACACCAAGATAAAACAGAATTGGGACCGCCGTGGATTCCACTCTCATGGCTCAGTATGTTAATGCCCAGCCTCTAGCATGAGATCAAGTTCAAACCAGGACAACAATTGGGGGAAGAACACAAGGCCTCCTAATGACTCATTACATGGTGAAGGTGGTTAAAGATTCAACCTTTAGATGTATCAGGAGCTAAAGCCTTCATCTTTATGGAATTATGGAGATGTAACATTTTCAGCCAGCTAGGTTATTCCAAAAGTTTGGATAATGAGGGCCCTATTTAATACCATGATAAATAATTGTTTTGGTCGATTCCATTATAAATTCTAGGAGCAGCAAAGAAAAACAATTTAAGCAGATGCACAGGAAACATCCTGCTCCCACAGGGCTGATGTACACTGAAAACAAGGATACAAAGATAACACCCAAAGTGTGCCATTTAACAGTGTGCGCTTGTGTGGGACTCCATTGTCCCAACATATCCACAGCTACATACGACAGTGACTGGAAGTGCTTGTACCATCATTAATAATGAGATGGAATGACACTGCAGCCTGTCTACTCATTGGAGGTGGAGTGAATTAGGTGTCTCCCGTAGAAGGCTGACAGCAGCGATTCTCACTCACCGCCCCCATCTAAAACCCACTGTCTCCGTGTTAGCAGATCTGACGAGAGCATGTCAGCCTGCGCCGAGACGGAAGATTACAGGGAACGAAGTGACAGCCAGTCACTCAGGTGCATGCGGCTCGACGGATGGCTGAGGAGGTGACTGGGAGTGTGACAACCCGACCAGGGCGGGGCAGAGGGGCACAGCAGGTGGCATGACACCGGATTGTCCTACGCAGCGTTTTGCGCGGCGGCAGGACGGGCATTCAGGGGCAGTATAGGCTGACAGCTGTCCTGTGAGAGGGGCTGCCATGCGGGGCTACAGTCCGGAAGGCCTGAGGTAACCTTGCTGAGAGAGGACCAAGCTCTCCTGTTACAGGACAACCCAGGGTTTGGTTCCAACCATGTCCCCTGACTAATAATCAATGCTGTAATGGTACACATATTTGGACTGGACTGTGGTGTGGGACAGCTCGGTCCGCGCTGGGTAGCAGTAACACATTACAAAAGCGATTGGGCAAGTTAAAAGCCATTGTATGTGCCCCTATTTCAGCAAATGGCTGGTAGCATGGAATATATTTCTTTCACCAAACTAAACGTTTCAGAACAGAATAACATATTATTCGCATTATATGCACATTTTAAGGTATTCCGGTACAAAGTGCAGGCTGAACTGGACTGTACTGGGGGTTGGTAGGAGTATCTAGACACCCTTACAACTACGCTGACTGAGGTTCCCCGGAGGTTGGCTACATTCAGAACCCTAACTCCAGCTATCAGGGCTCCACCAGTCAACTCCAGGCCAACAAGGGGGTGTGTTTCTGTTGCATATGGGGGTGGGGGTCAGGGTCAAAGCTTTCCCAGATTTTCAGGGAGGTCAAATTGCTCCCATTTCCTCCCCCAAATCTACCAAGTCAACATACAAACGTGTCACGTGCAGTCTAACAGACTTGACATAAACAAGATCACACGATAATGACAGCTGCGATGAACCTCGCAGAAAAACAGTTTTCAACTCCAAACCCAAAGCCCATGGAGAGTAATTACACTGCAGCTCATTATGTCGGACTGACTTGTCGGCAGATATCAAAGGGTGGTCTCAGTGTAAATAATGCCTCATCACTGCTGTGATGTTTCGGGATGAAACACATGGAGAAATACATTAAGGGGGCTGAAGAAAGAGGGAGCAACAGCAAAGCCTCCTCTGATAGGGTAGCCTCCGTATCTGTGGACTTTTAAGAGGTTAGCTCCAGTAAGACACATTTCCTTCAGGGAACCTTCCATGTTTTATACGACCCCTAGTAGAAGGCATGTTCACAAGACACTTTGATAAGATGAGATGGTTTTGAGGCAGGGTGAACAACAGCCAGGGACTCACCTGATTGGCTCTCTCCAGGTCTGACATAACCACTTCAATCTCATTGGCCCTGCAGAAAGAAGAGGCACACAATGAACAAAGGGGCCAAGAATAACACCCAAGCAGCCAGGCAGAACACAGGGTAAAACAGCAGTAAACAGAGAACTGTGTTCACATACAGCGTCTTGGTCACTGTTCCCGTTGAGATGTTCTCTAGGGTGGATTTGCATAGTATTGTGTGTATGTGTTTGAGCTTGGTCGTCCAAAGTTGGTCTTGGTGTGCTGTCTTGTTCTGTGCCCATTAAGTCCCTCTCAGTTACAGTGTAATCCTGCTGTCTCCAGCCCTGCCACTATGTCTCTTCCTGAGCCATGTGGACCAGCCTGGCCGTAAAACACAGGGATTACACTAATATAGTCTTTAGGCCTCCCCCTTAATACACACTAATCTCATATCATATTTTTCCATTCTGTTTAGCGCCCAGGCTCAGGCCCACAAATGGCTTTGGGCTTAGGTGTTTATTCACATCTCTCCATGCTTAACCCCAGGGTTGAAGGTATGCTCAGCTGGTTAGTATTATCCCCCACTCTACGCCGCTCTGTCAGCCAATGGACTACTGTTCACAGTGACTCAATGGGATTTACAATAGATGTAAGTGAATGTGTGGGCTTTAAACTGGGATACATTTGCTATTCATTTATCGGCAGTTGAGAAGTAGGTGTTAAATACATTCCAGGGAAACAATATCATGTGCAGTGCAACAAATCACGTGTGTGTGTGTGTGTGTGTGTGTGAGGGAGAATGAGAGATGTATGGTGTGTGTGTGTTGGGTCGACAGTGGCACTTCCAGCCTTGGTGTTTTAATTACCCCAGACTCTGATAAGAGTTCCCTCTCAGTGGGCCCCTCCGTGCAGGCAGGCAGGCTGTGGTGAGGCACTGCTCTCACACAGAGTGGAGCCAAATGTTGCCGTGCTTAATTTAATGGCAACATCTAATTACACATAATAAGCTTTAATGCTTTTTATGATGTTAATTGAGTTTAGTGACAGATTTTAAATGTGCAGCATATTTGGAACAAGCAGGGATTATCATTGAGATGCATTGTTATTAATAATATGCTGAAGATCAACTGCTTTTATAAAACATGGCAATGTGATAATGATAGCGCTGCTTGAAAATGGCAATAAACCAATAGGAAACATACAGGGACAATACAAAACTCTGGCTGCAGTCCACATCAAATTAAATTTCAGCTGCTAGAAATGCAGAATGTTGAGACAACATTAGGAGGACGCTGAAAGGACAACCCAAACCAGAGCTTTCCCAATGAGTACTCATTGATATCCAATAGCCAGCCTGCTAGTGACAATGTGTGCTGCTCCTACAGTGGTACTAATGCAACCCAGATAGCTTTGGAATTTGATAGTTCAATCAAGGCACAGACGCAAAACATTATTAAATACCTTTGGATTTGCCTGGATTTGGGAATTAGGGAAAGGAAATGCTGCTGGAACGCAGAGAGGGGGGATCAGCCATTCGGTCTAGAACAACATTTATTAACAGGAGAGATCTGTGGTCATGGCACCCATGTACCCTCCCATTCTACACCCCCCCACCCTATCACCCCCCCATTCTACACCCCCCACTCCCCCACTCCATCACCTCCCACTACCCCCATTCTACACCCCCCCCAACCTATGACCCCAACATTCTACAGTCCCCCATTCAACACCCCCCACCCTATCACCCCAGCATTCTACACCCTCCCACCCTATCACCCCACCATTCTACACCCCCCCCACCCTATCACCCCAGCATTCTACACCCTCCCACCCTATCACCCCACCATTCTACACCCCCCCCACCCTATCACCCCACCATTCTACACCCCCCCCACCCTATCACCCCACCATTCTACACCCCCCCCACCCTATCACCCCACCATTCTACACCCCCCCCACCCTATCACCCCACCATTCTACACCCTCCCACCCTATCACCCCACCATTCTACACCCCCCCCACCCTATCACCCCACCATTCTACACCCCCCCCACCCTATCACCCCACCATTCTACACCCCCCCCCACCCTATCACCCCACCATTCTACACCCCCCCCACCCTATCACCCCACCATTCTACACCCCCCCCACCCTATCACCCCACCATTCTACACCCTCCCACCCTATCACCCCACCATTCTACACCCCCCCACCCTATCACCCCAGCATTCTACACCCCCCCACCCTATCACCCCAGCATTCTACACCCCCCCACCCTATCACCCACCATTCTACACCCCCCATACTCCCCCACCCCATCTCCCCACCATTATACACCCCCCACTCCCCCAGCCTAACATCCAGCCATGCTACAAGCAAGTTACACTGTCGCATCACAACAATGCTGGTCTATTTGGGGATTACAAGGCAAGCTAAGGGAAATCCTTTGTTGTGATTCTCCAGACATCTCGTCTGAAGCATCAGTACTTGTATTCAGCCTATTGCTATTTAAGCACACGCTGTCCTCCATCTTTCCCATAAATTCTGCTCCATCAATAAATTATCAAATGACCAAAGACGTATTTAAAAAATTTATAATTGAGCATACATGAAGTTGGTACATCCAGAATGCCGGCATTAATCAGGAATGTAAGCCTGTCTGGAATTACTACCACAGGAAGAGGCCCGTGGGGACCATGTCTGTCTGTCTGGACGCGCTCATTATCCCCAGTCAGTAGGTCCACTTTCATGAATGACGGAAAACCGCCAAGAGACCACAGTAACATAACAGTGAGACTGGACAAACAGGTCCCTTTCCTGAGTACAGGGAACCACAGTAAAGCATATTCACCTAGGCCCTGACCCCAGACTGCAGAGGGGTGCTGAAGTCCAGGCCTGTAAAATCCACTCAGAGGTGTTTTCCCTGTGCCTTAAGAGGGGCTTCGCAGTGAACACACCGACTAATCAAGTCGTTAAGGACAAAGTGTGAGCCGGGGGACACACCTGGAAAACCCTAATATCCCCTTTCCTGGGGGTTTCCTGTACTGAGTGGAAGCTTTCTCTTGATACATTAGCTAACGGCCACAGAGTTCAGTTCAAGGGTTCAGATTAAAGTTGAAATTCACAGCTCAGGTGTTAAGCAAACAAGTCAAACATCATTAAGTTATATTCATAGACTGTGGAAACAGTACAGTATGTTCAAGTGTTAGGGGCTCCACAATTTTTCTTCCAGTCCCTTGGCTGTATCTCTAGTACATGTACACTGTAACGGTGTGTTTAAATGTATAAATAAATGTAATAATTTATTTCCCGTAACTCTATTTCCTGGAGCTCAACATGAAACCAAATTATCGGTTTTTCATACACATGATTGACTGAGGCCAACCCCTTACCCATTCCAACAGGCAATAGTCTACAGTATATTAATAAAATGAGCTTAGGATTTAAACCCATACTGCAACAGTACATGTGCATCAGAGGCAGTGACTGAGACCATAAGGCCACCAAGGCATTTCTTTTTCAAAGATCTCTCAGAAAAAAGGGCAAAACCAAAATGTCAGATTTAATCCGCTGAGCTCTCCCTAAAAATTATCTTACTCTGATACCTGCTATGAAAATGTCACTTTTTTCCAGTGTCACTACCTAAGTCATCTCTTTCCCAGTGTCACTATCGTAGTAATCTCTTTCCCAGTGTCACTATCGTAGTCATCTCTTTCCCAGTGTCACTATCGTAGTCATCTCTTTCCCAGTGTCACTATCGTAGTAATCTCTTTCCCAGTGTCACTATCGTAGTCATCTCTTTCCCAGTGTCACTATCGTAGTCATCTCTTTCCCAGTGTCACTATCGTAGTCATCTCTTTCCCAGTGTCACTATCTTAGTCATCTCTTTCCCAGTGTCACTATCGTAGTCATCTCTTTCCCAGTGTAACTACTGTAGTCATCTCTTTCCCAGTGTAACTATCGTAGTCATCTCTTTCCCAGTGTAACTACTGTAGTCATCTCTTTCCCAGTGTAACTATCGTAGTCATCTCTTTCCCAGTGTCACTATCGTAGTCATCTCTTTCCCAGTGTCACTATCGTAGTCATCTCTTTCCCAGTGTAACTACTGTAGTCATGTCTTTCCCAGTGTCACTATCGTAGTCATGTCTTTCCCAGTGTCACTATCGTAGTCATCTCTTTCCCAGTGTCACTACTGTAGTCATCTTTACCTTTGTCACCATTTCAGTAATCTCTTCCCAGACATTTCTTGGGGAACAATTATTCATCAAACTTGGCCTTCATTAGCCAATAATAAAGATGTGTGGAAAAATTGGCTGGATGCCCTTCATTTTATTTGTCTACCAATGAATCCTCTCCCACAGAAAAATCATTCCAAGAAAAATAAAATCACTGTTTTGTAACATTATTAAGAGACAGCTGTCTCAGTGCAGCCCTGATGTAGAGCAGAACCATGCACTTACTGCATTGTTAACCTGCTTTCACTGTAACAAAATAATGTTACTACAATACCAAGCAAACTAGTTTATTGAAGGAACTCAACTGAATTTAGTGTTGTAGGCTAATAACCTAGATTACATTAGTTCTCATTACCAAACGTTGGAAATACTGCCACACTTGAAACCACGCCTGGCACTATTTTGATTGGCTCAAATCAAAAGCTGACAAATACTCCCATGGAGTGGGAGGTGACTCCCATTAAATGATATGGTCTTTCCCACTGAGGCCAACCTGAGACGGGGGTTGTGCCAGAAGCAGTGTGTTCCAGCCTGGAGACAAGGTTACTACCTCAGGGGACAGGAGCCAGACTGAAGGGGTGAGGATGGCCCCTGTAGCCATGGTGAAGGTGTGTTTTCTGGACAGAACCAGGAGCTGAGGCCCTCTTCTATCAGCACCCCTGACCTCTCCATTGCCACCGCCTGTTGAAAATTAGCCGTTAACCTCCCCACTCCGGGGACCAGTGCACAACGCTGTGATATGCCTCCAGTAATCCTCACCATTCAGCCCCCCCCCCGCCATTCAGCCCCCCCCACACACACACACTCTGTGCCCCGCTGTTCTCCCAGCCCTGTAATCCCCCTGGGCAAGCACGACATTTCACAAATGCAGCCCATTAGATTTTCATTTTCCGCCCCTCTCTCTTTCAGCACAGCTACTGTTGTCTTGGAGAATGTTTGCTTCCTTCTCTTTTATCCTCACTCCTCTCTTCTGGTGGAGTTGCTTAACCTTTCTGGGGCTGGAGAGTCCAAATGGCCCAGAGGGTTGGGTTCTTCTGGCTCTGTGAGTGTGTGTAGGAGGAGGAGAATGGGAGGCCGTGTTAACACCACCATTCTTCACACTGCTGTGGCCAGGCCGCTCTTGTCACAATATTACTCTCCTCTGTTATTACAGTTCCCACCCACAACAACCACAGACCTAGGAGACAATGATACTGCTGGACGCACAGCGGAAAGTAACATCATTCAGTAAAACCTGAATGGCTTTTTTTCCCCCTATGAGCCAGGTTACAAAGTCCAGGCACATGAATGGAATGTCCTGCAACAACCCTCCTCTCCAGGTAAAAGCCTTTACATGTCCTCAGAGGAAACAAACAACTGGGTTGAGACAGTATTGTAACTCCGTTGACACATGTGCCCAGAATAGCACTGTAGCTAACTTCTGGAGGGAAATGCTCCAGTTTTGTCCAGCTGGCTCCACCACACACACACACACACACACACACAGTGGGTTCTTCTGCCAGACCTGCCATGCTCTGCTTCTGAATTGCTCTATCAATCCAGTGCTGTGTTTATAGAGGTCGGGCCTGTGCTCTGCACACAGAACCACTATGGGGGTTTGTAATAACATTGTGGAGGTTCTCCTGTGCAGTACTTGGTAGCACTGCCGGACACTATAAATAGACTCTTTTGGGATGTCTCCCAAGCCCTAATGTAATAACAAAGAGGAAGAGGCCTTGGTGAAAAATGAAGGTGCATTTTAAAGGGGTTGTGCTCAAATGGAAATAGGAAAGGGTGGGTGAGTGAAGGAGGAAGGAGGACAGGAAAAGGGAAGAAAGAAGAAGAAATGTGACTGCCAGTCATGCAGGGTGTGATGGTGAAGAGCAGACTGACTTGGCCCATGGGGGGAAGGATGGGGGGGGGTGTACAGACCCTTCTCAGCCTGATGCCAAATCACAACACATCAGAGACGGGGGCTCCAACCAAGCGGAAATGCCACAGTCCAAAAAGGACACCGCCAGAGAACATGTCACAGCGCCGCGTCTGGTGGATGGGACACAGACCCACACAGACCCACACAGACCCACACACACACAGACCCACACACACACACACACACACACACACACACACACACACACACACACACACACACACACACACACACACACACACACACACACACACACACACACACACACACACACACACACACACACACAAGGACACACACACACACAAGGACACACACACACAAGGACACACAGACACACACACCGGCGTGTGACGGGTTGGGAGGAAAGGCGTGAACAAACCTGACATTTATCTCTTGGTGGAGCAAGCAGCTGAGGAAATGGGACTGCCATCAGGGTTTGTTGCTGCTCATTTGAGCGCCTGTCAACATGCGTCCGGGCTTTCAGGCCAACTCGCACAAATCACCACAGATCGTCCAGATACGTAGAAACAGACACTCACACAAATGACATGGATTGTGTTCATACACACAGCCCCCCTTCTCTGAACAAATACGCTCTACCACACAAACTGACGCACGCACGCACGCACACAGACCTCCTTTCCTCCCATCTATCCGCTCTCCACTGGTTCGTCACTCCTCCCTCCTCTCTCTTGCTCTGTGGGCCTGTCATGGTGCTAGGCTGATGTTATTAATGTGCACAGCTCTGGAGAGGCTGAGGCCCTGCACCAGCTCAACTGGCTTTGGGCTCTGTGGGCACACACACGCATGCACACACACGTTGGTTTTAACATCAAAGTGAGGACAGGCCATTCAATACTATTCAAAACAATTTTCCCTAAGCCATAACTTTAAACCTAACCCTTATCTAACCGTAAGCTCACAAACACACTCGCATCCGCCACGCTGACCTTCAACATGGGGCACCTCAGTGGTCTTGAGTCCCCCTGTTCACCAGTGTGTCAACACACACCACTCCAGCCCCATTACATCTGCTGACCACTCGGAGTGGAGAGCTGCTACCGACGATGAGTTGACATGTTACAGGATGGAGACCTGACAGTGTGGTACTGATGATAAGTAGACATGTTACAGGATGGAGACCTGACAGTGTGGTACTGATGAGTAGACATGTTACAGGGTGGAGACCTGCTACTGATGATGAGTAGACATGTTACAGGATGGAGACCTGACAGTGTGGTACTGATGAGTAGACATTACAGGGTGGAGACCTGCTACTGATGATAAGTAGACATGTTACAGGGTGGAGACCTGACAGTGTGGTACTGATGATAAGTAGACATGTTACAGGGTGGAGACCTGACAGTGTGGTACTGATGATAAGTAGACATGTTACAGGATGGAGACCTGACAGTGTGGTACTGATGATAAGTAGACATGTTACAGGATGGAGACCTGACAGTGTGGTACTGATGATAAGTAGACATGTTACAGGATGGAGACCTGACAGTGTGGTACTGATGATAAGTAGACATGTTACAGGATGGAGACCTGACAGTGTGGTACTGATGATAAGTAGACATGTTACAGGATGGAGACCTGACAGTGTGGTACTGATGATAAGTAGACATGTTACAGGATGGAGACCTGACAGTGTGGTACTGATGATAAGTAGACATGTTACAGGATGGAGACCTGACAATGTGGTACTGATGATAAGTAGACATGTTACAGGGTGGAGACCTGCCAGTGTGGTACTGATGAGTAGACATGTTACAGGGTGGAGACCTGCCAGTGTGGTACTGATGAGTAGACATGTTACAGGGTGGAGACCTGCCAGTGTGGTCCTGATGAGTAGACATGTTACAGGGTGGAGACCTGCCAGTGTGGTACTGATGAGTAGACATGTTACAGGGTGGAGACCTGCCAGTGTGGTCCTGATGAGTAGACATGTTACAGGGTGGAGACCTGCCAGTGTGGTACTGAGCTAGACTAGGTGGATGGACTGTTCATTATGTTGCGTACATGTAATATATATCGGTACATACATAACATTCGATTTGATCCACAACAGACTAGACAGAGGCAAGAGAGGGTGACAGAGAGAAAGGTCTCCTACAGAACACCTCTACAGTGTCGGTCCGTTTCACTAGGTATGATAATAAAACAAGGACAAGCATGTGATGTGAGGACACAGGGCCAGTCCTCACTTTGACAAACAACTTTATCTTTTATGTTTAGAGTTGATGTTACAATGAGGGTTTTATTTAGATATTAAGGGTGAGGTTAAGTTCAGGGATGAAGAGAAGGTCTTTGAGATTCAGCATACAGTAAGGTTTAGTGCGAAAATAGCTCTTTTGTTCCTCACTTTGTTAGCAAAAACTAACATAAGTGTGCGAGAGGACGTAAGAGAGGGGTGAGCGCGTGTTGTTCTCTGTGGAAAGTGCAAGCACCAGAGCTGCTATTTGCCGGACCTGGATCAATAGGACATTAATCTTTAAAAGGAAACAAAAACACAGACAGGCCAGTTCGCCATGATCTAAGACCTCTCCAATCCAATTTGGGCAGAAGTGCAGCAAGACACTCCTGTTCACTTAAGCACACGCACCACCGCACCTGCAATGAGGTCACACAGGGTGGGTGGTTGTGTGGGTCCCTACAGCGAGGAGATAGGCCAGGAACGTCCAGAAACAGGGGGATGACTGATTGATTCTCTGCTCAAACATTATTTTACAGCCCCTTGATGTACTTCAGGAAAAGTCTAAACCAGAACTAATTTCTATCTAAAGGTGACCAGAAGTAACCAGAACTACTTTCTATCAAAAGATGAATGAAAAAGAAGTGCACAGACAGAGATTAAGTGCCTTGATAGCTGGAGGCATCTGGGCTGCTGTGTGTGTGTGTGTGTGTGCGTGCGTGAGCACAAGCTTGTGTTTACAGATGAACACTGGGCCTGCACACAGCAGTCATGAGCTATTCTATTGTAGCCAGTAGACTACTCTCTCTCTCCATCTCTGTCAGCCTCTCCCCTCCCTCCTCTCTCTCTCACCCTCCCTCTCCCCAATGTGGTTACAGATGCATGAATAACACATTCAAATAGTCACGTAAGGGGACCCATTCAAATAGTCACGTAAGGGGACCCATTCAAATAGTCACGTTAGGGGACCCATTCAAATAGTCACGTTAGGGGACCCATTCAAATAGTCACGTTAGGGGACCCATTCAAATAGTCACGTTAGGGGACCCATTCAAATAGTCACGTTAGGGGACCCATTCAAATAGTCACGTAAGGGGACCCATTCAAATAGTCACGTAAGGGGACCCATTCAAATAGTCACGTTAGGGGACCCATTCAAATAGTCACGTTAGGGGACCCATTCAAATAGTCACGTAAGGGGACATATTCTGCAGGCTCACCTACAAACGGTCCAGAAGTGTGAGGCCCTGCACCACTTTTTTCTCTGAAGTTCTCTGAAGCATCACACAGTGATGTGTAGGAATGCTCCACCCTGACAACAGTAACTACCTGACATACTTGCACATAACCCACATTCATACACCAACATTCACCATAGTAAACATTATATTACTGAATGAGAAAATGCAGAAACACTGGCTACAACACCAGAAGAAGGTTCACATCAAACGATCCGTATACACTAGTGCTGTGTGGAGGTCATCACTAGGAGGAGCATCTGCTGCACCACACACATGCGCACACGCGCACACACGTGCACACACGCACGTGCATAGACACATAGACACACACACACAGACCCCTGTCATACCTCCAGCTGGACTGTTATCAATACAAAAAGAGGGAAATACACACAGACACACACAAACAAAATGACCAAACGCCTGAGGCACGGGAGCATGCGTTGCACACAGGGCACAAATGAAAACAAAAGCAACCCAAGCCATCTAGGTGAGCAGGTGTGTGTGTCTGTGTGTGTGTGTGTGTGTGTGTGTGTGGTGCAGGAGGAATAAGTATAGATTGGGGGTCTGTGTCTGTGTGAGTGTGTGTCTAAGCAGGCGGGCTGCGGCACGCTGCTCAGCCGAGCAGTAAATGAGGAAGGCTCGGGGGAGGCCCAGTCAGCAGCCGTCGTGTGTGTGTGTGTGTGTGTGTGTGGGGTTGGGTTGTAAAGGAGTGCATTAAAATTTCAGATCGCGGCACGCCAACACCGAGGCCTGGGTTTGTGTCTGCATCAACGGAGAGCCCCAGGCGTGCCATTGCGGGGGGTTGAGGCGGGGGCACCATAGACACCTCGGGGGCCCGGCCAAAACAGTCACATTCCTCCACAGACACACGACAAAGACAAGAAGAGGAGATTTTTTGTTTTGTTTTTGGGTGGGTAGGGGGGCAGGAGAGAAAATGAATGTGTTCCATTATCAAGCCTGACTGGTTCTCTTCCTCAAACACTGAGACTCTACCTTCTCTACTACAGACAGGAGGCGTGTATATATTAAGAAATGAAACAGAAATAAATACTGTATAGTGAAAGGGACAGACTAAGAGAGAAGTGTAAAAAGAGAAAATACAGGGACAGACTGAAACAGAGAGAAAATGGAGAGGAGAGAAGAACAAATGAAGAGTGAAAAGAAGGGAAAAGCTGTCTTGTTAGGTCCAAAGAACTAGAGTACAGCTATGTGGAATCACCTCATCAACGCACAAACCCAATTGAGAAGTCAGACGTGAGTCTAAATGAAAATCAATAGCACAGACAGGGCTTAGACTGCTCTTGCCCAGCAGCACACAAGTACAATTTTATAGAAATGAAGACAGCCAGTCACAGCTGCTCAAAGGAAATCAACCAGAGCTGTATGTTAATCTTGATATCCGAGGCCTTATCCTTCTACACTGGTGGGGAGGCAGTACTGAGATATTTACACAGCAGTCACTGGCCAGAGACAAAGTATCTACGTACCAATGTTTTCAAAGCACATAAAAAACTACATAACTTCATCTAAATGTGTAAACCTCTCTGCCTGTAGCTCTATCTTCCCATCAGCCTCTGACTCTCCCACAGTCAGTCAGTCTGCCTCTCCGTTTCCATCTCTGTCCCTGCCTCTCCGTTTCCATCTCTGTCCCTGCCTCTCCGTTTCCATCTCTGTCCCTGCCTCTCCGTTTCCATCTCTGTCCCTGCCTCTCCGTTTCCATCTCTGTCCCTGCCTCTCCGTTTCCATCTCTGTGTCTGTCACTACTTCTGTCTCTCTGTCCCTGCATGTCTCTGTATGGTTGTGTGATTGTGGCCTCAGATCAAAGCACTGCGACTGGTGCCTCCAAAGACTCCAGTCTGTCTCATCCTTTCTGCTCAGCTCATTACCAAACCACCCACATACACACATGTTTATTTAACATACGCTTTGGCTAGCTCCTGTTAAGACAAGTTAAGTCAAGATCCTGTTGCACTCACGTATACAGCTCAACCCGTCGTCTAATGCACACACGGACATATACACACACAGATAAAGCAAGGTGGAAAAGACACACAGAGGGCCAGGCACAAGGAGTGTGCGTGTGGAAATGGGTCTGACACGCTGTCGTGACCGTTACCGCACCTGAGCCCGTTGTAGGCAGTGGTCCCTGCAGTAAGTGCTGTGGGCAGGAAAACTGGGGCCAGAACTCCCACTGTTCACAAGTCAAGGACACTATGCTAATGCTAACTTCCCCTCTGTCAGAGATATCACACTGAGATTTACAGAAACCGTGTGTGAGATCTCATTGCAGATGAGATGAAGAAAAAAGGACAGCACTGTCAGAGGAGTAGATGGTTAAAAGGTAATGAGAGAGAGGACAGCACTGTCAGAGGATATGAAGGAGGAGGAGGAGGAGGATAGCCCTGTCAGAGGATATGAAGGAGGAGGAGGAGGAGGATAGCCCTGTCAGAGGATATGAAGGAGGAGGAGGAGGATAGCCCTGTCAGAGGATATGAAGGAGGAGGAGGAGGAGGATAGCCCTGTCAGAGGATATGAAGGAGGAGGAGGAGGACAGCCCTGTCAGAGGATATGATGGAGGAGGAGGATAGCCCTGTCAGAGGATATGAAGGAGGAGGAGGAGGAGGATAGCCCTGTCAGAGGATATGATGGAGGAGGAGGAGGACAGCCCTGTCAGAGGATATGAAGGAGGAGGAGGATAGCCCTGTCAGAGGATATGAAGGAGGAGGAGGAGGATAGCCCTGTCAGAGGATATGAAGGAGGAGGAGGATAGCCCTGTCAGATGACATGAAGGAGGAGGAGGAGGACAGCCCTGTCAGAGGACATGAAGGAGGAGGAGGATGATAGTCCTGTCAGAGGATATGAAGGAGAAGGAGGACCGCCCTGTCAGAGGATATGAAGGAGGAGAGGAGGACATTCCTGTCAGAGGATATGAAGGAGGAGGAGGAAGACAGCCCTGTCAGAGGACATGAAGGAGGAGGAGGAGGACAGCCCTGTCAGAGGACATGAAGGAGGAGGAGGAGGACAGCCCTGTCAGAGGACATGAAGGAGGAGGAGGAGGATAGTCCTGTCAGAGGATATGAAGGAGAAGAAGAAATGAAGGAGGAGAGGAGGATGTTGTTGGGACGTCCAGTGTTTTCTAAAGGTTGTCTGGGACTGTGGCGGTGAGGGACTGATTATCAGGGCCAACTTGCAGGGGGAGAATGGTCTCCAGGGCTCAGCTCCAATTGAATTACCCCTCAGAGAATGAACAAGGAGCCATTGATAAGGTACAAGGCCTTCTGTCTGAGCATGGAGGCAGAAGAGTGTTCTACACTAGACAGGTCGGATCCATCGATACTTCAAAAGGAAGTAAGACGTACTGTATTTGGGCATTCTATGAATGTCAAGTTAGTGTGTGTGTGTGTGTGTGTGTGTGCGCGCACGTACACTTAGCCTCCCAAGAGTGTATAATAAAGGGCTCTCCATAGAGCTTCAGTAAACAACCAGCTTCCCTCCCCCATACCACTCCCACAACTACAGCCCATCTCTCCCCCAGGAGTGTGTGTGTGTGTGAGTGTACTTGGGGAGTGTGTGTGTGTGAGTGTACTTGGGGAGTGTTTGTGAAGCAGAGTTTAACAGGAAGGTGATCAATAATTTCGGTGAATCATTCCTTGTGTCAATGTGTCAAGTGTTGCACGCGTGTAGGTACGAGTGAGTATAAGGGAGAGAGACAAAGAGGGAAAGCTGCAGACGTACCCTGTCACTCCAAGGAGCAGTATGTGAGAAGGGGAACTTGTTCTTGTCTTTTGAAACAAAGCAGCTCTGGTGTTTAGTGTGAAGGCTTTACTAGTTCTGGGACAAGCAGGCTGAGAAAACACAGACAGCCCTGTCTGCCAGGTTCAAATAACTCTAGCAGCACATTCTGCAAAGCACACGCCCACCCGCACAGTTTAACCGTCCTGACTGGGATGTGTTCCTCATTAAGACAGTAAAACCTCTACATAAACACACACAGTAGAAATACAAACACATGGTTTCCTTAATTTTCATGATTAATTATTTTCATTCAAAAACATTTTCCCTAGCCTCTAAACCTCATCCTTATCCTAACCTCAATCTCTACCCTACCTGATCAGTATACAAAACCACTTAGAAAGTCAGAACTTATTTTATGTAATGATAGATTGTTTTTAAATTTGTGATCCCAGTAACACAAATTAAAAAACAATCCTGTAACCATAGGATGCGCGCGCTCACACACACACACACACCAGGCCCAGAGAGGACCAGGCCCAGAGAGGACCAGGCCCAGAGAGGACCAGGCCCAGAGAGGACCAGGCCCAGAGAGGACCAGGCCCAGGCCCAGGGAGAACCAGGCGATGGCACCGCAGGCCCAGCCAACAACATGGGGACATGGATGACTTCAAAGCGACCCGGGCGTGAGTGTGTGTCTGCGTAGATGGCTTGGCAACAGCACCCATCATTTGGTTAGCAGTGCTATAATTAAGCGTGTTCCAGGAGCCTGGCTGGGTGGCACAGGGGCCCTGACCACAGGGAGACCAGGAAGTGTGTGTGTGGCAGGGTACAGACACAGGCTGCATTCCACTGTGACAGGCCCCAACACTAATTACTGCCTGGGCACTGCATGTCCCCAGACCACAGGTGGTGCCCTTCATACATGTAAAAGCGTGCACGCGGACAGTTTTTGCAACCAAAATCTATCGCCATTAAAATTACGTAACCCCTAGTCTTAACAACTTAACTTTTTATCCTAAAAGTTAACCTTAGCCCTAATGCCTAACCAGTAAGGCCCAATTCTAGCAGTATGCCTAATGGAATGTTTTTCCCTAAATCTAACCACTAAGAAACAAAAGTGCATTTTCCCTAGTGCCCCCATATATAGACAAAGACATGGAACACAGACAAACAGAAAGGGTCTGCTTGACCTCTAGTGAGCGTTATGTGCTGATTCAGGAACGTGTCAAGGACCACAGGGATGTCCGGCTTGAAGAGTGCCAAAGGATGTCAGGCAAAAGGCTTTAGTGATTACTAGAAGCCCCTTCGGTTGGCTTTGGACAAGTGCTTTAACAGTAGTGACACACACAGCACCACAGAAAACAGCCTATTACTATCCAGCTCTAACACCTCCATCTCTTCATCGAATTAGCCAGACAGCAAGATCATTTGAGGTCACACAGAAGCAGCCATTGATTTGTTGGCAGGTCAATCATGGTTTGTAGGGCCTTTTTAACACACACGATACGTCATTTTCTACCCAACCCAGAAAACTGTTCCTTACTAAGGCTAAGCAGAGAGTGAAACCCCTCTATAAAGTATAAAATTATCAGTATAAAATGCATCCCAGAGAAGTAATTAAACCTCTATATCAGTATAACATGAATCTCAGAGACCGATTTAAACCCCTCTATATCAGTAGTAATCAGACTTATTACAGGGATCAGATTTTTTATAGATGCAGGTGCAATTACAGCAAACAGCAACAACATGGATATATCTGGTGTTTCAAGAAACGTTGTGTGTGTTTGTGTGTGTGTGTTGTGTCACCACACAAACAGCAGTGTGAAGCAAAGAAACTGGAACCTACTTTGCTGTCAACTCTTCATCATACTTGCTCCTCAGGTCCAAAAGCTCTGCCTGAGTTGCTTCAAGTGCTGAAAAGAAATCTCAAATTGAGAATTTTGAATGAAAGCACTACAAGTGCTAGGTACAGTACTAACATTACTACAAAGGACTGAAACCTCCCTTCCCCCAAGGACAGACGCAGCTTCTAAAATAAAAAACATCAAGGTTTGTGGAAGTAGACAAATAAAACTCAATTTAAGACAGTGAGGTAATAAGTAGGTCTATAGGAGGTGCTGCTTACCGGTCTGTAATGACTGGGCCTTACTGTCAGCCTCCACCAGCTTTAACACGGAGCCGTCCTTCTCCTGGTGTTCACTGTGGACAGAAACACACAGAAAGGGTTAGGACAGCATTGCCTCAGTAAGGTCTTTATTTAAATAGCATTTCAAAAGGCTAATTTAGCATCACAGTGGTCAAGATAGCCAACTAGCTTACAACATGAAAGCTCACAGGTTAAACATCTGGATGGCCAACAACCGCTAGCATAAAAACAATACAGGTAAGTTAATAGGTATCACCAACTAAGGGCAAAGCTTGAATTACGCCTAACAGCACAAAGAAGGAAAGAGCACTGGCTGTGATTCCAGTCAATGTGTTGGACTGCAAGTAGAGAAAAGTCCCATTGGGAAAGACCCAAACCTGTGAGGCCCTATGGTGAGGACTCCCGCTGGTCTGTCTGTCCTGCCTGACCGCTAGGGACATTAATACTGGAACACCTTTCATCTTTTACCATTTCTTGATTTGAAAATGTCATCCCCCATGAATGGTAAAGCTCCCTCTAGTTTCAATTAAGATCAGACATGTTGAGCCAATTCAGTGTAATTTAGAAAATGACCGATCTCTACTGCATGTAGTATAAGTATTAGCATTCAACCAAGTTACGTACAAATTGGGACAATGGCGTCTGGGTATTATTTTAATTACTAACATATGTACATACGACACAGTACATATGAGCAACAGACAGATTTGTACTCCCAACACAATTTAATCTTGGGAGACACATACAAAGTATTTTATTTTAACAATTAAGTCAACTTTAAAGGTGCCTTATAAAGAATTTTCCATTTGAAATATCAGATAATAACCCTTACATATCTTCAGTTAATGTAAAACAAAAAAGTGTGTCTGGCAGAGTGTCAGGATCGACACTATCCCCACTGCCATGGTTCCAAGTCAAACGTAGAAGGTTGGGACATTCCTAGGCCTGTATTTCCATGAAGGTGTGTTAGGTGAGGACCAATGACAGGCTTTGTTTGGGTTCATGTACACTGAGCACTCTAGAAACTTAAATATAGGGAATCAAAGCCAGCATTAGACAAAGCACTGAGTAAAACGAGGATAAACCTGGATTTGGCACTTATTAGATGACGACTGCTGAAGTTTGAAAATGTTATGAACAGTGATGCAGAGTTGGCAACTTTTCTACTGGACAAATAAGGTAACACAAGATTTAGGTATCTACCTCATTTAGGTAGTTAGCTAGATAGTCAAGGAAAGCTGTGCAAGTTACTGCTAGATTAATAATGACAGAAAAACTATTATTACACAGAGAAAATAATTCCATGTACTCTCTTATTTCTAGGAGTGCAGATACGTTTTAGGAAGGTTTCTGCCAAGTCCCTAAGGTCGAGACGATAAGGTTACGTCAGATAAGTTGCACAACCGTTTGGGGTCACTTAGAAATGTCCTTGTTTCCCATGAAAACATACATGAAATTAGTCTGAACAGGAAATAGAGCAAAATTAATAGGAAAATATAGTAATTGAAGAGGTTATAAATTGATTTTTAATTGAAATAAAAACTGTCCTTCACACTTTGCTTTTGTCAAAGAATCCTCCATTTGCAGCAATTACAGTCTTGCAGATATTTAGCATTCTAGTATGCAATTTGTTGAGGTCATCTGAAGAGATTTCAGTCCATGCTTCCTGAAGCTCCTTCTACCACTTGGATTGGCTTGATGGGCACTTCCTACGCATCATATGGGCAAGCTCCTCCCACCAGTTGGATTGGCTTGATGGGCACTTCCTACGTATCATATGGGCAAGCTCCTCCCACCAGTTGGATTGGCTTGATGGGCACTTCCTACGCATCATATGGGCAAGCTCCTCCCACCACAGCCCAATAGGGTTGAGATCTGGTGACTGTGCTGGCCACTCCATTACAGACAGAACACCAGCTGAATGCTTCTTCCCTAAATAGGTTTTGCAGAGTTTGGAGATGTATTTTGGGTCATTGTCCTGTAGTAGGCTCCAATCAAGAGCCATCCACAGGGTATGGCATGGTGTTGCAAAAATTGAGTGATTGCCTTTCTTCTTCACGATACCCTGTAAAAATCCCCCACTTCATCACAACTAGTTTGAGAAGCATCCGCTTCTCAAACTAGATACTCTAATGTATTTGTCCTCTAGCTCAGTTGTGCACTGGGGCCTCCCACTCTGTATTCTGGTTAGGGACAGTTTGCAGTGTTCTGTGAAGGGAGTAGTACACAGCTTTGTATGAGATCTTTAGTCTCTTGCCAATTTATTTCATGGAATAGCCTTCATTTCTCAGAACAAGAATGGACTGATGACTTTTAGAAGTTATTTGTTTCTGGCCATTCTGAGCCTGTAATCAAACCTAAGAATCAAACTAAATTTTTGATGCTCTAGATACTCAACTATTCTAAAAAGGCTTTAATCCGCACAACAGTTCTCAGCTGGGCTAACATAATTAAAAGGGGTTTCTAGTGATCAATTTGTCTTTTAAAATTATAAACTTGGATTAGCAAACAACTTGCCTTTGGAACATAGGAGTGATGGTGGCTGATAACGAGCCTCTGTACGCCTATGTAGATATTCCATAAAAATGCACCCGTTTCCAGCTACAATAGTCATTTACAACATTAACAATGTCTACAATGTCTGTATTTATGATGAAACTGATGTTATTTTAATGGATTTTTGAATGGTAGTGTACTTGTCTGAGCACACACTCCTCGATTCCATTTTCTGCTGGAAAAGTGTTGCAACCTAACTAATATTTGCGGTGTTCTCTGCAAAGGATAAAGAAAAACTAACATACATTGTGTTTTCTTGAGCGAAACCAACGCATAAGCAACTATTTCTCAGGAGAAGCTATTAGATTACCTCTGGTCAGATTAAACCTGGTCAAAACATGCATTTTAATGTTTTCCTGTCAATGTTCTTACTGCGCCGGATAACACACTTAAAGTTTCAAGTTTGCAAGCTAGCCATCGATGAGTGTCTGAAATGTGGCAATGCAACTAACGCAACAGATAGCCCAGATGACGTCTTGATGGGTTTAGCTGTTTATTCCGTGTTCCGTAGTTATAAAAGGGGCTGATCTAAAACTAAAGTCTGTGTTCATTGCTCCAGCATCAACGGTCAGAGGGAACACTATTTCAGACCGGTCAGTATGCTCATGGTAGGTAATGACAGTGCCAGATTTTAATGGAGTTATAGAAACGATATTCTACTCACTGCTCACGATAGGTGGCGCAAGTTTTTTTTTTATATTCTCAGATTTTCTAGCATAGACCCCATTTTACATCACTGGTGTTGTATCAGCAGTTGGTCAAGACTACGCGCTCATCAATACAATGCAGGTTGTCATGATTTGGAGATAAATCTACTTAAAATACAATTATTCTTCGCAAAACCTGCAGGCCACGAGTGGCCCCCAAGCGTCTACATACCCTACCAAAAATATGGAACATTTCAGTAAATCAAAAGTCACCCAGTCCAAAAGTTATTGAAAGCAAATGGATGTACCCTAAAGTGAAAAAGGCCTCCAGAGGTCCAAAGCAAACCTCTCAAACCCAGTAAGGTAATACAATGTGGTGCCACAGACACAGTCAGAGAAATAAAGCTTTCTGACACATTGGTTCTGACTGCCCAGCAGTTGCTGCTGAGTCCCAGATCTCCCCATCCCAGCTCCCTCTCTCCCTCCCTTTCTCTCTCTCTCTCCCTCCCAGCTCCCTCTCTCTCCCTCCCTTTCTCCCTCTCTCTCCCTCCCTGCACTCTCTCCCTCTCTCCCTGCTCTCCCTCTCCCTCCATCCCTGCTCTCCCTCTCTCTCCCTCCATCCCTGCTCTCCCTCTCTCCCTGCTCTTCCTCTCTCCCTGCTCTCCCAGCTCTCCCTCTCTCCCTGCTCTTCCTCTCTCCCTGCTCTTCCTCTCTCCCTGCTCTTCCTCTCTCCCTGCTCTCCCTGCTCTCCCCGCTCTCCCTGCTCTCCCTGCTCTCCCCCTCCCTGCTCTCCCTGCTCTCCCTGCTCTCCCAGCTCTCCCAGCTCTCCCTCTCTCCCTGCTCTTCCTCTCTCCCTGCTCTTCCTCTCTCCCTGCTCTTCCTCTCTCCCTGCTCTCCCCCTCCCTGCTCTCCCTGCTCTCCCTGCTCTCCCCCTCCCGCCCAGGAGCTATTTCTGGGTAACCAGGAAACATTAGTATAATTCAAGGGAACAGAATGGGGTCGTTTCCCTGCAGTGGCGTCTTTGTTACACGGGTGGGAGCGGTGACAATAGGTTACAATGTTGTTAGCCCTGTGACACTGGAGATAAGGTAATGGTAGACTGTCCCAGTGACTGGCGGTCTGGCAGCTACAGCACTGATAACCTGGAGTCTGACTGAGGGTTTACCAACCATACCGGGAGGTTTAACAGCAAACAAACAGCCACGAAATAAAAGGTATTACATTACAATTACTTGCATGCCTCCATCAGGATCATATACAGTATGACAGGAGATATCTCCTACTCCTTTAGGGCCAATAGGAGGTGCAACAGGAATATAGTGGGCGACAACATCGCTAAAAGCAAACAAAAAAGAAAACAGTGTGTGTGGCGTTATCTCTCATTCCTGACTCAATATTTATTCAGCTCAAGTGCCCAGTAAAAGAGTAAATGACAATGTGATAGGGAGTCTGTTTCACAGCCCTTTACAACGACCCTGACCTACCTGATAACCTACCAGTGAGACATGAGTAGTTGGACGAAACTTGGTCACCCACTTATCTGCAATGCAAACACGTAGGAAAGTGACCGTCGCAAAGGCCAGACGACTGAGGGGCAGAATTTACTGAGAAGGTAACAGGAAGGATGGAAATGGTAAACTAAATACTTGTTTAGTTTAATATTGTCTCTGGCCACTGGACAACAGCTGATACCTTTCCTACCAGTGCGACCCTACATGAGTGGTCTTACCAGAGCGACTCTAACAGAGCGGTCCTACCAGCCGACCCTACCAACACGACCCTTCCAGAGTGGTCCAACCAGAGCGGTCCAACCAGAGCGGTCCAATCAGGGCGGTCCCACCAGGGCGGTCCCACCAACACGACTACCAGTGCGATCCTATCAAAACAACCCTACCAGAGTGGTTCTACCAGAGCGCTCCCACTAACACAACCCTACCAGCACAGTCCTACCAACATGACCCTACCAGAGTGGTCCTACCAACATGACCCTACCAGAGTGGTCCTACCAACATGACCCTACCAGCGTGACCCTACCAGAGTGGTCCCACCAACACGACCCTACCAGCGCAACCCTACCAGAGTGGTTCTACCAAAGTGCTCCCACCAACAAGACCCTACCAGAGTTGTCCCACCAACATGACCCTACCAGCGCAACCCTACCAGAGTGGTTCTACCAAAGTGCTCCCACCAACACGACCCTACCAAAGTTGTCCCACCAACACGACCCTACCAGCGCAACCCTACCAGAGTGGTTCTACCAAAGTGCTCCCACCAACAAGACCCTACCAGAGTTGTCCCACCAACATGACCCTACCAGCGCAACCCTACCAGAGTGGTTCTACCAAAGTGCTCCCACCAACACGACCCTACCAAAGTTGTCCCACCAACACGACCCTACCAGCGCAACCCTACCAGAGTGGTTCTACCAAAGTGCTCCCACCAACAAGACCCTACCAGAGTTGTTCCACCAACACGACCCTACCAGCGCAACCCTACCAACAAGACCCTACCAGAGCGGTCCTACCAACACGATCCTACCAGAGCGGTCCTACCAACACGATCCTACCAGAGCGGTCCTACCAACACGATCCTACCAGAGCGGTCCTACCAACACGATCCTACCAGAGCGGTCCTACCAACACGATCCTACCAGAGCGGTCCTACCAACACGATCCTACCAGAGCGGTCCTACGAACATGACCCTACCAGAGCGGTCCTACCAGAGTGATCCTACCAACATGAACCCTACCAGAGCAGTCCTACCAACATGACCCTACCAGAACGGTCCTACCAGAGTTGTCCCACCAAGATGAACCCTACCAGAGCGGTCCTACCAACAAGACCCTCCCAGCGCGGTCCTACCAGAGTGGTCCTACCAACAAGACCCTCCCAGCGTGGTCCAACCGGTTAACTAGTAGCTACAGGGAGGCCTCCAACGTACCTCTGGTCCTCTGCATGGATGTTGCGAAGCTGCCCCTTCTCCTCCTCTTTCTTCTCACTCTGTCTCCTCTCCTCCTGGCCAAGCTCCTTGGCCTGATTCTTCAGGGTCTCTTCATACTCCTCGATCTTCTCCTTAAGTGCTTTTATTGTTACCTCTGCCAAACAGAGACAGAACAAAGGTAGGCAGGGTGGCAGAGAGACAGGGAGGGTGAGAGACACCAACCGGGAGATGGGGAGAAACAGGATGAGACAGGGAGGGAGGGAGGGAGGGTGGGTGAGAGACACCAACCGGGAGATGGGGAGAAACAGGGTGAGACAGGGAGGGAGGGAGGGAGGTGGAGTTATTATTAGTATTGTTAGTATTGTAATAGGACAACAGGTGAGGAATGAATGAATATGATATTATTATTCAAGGATCATGGTGGACTCGAAGTTACTCTGACAGAGGCAGACAAATGTCCTTGTAGGGGGAGCAGGAGGGGATGAGAAGAGCTCCCCTGTACTGTACTGTATTGAAGCTTGTTAATACCACATCACAGTGGATTACTGACAGAGGGCTCTCCGTTTTCACCCACTACTTTGTCTTCTCTTCTTCGGCTGGTGCGCCCTCTCCCTCGCTCTCCTCTGTGGTGATTTAAACTGTGACGTTTCAGCCCTGACACATAATCAATGGCGATGAGTCCCCTCGGAGCCCTTTCCCCCTTAACTGTTAAATTGAACTTTAAACATTTAGGTTGCGGGGGGATCAATGGTCTCAGCTGGGATGGGATATATGAGAGAGAGACAGGAGAGAGTGAGGGGGGAAATTCCTTCCTTTGCTGCTGAGGTAGTAGATCTGCAGCTTAGTCAGGGGACGAGGGCTAGGGAGATGAATGTGAGGAAACCAGGCAAAAAAATAAAAAAACGTAAATAAAAATCAATGCTAAAATAAAATATTGCCGCTATTGAACTAGGTCAATTAGCTCTTGGTGGGAGGGGAATTCTGAAGACAGAGAAGGCAGCCTCCCTCTATACCCCCATCCGCCTCCTCCTATATCACCCCTTTCACCTCCCGCCATATCCTTCCTCCCCCACCCTCAATATTCCTACGTCTGCCTCCCTCTACACCTCCCTTCCACAACCCTCTATACCCTCCCTCTATACCCCCATCCGCCTCCCTCTATACCCCCCATCCGCCTCCCTCTATACCCCCATCCGCCTCCCTCTATACCCCCATCCGCCTCCCTCTATACCCCCATCCGCCTCCCTCTATACCCCCATCCGCCTCCCTCTATACCCCCATCCACCTCCCTCTATACCCCCATCCGCCTCCCTCTATACCCCCATCCGCCTCCCTCTATACCCCCATCCGCCTCCCTCTATCTCTCTCCTTTCACCTGCCTCCCCCACCCTATATATCCCCCCTCCAGCTCTCTCCATATCCCCCTCCTCCACCTCCCTCTATACCCCCACCCGCCTCCCTCTATATCCCCCCTCCATTTACACCCCATCCCACACTCTCCTTTTCCCTGCCTTTCTAAAAGGAGACAAAAGCAGTAAAGGCTTTAGAGGCCTATACAATGGGGCTTCATTTGAAAAGGCAGCCCAGGGGCTACTTTCTCCTAAAGACAGCTACGGAGAAGGAGAGCGTTTATTAAAAAGGATCTATATTTCAAGGGTTATGGAAGGACTCCGGGTCGACTCTGCTTCAGTAGCTTGATGTAGATGTTAAATATTTTACAGAGTTTCCTGTGAGGTTCTTAAGATAAAACTCCACACACGTCATCTCTGGAAACGGTCTCCTCATTTTATCTGCTTAAAACTTGCATTAACTTATACTTTTACTATACTTTCAAGCGGATTGAGGGTGTCATTCCATTCCTTCCTAAGGAACATGATGAATCTCCCTGAGTTACAGCCGTGCTCTGGGTGCTGGGGGGGTGAAAAGGGTTGGTAGGGCCCTGAACTTTTGGGTTAGCCTCCTGCGCTAATGCTTGAGCCAGGCTTTAGCTCAGCAAGCCAACACTAATGTGGGGCCCAGGGCTCAAACTCAGCCCAACCCACTGCTCCAGTTTAGGTCCAGAAGGAGTTTGTCTCTCAGTCTTACCGTGGTTCTTGACCTCGGCGATCTCCTGGGTGTAGGCCTCCAGCGTCTCGCGGAGCTTCTGGTTCTCCGTCTCAATGTCGTGCATCCTCTGAACCTTCAGCTGGAGCTGCTGGGCGGCCTCCAGGGCCGACACCGGGTCTGATGCAACGGGAGGCGGGAGGACAAGACATGTGACCAATCACAAAACAGAACTCATCACCATTGGCCAATCTCATCTAATCACTGGATTTGGATATGCATATTAGCAAGCATGTCCAGGTTCAGAGCCAACCTTCAAAGTTCAACAGCTCGGTGTATGTAGCCAGGACTGTCCCGTGTTTTGAAAGGGGGTCTCCTGGAGGGGACCGTTGAGGCCTGTGACTGAGGGGCCAGAGAGAGGTTTGACTAATGATAAGGGCTGTGTGTGGTGGCTGAGAGGGCGGCAGAGCTACAGATAGATTCCCCTATTCACAGAGCAGAGCTGGAGTGCTGAGGCAGCGCTGCTGCTAACCCACGCGCACACACACACACACACACACACACACACATACACGGTCACGTGAACAAGCAGCCCAGACAAAGGAGAGGAAGAGAGGAGGAGAGAATAACACAGAGGGGGAAATAAAAAGGCAGATAGAGAAACATTTGAAAAAGGAGACCGAGAGGTAGGAACAGCATAGACAGATAGGTTTGAGGACATTTGAATGAATGAATGTCTTCCCTGGAATGCAGATAGGTACAGTATTTATCCAATAGAATCTAAAGCAGGACGAAAGATGAATATTCTCCCGCAGAACAGCGTGTATGTACTACTCCTTATTATGCCGATCCTGTGAAAGGTCTTCCGCCAATGGCACGACCCACATTCAGCACGACAGAAGTAAATGAGTGACTGTGGCCCTTCTTTGAGTCCAGGTCAGAGCCTGTGATGATGGGGACGGGTAAAGGTTGGGGTTTGGAGATTGGCAGGGAGGTCTAACCCCCATGCCCCCCCAGTGGGCGCTGCAGGTCTTGCCAGTCCTGGCCTCATCAGTGCCCGGCATCGACACAGCCACTAATTGGCGTATGACTAATTATGCCCCAATTCCAGTTGATTTTCTTTAATGAGACAGCTGGGTTAATTACGTAATCATATGATTACATTAGCCCCCTGGCCCCGAGAGAGGGAACAAGACGAGAGGAGAGAAGGAGGAACAAGACAAAATGAAGAGGAGAGAAGGAGGGAGAGAAAGGGAATGGATGAACGGAGTAAAAGGAGGTGGAAAGACAGAGGGAGAGTAGAGTTTGAGACCATACTGTATCCCAGGTAGAAATACCAGGCTGGAACCGTATGGTAGATACAGAGAAGAGATGAAAAAGATCCAGCTTCTAGCTTCCATTCCCATATCCACACACCTCACTAAGCTAGTCCTTCTGCCACATGGCCCAGTTAGGTTTTTAAAGCCCCTGACCAGCGCCTAAAGACTAGAGTGTAGCAAGTATCTATGGTACACTTCTCACAAATACCAGTTCCATTTAGAAAATGTACTCTCCTAGACATGATGACATCATTATTAGACAGACCTTCCTGAATGTTGAGCTAGATTGAGACAAATCTTTCATTTAGGTTACTTCCATATAGGTTAGGATGATGGCCTCTGATTATGTGCTCTTTCCATGAGACCACATAAAGAAAGGACTTTGGGCATCAGTGTGACCTACTGGAGTGTGACAGGAGAGAAGGTCAGGGTGTAAATCTTGGGTGGTGATGAGGACTGGACAACATCTAGCCTGTCAGGTCTGGTCCCAGCGCTTGGGCTACCGCTGCACAGCATGTGCGCATGCTTGCTGAGCCAAAAGACTGAGACCAGGCCAACGGCTTCAGCCACTACAGCCTGCTTGAGGACGAAGGGCTGAAGGCTTTAGAAGAGGACCAGCGGGCTGAAAGCTTTAGGAGATGACCAGAGAGGGCTGAGGTGGAGACACCTTCCACATTCCACCATCCAGCGTCTTCTGGATGACAGTTAGGGAAGACGTGTGTGAGGAAGGGGGGGGGTTGTCTTTGGGTGTGTTCAACAGTCAGTGTGTGAGTCAAAGAGTGTGATCACGGACACACACACACACACACAAACATCTATGAGATAATCAGTGAAGTAGTGATCACTCAAACTGAGGTATGTAGACATGAAGGCATGAATGGACAGGCTCCAGATTACACTGAGAATGCAAACACATTCCAACATTTCCCCACACAGACACACACTAAGACACACACTGTTTGTGTCTCACAGTGCTGGTATCTCCGCATGTACTAAGTGGTTCCCCAGACAGGCCAGCTTGCTCCTACAGGCCTGTGTGTGTGTCTGGAAGGTTCATAAGGAGGAAATGTGCTTCAGACAGACAATCACCCCCCAAAAAACGGTGTGTATTATATTTCATATTACAGCTCTTTAATATGTAGCCCCCTCTTTTTCAAGGGACCAAAGGTAATTGGACAATTTACTCAAAAGCTGTTTCATATACTGGTGTGGGCTATTCCTTCATTATTCTTTCATCAATTAAGCAGGGAAAAAGGTCTGAAAAAGGATTTGATTCCAGGTGTGGCATTCGCATTTGGAAGCTTTTGCTGCGAACCCACAACATGCAGTCAAAGGAGCTCTCAATGCAAGTGAAACAGGCCATCCCCTTAGGCTGCAAAAACAAATGATCAGAGAGATAGCAGAAACATTAGGAGTGGCCAAATCAACTGTTTGTTACATTCTGAGAAAAAAAGAGAACGCACTGGAGAGAGCTCTGCAAAATAAAAAAAGGCCTGGACGTCCACAGAAGACAACAGTGGTGGATGATCGTAGGATCCTTTCATGGTAAAGAAAAACCCAGTGGTACTGGGTCACAAGTGTTTATTGATGATGTGACAGAAGAAAGAAGCAGCAAGATTAATTCTGAAGTGTAAAGTGATATATTGTCTGCTCAGATTCAGCCAAATTCAGCAAAGTTGACTCCATGGATCAGAAACTCATTGATTATTTATACACAGACACTAATTGCAATTTAAAAAGCCACGGTGTGGAAAATTCAACTTAAATTTCCATTTTCACCTGTGTGTGTCACCTTGTGTGTCTGTAACAAGGCCAAAAATTCAAGGTTATGTAAACTTTTGATCAGGGCCATTTGGGTGATTTCTGTTATCACTGATTTAAAAAGGAGCCAAGAAACTGTGATCATATGATCACTATCCTTAAATAAAAGACCGTCTTTTGCATGATCAGTCACACACACGAGCCAGCTCAGAAAGCCCCGCCGGTGACAGACAAAAAAACAGTCTGACCTCCTGTTGACTGTCTGTTTCCACTATTAGTCAGCCTCATCCTCCTTTGCTGAAGTTATCTGGAACAAGCCGTGTCCAGGAGACCTCCATGGACAACAATCCAGGTGTTAATAGTGACTCTGACCCGGTCCAAAACATCAATCACATCTCCCATCCTCTCCAGTGACCCCCACCACTGGGCACTCACAGGGCTTGTGGAGACACAGACTGACTGAGGAATGTCAGGAGAAGTCATCAGGAGTGTGTGTGTGTGTGTGTGTGTGTGTGTGTGGTGGCAGAGGCATGTGCCAATGTGTTTCCAGATTCTGGTGCCGTGTTGCAGCCTGTGCTGCACACTCAGTATGGCCTACCTGGGATATCGATTAACCTCACTCAGTATGACCTACCTGGGATATCGATTAACCTCACTCAGTATGACCTACCTGGGATATCGATTAACCTCACTCAGTATGACCTACCTGGGATATCGATTAACCTCACTCAGTATGACCTACCTGGGATATCGATTAACCTCACTCAGTATGGCCTACCTGGGATATCGATTAACCTCACTCAGTATGACCTACCTGGGATATCGATTAACCTCACTCAGTATGACCTACCTGGGATATCGATTAACCTCACTCAGTATGACCTACCTGGGATATCGATTAACCTCACTCAGTATGACCTACCTGGGATATCGATTAACCTCACTCGGTATGGCCTACCTGGGATATCGATTAACCACACTCGGTATGACCTACCTGGGATATCGATTAACCACACTCGGTATGACCTACCTGGGATATCGATTAACCACACTCAGTATGGCCTACCTGGGATATCGATTAACCACACTCAGTATGACCTACCTGGGATATCGATTAACCTCACTCAGTATGGCCTACCTGGGATATCGATTAACCTCACTCAGTATGACCTACCTGGGATATCGATTAACCACACTCAGTATGGCCTACCTGGGATATCGATTAACCTCACTCAGTATGACCTACCTGGGATATCGATTAACCTCACTCAGTATGACCTACCTGGGATATCGATTAACCTCACTCAGTATGACCTACCTGGGATATCGATTAACCTCACTCAGTATGACCTACTTGGGATATCGATTAACCACACTCAGTATGACCTACCTGGGATATCGATTAACCTCACTCAGTATGACCTACTTGGGATATCGATTAACCACACTCAGTATGGCCTACCTGGGATATCGATTAACCACACTCAGTATGGCCTACCTGGGATATCGATTAACCTCACTCAGTATGACCTACCTGGGATATCGATTAACCTCACTCAGTATGACCTACCTGGGATATCGATTAACCTCTTGTAGACGTTGAGGAAAGCAGCCTCTGATTCCTTACTTCGCCTGCTGACAGCGTCGATCTGGAGGAAGAGATAGGGCTGATTAGACCACAGATGGAAAGAAGGGCAGGTCAAGAGGAGACAACAACGTATATATTCAAAGAACACCGAACCAATCACATCAGTCAATTGAAACAACAAAGGAAACCTGGGACAGAACTGATTTTAGAGCCTTGAGCCGGGAACTGAAACCAAGCAGACAAGGTAAAAAAAATGATCTTACTGTGCCTTTGAACAAGGCACTAAACCCAAATAGGTATTGTGACCCTCTGTAAAACAGCATCTGTTAATGACTAAAATATAAATGATTTTGGAGACATCAGGGACATACAGTATATAATGGATGAGTGTTACTGGGCTTATACACAACAAACCCAGACGTATGGAACTGCTATATATGATCCCCTGAAGGCAGGGGATCATGCTCTGCTTCAGCATGAATCCCTCCTGCATGTCGCTCATTGGAGCAGAGATGCTGGTCTTCTACCTGTCCCCTCGGGCCAATCTACCTGGGATATCGATTAACCTCACTCAGTACGGGAGTCACTACCCTTGTGCGGACTCTGGTAAGACCACATTTCCGCAGAGGAGGAGCTATGGTAATCTCAGTTATCTGGATTGTTCAAAGGGTCAGTGCTGACTGTGGATACGATCCCTATCAAAATGGCCTTGGTAAATGTGCACTTTAGAACAAAACGTTCATTTAAAATTATTTATTTTCATGCAATCTGGAGGGCAATCTAAGCCCTCTTTCTGAGCTCTCCTTCAGGGACAGTGACTTTTTTAGTTCGCTACATTTGGGCACATAATCACCCCAGTGCTAGGCAATTTTCTGATGCCTTCGTAGCTTCTCCGTTTACTAGCCTTACAGCTACAACCTCCTCCTCTCTGGGTACAGAAGAGCTAGTTACTCTGCTTAATACCACCGTGACAAACATTCTTGATACTGTTTCCCGACTCAAACTCAAGCGGCCCAAAGTCAAAGCTCTACCGTGGATTAATAGTAAGACTTGTGCCCTTTGACAATAGTGTTGGAAAGCAGAGAAAAAAATGGAAAAAAGAAAAGCTGCAAGTGTCCAATGAAATACAGAGAGAGGTTTGCATCCTACCAACATCTTGTCAAAGCATATAAAGCAAATAATTGTTCAGATATTATAGCTAAAAATGCAAAAGGACCCAGAATCTTGTTTAGTGCAATAAACACTGCACTAAACCATGTTACTGTACAACCTGATGTTACTTTTGAATTTTTTTTTTTGAGTTTCTTGATCAACAAGGTCTCCTTACGCTGTATTCACTCTTCCAGGCCTCTTAGAGGGTCAAATCAGTTCCTTGTAGCCATTCCACCATCTCAGATCAAAACAAAAGGTGATGGTGCCTTTTCAGGTGTGGCCCCTAGACTGTGGAATAAACAGCCCACTGTTATCAGGTCATCCACCACCACGAGACATTTAAGTCCCGTCTTTAACTTTCTTGTTTCTATTTCTTGTTGTATGTTTTGATAGACTGCATAACTTTGTACAGCACTTTGTTCAGCACTGGTTGTTTTTAAATGTGCTTTACGAAATAAAATGACTTGACTCCTTGTACTCCAATGTCTTTGTTACAATAAGAGTTCATCTCACACTTTCTGTGACGGTGCATGTTTCGGATATGACCTTCCCCAACTCATAAAAAACTACCGAAGTCAAGAGAAATGTTTACAAACTAAAAATTACAAAAATGAAATAAATAAGCCTTTGCTGCTAACAAAGCCAGGCGTCATTCAGTTTGAATTCCATCACTGAGTTACGATTACTCAGTTTCTTACCAGTTTTCTTTTTTTTACATATTTCATCAAATTACCCTCAATTTATATTTATATATTGTTATTACAGTAAAATAAATTTTAAATACATTTAAAAAAGAAATTTTTCTTATCATAATTTTTCATCTTATTCAGGGAAATAAACAAGTCAGCGCATAACGAGAAAGAAACCAGGCGTCGCAAGCTTCGAGGAACCAATTGGAAGAGTGGGTGTTCTATATGGGCAGACGTTCCCTGGGCGGAAACTTCCTTGACGCGGCCCACAGACAGACCCTTCTCACACTACCACCAGCGCCACTGATGGACTGGAAATGGTAACAACTTGAACGTGATGCTTCTGTGTGGCATCACCTCTTTTAACAATACTCTGTAAGCTTTTGGGAACTGAAGAGACCATTTGCTGTAGTTTTGAAAGTGAAATGTATTCCAATTTTTGCTTGATATAGGATTTCAGCTGCTCAACAGTTTGGGGTCTCCTTGCTGCTGTTATAATATATTTGGAAACAGGGTTGGTCAAAACCCCACTCTAACTGGCTTGGGTTTCTAAACGCCAATGGGAAAGTCTTCCCATCGGCTTAGCTGTGTCAGTGAATGATTGACAGCAGGCTCTAACTCCCACCCATTGTGGGGTTGAGGCCTTCATGTGCGGCTTTTGTTGTGGCTTCACCAAGCAGGCCCAAGCAATGTGTATGTGTGTGTATAACCAAACCCTCTTTGTATAGGGGTGTGTGTGTGTGTGTGTGTGTGTGTGTGTGGTGTCTCCTGCCTCCTGAGAGCTCCGTTCAGACTGTAGCCTGACTGCTGACTGTGCATTTCTCCACTGCTCTGGGAGCGTCAGCAGCCAGCCAGCCAGCCAGCCCTGGCATCGCCACTGAACTGGGCCAAAGCCAGCTAACTGGGTCATCCCTGGGTGGAGGAGGGGGGAGTACAGAGCCACTGTATGGACCGAAGCACCCTGCTAGTGTCAGTCAGCCACCATCCAGTGACTGAAAGCGCACACAGGCCGCACGCACGTGCACACATACCTCCCCCCGGCATGTCCGGTTTCCTTCCTGACCCATAGGGTGGCAGTGTTTGCTCAACCTCCCTAAGATGGGACTGGATTACTGCAAGTCAGCAACTCCGACCCATCGAAATAGAAAGTGTCCAGGGCTATTGTGTTTACGGACACCGCACAGGAGGCTCCAAAAACGACAGCCAATAGGAAGTGTATGTTGACCGTCTCCTGCCCAGACTCCGTTAGCGGTCTGGATTCATGCAGCGAGGCAGACAGTTGCCGCTGACCAAAAATGGCAGTGAGTTCCAGTCACTTCACCATCATTCGGGAAAAGAAAAATGAAACATTTCAAGGTCCCTCTTGGCCGCCTTTCATTCTCTCTCTTTGATTGTATTTGATTCTCCCTCTCTCGTTCTCTCCCCCTCCTCTCGCCCCCCCCCCCTCGTTCTCTCCCCCCCCTCTCATTCTCTCCCCCCCCTCTCATTCTCTCTCCCCCTCTCTCGTTCTCTCCCCCTCTCTCGTTCTCTCCCCCTCTCTCGTTCTCTCCCCCTCATTCGTTCTCTCCCCCTCATTCGTTCTCTCCCCCTCATTCGTTCTCTCTCCCTCATTCGTTCTCTCTGCCTCCCTCATTCGTTCTCTCTCCCTCCCCCCCCCCCCCGTTCTCCCCCCCCCCCCCCGTTCTCCCCCCCCTCTCGTTCTCTCCCCCTCCCTCATTCGTTCTCTCTCCCTCCCTCATTCGTTCTCTCTCCCTCCCTCATTCGTTCTCTCTCCCTCCCTCATTCGTTCTCTCTCCCTCCCTCATTCGTTCTCTCTCCCTCCCTCATTCGTTCTCTCTCCCTCCCTCACTCGTTCTCTCTCCCTCCCTCACTCGTTCTCTCTCCCTCCCTCACTCGTTCTCCCTCCCTCCCTCACTCGTTCTCCCTCCCTCCCTCACTCGTTCTCCCTCCCTCATTCGTTCTCTCTCCCTCATTCGTTCTCTCTCCCTCATTCGTTCTCTCTCCCTCATTCGTTCTCTCTCCCTCATTCGTTCTCTCTCTCATAGACGAAGCAATTAAAGTTCCCAGCTGACTAGGAAAACAGATCCGCCAGACATCTTGTCAGGAACAAAAGTCAATTGGTTTAAAAGGCTGTTTCCCTCTCCTGGTTTCTGAAGGGGAAGAGGGAAGTGGGACGGAGAGTGACGGGGGGATGCTAAGGTAACAGAAGGGATGCATGTGTGAGGGGCCTGCGTGACTGTGTGACCAGGGCTCAGTGCAGATTATCGGCCTCTCTCCGCTGCAGTCCAACATACTGATAGGGACGGACATCTGGCAACACCAGGCAACCTCAGACACACATACACACACACACACACACCAGCCGTGTGGACCTCAGGCACACATGTAAAAACACACACACAGACATGTGGATCTCAGACACACACACACCAGCCGTGTGGACCTCAGACACACACACACACGCCAGCCATGCGGACTTCAGACACTCAAGTGTAAAAACACACACACATACAGAAGAGGTTGAATCCTAGTATGTGTGAAGACCACAGCTGACCAGCTAACAGGTATATAATGACACCCTCTAATCAATCACCTGGACACTGAGGTGAGGGCACAACCTAAAAATAGACTGTGGTTGCTAGCCTAATGACGCTGGTGGAGCATAGATGAAACACAAGCAAGGCTTTGGCACTGGCTGGGGACCAGGGGACACTGGTGACCTGTCTGTCATAGGGGCAGTGGACACCATTGACCGGGGAGTATCGGGTGCCTGGCTTAACACAGTCATTAAAGAGCACCAAGGACTATCGGGATAAACCATCTAACTGTTTTAAATGTGCCAGCGAGAACAAGAGAGACGTGGACAGAGAGGGAAAAGTGAGTTGGGAGAGAGAGAGTGTTTCTTTTGGGGCTGGCTATGAGGGATTACGGGCTTTGCAGCTTTCTTTGCAGCAGGTCATTTGAGTATGGGAGGAGGGTGGTTGGGCACCACCGGATGACATCACCACCGTAGACATGGAGTGGGCACCACTATTGACATCACCAATGTCGACATGGATTGGGCACCACCAGTGACATCACCACTATCAACATGGATTGGGCACCACCGGATGACATCATCTCTATAAGACACTTCAGCAATCTCAACACTGTGCAATCTGCCAACCTTTCCCAGCCTTCTCGCTAGGCACCCAGTGCCATTACCACAAGACAAACGTCCAAAATTACACCGCAATTATGAAAAATCACTAGTGAATTACATGCATTTGTCCTGATCCTATGCCACTTTGTACAAATCTCTGTGCCACAGCAATCATGTCTCCTGAAGGTCTCTCTGTACAGCCAATCATGTCTCCTGAAGGTCTCTCTGTACAGCCAATCAAACAGATTTCTGTAGTGCATAGTTGCCTGACTAGGTTTAGTGGGGGTTGAATGTGTCACACTGATTCCTTGTGCCTTTAAATAAAAGAACAGCCTACAATGCTTACTAAACATTTACTCACATTTAAATCTCGTTCCCTGATTTATTTCCATGTCACTGCCACTGTGTGACTGAATGCAAGTTCTTCCCTTTTCATTTAGTGTGACAGTTTGTCATCAAGCTACAGTGGCTCAGGCAGGAACATGCATCTGGGATTGACTTAACGGTGTCTGGAAGAAGCAGAGATGGTCCGGGGAGAGTCTAGGAACACTCTGGTGGCGTCGCATGACATGCATGTGTCACACTTCATATTCCATACAAGGACTCTTTCCCTTGGCAATAGTAGGGACAGAACACCAAGGGAAGACAGGAAGGAACGTGCGCTAGCTGAGTTGACCTCAGCTCTTGGGGGGGGTAGGTACAGTAAAGGTCCACATTCTCCACAAAAGGGGGTGCCATTGAGCTGGCCTCTTAGTGGACTACCCATAGAAAAGAATGGATGCATTTAGTGGCCAAAGGGTTGTTTAAGCATGGACATCGCTATTGATGGCTTCTACCACTTTAATGTAGTCAACCTAGTGTGACTTCCAGCTGCATTGCCCCTAAATGCTGAGTCATCCTGACGACCCAGTTGGACTCAGATATCCGCCAATCCCAGCACCCAGAGTCCCCGACTGTTCCATGTATTTGATCTGTTCCAAAGCTGGCACACCTGATTGGACAGCTAATCATCTAACCCTTGACAGGGGAATCAGAAGTGCCTATTCAGGACTACAATGCCATTGGGAAATGTCTGGGGGTCTCTGGGGCGAGGGCTGAACGCTAAGACGCTATAATGACAGAGGATCTCAATGGGAAATGTACTGGGACGCGTCGTACTCGGTGTCTCCACATGGGCCTGTGGGCGCCGCGTGCTGAGCTCTGCTCCCCATTGTGTTCTCATTTCCTGACAGGAAAAGAAGTGCTCGCTCATTTCACAAATGAAAAAAGAGAAACAGCTCAAAGAGACGTGTCTGCCTGGCTCGGCCCCTCTCCCTCACCCTTGAGGCCTTCCAGAAGTCCTGGACAATCTCAGATTTTTCTAATGCACTGCACGTCATACTCTGCATTGTGTATAAGGAAGAGGCAGCAGAAACTGTGACCTTTTTATTTTCCATCTGAAATGTTTTTGGACTGTATCCTGTGTATTTGAGAATCAGCTACTTTCAATTGGGATTCCTTTTGACATTTGTTTTGGCCCCTTCTTAAGCAGTCAACACCGCTGCTTTCAGAAAAGAGGTTTCAAATATCTAGAGAAGCGTTAGGTCTCACCCAAATCAAATGAAATGCCAGGAGCTTTGTTAACAACAGGTGTCGACGAACAGTGGAATGCTTACTTACATCAGTACAGTGTTAGAGATCACCTGGCTGATAGTGGAAAAAAGCAAAATCCCCAAAGACCCATGAAAAGTTGGGACTTTGTAAAGGTCAGGGACTTTGTGTTATTCACTGAGAACTATGCGCCATGTGACAGGAAGAGGTGTTGGGAATGTTTAAACCTGGGCTGATTTAAACAGGGGCAATTACCTCTATCAATAATAGGCCTGAGGGCTCTCAGGAATCCCATGCACCAACCACAATGAACGCTAATGGGCCAGACAGAAGCTACGATACCATTCACCACTGACTGAGAGGTGCGCAGGGAGCTGTCTTTCCAGACCCTTTAACTTCATGAAAGTTACATGGCACTCCTTGCTGCTGAATTATAAAGAAATGCTTTTAGTCACTAAAGCAGTCTCTTTATTGGGAGGTGTTGGCGACAGCCATTTTGAGATGGTTGAGGGTGACAGACATTTGAAGCACATCTTTAAAAGTAGCTGGTGTTACTCCACCTCCTCCTCTTACTAAATCCCATGTGCACTCTTGTTTCTTATTGGGGATTTCCTGTCCAGTGGTCTATATATAGGCCCTCATAGCACAGCAGAGCCAGGCTGATAACAACCACTGACCAATTACTGAGTCACGGCACGCAGTAGCAACTAGAAGTTTTATTTAGCAGCCATTAAGAGGGAGGCCACATTCTTGGGCCTCTTAGTGAGAGAGTGGTCTTTGTTTTAGGGGATCCAGAGCACTTAACTAAATAATACTTTAAGAGGCGACAGGAATAGGAATATAATGAAGTAGTGGTGACTAATTATGGATGGGGATCTGTATCAGGCTGGGTGGAATGTGCCAATACATACAGTATGTGTTCGTGAAGCGTGGTAGAGAATGTAGGGAGACGCTGGGTTCGTCAAAAGTGAACAAAACCATTATTTGGTACAGCTTGATTCAAGACACAATCCCACGATTACAATGAACAGTGTGTGTTTCACTGAATTTCTTTAATAATCATTTGAACAGAGGAAAATTACCCTAACGATATACATTAACTTTAAAAAGGATTGTCCTTGTTTTCCCCTTTTCCAATCTTGCTAACAGAAAAAGACTGATACATTGTAATTCACAAATTGACAGGGGACAACATGAAATGGAACAATTAAATAGTTTGCATATGTCATTCCTGTTTGGCCTGGAGTTGTGTGTGTACCACATAATGAAACACACATTCTTTTGTTGCATAGACTGTTGTTTGGCTTAATAATATCAATAGCTGCACAATGTTGCACATCATAACAAAATTAAAAATGAATTGATAGAGAAAGCAGGCAAATGTGCAGTCGGCAAACCAAGGCAAGCCTCCTGAAACGAAGGAATCTTCCTTTTGGACGCTGCCACTTTTCGACAACTGAAGCTCCTCAGGCAAACATAAAAAGTGACTTGTTTGCCTGTCCGTTCGTCTAACTGATTTGTAGAATGTAAATGAAAGTGTCCTGTGACAAAAATACGAAATGTGAATTGACTACGCAAACTCAGTCTGTGCCCCAGTCAGTTGAGAAAGGAGGCAGTCAGGCAGCAGAGGCCCTCTGAGGAATCAGACTGGGCCTGTTTAGAGGCTCTCCATAAAGCCCTCACATCGCTAAGCCCTTATTTACTGCAGGAGTGGCACTCATGGTGGGGGAATTAAGAGCTGGCGCCAGAAACACAGCTTTCACTCCCACACCACTCCTCCCCCCTGTGCCTCAAGTCTCACAGCTCACATTATCATTAAAGTGGCCTAAATCAATGGTGAAGTTACCATACTTTCAGAGCGACACGAGGGGCGCTCTCTGGACAAAATGTTAAACAGGCAAGCCCGCTCTTCCCTGTGGCTGGCCGAGGCCGTCAGCCCTCATTGTCAGGGTCAGGGTTTAAACTCAGGCAAAGTGGGCATTGCGCCCCCACTACCCACCCTTCACCAGACTTGGGGGTTAAAGTGCTATTGCCAATAGCAGTCCGTCCCCGCTCCCACCCGCGAATCACCCCCTGGTCTGAACTGGCTCATTTTCCACACCCCCATGTTCATATTTCTGAGGCAATGACAGCACACTGTGTCAAACACAGACGCAGTACAAGAGACGAAAATCGGCAACACGTTTCCCCCAATAGGCAAGGAATTATTTAGGCCAATTGTATTCATTTTAGCAGATATCAAGAGGAACTTTGCATCAGATGATGTGACACGTTGCCACAAAGGGGGAGGTGGGGCTGGTGAGTTATGAAACGTAGAAAGGCCTATCTGCCTGGAGTTTAACACTGCAGCTCTGATCAAGAGCAGTTTGGCTGGAATCTTTTAAGGGGATGCAATTTAAACATGTCTGGGAGCTAGAGAGACTCATAAAAGGACACAAATAATGGACTCCCCTGGCGAGGGCTCAACAGGGGTAGGGAAGACTCCTCCAGCAACAGAACAGAAAGCCAGCCAGCAGCAGTCTGGCCAGGCAGAGACAGCACATGTCAGCTTTTATGGGGTGCGTCAGGGGGCCACTGTCTCCCAGCAAAAACAAAATGGCTGACCATCCCGAAAAAACCTACGTTGTACTGTAGGGCTCATCCTTAATGGATAAAGGAAAGCTAGCCATAAAACGTTCAAATGTTTTAAATGGCACTCACCTCTGCTTGGAAGCCCTTTAGCAACGGAGCTACCTGCTTTCGCAGATCCTGAAACACAAAAAGGGGGAAACCAATTAGCATCTCATAACAATGCTACCTCATAGGAAAGCAAAACATTTCTCATATGATGAAATTTGACACATCCTGTATTTTCATAGCCTTTAACACCTCAGTCATTGGCTTTTATCTCCACAGTACCGGGCAGAAACATCTTACAAACTAACCACATGTTTCGTTTGGAAAAGCCAAACCCCATTTTCACTACGTTCTCTCTTCGAGGCAAAATCCCTGTTGTCAAGTCTGATGGATGAGGCAGAGTGTTGCCTTTTGTTCACAGATACGGAGCACAGAAATACGTTAAACATATGAAAATGGGGATCCTGATTTGTCCAAACTCTCCCTGAGGGAAGGTTTGTTCTCTGGGAAAAGGAGGGTAGAAACAAACAACAGACGATCACCTTGAGCTACCCTTGAAAGAGAGCAAAGAGGACGCTTTGTGCTTAAAGGAAAAGCATGCAGACAGCATTCATTTGCACATAGCCTCCTCTCAGTTTCCCCTTTCCTCTCTCTTTCTCTCTGCCCCTCTCTCTCTTTCTCTCGCTCCCTCTCTCTTTCTCTCTGCCCCTCTCTCTCTTTCTCTCGCTCCCTCTCTCTTTCTCTCGCTCCCTCCCTCTTTCTCTCGCTCATCCCTCCCAGCCCCCCATATTTATGTCCTCTTTTCCCCGTTGCACGCGTTCTGCATGACTCAGTTGTTTCTGGTTAAATTACCATTCATGCAAAAACAGAGAAGTAGCAAAGCTAGGCCTACATGCAAATGTGGTCTCTGTTCATTAATTCACTTCTAAATGCACTGTAAGGTCCCCACAGCTGGCTATTTCTGTAGCGTTATGTGCCTGCTTAACTTGTGAAAAACTAGGTTGAGTCTTGAAACTGCGGTCCGCGGAGGATGAAAATAAAACAAAGTCACAAAAATAAGCCAATATACAAATGCTCCAATCAAAGCAAACCGCTCAGCTGTTCCGACCTTATTCAAGCAATGATGAATCTAATATTGAACAACCTGCAGTGGAGTGATGCCATTAAAGTATATGACAATGACCCTTTTCTTTTAAACAGAGCAGGCGTGTTTGATCATAAAATGAAATTAAATACACCCCTGAATAATTCACCGCTGGGCACAAAAAGGCCTCACGTGAGGTCTATTTACAGGAATGCTCAGGACACTCCCAAACAGACCACTGCAACTCAGCTACCAGCGATACTCGGTTCAAATCCCAGCACCAACAAGATGATCTGACCATTGGCCCCCTGTGCAAGGCATATAACTAAGGCTGTAACGGTAAATTCATTTGTAACCGTACTGTATGGTACAGGTGGCACTTTATGTTAAAACTTAAATAAAACCACATTAGGCTATTCTGTTTAAACTGGAGCCTGCGCGCACATCGTAGCGGAAATTATAATACCCGTTGGAGCTTTTCCATCTTCCCTTCTGGGAGCCGAACTGGAGAAGGAACAGCTGCAGTGGAGAGTCTCCAATTCAGCGGCATTTTGGCAATCCAGTGAACCACAGTGGTGTTTGACAGAGCATTGTGGATAAAACAGTATAAAACTGTATGTTGCCACTGCTCGATGAAAGCATCAGACGCGGTGGCGTCAAACCTTTGACACTAGTGGCGTGCAGCTCGCAAGCGATGTATTATATATTATATATTCTCCCTGATAACTGATTTTCAGTAACGGTGGACAATTTGTTTTGGCACTGTAAGGAAAATGTGCCGCGACCCACAAACAGCAGTACATGCGGTACTGTGGGTCAGGCGCACCGTCACACCGACACAGAACCGGGCACTGCACCAGGGCACTGCACCAGGGCACTGCACCAGGGCACTGCACCTGGGCACTGCACCTGGGCACTGCACGAGGGTTGCCAAACCATAATGTTGGATTCCTGACAGCAACCTCACTTCCCAAGACTGTCTCAGCTGGTATGGGCAAAAACTATTATCACACTAACACAGGGACCATGTCGCAGTCCTAAGGAGAAACATGTAGCAGGAAGCTGGCAGGTTGAGGTGTAGGTTGTGAACATTCATTCTCACACACACAGGTCAGTGGACAGAAGGCCAACCTGTCTCTTCACCAGATCAGTAAGAGGGCACCATGCTCTCAGAAACCTTCCCTTACTATTACCAAAATGGAACACCAACTCCCTCAACAAATGAACTCCTTAATCCACCCACACAGGGACATACCTGATTTTTACAGTACATGTAAGACGCACATGCCATTATCCTAACATTAACCTAACACTGTACATAAGCCTAAATCAGACCATACATGTGATAGAAATTACAGACAGTGTTGTCCAGCCAGGACGGCCACATCAATGCGAGCTCCCAATACTAAAAACAAACTCTTCTAATGGAAATAAAACACAAATATATAATCTATAAATGTTTCTTAAAACAGTAAGGGAAGGGAATGAGGAAATGCCAGGGATTATTGTAGAATAATCATGGAATCTACAAATAACATATTAAGGTAAAGCTCGCCGGCAACAGCAAAAATAAAAGCTCTGAAAGTTGGGAACCACACACCAATACATGTGTGTAAACAGTCACACAGGACACAGACGACAGCTCTCTGTAACAGGCGTGACCCGTAAAACAGTAGACCCTCTGTAACCTATTACGCTCACCGTGTCCCAGTTACATGTTCCATTACATGTATTTGAATAGGGGCAGTCAAGCCTAACTAGCCGGCTAGGCATTGCAACCATGTGAAATGAAGAGCTTTTAAAGTCCTACTGTGGCATCTCCTTCTCCCCTCTCGTCAGACTTCCCACTCTCGCTCCACTTTGATGATGCATGTAAGTAGCTGACTGGCTGATCGGCACACCAGCCTCCCTCCTGTCCCCCCCCCCAGCTAGGGGGCCTCCGTGTCATTCTAGGGCCGGGCCATGCCGTGACGAGCGAGGCTCGTTTTAGTGCAGACTTAGCTCTGGCGTGGTGGACTTCTCCAACTCCTTGGGAGGGAGCAGCTGGGCCTGCTGATCTCCCATCGGCGCTGGCTACTGTACAGATGACATTTATGTAAGCGCTGCACCAGAAGGGGCCACGTGAGAAAGAGGAAACATCGCTCAACATCTGGTTTCAACATAACACCCTTGCCCCGGCCAAGAGAACTCCCAAGTCTTTCTGGACTGAGTGAGTCAGTGAGTTTCTGGATCTCAACACGGATACACATGTGGAAAAGACACAAAGAGACAGTTGGGGAACCAATATGACATACAGAGATCCCACTGCATAAAAATCACCTCTCCGTTCTGTCAGGAAAACGCTTAAATGCTAGACATGGGATTTGTTTTTTGCATTTCAGCATTGTCACATGTAGTGAACGTATCGGCAGTAATAAATTAATGTTGGTCTTTCACAGAATTGCCTGCCCACCTGTGCTGCGTCTGGGTGTTGTTCGCCAATGGATTCCTAACCCCCTGCCCTACATTGTTATCCAAATGGAAAGACTGTTCTGTCTGTGGCTGGGGCAAGTGGACAGTGCAGAACTCATCGTAATTTCCCAGTTGCTAAAAATCAACACAAATCAATGAAATTCAATTTGGTTTATATGAGAAAACACGCATTTAATTGTGTATAAAATAATTTCACTGCAAATAACAAAACGTGCACACGCGTTTAAACTGGTGGAAAGCAAAAACTGGAGTTGAGTCTACAGGAGGGAGATTGGTTCTGAATGAAGCATAATCAACTATTTTCTACGAAGGCCAGTTTGAGGACAGCAGTTTCAGATAGATGGAGGACGCAGGTTCATGGACACTACATGGACATGTACTACACTTTTCCATTTAACAGGGACTGTTGTTAGTGGCAGAATTTCTTAAATAGTTGGGTCGACCAAAGCAGATAAGGCTAAAGGGCAGTTAACAGTGGCGGGGAAGGAGTGGAGGGACAGAGAAGAGAGATAAACGAGAGACAGACTGATGAGAGAGAGAGAGACAGGCGAGATAGAAGTGAGAGAGAGGTGAGAGACAGACAGGAGAGAGAGAGAGGTGAGAGAGACAGGAGAGAGAGAGACAGGAGAGAGAGGTGAGAGAAAGAACGATGAGAGACAGGACAGCGAGAGAGACAGGAGAGAGACAGACCGATGAGAGAAAGGACAGCGAGAGAGACAGGAGAGAGAGAAAAAGACACAAATCTCTTTATCTAGGAGCCCACAACACAACAAAAACTCTAACAGCAAGAAGTGCATTTAAAGGCACAACACCAAATCGTCCTCCACAGTAACTGAACACAAGAATCCCTGAATTCCCCAGATCCCCTTGAGCAGCTCAAGGTTCCTAACCGGTATATAGTAGACATACTCAACCCTCAGTCTAGCTGCCAGCGTCCCCTCACATGCCCAGAGAACCCAGGCCCAAAATAGGAGAGCACAAACTGCCAATTTAGCTGCCCCTGTCACAAAATCAAGCAAAATGACTACAGCTCATCAACTAAAACTTTACCTAAGTCCAAATATAAACAGATGAGAGAGAGACAAACTGAGAGAGAGAGACCGATGAGACACGGAGAGCAATGGACTGGGAGCACAATCAACGGCTGCCTGACACAAAACGAAGGACAGACATACCAACAAACCTGTTTTATTTAAATGTTATAATGTGTTTGTGTTTTCTTCTCAAAGTTGACATCATTAACTAGTTTAATGAAATAAGTTAATATTTTTTATTCTATATTTATACACATTGCAACATCATGCCGGTGCAGCAATTTGAATGGAATACATTGAGAGTGTGAGATGGAGTGGCAGAAAGGGAGAGTGTGTAAACAGCAGGGGCTCGGCTTCTCTCCCTTCATCCCGCCTCCTCTCTCCCCACCACCAGGGACACCCATGCTGGAAACCAGCCCAGAGCTTCAGGCAGGCAAGCCTGCAGCCCCCCCCCCCCCCCCCCCCCCACCTCACATCACATCACAGGGCATCCTCAGAGAGCTGCAGGGAGCAGCAGGAGAGAGAGACAGAGAAAGGGAGGATCAGGAGTATAAGAAGGGGAGAAGAGAGATACCTAAATGAGATCACAAGCGTTACTTCAGACAATGGAAGACATCTCCAGACCTTTCCACAGGGATCCATCCACTGGCTGAAATCATTTAACCAATTACGTCGTCAGCACAACGGCCACATGAACGCAGTTCCTTCTAGGCCCTTCTTTCGGCCAGTCACAGTCAGGGACATAGACAATGGCTTCTTTTCCCACTTAATTTCTTAAGTAAGCCTCTCTCTTGTAATGGCCCCGGACTGAGTGGCTCGGGTTTTCACGTGTTTGTGTGCATTGGACCTGCGCTGTCATTGTTCAATGAAATAAGCAGCACACAGTGAGACCCGGAGGGTGTAATATTCCGGCATACAAGCTCTCATCTCTGTCCACGCATCACTGCCCTCCACTATAGACAAAGGGCTTCAGCATTAGGTTACATCAGGAAGAGGACAGCGGAAGCATCTCAAGCACCCTTTAAGTATTTCAGGCTGGCATTGAGGTTTGCCAGGCTCTGGGTCTGGAGAGAGGACAGGAAACAGTCTTTTGAGAGAGCGAGAAATGTCCAGTGTGGTCGTCGAGGAGGGGTCTGCCCCCGTCTGTCCCCACCAAAGGGTTACCGCACGGACGCCCTCCTCCTCAGTCCTCCTTTTGACAATGGTTACTGTAGCACCAAGGAAGGAGTTGTGCCTTTCCCCCCGCGGTCCGCCACTGGGTCTGCGAGCCAGGCGGCTGCTTGCCAAGCCTCACGCTGGAGGTGGCCTGGCCTGGCCGAGGATAGGGGAGGCAGGGAGGCCAACCCCCGTGTCTGGCCTGTAGGACGCCTGGCTACAGGGGGAGGGAAGTCAGCAGTCAGGGGGAAAGGGGCTCATGACTCAGCCACTGAGCTGCACATCGCCATGAGACGGGGTCCCGCTGGCCCTGACATGACACAGGGCAAGAGTACAGACAAACAACGAAAGAGACAGAGAAAGAAACCAAGACATTGAGAGAATGAAATAGAAAGGGGGGGACTATAAAATAGTAAACAGCTTGGGCATCATTTAAATCTGAAACATCGGAGAGACAGACAGGGAGATATTTTTACCAGATTATCCAGAAGACCTAACCTCCACTATACACACAGACAGACAGACAGACACACACACACACACACACACACTGCATCTTTCATGCAGGGCCGTGAATGTAGGACGGTTGCATTGGTACACTGCCGAGAAATGATGGAGTGAATAATTCATGACTGACAAGGCTTTCTCCTCAGGCGGCATCGGACCTCCTCTGCTCTCCGGGCCGACGACTGGGTCCTCTCTCTCCTTCAGTGTCTTTGTTTTCCCCAGCCTCCTCTCACAATCTTTCTTTCACATTCATTTGGCCCATCCTGGGCTGTCTTTGATGAAGTCCTTGTGCTGGGCTAAGGTGCTCTATATGTTATGTAGGCTGTGTGGGAGGGGAAACTGGGGTCCTTACACAGTGACTGGGCTGCCGTTGTCACTGCCTGCATGCAAACCTCCCTGCTGCACTGTGTAACTGCTGAACCGAATGAATAGACAGTGAATGGACAACAAGGCGGAAATAGACTAGTATAAAAAAAAAATACTACAAGAATTTAACTTTCCAGTGACACCAACTTGCCCCGGGGATGAACATCAACATCAACATGCCCTCCAAAATTATCTGGACAATAAAAAAAATTTTAACTTTATTTTCTCAGCCAAAAAGGGTGTCACAGAAAGATTATTTATTTAAATGGTTAAGCAATATGTCACTTAGAATAATGTTCACCATTTAGATGTTATAGTGACATGTGAATTAGCTTACGTTAGTAACTAATTTAGCGACGTTAGGACCTCTGTTTAAATGCATAATGGCATGCCAGTGAGAATGAGCACCGCAGTTCTGTTTCAAGGTGTTTGCCGACAGGGAGTGGTTCTCCTTTGGGTAGGCCAAAACGTTTATGGGGCATGTTGCCAGTGGTGGCCAAAGACCCTCCCACTTGCTGCAGAACTGCTGTCTGAAGTAGAGTGAGGAGCGTAACATTAGTGTAGCCATAGCCTCTTAGACCATTTGAATCATGTCAAAATACGCTAAAAGAGATTGACATTATACCACACCATTCAACCACAATGGCTAGCTAGGAGGTAGCCAGTGGGAAAAGTTAACAGTGCCTACATGGGTTGGTGTGTTCAACCTCTGATTAGACCGCCGTGTTGAGTGGCTGAACAGTGGAAAATACCAGTAACAATAGTTGGTATCTATACTTATCTCTCTCTTTTCTTCAGTAAAGTGTTTAAGCACATGAGTTTTAATGGCTTTATTGACTCAATTATATTTATATAGCTCACTACTGGAAACTATTTTCTATCATGTGAAAAACATTGAACCACACTAGCCACACCTTCAACAACCATGTGAGGAGAGGTTTCTTGAAAATCAAACATCCAATAGAGAAATGAGTGCTGGTTTAGAAATACATACATTTCCAGCCCTTTAGGGAGACGTGACAAGATTTGCTGTGCGGATAATGTTTTGAAAAATACATATATTTTCATGACAATATAGACAGATGGATGTGTTCTACACAGGTATACTATCTACTAGCTTAATTGGCAACCTGGAGTACAGGAAATGGTTTTAAAAGTATTATGAAATGTGATTGTGTAATCCCCATCCCAGTCAGTGGAATACTATAGTGTCACCATGTTAAATCATGGTGAAAAAGGTTTACCTACTGATAGAACATAGGCTTTCAGTAAATTGACAAGAGTTTCATGATCTGTACTTCTGAGGGTGGATTATCCCTTTAGTGCCAAAGTCTCAGTCCTCAAAACTAACAACAAATAAAGATTGCAATAGTACATGCCTAGCTGAGCCACAGCAAAAGATATCTCCATTATCTGGCGGGCTCAGTGGGTTACAGAACGTTACAGGCAGTAATTGCATGCAAAGGATATTCAATCAAACCCAAAGCACAGCCTCAAACAAAAGCTGACAATCTATACTTCAACCTCATAGTAATTGTTTGATTTGAAATCTAACGGTTTAGAGTATAAGAAAAAATGCTTCACTGTCCTAATAATTACAGAAGGTTTGTAAGTGTTCTAAAATATAGCTGTACATTTATAGTGATCATTGGAAATAAAAAAAAAATAGAAGAATGCTTCAATACAATTTTTTTTAAATTAATTTCTGTTGGGATATTGTTTGATGCATAATTTGCATAACCAAATCAGCAGATCCGTTCATTAAAACTCCTGGTTACGTCTAGAAACATTGATAGATAACAGTATGGATTGTGTGCACTATGCCAGTGGAACATTTACAACATAACCATCTATAGATAACAGTATGGACTGTGTGCACTATGCCAGAGGAACATTTACAACATAACCATCTATAGATAACAGTATGGATTGTGTGCACTATGCCAGAGGAACATTTACAACATAACCATCTATAGATAACAGTATGGATTGTGTGCACTATGCCAGTGGAACATTTACAACATAACCATCTATAGAGAACAGTATGGATTGTGTGCACTATGCCAGTGGAACATTTACAACATAACCATCTGTATGAAGTATGAACTGAGCCAAATCAAGTATAACTAGCCTCCTGATAAAGATAGAAGAAAAGGTTCTTATGTACTGTAGCAGGGAAAATGACATGCAAATGCCTTTCCTTCCCCAGGTAACTGCCGATGGGTTGACATGATTCAATGATCTCAGACATATTCCTCCATGCAACCCATAATATTCCCCTTCACATTGGAGTCCCAGGGAGAACAGGACCATGTAAACAGGAAAAGGTCAGAGGTAGGGTTATGAAACTTTCTGTTCCTGCACTAATTTGTCTCCACTCCGTTGCACCTCTTCACATAACAGGCTAAAACAGCTGGTTCGCTCTCGGATGGGAAATGTAGCTGGTTAATTCACCGTCTTCATGGTTGGTGGGGATGGGCTGACCCCTGCTTGTCTCTCCCTGACGACTGGGTGCGCAGAGCCCATCCAACAAAGTCAGGAGACGTTAGCCTGCTTATTATTCCAGGGGGCCCTGGCCGGCCGGTGCCATGCGGCTAGGCTACACCTCGGCAGCACAAAGACAGAGCGTACAGGGGAAGCAGTGATGAATGAGAGGGGACACCAATGATAAGAGATGTGCCCCCCCCCCCCCCGCCGCCCTCCACTGCTACAGGAAATAGAACCGGGCCGTTTCTGGATGGGCGCCAATTATAGAGCTTGCCCCTGTCGACGACCCCTCCCCAACGAGACATTCTATAAAACCGTGTCTTAATACCAGACGTTTTACACACAACCTTGGTTGTCAGACACCTCACAAGTTATTTTACTAACGTGGTCTCGGGAATTAGACTCCTCACAGCCTAGCCTAGGTCTATTCTACCAACCCCCGGACAAACACGACATCCTTTACTTGTTTGTTCCACAAAAAACATCAGTCACATTATTAGCTGGGATCAGACAAACACTCTTCACAACACCAGAAGCCAGAGTGTTTTTTTTTTTTTTTTTTTACAAACACTGACCCAATAGCAGACACCTCACAAACACTATCCTGATACCAGACACTGTACAAACACCAGTACTCTAACCCCAGACACATACACGATAATCTCATAAATACTGTTCCAATAAGACAACGGACTTCTGACACCTAACTGGTATCCAATACATTATCCCTACAGCCAACACTAATTCTACAGCTCAAAATCCCATTCTGTTCCAGGGCTTCCGGATCTACAGACCAGAATGGAGCCAAGTTCATTTTAAGAACGTGAGTACTGGGAAGACAGCCTAAAGGGCCGTTTCTTTGTGGTGTGCCAGTAACACACCAACAGACAAACAACACATCTCACTCCCAGACACAGACTCAATCAGTTTATCATTAAAAGGAAAGGAAAAACTCCTCCACTGGTCTACAGACACCACCACTGTTGTCCATCTGGAGAAGGTCAGATCCACTCACAATTAAGGGCCAGGCTTTTTGACCTCCCCTCATTGACCTCCTGTCAAAGGCCAACAACCATTAGGGGCAGATGGGGGAGGAGCCTGACGTGGGAAACCAAGATATTACACTTTCTTTTGACCAAACGTTGCCCTTTCTCCAACTGATTTGGACAACACGATACCACAGAGCCAGAAACATGGACAGTTCAAGGAAACTGATAGGTAACCAACATGGGTGGGGGTGGGGTAGTCCCAGGGTCAAGTGGAATGGGGGAGGCAGTAGGAACCAGCCAGACACCCCCCCCCCCCCCACCCCACCTCATTCTGCCCTAGACGCTTGTCTGGGAATGAGGTCACGACTCTCCCATAGTCCCCAACACAAAGGGCTGCCCTGTCAGTCCCCAGACCAGCCAGCCAGCCAGCCAGCCAGCCAGCGTCTTCTCCCTACCGACACTGTGCCGAGCCACCATCCAACTCCAACGCTCCAGACATAACAATCGATCACCGCCGCTCCCAATGAAGAGCCAATCAGCGTTATCCTCCGCCGCCCCCCGCGGCACAAAACAAAACAAACACTGTCCAATTGTCAACAGTGCATTTTTGAATGGCCGCGTCGATCTGATACAGGAGTAAACCCAGAGGTCCTCCGGGACCACAGTGGAATTCCAACTGAAACCAGACAGGGCATGGAATCGTGTGCCGTTTGTGTTTGGTCTGCGGTGAATAAAGACAGGATATTCCATTTCCAGTAAACAAAAGTGAAGGATGGCAAGAGGGGAAAATGGAGGGAAAAAGGGAACTTTTCTGTTGCAATTAGTTCTGATGAGCAGGTCTGCTTGGCAGCCCGCTATTGAGGGCCTATTTTTAGCCACGGCTTCAGGAGAAAACCTGCGACGCAGCCATGCACATCAGACCAAGGGGAAGAGGATAAAACGTGTGCCGTCCGCCGCTACGGAGTGGTGTGTGTGTCTGTCAGTGCAGTCGACACCTTGTTACATGGAGGGCGTGCACGTAACCCGCGCGGATACTCCCTCTGCACCTTTTATTGTCTCTCCTTCTCCCAGACATGTCCCACTCTACTCCGCAAAACAGCGCACCAAAAACCTTCTCCCATTCTACGTCGCAGCTGTTAATGCGGAGATCGCGGGGTGACTGAAATTCCTCAACTGTCATGAAAAAATCCTGCTATAATGTTCAGTTGACACACACACACACACACACCATATTTACTTATCAATGACTGCTGAGTTTTCAGGGCCAAGTGTCAGAGAGGGGAACATATGGCAACGATGCGTGTGAGGAACCAACTTCAGAATTGAAAGCAAAGAGAGGGGGGGTCTGCACAATCAAGAGGAGAGATGCATAATTGTTAGCAGTCACTTCAAAAGGTTACCCAGTGGAAACAGGCCCCAGTCCTCATGAAATCTTCAAAAGCCATTTAATTCTGTGTGATGATCATCGGCTGCCCTGTAATTCTGTCAGGCGGCAGCACAGGCAGCCATTACGCGATGGCAGACACCAACATTACCTCAGCCTAAACATAAATAACCAGCCATAGTCATCTCACTGAGGACAGTCATTCTACAGTCCTGCTAGACAAAGAGGAAGAGTGGGTACATGCATAGGAGGAGTAGAAGGAGCTCTGAGATGTGCTGAAAAAAAATTCTGAGCAGACAGTGGAGTATGGGGGACATTTACTGAGAAACTAACATGGACCACCTCTGAAATATTTAGGGACAGAGAGCGCAATGACTGCAGAAGGAGAAAACACACACAACTACAGATATGGACCTAAAAAGAGACATGTTTCCACCTAAGTGATTGGGGCATTCACAGAGGCATGGCGTAACAGAAGCGGTGAGACAGGTGCCATGTTTTTGCGGGCTGAAAGCCTGCTCCAGGAAAGGAAGCCATTTTAGGGTATCCTGTATAAACAGCAGGGAGAAAGCTACTGTGGGGATATAATTAGAGCAAAGAGTGTAACCTGATGGCAAAAACACAAAGCTAACACAACCACAGTACCATAACTGTTTTCCGCTGTGACCTAGGCCTTACAGAGGCTGAAGGGGTGTCTTAATGGGTGGGCCTCTATCTGCCCTTACATAGAAAATACTATGTTCACCAAAACATGCAACCACACCCCCAGACACGCATAACCACTCCCCCCCAGACACGCATAACCACACCCCCCCCAGACACGCATAACCACACCCCCCCAGACATGCATAACCACACCCCCCCAGACACGCATAACCACACCCCCCCAGACACGCATAACCACACTCCCCCTAGACACGCATAACCACACCCCCCCAGACACGCATAACCACACCCCCCCTAGACACGCATAACCACACCCCCCCAGACACGCATAACCACACCCCCCCAGACACGCATAACCACACCCCCCCAGACACGCATAACCACACCCCCCCAGACACGCATAACCACACCCCCCCAGACACGCATAACCACACACCCCCTAGACACGCATAACCACACACCCCCTAGACACGCATAACCACACACCCCCTAGACACGCATAACCACACACCCCCTAGACACGCATAACCACACACCCCCTAGACACGCATAACCACACACCCCCTAGACACGCATAACCACACACCCCCAGACCCGCATAACCACATCCGCAGACATGCATAACCACACCCCCAGACATGCATAACCACACCCCCAGACATGCATAACCACACCCCCAGACACGCATAACCACACCCCCCCATACATGCATAACCACACACCCCCATACACGCATAAACACAAACCCCCCCCAGACACGCATAAAAACACAACCCCAGACACGCATAAAAACACACCCCCTAGATACGCATAACCACACACCTCCTAGATACGCATAACCACACACCTCCTAGATACGCATAACCCCACACCCCCAGACACACAACCATGCATAACTTCACACCCAGACAAGCATAACCCCACACCCAGACAAGCATAACCCCACACCCAGACAAGCATAACCCCATACCCAGACAAGCATAACCCCATACCCAGACAAGCATAACCCCATACCCAGACAAGCATAACCCCACACCCAGACAAGCATAACCCCACACCCAGACAAGCATAACCCCACACCCAGACAAGCATAACCACACACACTCATAACCATAAAAACCTAGACGCAACCATGCATTAAAGTAGCAGAGCACCAGCTCACAACAGGATCTCCAACCAACAGTGAAGGTTAAATCAGCCCAATGCCAAGAACATACATACATACATATACAGACACAGACACACACACGTGTATATATACACACACACACACACACACACACACACATACTGTATAGACTAGTGCTAGAACTACCCTGGAAAAACCATCTGTTTCTCCATACTGCCATTCTCAGAGGGCGAATTATGGCCGGCACTCAACATAAAACATCAATTTGAGTAATCAGCTATTCATAATTTCAAATCAGTATCGGGTACTTGGCAATGCCGGCAGGCAGCGTGACAAACGGATTCTAGACTATCGCTCGGGTCGTAGCAACTGGGGGGACAGAGGAAAATAAACAACCTGTTTAATGTTTAATTGACAACAACATTTGTTGGGCAGGGAAAACCACAAAAGCCTAAAGTCCAATCCAGTTATGGGAATATGCCTTTGACGACATTGAAAGCCTAGAACAGTTTTTCTATTTCTTGGCAGGCTTCACTGGGGGCAATTATAAAAGTCGATGTCAAACTTTAACAAAGGAAAAAGGCTGCGGTAAACATTGTCTGTGAAAATAGTAAGCTGGTAAGTAAGTCTACCTTGCTACATTTGGTTAGAAAACACTCAGCAATTAGTTCATTAGGGAACACATCTAGTTTGCTGCAACAGCCCATCGTGACAAGGACCCATGACTTGTGTGCACCAAGACTCCATCTACACATTACGGTTGTATGACGCAACTGGACTGTTTTCTGCCTGCCTATTCACTTGCACGATTCTTGACATTCTCATAAATTACCAGTTTTTGCAATTACATAGGACTGCCACTGACTGGATGTTTTTTGTACCATTTTCAGTAAACCCTAAATCCAACACATTGAGACATATCAACACCCGATTAATGAGTAGGTTGCCAAACAATTCTGAAGGGACATGACATTTGCACATATTCCAGGGCAAACTATCATAACAAAAATTTCACAAGTATCAGTGGTATCAGCTACTAGCCAATCAATGCAGAAATGACATGATTACCCAAACACTGTGTAGCCATTATTTGCTTAAAAAGGCAAACCTAACAGACTACTGCCATTACGACCATTTATTTCCAGCAGTGTTGTCCCGTCGGTCTGTGTGGAGTGTATTCACTAGTGACAACCGTCTTTCCCCCAAAACCATCTCGAAGCCACAAAGTAGACAAACTGTGAGAAGTACATTATGAGTAAGCATACAATTTCTGAAATATTAGTGCAGTCCAACAATTAAATAATGGCAATTTTAGAAACTGTTCTAACATGGCCCTAAAATAACTGTGTTTAAAAGCAATGCATTGTGTGGAAGACATACTGTGTTTTATTGTAAACTATGGACAGTGCAACACACATACACACATCATAAATACATGTGTGTATATTCGTGTGTGTATACACAAACTAAGGCTGCACAATATATCGTTTCAGCAACGACATTGCGATGTACGCATATGCGATTTAGTAATCGTGCGATCAGTCTACAATTTTTATTTTATTTTTATGGAAAACTAGCATTATATCTGTCTGATATAACGTAATTTACTCAGATTTATTTGTTATTGGATACACAGTTAATTAGAATTATTAGAAATGTACAAAACGACAGAGAAACATCACAGATTCAATAACATTGCACGTCGCCAAAGACATGGTACCAATTAACACGGTTACCAAAGAGGGTTTTAAAAACATGATCCGTTTGCTTGACAAGCGGGATGTAATGCCATCACGCAACTCTTTTTCTCAAGTTGCCATCCCAGAGTTGTACGAGAAACGCAAGGCACAAGTTGAAACAGAGCTGTCACAAGTGGAATATTGTACAGCAACAACAGACTTGTGGTCCAGCCGGACAATGGAGCCCTACATAAGTCTGACCGTACACTTTATTAATGACTTCCACCTGAAAAGTCACTGTTTGCAAACTGCATTTTACAGACTGTCAGGTTGATAGGCAAAGCTCTTTCTGAAGACATCCTCTGTTTTTTCATATCACAATATATATTGCAGAAAAACAAAATATCGCAATGTCAGTTATTTCCAATATCGTGCAACCCTAACACAAACATATAATAATTTTGTATGTGCAATAATTTGGCATTATTGACAGAATCTGTGAGTTCTGCTGAAAGAGCATTTGGCCGGATTGAGAACCATGCTGTAGCAGTGGCCCAGACACATTTATATCCATTATTGTTTTTTGTGTGAATTTTCAGCAGCAGTAGTAACAGAACAACCCTAAAACAGGCACATTCCTCACTTGCAGAAAAGACAGGCTTATTAGAACATCCAACAGATTTTAGTTTTTTTTAAATCTATGAATAATTAATTCAGAAAAGTATATAAAACCTTTTCATTACATCATGTATATTTACATTCCTCTAATGTTACCTGGTACAGTGAATATCAAAGATCTTTGAAAATTCAGATTCTGTACATGTACAGGCTAAAATCCCCTTTAACAGGATCTTTTAAGCAAAAATATATACTTGAAAAACAAACTGAGAATTTATAATAGCAATACCTTCTATAGAGATGCCTAACTGTAGAGATCATATTAATTATAATTTATTAAATTTGTAGAGCGCTTTTCATTATTTTGAATAATCTCTAAATAAAATATTAAGAAAAAATAAACATGTAAGGACAAGAAAAGCACAGTAATTGACAAGAAGACTTCCTATATAATATGTCTTTAGGCCTGTTTTAAGTGAGCCCAGAGTATATAGAGAGGCATGCTACAGAGATGCCTGTTACAGAGCCATGAGGAACACACAAACAATCCAGAGTTTCCTTCATCCATGCTATAAACACACCCTTGTATCAACCTACCAGTGCTGGATTTTGGCAACGCAACTAAAGCCTTTGCCAACAGTCAACTTAAGAAAATGTATATAGTTTTCCACAACACCATCCATTTTTATACGAGTGCCCAATACAATATTCATCATTGTGATCTTTAAGCCAATTAACAGGCCACTGCTGTAAATGCAATAGCAAACGTACTGGTAACAAATTATTTATTCCCTACTAGGCAAAGCCCTTTAAGTCAGCTCGTCCATTAAGATCTCACCACCCAATAGAAATCTGCACTCCAACATACCTGGTTATTATATTGTTCATTCATAAAGTCAATACATCCTATGGCCGTTATTCCTTTCGGTTCTCCACAGCCGTTAACTGGAATGGACTGCAAAAAACTAAAATTTGACAATCTCATCACTCCTTAATGCTTTGAAAAAATAAATGCCTAAGCTAATATCTGCTCACTTTTGCTAAGCACTTTATTCCATCTGTAAATAAGTATAATCACACACCGTAATTTCTGTGTAATTTATTGATCTGACCTTTGGGATTACTTTGTTTTGCGCTGTTATGCCTTTGGCCAAGCCATCATTGTTAATAAGAATTGGGTCAGGAATCAGCTTACCAGATAAAATAATAGCAAATTAATAAAAAAAATACATTAAACATTTTTATTTTTTATCTTTCTGTCAGGAACTGGGCACTCTGCACATATTACAACTATAGTAAGTCTTATCTACAAGTCAGAGCTGTAGGTTAGGTGGGCAAGACAGAAGCCATTTCTCACAAAATAAAAAAATCTAATAAAGAAATGTCCCATTCAAATCTACATGAAGTTTGCAAAAAGACACATTCCATCTCCCAAAAACATATTGGAAATGTGTAATTGCATAATGAGACCATGGTAGAACTTTTTGGCCTTAAATCCAAAAGAAGTTTGGCACAAAGCCAACAAGGCTCATCACCTAAAGTACATGCAAACTACTGTCCAGGTGATAGCAGCTGGATGCTAGGGAGGCACTTCAGTACAAGGGCTCTGGTCAGGATAGAGGAGATAATGTACAGTTCCAAATATCAAGATATTTTGGCACAAACCCTGTTGACTTCGGCCAAAACGTTCCAGTTATAGAAAGATTTCAATGTTCAATATGACAATGATGTGAATCACACAGCCAAATCAAACAATGAATGGCTTGTACATGACAGATCAATGTCCGGTAATGGCCCACTCAGAGCCCAGACCAATCCCATCGAAAATGTACTAATCTAGAGGTCTGTGGATATGCGTCCACCTGCAATTTGACTGAACTCTTCAAAGAAGAGTCAGGAAAGAGATTGTAAAATCTGGGGTATCCACATGCACTGCATACCGACATTATTATTACCAGGTATATTGATATTTGTTATTTTGCAATGTACAGCATACTGGCATCTTGATCTATTTTCTTGAACGGGGTGGTTTACCAAATGAACAGGCCACAGAGCGTAGTGAAGTAGAACTGAAGCAATAGCTTTCCACCATGGTAACAAGCAGCAAAAACACAGTCATATTTTAAGAGCAAGAGCACACATTGACTTGTGATGTTTTCAAACTATCCAAGCCATAAAAAGTCCCATTGCTGGTGGACACTGCATTAAATCTTTCACCTCCACCTCAGAGAGCTCCTTATTCACATTTTAGGGGTGGGATTAGACTTCAAGGGCCTCATGTATGTCCCTGGGTACCAGAAGTTAGACCACTGGTTGCCAAGCTCTTTCAGCCGAGGTTAAATGTATGGCCTCGAGGTCAGGAGGGGGGCCAGGTGCAGCCAGGGCTTATTCTTGGCAGGGTGGACTGACCTTGTGTGTATCTTGGGAGAAAATGAGCAAGAGTGTGTGCATACACCTACGTGTGTACGCTCGTGTTTTAACCCCCCCCCTTCATCACCCCTACTTCCTTAAGTTCACCAGTAACTTCAGAGCGTTACAGCACCACGGGACCTGCCTAATAGATGAGCCAGTGAGAACTGATCAGTGTCGCTCTTGCCCCGTTGGTACTTTGACCCACAAAGCGTTTTCTTTGTTTATCGCCAAAGTAAATGGTCAAGATTGTGTCCTGAAAGTAGAGTTATTCTAGTAATCCTGGTACTCTGAACAGAACAAAACGAGACATCACAACATGGGATACACTTCCAAATATCACTGTAAAACCACACCTTCTTCTGTCAGTCACTCCCCAGTGACTATGTTATATAATGAATAAATTACCCTGCAGCGAAAGACATCTTCATGGATTTATGAATTTCATGGATTTTATAAGGATCCCCCGTTAGCTACTGCCAAGAGAAGCAGCTACTCATCCTGCCAATCAGAATACCAATCTCTCCTTCAGAGAACCAGAGATAGGAATGCAATATTTATATCTAATTTCCTTTGATGGTAAAATAATAAGTACACTTCTATCTTTTATTTCCCCTTTTAACAGAGCTAACAATGTAGGTTTCAGTGTCTTACCCTTTTTTTGATACATTTTTCCTCACACAGTAGAACTGTTTCAACTGTGAGATGATTAAGGGATTTCTTGCATGTACTATATTCCTATAGGATTAAGATCTGGGCTTTTGAGGCTTATGGAATGGCCAAGTAATTTCTTATGTATGAACCATTCTGTAGTAGACTGCAAAGTTATTTGGATAATTGTCCTGTTAGATTCAATTGCAGTTTAGCTTCAGCTTTCTCCTCAATTAGATTATATATTATGTGGAATTCATGATGGCAAGTTGAAGCAAAGCAGGCCCAAACCATGCTTAACAGCTTGCATAGGGTTCTTTTGTTCAAAGGCAGTGTATTATTTTCACTAAACACACCTGGCATTGCGTCCTAACAACTCCATCTTTGAAGACAAACAGTCTGGTCAACAGAGTAGAGCTAACTAGAGTTACATCAGCTAGCCAGCTATGTGAACTTCATACAAGAAGCTGACTGAGCAGCTAATCAAGTTCATGGTAATCCAAAAGGCAAAATGTTATGCTCTACAAGACATATCGGTTATGGGACGTGCATTGCGGAACAACATTCTCGTAAAACAACATGGAATTAAGAACAGTAAACAAACGTAGACAAAAAAGTTGCCAAAAAAAGTATTTAGATTTCTGACTTCTAGTTCGGCACTATTACTCAAACCATTTGGGAAAGGATGCCCTGATCTGACAGACGTGACCATTCCGGGTACCAGAGCCACAGATTAAATCTTTGTTCATTTTGGTACAAGACTGAAATAAAAGTTTCCAAGGGTTAGGCTTTTCTCCATGTGACACCAGTACTCTAACCCCAGACAGCCAGTCTGTCCATGGACCAGGTGAAGGCCTCTACATGCTCAAAGGCTATTTAGGCAGGGTAGCATGTGCTCTTGAAACAATGGCTGGATAGTTGAAGAGCTCCAGAAAACTGGACAAAAAATATTTATTAAAATATATTAATCTGTATTTTATCTTAACAGTGAAAAGCACTTTTGTTTAAAAAAAATATTAAAATGCCTGGCAGGGGCAGCTATAAATTACAATTCGCAAAGAATTCACGGCTGTCCAAGATTAGCAAGAAAATGGACACGGCTAACAAGCCAGGTAGAGCATCCACAAATCTAGAACCTCACCTATGCCTCAAGAAAAGCCTGAATCTTCAGGGCATAGATTTTTCTGGACCCTGATGTAAAGATGTTTCTGTGTACCTCAGTACAGTTCACTTTCTAATCCTCTTTCACACACTGTGCTCCAATTCAATGCATCGGTTATCACTGCTATGTAGAACAGAGGCAATCAATTAATCAATCAATCAAATGTATTTTATGAAGCCCTTTTTACATCAGCAGTTGTCACAGTGCTTTTACAAAACACCCAGCCTGAAACCCCAAGGAGCAAGCAACAACAGGGTTGATGCACAGTGGCTAGGAACTAAGAAGGCCTGAAACCTAGCGAAGAACCAGGCTCAGAGGGGTGACCAGTCCTCTTCTGGCTGTGCCGGGTGAACGTTTTAAGAGCCCAAATTGTAGTAATTAATGAATGCATGTGGGTTCGGGAGGAGGAATGGTCACCGGAGTGGCAGCTAGAATCGGCACTCACTCCTAGTAGAAAGCACCTCCTGCCCACATCTTGACTGTATTCCCTGTGCATGGAACCCATTCTACATTGGCCTTGTTTGCGGCAGGCCCAGTGGAACCACTGCTACTGCTGTTGCCTCTCATCTCCAGGTCTTGCTGACTTGGTGCCAGGGTGTTCTTCCAAGTATCACCAGGCCTGAAGTTTGCAACAGAGTTGCTTTCTGACTCACTGCTTCACTCTGAAATACTACACCAGTACAGGCAATTTGGAACTGTCAACCCTTGATTGCAGAAGGGGGCTGGAGCCTTTTACAAGAGAGAAATCAAACTGGCCATCCAACTCACCGTTTTGACTCTGTTTCTGCGCGCAGGCTTCAAATGACCAGTGAACAAAATATTCCCCTCCTGCATAGGGGACTGAAGCTGCCATGTCTGAGGTCCAAAATGTCTTATTCAATGGTTAGAGAGGACTAGTGAAATACCATTTCAAAGGTTAGAGAGGACTAGTGAAATACCATTTCAATGGTTAGAGAGGATTAATGAAATACCATTTCAAAGGTTAGAGAGGACTAGTGAAATACCATTTCAAAGGTTAGAGAGGACAAGTGAAATACCATTTCAATGGTTAGAGAGGACTAGTGAAATACCATTTCAAAGGTTAGAGAGGACTAGTGAAATACCATTTCAATGGTTAGAGAGGACTAGTGAAATACCATTTCAATGGTTAGAGAGGACTAGTGAAATACCATTTCAAAGGTTAGAGAGGACTTGTAAAATACAATTTCAAAGGTTAGAGAGGACTTGTAAAATACAATTTCAAAGGTTAGAGAGGACTAGTGAAATACCATTGCTAGAAATCTAACAAGACACGGCCGCGTAGGGTGTTTTGCAACTAAGAATGGCATTTATTTTAAGATTTCTCATGGTCGAAGTGTGTACTTTGCTACCTGACTTAAACTTTGAGGGAGTCTCACTTCGAGGGTGTAGTCTTCACAAAAGCCTTCACAAGGAAATTTGTCAACTGGCTATCCTGCAATGTGCTGGGTGATAGGAAACACTGTTGAGACAATTCTAATGTCTTTATTAAAAAGCCATATTTACCCACCACTAGTGTGTCCCAGCAATCAGCAAAAAACAAAAGGTCAGAATAATTGCTACAAAACATTCCCCAATTTATTTTTAGTTTAGGAAGCAGGCTCAATCAACCAGTGACATCATTTGTCGAAATTTCCTGGCACAAAATTCCAAAAATACTGCTGGTGCATAATTATCTCTGAATCACCTCCAAGTACTCAATTATTTAGGTAAACTGAAGAAAAAAAAAAACAGAAGATGTTACAGTGGATTTTCCCTTAAATAAGAATAAATACCTCCCTTTGTCAATAGGGAATATACCCCACAGCCTAGTAGCTCTGTGGTCTATGCTATGTTAGTGGAGACTTCCATACTACTGAAACGTGAGCCTTAAAGGCAGCAAAGCATAAGAAAGCGCCTGGTTTGCCGGAAAACCCTAATATAAAAAAACAGAGCACGTCACTGAGCCAAAGGCAGCCTGTAAAACCCCAGCACCAGGGATTGGTGCAAATGCCTGTATTGCGAGTTTACGCACTAGCGAGAGAGGGAAAACAGCTGTATCATAGATTAAACATTTTCCCCAGGTCAAAAAACAGGATGTGTTGGATCCTTTATTATTTTGTGTGTGTACCAACCAGGCAGAGAATGACTGTCTGGGTGGGCAGAGTGCTTGTGAACAATAGGAGCCCTTTGCTCACAGTCACCTCTAATAGTAGAGTGGTTTAGTGGGGCAGGTGGCTCAAATGGACAGGGGAAGGCATAGCTCACCCATATCTCTTTGTTGTGTGCTGCCTGGCTGGTTTCCAAGCAGTACATGAGGATGAAGTTCGTTCCAATGTCAAACTGTAACCGCAAAGTCGAGCAGAAGCAGCCATAACTCTGTAGGCACAAATCTGATAATCAAGTGTGAGCTTAAACAATACTTCAGCCGTGATTCAATGCAAACCTGCCAGCTCACTGGTAACAACCTTGTGGGCTAAGAGCATAGCAATAGTTAGCCTAGTGTTGGAACATTGGTTGTGATACATGTATCGTGTTGATGATAGAGGACTGAACCTTCAGTTTTCCTGTAAATAATATAAATTAGCTCCTAGCAGACTTATGACGACTAACAAAGAGCATGCCCCCCAACTCATCAACCGGGTGCTGTAGAGAGCGTCAAAAACAACAAGTTCCTTGGCAAATTCGGCATGTTTCTGGAGGACCTTCACAATTTACTGTGCACTGCTGACAGCATATTCTTAGGTTGAATCCCAACCTAGAATAACAACCGTTCCACCTATGGTCATATGGCCCTTCAGGAGATGGCAATGTTTTGGGGACACGTTGCCTGCCTTCCAAGCCATTTTACTCAATTCTGCAAAAAGGCCAAGAAGTCCACCATGGCTGCTGGTGCTGCTAATATTTAACAGACAGACAGAAGAGAAGCAGCACTACCAAGACAGAAGAACTGAAAAAGCTTCTGGCCCCAGGCCATCAGACTGTTAAACAACCAGATTTGCACGGTAGAACCCTAAGGTGCACACACAAATTCACACTACACACTACACACTACACACTACACACTACACACACACACACACACACACACACACACACACACACACACACACACACACACACACACACACACACACACACACACACACACACACACACACACAACAAGCAGACACTCACTTATCAACACAAAGGCATATCCCATTCCATGAAAAGGTCTTGACAAAGAGACAACCTGGAGAACTCTCCAAAAATGTTTGCGGGGAGGTTCCACTAAAATTGGCAAGACAACAATGAGAGACAGAGAGGGAGGGAGGCGGGGGGTTGGGGGGGGGGGTGGATAGGAGGCTCTCACACTCCTCTCTCCCCAATGTCACCGCTGTGAGGAGGAGGAGACCTAATAAGCGGGAGGAAGCCAAGGCCAGAACTAGAGCCTGCACTCCATTAGAGGCGCTGTTAAGGCGCAGAACAAACACAGAGTAAACACATTAACGTCACTCTTCACATCTATGGATGGCTGCATTCACAGACACTGACTCATCAGGCCAGTAATGAGAAACGAAAGAGGCTTGGCCAGGGCTGGCAACCCAGCCCCCTGCGCGCGCACACACACACATTAACAGACGTGGACAAATTCTCACATTCTCCAAAAACACCACCCACATAAACATATGAAGAAAGGCAGATGTAGTCTTGACACAAGGATTACGTGCATCACACACATGCAGGTAAACAAATGAACACACACTAGGCTACCAGAAATAAGTTCTCTAACCTACTTTTGGAACCTGCTCGGCTGGGGTTTAGAATAGAAACCTAGTTTGGTTTATGACCTACATTATAGGTTATGGCATCATATATTAGTCTGGCTGACACCGGCTCTCACAGCTCCTAGCGGTGTGGTCACGTGGGCCGCGTCAGCCAGGCTAATCATACATAGCATATGAAGAGATAATACCACACGCACACCACTGATCTATCGGTGCAGCTGGGCCAGGAAAATAAGGCTGAAATTACGCCTGGTTAATATAAAAACACAAATGCGGGGCAATACAACAGTAGAAATAAATCAACAGCAATGATTAGCAGCCATTTTGGTTGCTAAAGCACAGCCTCACATTACTCCGCATTGGAGTAACGGCGCCTGGCACCCCAACCCAAACAATCAAGGGGCAGGTGGGATGAACAGAGCTGAGGCTCGAAGGAAAATGCAGCTGCACTATTCCCACAGCGGGAAACAATATTATCATTCATAATAATTGGGTTACTGTACTCGCCAATGAGCAAAATTCCATTACATCCACAAGCAAACAGGGATGGCACTGAGTCATGCGTGTCAGGTCGGATAAAAGTATGGCGCTGTCCCTCAGTAATAGCCGGTGGCCACGCCAGACGGCACCACGGTTTTGGGATGCTGAGGCAGGTGGGGGAGGGTTGGGGATGGTGGTGTCTTTAAAGGGGTGGGGATTGCCGGACAGTCCACCACACATGATCAGTCATCCACAACGCAGGATGTCTGAAACACTGATGCACCAAAACTGCCCTCTGTAATCTAAACTGAGCAGACGTCTTCAAATTGACCAGTTCCTGCTGACAAAGGGTACGTTGGGTGGTTTCCAGATGCCATCATAACAAAATGGAGAACGCTACCATGAAGAAAAAAAAGAAGCGAGGGCAGCATTTGATTTGATCACTGCTAACCACAAGTGTCCTTCAAAAAACGGGGATGAAGCTTTCCAAAAGTCCAGCAGTCTGAAGTTCACAGTGACTTTGAGAAAGTACCGGCAGGTTTTTACACATTCTCTCCTCCGAGGTAGAGCACTAGTGACTTTTCGGGCAGCCCACCCGAGGGGCCATTTAACTGCCTGTGTTTCATGCTAATGGGTTCTGAAGAGGCTTCCCAACAGAGACACTGCATTTAGCACTGTAATAATCGCTGCGACCTTGAACTCTGTGACGCACACATTTCATTCAGGGAAGCCAGAAGAATTTATGCACCTCCTCCCTTTATAAAACGCACCAAACAGCGCTCAGCTATACTGAGCTAACGGGAACTGGGCTTTAAATAGATGGCGGTTCGACGTTCCGATGCATTGTCAATAAGTGATCATGTAGAGTGGTCCGTACACTACCGTTCAAAAGTTTGGGGGTCATTTAGAAATGTCCATGTGTTCTATTAAAATTAGTTTGAACAAGGCAATAAAGCAAAATGAATAGGAAATATTACCACCACCGAAGCACCTCCAAACCATCACATTGCCTCCATCATACTTGATAGATGGTGTCAAGCACACCTCCAGCATCTTTTCCTTTGGCCATCTTAATATTGTCTTTTTATTGGCCAGTCTGAGATATTGCTTGTTCTTTGCAACTCTGGCTAGGTCAGGATCCCAGAATCACCTCTTCACTGTTGATGTTGAGAATGGTGTTTTGCTGGTATTATTTAATGAAGCTGCCAATTGAGGACCTGTGAGGCGTCTGTTTCTCAAACTAGACACTAATGTATTTGTCCTCTTGCTTGTGCTCTTGTGCACCAGGGCCTCCCACTCCTCTTTCTATTCTGGTTAGAGCCAGTTTTGCGCTGTTCTGTGAAGGGAGTAATACACATTGTTGTAAGAGTTCGGTTTCTTGGCAATTTGTAAGATGGAATAGCCTTCATTTTTCTCAACAAGAGTAGACTGATGAGTTTCAGAAGAAAAATGTTTTTTTTCTGGCCATTTTGAGCCTGTAACTGAACTCACAATTGCTGATGCTCCAGATACTAAAGAAGGCCAATTTTATTGTTTCTTTAATCAGCACAACCGCTTTCAGCTGTGCCAACAACTGCAAAAGGGATTTCTAATGATCAATTAGCTTTTAAAAATAATCAACTTGGATTAGCAAATGTGCCACGGGAACACAGGACTGATGGTCCTCTGATGATGGGCCTGTGTTCACCTATTTTCCTAAAATTCACCTAAGATCTCACCTAAAGTTTGCTTTTGTGTCACATAGTTTGACCCCAAACTTTTGAACGGTAGTGTACACGGGAAGTCCCTAGAAGCCCACCACCCAACCAGCCCACTCCTCTGTAGTTCAACGACAGTCACTGGGGTGAGTGGGTACACAGCAGCCAAAGCAGACCTCTGTAACACGAGGACACCGAATACTGACAGCTGACTGACTAGAGCACATAACACACAGACACAGAGGACAAAGGGGGGCTGCTGTCTGTGTGTGAGAGAGAGAAACAGAGGAGCGAGAGAGAAACAGAGGAGTGAGAGAGAGAGAAACAGAGGAGTGAGAGAGAGAAAAACAGGAGTGAGAGAGAGAGAAACAGGAGTGAGAGAGAGAGAAACAGAGTAGTGAGAGAGATAGAAACAGAGTAGTGAGAGAGATAGAAACAGAGTAGTGAGAGAGATAGAAACAGAGTAGTGAGAGAGATAGAAACAGAGTAGTGAGAGAGATAGAAACAGAGTAGTGAGAGAGATAGAAACAGAGTAGTGAGTGGAACAAAGACTGAATGGAAAAGGAAAAGGATAGAGAGATAGAAGGAGAGAGCGCCACAGAGAGTGAGCAGGGTGCGGGCTGTTGTTGTCAGTGACTGGGGACAGTGTGTGCCTGTGGTGTTGTGGTGATGAAAAGCACAGGAAAGGCATGCACACCGTTGACTGGCTGTAAGAGAAGCCTGTGTAAATAGACCTGGGCCGGGGGGAGGGCAGCGAAGAAGGGGGTGTGTGGTGTGTGTGTGAGTGCGCGTGTGTCTGTAGCGCGTGTTGTGGGGGGCAATCCCACACCCCCAGCCCCTCGACCACCCACAGAGGGAGACGCGACCTGACAACGCAGAGAGGAATGGGGGGGGGGGTGATCACATAAGTGTGTATGTACGTGTGTGTGCGCAGACAGAAAGACAGCCTGGGATTAGCGTCACAGTACAGTCTATTTACAGACACACTCCTCAACGATTTCTTCTTCATAACCCACTAACATGGAGGTCTTAGGTGCTACATGAGCAAAGTGTTCAGGCCTCGATATAACTGCAACTAGCAGCTGTTGGGCAAAACCCGTACAGACACACAAACCATGGCTCTCCACAGACAGAAGACTAACAAATCACCTCAGATGAAGATCAAATTTGATCAGAGAACCAATCTTTAGGACAGCTGGTGTATATAGGAACGCAAACTGTGCGGGTCTGCGTGTGTGTTTATTTATCTGCGTGCGTGTGTGTTTATTTATCTGTGTGTGTACTTAAACATAATCAGCTCCTTCATTCTATACTGACCAGGAACCAGCTGCATTAGTGGCTGTCCAGGGGGGGGTGGGGTGGGGGAGGGTCTGGTTCGCTGGATGGGGAGTAGCCTTAGCCGTGACAGATCTGCTGTCAGCGGTGCAGACACAGGAAGACGGATGGCCAGGCCCCTCTGCATTCTGGGATGGGGGGGCTCGAGGAGTGCGTCTGAATTCCAGAGGGAGAGGCATATTCCCAGTCGCTGTCTGTCTGTCTAATGGCCTTGTGCTCTGCAATCATTCTCCCCCACACTGGGGGGCTAGCTAGAGCCTAGCGGGACCACATCCAATTCACCCTGGCTCTAATCGCCTGATCTGGAGGCTACTCGAGCCCCTTCTCTTCATTTGGATTCAAAGCTACCCAGTTGCCCCCCTTGGTCATTAAAGGTCCAGCTAGCATCTATTGTTGTGCTGGCTGCTTAATGTAAAGCGAGTGGTGAAGGGGTGCTTAATGTAAAGCGAGTGGTGAAGGGGTGCTTAATGTAAAGCGAGTGGTGAAGGGTTGCTTAATGTAAAGCGAGTGGTGAAGGGGTGCTTAATGTAAAGTGTCTGATGCATGGTTGCTTAATGTAAAGTGTCTGATGCATGGTTGCTTAATGTAAAGTGTCTGACGCAGGGCTGCTTAATGTAAAGTGTCTGACGCAGGGCTGCTTAATGTAAAGTGTCTGACGCAGGGCTGCTTAATGTAAAGTGTCTGACGCAGGGCTGCTTAATGTAAAGTGTCTGACGCAGGGTTGCTTAATGTAAAGTGTCTGACGCAGGGCTGCTTAATGTAAAGTGTCTGACGCAGGGCTGCTTAATGTAAAGTGTCTGATGCAGGGCTGCTTAATGTAAAGTGTCTGATGCAGGGCTGCTTAATGTAAAGTGTCTGATGCAGGGTTGGTTAATGTAAAGTGTCTGATGCAGGGTTGGTTAATGTAAAGTGTCTGACGCAGGGTTGGTTAATATAAAGTGTCTGACGCAGGGTTGGTTAATGTAAAGTGTCTGACGCAGGGTTGGTTAATGTAAAGTGTCTGATGCAGGGTTGGTTAATGTAAAGTGTCTGATGCAGGGTTCGTTAATGTAAAATGACAGGTGCAGAGTTGCTTAATGTAAAGTGGGTTGTGCAGGGGTGTGGGGGCCAACTTGTTATTGTCTGTCGGGGGGGATTCTTAATTTGTGGAGGGGCATCACAATGTTACCACAAGGTTTTAATGCAATACCAACATTCTTTGTACTGAGGGAAATGCCAGGCTTCTCTCTGGCTGTGGATCTATAGAGGTGGAGAGAAATGCCAGGTTTCTCTCTGGCTGTTAAAAGTTTTGGAATACAAAAAAAACCATGTCTAATATAGAGGAACACAGATTAAACCAAGATGTGTATCACATGCCTGTAATACCACAAGCATAAGGCGTCACACCTTAGTTTACAATGTGGACATTCAAAGACCACCCTCAAGTATAACATGTAGAGGCACAAAACAGGGGAACTGGAGCCAAAATGTGTTTTTATAAGGAATAAAATGGAGAGAATCTTAACTCAGCTCCTCTTTACAGCAGGATGATGACTAGGCTCGAATCCAGTGTCTTGTACTGAATGCTGTTAGAGAGAGAGAATGCATTCAGGGACGCCCCAAGTCCATCAGCCGTCTTGCGGTTCTTCCGAACCCAACAAGCCCTCCACTTTCTGTCCCAGAGCCTGTGGAAAGCTAGCTGGCTAATCACAGCCCCAGAGGTGGAGGACACGGCACGCGTTCAATTCCTGTCAGTTCCACTCTTCCATCAACCCCAACATTAGCTGACCAGATGGACCAAATCCTTTAGGCAGATATGCAATGTACCAGTGCATTAAACAAGTGAGCTTAAAAAAAAGAAAGGGAGGAAAAAATATATATGTATACTTAAAATGAGTTTGGGCATTTAGGAGAACAAAAGCATCAGCAGTCCACATGTTGTGTTGGTTTTTCCCAGAGGGTTTTAAGGATCAGCCATCAGGTATGCAGGCAGACTGGGGCCTACAATGGCTGACGCTGAGGAAGAGTGCTGTGGGAAACACCACAGACGACCGGCTTGACTCCCTCAGCTGGCTCCATGCTCCACACACAGAGGGGCAACGGGCTAGAAGCCTACTAATGCTAAAGCAGCTTCTCATGAGTCCATGAGACTGTACAGTATAACTCTTCTGCACACAATCAATCAAATCGAGATTACACCATTACAACAATCTTTCAATGCATAATCTTTCAGTGCATTGTGACATATTGTTGAAATTAGTTCGGCTATATGGGGAGGTTCAAGAGACACAAAGTACAAAATTCTGTGCGCACAGTACTTGAGGTAAATGTAATAATTAATGATGAATTAAATGTGAATGGGGGAGGGGCTTAAAGGGGGTAAACAGTCGTTGTGTGGGAAAGTTCCATTGGGATTAGCTATATTATCGGGACCGTTTCCATTCCTTTTCCAGTCTTTAAGCAAAGATGGAATTCAGATTTACAGCCTTGTGTGTGTACGTGTGTGAGTGTGTGTGGTGGGGGGGGGGGGGCTCTTTTCCCAGAGTCTCCTAGAGACAGGGGCTGATGTTGAGCAGGGGTCAGAACGAGGACTCTGGTGTGCTGGTGAATGTCATGCTATGATTCTCTGTCAAACCTCACTGGCACATGGATGCTCTTGCAATGTAGGTGGACTGATGCACCTTGGGCCGACGCTCTATATAATTCGGAACATGGCATATGGGGATGGCTACTCTATATAGCTCAGAACACAATGTAGGGAGATTGCTACTCTACATAGTTCAGAACAAGGCGTATGGGGATGGCTACTCTATATAGCTCAGAACACAATATAGGGAGATTGCTAATCTACATAGTCCAGAACATTATGGAGGCAGTGATGGCTTTACTTAGTTGGGTATATGTCTGGGTAGAACTCATCCAGGAGATGTCCCCTTGGCGTACATCATCACCACCCCCTGCCAAGCGGTGCGGGGGAGAGAATCACTCAGACAGACCTCCCCCTCTACCTCCCGTCCTCCCACCAAATTCCTCAGTCAGGCTGGATTACCAGGCCCGCCTCTGAAATCAATAGCCGGTTTGAAGGCAAAGAGGCAGAGGGGAGGCGTCCGCGTCTGAGGTTCTCTCTCTCTTCTCTCGTTGGCTGTCTGGCTGGTAAATATCCCCGCGTCGTGTTAAACAGGAGGGCTATAATTAACTGTGCGAGACGCCAGTCAGCCAGGGTTGGGCGCCGTGCCAACGGATCAGCCCTAATTACTATATTCACTTTGTCAGGAACACTCACTTTTCCTGCTCCCTCTGATAGGCCCGAGCAGCCTCAGAAATCCCCCGCCACTGCACAGCAAATTCTCAGGCAGCCAGACAGACAGGGTCCACTGGCAGGCAGCGGGCTGGGCGGGATCAAAGTTGCAGCGTGGGTGGAGTGTGGAGCGACTGCAGCGGGAGAGGACACCACCCAAAGGTCCCCGCCGAACTCAGGACAAACAAACACAAACAGGGGCCCCCAGCCTTGTAGACAGGAATGCCACTTCCAGCCGCCTTGATAGATTGTCCTATTGATTAGATCATATATATATGGCCTTCTTCCAGGTACCACATAACTGTGGTTTAAACCTTATCTGAAGCTCCCATGTTTAGTCAACTCGGATTTAAGATCAAGATAAACACCAGTTTAAAAGACATGTCTGCCTCCTACAGTGTCTCCAAGAACAGCTCAAGTGCTCTTTTGCGGTGTCCAACATGCTCATTTTATTCACGTTGAGAAGGGGAGTATTTTTCTCTTCACACAGTTTGTAAACACCCTTTTAATATGCATGGGGGGTTTGGCTACGATTAAATGCTTTGAATTGAGTTCCTATCAAAAGGCCAACTTAGGCTGGTGGAGGTATTTACATGTGGTGAAATGCACTGACAAATATATATATATATATATTTTTTTTTAAACGTGGCCTGCTATCAATGCTTCTGATACATTACTGAACTGGAAATATGTGAGCTCGACAGGCAGGGGATGAATATGGCTTTATTTAAACAGTTTTACTGTGGAAGCGGCTCAGACAACCATTTCAGGGCAGTTTATCACACTAAAGCCTCTTTCACACTCCGGGCCCAAACTGTCCACGTAGAGGCTGATCACACTCCAAAGCCTGTTTCAACACAGCCAGGGAGATAAGGATCACTTGCATATGTGGGCGCATTCATGGGGCACCACTAAGGGTAGCTTGATAGCAGAGATATAATTACCTATAGCAGAGCCGACAACGGCCCTCTTGCCGAACAGGGCATTCATTCGGATGAGGTATACGGCAGTCCACGGAGGTTCATAAATAATGAGCGACATTTATTGTTCATTGATTATGGACTGTATCAATTCAATGCTATAGCTTTTGGCTTTAAAGCATCATGGACCAGTGCTTGTTTTGCCAATAACGAGGAAACTTGGTCAACAAGTTAAAACAAGTGCTTAGCCATGTATCGAGCCAGTATGAGCGGTGTTTCACCAAAGCCCAACGCAGACAGAACATGGCTAAGTATGTTGTTAGGCCACGTGTGGATAACAGATTTGAAAGAAAACGAATGCCCCTCATTCAAATCACACCATATGGAGTTATCCCAATATATACTGATGACGGATGAACTCCTGAAAATTGAGTTTCACCTATTGCTGCAAATATTACAGTGCTTATTCCAATACTCACCCTATGTAGAATGCAGCCATTAGGAAAGCGTACATTCATACAATATCTCACCCCTATAAGAACAATGAATTACATCCAAGATATGGCACATACACATCATGAAATACTGTATTAGAGACATTTTCATCTTAGAAAAACTAGTTGTCAACTAGTTGTTAGAATGATAATTTATTAAATAATCCTAAAAATTATTTGAATATTTTTAAATGACTGAATATAGGCCTAGTTATTGTGGCCTATATTGCAAACAATATAGAATGTAAATTCAAGCATCTCATCATTTACTTGAAACTTGTTTATCCTCTGCCTGTTTGTAACAACTGGAAAAACACAGGGAACTTTGTATTTCTAGTCAAGGCCAAAGTTATCGGCATTCCCATAGAGACAGTTAAATACCAATTGATTCGATGTTTAGCCGAGATCTGTGTATAGTGACATGGAACGGCAAAACAGTTACAAAAAAAAAAGACAGCACCTGGCTCTTCCCATAACAAGTAATTAAGTGAAACTTCAGTATGGACGGCTTATGTGACAGCTTAGAGATTATAACAATGCTCCTACCAAGATCTACTGATGAAATACCCTCATGATGCTTGTGGGAAATAGTCCTCGTCTGTTAACAACACTTTGGACACTTTGGTCTAGTTTCAGCAACCAGTTATTAAATAATGCCGTCTCTTGGTCAGGCACTCAGCTCAGTCCTCACAGTCTCCCACTGTAACCTGTTAACAACTATCACAGGGGGAAAAGCAGGTCACCCCGACAGGAGTTCTGATGGCAACTTGTCATGGTTGTGGTGACGCCATACAGTAAGACGTTTGCTCAGATAATACACAAGGGCACCTTATTTCACAAGGCAAATATCAAACTCAAATATCAACTGACAAACTGAGAAAGGGCAGAGTCAGAACTCTTGAACTTAAAATCAGGTAAACCCCCTCACGCAGACATGTCTAGAAATACTTAATCGACTGGAAGCCCTACTCTCTTATACACGCAGTGCGTATCTGAGTTCATTCATTTTCTCTCGGATGACAAAAAAGCCTTTTTGACCAGAAAGAAATATTGACCCGGCAATTGAATAATTGGAAAACACAATTTTTACTTCCAACAGAAAGGAAGGATGTGTCTCTTTAAGAGGAGAATGTTAAGGTGGACATATCAGGTCTCCATCAGACAGAGACAAATGGCAACACTGTAAAACTGTGAGGTCAAGCAGTGATAATGTTGGTAGAAATCCCCTTGTTCATTAAACTACCCATTCAGTCTTGTCATTCCACATGACAGAATAATGGAGGGGGATGCTAACACAAAAAATGAACAGTATGAAGAGGTGTAGTAATCACCCTCTTCAATTTCAGACACTACGAGAAGTTATCAGATAGAATCTGAAACTAAAAACTGAGTTAATCCATACTCTCTTACAGTCTTAAGACAGAAAAAAGGTCTGTGATGCAGGACTAGCCAAGTCTGAGCTCAAATGGAGAACCGAACGACCCAAAAGGATCCTCACACAGGGACTGCAGAAAGGAAGAGACACTCAAGCACTTTGAAAGGGTGGCCATAACTCCCGTTCTCAGAATGAGGAGATGAAAAACTACACTGGAGTTAGCAACCCTGAGCCCCCTCTGAACAGCTTAGTAATTAAGGTAGCTTTCCAGCTCCAAGCGACAAAGGGATGAAATGTCCACCCCTGTGCCGGAACCCCTTGATGTTTTGTACCTTGGGTTCTGGGCCCATTCTGGCAACCAGATCAGGTCTTCCCCCCCCCCCTCTCTTACAGAGTTCACAGAATTGCAGAGAACACAGCCTGCCAGCCAAAACCCCAGCACGATTAATTTAGTAACGGGTTATTAAGCTCAAACATAAATTGCAGCCCTGGACGGTTTAAATGGAAAAGAAGCCTGATTTATTGGAGAGCCAGAGACAAAACAGGTTTTTATTTTCCATTTATTCATCAACACTCGTTGGGAGTGGTAACTCATGAGGAATTTTCAGACAAAAAAAAAAAAAGGAGAGAAAGAAAAGAAGGAAAGTGGGGGAGGGGGCAGTAGCAATGGCTGCCGTGATCAAAGATAGAACTAGCTGGGGAGACGAGCACAATGCCCTTGACATTCTTATCCCAACTTCACCGGACAAGACTATATTAGTTTAGGATTAAGGGTTTAACAAATAATTAATATTGTTTGCCATTGCATTGTATCCTTGTATCTGGTAAAGACTTTCAGATTATTTATCACGGGAGGCTAATGACCTCCTGTGAGCACTCCGAAAAACACTTGGGTTCGTATGGTCTGCAAGTTACAGTGCGTACAGAAATCACTTCCTCCACTTTTAGTTTTGTTATAGACTTCATTTAAAATGTATTAAACGCTATATGGTTGCCATCAATTTACACATAATACCCCATAAGGACATAGTGAAAACATGTTATAAGAAATGTTAGCCTATTTACAAAATTTTGGGTGTGCTTTTGGGCAGTTTCTCCCATTCATCCTTGCAGATCCTCTCAAGCACCGGTCAGATGGATGGGTAGCATACATCCAAGATTTTGGCACATTGCATACACATAATGAAATACTGTATAGAGGCTGCAATCTTGAGGGCTTCACAGAGAAGTTCACTGGGGTTCAAGAATGGACTTTGACTGGGCCACTCAAGGATATTCACAGATTTGTCGGAAGCCAAACCAGGGTTGTCTTGGCTGTGTGCTTTGGGTCGTTGTGTTGCTGCAAGATGCCTGCGCTCGGGGATCAGGTGCAATCAATGAACAATCTTGGCTCTATGCGTCCTTTCCCTAAATCCTGATCAGTCTACAACTTTCTGTGGCTGAGCAGCATCCCAATAGCATGATGCTCCCACCACCACTCTTCATCTGAGGTAATGTTTTAGCCAGGTGAGGAGCTTTATATCTGACAGGCGTAGAGCTTGGCATTCAGGTATAATAGGTCAATTTTGGTCTCATCAGATGAGAGAATAATTTTACCAAGTCCTACAGACGGCATGGCATATGCGACATATGCTTCTGTGTAGCCGCTACCATAAATGCCCGAATGGTGTAGTGGAGCAGAGATGGTTGTCCTTCTGGCAGGTTCCCATTTCTAAGAGAGCTTCAGAGTTTCTCTGCAAAGTGGCTATTAGGTTCTTGGACACATCCCTGACCAAGGCCATTCTTGCCAGTTTCCTAGAACTGTCTGCCTGGCCAAAATAAATTCCTGGTGGTTCCAAACTCCTTTCATCTGACAATAATGGAGACCAATGTGCTCTTGGGAATGGTCAATGCTTTAGCCCTGAAATCAATCCTCCCCCAGACCTATGCCTCGACACATTCCTGTCTCAGAACTCCACGGACATTTATTTTGACCTGTTCGTTTAGTTTTTGCTCTAACATGCACTGTGAAATGTTGGACCTTATATAAGCAGGTTTTGCCTTTCTAAGTCATGTCCAGTCAATTCAATTTACTACAGGTGGACTCCATTCACGGTTCTAGACAACTGAAGGATCATCAAAGGGCACCATGAGGCATCTGAGCTCATGGCAGTGTCATGGCAAAGAGTCTGAATACTTATGTGCATGGGCGTGTGTAGACTTTTTATATCCACTGTATACACTATATGGCCAAAAGTATGTGTACCCGTACTAATTAATGAATTCAGGTATTTCAGTCTCACTCATTGCTCACAAGGGCATAAAATTCAGCACATAGCTATGAAAATCTCCATAGACAAACATTGACAGAGTACTATGGGTCACACCGAAGAGCTCAGCGACTGTCGTAGGAAATGCTGCGGTCTTTGCCAGTCAGTTCCGTGAAATGTGTCTTCCCTACTTGGATGTCCCCGTGCGGTGAAACTGTAGAGCACTATAACAGCCCAGACCACGAAGGGTGGTAGAACAGCGCAAAACTCCACAGAACACGGCTTGCGAGAGTCCGTGAAGGCGCATAAGCACGTAAAAACAAAACAACCCATCATCTGCAGCATCCGCTCACCACAGAAATCCAAACTGCCGACTGAAAAGCAACATCAGCACCAAAACTGGTCCTGTCAGGAAATTCAGGAAATTGGTTTCTATGGCCGAGCAGCTGTACACAAGCCTCACATCGACATGCGCAACGCCAATTGTCAACTGGAAAGATGTAAAGCACACTGGCACTGGACTATAGAGCAGTGGAAACGTGTACTCTAGAGTGATGAATCACGGCTTCACTATCTGGCAGTCTAATGGGATGAATCTAGATGTGGCGGATGCCAAGGAAGACGCTACTTAACCGAATGCATAGTGCCTACTGTAGATTTTGGTGGAGGAGGGATAATGGTCTGGGGCTGTGTTTCGGGTTAGGACCAAGAGCCCTTAGTTCTAGTGAAGGGTCATCTTAATGCTACGGGATACAAGACATTTTACACAGTTGGGTGCTTCCAACTTTGTAGCAACAGTTTGGGAAAGGCCTTTTCAGTTCCAGCATGAATGGTGCCTATGTGCACAAAACAGAGTCCATAAAGACATGGTTTGACGAGGTTGGTTTGGAGGAATTCCAGTGAACACCTTTGGGATGAATTGCAACAACGATTGCGAGCCAGGCCTTCTTGTCCAACATTAGTGCCTGACATCACAAATGCTCTTTCAGCTGAATGAGCACAAATTCCCACAGGGATACTCCAAAATCTTGTGCAATGCAATCCCCAGAAAAGTGGCGTCGGCCTTCCCAGAAGAGTGGCAGCAACTCCATATTAACGCCCATGGTTTTAGAATGGGGTTGTCCAACCAGCTCATAGAGTTATAATGGTCGGATGTCCACATACTTTTGGCCATACAGTGTATCTATAAACATGCTTTTCACTTTATCACTCTTGGGTATTGTATACAGAGTGGACTGATGGCACTTAATTTATTTGTCTATAAATTAAGTCCATAACACAACAACTGAATGCACTGTATATCTGAGGCTAGAGACACCAACTGAACTAACAAAATGTCCCTCTTAAATGAAAGATATCTCCTTGACATTATGTCACCAGTCAAGCACTAAAGTGATCCATCCTTCATTTGAGGTTAAATGGCCATTTTCAAAACAACAGAGTTTACTTTGAGGTCATACTCATCTGACTAACCAAGGGAGTTATTGGGCAGTGAACCCACACTGGTGCGAACAGAGGAAACCACCTGCCACCAGAACCCACCTGCCACCAGAACCCACCTGCCACCAGAACCCACCTGCCACCAGAACCCACCTGCCACCAGAACCCACCTGCCACCGACCTCCCTGCGCTACCAAGGATCCCAGCGTGTCCTTCCAGAGACAATGACATATCCAACTTCTATCTGAGTCGGTATAGGAGAGAAAGGAGTGCTTTTTCCTCTCCTGCGGAGGTGCTGTTCTCTTGCCCTCAAAGTCAAATCAGTCCTGACCTCTGTCTGCCGGGCAGGGGGGCTGCCTCAGTGTGCCAGGGCACCATGGGTCATCAAGGCCAAGAATGAAGCATGGCATGGCTGCTGCTGACACAGCACATAGCACTTCTGCTCTCCTGTGTGTGTGTGTGTGTGTTAATGTGAGGGGAACTAGACAGAGAAGGGCAGCCCGGCCCTGAGCGATGACATTGGCAGTGCCCTGGACGGGTGGCTGGCAGAGGGGCCCGTTGTAATATAACTAGATAGACCCTGAGGAGGAGCTGACCCGTTTGGGTCCAGTCCTCAACACTACAACACTAAGCTGTGCTCAGAGACGGTGAGCTCGTAATAGTACATCCAGTACATATATCTGATATCCATCTTACGTCATATTGTTTAACCTGATTATTTTCTGTATCAGCTTTACCACAGTATGTGAATGAGTCTCCCATCTGTATGTGAATGAGTCTCCCATCTGGAGTCTGTTGGTTCTTCTCGCACTCAGCATGCAAAATGAAAGCAGACATCTCCTGCGCTCTCTTCTCTGTCCCACTGTCCACTCCTCCCTCCTCCCCCTCCTCTCTCTTGCCCTACAAAGCAGAGAGGAGAGCCATGGCGACAGAGGAGTTACACAAAAGGGTCACGTGATGTGGAGTCGGTGCAGTGGATGGACACAATGACCAAACCACTCGGCACAGCTGGAGTGTCACGCATTCCTGGTGTTTACAAGATTTAGGGGGAAAACAAATCCACTCCCCTGAGGAACTCTGCGGTGCAAAATGGGCCCGTTTTCTGTCTGAATAGGGAGCTTATGTCATCGATGCAACGCATTTTAGGAGCATGAGAAAATAGCAACCTGTTAAAACGATGGCAGAAAGGTGACTCACAGAGGGCAAAGGAGAGTAGGCTACAGTCAACTGAGCTAAGAGTGGGGGGGGGGCAATATTCTTGTGCATTTACTAGAGTCATATGGTTTCATTTAAAATAATATAAAAACATTATAACATGCACAACACGTAAACCACAATACGCTACTGTCGGGCTTCAACTTGGTTGCCATTCATATTTGAATGTCTTCAAAGACTAGGTTTAAAAGCACCACTATTTTTCTTGTGTCAAAATATGTTGATGTATCAGTAATTGAAGCCTCTATTGGACGCTGTTCTGTCATTGCCGCAGCATTGCCAGTGTACCTAAGCCCTGGTGGCTTAATCAGATTCACAGCAGAGTTTTCTGTAAATAAAGAACCACTCACCCCTTAAAACTCCTCACATGCATCGTCAGTTTCCCCCAACTCAGGGCATGACTTTACAGAGAAGCAGCAGGACTGGTCCAAACTGGCCAGAACAACCTGGACTAACCACGCGACAAGAATATTCCCTAAAAGGCCATGTTTGTAGTGGTGTAGGCTAAGTTCAGTTCAAGGCTGGGGGGGCTGAAACTACCGACAAGTATTGTCATCCACTGAGGGGATGTCCAGAGGGTTTGAGACTGGACTGATAAATCAGGATACAGTAGGAGTTAATCAAACGGCGCCATGGAGATGCCAGTCATGACATTTTGTACTTTAATGAACTATGCTGGCATGGACTAATTTAAGGACTGGCTAACTGGACTGCATGAACTAATGACAGGACAGGTTAATTGGACTGCATGGGCAAATGTATGAACACGCTAACTGGTCTGCATAGGAAATGGAATCCAATGAGTAGGAACAAATGAGGCACTTGGCCAATCCAAAGGAAGATGCACTGCGTCCAGAAGGTAAATAAACACAGCCCATGGAACCAGCTGAAAGAAGCCTGGGGGACAGTGGGCCAGTAAACAATGACAGGACATTGTCTCCTCCGCTTGACTGGGCACCATTTCCCAGTCCACCTCCAACCCCCCTCAACAGGATTGGTGATGCATCCCTGCTGGATGACAATAGAGGCACTGTGTGTGTGTGTGTGTGTGTGTGTGTGTGTGTGTGTGTGTGTGTGTGTGTGTGTGTATGCAGGCATGCGCATGGTAAGGCTGGCGCTCACCTCTGGTGTGTTCTTCTTGAACTCACGGCTCTGGTCGATGAGCTTTTTTCTGGATTGCTCGCTCTCATCTTGTCTGTTGGCCAGGGCTGTGGCGGTGCTGTCCAGTTCTCTCTGTGGGACCACAAGGGGGAGAAAGGCCTGAGTGATTACACAGGGCTCTGTGGGGGGTAAGGCCATTCACAGCAGCAGACAAACAAGAAAATCCCTCTTCTTTTAACTCTCTTCTGGCTAACTCTTCTCTGTGTGTGTTTTCTCTGTCCCGCTTTGCCCCCTGTAGTTTGGCACTACTGGCCCTAGTGAGGAAGGGGGAGCATGAGAGGAGACCGAAAGAAAGAGGGAGACCCAAAGACAAAGAGTGAGAAAAGAGAGAATGTTGTGTCAGTCAGCCTCAAGGGAGAATTTATGTCCTGCCATCACCATCCATGCACCCAGACACACACACACAGAGACAGATAGCCTCACACACACACACAAACACACACACACACACACACAGAGAGACAGACAGTCTCAAATGCGCACACACACATCTCAGCCTCTAACTACAACTAAGTGTGGAAAAAGCCATTTAATCACTTACTCGAGAGAGAGAGAAAGAAACAGGGCAAATTGGCTTTTCACACACATCAGAAAATACAACAATCAAGCCTTTATGTCAATAGGCATACCAATGTCATAAGGGCATATGTACATATCATCAATATTGGGAAAGAAGTGCCAAAGGAGAGTCAACCAAACTGTCCAGATCAGGCAACTAGCTTTCCAGATACCCAGACTACCTGCATACTATTCAAGACCTCATATACTCTGAGAATGGAGAACACCATCCTGTCTAGTTAGTATCAGAGGAAACACAGATTTCCCTACAACCACTGTCTGGTAGTCCTTTGATGAGGCAGCGCGAGTGTGTCTGTCATCTCTGCTCTAAAGAGAGAGAGCGGTATGAGAAGAGCGGTAAAGGGAGCAGCGCAAGAGGGGAGGGATTTTGGCGCGCGCGAAGAGAGAGGAGAGCGCGCGCACACGAGGGAGGGAGAGAGTGCACGGGAGAGAGACCGAGAGAGCGGGAGAGAGAGACAGAGAGAGCGCAGGAGGGAGAGAGAGGGGAAGAGAGAGAGGAGAGAAAGCAGTGGAGGCTGACATCTGGGAGCCAGATGCAGGGAACAAATCAAGTTAATTAGGCTGGAACTGAGCGAGTCAGACTGCAGCTCCCACCACCCCCCCCACTACCACCACGTCTGGGGGCGAGCTAGAGCGTACAGGACACAGCCCACTGGCTGGCTCTGCACCCCAACACACACACCTCCAGCGGGTCTTACTCACCAGTCTATAAGTGAAGAGTTGTCCAACAACAAACTGTAAGGGCTGTTTCAATGGAATCAGGTTTTTTTGGTGGATTCTGCTGGTGTCACCTAGACCTGAATAACTGGTTATTTAGTGAAAAATAATACATGTTGATGTCTTCAATCTAATGTTAGCCCAACCCCATGTTCCCACCCCTACCTACGCACAGCAGTTACGCGGAGAGACGAGGCTAATAACTGCTTGGGAGGTGGGTGCTGGTGTAACTGGTGCCAGGTCAGGGTAGAGATTGGTGGGCGCTGGCACGACCACTCTACCTTGTTGGTAAACTGACCCAAAATCAAGGAGTCCCACTGCAATCAATTCCAGTTCATTGCTCTCCCTAACCAGTGGGACCCTAAGACAGAAAGGCTGCAGAACCCGGGGTTCACCAGAGAAAGGCCGCAGAACCCGGGGTTCACCAGAGAAAGGGTGCAGAACCCGGGGTTCACCAGAGAAAGGCAGCAGAACCCGGGTTCACCAGAGAAGAGGCAGCAGAACCCGGGGTTTACAGGGGCTCTGGGCAGGGGTGAGTGAAGTAGAAGCTAATAGAAAGGATATGAGAGCGGTGTTCCCTCACTCCTACTGTATGTATTGGAATGGATAAGGGAAACGGCAGGGTGGTCCCAAGGAGTCAAAAGGAGGAACCCCTCTTTTCAACAAAAGCCTCTGTCAAGTTAACGCTTGAGACTGATTAGCAGATGCTGCCGTTAAGCCCATTATGCAAACAATTTGGCTAATCACTTCCAATTGATTAGCACACGGGCTCCCCCAACCAGAGTTCTAATGCGTTACTGCATCTCCGAAAGCCCTCTGAGCCGGCCCGGGTGACAGGGGGAATCAGGGGTGAGGGTGGGGTAAAGACAAATCTATTAACACCAGTAAACGTGTCCGGTATCGGGTCGCTTTATACAAACAGGCATTTCTGGTGCAGGATATTAGGTAAGCTCTTCTTATAACATTACAACTGTGTATAGAACAGCCAGGGGCTTTGATACAACAAACCAACGGGAGTACTGAGATAGGCCAGTGCTAATTGGCTTGGCACCACCTGGGTTGATGAGGAGAGATGTTGGGACGGCGTTGACTGGACACGCTCCAGCGACCCCGGTTAGTCGGTCCAAGGGTGCAATCCCCACTGTGGCTGAAGGTGGAGAGAAGCTCCCACCCAAGCGTGTGTTCCGGCATACTTCTTGGTTGGGCGAGCAGTATGATTGGGCTAATTATGTCTTGTGTGTGTAGCATATAACACCGCTGTAGGTGCCATGGCCGGGGAGGAAGCCTGGGTAATGTGCACCCCCGTGTTCACCACTAGTTCAAGACATCAACATTCACCCTGACCGACACAGGGGGGCGGGACCAGCTTCCCCATCACAGACAGCAAGATATTGGGTGCCTGAATACCCCTCCCACGGTGACTACCATCCCGTCAGTACCCTCAGCCTGTCTGCCTACATCGGGCCAAAGCCCCCCTCACACAGCAGCCGTGCTAAAAAAAAAAAAAAAGGACCAAATTGTGCTCCATAAATGGCTTTATAATTTTGCTAATGGAAGAATTTTGCTGGCTCAGGCAGTGGTGCTTGTCTTAGTTAATTTGTTCAGTAGTAAACGCTGATGGAACAGATTACGGCGCTCCCTCGAGAGCTTGCCTGTGCCAGATGCTATCAGCTGCATGTGCGTAGGGGCCGCGTCTCTCCTATTCTGCACCACTTTCTCTCTGTCTATATCTGCTCGGATGACATGAGGACAGAGGTACAAGGCCTAGAGGGGAGTCCTGACAGCCTACACCTGGAGAACGCTAATCCAGCAGACTCCAACCAAACTCCCCTCGAAACAAGCCCGGGCGGACAAATGTAATTTCAAGATCATTAAGGGTAGTTGAGGGACGGCGGGTTGGGTTAGGCAATGGAACAATTTACTATAATTGAAACCAATAAAGAGGGGGTATTTTCTAAAGCAGGTATTGTTGTGGAGATGCACTGACAAACTTCCAATGCATGCAAAAAACCTTTTTAATAGGCACCTTTGAATGTATCCAGCAAACAAAACAAAATTGCTTTGCGTATCACTGACCCCATTTCTTTAGTGTAAGCAGGTGCAGGTTTTAAAATAGGTGACCATCAATCACACCGCTGGCAATGGGTTTAGAAACGGGCACCAATTCATCCTTTCTAAAATGGGCAGAGAGCAGAAACAGACACAGAGACATTGTCTAGGATTGACGTTCCCAGGCTGATCAGCCTCCACAACATTCAGAAGCAGAAGTAACAACCTTTAGAAATCAAGTCAAAGAATAAGAATTTCCTTGGGAAGGTAATACTATACAATGTATAACAGCAAATTCCAAATGTAACCCCCTTTAGCAAGCATATCTATCATTAAATTGAAGTTTTATAAATTACTATAACATAGGTCTAGGCAGCACTCTTTTTTATTTTTTATTATTATAATTTGATTGTCTTTGTTCAGGAGCAATTATTGAGCAACAACACCACACATTACCACAATCACCTCTGAGCCTAACACCACAGAAGAGCCCAAAAGAAACTACACTACTGGAAGGCCAAAAGCACAGCACTAAGCAAAATCACAACATTACCGAAGGTTAATGAGGTGCAACTCATTTCCAGAATTACAGTTATGAAAGTAGGAGACTTGTATTCTATTTTGAGACAATGACTTGACTGAAATAACTTGGCTCTAGTGTATCACTTCATTTCAAACTCCTTATCTGTTCATTCCAAAGTTCTGATAGCAACATTTTCCTTAAATACATTACATGGACTGACATTCTGTCCTTTCCTCAGTCCATGTTCACAGATATTAGTCAGAGAGGGCAAAGCTGTGGCTGTATGTGTGTTTCTCCACGGTTGAGTTTAGGCTAGAGCATTGGGCTACTATAAAAACAGAGAAGGGGGAGAGAGGGAGGTGTAAGGAGAAGGGGAGAGAGGGAGGGGTAAGGTGTAAGGAGAAGGGGAGAGAGGAGGGAGGGGTAAGGTGAGAGAAGAGGAAGGGGAGAGAGGGGAGGGGTAAGGTGAGAGAAGGAGAAGGGGGAGAGAGGGATGGTGTAAGGTTGTAAGGAGAGAAGGGAGAGTAGGAGGGGTAAGGTGAGAGGAGTGGAGGGAGAGAGGGGAGGGGTAAGGTGAGAGGAGAGAGGGGAGAGAGGGAGGGGTAAGGTGTAAGGAGAAGGGAGAGAGAGGAGGTGTAAGGTGTAAGGAGAAAGGGGAGAGAGGGAAGGTGTAAGGTGTAAGGAGAAGGGGAGAGAGGGAGGTGTAAGGTGTAAGGAGAAGGGGAGAGAGGGAGGTGTAGAGGTGTAAGAAGGAGAAGGGGAGAGAGAAGGAGGGGTAAGGTGTAAGAAGGAGAAGGGGAGAGAAGGAGGGGTAAGGTGTAGGAGAAGGGGAGAGAGAAGGAGGGGTAAGGTGAGAGGAGGAGTTGTCTAGCACTGGGTACCACTTCAAAGGCATCTTTAGACAAATGGCAAAACATGAGTGTCTGTTCTTTCCTGGCTGCTCCAACACCTACTGTTAACACCATGAGGAGGGCTAATCTATTTGCATTGCAGTGTGGCGGGCGTCCTTAAACCTTTATCAAAGCTTTTTGTTTTCCCCCTAACGTCACCAGTTAAACAGACCCTAGCTCAGTCGACATGCCAGCCTAATCATGCTTGTTGACCCACACTCAAAAAGGTAGGCAGATGTTAACACAAGATTCTGGAACAGGTCTTGAAACAAGGCCGTCTGATTACAACCCATCAACAATACATATTGGTGGAGTGAACTTTAGTTTGGCGTGTGTCTTGATGTAGAAGATAACTCTGCATTCAATCGTAATCTGTTGATTTGAAGTGGCGGGTAATGCATACTAAAGCATTCCTAATGGCCTGGTCACAGTCAAGTGTGCGTTGAGCCGGATAAACTGGGGGACATAAATTGGCATGTCAGTATACCCTACATTGAGAAGGGGCGAATCACATTAACATTGTTTTCTAATAAATGACCCAGTACTCAGACTGCGTTCTGGTGCCAGTCTGCTGCCAGATCTTTTAATAGACCGTGAATCATATATTAGCGGACTGGGGAGACCGACAACGCATCGCGGCGGGAGACCGACAGCGCGTCACGGCGGGAGACTGGGACACACCCACAAGGAAGTCCTTCTATGGACCAGTCTGAGCAGCTTGTTTAAAGTAATGTTTACTGACTTCATAACTCAACAAAATAAACAGACTAATGTACAGTATATATTTTATCTGTGGCCTTTAACAGGGATGTGATCTAAGAGCGAATATGTTTAACGGAATCTCCCCACCAGGATGACATCACCTAGCCAAGCATACCACAATGACATCATTGGGTCTGTACCGTGTTCACCTTGGTTTCTGACCTTCCTCTCCCTAATTGACTGTCAGGCCAACAAATCAAAACCAGCCATTTCCAGAGGAGATGGTCACTGAAAAGGCATGTTGCTCAAATAAGACAAGGGTTGGTCATTATCTTAGAGAGAAACTGTATGACCTCACAACCAAGAGAGGGACTGTTCTTAAAAACTGCACTGGTCAGTGAAATGCCATCAGTCTCCTTAGTAACCACTCCCATGGGGTCCATTCTGAGCACACCGTCTCAGAATGAGTGCTGGTTCTCATTGGGAGTGGACTACCTCCAGGCAAAACCTCAACCACTCCATCCAATTAAGCAAAATGCAAGCCATTATCACACATTTGTATGCTAAATTCCCAGCATGTAGCGTTACGGTAAGAACAATAAGTTGTGTTGTAAACCGATGAAAACACTCATTCACTCTGGGCTGGGTGTACAGGGCTTTGAGGCACTACATTACACATGTTAATAACTCAATGATGGCGCAGGCTACAGTCATAAAACCCCAATTCAAAGACAATGAGAATGCATCAGCTGACCCCTGTATGGGCCTATAGGTTGGTCAATTTGAAACTCCCATCAGAGAAGCCTGTGAACCGTGTCTGTGTCAGACTAAAAATAATGTATGTTTTGTTATTCACTGGAAATTTTAAGTATCCTAAATACAACAAAAGAGCCATGGAAATTACGGTACTTCAACCCATCAAGGAAAAAAAGGTATTTGAATCAATGGACACATTTGTCTAAAACCTAACATTAAGTACAAAATGCAAATGGTTTCCATTTGTTTTAGTTTTTGGCAAGTTAAAATACAGCAAATTTCTCTCAGGCCGGTTTAGCAAAAGGACAGCCTACACCCATGTTGTTAAGGCTAGCAGAAAGAATTCATGGGTCATTGTCCCCAAATTGACCAACCTGTGAATTACCACCATGTTGCCTGAGCAACTGAACATGTTAATCTCCAGGTGGTTTGAATCACACCCATTTTACTGTTCTAATTGGGTTGGCAACCATTGTATAAGACCAATAAGAATGTGGACAGTGCTGGTTCTAGCCTTTTGGGGGCCCTAAGAAATGTTTTATTCGGGGCCCCCTCTCCCTATCAGTCAGGGGCTCCCTAGCAGTCAGAGGCCCCCTAGTGGTCATGGCCCTAAGCGACCGCTTATGTCGCTTATCCCTGGAGCCGGCCTTGGATGCGGACACGCTAAACTTGATAACATTTTTTGTGAACTCTTATGCTATGTGCTTTTTTGTCACAATGTGATTGCTAGCTATTAATACACGCTGCTAATGCTAACTTATATAAGCTGGCTCATGGTTTTCATAGCAAAGCAATATTCTGTTGGTGGCACATTAACTTAAAACAGTTGGGAATCACTGGCATACAACAATACAAAACGTTCTGTCCTTACAAAATAATGGAAGACAGAACCAGACAACGAGTTACCGAATTCCTTCACTGAGATTATTTACAAAACGGAGGTGTTTATCACGCTTTATGCCACAGCTGCAAAAAGACAACATAAGCAAACATTAAGTACGATAACTTATTGTTTGCGTACTAACAATAAGTTATAGTACAAACAACTCTGTTATGTCAGTTGTTCATAATTACTAATATAACAGGCAAATATACATGAAAACATGTCTACAATGTTTGCTTATATAATTTCTTGTTGGCAATTTTAGTGCAAGTAGGAAAAACGCCAGCAAAAAATGCTGGTGTTACTTACTCGTTTCAGTGGCTTTTTACAGCTTGTCTAGTAGACAGTGTCCCCAAAGACATCCAACTGTCTTGTACGTGATCGACTGATAAAATTAACATTTTAGCAATCTGTTTAGATCTGTTAAATGTTGTTAGTGTACTATAAAGTCAGGCCTACAATTTAGAAGGTCACTCCACTTCCAACTGATTAGCAACCACATAGCCTACTCGATTGGAGCTCAACACCCTTGCCCTAGTTTCTACCGAAGCCCCAAACAGGTCACGTGAAAACTGGGATTGACTGGTTTGAGGGGCCCAGGGCGGTAACATCTGTCTTGCATGAGGCTTGTTTACATGCAAGCATTATGTATTCGCTATAATAAGTCTTTAATCACAAGCTTTATGGAGGGCTCTTCAGTTGTGAAGGATTTGGTGATTACGAGAAGGAACTGGGAGAGAGCTGAGGGGAGGAGAAGGGAGACATCTCTTTAGGACAAGTGTGTGAATTAAACACACAGTGTTGCTGTGCCCTGCTAGGGCATATAGGCGTCTCTATACTAGTCTCCTCAGCAATATTAAACACGCCCCGGAATGACTGGGGACTGATTCGCTTGCTCTCCAAAAGACTCCCAGTCTTTCTTTCACCCTGTGATTTATTATGCAACAAGAAGGGTGTGATTTGCTTCAAAAGGCCTCTAACTCAGCTCCATAAGAAGGCCCAGACTGAGAGCGGATCTCCACATCAAAGTGGTGGCTTTGACCCAGACAGCTAGGTTCCAGATCTGCCAGCTGATGTTTAGGCTACTTCTAATGGTGCAAACAGCAGAGCCTCAGAACATGAGAACGCAGTGAGAGTGGGCATATTGAAGTCACCCGACTCAGTCTCGGAGGCCCTATACAATCCCCACAATTAGGTTTCCTTGACTTGACCCTGGTGGCACATGAGAGAGGAGGCCAATGGAAGCGAAGGACCGGGTGGGAAAGTGTGTTTAACTAGCCGGGCAGGCTGGACACTAAATGGTTAACAGGGAGAGGGGAGGGGGAAATAACTCAATGTTTTAAAGACTCCCTCAATTACAACACATAGATAAATGAACGCTGCTAAAGGACAGGATGTGGTGTGAGGTGGATGGGGGCAGGGTTTCTTAGCTCATCTATATTTACATTAGGGTGTAATGGCGTGCACACAAACAAACGTAGGCCCCACATACTACACACACAGAGCCAGGGAGCTGGTGGTAGCTGGTGGCCTCCACCCACATCGATATCCACATTCCTGAAATACTTTCCAAGCTTTACAGCGACTAATTAGAGAAATTATACAGCCTGCTAAGAGGAGAGCCTAACTGGACCTCTATGAGAGAAGGGGGTTGTTCAGTTTTACTGACATAGCCAGGCTAACATTCACCAAGTCCTTTGGGTCAAGTAAGAACAACAAATAACCAGCAAGCAAGCAGCAAGAATACAGCGTTGTTCTGAGTAAGAAGAAGATCCACCCTGCGTAACTGATTACATAGATGGTGTCTGCCTCCTAACAGAAAGCACGGATTTCAAACAGCCTCAGACAGCACACTAGAACAAAGAAAGCAGGAAGAAAAATAACAATTGCCTGTCCTTCATTTCCTCTCAGTGGGAATAGGCCGGGCAACAGGAGGACTATATGAAACGTGTACAGTGGACAGAGTTTCCCGTCTCCTGCCTCCCTCTATCTCATGCAATTGTTAACTCACACCTGAGTGCCACATACACAACCCAGGCCAGACTGCTCACCGCACCGCTCCACCAAGACAAACAACTCACTGTCGCACGGAGCCTCGCAGTGCTACGTGCGCTCCGATGCCTGTGACAAGAACCCACAAGCTCCTGCCATCTTTCCATCCATTACCCTGCAGAAAGAATGAAGGCCTTCACTGTGCTGCTTTTAGAGACAGACAACACTGTCTTCTATTGAGAGAGGGGGAGAGGAGAAAAAAAAACATCTGTGCCGTTGTGTGATGTCATTGTTAACAGGCATATTCCCTGGGAAATAATGCCCATTTCTCAGAGAGTCGCTGCCTTTTCATGATCACCACAGTCATAGTAGAAGACAGGGACTAGGGCTCAGAGAGAAAGAGAAAGACCCAAATCCTACCACTACCAAGCGCTGAACAGCCAAGAGAAGAACCGAGTCCCCTCAACCAGCTGGTCCTAAGACTTAGTTCACTTAACCACACCAGCGCCAGAAGGCATCAAGACAGCAGCACTCAGGCAATCGGGCCCCACCAAGTCATCACTAAACAAAAAGAAAACTATTCTGATCATTGGGGAAATGTAACAAAAACACAAAGTAAACTTGAACGCTATTTTGACAATACACAGTGGCAGACTACCAGAACATTGTGTCTGATCAAAAACTGAGAAAGACATTGACTAATTACAAACTCAGTAAGCACAACCTAGCCATAGAAACAGGCAGACACAGACAGACTTGTCTGCCCAGGGAGGAGAGGGTATGCACACTGTGCCCTCAGAGAGACAGACAGACCTGTCTGTCTGTCAATTTATTCCCCAAAATGTATAATAAATGTAAAAAATTTGAGAGCCTAACAGAAAAAGGAAAAAGGCAATATTTATTAGGAGAGAAGCAGCCAAATATGACAAACTGCCATATAACCTTAGGGACATCCAGTGGAAGACAGCAGAAGAAATAAAGCAAAGGTTCAAGTAAATCATGCGTTTACCTTGTTTAATATGATAAGACGCCTTTTCATTATTATCATTCATTACCTATTATAATAGGTAACATTACTGTGGTGGTTATTTTATTCTGTATTGTTGCATAGCTTTGGCAACACTTGAAAATGTTCTTGTCATTAAAGCTTTGGAAATGAATAAAATTAAAGGGACTAGGGCTGACAGAGACAAAGGGGCTAGGGCTGATGCTGTATGATGGCTCTGTCTTTGCCCACATGTCATTTAGACAAATACCCCAGGTTTAAAGTCCCATCACCTATCACCAGTGTTTTTCTTGGGCGTACATGTGACCACGGCTAGACAGTCTTAAATTCCTGTCAGGATGCTAACAGACGGCGATTACAAAATCAATAGCAAAACAAAGGAGGTGCTGAGGCCTTGAGCAGAGAAGAGAAACCCTTTAGGTGAAGCCTGTGAAATACACAGTCTCATAACCTGACACTATAAATTTGAGACAGAAGAAGCTAAAGAGAGGAACATGAAAAGATAGAGGGCATCTGAGTGAGTTGTGTTTAATTTGCCTGGCTAGCAACCCAGACCCCTTAAAACAGCCAGATGCCACAGCACACCACATCTACAGTTGTTTCTTTGCCGAAATGACTTTGCATCCATCCAGACGGCTCAACAAACAAATTTAGGACTGTCCGTTTGGATGTAGAAACCAATGTGTTGGGCCAATACCAAAAGACAGACATTGGTGGAAATTGTATTTTTTAGACTGTGATTGGTTAGAGAAGATTGACAATTGCTCCTTATTTTGTTTGTTATTGTAGTTCTTTTTGTATTTTTTTACCACAAATTACTTTCAATGATGGTGTATTCAGATTAAAGTATGGCAAAATGACAGAGCAGCAGAAATCAGGCAAGTGTAAGATTACACTTCATTTTGCACACAATACTACCTCAAACACACAATGCTCACACACACTACCACTGTCACACATCACAGCAACAAGGACTTATTTGCAGTGAGTCTGGATCGGACTCCCTCTCCAACTGTATTTTAGCTTTCATTTTACCATCTTCTCTCTACAATGTATCTCATATTTCTGTGATATCCTCAGATTTGGCAAGACAATCACAGTCAAGCTGCAGTCCCACTTATAGAGACACTAACCAATGATCATATTTGATCCAGTCAAGCTGCTGTACCATGTAGAGACAGAGCACTGGTCCGACTTGACACAGTCATTTATCTGGTATCCAAAGAGAGGCTAGACAACTTACTATATACCTTATTCTCAACATGGCTCACTAATCATCTACTGCTGTACTTATGGTCAATGAATCTGATACAATTTATCTTAATGATACAATATTGTTTTGATTGTTGTAGGATTTTCTTGTACATTCTACTGCACTGTTAAGGAGGTGGAAATGGGCATCATGCTGCATATGCTATAACATCTGCTAAACGGTACATGAGGACATTTAACTTGGATTTTGACTTAATTTCCATAGGCTTATCTTAAATTCTGCACTACAAAAGTACATTGATTAGAGATTATAGTAATACGCCTGCATCTATGTGGAAGGTCGCCCAGCCACAGTTTGAATGCGAGTTAAAGCCTGTAAATCGTCATGAAGTGATCTGTCAATCTTGTCTGTCCGCTGGTCTTGCCCCACGGAATTTCTTAATTTTTTTAAGACTGGAGAAATGACTTAGTACTTGATCTAGTTCCAGTTACTGTATGTAAACGTAAGGGGAAAATACAGTTGAAAATGTTTAAATACTGGTGTTTAACTGTAAACAGTGTTTTCCCCTAATCCCTTTCCTTGGGAGTGTTGGCTGGTGTCCATATGGCCTGGCTTCCCTCCGTAAGACCAATTCTCATCCCATAACAGGCATCCTGTTAAAACCTGTTTAAATAAAACATTTAATAAACAGCTCCTAGACTGTATCAAACATTTCACAGGCACCATCACAGTGGTACCGCAAATTGCCATAATCAGGGACAACCTTTAAGTGTGGATATGATTACCGGCTCAAAATGCATTTGGGAATTCTATTAACATCATCCCAAGTCGTATTCTGTGCTCTTTCTTGAAACAGGTTTTAACCGTATTCCTCAGACCTTCTCGGAGATTCTGTTACTATAAGGCCAGGCACCGGCATGCAAATAAAATAAAAAAGCGACTGAAACTAAAGTCACCTGTCATTAGTAGACTTTATTAGCAGTCCAGTTCCTTCTACTTCACAGAGGACAAGCTACGTTCTGGCTACACATTTTGCCACCTCCTAAGAGGGAAACCAAGGCCTTCACAAAAGACTGGATTCAGTGCCAGGTACAGTACAAGTGATGCATTATGGGGTGGTATATGCAGATGGCTTCCCGTGCACAGGCTCTCCTACTCAGTCCATCCATGCATTAGCATTTCACCATGGGTTGGAGAGGAATGTGTTGACTGACGGCTGGGACTACACGCTGCATTAATTATGATGCAGGATTATAATTGAATATTAGCATAGCCGTGGCGCACAAAGAATGAACAGTGGGGAGGGCTGGGTCGGCTTGGTTACGCCAGGGCAGAGGAGACAACAAGCGCACGATTGTTGCCATGGCGGAGGAGCACCAGACGGGATGCAGTGGGTTGGCTGTGACCCGGATTGTGACGTTTGTGTGTGTGTGTGTGTGTTGTAGTAGTGGCGGTCGGGCGCGGCAGAGGCTGGTCCCGCCCCCTCGCCCTGCTTTAACCTTGGAGAGCCTCAGCGTTCTCTCGGTTGTGTACTGTAAACACAAGACACACTGGCACACCGGCTGGCATACAACAAGAACTGTTGCCGGAAACGATCAGCGCTACGGCAGCGTGGGCGGGGAAAGCAGCAGTAGTAGCAGCGGCAGGTTAGTGAAGCATCAATGTGCGTTCGCCCGTGGTTCTCTATTCTGGAGACGGCGCTTCCTGCTTGGCTGTTGTTAGAGACGAGGCGAGCGCTCTGTGAGCTGTGGTCTGTGGTTGTAGTTAGGTTTCCTCCTCCACGTCACACCTGGGCCAGTGAAAGACAGCCTTTGTTTGGGTGTCTGTTGGTTCTCACGAAGCACAATGCTCCCACACCACCATCAGGCCTTAATGCACTTATTAGAGTTGATCATCTGGCACTGGCTGAATAACAGGACAGGCTTAGAGAACTGGCTGGTGCAGCGCTACCACGACTGTTCACCATCAGAGGAGTAGATCCACAGGTAGGCGGAGCTAATGCAACCCCACAGACCGTCTCCTTTTACTCACCTGACACTAACTGGTGTTGGGTATACTCAATAATCATAGCACCAACTCTTCCCTTCTTTGAGGGATCAAAGCCTGCCTTGAGTTTATAAGAAACAAACTTATCTCAGCCAGCCAGAAGCTCATCTAGTTGTTGTATTTATCAACAACGCTCAGGTATTTTCAGTAAACTGTGGGAATCTGCCAATGTTTTGGTTTTGGCTTCCTGAGCCAACTTAGCCAGAGATTCTGACAATAGAGACAGACTACAAGACTGGCATTCAAATGAAGATCAATTACAGTAGTGGTATTAGCCTTCACAACATTGGATTTTAATCATGGACAGTCAAGAACGGGGGTTGGGTCTTGCCAAATACAACAGAAGGATTAATACAAACAGAACACAGACAGTACCAAAGAAAGATACAACAGTGAATGGTTCCACCAAGCTCATCTGAACCTTCTAACATTAACGTCCAGTCAAAAGAAAGCCATTTAAAGCACAGGGAAAGAAAACAAACATCATAAGATTTTAGAAAGCACCGGAGCAGTGAAGATTAACTGCATCCAGATAAGGCCCAGGGAGGAAACAGACCAAGGGGGAAAAAAAACACCAAGGGGTCAAGTCATTCCGAGGTCAAAGGAACTGCACAGACCGCTCAACCAGTCACAGTCAGGGTCAAGTTCACGTTCATTTCACCCTGGCTTAGACTGAGGGAATACAAATTGAAGGATTAAAATGGCGAAACAAAATGGAAAATGCATTAGTTTCCGTCTGGGGCTTCTCTTCTCACGACATCCATTTTAAGAGGAGGAGAAGGGGGTTGAAAAGCTAAAAACATCCATTTGCGGGGCCAGGACGAGCGTTCAGCTGGCTAATTATGGCAGTAGATGCGGGGCCCGGGCAAGATTAGTGGGCTTAAACCTCTCTCCGCTCTGTCCACCAGAGGTTGAAGTGTTATTCCAGCTGACTGGCTGAGATGAGCCCTTATCGCGGTGTGAAGCTCCCTGAGAGCCTGAGGAGCTGGGCTGCTGAACTCAGAGATGATTTAGAGGCAGGAGCAGCATCATCAGATAATACCTGACAAAGGCGGGGGGGGGGGGGGGTAACCACAATGCCCCACCAACATCCACTACTCTCCAACCACCTCCCTCAGCTCCCCTTCAGCCATACTCTGTGGCCTGGGGAGAAAAGGAGGTCCGCGGGGACCTGTCAGACCTTGACTGAACTCCTCTCCTCCTCTTATCTAAGAAGCAACCCCTCTCCCCAGCTCCACAGTCACCTGCTGCTGTGATTCATAACCCAGAGACACGAGGGTGAGAAATAAGAGGTCAAGAGAAAGGTAAGAGAGAGAGAGACAGACCGAGAGAGAGAGAGAGAGAGAGAGAGAGACAGGCCGAGAGAGAGAGACTGACTGAGAGAGAGACAGACCAAAAGAGGTAGAGAGGGAGAGAAATATAGGAGAAAAGGAGAAACAGAAAGGAGGAATCCACAAGGCCCCCGCATTCACCAAACATCTGAAATAAGGTCCTTGGAATACTGCTAGAAGTAAAAAAAAAAAACACTAGGTTGTTGTTTACAGTAGAACCACCAAATGCCTACGCCAATTGGCGTTTGAGTTTGTAATTAAGATCAAACAGCCATTTTGAAAGCTACACCCTCCTCCTCCCATGACTTTTCATAAATGGGTGTATATTACATTGTTCCGTCGCCAGAATTCTAAACTCACAAACGGAAAACTATTTTGAGACTATTTACCGTTATTTAAAATGTTTTACCAGTTTTCTTACTTTTATTGAAACAGAATACAAACGATATAGGCTACTGGACATTTCTACATCAACTCAATAGCCCCACTAGAACCCCCGGGAGAGACTGCAAAGACCTGCTGTTTTTGTATCCTAAAGATGTCACCTACAGAAAAACATTATATGTTAGGAATCTAGGAGACTAGAGCTATGCACTGGCATTGAAATCAACTCAATAGCCCCCACTAGAACCCCTGCGAGAGACCTGCAAAGACGTGCCGTTTGCATAGCCAGTTCATTTGGAGAAATGGAGAAACTGACTCCTTTCGGTTTTTCGATAACTTATACATGTCACCTACAGACAATTCATGTCACCTTTTGATTGGCTGTGTAATTTTCATTTTGTACATTTGTAGGGCCTAATAAACAAATGAAAATGCTATAGCCTGTGTTCTCAGAAATAATTGTTCATATTCTTTTCTTAATCGTTTTTAAGACCTTCAAAACAAACACATTCTTGTATTTTTTCAAATTCTGAAATTCATTATTTTTTTTAATATTCTATATAGTTTGTAGATGAACTGATGCTCTGGCTGGATGGTGATGCTGCGGAGGAGAATGTCCATGCTAATAGGGACAATGTGTGCTAATGACGCCAAACGGCTTTCGGATACTGGGGGTCTGAAAGGCCTGGCGGTTCTAGTGTTAAGACACTGACCAAACTACAATAAAATATTAACAGAATGACTAAAAGTCAAAATATTGACCAAAAAATATATATGGTTAACAAAATCCATTCATTGCAAAATTAAACAACCTATAGCCTACAACTTCACGCAAATAGGCTACTTTTGACTTCCACTGAAAGTCGCTAATCTGTCCTATACAGAAATGCATTATGGATACATTGTATAATGTGTTTTTACTTTTGTCTCAAGGGGTATTGTGGGATATGACCTCAACACCGCTTCACAGAAAAGTCAGAAAGAAAAAAGTCGGAAAAGATGGAAAATAATTAAAAACGTTTGCTCCCATTCAGTACCAGTGCTGCACCAGGCGCTATTCATGGCAAAGAAGTTCCAAACTGTCAAGACTTTTGCCAGCAAATGTACATTTTTATTGTCTTTTAATGCATTTTGAATACATCTAATTATGTTATGCTTTGAGGAGCTGGATACGGCCCAGATCAGCTTCCATCCAGCAACAGACACCTTTCACTCAGCTATACGTTACCCGGGACCTGGCCTGTAACCTAGAGCAACTCAAATTAAGGGACACAGTTCCATTCAATAAGCAAATGATTGGTTCAGGTCTACTTAAGAAAGCATATAGGGAGGAAAGAACAACAAGACCGCCGGAACAACCAGTTCTTAGTTAATAGATGAATACTTGGAACAGCTAATCATTCACTTTAACAGGGGTGGATGCGACAGAGTGAAATGTTCACATCTCTGTCCGTCTAACAAAGAGCTGCCATTTTAAAAGGCTAGACAATCGAGTTCCATCCACAATCACCTGTGCAATTCCAAGCATGCCCCGGACCAAATCTCAAGCTAACAGAGGCGGTGGGATTCCTCATTTGTTTGGGTTGTTTGTGGTTTCCGTGGGATGGGATTGTGTTTGGGGGTGGCTGTGTTGCCTGTCAGGATACAGTAGTAAATGGATTGGGAAGTGTCCTGGCGGCGGGAGCGACCGTTAGCCATGGCGCACATCGCCAGTCTCCACGGAAATGGGACCCAACAGGTAATCAATCAGCCAGCGTGCCGCCTGCTCTTGGCCCTGTCACAGATGAAGGTGGGGGCGGCAGACGTGCGCTCCTGGAATCTGTGGATCCGGAGGAGAGGAGGCCATAGTTGCAGGTCTTAGTGCAGAACAAACCCAGGCTTATCTCAACACGGCAGTAAACATGTCCGTCCATACGGGGCTGTGGTCCCCACCGTGGTCTCATCATGGGCAGCTCTTACGCCTGAACTGGCCCTTTCACACCAGTATCCTACCGGAACTATGAACAACATCTGCACGGCAAACACGACCCAAGTCACAGAACCTGACCCGCACAGACTCTCACAGAATGGATGTTTACACAACGTTTTTACAAGACTGAACGGAATAAGAGAAATGTATGTGTGACACTACATTTCACCAAGCAGTCCTTCCACAGCCTCACTGAGAACCCCTAGGGGTTCGTCCCCAGACCCCGGCTTCCAATCCCCCTAAGGTATTAGTCGTCAGGAGACTCTAGGACAATGTACCACCATCCTATTGTCAACCAAGGTCCAATTCCTACAAAAAAAGGGAAAGTACAGACCAAAAAATAAATTAAAAAAATATAAAACAATTGGTCAGCAAAATGCACTCCCGATCCCGTGTGGAAAACGTCGGCCCGCATGCTGATTCAGGCCTTGTGCGCAGTTCTAATTTTAGGCCGACAAACCCCCATCCGTACCCACACTCACTCTGCACATTCATGTGATTCGGCCGTATTTTCCGTTGTGAATTCTCCTCCCCAGTGCAGATTAGTGAAGTCCCTTTAAACATGCTGATGTGAGTTTCCACATGATCAAATAGTTAGAATCCCACATCCAGACCAATTTTTAAACAACACAAACAAGAGAAGTCCCAAAGAAACATGAAACAAAGTTCACTCACAAAAGCTTAAAGTGAGGAATAAAAAAAGGAGAGAAAATGAATGGAGAAATCTACTGGGACTCCGCAGTTTTTGATTCAGTGTGCGAATGTGTGCCTACAACAGTAAAGCATTTCTATAAATGTAAAAGTAGGTTTCCCAAATCCAGAACTTCCCAGGAGATTCAATACATTGAAATTAGTTCAGTAGTCTTGCCTCTTTGGTAGTGTTCTAATGGAACAGCTGCAGAAACAAGTCATGTGACTCGTGACATTGCTAGTTGCCAGTGAATTCCTGATTCGGAAATTGTAAATGTGATTCACTGAAACTGGGGACACATTATTAGTTTTAAAGTGTACTGCCAAAAGTGCCAACAGCTCTGAGTCAGGAACTGTGTACTTTCCTTCTTATTTATAATAATTATATTAAGTACTAGAAAAGCACCACAGTGGAAAGGGATTAGAACCACGGCACGTTGGTGAACTGCTTTAAACAGAGACACAAGCATGAAGAAGAGCATCTTAATTCGGGCCCTTGCATCTAAGAGAAGAGACAGGAGTCTCATTTGAAAAATAAAAGAAAAAGGGTTCTTTTGTCTTATGCTTTTAGCGGTGGAGATGGAGAGAGGACAAGAGACAGAGGAGCACAGGAACACCTCAGCTCTCATTAGCTTAATAATGCATGAAATGCGCTGGAGCCTCCTGACTACACTAGCACAGGCGCTTTAACTATTTATCATTGAACAGAATGCTAGTGCGGCCATTTTAACCAAACCAATCCCCCCTCGACCCAGCCCTTTTCATTTGGGTTAGTTAATTATTCAAAATGACATGCTGATCTTTGGAGAAATAACTGACTGACTAAAACTCTCCCCCAGCCCCACTATCCTTTTACCAGCATGGGAGACATTTTGGGGCCATCTGTCAACGCAATGTAAGGTCACATGCCAGGCGATGTCATGGTGGTGGAGTGGTGAAAAAAGAAACAACCTGGAGAAGCAATTTCAGAACAGTAGTCAGGAATAAGCTGCTCAAATAAGCTTGGTTTCAAACGGTTCCAAAGTGAAGCCAGATGGCAATGGGCACCATGTTGGCAGACCAGAGTTGTGGGGAAGAAGTTAGGACGGAGATGGAGGGAGCTTTAAGCTCTTGTGTAGCCCAGTGAAACCTTGACGGTCTCACTCTGGATGAACTGCACTACGATGATCCTGAACACAGCTTCAGTATGACCTCACACTGAGCTCGAAGATCAGGTGAAGTCAAAAGCACACCCTTCTGGGGGTGCCTGGACCGATCAAAATGTAACATAAAAAGGAAAATGGAGCCCGCACACACACTCATATGCTTCAACACATGTTTTTACACAAAATTAACAAACAACGTTTCAATCAACTGGGATATTTGTCTGGTCAATTTCTAATGAAGATCTGATGAAGATCCCATTTGATCGAAATTATGTCTGTTAATTCTTAATACAGATACGTGGTGGAGCATGAGTGGGCGGGCTCCATTTACTGCTTACTCTAGTCCGCACAAAAATAATGTAGCCCTAGACTACACACCAAAACATACCCAAGTATCTGACCAGTAGGCTTAGCAGATTTCTGGATTGACACATTGTCAGATTGACCCGCTCAAAGTATTTTTTTGGTGTACATATAACTATAATAACATTGTTTGACAATGTTACAAAACCCAAAGAAAGTAAACATATACAGTGGGGAGAACTAGTATTTGATACACTGCCGATTTTACAGGTTTTCCTACCCATCTGGAGGTCTGTTATTTTTATCATAGCTACACTTCAACTGTGAGAGACGGAATCTAAAACAAAAATCCCAAAAATCACATTGTGTTATTTTTTTATAATTAATTTGAATTTTATTGCATGACATAAGTATTTGATCACCTACCAACCAGTAAGAATCAACCACTCACAGATCTGTTAGTTTTTCTTTAAGAAGCCCTCCTGTTCTCCACTCATTACCTGTATTAACTTCACCTGTTTGAACTCGTTACCTGTATAAAAGACACCTGTCCACACACTCAAACAGACTCCAACCTCTCCACAATGGCCAAGACCAGAGAGCTGTGTAAGGACATCAGGGATAAAATTGTAGACCTGCACAAGGCTTGGATGGGCTACAGGACAATAGGCAAGCAGCTTGGTGAGAAGGAAACAACTGTTGGCGCAATTATTAGAAAATGGAAGAAGTTCAAGATGACGGTCAATCTCCCTCGGTCTGGGGCTCCATGCAAGATCTCACCTCGTGGGGCATCAATGATCATGAGGAAGGTGAGGGATCAGCCCAGAACTATACGGCAGGACCTGGTCAATGACCTGAAGAGAGCTGGGAAAACCATTAGTAAAACACTACGCCGTCATGGATAAAAATCCTGCCGCGCACGCAATGTCCCCCTGCTCAAGCCAGCGCATGTCCAGGCCCGTCTGAAGTTTGCCAATGACCATCTGGATGATCCAGAGGAGGAATGGGAGAAGGTCATGTGGTCTGATGAGACAAAAATAGAGCTTTTTGGTCTAAACTCCACTCGCTGTGTTTGAAAGAAGAAGAAGGATGAGTACAACCCCAAGAACCCCATCCCAAACATGAAGCATTGAGTTTGTGGAAACATCATTCTTTGGGGATGCTTTTCTGCAAAGGGGACAGGACGACTGCACTGTATTGAGGGGAGGATGGATGGGGCCATGTATCGCGAAATCTTGGCCCACAACCTCCTTCCCTCAGTAAGAGCATTGAAGATGGGTTGTGGCTGGGTCTTCCAGCATGACAACGACCTGAAACACACAGCCAGGGCAACTAAGGAGTGGCTCCGTAAGAAGCATCTCAAGGTCCTGGAGTGGCCTAGCCAGTCTCCAGACCTGAACCCAATAGAAAATCTTTGGAGGGAGCTGAAAGTCCGTATTGCCCAGTGACAGCCCCGAAACCTGAAGGATCTGGAGAAGGTCTGTATGGAGGAGTGGGCCAAAATCCCTGCTGCAGTGTGTGCAAACCTGGTCAAGAACTACAGGAAACGTATGATCTCTGTAATTGCAAACAAAGGTTTCTGTACCAAATATTAAGTTCTGCTTTTCTGATGTATCAAATACTTATGTCATGCAATAAAATTCAAATTGATTATTAAATAATCATTATTAGATAATAAAATAAAATAATTGATTAATTAATGCTGCAGAATAGTAATTTAATTCATTCAGATTTAACAGAACACATCATTTTTATTATTTATTCAAGACTTAATTTTAGTAAATATTTTTGAATGAATTAAAATTCAGAAAAGGAATGTAACACTGTTAGAAAATGACTGCCTCTTCGCTTTAGACTGCAACTATATGTTTCTTTAGTTTTTCATCACATACAGTGGATATAAAAGGTCTACACACCCTTGTTAAAATGCCAGGTTCTTGTGATGTAAAAGAATGAGACAAAGATAAATCATGTCAGAACTTTTTCCACCTTTAATGTGACCTATAATGTAAAAATTTCAATTGAAAAACAAACTGAAGTCTTTGTCTATTAGCATGGCATCTTGACGTGGCAATATTTGCACACTCTTCTTAGCAAAAGCGCTCCAAATCTGTCAGATTGCGAGAACATCTCCTGTGCACAGCCCTCTTCAGATCACCCCACATGTTCAATTGGATGCAGGTCTGGGCTCCGGATGGGCCATTCCACAAAGTTAATCTTCTTCTGGCGAAGCCATGCTTTTGTGGATTTGGATGTGTGCTTTGGGTCGTTGTTGTGCTGAAAGGTGAACTTCATCTTCATCTTCAGCTTTCTAACGAAAGCTTAAAGCTTTTGTGCCAAAACTGCCTGGTATTTGGAACTGTTAATAATTCCCTCCGCCCTGACTAGGGCCCCGGTTCAAGCTGGAGAAAAACAGCCCCAAAGCATGATGCGGCCACCACCATGCTTCACTGTGGGTATGGTGTTATTTGGGTGATGTGCAGTGTTGTTTTTGCGCCAAACATACCTTTTGGAATTATGGCCAAAAAGTTCAACCTTGGTTTCATCAGACCATAACACATTATTCCACGTGCTTTTGGGGGACCTGATGTTTGTTTTTGCACACTTCAGCATGGATTGGATATTTGTCTTTGTAAGAAAAGGCTTCCGTCTTGCCACGCTACCCAATAGGTCATTGATATGAAAAATACGGGAGATTGTCGTCACATACAGCACACAACCAGTACTTGCCAGAAATTCCTGCAGTGCCTTTAATATTGCTGTAGGCCTCTTGGAGGCCTCCTTGACCAGTTTTCTTCTCGTCTTTTCATCAATTTTGGAGGGATGTCCAGTTCTTCGTAATGTTTCTGTTGTGCCATATTTTCTCCACTTGATGATGACTGTCTTCACTGAATTCCATGGTATATCTAATGCTTTGGAAATTATTTTGTACCCTTCTCCTTACTGATATCTTTCAACAATGAGATCCCTCTGATGCTTTGGAAGCTCTCTGCGGACCATGGCTTTTGCTGTGGGATGCAACTAAGAGAATGTCAGGAAAATCCTACTGGAACAGCAGAACTTTATTTGTGATTAATCAGAGTCACTTTAAATGATGGCTGGTGTGTAATGAGTTTGAATGTGATTGGTTAATTCTGAACACAGCCACATCCCCAGTTCTAAGAGGGTGTGCACACTTATGCAACCAGGTTATTGTAAGGTTTTTATTTTTCATTTTCCTTGATGAATTGTTCATATTATAGGTCACATTAAAAGTGGGAAAAGTTCTGAGATTATTCATTTTTGTCTCATTCTTTTAAATCACAAAAACCTGGCATTTTAACTGAGGTGTGTAGACTTTTTATATACACTGTATTGTGAAGGAATCTGACCCAGTTGTTTTAACGCAGTGAAATTTCAGCACATCAAGTGCAAGAATTCTGGGGAGGAAAGTTGACGGCTCAATCACATGGGTCTGGATGTCATAACCAAGCAAATGTTTAGCATTTAATTATGTGCTTTGTTTGACGAAGTAGAAAAGGTCTGTGGTGGGGTTCTACTGAATAGCGATTTTCTGATATATGTTTTGGCTAAAGAAACCAACACTATTTGGTAATCAGCAAACACAAAGAGTTTTTTAAAATTATATACCGATCAGCACAAACAAATTGTGCCAAACTCCAACTCTACGGCAACAATGGAAGGCAGGCGGAACAGTCAAAGATCAGAGGTAGTGGGTTCCTGAGCTAGGACCTCTTAGCGGTTCTGACTAGACAAAAATAAGCTGAGAAACCTGCCTGTCAGCGAGCCTCACTCCACTAGGCCAGGAGGTTAGAAGGGGAGAAGAAACAGTGAAACGTGGGGCTTATTTTCAAGAATTTGTATTCTCCTTAACATGCGGGTTTGCAGTTTTACCATCCGTCGGTCTTAATAAAGGCAGACGCGGCCCAGCCTGTAGAATGGGAGGGAGAGCAGTAGACAGGAGGGTTTCCCCTCGGTCTTGGAAGGGCTCCAGTGAAAACTGGTTGGAACATGGGAAACATGGTGTCAGACCAGAGGAGAAGAAAGAGCGTGTCTGGCTTGTGGTTTCCCCCGAGCGTGTTCCGTTGTGACAGTACTCTCGCCGCCTGTCCAGGAGCTCCCCTTTCACTACAATGCCTCCCAGGGCACTGCACCGCTGCCAAACACACACACACACACACACACACACGGACACACACACGGACACACACATACGCGCCACAATGGAAGCTTGCGCCCATCAAACCAATTTTCTGTGGACTGAGGTATTGATTGGCTGAACCTTCAAAAGAACCCCCTAATGGGTGGAGCTGGCACATCACATGCCCTGTGTGGAATACCAATATAAACTACTGCTTTTCATGTGAGGGAAGGGTTAATCGCCAAGACGGAAATAGAACACCTAATACACAGCTTGTCTCAATGCCATATCTCCATCAAGAGCAGAGTACCTTGATCTGAAATTGACCCAGATACAGCCGGCAGTAGACAGGCAGGTCAAATACAGTAGTAGTTATTGCTAGGTGAATCACATCCACACTCAGAGTAGTGTCAGTTATAGCTCCTTATCTGGGTTCTCTGTGAGAGGATAAATCCTAGAGGGGGGGGGGGGGGGGGGCAGTTCCTTCTCAGACCAGAGAGAGAAACCTAAAGCCTGAGAATGCCTTTGCTGCTGTACAGTATATTACAGCCCTCACCTTGTAACCACTGGCTTTATATTCAACGATCAAGGACAGGGACGGGGAGCCATTCCGGGACTTCTCATTGCCGGGGTGGAGTTTTCACGATGGCAGTCGATTGGGGTGGTTTGAGGGCCTGGGAACACACTGGGGCTCTTAACGGGTACCTCCATAGGAGGCTGATGTTGGCTCAAGAGCAAACCTGGTTCATACTGTTGCAATTTCTAATTACACATTTTTGGAACACATATTCACAAAAAATCTTAAATGTTAAAGACTTAACCTTCCCCCCAATGCTAAAATGTATACTTACAAGTATTCAAATACTAATGTCAGTGGCAATATTCAAATAACCAAGATCATCCCTAATTCCAATATAATGCACCAGGACCCAAACATAATGGATGTTCCTGGATAAATTTACACTATGATAATCCAGGTCCTGATGTGGGGGCCTGAGTTAACACACAGCCAGAGCACACGGTCCACTGCTGTGTAAGTAACGCTCTGGATTAAAACTTAATCTGAACCATCTGATTATCCCCAAAGATAAAAAATGCTTTAATGAGGGATTGAAATGGTTTAGATGAGCTGATCTTAATCGCATAATACTAACTTTTTGGCTCGCTTTGGTATTATTCTGTGGTGTTTATATAACTGGGTAAAATACACGTCTTCGTGAGAAAAATGGGGGCTCAGACTAAAATAAAAGGGGGTTCATCTTCAATAAAGTGAAAAGGGGTATTTTGAGCAAGAAGTACCACATTCCAATGGTGGAAATGTTTGTCGGTACACCGTAACATTGATCGATCTTTCAAATCTACTTGAAATTGTTCAATTTGTACTATTCATTTGTGTGATGGGAAGTCTACTAAAAGAAATCAGAATATGTTACTATTTTTTCCAAACCAAAAGTTCTGCACCCATTAAACCTACTCAACTGTGAACATGGCATGGCAGTGAATTTAGTAGTGATGATAGACTTGCTAACTGTAGACCTTTGTTGACTGATTAAATAATGAAAGCCACACTTAAATATAAACACTACTATTCAACAGTTTGGGGTCACTTGTTTGTCCTTTTTTTCGAAAGAAAATAAAATTTTTGTCCATTAAAATAATATATTTTTTAAAGGCGACTCCGGGATGCTGACCTTCTGGGAGGGGTTGCAAAGAAAAAGACATATCTTAGAATAGCCAATAGATAGAAAATATTAAGATGGGCTGAATAATACAGACATTGGACAGAGGAGGACTGGGGGGGAAAGGCCCACATCCTGCAGTCACCTCTTCACTGTTGACGATGAGACTGCCATTTTGCAGGTACCATTTAATGAAACTGCCAATTGAGGACCTGTGAGGCGTCTGCTTCTCAAACTAGATACTCTAATGTATTTGTCCTTTTGCTCATTTGTGCACCAGGGCTTTTGTATTCAGAAACAAGGACATTTTTATGGGAGCCCAAACTTTTGAACAGTAGTGTAAATTAAAATTATCAATTATAAATATGATTTGCCATCATAGCACACAATGGCAAAGCAAATTTTAAAAAATCATGGCAAAGCGTCTGAATGTGATTAGTGCCAAAGGCGCTTTTTCCCAAAAGGTCTGAATACCTATGTATAAGATATTTGTCCCTTTTTCTTTCCAGTAAATTGGTACATATTGGTTTCGCTTTGTCACTATGGGTTAGTGTGTAGATTGGTGGCAAAATAATTTAAACAATAATAAAACCAATCCAAAACAACAAAACGTGGAAAATGTGAAGAGGTCTCAATACTTTGAGTCCACTGTATAAGACCACTTTTGGTGTATAAACACTCCCCAAAGGGGTACTATGTGGTTGCCCATTCCTCCACATCAAAGTTGCAATTTTGCAAATGTCATGTCCATAATGCTGGATTATTAATAACAGGTGGGTTTTGAACGTGGTATCCAAACAAAGCTATTCAAGCCACCCTGGATAAGGTCAAAGAACAAATCAATCATTTGAATGGATTTCTTATCCAACAGCCTCCCTAAATGGAAAGGGAGCGTGGCCACAGCACCGCTGAAGAAACTAGTTGAGCATACTTCTCTAACCTACAGCTCTAATGCTGTATAGGTAACGGTAGAGGCTCTGACTAAGGAGAAGGCTCAAAGAAGAGTGTTTAAAATATGCATTGGCTGTCAGCCAGTTGCGCCATCGGCGTCAGCTCGAGATATGGGCCAGCCAAAAGATCCAGTCTGAAGAGACAAACGCCTCAAAGAGTAACAGTACTAGTTCTACTGTAGTCAAACAGACGAGGAATAAGAGTACTAGTTCTACTGTAGTAGGGCTGCACAATTTGGATAAACATTTGAATTGCGATTTGACAAATAATGCAAATACGGTTGTGATTTAAGATTTTTAAACATGGTGTAAACAGTGTTGAGTATCTCACTTTAAAATTGAGATCATAGCCTACATAATCTGCTATTAAACTGAATAAAAATCAATTTAAAGCTCAGTGTTTTTTATTTGACACTTATTACCAATTTGAAGATGCAGCCTGTGCCAAAACATTGAACTTGGCTATTTGTTTAACTGCTCATTTGATGCTCAATGTAGTTTGCAGAATTTTTATATGTTTGTGCCGTTGTCATAGCTAGTTAGGCAACATTTCTCAACCCTTGAGTTATATTTTCTCCTAAGTATGTTTGTAGGCACCGACATTGAAGCAGAAACGTTTAATCAACATGCTTTTGTGTATGTGGGGCAATATATTCAGGCCACTCACTAGCTTGAAAGAGTATCAACTGGCAGGACGTCTTCGCTAGCAGTTGCAGTGTTAACTCAAACTAACATTGAAAAACCATAAATTATTTAAACAAAATGACTCCAGGAATTTAAGTAATCTACAAAAATACCAACAGCCCCCGCAAGAAAAACTATTACGGATGTAGGATAGGTGTCCGCTGCCTCCTGTGAAGCGCACCTCATGAACCTTTTTTGGGAGCTGAAAATCGCGGAAGTTGGCAATTTGGATAAGTCAGTATTGCAATTACGATTATAATTTGATTAATTGTGCAGCCCTATACTGTAGTCTAACAGACGAGGAGTAACAGTACTAGTTGTACTGTAGTCAAACAGACGAGGAGTAACAGTACTAGTTGTACTGTAGTCAAACAGACGAGGAGTAACAGTACTAGTTGTACTGTAGTCAAACAGACGAGGAGTAACAGTACTAGTTGTACTGTAGTCAAACAGACGAGGAGTAACAGTACTAGTTGTACTGTAGTCAAACAGACGAGGAGTAACAGTACTAGTTGTACTGTAGTCAAACAGACGAGGAGTAACAGTACTAGTTGTACTGTAGTCAAACAGACGAGGAGTTACAGTACTAGTTGTACTGTAGTCAAACAGACGAGGAGTAACAGTACTAGTTGTCCTGTAGTCAAACAGACGAGGAGTAACAGTACTAGTTTACTGTAGTCTAACACACAAGGAGTAGCAGTAGAGTTTAACAGCCACTCTTACAGACGGACAGCGGTACAGTCGACTTGACAGGTCTCCACTCTTTCATGACCAGTGGAAAGTGAAGGGCTGAGAGACATGGATATAGAGTAATCTCAGTGACAGTAGGAGGACACTGTAAACCTTGAGTGCACATAAACACCAACCTGCCAGCCAACCACTAAGAGCTGGGAGGAGATCAAATTTTTGCTTTTGAAGAAAACTAATGAGTAAGGTTACAGTTGTAATCTTTTGAAGGGTAACTAAGACTGTTTTTTCACAGGAGCATTTAAGAGTACACTGGAAAACAAGGGACTTTAAATTACAAAGAACACCATAATGATTTCTACATGACAACAGCCCTCAAAAGGGAGCAACGAGGGTAAAATAAATCCATTACCACAGACTCACATTTACTATGGCACAACCACCCTCCTCTGCTAACATAGCACTTTAATTCAAGGGTTTCATTCTGGAACCAATGCAGCCCATTTCAGAGTTGCTCATCCCTGTTCTGGACATTATCAATATCCTATCAGGGGTTGGCAATTTTAATGGGTGGGTGCTAGGCTAATACCTTGTGTAGAGAAATGCCTCCCTGTCTGCCTGCTAGCCTAATGAGGACACAAGGGTATGAAGTGTTTGCAAAGGATTGGTTACCTCCCAGCGCCAGAAAGACACCGGCGCAGACCGGCGCACGTATAATTGCTTATTTCTAGAGGTGCAGTACTAAAGGAGCCCTCAGACCGAGGGACAGAGGGAGAAGAACTAAGCAGGAGGGGAAGACCATCAAAACAAAGGGGGCTTGTTAGGAGGGAGAGTCTGGTTTATTATGTTTAACCTGGGAGAAAGTGGGGACGGGGACGGTATATTGTTCCACAGCTAGGCCGGCTCTCCTCAAGTCACGTGTTGACTAACATTAGAAAAAGACCCAAAGAAACGACAGTATACAAAGGTTTATCAAATACAGCTCCGGGAAAAAATGAAGAGACCACTTGCACCTTTTCCTTTCCTTTCCCAAAAAAGTTGAAAAGGAAAGTTTTGAGAGAGGAACAGAAGCATTCAATTTGCAGTGGTCTCTTAATTTTAACCCTTCTGTTCCTCACTCAAAACCTTCCTTTTCAAATTGTTTGGAAAGTTAAGAAAAAGGTGCAGTGGTCTCTTCCTTTTTTTCCAGTCGCGGTATATCCAATGACTGACACTAAGAACAGATCTGCCACAACAAATGTGGTTTTCCTGCTAAGTTCAAAGACAAGGGCAAATATGACCAGCGTGACCAGAGATGCCATCTCAGCAGACCAGCTAAAGGGCTTGAACTAAAATCCAAAGAATCTTCAACACACTCCCTCCCTCAAGTCTCTCTTTCCAGCTGCAGTGAACCTGGAGATTTTCAGTAGGAGAATGGAAGTGTGTGAGAGCACAAAAGGCAGAGTAGCGCCACAGGAGAGGTGGCCTTCCGGTAGCCGCAGGGCAGCCTCAGGCTGTGGCTGCTGATGGGCCACGGGGAGAGGAAAACGCACCTCCAGCCAACAGACACTCCTCCCCCTGCAGCCAGGGCCGCTCTTCCATCCCGACATGGAAAAACATGTCAGCCCCTCTCTCACTCTCTCCCGCACACCCTATTCAAAAAAGGCATAATATAATTTTCCAGTCACTAACGGCATCTGGCTTTCATTTCCAGGACTCCTGGAGGTTTTCAGGTCACTAATAATAACTATTTCAGGCAAAGGCAAGAGTTCAGCCAGAGTCTACCTCCGTGCCAGAGAGCAGTGAGTTACATTGACGGGTGAACAAGGAAGGGGATGGCCCGACTCCCCTGGGCCAGAAGAGCCCCCCCCACCCCAGGGCAGCTGGTTTGGTTCCGGTGCGTAACAGAAGGGACTACTCGCCCCTGGTCTGTCTGTCTGTCTGTCGACTGAGGTCAGGGGGGAGACAAAGGTTCCCCTCCCCAGCCCGTCAGCAGCCCTCAGTCGCTGGGAAAGGACTCTGATTGGGTCTAGGGCCCTGGAAGTCCCCTCTGACACCCCTTAGTACTGCTGATTAAGGCTCTCTCTCTCTCTCTCTCTCTCAATCCTTCCCTCTCTATCCCTCCCTCCCCCCTTTGTCAGACAAACAGAAGACTAGAAACCCTACTCCTCCAGCTGAGCTGTGTGTGTGTGGGGGGGGGGGGGGGCATGGCTGAGGTCTTAATGCTCTGTGGTGCGGTTAAACTTGAGGCTTAGCAGAGGCTAATGTGGCAGTCTGTACCTTCCCCTCAGAATAATGTGACAGTTTTAGAGGTCCAGGAGTCACTGGGCTAACCCGACGAGGGGGTCGACTGCAGGCCACGTCTGTCAGTTACCCACAGAGACACGTTAAGTCTCCAGTAACTACCACCTGACAGGGTAAGGGACACGTTTAAATCACTTGGTCTCAAATACAAACATGAGAATACACAAAAGTCACAATGCATGATTCAGGCTTGGCTAAGTCCAAGTTAGGGACACTTTCTTCAAGTAAGGAGCATGCAGAGGTTTTGACCTAATGTAACTACCTTTTCAGTCTATGTCCACACAGAAACCAATGTGCTGATTAGTGGCAGCTGCCAGTTGTTGTGGTAACACCTTGATCCAGTCCATGGGAAAAGTAGCTATGTGCTTTAGAGACACAAGTGTATGATTACAGAGCACTAAATTTAACCCTGTTGCAATTTCTCCCCAGTGTTAATGTACTAAACATCTGGACCTGTACTTGGTCATGTCAAAACATTTAAATTACATTTTCTCCACACACACACACACACACACACACACACACACACACACACACACACTTTCCATTCTTAAAGGCCAGTTTCCTCTCGTCAGCCAGACTATTCTGAGCCGTGAAGACAGAAAACCAGAAGGTTTCTCAGAGGACACAGATATCTCAGCTCTTCTCATTTCTAAGCCCACATTAGAATCCCATCCTGGGTTTTATGCTAGTTTGTCTTAGTGACAAGCAGAAACCAGGTTAAATCCCTTTTATCCTCGCTCTTAGGTTACTGCAAAGGATGCGTTGAACTGTCAGCCATGGGCAAGTCCTGCCAGTTGATACTAAACAGCTAAAAACCACCAAGACCCACATCAGTCTTTCAGAATTCAAATGAGCTGTACTTCCAAGCACAAAATCCACTTCCATTAACTGTAGAACGGCCAATTAACTGTAAAACGGGCCATTAGTGCGCTTCTAAAGTGAGAGCTTAGACAATCTCTCACTTTGACAGCCTGGCTTGCTGACAGTACATAAACTGCATTACCTCAGAATATGTCAGACAAGACATGAAGATCTGTGAGACAAGCATCCCCAGGCAGTTGTGCTGATAAATCAACTCTAAGGGATACACAGGTTTTCACTACAACAAGAGAAGAATGTTTTACTGCTGTAAGTCTGTTTTTTGTGTTTTTGCTAATGAGATCGATACACCACAAAATCTATGTCCAAGTCAAAAAATAAGGTTATGATTGTGCATTTCACTGCTTTCAGTAAAAGCCAACAACTAGGCCTATACACCAGTTCCAGGTGGACGGCATGACCACCCATCCCAGTCAGCCATGTTATACTGGTAAAGGCTGGTTGCGCAAGATACAAGCAAAATAAAGAGACATTCTGTCACATGTGGTGAACATGTCACGAACACAGTCTAGGAGTGTCAGCACTCTGCCACAAGACGCTAATCAACTCAGCAAGGTTAATAATTCATACAGCAAGGAAACATTGATCATGTTCTAGCTAGACTAACACAGCTGTTAAGGCTAGGGGCAGGTAACGGCGGAGTGAGGAGGAGGCCTGGGACAGAGCGATGGGGGCAGGTAACGGCGGAGTGAGGAGGAGCCCTGGGACAGAGCGATGGGGGCAGGAAACTGTGGAGTGAGGAGGAAGATGAGGCCTGGGACGGAGCGATGGGGGCAGGTAACGGCGGAGAGAGGAGGAGGCCTGGGACAGAGCGATGGGGGCAGGTAACGGCGGAGTGAGGAGGAGCCCTGGGACGGAGCGACGGGGGCAGGAAACTGTGGAGTGAGGAGGAAGATCAGGCCTGGGACAGAGCGATGGGGGCAGGTAATGGCAGAGTGAGGAGGAGGAGGAGGCCTGGGACAGAGCGATGGGGGCAGGTAATGGCGGAGTGAGGAGGAGGAGGAGGCCTGGGACGGAGCGATGGGGGCAGGTAACGGCCGAGTGAGGAGGAGGAGGAGGCCTGGGACGGAGCGATGGGGGCAGTCAGCTGCACGGAGGAGCATACCACAGCACTCTGTGCCCTTCTATCCTTAATGTCCATCTGGACAAAACCTGACTGAAGTCGACATGAGTGAATCTTATCCATGGCGCGCCGTGCATGAAACATTGAATACTGATTTTTGTCGACTTAAACAAAACTGTACTAACAGACAACGGCTCTAACAATAAGGATGACCTAGAAAATGTTGAACCGTACTAATGGACATGGCATAATACTTTCATTTTCCAGAGTCCAAGAAATGACTGATGTGGTCGCTCAAACACTTCTTTTCCCTCATCTTTAAAGAGGCTGTGTTCTTTCCCCTAGATAACTAACCACATCAACCAAGGGTACAAGTCAGCGAGAAGCAGAACTAGTAACACAGGAGTGTACAATGCCGTGATGCATGTTCTCACTAGACTTGATTAGCAGCCTTGTCAGGGTCATTACATGGAGGTCATATCGCGTGACGGACGATGATTCAAGTTCAACAGAATTATCTATTACCAATGCAACCCTACGTATTGAGAAACCAAATCCACTATCTCTGACCTGAACAAAACATTCTGTGCTGTATTATATTTAGAAGAGCGACTGATCCTACTCAGGGCCACAGAGAGGGGCCGGTTGTAGGCTAGTCCCAGGCAGTTGACATCTTGTGTAACCTGACGCAACCTTGATTTATGGCTAATGTGGACACCAGACCTGAGTGAAAGAAAGAACTGAACATGGCCCCCCCATACTCCCTGGTCACCTGCACATCCCTTTTAAGTAAAACTCCAGATATTTCCATACATGTTCAGGCATACACACACATATCCCTTGATACATAGAGTACATTTCTACCCATTTAGCCAGACTGGCCTCAATATGGAAACAATGTCATACATAAAAAACATAACCAGCATTTGTGTGTGTGTGTGTGTGTGTGTGTGTGTGTGTGTGAGATATATATCTCACACACATATATATATACACATACACACACACACACACACACACACACACACACACACACACACACACATTTTCAAAGTCAATAAAACAAAGCCATTTACATTATGAAAGTCTGTTTTACATATGTGCACGTCTTGACATTAAGGAGCACCACTCAGGACAGAACTACACGGATTTAGCAAGTAAACTTTGGCTAGGGCGTTGTGGTCAGGGATGGTGAACGAACGTGAACCGCATCGACTTGGAGTGTTTGCGAGTTCGAATGCAGAGAGAGTGCAAGGCCTTTTTTCTCTAACCTTACACCTAACCTCAACCACACTGGAAGCGTCGTCTAACCTTAAATGACCCCAAATCCAACGCTTGCGAGTTTGAATAACGAGAGATTTTTTTGTAACCTTACTCCTGAACTGTTACGTCACCAGCACTATCACCAACTGTTGACACATAAACATGTGTTCATAAAACGGACTTTCCAAACGTAAGAGTGTTGATGCCGGAATGCATACCTAAGTATCTGAATGTATTCGTGGACATTACGTATGGCGCCCTACAACCAGCAATGAGATCACTGATTTACCATGGCTAAATCAGTGATAAGGGGTGAAACATTTTGAAATAAAATCATGATTTCTGCTTTTTTCAGGATCTAAAACCATTGTCAGTGTGAATGATCTTCCACAGCAACCCCCTCAGTTACCTTCATCATCTAACGCTTGTTACGTTTATTATTCAGACAGGCTTCCCAAATCTGACCTTTGCTGATAATTAATTAAGTAGTTACTACTACTACGACGAGTTGGGCATTGGGTCAGTAAGAATAATTCTGTTGTTTTTCAGGTTAATTAATTAACACTTAATGAAGAATTTAAACAACAGCCCCCCATGGTTTTACCAAAACCCCACCAATTTGCCAGTTATACAATGACATTGGTGAAGACAACACTGTGTTAAAAGATTCATAACAGTGAGTTATATTATTTCACTTAAACAGTTTCATACCACGTATTCTGTCTGAAATGGGTAAGTGCCCCAACCAAACAGGTTAGAAGGATGTAGGCATCTGGCCTGTTTATTCACCAGCTGCCCTTATGAACTTCCCTAACAGCGTCTGCGGTTGGCTGCTGAGGAGGTGTACTGGTGTTATAATTCCATGCACATATGCCGTCAGCCGGACTCTGACAGGGCAGGTCAGTCTTTTCAATCATTCCTCCGGGGGAGCGGTGAGGGCCGTTCCTCAGCCTAAATGGATTGTGCTTTAATGGCCCCCCGAGCTGCCCCCCTCTGATTAAACATGGCATGTGAGTGAAATACTCACCCTGTAAGAGTCGGTCCGCTCCTAAAACATTTACAGCCCCCACGGGGGAGGGCCTGGCGTTGCTGCACCCCCCCCCTCCCCTCCGCACAACCGAACAAAAAAATCTATAGTTAACCTGCAGTAACTCAGCCCACATATTGGGAAATATTCTCTCAAGAAACATACCTGGAGGCAAAGAGGTTTTAGGAGAACATTAGCCAGTGAAGCGTTGTTGTGGATGAAGTTCTTTGAATTTCTAATTCCACTTTATTGGGATTGATTTAGACACTGGGGGCAGCGCACAAGAAGCAGACGTGTAAAACACTGCAGACATTTGTAGAACTGGAACAGCAGGTTCTTTCATTTGTATCAACGTTCAGACAGCACCTCTATATATAATTTGACCGTTATCTAGGTTGGGGTGGAAACACCACTGACTGAGTTAAGGCAGCGCAATAATAGTTCTACCGCATTTTGCCCCCTCAAAGTATCAGTTAACCATGGAAGCACAGGGGTATTGGAGAAGATGAAAAAGATCTGAGATTCAGAGTTGAAGCTCATTAGTTTCTTGTGGAGCAAAGTTACTGGTTTTGTTGCTGGCTTTGATCTCAGTGTTTGTTATCTTCTCTAAATTGCTGTGCCAAAGCTAGGTTTACTGAACTGGCTGTCTACTGGAGGCTTTGCCATAGAAAGCAATAAAATTAATTGTCTGTTCAACCAGCGGGTTTTCTGTGAGAAAATTATAGTAAGAGTTACATTATAGTAAGAGTTACATTATAGTAAGAGTTAAAAAAAAATCAAAGTGTAATAAGGACGAATTCAACAAAGCCCTAAGTAAATAAATAGTTCATGTTATATAGGGAGCACACAAATGGAAATGGCACAAATAAGCCGACAGTGATTTTCACAACTGCTGTCTACTAAGTCCTATATTTTGGACGCATATTTCAGAGTATCACAGAAATACTATCGTGACCAATCATTTTAGACCTTGCATAGAAAAAGGAACAATCTGGCAAGAACATCTCAGTTAACTACCCATTTTATCATCAAGGACCTGCGAAGCAAGATAGCAAAGTCCTGTTTTGTCCTCTACACATTACATTGCCCGCTCTGGAAAACAGGGGGTAGAGGCCGATTTCATTCCCATAACTCTTCATTCCCAAGTAGTTCAGATTCCCTCATTTTCCCCAAACTGTTTCCAGATGTTTCTGCACAGAAGCAGATAAACTGCTGGTCTATTATTTTTTTGCCTTCCTTTCACAGTGACGACCCCCCCTTGTTTTCACTAATGCTTACGGTTTCAATTTAGGCATTGATGCTTCTCAGACTCTCTTACAAGCAATTTTACATTACCTTATATTGTCTTTCCTGACCACAGAGTGTGACTCAGTAATCTCTCAGTGTAAATTCAGTAGATCAGACCGTAGCAAGAAATGCTAATATGGGAACAGATCACAAACGATGTTCTATCATTTTCTGATCTTGAAGTACTGTCACTTCAAAGCCGTCTAAACTGGAAACAAAAAGACCTGTCAAAAGGTCGATATTAACATTTCCTCAGAAGTTTCACTGTAGAATATGTTTAACCCTGGCAATAGAAATACCGCTTTCATGGTGTGACATAATACAGGAGGTTGTCAAAGAAGGCAATTTCTGACTCATGTAATTCTTGTAGCATCTAGGCCTAAATGTACCTGCGTTAAGGACAACATGGCCTTGGTGATAGAAGTCTGATGGCAGACATACCTCCGTCCCTAGATATCCCTGAGCACAATGAAAACTAACACGATCCACAATCTGGATTTCCGCTGAGTAGGTTAAAGATGATCAAAAGGGCCAAGGACAAGCTGTATGAGTGTCTTCATACACAAGTGTCTCCTCTATGATTTGGCGTGTATGACACAGATACACATGTCAACAAGCAGGTTTAAAAGCTTTATTCAACTCCACTCCTTCCCGTGACAATGTTCCTACTCTCAGTATTGATCTGGTTTTCAGCCACTTCTCGCACATACTGTGGCTGCCAGACAGTGGCTGTCATGAAGTGCACCAGTTTCACAAAGAAACCAGCCAAACAAAAGTCTATAGTAAATGAGTGATTCGACGTGAATAGTGAATGGAGGCAGGGGGCAGTCAGTGCGTGGGCATTCACTACAGTGTCGCCTTTACGTCAGAGCCGGTGGGCAGAGGGAAGCAAGTAAGGGTCCGACTCCATGGGCCCCCGGCCCCCAAAATGAACAGCACATTCCAGGCTAATTATGCATTTGGCGTCCGGGAAACTGTGTGGCATGTTTACATCACAAGAGAGAGTAAAACGCTAAATGGACTTATCTTCGTTTGCCTTTCCGTAACGTTTGAATTTACACCGGCATGTTCTAGACACACCACGCGGGATTGTGACCATCATTCGAGGGAAAATAGGGTGATATGAGGGTTCACTGCAGAGAAACTTGACCCGACAGAATTCTCCTCACACACGTAAAACTCTGGGGGGAACTCTATCAAGAATGTGGTACATGCTACCTCAGATGGTGGGTTCTTGAGCTATCGAAATCTGCAAGTTTACACAACAACAGCGTCTCCAGTCTTCTTCAATACGCCTCGGAAAATGTAACGTAATGTAGACAATGTAGACGTCTGAGGCAAAAGGGCCCCCATGAAACTCCAGCTCAGAAGGAAGAGAAGAAAGAAACAGTGAAAAAACGCTGAGAAAGAGTGAAGAGGACAGTGTGAAATGGCTCTGTGCCTGACCCCTCTCCTCATTCAGAGGAACACAGAAGTCTGCCAGTCATCCATTGAGTCTCTTCCACCATTAAACACTAGAGTGTAATCAAACACAAATCCCCCCACTTTGTAAAACAACACAATCCTTCATTGAGAAGTGTATCCTGATTTAAGACACTTCAAAATGTGAATATTCAGTTAACAGTCAGAACAGTTACTTGATTGCTCACATCGCCCACCTCTAGTCAGAAAAGAGCCCTTTGTGACTACATTGTTGGGACCCATTTGTCTGGCAGTATAGATAAAACATTGATTGTTGCTCGCTAAATCTCACGACAGAAAAATGATGGCAAGCCAAGGAATACATTTAATTTAATTTGTTAATCCAGTTGCTGGCCAAATTTAGGAGAGAAAAAAATAATAATTATACTGGTATTTACTTTGCATAATGAACATGTCTACAGACGAGATTCCATGTCAGCTTTTACAGTAATGTCTTACTAGTCTTGTTTCACATGAGGAATAAAACATACTGAACATAAGTTACGCGGTGCACGTCTACCAGCATTTAACAGTGCAGGGAGACAAGGAGTTCCAGCTGTGATCATTCAGAACAGCTCATAGTCTGACAGACTGATCGGGACTGAAGCATGTTGCCTCTGAAAGAATCTGGTAAAGAAAAATACTGCGGGTCCCAAATGCTGTGTGAAAACGCATAAATATCAAGCTTTCCTTTGCAATTACCAACTCCCAAGGAAAAAGGCAAAGACGTTTGGGCTAAATTTGGATGGGAACATGCAAATGTCTGTCTTGTTTTGTGCCTTGTTTACAAGCTTGTTGGGGTTTGAAGTGGCGTGAATCTGACTGGGGAATCGACAGGGGATAGTAGCGTGTGGTGGGGGCTTGAGGGGTAACAGAGCACTGAGGCACAGTTCTCCTTTAATTTCTGAATTAAGGAGTTACCTAAATTTAGTCCTGAGTGCAGGCTCCTGCTTTTTCCCCTGGCATGTGGCAGAGTTAGTAAGGAACTTGCCTGTTTTCGGACGATTCATTCTCAGGTGCCAGTGCATCTAAAATCCTGCTGCGTAAAACATGTGACCTGCCAGACCGGAGAGCATTAGCCCTTCGACTTTGATCAAACTCCATGGAGATGTGAACTAAATATTTAAGAGTGCGTCTTCCTTGTGCGATGCCGTCAAGGCATCTTTAAATCAAGACCCAGCTCAATAGTCCTTCCTGCATGTCGAAGAGCACAGAAAAAACAACCCTCCCATCAAATTCTTCTCAGCGGAGCATATCTCCCCAAGACGCACCCATGTCTGAGACAAGTCTGTGGCAACAGAGGGTTAAAAATAACACAGGGAAGCCAAAGCCCAGCCCGTCTGCCACATCATAAATATCAAACTGATATGCTTACAGCCAACGGCAGGCCGGCACAAGTTTAGGGTGCAGGGGAGCTCACATCACCATGGCGCGGTCATGGGCGACATTGCTTCCTTCGTTAATCTCCATATGTTGACATGTAAAATGCAGGACCACACACAGGCCCGAATACCTCAGGGTGCAGCATCTCACCTGCAGCTGGACACCTTCCAGCCATGCGGAATCAACACAGGTGGTGTTCTGATGGGCCACCAACGGACACGAGACCCGGTGAGATGGCTGAGAAACCTAAATGGTAATGGACGTCTAAGTAGAGAGGTGGGAAGATAAGCTCAAAGGCTGGGTTAGGGTTAGGGCAATAACAACCGGGGGAAAGAAAAAAAAAAAGTCCTCTCTCAAGCAAACAAACCATCCCTGTAACAAACACTTGGATAGCTACTACTAATGAAAACCAGACACTAAAAACATACTCTCCTTTAATTTAACGTAGGCTCAATATACATACTAAAGCGCATTCAACATAAAGCCATTACTTAAATTAGCGGATTGTTTGAAACCTCAACTAATTCTGGAAAAATAATAACAGAACATTTTAACATTTTCATCAGAAATAGGTTGGGCCTTGTTCTGGGGTGACCCCGAGGACCTACGAGGTATGGCATTGACACATGGTGGGACATGGGCGGTTTTGGGCCAAATGGAAAGTAAACAGACAAATCAAACTTAATCAGTAGAGCGACTGCTTGAATAGCAAACTGTGGGCGCCCTTTCAACTACAAAGGCAGCCCCGTAATGGTGCCTTTTCAAAGCTTCACACTGAGCTTCCTACTGTAGGCAATGTGGAGAACATGGCCAAAAAATGGCCCTGACAAGAAACCCTTTTATTCTGACTTTCATCAAAGGTTCAACCGCAGAGATGCAAGGTCCTGTGGGCTGTCTGAGATGAGCAAGGAAACATTGAAAGTTACCACATCTGAAAGACATGACTGTAGGAGAAGTTTCTGTGTGTGTGTGCGTTAAGCTGTTATCTCTGGCATCCATGCAGCCTAGTCTCCCTGCTGATATATTACATGATCTTATATGTCCAGCACATGAAGACGGGTATAATGACGGTAAAGTGGGAATGACTCTCACTCATCTGTCCTGAGCAGAATCCAAAGGAAAAAACAGTACAGTAAGTTGTCTTTCGGACAAGATTGCATGAAAGTACAGCTTGCCAAGCAACATTCATATTGATCCTTGTAATTCATTCAATGCCAGTAAAACTGACAACATGGATACAGATGATGTTTTAATCGAAACTAGGAACTCTGGAAAATCATTATGTCAGTGATCTTCAGGTCAGAACTTTAGGAATGATACCCGGGTTTCAAACTGCTTTTTTCTGAGTTCCCAATAGTCATGAAAGTCTGGGTCAGAGATTTCAGAGCTCCAGTCGGAAGTAAAACGCTTTAGAATGTCTCTGGGTAATATGTAATGCAGCATACCCTATTGGGCCAATTGCAGTACAGCATGTGACTCATTCTTGTTGTATAAAACAGTAAATGTCCTCCCCAATGAATGAAGCCGTTACATTTTCTAAAGGCCGGATCTCACTGGCAGGACAACATTCAGCCAAGTTCGTTTCAACATTGGAGCAGTGGTGTCTGAGACACTATGTGACAGATCCAGTCCTGATTTCATTGTGGAGGATACAAAAAGAAAAATGATCACCACTGGGTTTACTACATTTTAGATTAACATTAAACTGACGTGCTTCCCAGGTGTTGCCAGAGTAAAAAGCCCTAGTTCCCTTGCTTGGGATAGTGGCCCTGAGACAGAAATCTTATTTGTGCAGAGCCATTTAAGGTTCCTCTTGAAGCCTAATGTCTTTCCCATGTGAAATGCACCAATATAAGAAGGCAATAAAACAGAACCAATGTACTGGTTTATAACTTGTAACATGTACAATGTGGTAATACTGGTGACTATTCTGAGAGCCCAATTATAACAGGCTGTGGCAGCTGTGGATGAAAAGGCCATTCAGCAGCGCCTGAGTAAATCCTGTCAGACAGAGTCACCGGTGGCAATACTGCAGAAAAGCAAATAAGTTGCCATCAATAATGGAGGTGGAGTGTTCAGAATCCAGACTGCTGTTCAGTCTAGAACCTCGAGACTGGCCCTCTGCGATTTGTTCTGGATCCTCCAAATAAGGCTCTTTCCTCGCTGCTCTCTGCTGAGCAGCAGTCATCACTAATTTCATTGGATGGATCTCACCATGATGGCCCAGGCTCTTAACACAACCCTTCTTGATGCATACTTTAAGCGAGAACTACGTACGGCTGTCAAGAACCAGTGCACATTCAGCGCAGGGTGGCAGGGGGTTCTAGATTGCACAGAATGTGGATTCAGCTGGCATATTTGATGGGAATTATTGCATTAAATGTAATTAAATGGATATCAAACATTTGTGCAATTAACATGTCTTGTATTCCGGGAAGCACCCGGATGAATGAGCCTTTTGTTTAGAATGATTGACAATAGTAGTTAACATTTCTGAATAGATTAATGGTGCACTCTTTAACAGATGAAAAATAAATCTCAAAAAATTCAGCAAGAGCATAACAAAATTAGTTTAACCTAAATAATCCAAGGAATCTTTGTCCAAGTAATTTTTACTTGACCTATAAACTTTATAGCTACCCTTGACACATTTCACATGGCTGACAATTCAATTTAACTAGGCAGTGACGTTTTATCAAACATAGTATAGGCCCACTACAAAATTGTATAATATAGTCTGTTATATAAACAAACAGTTGAGGTACAAATATTACTTGCCCATTAAAAAAAAGAAATGTAATCAATGCAGACTTTATTCTTGAACAGAATGTGAAATAGGATGCTTTAACAATTTAAATAAAGATATACACAATAACACCGCAGCATACGGAATATCCTAACAGGCAAACAGCACAACGTGATCCTCTCAATTATCAGAGGGGTTACAGTGGGTACAATTTCAGGTATTATTTGTTGGGGGGGGGGGGGGGGGGGGGGCAGCACACATCGCATAAGTCTACGTAACAAAATAAAAACAAGTCAGATGTAACAAAACATTGGTGAAAAGCACAATAGTCTCTGAGCTAAGCTTTGGGGGGAAATTCACCCGAAAATACCTGAAGACAAAATAGATACACATTCCGATGGGCAAGATAAATATTGCTGTTGTATGACAGTGAAATAGACTACACCCATTTTTTTTCAAACAAATAACATTATTTCAAGAAGCCAAGGCAAATGTCGAACAAGGCACAATAGCTGAGGAAACATTCCCAGTGATTGATTGTGATATCAACCCGTTCTGTGGCCGCAGCAGACCCGGGCTATGGCGTACACTCGGTGGCACATAAAACAATGGTCGAAAAGAAACCGCATAGGGTTAAATAACAATAAAACATTTTCGGCAGCATTCACATACTCTTCTCTCTAAAATCCGATAGAAATACTGTCCCTGGAAAAAGACCCCCACCGTCCCATTCCCATTCCCACCCCTGATACGATGAGCAAAACCGAGTGACGTGTAGCTAAATGTACGCATTCCTTCAGCGCCTACAGTAGGCCACCTGATTACCACCATATTACGCCCCCATTCCTTTAAACATTACTTTATTATGTAAAATGCATGTAAAAAACAAGAAAAATCCACATAATTGACATTTCTTTTCTAATAGGCTACAAGGGTCATTTGAATAACCAACCAGAGAATACGACAAAAAAGTATCCCAATACTGATTTCGAATTTTGACTCCACACAGTTCGCCTTTTTCTAATTGGTAATAGGACTTTTGAAATGTAACAAATACTCCTGTACTCTTACATGAAACCAAACACAGTAACAAACAAATCGAATCACATTAGTTGTGACTATAAACACCTCAATTCTATAGACCCATCGTTAGCCATTTGCACCCACCAAACAATTAGCGTATTTGGAATTAACAATTTAGAGAGGGGAAACGATCAGGCCATTCCAAAGAATGAACCAATAGCATTTGCCTAATATGCAAACATCACACTTGCAAGTTCCTATTCTGTCGATTAGTCAACGGTTAATATAACTTCAGTCTTAGATAACTGGAAGACAATATAAATAAGCGATCTATCTCATGTCTAGACTCAATTTAAACTGCAGCCTATGTTCATAGAGAACTACCCGTACGAATTACAAAACAAACAAACTCGGCTAGCTACAGTAGTTTGTTAATAATAATTGAAGCATAAATGGTTCGTGCATTCAAAGATTTGAAAATATATTGAGCGCACAATAAAAACGAAATAAACCATTCAAGTAAATAGTAGTCTTAACCATTCGGATAAAAAATTCAACTTGAACTTGGGTAAGCAAATCCATGTTTGTACAGCCAGTCGGCTACGCATAAAGAGTAGAAAAAACTATTTCGGTCTACTTCAATTAAAACACTTATTTTTCTAAAGATCTAATAATACCATGGCATATGCGCTAGATGTATGCTAACTGTTTTTGATATTAAAAATAGACACTGAGTTACCTAGGTGCAGACTAGATACTTCCCTAAATAAAGAGCACCAACTGACACGAGGCTTCGCGAGAGGTTTTTCTCGAACAATAAACTATAACTATAAACAGTTAGTCAAAAACATGCGAATGCTTTCCAGGCATTTATTTGTTTTTCGAAAGCAATATTTCCCAGAGTACAACATTTACAATAACATAAATAGCTAAGTCACCTAACTCTTCTTGCACCCAACTCGTTTCAGCACCACAGCGCCACCAGCGAGAGCTCGAGACAACAAACGCACTTATTTTCTTTAACAACAATTATTGAAACAAAACGCATCAAGAACATCAATTGCATCCCCTCAAAAGTGTTAAGTTGCCAGTTTTGCATTAGAATAGTCTTCCGTAAGCACTGCATCGCTTGTGGTCCCCGAATTGCCATAGTGACCGCTTCCCCGCGGCCATGATGTCTGATCGATGGGAATTGAACAAAGAGGATCAATTTCCGATCAACGAGAGAGCCGCTTTAATCAATGGGAGAAGAGAGCTCCAAAAGCGGCCACAAACACCGGCAAAGAGGGGCTCAAGAGCGAAGCGACAACTCGACAACGAGTTTCAACACATTAGGCTTCAAGAAAGCAGAAAACTTTAAGGAAAAACCCTGACCTGCAGCTGCTGTAAATCAAAGCACTTCCAATATTGAAACATCGATCCCGCATTGGCCGCCATCTTGAGACATATTGAGACGGAGTGAGAGGCTGATAGAGAGAGAGCGAGGGGCTGGAGTTCAGTAGAAAGGAGGGGGAGCGCGCGCAAAACACGGAGCGGAGCAATTGAACAGGGCCATCGCTTATTGAACATGGGCGCGGAATGGAGTTATTGAACAGGAACCTGTGATATTGAATAGGGCCACGGAATAGAATTATTGAACGGGAGCTGGGAATTTCTTTAACAGCTAAAACATGGGATGGATCTTCCACGTAAATCGTGAACGATGCAGTAAGATTTTTTGTTGATTGTGCATTTTGAACTAATTATTCGTTTCTTGGACCAGTTATTGAAGAAAACGGATTTGAATACTAATTTTGCCTAGTGTCCACTAGGCTGTGCAAATGTAGTACCTCGTGTTTTACGTATATTTTTTTCAGGCATGTTTTAGAAAATGCATTTTCTATTTAATATCACCGTTGAAATTACTTTAATCATTGTTAGATTAATATTATAACTGTATAATGTTTCGTTTTGAACTAATCATGTTATTAGTTGTTTGTGGGTCTCCGTTTTAACAATTACATTGTCAGTTCACTTTCATGTAAAAAGAAACGTATAAAAGCTTTGTCTGAATATTACGTTATTTAAGTGTTCTCAGTTATCGACGAACCAGATTTCAATTGTCAGCAGTTTTATAGTGGCACTACCTAAAAATAAAACATTGGGATTAAATGCATTTTAATTAGGCCTATTTTCGGAATTAGACATATAGTTGAATCTCATGTTGAGGTTGTCCACTTTTAATATTAGAAAGGAATCAAAATAAACATGATGAACTGCTTAAATTATTTTTTAAGAACAACCAATTGTTAAACTTATTTTATTGTATATTCCTTCCTGCAGAATATTTAACTTGGATTTGTTAAACTTCAGTGCAACTGCAATGTATATTTGTTATTGAAAAACATCAATTTATTGTAATTCTTTTTGGTTCTTGGCCTAATGTATTATCAATACTTCAGCCCGTCTCAGAAATGTGCTTGGATTTGAACTTGATTTTGAGAGAATAGCGCCCCTGTAGGTTTGAAATATGAATACAAGCAACCTTCTGAAATCTTTTTCAATGTGCTGCATAATGTGTATTCTACTTCCAGTTAGACATTTCCCTTATTGACTTATATGACTTTTCCCAAAATCTATTCACCAAAGTAGTTTTGTTGTCTTTCTGTCATAAAAAAGCCTAAACTAAACTGTTTTTGTTTATTACAGAACAAATAAATAAATTATATCTAATTTCAGTTTAAAAACATTAATTTTGATAAATGTCAGTTAAAATATATGAAATACTCCAATAAAAAGTATGTAATCAGAGAAATTATAACGCCAATCATTGTTAGATTTGTATTTGCTTCAATACAGCAGACCTGAATCTTTGTACATTTGTATTTTCACATACTGCTCCAGTTTGTTTGAATGCTGAACATGGTTTATATTATACATTCATTATTTATGTAAAACTTACATTTAGATGTCATAAATAACTAACAACTTTCAGATTACTTGTATTTCATTGTATAAGAATGTTTGTTTCAATGATAAGCTGGGAAATTTAGTATAGCCTTTCTGAGTAACGATAGAATCCAAGGATGTTTCAGCCGACTACAGTTAATCTTGTTGAAAATACATGGCTCTTAAAATTCTTTGGCACATTCATGAAAGAATAACTTGTTGAAAAGTAGGGTCGCTTGGGTATACAAGAAACACCAAATACATTTAACTAAAACCAGTGGCACTGCATGCAAGCCCACTTGAAGTGAAGCAAATGTAAAAAAAAATTTACTCTCTCACTGGATGCATATAACTGTACATGTATTTTAAAATCCCCAAAAGACCTAGCACACCATTGGAATACCGACCTAACTAGTCTTTTCTCCTAAACGCATGGAATACATAATCCCACCCTCAGACAGACATTATGTTAACTAATGAATCATGCTGAGAAGCAAAATGTACATTCATGCTTTTAGGTGAAACATCTGTGAATTCTATCAGACTACAACATGGCCTACTTGAGAACATATAGAGGCTACCACAAGATATACTCAAACAAGTAATCTTTGAGTACTTCACATCAAATTCCATACATTTGGATTGCTCCCAAATACATCCCACACCTAAGCCACCATAGGAACTAATCAATTTATTCACAGTAAGTTCAAACCTCCCTAAACCTCTCATTAAACTCCTGCCAGCTTATTCATGGCTGTACTTTCAGTTTATTAGTGACTTTTCCCCCCTTTACCCACATACATTTCCTGTCAGTTACAGTAATGCTTGGGTTGGGTGGGGTGCACACTGATTAGAAATCAAACCTGAAAGACAGGCCAACTTGCCCTTTTCATTGCAGCTGAGGGTAGCATTAGTGTGAGAAAGAGAGAGAGTCAGTATTATCTCTGTTCTATCGCACTTCCCCGCTCAGTAGAACCCTCCCAGCCCCAGGGAGTGGTCTAGAACATTCTCACCTGAATGAGTGGAAGAACATACAAAGGCACATTACACAGTACAGACAGATTATATTATTGACAGATTGCCCAAACCCTTATCCTAACCCCAACCCTAAACATAACACCAATTTTAACCTTCATCGTAATCCTAAACTTAAAAAAATAAATAAAAAAATTGCTCATGGAGACAGGTAAAATGTTTTTAGTTTTTTTTATTCTTGTGGGGATTTTTGGTCTTCACCAGGACAGCGAAACTGAGTCACACATAAACACACACACACACAAACACATACACACAGACAATTACATAATCATGGAGAATATGTAGCGATTAAACTTGCATATGTATCACACATCCCCTCCACTTACTCTCTCTTTCAGAGAACTTATTCCAATGAAACGCTCAACTCATAATTAGACTTAATTGGACAGCTATTAGTAACTGAATAGAGAAAAGATGAGTTTCGGCTATACGTTACAGTTCTGAAAAGAAAAGATGAGACTCAATTAAGCTAAACTTGTGCTGAAATGGTGAACAAATGTATGCTCTCCTATCCCTATAAGGAGTCTTTAAGAGAGAGTAATTAAACATGTAATTAAAGAAAATCCTAGAGAAAATGTGCTGAAATCTTCTGATTTACTGTTTTTCTCAATTGTGTACAAGCATTAAATAAATCATTGTTGAAACATATCTATAGCTTAAAAGCAATGATCAAATGCCCAAATAAATTTACCAAAACGTCTCTTGCCTTTAAACCATAATTCTCTTGCCTTTGTAACCAAGAGTGGCATGTCTGGACTTTTTGTAAAACCTAATAGAAATGTTAAAACAGAATAAACAATTGTTTAAATATGAGGAGAAACATGTTTATGTTGTAACTGTTCCCAACAATCAGTAAAGTACTAAATCAATACTGTAGACATGTAGAAATGGAGACAATAAGGTAAGATAGCTTGTAGGTAACTTTGTGTTACTCATTAGTCATTAACTTCCAATACTGTGACCACAGGTTTGCTTTCTGGTGGTTTTCGGCATGTACTATATGTTCATGACAATTGTGTTCCCCAATTTTTTTGCCATTCTTATTTTTGTTGCACAATTGTGTTTATGTGCACAGATTGGATTGTCTACAAAACCATGAGGCAAGTGCTTTGAAACACCAAAAGTAGTCATAACTGAGACTGCGACCAATTGGTTTTCTTATCATTCATTTTGCCTTGTTTTGATATTCATTCCTCATAATCCATTACACCTCAAGCAAAACATGCCGCTTAGTACTAACATAGAAGTATTTTCTTTCTTCAAAGATGCTTAAAACATTATGTAAAAGAATTACAACATCTAAACATTCTGAATTACCCGTAATCCTCTAAAACAGCCACGTGGCAAAATAGGAAGAGCAAAAAGATTAAAACCAGACTTTGAAGGAGTTCACTCAATCATTTTTCTCTATCCGTGGTTGTCCTCATAAAAGGTTCTTACATTTTGCACAACCTATTAAAAATGCAGTCTGGTGATTTTGCAATGAGATAATTATTTTCCATACCTCCCATTTAGCAATGAATGTGTAATAAGTTGTTTATATGTGCATACTTTATTAGTAAAATAACTATTGTAACTTCAGTTTACCATGAACGTTTGGATGCAAGTGTTTCTGATGACATGGTGCACATGATGATGTTCAATTGTGTACATAAACAACATAGTGGACAATTTTCTGGGACACTTTTTGGCTCGACAGCTTGGACTCTTTAGGGGTGAGAAATGAAATTAAAGAATCAGTAAATTCACTCATATTCATTATATTTGACTCTTCATATTATCACATGTTGGTTGTATTTCCACCAATTTAAATTCATCACACACAATTTTTTTTGTGGGGCTGTTTATGTACATTTTAGAAATTCACTTATTTCTTACAATTATCGTACTTTCAGTCCCTCTCTGTGTCCTCCATTTTCCAATATATGTACAATTTAGATGGAATCCTACAAAAAATAAAACATCCATAAAACATCTATTATCAATATAAGGCTATAAACCACTGGAATTTAACCATTTGCTTGTAAATATGCTCCCAAATTCACCAAACAAACACTTCAAGATGTTCAAGAGTACCTTTATTATGAAAAAGATTGTTTGCACCACTGAAATTTGTTGCAAAAGTGTCTCTTACCAGCAATCATTAGTTTTGTATAAAATAGTAAATGGCTTTATGGCAATCAATCACATCTACATCTTTATATATTTAAAAAAAAAACATTGGAATGTACAGAGATATAGTGAATGAAGCTATGTTGCTTGTTGCTAGTTTTAAGAGACTTTGGGTTGTTAAGTCATTATCATGATCTAAAACATTGTGACCCTTCATGACAGAGCTTTGCTTTAGAGAACTACACAGTTGCATTCCTTCAGTTGCTGATGGAAATGCTGCAAATCTATGAGCAGACAAGATCTTGTATATAAAATATAGAGATGTGATGGTAATGATTAATGAACCTTGGACGTAGTGTACATTTTCCATTTTCATTTTTAAAAGGAAATATTTTTTATTTGTTGTGAATGAGATTTTGAGTACAGTGTGAATGAGTACAGTATGCAAAAAATGAAAGTAATTTCTGTCTGCAACTTTTGATAGTTGTATGTCCAATTTAGATTTTTTATTATTTAGTGACGGCAATGAAAATGTAATGAATTACTAGAATTTTTAAAAGACAGACTAACATTCTGTTTTGTCCGCTTGGACTCAAGAGACTTATGTTTGAATTGTCTTTTTTGCAGACAGCTGTGATCTTTTTATCAATGTATTTTTTTGACCATGGTTTGATTCATGTTTTTCTTTTTTGAGAACAACTATTTACCTATTTGCAGAAAGGCATTGTTCACTTTTCGATTTTTTTATTGAGTATACTCGGTTTGTTTGACTCTGTACCTATGTTGTCTTTGTGAAAAATGTGAGCTTCATACTATCTTTAACTCTCTCACAATCCCTTTCCCATTGTCATTGTATCTGTCTTTATAAATACCCTTGTTTCTGTTCATCTCATTCTCTCTCCTGTCCTCTGTCTCTCACCTGTCATCTGTTTCTATTCTTCTCTCACCTGTCCACTGTCTGTCTCTCTCCTTTCTTCTCTGTATCTCTCCACCTCACTCCTTCTCCTGCCCTCTGTCTGTCTCACCACCTCATTCTCTGTGCTTCCTTCTGTCTGTCTGTCTCTCTCCACTTCATTCTCTCTTCTGTCCTCTGTCTCTCACTCTCTGTAAATGGTGAGTGAGTCTTTTGGATTCATGGCGCTGTCAGTTCTGGCTTCATCAGAGCCATCCATTTAACGGTAATCATGCATGTGAGTACATCAGTATTGCAGGGACCAGCTAGCGTCTCACTCTCTCTTCTCTCTTTCTTTTTATCACTCTCTCTGAGCTCAGAGAGCTATCTGTGCCTTAACAAGGCGGCCCATTGCCGTGACGATTGTGTTTGCAGAGGGGAAGATGGAAACGGAACAGACATGGATGGGTGAGCTTGATGAAGGCACATTCCCCCATGTCTCCTGTCAGAAGAGAAACAAGGAGAGGAAGGAAATAGGGAGAAAGGTGGGGGTAGGTGTGGAGGTGGAGGGCTTTCAAATTATTTATTATGTTTTTGTTTCCCCAATTAAAATAGAAAATTACAGTTAATCAATCTGCCAACACATTGTGTAGCAGTAAAGAATGGTATCAACGTTAGCTAAACATGCACACATTGTGTAGTTGTAAAGAATGGTATCAACGCTAGCTAAAAATGTACACATTGTGTAGTGCTAAAGAATGGTGTCAGTGCTAGCTAAACATGTACAACAGTGTGTAGCAGTAAATCATAGTATCAACGCTAGCTAAATATGTATGCAGTATGTTGTGGTGAAAAATGGCTAAACATGGACTGGAGGACATGGGCCTATTGTACTGAATAGCATGAATAGTAGCACACGCATCATCCATACATTTCATAATTCATATTCAAAATGACAGTACATTATGCACTGAAACGGTAGAGATTAAAAGGAAGGAATTGTGCCGTGGGCTAGTTCAAACAAAGCATTGCTATGCCAATGGCGCATAATGGCAGTGCCATGCTGAATGAACACAGGCCATGAGGGAACAGAGGATGAGTCTCTTCTCTGTCGCCATTTCCCCTGGCTGGGTTCCCTCAGGTCACACACGCACACGCATGCACATACATTATGAGCGCGCACACACACACACACACACTGTACATACAAACATACACTTTGTGACGTGCACACATTGATTCATAAAAGAGGTGTCGTGTGGAAGTGTATCTCATAAGGAAGAGGGAGACAGCCTGGTATTGGGTACATTATTTTTTACATGTACAGTTGTCACATGAGGAGAGACGGAGAACAGGGACAGAATGGCTGAAAACACACAGGGGAAGAGGGGTACTCAGCAGGAGCAGCGCAGGCAGAGAGCCCAGGCGTGAAGTGGTGTGCAGTGTGGTGCTGAGGAGGGGATTGGGAGTTGAGGAGGGCCCCTGTAGACCCCTGCGGCTCTGTGCTCCTCCCTTCTCCTCAGCGAGGGGCTCAGGGAGCACTCAGCCCAGCTCCTTCCCTCCCACTTGCAATTTGTTTTCCTAACCCACCAGAGCCCAGTGCTACCATTACTAATACAGCTGCTGTTCCTGTTATTCCCCGTCCCCCTCCCCCTCTACCTTCCCCTCACTACAAACCCCACCCCCCCCCCACCCCCACCCCGTATTTCCTCTGGTCTCTCTCTCCTCCTGTCTCGCTCCCTCTATCAGGCAGGGCCCTCTGGGGAGACCAATTAGGGCCGTCTCCCCCACACGCAGATCTACCCAGGACTCCCTGCTTCTCCTCCTTGTCTTTTTTTAATCAAATAAGACTCCTCTGGAGGCCAGTCCTGGTTTTAAGGAGACGGCATGCTGGATTATATTTTAATTAATGAAATGCTAGCCTCTTAGAAGACATCGGAAATGAATGAAACTGGGAGGGGAGAGCCATCAAGAGAGTACTGATGGCATCAAGAGAGTACTGATGGATGCTTGTCTGTGGGATTGTTTGTATGTGGGAAATGGAATGTAAATCCTGTAGCGCCATAATGAGAACAAGCAGGGTTTCATCACCTGAATGACCTAATGTCATATCTTACTGTAGTGATGTATATCAGACATAAATAACATTTATTGTGCACCTATAAATATATTGATTATGATTCTTACACAATATGTCCACAAAGTGAAATGATCAACATCAAAGACAGTGTTTCGTCCACTCTTGATTTAGTATTGTTCAGTTTTACTGGAGTGTAAAGTGAAACAGTATCAAGTGACCAGCACCTTTCTCCAGGAATACGTTGCCATCTACTGACAATCATGTGAAATAACAATTTAGCCGAGGTAAATATCCTGTAGGAGTGCTGAAGCACTTCCAGTATAGTCATTCATAAACATGTTTTCAAGGCACTGTAACTTTGCATTATCTCTGCATTATCCAGGAGTGCCACTATATTAATTTAGGCCTACCATGTGTAATAGTTCAAACTTGCCCTACCATGAAGATATTTTGCCATGTTGCTCACCATCCAATCCTTTCCAATCTTCACGTGTTTTAGGGGCACAGGTCAGTTTAGGACAAGGTGACAGTGTGAACTTCTTGTACATTTTACAGTTACTTATTGTAGTTTATTCACTACGGAAGGCCTTACTGAGTGTTGTGTATAATGGGCAGACGTGGCCAAAGCCCTGTGACAACAGAGACAGCTTTGCAGGGATCAGCAGGATCACTTCCCAACACAGACAAAATATTCACTGGGAAGACTATGCCCTTAACCCCTCACCCTGTCTCAAGCGCTCACCACTTACCCTGTCTCAAGCCCTAACTCCAGGGGCAGAGCATAGCTTTCATTCCCATGGATGCATGGTCGTGCCCCCCCCCCCCCCCCAATAATACTTTCTGACTTCACACGTCAAATATATAGGCAGATAATATTAATGATCCTAATAATTTAGGAAGTTTCATCTACCATAACTAACAGAAGCTTGTTATTAAGCTACAACAACTTGTACCTACAGTTACAGTTGCAAGTTGTTATTGATTAGATTCTACTTCATTGTCATTGAACAAGTACAGTACAACGAAATGCAGTTAGCATCTAACCAGAAGTGCAAATAGAAGAGGGCAGAAAATTTAGTATTTACAAGTATTATGTATGTTGTTGTCGGTGTAACGTTAGTCAGGTCTATCAGTCTTCTCATACTGCTGTTGTTGTAACGTTGGTCAGGTCTATCAGTCTTCTCATACTGCTGTTGTTGTAACGTTGGTCAGGTCTATCAGTCTTCTCATACTGCTGTTGTTATAACATTAGTCAGGTCTATCAGTCTTCTCATACTGCTTTTGTTGTAACGTTAGTCAGGTCTATCAGTCTTCTCATACTGCTGTTGTTGTTGTAACATTAGTCAGGTCTATCAGTCTTCTCATACTGCTTTTGTTGTATTGTTAGTCAGGTCTATCAGTCTTCTCATACTGCTGTTGTTGTTGTAACATTAGTCAGGTCTATCAGTCTTTTCATGTTGCTGCTGCTCAACAAGGCCACATTTTACCCTACATTGTGAAGGTCTTTTCTCTTCTTTTCTCTTCTGAGTGACAGACATATCTACGTTCCATTTTTGTTTTGTTATTTTAGCTAGCTAATGTTAAAGAGCCAGCAAGATCTGAAGTCACGCCCCCATGTTCACAGATTGGACGATACTAAGAACGCATTAAGGAATCATAAAACATACAAATGTACTTCAATTTAATGTCAAGATAATTATTCACTTCAATAAATATATAACAAATCAACAACAACAAAATTATTTTCCCTTTTTAACAATAAGACAAATGTTCTTGTGGGGCCCTCTGATTGGCTCCCATGGGTACCGTGCACTAATCACACCCATAACAAGCTCTGCCTCACTCCTCACCCCATCTCAAGCCCTCACCCAATCTCAAGTACTCACCCAAACCCTCACCCAATCTCAAGCCCTCACCCAATCCCAAGCCCTCACCCAATCCCAAGCCCTCACCCAATCCCAAGCCCTCACTCCTCACCCTTATCCCAAGCCCTCACCTCTATCACAAAGGGCTAGAATGATGAAGTGATTTACAGTGTTTGCCAGTTAAATGTGTCTGTCACATGCCTGGAAGGAGCCCAAGGAATATGTATTATTGGAGCAAGGCAGTGCCCATGGTTCATCAGTACCCGTGGCTGAAGAGCTTGTCTCCCTTAGAGCAGAACCCAACAAGGACATAACCCCCCAGTGGTTGTTCATGAACACCCGGGTCCACACAATGCTGCCAGGGGCCAAACAATTCAGGACATTCTCCACAGTCTTCCTAAGGTCATTCTGTGAGCCGTTAAACAAGCAAATGTTCTTTTACACACTCACACACAGCTATACACACGCATACTGTACGCATGACAGACCTAAAACAAGCCTCTCTGCAAGGCTGGTTAGCTGTACAGATGAGTCACTGTCTGTCTGACAACGACAACGGTCACCTGTTTTCCATACAAACATAAATAAAGTTTCACCAGTGCTCCACATCTGTACAAGGGAGCTCAACAGGAGCTATTTTCTGGCTTGGTAGTTTTAAAGGCTTTCAAAAATCTGGTGTTTGAATGAAACTAAACATCTGTGCATCCAATAGTGAACACAGCTGATTTGGGGGACAGTAGTATGCTAGGTCACACTTGACTCACTCCAAAACTATTTCCGATAGTCATCAATGTACTGATCATAAAATGGATTGCTTAACTCCCCAAACAAACTTTAGGGGTTTATTGTACAGTTGAAATGTGAAACAATGCAATGATTTTCTTTGGTGAACAAATGCCTGCCATGACCTCAGCAAATCATGATGTCCAACCTTCCAATTAGTGAACTACACAAGGGTATGAATGAATTACCATGGTCATCTGGCAACCTGAGATGCACCGTCGTACCTAACCTAAATATAACGTGAAGCCTGAGACATTAAGAAATACATACTCAGAAATACCCATACCTGACCTATGTGCGGAAGAGGCTAGATTATATAATTTGATTGTGGCCCCTGCTCCTTAGATATGGTGACACAGAAACAGTTCAGAGCCACAGGTCAATTGTAATGGGGGGGGGGGTATTGTATATCAGTCCTCTACATGGCTAGCATGGCTTGGGTTATGTCCCCTGTTGTCTATACATAGCGCTAGTGTGCGCAGAAGGCAATTGCAATTATGCAATGTGTTCTCTCAAGTGGAAAAATTGCTGCAAACAAATTATAAGAATTATACTGCCTTCTCACTCCTTGTCTTCTTCTTCACCTTTGGGTTAAGTAGATACCTCACTATTAGGCTATCTAGGACGCTCAGAGTTCTTGGATTAGATACACCTAAATTAAGACAGGTGATCATGTTTTAAATACATTTATTTAGACATATATTTCATGAGTGAAGTAATGTTTATTTTGATGAAGCTGAGGTGATTGACATTATACATTCAGCTAAAGGATTATTAGGAACACCATACTAATACTGTGTTTGACCCCCTTTCGCCTTCAATACTGCCTTAATTCTACGTGGCATTGATTCAACAAGGTGCTGAAAGCATTCTATAGAAATGTTGGCCCATATTGATAGGATAGCATCTTGCAGTTGATGGAGATTTGTGGGATGCACATCCAGGGCACGAAGCTCCCGTTCCACCACATCCCAAAGATGCTCTATTGGGTTGAGATCTGGTGACTGTGGGGGCCATTTCAGTACAGTGAACTCATTGTCATGTTCAAGAAACCAATTTGAAATGATTCGAGCTTTGTGACATGGTGCATTATCCTGCTGGAAGTAGCCATCAGAGGATGGGTACATGGTTGTCATAAAGGGATGGTCAGAAACAATGCTCAGGTAGGCTGTGGCATTTAAACGATGCCCAATTGGCACTAAGGGGCCTAAAGTGTGCCAAGAAAACATCCCCCACACCATTACAACACCATCACCAGCCTGCACAGTGGTAACAAGGCATGATGGATCCATGTTCTCATGTTTACGCCAAATTCTGACTCTACCATCTGAATGTCTCAACAGAAATCGAGACTCATCAGACCAGGCAACATTCTTCCAGTCTTCAACTGTCCAATTTTGGTGAGCTTGTGCAAATTCTAGCCTCTTTTTTCTATTTGTAGTGTAGATGAGTGGTACCCTGTGGGGTCTTCTGCTGTTGTAGCCCATCCACCTCAAGGTTGTGTGTGTTGTGGCTTCACAAATGCTTTGCTGCATACCTCGGTAGTAACGAGTGGTTATTTCAGTCAAAGTTGCTCTTCTATCAGCTTGAATCAGTCGGCCCATTCTCCTCTGACCTCTAGCATCAACAAGGTATTGTCGCCCACAGGACTGCCGCATACTGGATGTTTTTCCCTTTTCACACCATTCTTTGTAAACCCTAGAAATGGTTGTGTGTGAAAATCCCAGTAACTGAGCAGATTGTGAAATACTCAGACCGGCCCGTCTGGCACCGACAACCATTCCACGCACAAAATTGCTTAAATCACCTTTCTTTCCCATTCTGACATTCAGTTTGGAGTTCAGGAGATTGTCTTGACCAGGACCACACCCCTAAATGCAACTGCCATGTGATTGGTTGATTAGATAATTGCATTCATGAGAAATTGAAAAGGTGTTCCTAATAATCCTTTAGGTGAGATGTTCAAATCCAAAACTGTAGTAATGGAAACCTTAACTGCATGATTTCAAATGTTTGAATGACGATAAAATCATTTAACTGGAAGGTTACTATGAACAGTGATTAGCACAAATACTGTGAATAATTTGCTGTGTGCATCTCTGACGGTATCCATTATGTGCAATATAAAGCCAGTCAATGTCAATAGCAACAGTGTTGTAGATGTTAGTGTGTGGTACTTATTGAAAGCTCTGCATGTTACAATAGTTCATTCCTTGATTAGAGATATTTATGATCATGTAGTTTTGTGGTTGCATGCTGTACACCGTTTAAAAGTTAAATGTTGTTTGTGCACTTAAAATGAATGTTATTTAAATTTTCAACTGTTTGTCCAACATATTATTATACACTAATGTATGTATTAATATATATTCACATTTGTTGTTATTCAACATTTCTCCAAGTAGTTTAATAATTTTCCAGTGTATCTCAGGCACCCAAAAATGCTAAGGGAAGCAACAATGTTTTCTCTATGTTTGAGCAATCCCAGATCCAGGAGTTCAAGAAGGCCTTCACAATCATGGATCAGAACCGAGATGATGTCATTGTCAAGAGTGCTCTAGGTGAGATAGGGAGAATTCTACTTCCTCAGGTCAAACTAAGGCTAATGCTACCTCCTTAGGTTAAGCTAAGGGTAATGCTAAATAAACTCCTTAAGTTGCACTAAGTCTAATGCTAAATCACCAGGGTGAGCTAAGGTTAATGCTATCTCCTCAGGTTGAGCTAAAGCTAATGCTAAATCCTATGGGAGAGCTGCAGCTAATGCTACACTTTTCAGTTAAACATTGGTAGTGAGGTTATCTTCTTTGGAAATAGCTTCACAAAACACTGACATTGATTGACTGATTTAAAACAACCATCTCATAACACTTCCCCTCAGTCCCCAGCTGGCCCCACTGACCTTCACATTTTTCTGCCCTGTGTCTCGGAAGGCCGTCTCAGTCAGGTAAGGATGAGCTGGACGAGATGCTGAAAATGGCTCCTATAAACCTCACCTTCTACCTCTCTATGTTTGGAGAAAAGCTGAAAGGTCAAGCAACACCAGTGTATGGCCCACTACTGCTTATCATAGATGGTGCATGAACATGTGAAGTAAATTATAAGTGGTATGACTATTGATTTACACTAATCACATCATCATTATCATGAGGACAATTTATCATGAGGACAATGAGGACTTATCTGAAATGTGTGTCCTTTCTCAGGTACTGACCCAGAGAGATCATTAACACCTTTAAGATCTTCGACCTGTAAGGACATGGAGACCTCAAGGGAGAAAAATAAGCACCTGAACTGTGGGACAGAGATTCATTCAAACCTGCCTGAGCAATGTATTATTTTTACAACATTCATCTGGTGCCCACACACACTGAATTCTGTAAAATGAAACCTATGAAGGTTGTTGGCCTGTTGGTATTTTATACAGAATCCAATACCAGTCGGCGAGTTAATTTGACCACTGGAAGAGCAGCTACTTTGGAAAAACAGCAATGCAGGTTTGATTGAATTAAGCCCTGATTAATTAAAATATAATGAGTCATAATCCCCATAAAACCAAGCAGCAAAACATTATTGTCGGTTAGGGATATTGCCACTTTCATAGACTTTATCTCTAACCAGCTTAACATTGACTCTTAGTCATTTCAGTGTCTAGAAAAACTATACTATACACAGAACTATATATCAGACAGATATTATTCCCTGTCTTTTATTCTGTCACCAAAAAAGAGAATCTGACCCACATCTGGAGCCCTGTCCCACCTTAAACACATATTTCAATATGACTGTACACTTCCAGGAAACCATGCAAAAAAACAAGATTATAGGAAATTTGCATCAAATAAGATGTATTGTGATCCTGTCTCAATATAATGAAGGCATGAAATTATTATATATACAATCTGTTTTCGTGCTTGGTTGTGGTCAATTTGCAGTGTATTATTACAATTCTGTTTCTCAATTCAGGCCAGCTGCTCTTGATGGCCTGTGGCTAAATCTAGTTGCCTATGCTTGTCTTAGACCCACTTATGCAAAACATTGAATGCAAGTGTTATCAATTAATGAAAAAAAAATCACTATGGAGGGTTTTGTTCCCAGAATATCAATGTATTGTTTTTATATGAAGAGAAAATGGATTCAGTGTTTCTTGTAATTAGTTGTCTCTTGTGGACAGACTACGTAAATATGTAGATCTGTCATGAACCAATGGTTTGTTTGAGATAACGAGCAGCATTAGTTCCGGTGCCTTGGACAAATCCCATATTCGCAGGTGTTGGCATCTTTTACATTTCAGAAGGGGAGGGGTGACATGGCCCTTAGGCCTAGTAGTGATTCTCTGAGAGAGTTTGGAGCTCTTCATTCCAGTTCCAATCTCATATGGTAACACACGTGAACCAAGACGTTTATCAAGCATCTAACCAATTATGCAAAACTTTAGTTTGGGAGGTTAAGTAAGATTAGGCAATTGGCAAACATTACAGCACAAACTAGGAAATTACTTCTTCTGTATAATATCCAACATTCCAGAGTTTTGCTTGTGTTTAAATGAAGGCCTATTCCTTCATATCAGGGGTGTTCCTCCACTGTATTCCTCTTTACTTATTTCTATTGGGAATTGTGTTTGTGCTTTGATGGGAAGTCTAAAAACCTATGAGAACAAGAGGATATGTTTTGAATACATGGAACTGGACAATTCCATTGGAATTGGACAAGTGAATCAAACATGTACGTTAAGTGCTTATTTTCTATTTTCTTTTGGATCAGGCATATTTTATATCGTTTGTATGAAATTGTGTTGTGAAAATCATTTAGAGAAACTGACAATATTGTTCCAGAAAATAATTGTAGATGATTGAGAAAAAGCATTATTTGAAGTCATGACCTTTTGTGACCTTTGCATACTGTACCCTTCTAAACAGAAGGAAAATAAACCTTCCCCTGGACGCCATCGGAAATCTGGACTACAAGAACCTTTGTTACGTTATACCCATGGAGATGACAAGGAGGTGGGGTGAAGAAGCCGATCACACCCTTAAAACACAGCCAGATGAACTGCCCAATACAAATCCTGTACAGTTGATCTGTCTACAAACACATTTCACAGTCCCCAAAATAAACGTCTCATCAACAGAACTGTGATGAGTGAATGAGGCATTGATATTTACCATTTTACATAAGAGCTGAAAGTGGAAGTCAAGGGGTTGTGAATATCGTTCCAACCACAGGGGTTCAAAGATGTTAAGTGTGTTCAGAGGTTTGATAGACCCTTCCTGTATGCAGAATCTCCATATCTATGTTCTTGATATCCTCCATCTGTACATGTGGACTGCCCTCTTCAATTCAAACAACCAAATTTTCAATGGGTTTCTGAAGACTCAATTCACCAATGCAAAATGTTTTATATGAAGAACATTCTACCTCACACTTCTTGTAAAATTACTGTGAATCTAATGTTATGGGACCATTTGCTTCCACTAGTCCGTGGACTGTTGTTGAAGGAATCCTTTAGGGGAACATTGTTATGTCTGTTTGTCATATTAGTCCAACAAAGATGTTACTGCAAAACCAGACATGTGAACTTGTCACTATTCAATGATATATGAGCTCTTTTTCTACCATTTTACCAATGACATCAACAGACCCTCCGAATGTGTTCTCAACTCTCATCAGCCATTTTAGAAGAAAAAAACAGCTCAGTATTGTTAAACTTGCAAACGGATGGTGCTCCTGGAGTAAGACAACGTTTTTTAAAGATCTTTTGAATTACTCATTTAACAAATCCTATGTTTTCAGAGAAGACGTTTTAAAGTAATTTATCATTGTATTACAATAAAATAAGATATTTGCAAGTTTTGTGAAATCATATAGCTCAAGATTTATTTTGGTTTATTATATAAACTAAAGCCAGATAGGTCAGGCTGTGTTTGTCAATGCATTATGCAAGATACCCCCAGTTATACCAGGGCTGCCCCAACCCTTGCATAGCCCTGAGTTACACTTAAGATTGATAAATGATACAATTTACTATATGCTAAAAAGGATGAATATTGATTTCCATTTCATACATTGAAATATGTAGACTATTAGAAGAATTGGTGATGAAAAAAAAAATAAGAAAAACATTATTCAAAAAACAGTCCCAAAATAAAAAGAAACACAAAGAAAAGTTAGGTACTGTTAAACAGAACCATTCTGTATAACAGTACCTCAAAAGACTGGAAAAAGCCTCAACAGACAAATATAAAGTAATGAGTCAGGATATTGTCAGTGAGACATGCTGTAGGGAAGGACATAACAGTTGAGCTGCAATAATAAACTGTCTACACGTTCTGCAGATGAGTTGGCAAGGGCTCCACACATAATATATCAATGTCGTATGACAGCAGCTCACACAACCACATAATGTGTTCATTCTATTCAACCTATTTATAGATGTGCTTTCAAGCAAGTGCATAAAAGCCTCTGTGTAAGACAAACTTTTAGTTGGTAATAACTCCAGACTGAAAGAAACAGAAAAGGTGGAGCTAAAAGTAAAAGCAAAGGGTCTCACTTTATTGTACAGCTGACTAATCAACAATTTCACCTGCTTCATCTGTGTACCTGTTCAAACAGGATTTCAAAGCAAAGAAGAGCCCAGAGCTACAGCAGTTAATGTTACCTCTTCCTGTGGTGAGATGTAATCTAATATCAACATGCATGTCCACCTTCTCAATTATATGCAACAGAGTGGTAGATACAGATGTAGAATCATTACCCCAAAAGTCCTAAAAAAAAAACACGATGGAATTCCCTGTTGTGTGCAAAACAAATTCAAACCACCAACAACAAAAACATATCTTCATAGATCTTGTAAAAACAATAATAATAATAATACACACAATCAACAAAAGCAGTCAAGATATGCTTACAGATACAGCTAATATACTGTATTTAGCCCACTGGCTAAACCATCTCCAGGAAACTCCTTGTAGATATTTGGTATGTCCTGTGCTTCCCAACAGTCATGAGTTGGTCATGGAGAATATGCTGAGGCCAAACTGTTGTGTCACTTTGAGGCCAGTACCGGCACCAATTATATAAAATAAGTCAATGTAAAAACACAGATTATAAACCGGTCAAATTCAAGGATCTAAATAAGAGATGCAGTCCGTTTGTGAACACTAGGACATCCAATGCCCAGACTGACAGAATGCTGTGCTTCTGAGAGGGCTCAGTTGTCTCTCACTCTGACCCAGAAAACACATGCAGGGTCTATCTTGATCTCTTACCCAGTCACATTTTATATACAAACCATGCTCTACACCCACTGGCCTTCTAATCATCCCCTCTCCTTACTCTTTCCTCTCCAATCAGCTTGTGGTCTCTCATGGTGAGAGATTGGAGCAGGGTATAGGGTCCCGCCCTTTTGTTTTTAAGCGTGGGCAACAGGTCTGACAGGATGTCCAAGCCAGAACCGGGTTCTAGTGGGTTCTCTGAGAAATGAGCGGACAGAGAGAGGGCGGAGGGGATTGACAGAAGGAGATCTGTTTAATTTGAGGGCCACTCACAGAGCTAGTAATAGCTTGGCAGTGGACAGAGTTCAACCCTCTAACAACCATTATTCCAGGAGACCCAGTAATTTTTCTGAGTAAGTGTGTCTCTTACCATGAATGCCAATCATGTGCTCCAGAATGAGAACCCTCTCAGCCAGGATCTTCAGAGCCTCTCTCAGCTGCTGTACCCCCTCCCCCTGAGCAGATCCAGAACCACAAACACATTAAACTCAGCTAGAGGGTCAGGTTTAGCTACTAAATTCAATTTTAGATTTCTATAAACTTCCAGCTACACAAACTTCTTATACTGTGTTGTCTTCAGAGTGAAATATTGTAGATTTGTGTATTTCTGATTACTATTACATCATATAGTTGGAATGTATGGGGTCACCTCAGCCTGGCTCTCTCCTGGCTCACCCTTTGGGCCTGGTACACCCTAAAACAATCAGAAATGGAAAAACACTGGAGGTCAGGAAAGAGTAACACATTGTGCAGACATGCTGTATCCACACTGTGTACTCACAGGCTTGCCATGTTCTCCCCTGGGTCCTGGGGGGCCCTGTAAACAGAGGGAAGTTGGATCAGGGAGGTAGCTTGCTCATATATAGACGGTTCATAGGTAAAGCATTTAAGCATTTAAATTGAGTGGAATTCCCATCATCTAAATTCAATAAGGTCTCTTGCAGTTTAGCCAATCCTCACACTTTCACCGGAGTCTCCCTTAGGCCCACGACTCCCTGTCTTGCCTGAAGGAGCGACACCAACCTGGAACACAGAGAAAGAACTTCTTGCATGAATGTCCCATATGACAGCGATGCATAATTTGAGTAAGAACAAGCACAAAGTTAGGATTTGGCCATAGTATGTAGAATGTTACACATACGTTTTTCCCTGGGGTCCCTGGATTTCCAGCAGGCCCTGCAGGCAGGTAAACAGATAGGATATTGAGATGTATAAAAAAAAATCCAAAATCCACTTAAAGACAGGTGACTAACTGATGCGGCGTGGTTCTCTGTTGTCCCCTAACACTCTTATTCCAGGACGCCTAGGGCTTCATTCTCATGCCAGCGGGGGTTTGAGTATCTTTTTTTTTACCTGGTGGTCCAGGGGGTCCCGGGGGCCCAGTGGGGCCTGGAGGACCTGCCTCAGCTCTCTGGTTATTCCATGAAGGGAGCACGTCTTCTTCATCTGCATACAAAACCAAAATGCTTGAAGTACATACTATGGTACGTACAACACACGCACGGCACAGGTCTGAGTTAGGTCCACTATAACCAGAGCTGGGTGCTTTTCAGGGTCCTTATCACCCATTGCTGATGAGAGCCCGGTAGGTAGGTCGTCACTGCATTGTGCTGTGAGGTAGGGCCATATTCTCGGTAGTAGCTCTGGTCCTAGTTCAACAACCCACAGGAGAAAGCGAGCGACTCAAAATTCCTTGAGAGCAACCGCACCGCAGTTTCTGGTGCACCAATGACTTTGCCACTTCATACACACCCACCAGCACATCTGTAACCCTCTCCCTAACCTCAAACTCCCTGGAGCATAGAGTTTCTACTTGAAAGCCTCGCCTTGCCATTTTATTGAACAGGTTTCTGGCACCAAGGCGGCACAGGATTGCCAGATTCTGTCTGCTGTGCTGACAGCTTACAAATTGGTTGTGATATACAGCTGGCAGACTGCAGCCAGAGCCCATGCTTAAACAAAGCCAGCCCACCACAGTAATAAAACACAGCCTTTTATAAACATCCCAGAGTGGGTGAATGCTGCCCTCTCCTGGCCAGAACCGGGTGATGTCTCAGGTGGAAACCGACAAGACGGACTTCTGCAGCTTACAGTTGTATTACTAATATACACACATTAAAGCACATGTAGTCACAGGTGTAGCAAAATGCTTATGTAAAATCTGATAATAACAAACGCGGTTGATTATACTGATAAGTGTCATAAACAATGTCCATGGCGCAGCAGAAGGTAAAACGGCCACAGCACTACTGGAGAGACCACCTGGTCAGCCACACAAGAGTGGAGTGAAATCATCATCCTCATCACTAAGTCAACTTCATGGTTGACGGGGAGTCCATGTTGCTTGACACGTGTTTTAACAAAGTGGATATTTCTGGGTGTGAGGATCCTACAGGCACTCCGTTACTTTTCCTGTGGCCTCGTGAAGGCTTGGGCTACTAAAGCCCTCACTCTTCCTCTGAGCGTGGCTACGTTACAGCTCTTGGCAGCCCGGTTGCCTGTTGTCCAAAGAGGGTTCTTTGTTTTACCGGAGAAGGCTGTTCCACTGATGGACTTTCCAGATATGGACCAATGGGACACCTGGCAGCGGTCTACTGTAAATAGACTCTAGAACTTTATATCTTCCTTAAATGAAAGGTTCACCAGGTGGTAGAGGTTTGTTAAAAATACCGATGGTAAGAAAGGGTTTAGAATCCTGAAACCCTTTCAGAACGAACCACATGTCATATAAATGAACATGGTACTCCTGTTGGGTTTATAGCCTTTTATTATAGATTAGCCGCCTTCCCCCGTTTCACAATATCAAATTGTATCTACAGCCCTGTCTCATCACAACAGCTCCCAACAAATTTGGGAGAGTTTAAAATTGTTGGAAACCTTCCCTAAAGCCATCCTTGCCAAACCATTCAGATGTTTTCCACATTGTTCCTCCAAACCATTAAGTCACATTGGTCAATGTGAGTGAGGATAACCTCTGTTTGTTTTACAGGCTCCAAAGCTGCCTGAGGGAGTCACTAGAGTGCAACCAGACCAAGAAAACCTGCTGACCATGCCTCCCTGCTTCCAAGGCGATGCTGGCCTATTTACATCGCTCATGGGGCTTCCCAGCCATTCCTCAGCTACTGGCCCAGTCAAGTCTCAAACTTGGACTGTGCTGGTCAGCTTGGTGGTATCAAAGAGTGCCTTAAACTGAGTCATGGGAGGCCCTCGCATGGCTTTCAGTTCTTGGTGTAGTTCTAGCCTTTCATTACTTGATATTTCAGGGATACTCACGCTGGCCCATCTCCCTCAAACCAAACACGTCTCCCCTGTAAGGGAAGGGAGAGGCTGGCCCCGGAGGCCCCGCTGGCCCAGGTACACCTCTCTGCCCAGGGACTCCCTGCTGGCCCTGGGGTCCTGTGGAAACCTCAGCACAATTAGCTTCAACACATGACTGTTCTTACACACGATGTGTGAACACAGAGTGGAATTGCTTTCTTCCTTAAGTGATAGTGTATGGATGAGATAGTGCACGTATTCAGGGGTCAGACTTAAACCTCTGGGTCCCACGGGTCCAGGTTTCCCCACCAGTCCTGTCTCTCCGGTGAGTCCAGGCGGTCCTGCCACACCTGGAGGTCCAACTGGTCCTGGGGGGCCTCTGGCACCTTGTAGAGGAAATCAATGAACAACTCAGCCTGAGACCCACCAGACTCCAGCACAAAGAACGTAGAAGGAAATCCATAACACACCAGCTTCCATGTCAAACAATGAAGGAAGAAGAGCGAATAGTTTATCATCAGAGTTTATCGTCCTTCAGTCAAGTCCCTCACCTGGTAACCCGATGGAGGGGAGAGTGACCGGGGTGGGCTTTGGTGCTCCCACCTCATTATCCGATGACCCATCCCGGTAGAGCCTGGATGGAAGAGTTGATGGGTCTGCCTCCTCCAGTAACATTATCTGATATAAATTTTATTTTTGGGAGAATCTATGAGAATTTATTCTGACTTATTAAGTAATTGTGTACGTAGGACTGTTTGAATTGCAGGCTTGATTGCTGCAAGCTTACTTACCTTGGACTCAAGGATACTTAATCTCTCGTTCATATCAGTGTAGCCAGTGCAATTCATGCATTCTATGGAGCGAGAAAGTAAGAAGGAGTGAGATATGTAAATACTATGCAATTCAGTGTAACATGTTGCTTCAGTTGAGAGGTAAGTGACTAACTTACCTCTCAAGGAGAAAGAGACTCACACATTTTTCCTTTTAATCCATTTAAATCAATATGTTATTTACTATAATCAAATTCCATTTTCAGAGAGCATCAGGAAAGACATGGTTTGGAATAAGAAGTCACATTTACTAATCCAGACTAATGCAAAATAAAAAAACAGACACTGTGTTGGTTTAGACTATGTTTTTGTAAGAGAGAGAACGAGTTTATATAGTGGCTGGGACATTATGAAGTGAGCCAGTCAAAGCAGCAGCACAGTGCCAAGGTGACACAGGATTGAGAGACAGCCACCTCCCTGCACTCAAATGACCTACGGACTGAAGAGAGTAGGATGAAGCGACACAGAGAGACAGACAAAGAAATTACAGATCATAGACAGAAAAATAAAGCTGAGGAAAACGTTGGAGAAAAAAGAAATCCTACTATTTTTCAGTAGGACATTAGAAAAAATGTCATGCCAATTTTCAAGGTTTTCCTGAAAGGGCCGGTCCCAATCCTAACTTAAATCTGCTTAATCAAATTAGAAACAACGTTTTCTGTTTCCTTTATTAATTAGAGAAATGTGCTACGATTTGTCTTTCACTTTGGAAATATGGAAAAGTTTGTGTAGATTAAGTAAGGTAAAGAAAAATGTAAAGGAAGACCTTTTTCGAGGGTATTCTAACATTTGTTAAGCTTATGAAAGTAGACTTCTACTGGCAACTACTGATCAATCAATCTTTAGGTCGAATAAGAGTGATTGCAAGAGATATGAAGTTTGCCTCACAGGCTGGCAGCCTCCCGGACCCTCAATCGTCTCTCTGCTAAAGTAAAAAACATCCCTACTGTTGCCCATTTTACCAACTCCAGGCCAAAGTGTCCTTCTTTGTATAGTTGCTCTGACACTTGGCATCAGCCATGTGTTCAGACGGCATTGCAACTGTGACCCATTCCAGTGACACCTGCCATGGTCTCCCACCCCTGGTACCAGTCTGTGATCCACAGAACCTGCATAAAGGTCAGGGATGGGCCTGGGCCAAGATGTCATGTCCTAAAATGCCATTTAAATTGACTCCACTTATGTAGCGTTTTACACAACTTCTCAAATGTTATGTTTTCCGTCTGGCGTAACTAAGGAACTGGTTCCCAAACCTTTGGGGGGGTTGAGACCCATGTAGCTTTTGGAGTTTCCTTGTTGTGACACGACATGAATAAAAACCCAATGGGTTCTAGCCAACACTCAATCTTAGTACACAACCTGAAAAAGAAATAGCTGCAAACCACCTGTGGATGTTGGTGTAACCCATCCATAAAATCAATACAGTACAATTCTGTTTATGAAAATGTAATTTGCATTTCAGACCATGTCAAATTGTGCATTGTTTATTTGGCATGAATAAAATTGCTAAATTAAATTGACTATGCCGAGTGCTTATTAGTTGCTGGAAAGAAAACCTCTGGCCTCGATGATGTATTTCTTTCCTTCAGTTTTCTGAGTGATGAATGTGACATAAGTGAAACGCTGGTCTAATTCATCAGCTCGTTCTCAGCTCAGTATGTAGGAGATGAGGACTTAATGAACAGCATTTCTGCAGAAGCCAGCCAGTGCCACGTACATCACAAAGCACTGAGGTCCATCAAGTTCATTCTAGGCAGAGGCCTGATATGCTTTGTCTTAATCAACCCCCAAGGCAGTGTTTTTTAACCTAAATAAATGTGTAAATATTATGTTTATTTAATACAATGCAACAAGTAGGAGTTATTGTTAGGTATTATTATAAAATCATTTAAACACATTTTAATAATGCATTTTATTTATCATAATAATAGGCCTGGGTCTATAAACACATAAAAAAAAAATGGAGCTCCACTTTATATTAAAAACTCCTGCGACTAAGTGAATAGTCAAAAGCTTTTGACAGTGATTTGGCGGTACAGGAACAGACAAGGTTTGGAATCACTGCCAAAGGATATTGTACATTTCCAATCTTCTCTCTTCCTGGCTACGTTTTTAATCTTGTAATAGATACTATCATTCCATCCAGTATCAGTGGAGAAACTAAAGGCCACAGTGTGCTCCTTTCTATTCACTAAACCTTGCTACACATGACAAGAAGATGAGAAAAGGGAATGTCAGTCAAGACATGCTAATGAGATACCAGAACAAACAGAACGTTTGATTGATTAGATGCAGACCCTCTGCACAACACGTGTTGGCAACGTGTGTGTGCGTGCGCGTGTACGTGTGTGTGCGTGCGCGTGTACGTGCGTGTGCATGCGTGTGTGTGTGTGTAGAGGATTTCCATGGTGGCCTTGGCATGTTCCCCAGCAGTGATCTTAAACAGTAACATGACTAATTTACACACTCAAGCTGCATCTTGCAATGATGCACAGGCACTGAAAGCACCTTGGAGGCTTTTTCCACACACATCCACCCTGCTGTATGATGACTGGCAGGAGGCCTCCCCGGCAGTACAGACATTACTGCTGTCTTTCTACTGGCGTGGGTGTTGTGACAATAACACTAAACAACCTTGTATGGTAACGCGTGCTGCAGGTCGGTGGGGGGGCAGCCAGGACAGTGGAACGGCATTAAGGTCCCCAGCATCTGGATTCAGACTGACCCTGAAGAGGACTGATTAGGGGAACGTAGAGCGCAGAACTTCAAAAGTCTCCCTGCTGAAAACTGAAGGATTATCTTCACATTCGGCTCAACATCTATTCCAAATATTTTCGGCACATATCTTTAGGGCATTGTTAAGGTTTATTGGATGGACAACAGTGGGGAAATACAGGAGTTTTTGCTGATAGAGCAGTGGGCCTGATTGGAACCATGTTGCAGTGGTACTCCGACCAGCGCCCACTTTTGACTCATTTTCATCAGGTGACTAAGGAACCACAGCCACGAGGGCTGAACTGGATTCAGTGGGCTGCAGCTCCCTGGATGACTGAAGGACAAGGAGTCATACCAGCAAGCGGAACAACAGCCTGCTGTTTAACTAACAGGACATAAATGCAGGCCTGGTTGCCAGTACAAACTGCAGAACTGTGATGATGCAACTTTGAGAAGGGGCATCCATTTAACTGCAGACACCACTGACACTTGACATGGGACTCTGAGAGGGCTGAACTCTGAGGGAAGCACAATGATAGCTCTGCACCAGACCTAACCTTCCAGACACAGAGAACATTCCAGACCAATCCTTTCATTTTCTCTCCCACTGCCCCTGAAGCCAAACCGTTCTGCTTCTTATCACACTGCTTGCTGAACAAGGAAGTCTGAAGGAACATACACGCTTGGAAAACTCTTCTCCAGCCTGAACCACAACTGAACTAGCAGGCATCTGAACTGTCACACAGAATCCACTACAGCATGATGACCTTTGGAGCACGGTTATTACGGATTGGGTAAGGACACGCAAATCCGTGTCGTCGATTTCTGCCCCACTCTGGAGCCCAGTGAATTGGATTTCCTCTGGGATTGAATGGATAAGTTGACTATCTGGTTCCTTTGATTGTAGATTAGAGTTCCTTAAAAATTATATGGTTTTGCCATGAGACTCCAACATCTGCAAGACAAAACAACCATAATTCTGATCTGGGTAGATATCGACAGCTGCTAAAGAAAGTCCTATGGTTCAGTAAATAAAACGTAAACAACAAACAAGTCCAAGTCAGTAGTGAAGGTGACAACAGCCACAACAAAATAGGTAACTCATTTCAGGGGAAGGATTAGATAGCATCCATGTGACTGGTAACAACCTAAAACCTGTTACCCATTCATTACGTGCTTCATTTCACCAATGTACTGTGTCATGAAAGATTATCAATGTGAATGCAGTAGATGTGAGATAAAGACACCCTGGCCAACACTGCTGATGAAAGGTTCATTTGTTTTATACAGTAGGTCATTTTCCAACCTATGAAGGTTAACTTTTATCTTGAGAGATGGTCTACAGTCCACAAACATGGTTAGCTAGACTGAAAAGAAAGAGAAAGAACAGGAGATGCATTTTCAGCACAAAGAAAGTGGATATTTGGTCCGGAAGAGTGAAAGATAAATGAGCCGCTAAACCAACAGCCAGACTTTGGCCTGTCTAACCTCAAAAAGACCTGTTTTACTTTCCCCTGAGGAGGAAGACTAAGCCACATCCTGACCTGAACAACACAGCCTCTTCCTCCTGTTGCGGCTCCAGCAAAATAGAGGTCAGAGGTCAGGTGTGGGGGTGCAGGATGGGCAGAAGTGAAGAAACTGGTGCTACTGAAAAGGAACTGTTGAACAGCCAAAGTCAATTAGTTTCAATTCAAACAATTGAAGAATCCAATTGAGAGGTTTCAGACTCTGTAACATCCTTAACATTGCAACATCCATTAAGTGATTGTGGAAATCACAAAGCTTTTCATAATGATTCTTGTTATGTTCAGACAATTATTTCCTTCAAAATGGCAATTTAATTTAACATCCATAGTGCTTCGACTGATCTTAATTCCTCTAAAATGTAAATATATATGAGTACACATTTTGGGAATAACACATTTCCCCAAGTGGTACGCGATTTTTCTACTTTGTCCATTCTGTGAGATTAAGTTGAAAACTAATCGTGTGCAAATAATTAAATCTGAAAGTTGTATTTCTGTTTTTCAGAAGTAATAATATTACAAAAATCAGCTAACGAAATGTATTTAACAATCCCAGAAAAGGGGATAGGGTTTTAAATAGTTAAAACATGCCCCAGGCAAATTAAATATTCTGCACGTTACTACAGTAAGTTTTATAGAAACAACTTTAATGTTAGTACTTTTTCAGTGAACTCTAGGAAGAAATCACCATCATTCCTTGACATAAGGTAAGTTCAGTAAAGTTATGCATGCACACTTAAATTAGGATTTAGCCCAAGTGCTTGAAACAACGGGGGGACGGTGCTAAAAAAGGACTACCGGCCCTAAAAGGGATTCTGCTATAAGGAGATGCCTATCAGAAACAGCCTTGTAGACAGATAACTGTCTTACACACCTGCTACTATTTTTCATCTTAGGTGATGTAGAAATTGCAGGCGCTCCATTTTATCTTTTTAAGCCGTTATCGTATATCATCCTGTGACAGTCTTTACCTCTAGATGTCTTCCTTTATTACAGATAATGTACAGAATCCAGTACATATCTACATTCATAAGTAAGTTATATGAATTCACAAACTGTTGTCCTTGGTGGTGCTTGTCACTGTTGACCTGGGGGGGTGCTTGTATGAGTCACATTTCCAAAAACGAAGTGTGGCCAATGTGAGTTTGACACTGCGGCACAGACTGTCTGGTGTAAACCAGTGTGTGTGTTTGAAATGGACCACTGGGTAAGGTATACTGTTAGACCACTGGCTAAGGTCTACTGTTGGACCACTGGGTAAGGTCTACTGTTAGACCACTGGGTAAGGTCTACTGTTAGACCACTGGCTAAGGTCTACTGTTAGACCACTAGCTAAGGTCTACTGTTAGACCACTGGCTAAGGTCTACTGTTAGACCACTGGCTAAGGTCTACTGTTAGACCACTGGCTAAGGTCTACTGTTAGACCACTGGGTAAGGTCTACTGTTAGACCACTGGGTAAGGTCTACTGTTAGACCACTGGGTAAGATCTACTGTTAGACCACTGAGTAAGGTCTACTGTTAGACCACTGGCTAAGGTCTACTGTTAGACCACTGGCTAAGGTCTACTGTTAGACCACTGGGTAAGATCTACTGTTAGACCACTGGGTAAGGTCTACTGTTAGACCACTGAGTAAGGTCTACTGTTGGACCACTGGGTAAGGTCTACTGTTAGACCACTGGGTAAGGTCTACTGTTAGACCACTGGGTAAGGTCTACTGTAAGACCACTGGGTAAGGTCTACTGTTAGACCACTGGGTAAGGTCTACTGTTAGACCACTGAGTAAGGTCTACTGTTAGACCACTGGGTAAGGTCTACTGTTAGACCACTGGCTAAGGTCTACTGTTTGACCACTGGGTAAGGTCTACTGTTAGACCACTGGGTAAGGTCTACTGTTTGACCACTGGCTAAGGTCTACTGTTAGACCACTGGCTAAGGTCTACTGTTAGACCACTGGCTAAGGTCTACTGTTAGACCACTAGCTAAGGTCTACTGTTAGACCACTGGCTAAGGTCTACTGTTAGACCACTGGCTAAGGTCTACTGTTAGACCACTGGCTAAGGTCTACTGTTAGACCACTGGGTAAGGTCTACTGTTAGACCACTGGGTAAGATCTACTGTTAGACCACTGAGTAAGGTCTACTGTTAGACCACTGGGTAAGGTCTACTGTTAGACCACTGAGTAAGGTCTACTGTTAGACCACTGGCTAAGGTCTACTGTTAGACCACTGGCTAAGGTCTACTGTTAGACCACTGGGTAAGATCTACTGTTAGACCACTGGGTAAGGTCTACTGTTAGACCACTGAGTAAGGTCTACTGTTGGACCACTGGGTAAGGTCTACTGTTAGACCACTGGGTAAGGTCTACTGTTAGACCACTGGGTAAGGTCTACTGTAAGACCACTGGGTAAGGTCTACTGTTAGACCACTGGGTAAGGTCTACTGTTAGACCACTGGGTAAGGTCTACTGTTAGACCACTGGGTAAGGTCTACTGTTAGACCACTGGGTAAGGTCTACTGTTAGACCACTGGGTAAGGTCTACTGTTAGACCACTGGGTAAGGTCTACTGTTAGACCACTGGGTAAGGTCTACTGTTAGACCACTGGGTAAGGTCTACTGTTAGACCACTGGGTAAGGTCTACTGTTAGACCACTGGGTAAGGTCTACTGTTAGACCACTGGGTAAGGTCTACTGTTAGACCACTGGGTAAGGTCTACTGTTAGACCACTGGGTAAGGTCTACTGTTAGACCACTGGGTAAGGTCTACTGTTAGACCACTGGGAAGGTCTACTGTTAGACCACTGGGTAAGTTCTACTGTTAGACCACTGGACAGGGGAGAGGAAAACACAGATGTTCTCTGCAGAGTCAGCAGTAAAATACAGAAAGAGAGGCACCCCCTAAAGACAATGAAATATGCAGACCCAGAAAGGTGAAAGCTTTTTCCAGATGGAGAACTGGGGTGGAGGACCCACTGAAAACCATTGCCAGCACCTCCACTGTTTCGCGAGAGACATTAAGCAGTGATAAGAATAGTTGAGGTGCTCAAATGTAAACACCACATGTATGCACTTATCAAACTGCACACATGCCCAAACACACACCAGACTGACACACAAACACAGTACTCATAAAACATCAGGGAGAAAAGTTCATTGCAGTAAACCAGAGGTTCCCAACCTTTTTCCACCATGACACCCTATTTTACATTCAATAAATGTACCCCCCTTCAAAACAATTATTCACATTTGTATAAATATATCTGCAGTAATAGTGGAATGATAATGTTTCACAACGTTTGTTGACCAGAAATCACTTGCACATCCTAAAAAGCAGAAATTAAATTGGTCAAATGGAAACGCTTTACCCTCCTTTTTCTTCCAGTAAGACATTAGATCATCTCTCCACAAACAAACAATAGCAGTCATGGGCAAGCTAAATTCCTCGTCAGTTACTGGTTGCTGATCATCAGCATGCAAAAAAAAAAACAAGCACTGAATAGTATAGGGAATCATTGTGCCATTTCAATAGCTTTCAAAATAAAATACAAATAAAAATACATTCAAAAGTACACCTTTTAAAGGCTTTGTAAGTCAACCAAAAGAGATAATAAGGCCAAGCACTCTATAAGGGGAGAGATCATTTGAATGGGAACTGGTGTTAAAGTTACACAATCTAACTTCTGGAAGGTGGGAGCAAATAAGGCATTGTGGGCGAGGTTTTAATAAATTATATTCATATGAATAAAATAGTCCAATGAATTACTCATTACACCCTCCGCACCCCCATTTTTGGGGTGTCCCCCTAGGTTGGGAATCCCTGCAATCAGCTACACTCCAAACCTCACTTAAACAAGCTCAACACACTCATGGAACACCGCCCTCAACAGTTGGAAGAGGTTTATGGAAATAATGCTTTACAGCTCAGAGCAAAAAGACATTAGAATGAACCCTTATTGACAGAACAAGACTAAGAAAAGCACTTCAATAACACTATCATCCAGGCAAACAAAGCAGCCGCAAGCGCATTCACATCCAGGCCACTACATAGCCCCCACCGTGCACATTGAGACAGGCCAGACTCTCCCCGGGGCAGCCTTAACAGAACACTCTTTGAGGGGGTATATAGTTTGCCTATACTGTACACATAAACGAGAAACACTCGGTCCCATAGACACAGCCCACAACAGAGCACAAGCCTTTATGGGGGACATTCCCGCTTCTCATCCCCTTTGGCAATCCTGTTAACCAAAGCCACAACAAGTTCAACTGTAAAGAATCTTTCACAAAATGTCTGGCTGCCTTGAAACCAACAAAACCCAACTCTGTGAGTGATTCCATTAACGCCAACTGTTCCAACAAAGTATTTTTTGTATCAGTGACTGTCGCGCATCAGCCAAGTGGGTGTAACTCATTGGCTGAACAATGAGATGGATGACCACCATAACATGTGAGGCTTTTGGAGACACAGGCCTGGATTCAATCAGAAATCCGGCATTGCGGCTTTTGAAGGAAATGTTAGTGGAGATTACAATTCACTGTAAATGCTGTAGATCGGAAACTGTGGCTCCATCAGAAATTGCCTTTGAATGCGCCATTGCCCATAACCCGCTTTCGGATTGAATCCAGACCCTAGTGGATACCATTCATTGTGCTTCATCTTCCTTATTACTATGTTATGGGCCTTCAATTAGCATAGAGTGATGGCATCATCTAACTGAGTCAGGGGTGGAAATGGAGCTGGGCGGATCTGGCAGACTTCATCCTGGTGAGAGGTGACCTCCCTGCTGAGGAGCGTTTGACACATTTCTCAGCGTGACTGCTCAAAGTATGTAAAATTAGAAATGCTAAAAGCAATGGGTGATTCCATGCCTTATGGGATTCAGATGTCATGGTACTACACAGGAACAAGAAGCATATGTTCTCACTTACTGCCCTTATAAGATTCACAACTCACACTATAAGTAGGCCTATGTTGAAAGTGCTTTGTGTTTAAGAGTAAGATCGATGGACTGTTGACAAAGGCAGCATGCGCTGATTAAAACTGTCTAGGCATGAGTCATGCATCTATAAAAGCACTGTAATTAAACTTGCCCTCTCTTCTGTAGACTCAGAAACAAAAACTCAGACACAGATACACGGGGAGGTCACTGAACTCTTCACTCTGTTGAGTTACTTGACAGGCGGGTATAGCAGCTGTCTTGCCAAGTATCCCATTCCAAACAGTTGCTTATAAAGGACATGTGGCAGAAATGATGGCTGATTCTGAAAGTCCAGTATTATTTGAGTTTGAGGAACACTGCTTGATTAAAGTGCTGGCTTACTTACAGCTCTGCAATCAGCTGAAATGTGGCTGAATTTTGAATAGAGGTCCCCCGTAAAACAGGAGTGGCCAGCCCCCACCTCGCCCTGACCCCTCCCTCAGCACTGAGTAGGCACACATACTGACTTAAGGGGAATCAAGGAGTGAGAGTAGTTGGGGACACACGCTTGGAGTTAGCGGTCATCCTTCACACCATCCCCACTGACCCCACCCATGATGTGTTGATGGAATATGGAACTTGAAGTTGTTATTTTGTCCTTCTAATCTTCCAATATCTCTGCACATCTGCATACAGCTGCTCCCTTTATGTCCTTATCATGCACACAATGTCCACAGTTTTTCCCATGCCACAAGCCCAAGTCCAGGAACGTTTGGGAAAACAGGTGAGGTAAGATTGAAAAGCATCCTCCCCATAACTGTAAGCAGGAATCAACAACACAAACAACTGCAGGGACCTCCTGTTCCAGTTGGCCAAGGTCCAACAGCTGGGCCTCAGTCACGGCTGATCCTCCTTCCACTGGGTGTGCATGTCATAAAGAACAGTGTAAAGAACATGTCATAAAGGACAGTGTGAAGTACATGTCATAAAGGATAGTGTGAAGTAAATGTTATAAAGGACAGTGTGAAGTAAATGTGATAAAGGATAGTGTGAAGTACATGTTATAAAGGATAGTGTGAAGTACATGTTATGAAGGATAGTGTGAAGTACATGTTATGAAGGATAGTGTGAAGTACATGTTATGAAGGATAGTGTGAAGTACATGTTATAAAGGATAGTGTGAAGTACATGTTATGAAGGATAATGTGAAGTACATGTTATAAAGGATAGTGTGAAGTACATGTTATGAAGGATAGTGTGAAGTACATGTTATAAAGGATAGTGTGAAGTACATGTTATGAAGGATAGTGTGAAGTACATGTTATGAAGGATAGTGTGAAGTACATGTTATAAAGGATCCTGTCTCATTCAACTGTCCTTCACTGTGTCCACCTCCTTCATTCAACTGATCTTCACCATGTCCACCTGTCTCATTCAACCATCCTTCATTACATCCACCTGTCTCATTCAACTGTCCTTCACCATGACCATTGGTCTCATTCAACCATCCTTCATTACATCGACATGTCTCATTCAACTGTCCATCACCATGTCCACCAGTCTCATTTAACTGTCCTTCACCATGTCCACCTGTCTCATTTAACTCTCTTTCAACATGTCCACCTTCATTCAACTGTCCATTATCATTTCCACCTGTCTCATTCAACCGTCCTTCATTACATCCACCAGTCTCATTCAACTGCCCTTCACCATGTCCACCAGTCTCATTCAACTGCCCTTCACCATGTCCACCTGTCTCATTTAACTGTCTTTCACTATTTCTTACTCTGCATTCCCTGGGCTCTACTTTCTCTCTCCGGCCATCCGTGCTTCGGGTTCTCACGTTCCACAGCGGAATGTGTCTTGCCATTCCATTCTGGTTATCACTGATCAAAGCTGATACCTATTGGCAGTTGGATGCAGAGCTGACAGAAACTTAATGAGACAATTTCTCTACTCCAGTCTGAGTGATATTAGCCTGACCAGCTTGGGAACTTCCTATTTAAGGAAAATACTAATCTGGTTCTAGCAATCAAACTACCTTATTTCTAAAGTGCATTAATAACACGTTTTTCCTCATGTGAAGCAAGTGTTCCGGCTTTTATCAGTCAGTAAGTTGCAAGACGCCAGTCTCATATGTAATTAATGTGGATTGTTAAGAATGTTCTCTGATGTTAAATTAGCCATGATGAGCAATTAAAAAAAGTTATGGAAAAACAATCTGCATCATAATCAGTTCACTTGAGGACAAAAAAGGTTTTCATGGAAGATTTCCCAGCAAAGGTGCAAGTGTGTGTGACTTAACCCAGTTCCATCTGGAGAGCATTAATGAACTACAAACACTGAAACCACATGATACCAGACGGTCCCAGGTCTATGTTGTAAGTCACAAACTCAAATGTATGTGAACGGCAGAACGGCCGCAAAATGTATGGTTGGACTTGACCTAATGCAACCTAACACCACCCAGTCTTGGCAAGTCCGTTAGCCAAAACCATTAAATACATTGACCTGAAAAACAACAGTGGGGATTGAACATGTGATCTGGGTTCCATGACAGAGTTGTCACTCACTTTCAATTACCTCTGGGGAAAAACCACTGTTCACCTTGATATCTAATCATACATTGTGACGGTTTGAGCTTTCACATATACAATCATTCGACGTAGAAAGCCATAAAACACAGTTGAATTATACTAAGACACAGTTCACTGAGCAGCACTGGGAAGAATGGCGTGAAGGGGCACTGCGGAGCACTGGGGAGGTCTTGGAACAACCCCAGTTGTGCTCTTGAACTACAGCTCCATTACTGTTCCAGATATGAATCACTGAATATCCTGACCAATGCTCAGCCAGAGATAGGCATCAGAAAGGCTGTGTCAGAGGGTGAGGGAGCCAGGGGGAGTGTGGTGGAAGGGGAAATGAGAACCAGGCTCCAGAGCCCCCCAGCCTCACAATCAGAGGGGATGAAAGAGCTCAATGAGACCTTACATAAACACGGAATCTCTCTACAACAAAGCCATGGATCCCTCTACAACACATGAACACTGGATCCCTCTACAACACAATGACAGTAATGAGTTGTCCGTGGAGATCCACGGATCAGGGACTAAAACAACGTAGAGATGTTCCGTTCAGAGCTGCTGATCTGTGGATCTCCATGGACAACTGCTTACACTCACTGTGGTTAAAAGTAGCAAGACTCAAGCCACGCCCACCTGGAAATGTGCCTCTTGTTGCCATCATTTATATGTAATTTTTCAACTAATTTCCACTTCACCGATGGGTTTCCACTTCTACTTCTACTCCTAAACTATCGTAGGAGAGTTTTAAATGTTGTCTCAAAAGAACAGAGGTATAGTTGAATATCACACATGGGACAAAAACGCTTGTTTTTAAAACACTGATTGGGATTAAAGCTCTGATATAGCAACTACATGACAAGCAAGTAGAATCACAAGTCTACATTTACAGTAAGACAACATCAATCATGAATTATAATGTTGTGAAAAAGCCATGGTGAAAGTAGACAAAAGATTGTTAGATGATGATTTTTTTTTTATACATAAGCTGGTTGGATAAATAGTAAGTTAATGCTAATTACAATAACTGTCAGGGTGGACACACCTATGAATTGAAAGCTATTGGTTAATTTGTACCATTTTCCACATCATCTTATAATAATGAAGACATCATAACTACAAAATAAAACATAAGGAATCATGTAGAAACCAAAAAATTATTGAACAATTCAAAATGCATTCTTTGTTATCGATTTTTCAAAGTAGCCACCCAGTGTCTTGACTGCTTTGCACACTATTTATATTCTCTCAACCAGCTTCATGAGGTAGTTACCTGGAATGCTTTCCAAACAATCTTATAGGAGTTCGCTTCCACATATGCTTAGTTCTTGTTGGTTGCTTTTCCTTCACTTTGCAGTCCAACTCATCCCAAACCCTCTTATCTGGGTTCAAGGCATTGGCATCTCAACCAGCATGGCTATGACAGCATTCTACAAAGATACACTATCTGGTTTGTAGTTAATGGGACAATTTTTTTTGTTCAACAGGACAATAAACCAGGCTGTGTAAGGGCTATGTGACCAAGAAGGAGAGTGACGGAGTGATTCCTCAGATGACCTGGCCTGTACAAAGCCCCCAAGTAGTGCACAGCAAATGTGGGCACTCCTTCCAGACTGTTGGAAAATAATTCCAGATGACTATCTCATGAAGCTGGTTGACAGAATGCCAAGAGTGTGCAAAGCTGTCATCAAGGCTGCTTTGAAGAATCTAAAATCTATAAATAACCTCTAAACTGTTTAAAGAAAATTTGGCTGCTACACAATTCCATATGTGTTACTTCATAGTGTCGATGTCTTAGGTGTCCAAACTTTTGACTGGTGCAGTATTTGCAAAAATTGCAAAGTCATGATTTTTAATATGATTTTTTAATCAATGTAGTAACAAAACATACTGTGTAAAGGGCCATAAATAATGCAATGTTGAAATGTTGGCGCAGATTTCAAAGAAGAAAAATCTATTGATTTTCTTTCTCTCATTACACAGCTTTAGGAACTGAATGAATTTGAATGGATGTTTTTATGTAAAGGGTTGAGATTGACTTCCTGTCTTTTGGGCCCCGTCTGGGGTTACCCATGATTAGGGACAGTATGACTGGACCCCCCTCTCTCAGGGTTTTCGCTGCTATATTATTGTGCCAGGGGGAGTAGGGTCAGTTCTCCTTCTCCATTGTAAATCCTTGTCAATCTAAGGAATGCACTTTCAAAATGTTCCTTGTCTCCTGCTGCGTCTAAACTTAGGAGGACATGAGGTCTTGGACCACACCTCAGCAGTACCGTAGCTGTCCCTGTCCAAATTCCTTCTGGTTGTGTTGGATCCCTAATGATTCCAGCTTGGGAACTGAGGAGACCAGTTGCTGTAGTTTTAAATGTGAAATGTTTCCCATTCTTGCTTGTCATAGGTTTTCAGCTGCTCAACAATTTGGGGTCTCCTCTTCATATTTGTCATTTCATAATGCACCAAAAGTTTTCAATGTGTGTTTAGCACCTGGATTCTTTTACTACGGAGCCATGCTGTTGTGATATGTGCAGAATGTGGTTTGGCATTGTCTTGCAGAAATAAACAAGGCCTTCCCCGAAAAAGACATTGTCTGGATGGCAGCATATGTTGCTCCAACACCTGTATATATTGTTCAGCATTAATGGTGCCTTCACAGATATGCAAGTCACCCATGCCATGTGCACTAATGCACCCCCATACAATCACGGATGCTGGCAGGAGTGGCAACACTATGGGTATGGGTCGGGGCGTTTCTGGATCTTGTTTATATCTGGTTTCTTCATAGCATGGTAGAGTTTTAACTTGCATTTGTGGATGAAGCAACGTACTGTGTTCACAGACAATATTTTTTGGAAGTGTTCCTGAGCCCATGCATTGATTTCCACTACAGAATCCTGTCTGTTTTTAATGGAGTGCCGCCTGAGGGCCCGAATATCACAGCCATCCGATGTTGGTTTCCGGCTTTGTCCCTTGCATACAGAGATTTATCTGGATTCTCTGAATCTTTCATGATATTATATACCGTAGATGATGAGATTTCCAAACTCTTTGCAATTTTACATTGAAAAAAGTCATTCTTAAATTGTTGCACTATTTGCCCGTAGTCTTTCACAGAGTGGCGAAACCCTCCCCATCCTTATTTCTGACAGACCCATTCTTTCTGGAATGATCTTTTCATTAACCAATCATGTTACTGACCTGTTGCCAATTGACCTAATTGGTTGTGTGATATTCCTCGAGGATAAAGTTTTAGCGTTACAGTACTATTCCAGTCTTTTGTTCCCTCTGTCCCAACGTTTTTGAAACATTTTGCTGGCATCAAATTCAAAGTGGGCATATATTTTTCAAGAAACAACTCAATGTCTCCGTTTCAACATTTGATATATTGTCTTTGTACTATTTTCCATTGAATATAGGGTTTAAATGATTTGCACATCATTGCATTCTGTTTTTATTTACATTTTACGCAACGCAACTTTTTTGGAAACAGGTTTGTAATAAGAAGTACCTTTTTTATATTTATACATTTTGATGACTGTTGCTATTTCAAGGGATGATGACCTCTTTGTTGGAAATGAATTTCATTGATACAGTTTGCAGTGTCAGCAGCACAGACACTTGAATAAAAAGGACTTAAAGGGACAGGTATATTCTCTCTTTTTGAAGGCAGACCGCTTGTTACATTGGCGTGTTAACAGTGGGGCAGCACATCCCCAGTGTTTTGAGAGAGGAGGTCAAGACACGGGTTTAGCGTTTCCATCCAGTGTTTGATGTAACTGAAACACTCAGGCTACAACTTGATACTGTGGGGTGGATATATTTAGTCTAACTGAAATGTTTCAGGGAAGATTTTGCCCATATTTGGTAACGTTGGGATCTGCTGCTGTCATATGTCCATGTTGGTGTCCTATAGAGCTGAGGAGAAACTGTCCTGCTGTGGGATGGAGCTGACCAACTCTCCACAGGACATCATTGCAAGCAATCGTTCCACCAAAATAGTTTCTGTGATCAACTGAACACAGAGTTCTGAGAGGTCCTTTGCGCACAGCCTTGAGCACTGAAAGACGAACGAAAGAATAGAGGGGATGAACGAAGAGGAGGAGAACAGGTTGGAAGCTTGATTGATGTACCATGCAACAAAAGACGGTGGGCTCTTGGAGAGGACCCAAGCCAAATGCAACACATCTCACTGGGGACCATGCTGCGGAACCAGGATACCCTGAAGACCAACTAAAGGGGGAAGGGAGGTCTATGACTGTCTTTTCTTCTGACTTATAGGGTGTTTACACAATGCACATGAGGTCAAGGTACCAGTCGAAGTGGTTTTGGCTGTCAAATCGTTATGAGTGACTATCGTTTGGCTGATACAACCCCCATCAACGGCTGTCAGTCTTTTTAAACTATCAAACAGAACATCAATTCTGCATGCTGCTGTTGAATCTTTCATTGTCCATGTAATTGTTGACAAAGGCCAGATTTATCTTTAGTAGTAAAGAAAATTGTAAAAAACAAACAATACTTGAGGAGAAACGACTACACCATCCTGAAAGTGTTCTGAGATACCTCTCTGGTTCACCTCCCTGGGTCAACTCTTGCATTTGGCAGGATGAGGCATCCCGTAGCACGGATGGAGACTAGACCAGATGCCATCTTTAAACCCAACGATGATGTTCTGTCTCTGATTTATTGCTTTTTAATGGGGATATCCTCCCTCTGGTCAGACAAAGACTTTGTTAGCAGGAAAATGGAGGCTGCAATGGTACAGCAGGGATGCAGGAGCCATGGGGATGTTGGCACGCGCAAACAGCCTGGGGACGGGAGGTCTGCAGACAGTCTGTATTAACACAAATGCATGGTCATAATCTCTTACGATCAGTTATGAGCAGTGAGAGCCATTAGCTGTCTTACATGGACTGCTTTCTAGGAACCCTCCAGCACAGACAGATTAACAGTTGGGGTTTACGAATTTAATATCATTTGGTTTCTACAAATGTACCCCTGGTTTGCTGCCCTTTTTTGTGATATCCAATTTTGTACCAACAAACTTGTCCCATCGCTGCAACTCCCAATGGGCTGGGAAGAATTGAGGATGTTTATCAAGAAAGTCGGGATACAAACGGTTCGGGGGAAGCATTGTTCAGACTGTCAACCTTATTCAGCTTGAAGCCCGATCGTGCCGACAAAAAACCTGCCCCCCATTTTCAGTCCGTCACCGGAGACCTCCCATTGCTTACCTTAACCTTCTCATGCTCCCTGACTATTGGTTGTGTCCCCGCTGACTTCAAGACGGGCACGGTAAAATGGGCATAGGATGAAATCAATATTGTCCAAATGGTCATTGATTAGTGAACAGTGTGAGGCAACGCCATCCTGAGGACTAAAGGACTCAGAGGGAGACCAGGCTGAGGGGTGTGAAGGGGGGGTATAATTTGATTCCCCTGGGGGGCCCAGTCGACTGTCGCTATACTATGGTATGTATCTGGTTATTGCTACAATGAAAGCTTTAGAGTATCAAGCATTACAAAAATTATGTTTAGTTTCAGATATGGGATTGCGCTTTACTTTTTTTAATGAAAAGCTGAGAAAAGAATAAAACAACACTCTGATGCCCACAGCTTCTCTTGGATACATATTTAATGTGGTTAAATAATCTCTCTAATCTGCCTGAATCCTAGCATCATAGCCCAAGGCATATTTCCCTTTTCCAAGGCTGAAAGCGGTAGTCATATTTCTCCACTTCTGTTCCAGAGACAAAATTAGCATTTGGTGTATAAGTAAACTGCACATACGGAATAATCCAGCAGGAGTTAATATTATCATCCCATATTCTCATACGTACATGTAAATGCACTATCCCAAAAAGACCTTAACAGGGACAGGGCTATGAAAAATTTGGGAAATAACCTCTAACTTCCTTTATACTGGATACAGATACATCAAAATCCTATCCACGTGTTTATCTGACTCTAGGGAAGTAGATAAAAGGCTTCATTGCCAAAGCAAACACGTAACAAAACACATATCTTTGTTTCCCACCAGTACATTTAATAATATAATATCTTAAGGAATGCATATTTTGCATCAATTCTGTCACAAATGTGGTCAACAGTCAATTTAATGATGGAATGCTGCCATATATCTGGATATCACTCTACTAGCAGAGCCATTGATTTTTTTACATTTCACTTAGCTGCTATACATGGATTATTCTGTAACATACATGACCAAGGGATGGCCTTACATAGCTCAATTACCCAGTACTTTGTCAATCTAAGCCCAAGGAGTATTTGGTTTCACCTGGAACTCAAGCTACTGACTCACACCAGCAGTGATGATGATTTGTGACACTCGTACAGACAAGACTTAAGATATTAGTCTAGACCCCAGAACTAGACTGAGAGTGGTCTCTTACCGGTGCTTTCCCAGGGATATCTCACGGCATTCCAGCCTGTTCAGGGGAGTGGTGAGTGGGGAAGGTTAGGGGAGGGTTGAGTTCTCAGGACGTGAATCAAAACAAAGCGGCTGGCATGTTCCTGTGAGAGCAGCTCCAGCTCCGTGGCTGAAATCTGGTCACTGTAACCTAAGCTGAGTCTGGGAGAGGGGCGCCCTCTGAGAAAGGCAACCCAAGTCCCAAGAGGACTCAGTCTGTCCAAATATTTGAACAACCACACAGATAAGTGTCTGTAGCCTGCAGACAATCACAAAACACTGCTCTTTGCTTGCTTTGAATTACAAGGAATGCTACACTCAAAATACATGTTTCAACATAAATTACTGTGGAGTTCTGTTAAGACCCTTTTCCTTGAGTAGGCAGAAAGATGCAGTACCAACCCAAGCGTAGGTGCTGCTGTAGATTACAAAGATCATGAATATCTAGAATGTGTCAAAGTAACCAGAAGATCTCAAGATATCATTCAAATCCCATCTTTTCTCTGGGTTAAATTTCTTCCATTGACAAATGCCTTCCCAGTGGTCAGGACATGACCAGGCCTCTCCAGCTGGTCCCCCAGACATCCATGACTCGCATCTGCTGCCACTCAGAGCATTACACCCCCCCAACCATACCAATTCATCAACTACCATGACAATCGTTGTTACAGAAAGAGACTTTAGCCGCTGTATCTACTTCCTAAGGGTTCTATTTGGTTGACTCGCCATCACATTATTCACTGTCACAATGTTGGCTTTCTGTCTCCCACTACTACTGCCTTCTATGTCCTATCACCTGTCCAGACTCCAGCCTTCTGACGCTGCCTCTCCCACACTGCTCTCCCGTTTCTCAGCGTCATTTGACTTCTGCTTTGTCCACAAAATAGATTGTTTTGGGCGGAAAAACCAGGGGCCATTTAATAATGAAGTTTCAGAAACTGTCCTGGTAATTTTACCACATTTTCCAAACAAACATGTAATCAAACAAGATGCATCCAAAACACTTGGGCTGCTTAACTGGGCAGAGACAGTAGAAATTAGCACATGTATAATAAATAACCAATTTAATAAGCATAGTAAAGCTGTATTGAATGACAAAATGCCATCTTCACAGCTAGTTAATATCAAAATGAATAATCAAATGGATATTTCACTTGAATAACACTTTTGAAACTAATCTTCCTCTCAGATCATCTAGCTTGATATCTCAATCAATCAATCAATCAATCAAATGTATTTATAAAGCCCTTTTTACAACAGCAGTTGTCACAAAGTGCTTTTACCGAAACACCCGGCCTTAAACCCCAAGGAGCAAACAACAGTAGTGTTGAATTTCAGTGGCTAGGAAAAACTCCCTAAGAAGGCCGAATTTTAGGAAGAAACCTAGAGAGGACCCAGGCTCAGAGGGGTGACCAGTCCTCTTCCCGGCTGTGCCGGGTGAGATATTAAGAGTCCAATTGGAATAATTTATAAATGAATGTGGGCTAAATCCAAAGTCTATTTAATTTTAGACTAGGTCAGAAGTATGACCAGATGGACAAGGACAGGGACAGTAACGGGCCCCCCAAACCAGGTACTCCGCAGGTGTGGACCAGGACCTCATGTCCTCCTAAAGTTTAAAACGGGAGGAGACTGGGAAAATTCAGAAAATGCATTCCTCATATCAACAACGATATATAGTGGAGAAGGAGAACATAGTGGGGAAGGAGAACTGACCCAATCCCCCAGCACAATAGTATAGCAGCGTAAGACCTTGGAACTGAGACGGGGGGGTCCGGCGACACTGTGGCCCTACCAGGGGGAGGCCCTGGACAGGGCCCAACAGGCAGGAAATCAATCCACCCACATTGCCAGGCATCAACCAAAGGGACACCCGCCAACCGCAACCACTCTGAATGAGGGCCGAGTATTGCCAGCAGAGTACAGCCCAGTTGCACAAGTGCGCAACAGAGAGACAACAACAAGCCAGTGATTCTTCCCCTCTATCTGGTGACGGGATGTTTTCTAAAAAGATTACCAGGGGAGCCTGCTGACTTGCTGCCTCAAACGTACACAAAAACACCTCAAATTTTTCTTGGGCAGTGAGACCAAGTCCCTCCAAGACCAAGTCGGGACAAAGTGCTCTAAGTTATAGTTGAATCTGAGGTTAGCAATGGCAAATCTGATGTCCGAAAGAAAAATGTATTAATTCATAGTGAATTTATTTTAAGAATTTACAAGGTTGAACGAGGTTCTGTTATAGGGTGATTTTATGATAATTATACAAATTAGGCAATTAATCAGTCATAGTCAATAACATAAAATAATTTTAAGTTAGGATAGCCTAATCATGTGAAAGTTTGTTTGGTCTGTCTAGCTTAAACAGTCCAAGAGATGTAATTTAATGGTAATTTTAACACTATGAAAAATATGCTAGTCTATAGTTCATACAGTTGTGCTCAAAAGTTTGCATATCCTTGGAGAATTTGTAATATATGTACTATTTGGAAAGAAAACATGAGTGAGCAGGCTCATAAAATCATCAGCAGAATCATAAAACAAAACAAGGCAACAAATATTTTTACTGACCCCTGTTCAAAAGTCTGCATACCCTTAGTTCTTAATACTGTGTATTGACCCCTTTAGCATCAAAGACAGTGTGCAGTCATTTGTAATTAGTTGTTTATGAGGCCCCGAATTATTGCAGGTGGTATAGCTGCCCATTCGTCAATGATATTAAGTTCAGGAGACTGTGATGGCCACTCTAGGACCTTCACCTTTTTCTGCTGTAACCACTCGAGGGTCAACTTGGCTTTGTGCTTAGGGTCATTGTCGTGCTGGAAAGTCCAAGAATGTCCCATGCACAGCTTTCGTGCAGAAGAAAGCAAATTGTCTGCCAATATTTTCTGATAACACGCTGCATTCATCTTGCCATATACATTTTCACAAGATTCACGTGCCTTTAGAGCTCACACACCCCCAAAACCTCAGTGAGCCACCACCATGCTTCACAGTGGGGATGGTATTCTGTTCTCTATAGGCCTTGTTGACCCCTCTCCAAACACAGCACTTATGGTTGTGACTATAAAGCTCTAATTTGGTCTCGTCACTCCAATTTACATTGTGCCAGAAGCTGTCAGGCATGTAAAGGTGTTGTCGGGCATGTTGTAACTGGGCTTTTTTGTGGCATTTATGCAGTAAAGGCTTCTTTCTGGCAACTCGAACATGCAGCTTATTTTTGTTCAAGTATCATCGTATCTGCTCCTTGAAACAACTCGAACATTTCACAATTTCTGCCAGGGTATGCAAACTTATGAGCACCACTGTAAATGTTTCCTAGAATTTAAATGTAGGGTTTCAGTAAAGCTTTAAAAGTCAGTATTATTGCAAGATTGGTCAAGAAACATGACCGTTTTGAATAGAAAGGTTGCATTTAAACCCAAGTGAACTGGACATTTTAAACACTTATAATTACAAAAGTAAACAGCATATCAACACTCCAAATAGAAGGAACTCAAGTTTGGCCAGTCTGAACATTTTTACATTTTGGGTTTTGTCCGCATTCAAAAATGGTATCTTCTTTCCCAATAAAATGCATCAATTAAATGATGTAATATCTTAAAAACTATATATAATATTAAAATACTATTCCCATATAACCCAAGTTGGGGCAGTCTGGACATTTTAAACTTTTTTATTTGTTTATAGCTTTTATCGTTTAGGCTCTAGAATGAGTGAAACTACTCAAATGATAAAACTATGAAATAAATCTATGGTGTTAGTGGGAGCATCATGCTATGGGAATGCTTCTCATTGGCAGGGACTGGGAGAGAACTCAGGAATGAGGGAAGGATGAACAGAGCAAAATACAGAGGTTCTTGAAGAATCAGACTGGGGCAAATATTTATGTTTGAGCACAACAAATATGCAAAGCACACAGCCAAGACAATGCTGGAGCGGCTTCGGCAAGTCTGTGAATGTCATGGAGTGGCCCAACAAAAGCCCGGGCTTGAACATCTGTGCGGAGATAATACTTTACTAACACACCCCTTCCAACCTGACAGCTGCAAGTAAAGATTGTAGAAACAGACCAAATCCAGGTATGCAAAGCTGATACAAGCATTTCCATGAAGACTCAAAGTTGTGATCACGGCCAAAGGCGCTTCTACAAAGTACTGAATAAAATGTACATGAGATTAGGTACATGAGATATTTCAGGTTTTAATTTTTAGTAAATCATTATGGGGTACTGTGTGTAGATGGCAAAAAATACTAAAAACAAATAATACATTAAATCCATAAAAAGTGGTCCGAATAATCTCCAAAAGTATATATTGCACAGTTACAGTATCTCACACAAGTGAGTACACCCCTCACATTTTTGCAAATATTTCATTATATATTTTCATGTGACAACACTGAAGAAATGACACTTTGCTACAATGTAAAGTAGTGAGTGTACAGTGTATAAGTGTAAATTTGCTGTCCCCTCAAAATTACACAACACACAGCCATTAATGTCTAAACCGCTGGCAACAAAAGTGAGTACACCCCTAATTGAAAATGTCCAAATTGGGCCCAAAAAGTGTCAATATTTTGCGTGGCCACCATTATTTTCCAGCACTGCCTTAACCCTCTTGGGCATGGAGTTCACCAGAGCTTCACAGCTTGCCAAAGGAGTACTCTTCCACTCCTCCATGACGACATCACGAAGCTGGTGGATGTTAGATACCTTGCGCTCCTCCACCTTCCATTCGAGGATGCCCCAGAGATGCTCAATAGGGTTTAGGTCTGGAGACATGCTTGGCCAGTCCATCACCTTTACCCTCAGCTTCTTTAGCAAGGCAGTGGTCGTCTTGGAGGTGTGTTTGGGGTTGTTATCATGTTGGAATACTGCCCTGTGGCCCAGCCTCTGAAGGGAGGAGATCATGCTCTGCTTCAGTATGTCACAGTACATTTTGGCATTCATGGTTCCCTCAATGGATTGTAGTTCCCCAGTGCCAGCAGCACTCATGCAGCCCCAGACCATGACACTCCCACCACCATGCTTGACTGTAGGCATGAAACACTTGTCTTTGTACACCTCACTTGGTTGCTGCCACACATGTTTGACACCATCTGAACCAAATAAGTTTATCTTGGTCTCTTCAGATCACAGGACATTGTTCCAGTAGTCCATGTCCTTAGACTGCTTGTCTTCAGCAAACTATTTGCAAGCTTTCTTGTGCATCATCTTTAGAAGAGGCTTCCTTCTGGGACGACAGCCATGCAGACTAATTTGATACAGTGTGTGGCGTATGGTCTGAGCATTGACAGGCCGACCCCCCCACCCCTTCAACCTCTGCAGCAATGCTGGCAGCACTCATACGTCTATTTCCCAAAGACAACCTCTGGATATGACGCAAAGCATGTGCACTCAACTTCTTTGGTCAACCATGGCGAGGCCTGTTCTGAGTGGAACCTGTCCTGTTAAACTGCTGTATGGTCTTGGCCACCTTGCTGCTGCTCAGTTTCAGGGTCTTGGCAATCTTCTTACAGCCTAGGTCATCTTTATGTAGAGCAACAATAATTTTTTTCAGATTCTCTGAGAGTTCTTTGCCATGAGGTGCCATGTTGAACTTCCAGTGACCAGTATGAGGGAGTGTGAGAGCGATAACACCTAATTTAACACACCTGCTCCCCATTCACACCTAAGACCTTGTAACACTAACGAATCACATGACACCATGGAGGGAAAATGGCTAATTGGGCCCAATTTGGAGTGTACTCACTTTTGTTGCCAGCAAGTTATTTTGAGGGGACAGCAAATGTACAATGTTATACAAGCTGTACACACTACTTTACATTGTAGCAAAGTGTAATTTTATCAGTGTCATTTCTTCAGTGCAAAAATGTGAGGGGTGTACTCTTGTGAGATACTGTAAGTAATACTATATTAGGATAGTAATAGGGTAGGTATTTAATGACCAATTGATAATGATTTAAGTATATAAACTTCAACCCACCAACATTTTTGCTCAACCCCCATTACTGCATATTTGGCTCTGCTAGAGTTCACTGCACATTACAGGCCTGTACGACAATGTGAAAAGATGGACGCCTGTGTGAAACAAAACAATTCCTGATATTCCATTCGGTTTGCAACATGTCTATTAATACTGTAAGTCAAGGTAAATACAAAACCACAGAATAGGGTCAAAGTGAAACCCTCTGCATTTTCAAGTATATTGGTGGTAGCATCATCTTATAAGTATGTTTGTCTTTGGCAGGAATTTCGGAGTAATTTAGGATCAAAATTAATATGAAAGAAATAAAGCCCATAAAAGTTCAAGGAAACCCTGCATCTGAATATATAACCGTGGAGACTTTTACACCATTTCTTTGCTAAAGAACCATGAGAAAAAAAAATCTCCAGTCTGTAGATTTTTAGATAAACTTACATGAATATTGGAGTCACAATGTTCAAATATTACATCAATGATTCTAAAGCACATTTAGTGAGACAATGTTGCCTTAAGAGCTGTGCTCAATCAAATAATTACTCTGGAGGACATACATAATTGAGACATGTTTGGTAAATAAATACATGCAATCACTTTAAAAATACATTTTAAGGCATGTCTTTTTATAGACTTGCTTATTTGTAAGTGTTTGTTCTTACTAAAACAAAATGTGACCCCCCCCCCCACGCTAAAATGACATGAAATAGAGACTGTGAACCCTTAATGGATTGGATGGATATGGAAACTCCACAGGAGCCAGTGAGTATGGGAAGCATATGAAGAACATTGTGTAAAACTAATTGAAAATAAATCTGTTGTGGGTTTTTCCCTCAACGTTATGGACAGCTTGAGTCAACATTTGTGTTCTATTGTTGAATATCTGCCTTTATGATGGGAAGGACAGAGTTAAAACTATACACACAAAACATCTAGCTACTTTCAAGGGTGCATTTTCACAGCTTCTTAACCTGACCAAGACCTTATGGTAAAAAGTATAATAGAACTACATTTTTCTTTCTTACAAAACCTGACATTTGCCATGTGCCTGCAACATGGTGATCTTGTCAGGAACTGGCAGTTCACAAGAATACTTGTTTACAAAGTCCCATCATATGCTCCCTGTGCAATGTTCCAAACAGTGGACGTTGGGATGACTCTTCTCTTGACCAGCTGTTTCCATAGGCCAGTGGGATCTGGGTTACAGCAGCTGTGGATGCACTACCACAGACAGCTGGCTGAAGCCCAGCCCTGTCATCCACCAGGTTACACACGCACCCACACCCACACAACCACGAAGACAGGCATCAAGGCCAGAGGACACACTTTCCGCCCAATGCCTGGCGACAACCTGGAAGAGCTCATTTTAAAGGCGTCGCAGCCCAGAGCCTGAAACAACAACGACGCGCTGGTTTTAATTAACACAGCAGCCCTGGGAGAGAACACTCTCTGAAACAACTGTGCCGATAGTGTGTGTGTGTGGGGGGGGTGCCCCATTCCAGGGTGATGTCATTTCTTTCCCTCAGAAGCTAATGCTTTCAGGGTAAAAGAATTAGGGAGAAATGCCACAAAAGTGAGCTGACTTCTGCAGTTGTGGCATGTTTTACCTTGGATTACACTGCCTACTAAACACTGTCGCTGGGAGCTTTGCTTTCTTAAGACAGAGAAGGGTTTGTCAATACTAACTGCTTCTTGGCTACATCCATTTCAGTTCAATCACTTTTTGACTTTTAATGATACCTTACATTTTATAACAGATTTTACCTTATAGTCCTGATTGCCTTAACTTTGAAAAGATGAAGACGCTCAAAGGTGACCCATTTCCATACCTCACCATACTTTAAGACATCCTATTCCTATGTCATTGACTGGAAAAGAACAATTCAATTGTACATAATTTAAAGGCTTACAAGAAAGGTTGTCAAGAAATTCTGTAATTTATATATTTTTTTATGAATCTTTTTGGTGGTGTAATTGTGGGGCAAAGGCTGATATTGTGTTGACAGTTACCCTTTCCACATAAACGGTCTGGTTTAGGCTGGGATTGCACAACGCAACCAAACAAACCATGGTAGCAACAAACTAAGCTAGCTACAGTTACAGTTAGTGCAGTTCATCCTGAATAATTTCAGTCGAAGCTGGTCAGAGATAACTCATATGTATTAGAATCTTTGCCTGCAGAATCATCTACATAAATTTGAAATTACATATGCCAATTAGAAGTTACAGATGGGTTTCTTATAAACCTGAATGAAAGTTCCTTAGTGTATTGCCAGTCTTAGACCATATTTTACGCAACTGTTGGTTGTTGCCAGGGTCCCTTGCCTCAACCTGCAACAATTCTACACTGAACCATTTCAGACCGCCATTATTTTCATAATCATACTTCAGAAAGCATACATATATATATATATATATATATTTTTTTATAAGCACCATTGACTTCTCAGCTAAATCAACCGATCAAGTTATTCATGGACAAGATTATATGACATCAGATTGCCATAGATAAGATACTTGAAGGCCTGTAGATGAGAGATGTTTGGTGATATGTCCAGAAGCAGATGTTCCTGACTCAGGGTTGAATCCTAATTAGTAATTGGGCCTTGAGGTTTACGCAAATCTCCTAAAGTCAAAATCAAGGGGTTCCCAACAGATCCACGGAACACTTCCACAGTAAAAGAGTCGGGAAGTGGCTGGTTACTGCAGTGAAGTAGGGAATAGGGGAGGCAGGTGAAGCTAGCGGGGTTCAGTGCATTAAAAGGTAGACGACAGGTAGACAAATTGAGGATTTGGCTGATGAAGCGATATATGTCTACTTCCCCAAAGTCAGATAAACTGGTGGATAACTGCCTGTGTGCAGTTTGCAGATAATGACTGGAGTTTGCACAATCCCTAAAAAGCATGTGCACAGTTGCAAACCAGCATTTGCACAATGACAAAGCGACTATGTGAAAAGCAAGTGTGCTAGAAATTCCTGTAGATTTCCAGTTATTGTACTAACACTAGCATTTGACATTGGCTTGTGAATCTACTGCTAACATCCTTCATACCTGGACAGAGAGAGTTGTTACTCTGGGGATGTAAAGGGCTTTATCACAGACAGACATGGAGCCAGACAGCCCACCTGATATATACAGTACATGAAGCATCAGGATGTCATTTCCACTCCAACTGGACCAACATTCTGAACCTGGGCCAATAATCTGAACCTGGGCCAATATTCTGAACCTGAGCCAATATTCTGAACCTGAGCCAATATTCTGAACCTGAGCCAATATTCCGAACCTGAGCCAATATTCCGAACCTGAGCCAATATTCTGAACCTGAGCCAATATTCCGAACCTGAGCCAATATTCTGAATCAGGGCTAGTATTCTGAACCTGGACCAATATTTTGACAATTTTCTTATTGACAAAACCCCCAATGTCAATCTAAAAAGTAGATTATTATAAACAGATTGGACAACTTTTTTATACTTTTCTAAAAATTGAGCTGTTTAGAAGGAGTGGAGGACAAATGTAGTTATTGCACACAAGCACTTAACGGACTAGGCGTTTCCTAACAGAACATTTAATATTTACATTTGAATCATTTAGCAGATGCTCTCATCTAGAACGTGACTTGTAGAAGTCAGTGCAAATATTTTCATACCAGGGGTCCTATTTGAACCGAACCCACAACACGGGCTTGATAAGTACCATGCTCTTAGAATGAAGCTACAGAAGACCAAACAGAAACATGCTAGATAGAACATGCTAAAATTATCGAATGGATTCTTGCCTTTTGGTTCTGCACAACTCATTTCATTGCGTCTACCCACTCTACATCATTAGACTGATTAAAAAACAAACAATCGTGGGGGATCTTAGTTATACATAGTTTTAGGCTGCATTTTGAAAATCCTGAACTTGCCTTCTACAACTAGGGTGGTTGACCTTATTCTCCCAGAAATAAAATATAATGACATTACATGAAAACAGTCAGTTTTTGCAAGTCCTGACATTGCGTACAACGCATGAGGTCGGACTGTTATGTTTTGAATAAAGGACTTTTGTGGTATTTTTACTTCCAGTGCTCTGGGTGTAAAAGGCTGTCAAAATTAGTCAGACAGACAGAATAAGACAGGTACAGCACTCTACTCACCCTCTCTGCAGTTGTCTCCCAGAAAACCAGGGCAGCACCTCCACTCCAGGGCTGTCACCTGGCGATACATCACCCTGTATGAAGGCCGGACCAGGGTCCTGTAACTGAAAATATGGTCTGAGGGTATGGTCTGAAGTCATGGACTGAGAGTATTATTTGAGAGCATGGCCTGAGAGCATGGTCTGAGGGTATGGCCTGAGAGTATGGCCTGAGAGCATGGTCTGAGAGCATGGTCTGAGGGTATGGCCTGAGAGTATGGCCTGAGAGTATGGCCTGAGAGCATGGTCTGAGAGCATGGTCTGAGGGTATGGCCTGAGAGTATGGCCTGAGAGTATGGCCTGAGAGTATGGCCTGAGAGTATGGCCTGAGAGTATGGCTAGAGAGTATGGCATGAGAGTATGGCATGAGAGTATGGCATGAGAGTATGGCATGAGGGCATGGTCTGAGGGCATGGTCTGAGGGCATGGTCTGAGGGCATGGTCTGAGGGCATGGTCTGAGGGTATGGTCTGAGGGCATGGTCTGAGGGTATGGTCTGAGGGTATGGTCTGAGAGTATGGTCTGAGAGTATGGTCTGAGAGTATGGTCTGAGAGTATGGTCTGAGAGTATGGCCTGAGAGTATGGTCTGAGAGTATGGTCTGAGAGTATGGTCTGAGGGTATGGTCTGAGAGTATGGTCTGAGAGTATGGTCACTGATGGACAGCACTATGGCACAGGGCCAGGTGTCCCTTCACAGACATCAAGGCCTTTCCAACAATGTTAGTAACATTAGAACAAAGCATTACAGGTCTTTATTTGTTTGACATTTACAGTCTTACAAATCTTTTATATGAGAAAACACTGACCTCTTCAAAACGGAAATAACTCAAACTCGAAAGATGCTAACTGGTCTTATGTAGCAATAAAATGATAATGTTGATAGAATGTTAATATGACAGAATGTGCGGAGACCTTTTAAGTAGTCTTTCTGGATAGACCCCAAAGACATAAAACAATGGAATGCAACCTTACAGTTACAAATCACACAGCCTTTTGATAAATGGCCATGGTGTTACATCAATGTCTCTACTGGAAAGAGACCTGGGCATGACAGAAGGAGAATGCTAATCCTATTTATCCTTAATGGTGGATAATTGCTTCTCTGTGGGTTGCCAAGGGACTTAATCTGCCTTTTTTGACCAACAAACAACAAAACAAACAAAAGAAAAATTTGGAAATGAAAACCCTTCATGTCTAAGCTTTTGGTTTGGCAAAGTTTTTTTTTTTTTTTTTACATGACAGTAAAGTGTGGACTACTGCAACCCATTGGAAGTAATATGTCGTTAGAGGACATTAAAGTGTATTTGCCACTACCTGGCACTCTGCATGTAGAGTCAGCTGTGCCATTCATACCTGATGAGGTTAGAACAGGGTCCTGGCCACCGGCAACTCTGAAACACTCGCTGTACCAGGGTCTCTGTCCCATTGTGGACCTGGCATGACACAGTCTTTGATACGGTGTACTGACACCAGTTCCTGGCAAAGAGGATGACAGGTAGACAGTTTTAGTGTGTGTGTGTGTGTGCATGCATATGTCTGGGAGATGGGATACAAAATAAAATGCAGCCAAAACTATAATGGAAAAAAGTAATGTTTTCGTTTTTTGGTTTAATTCATCATCAACTGAGGAAAACTACATGGGAGGTCCAATTTTGTCAAATTCTAATTGTGGAATTTTAGGCCAAAAATAGTTAGACAATAAAATGATGCCAGACAGTGAAACTGAAAATAACGTTTTTTAAAGCGTAATAAACTGGCGCTGACGAACAAGTCACCACAAGTGAATATTACATTGGCAGCAACTCCCTAAATCCAATCTAAACCAGATCCTTATTTTCAAGCACTGTTCTATTATTGCCTTTAAGGGTGTGATTTTCTATTCGTTAATCACGGCAGGTATAGCTGTTCCAGTTAGCCTATATACTTTTGGCTCCTTCTTTCGACTGCTTCATTAAGAATTAAGTCCACACACAATTAAGTCCACACACAACTCAACAAGCAACTTTCTGAAAATAATTATCTGTATAAAATGCACATTTCTAGAGATCCATTGGGTATCTGTTTAACCTTGAAATCAGAATCAAAATTTCTGATGAACATGAGCCACTTCATTCGGCTTTCATTTAGCCTACCTACTTGTAGATCCACTTACCTGCGAGCCGCGTTACTCTCTGCAGGAGGTCCAGCGCTGTGTTCACTGTGCATGCGTTGCAATGTCACACCTGGAAACTGATAGATAAAACCTGTCCCTCGTGACATAGTAGGAGATAACATCCAAATACAGAGAAAGTTAAAAACGATGGAAGCTGTCATTGTTCCCGAATTTAGGGTTCCTTTCATAAGAGAGCTTGGACACTGTCTGTATGGTAAAGTGCATAAAGCTGAACACGTAGGTAGGCAAAGGCGCAGCGCACGAGAGTAGCCGATGTTCTAATTTCCCGTTAAAGTAAACGAATATACATCTTCAACAACGTGACAATTTTTTTTCTAACGTTCCTGCTGCTCTGTTGATAGGCGTTTGCCTTCCAGCTCTGCAGTGATCGTCCGAATGACTGAAGGAGCATGAGCGCGCAAGCACTACATTTTGGGTAGCTCGACCCAGCAGAGTTTTGCGCGGACAGACATTCACCACGTTTGTGGAACATTTGTTTATTCATTTGGATCCCCATTGGCTTCTGCCTTAAGCAACAGCAATTTTTCATTGGGTCCACAGAAAACCCCAAATATAAACAAAACACTTACACATTGATAAACCAGAATAGCCACACCAACGTTTTAGTGTTAGATTGTTTTATTTGTATCCCTTCTCAGTGCCATGTTTTTTAATCCTTTTTTTACAAGTAGTTTTACTTTCTTCTTTAGTAATTGGGGATGTTCCATATGACCTTGACAGTTGGGAGTTTTAGACTTGGGGAGCAGGGACGTCACTAGAAATTCATGAATGGGGGGCTAAACCTCGTTTTGGGGGGTTTGGACATACTCCCCATAACATATTTTCATCATATATGTTTTGAGAAACAACGGGTGTAAAATCTATCAACATTTTGTTATTTTTGGTCACGGTTGACTAAAAGTATACCTGTCTCATAGTTTGTGTTAGACACTGATCTAATCTGACTTAAATTCTATCAAAATAAAGAAGTCCACTCTGTCCTCATCCATCCAAAACGTTGAAAGGCACAAACACGGCTGTTCTATGTAGCCAAAATACTTTTGTCAACTATAGTTTATAGTAGGCCTAAATTAACATTTACATACATATTATGTTTCTTAACGCAAGTTCTGTGAATCATTTCAAAACAGATTTAGAGGTATGGTCTGAAGTCATTAAAAAAATTTATCATAGGCCTACTTAAAAAAAATAAACATTCAATAACCGGATCTCCCTTCCTTAGAACAGAAAACGGTGAAATACTTGGGAAACCTTCAAACCCATACAAACATGAATCTGAAACATGCACGGTTTCGCAAATGTGTTCCAATGAAACCGAATAAATGAATATTTGAAAAAACATCTTGTACCGAGTAATGATTTGATCAATTCATCAATGTTTATGATGATTATTAGTGACATAACAATTTTAGCAAGCATGCTTGTTTGACGATCATTTATGAAATTTCAGGGGAAGTATTAATATTTTCAGGTAGTTGGTTAGTGAAGTAGCAAACCCCTATTATCGACCACCTTACTATTTTGTTGAAATACATTATAATTGCTTTTTATTTGTATTATAAATGACAGATCGTTGTCTTCTCTAAAGTGTCTACTATAAACTTTCTTGCCGAATTCCGAAAAAGAAAAAAAGAAAAAAAATCGTTCCCCAGACCTGAATCCAATTTGATAACCTCTGTGACGTTATGTATCGGGGCAGCCAAAACCGTCAAGTATAGCCACAGACTGTCCAGGAGCTCACTGTTGCCCTGATCTACGTCTGGGAGGAGATCCCCCTGGAGACCATCAGGAGCATGTCCAGACAGTGTCGGGAGTGCGTACCGGCACGTGGGGGCCGTACACACTGCTGAGTCACGTTATGTGTGCGATGAAATTCATGCCGGTTGGAACAGGCTGTTATTTCAATAGTTTACTTTGATTTTCGGTGTGAGTTCGAATCCAGCCCTCAATCGGTTGGAGATTTTGGTTTCCATTGAACGTTGTTACGTCATGTAGATCTTGACGAATTACACAATGTACAATAAATATTTTCATCTTTAATATATTTTCTTCAGCAAGACCTTTCTTTTTTAGCAGTATATATCCACCATTAGATCAATCATTACACATTTTATATCAGCTGAAGCTGTGACAAAACCGCATGAAAGGGGACTCAATCCACTTAGAAAAATTCACCATCTTGTATTTGTATTTGATCTTGTGTATTTTGCCTACCTCCTGTAGTTATATTTATGTTGCCATGTGGCAAAGGAAAGAAAATTGCAGCTTTAAAGTGAATTTCAACATTGTCCGGAGAAGGATGAACTGTTTTAATGCTAATCTGATGCAATTCTGTGCATGTTGGCATGAATGTTGGGCTTCTTGCATGTGCCATCAAACCCCTGCCACTTATCCAGCCCACCTGGTATTTAACGTTACCCATTCCTCCACACACTCCACCGACTTTCAGTTGAGTGAGCATCTACTACAAGACCATGATGTTTGCTTACACAGCAGCAAGGGGAACTACACTCCCTACCTTTAGGCAATGCTGATATCTCTACCCCTATATTTTTATATATCGTTTTGCCACCTCCGGTCTCTTGGCTGTTAAACCCTTACATGATGGCAGTTTCTGCTTTACCCAGTGAAAGCTATGTTCTGGCACCCCTAACTGTGGAACCAGCTTCCCCTTGAATCTAGGACTGCAGAGTCCCTGTCTATAAAAAAAAAAAACACAAATGAAAAAGCCTCAATTTTTAGAGTATCCACTTGCATTTTCCCCACCTAGCACTGATTTAGCTGATAGCTACTTTATTGATTGAAATGTACTTACTATAACTGGGTCTTGTGGTTGTCCCACCTAGCTACTGTAAGATAAATGCGTTAACTGTTAATCACTCTGAATATGAGTGTCTGCTAAATTAGTAAAATGTCAAATATTTCATGAAGTTCTGCCATAAGTCATCCAGAGTATTTTAATGTTGTCTAAAAGAAAATAATCACATTGTAAACAAAAACAATGGTTCACTCTAGGACATGGGAATATTCATCTTAAATTAATAATACTATATAAACCAACAAAATATGGGAAAATAAGCAAATCCCTTGAGTTCTGTCATTGCCTTTTCTGTATATATCCATTGCACAAACCTTCACTAACCGAATGAATGAGTTAGTTACTATGTGCCCCCTTATGGTCACATTACAGCATTGCCTCTGTGGTGAGTTCCCAGACCGCCTGTCCATTTCAATTCTGTGTCCCACCACCCTCCTCCAGTCACCGGCACCTTCTCTGGATCAAAGGTCCAGTCCTGCTTCTCCTTGAAGAACTTCACATGTCTGTCAGGGTGGCTTAGGGCCCCATTGGGCCCACTCCCTAAGGAGGAGGGGGCTGGTGGTGTGAGATGTAGGGAGGAGGGGGCTGGTGGTGTGAGATGTAGGGAGGAGGGGGCTGGTGGTGTGAGATGTAGGGAGGAGGGGGTTGGTGGTGTGAGATGTAGGGAGGAGGGGGTTGGTGGTGTGAGATGTAGGGAGGAGGGGGCTGGTGGTGTGAGATGTAGGGAAGAGGGGCTGGTGGTGTGAGATGTAGGGAGGAGGGGGCTGGTGGTGTGAGATGTCGGGTGGCGGGGGCTGGTGGTGTGAGATGTAGGGAGGAGGGGGCTGGTGGTGTGAGATGTAGGGAGGAGGGGGTTGGTGGTGTGAGATGTAGGGAGGAGGGGGTTGGTGGTGTGAGATGTAGGGAGGAGGGGGCTGGTGGTGTGAGATGTAGGGAAGAGGGGCTGGTGGTGTGAGATGTAGGGAGGAGGGGGCTGGTGGTGTGAGATGTAGGGAAGAGGGGCTGGTGGTGTGAGATGTAGGGAGGAGGGGGCTGGTGGTGTGAGATGTAGGGAGGAGGGGGCTGGTGGTGTGAGATGTAGGGAAGGGGGGCTGGTGGTGTGAGATGTAGGGAGGAGGGGGCTGGTGGTGTAGAGAGGAGGGGGCTGGTGGTGTGAGATGTAGGGAGGAGGGGGCTGGTGGTGTGAGATGTAGGGAGGAGGGGGCTGGTGGTGTGAGATGTAGGGAGGAGGGGGCTGGTGGTGTGAGATGTAGGGAGGAGGGGGCTAGTGGTGTGAGATGTAGGGAGGAGGGGGCTGGTGGTGTGTGATGTAGGGAAGGGGGGGCTGGTGGTGTGAGATGTGAGATGTGACACGACAATGCAGTCACACATATATAAGGAAATAACCTGAAAATTGCTGCTGTAATATTCTTCACTCCAACTGAACAGTTATTACTATAGAAAGAACACCTTGAGAACCACCTCTAGAACAATAATTCAAGGAGGTTTTCTTGTTTTTGCTGCTTGTTCAGACTACCTTTGAAAAAGTAGAATTTCTTGTCCATCTGTGAGTAAGCAGCTGCCTCAATAGCAGAAGGCAGGCCTGGCCAGCGGTTCTGCAGTGATATTCAGGTCTGGCCAGTGGTTCTGCAGTGATAGTCAGGCCTGGTCAGTGGTTATGCAGAGATAGGCCGGCCTGGCCAGTGGTTATGCAGAGATAGGCAGGCCTGGCCAGTGGTTCTGCAGTGATAGTCAGGCCTGGCCAGTGGTTATGCAGAGATAGTCAGGCCTGGCCAGCGGTTCTGCAGTGATAGTCAGGCCTGGCCAGCGGTTCTGCAGAGATACGGAAGAGCTGGCTTTGCCTGTAGGTGATACAGTCCAATATCTCCCCCCACTGAATACCAGGATGGTACCATGGTCTGCAAAGTAATATAGCATGGTATCTACAGCACAGATATCTTCAGATGTCAGTGAGAAATGATCAATCGTCTTTTATTATAAAATGCTAAGAGAAATTATGTCTAATTTTTATAAAAACTAAGAGATTATCACTGCTTACCTGTTGTATTAGTTTTGTTAGAAATCCATTCATAGGGAAGGTTAACGGTATCTTGTGCTCCAATGGCAGTTTCAGCATGGTCACCCCCATGGAAAGTGTCAGCCATTTTAATATAGTCAACTGGATGAGACCATTGAACTCTTAATGAGCCAGTTGGAGTGATCTTCACTAAGTCCTGTCAGTGAGACCTCATTTGTTTCAGTATAAACATTAATATATACTTCTTTATGAATGTTTTTGATATAATATAATGTTCCCCCCTGCCAATTTTAATGATGTCAAATTTGTGATCAAGGCCCTGCCTCATTGTAACAACTTAACAGTAGGTTTGGAAGAGTTGAAGTCTGAGAAGTGTCCTTAAAATCTCGCCATCCTGTTCTGCCTCTTATAATAATGCTCACTCAACAAGGATGTTTGGCATTGAGGTTCCCTCGTGGAGAACACATTCCCCAGCATAAAACTACGATTGATATTTTCCCACATTCTACCACAATGAGTAACTCAACGCCACAAGACAAGGCAGCCTTTTCTAACTACCCCTCGTGGTGGCGCTGGGCCAATTTTGCACCTCTGCTGGACCCCTGGGCACGGTTGGTATGTAATGACCAGAATTCCTGGCCGCAAAGATGCAGCTGTACTGTGGGCCAATGACTGAGCCCGCTGTGCCACTCAGGGGTCTGGAACCAGTTTTGTTTACATTTTACCATGGTGAGAATCTGACAGTGACAACCAGTCCAATCCTTTGTGAGATCATCACCAGTCACGTCTTACCCATTGTGATGGCATCAAAGGAGCCCCTGCAATATGGGAGTGGGCTGTAATCATGCTCTCCTGTGCCCCCTGGAGACAGCTCCCAGTCCTGCAGGGAAGAGTGGAAAATCTGGTCAGGCAGCTGGACTACAGGACTGCTCTCTGGCTTACCTACAGGGAATATTCAAAGACAAAAACAAAGAATCAAAGGGCCTGATACGTGAAAGCAATGCTAAAAATAACGCATCATTAAAAGGTGTACACTGACCCACCCGCAAATCGGTCATGCTGGATGATGTTGCAAGCATCATTACATTCATCATGGCGTCTGCAGACTCTTTCACGTCTGTCAAATGTGCTTAGTGTGAACCTGCTCTCATCTGTGAAGAGAACATGGCACCAATGGCGGACCTGCAAATTCTGGTGTTCTCTGGCGAATGTCATTCAAGCTGCAAGGTGCTGGAATGTGAACACAGGTACCACTAGAGGACATCAGGCCCTCGTGGCTCCCTCATGGAGTCTGTTTCTGACCGCTGGAGGTCATTCTGTAGGGCTCTGGCAGTGCCCCTCCTGTTTCTCCTCACACTATGGAGCAAACACTGGTCCTGATGCTGGGTTGATGCCCTTCTACGGCCCTATTCTACTCTCCTCGCGTAACAGCCCGGCTCCTGGTATCTCCACCATGCTCTTCAGACTGTACTGGGAGACACAGCAAACTTATTGCGACTGCAAGTACACATTTTTTATTTGTTTATTTTATTTATCCTTTATTTTACAAGGGGATGTCCCATTGAGATAGTCAAATCTCTTTTACAAGGGAGCCCTGGGGCAACAATTACACAAATTACACAGAATCACAGAAACAGTCACAACAACAAAATTGATTTACAAAACATGTGAAATTATTAAAAATAACATAAAGGGGTTATTTAAAACATGCGCATTGTTCAGATTTGGACTGCTTAAGTAATTGTTTAAAATGTTCAAGTGGGATAAAAACAGAAAGTTTCAAAACTTTCAAAGCAGTCTTACCAAATTCAGTTGTTACACGTGGGATATTTAGAATCAGAATGTTATTGGAGCGGAGATTGTAAATGGAATGTTTCCTGGTTAACAAACTAATAAGATAGCTGGGTTAAATACCATTGATAGCTTTATAAATAAAAATGTGCCAATGGAACCATCTACGCAGACCTAAAGAGCTAAAACCAGTCGCCTCATAAAGATGACAGTGATGAGTGTGTGTCTTGGCATTAGTAATAAACCGTAATGCACCATGGTAGACTGTGTCAAGTGCATGCAGCATGGTTGAGGCAGCATGCATATAAATAACATCCCCATAGTCCAAGACTGGTAAGAAAGTGGCACTGATCAATTTCTTCCTAGCTTGAAGAGTAAAACAGGATTTATTTCTAAAATAAAAGCCGACACATGTGTGGCCACATGTGCCGTTATGGTGGAGCAGGACCACCTGTGCAAACTGAATGGGCTGCAGGTACCACCTCATGCTACCAGTAGTGACCAGGTCTCTAGCAAAATGCAAAACTAGAAGAAGAATCAGTCAGGAAGGATTAGGAGAGTGCAATTGTCTTTGGCCACCACCTGCAAAAAACATTCTCTTTTTTGGGGGTTGTCTTGCGGTTGCCTCTCCAGTGCACCTGTTGTCACATTGATTCACAATCGACAGACTGATATCCCTGAAGTTTAACTGAATTGGTGGTACACTGTGATGATTACGTGTTCCCAACATTTTTTTGAACAGCATATATCCATTAGCATGTGATTTTAAATATTTATGCTACACAGACTTTTTACAAAATATAAGTTTTTCCATTCAGTGAATGTACTTCAGTAAAGTTAGCCCTATAAGTGGTTTGTCATGCTCTTCATACTCTTCTTATCCAGGGAAAGAGTTTTAGTTCATGGAAGCTGTTTCATTCTCCCATGGACTGATAAGCCTTATTAGAATGGAGAATAAATTGATCCCATTATTCACTAAATCAAAGGGCTGAATTTTAGGATCCATACTCTCCATGTTTGATAAGGGCCCAGAAACTCAGAAAATAAACAGATATAGGAGAGCACTAGTGAAAGAATAAAAGGTCATCCGGATGTTTGGCTTCCTTCCATCTTGTCTCCGCTGCTTGCAGCCCTGTTCCGAGCTTGAAGGGTGTTTCCTAGTCACCAGAATCTCAGGCCTGCCTCCACAGCCACCTCTTCTTTTCAGTCCAATAGACACAAGGAAAACGTAGGGAAGTCCTTTGCCCGTAAATGTATAACTGACACACGTCCACAACACTAAAGCTGTTTCCAAAGCAGATCGGAGATTCTGTTTGACTGAACGTTGCAATGGGCAAAATAATGAAGCAACTGCAGCAGATGCCCTAACCACTAAGCAGCCTTACTGCATGACCTGTATAAATGTCCATCTGTACCTGCCAATTACATTTGAATTAAATACTTTAATCAAAGACAGAATAAAGAAGGGGTAAGATTTCCTTGAGGATGGATAGTAGCAGATAGTTAGAGGACAGGCCACTAACCTTGCTGTCTATGATCCTTCATGCGTAGATGCTGCCCAAAGTAGGATTTGGTCAGACCTCCATGGAAGATGTTGTTGACCCTCTGTGCCCAGCCATGTCGAAACCTATCATCCCTCACCCCACACCTGGGCACTGCCATCTGATGTCGAGTGGCACTATCTAGACGGCCAGTCACTGGCAGGTGGGTGAGCCACTGGAACTCCCTGATAGAGACAGAGGAGAGATGGGCTTAGGATAATGGAAGAGAAGAGATGGGTGGATGATGTCAGCAGAAGAGAGATGGGCTTAGATAATGGAAGAGGAGAAATGGGAGGATGACGATAGAAGAGAGATGGGTGGATGATGACAGAAAAGAGATGGGTGGTTGATGACAGAAATGGAGAGATGGGTGGATTATAATTGAAGAGGAAAGATGGGTGGATGATAACTGAAGAGGAGAGATAGGTGGGTGAGGTCAAAAGAGGAGAGATCGGTGGTTGATGACAGAAGAGGAGAGATGGGTGGAGGATGTCAGAAGAGGAGAGATGGGTGGATGATGTCAGAAGAGGAGAGATGGGTGGATGATGTCAGAAGGGGAGAGATGGGTGGATGATGGAAGAAATGGAGAGATGAGTGGATGATTATTGAAGGGGAGAGATGGGTGAATGACAACCACAGCAGAGAGATGGAGAGGGGAGATAGGTGGATGATGATGGTGGGTGGTCAATGACAGAAATGGAGAGATGGGTGGATGATGGCAGGAGAGAGATGGATGCATGATAACATTGGAGGAGAGATGGGTGAATGGTAACAGAGGAGTGAAAGGCATACAAAGAGGCCAAATCTAAATGCAACATTAAAGCTGCGTCCTCAGCAGACTAGAAGGTCAGGTAATGGCTTGATCAGAAGGATGGTAGATGATGGCACATGTATATGAGCTCTGTGCCCATTTTTTTAAATGTTCTATTTGGATTGAATTAAGAAGATTAAACATAGAAATATGATGAATGGAAAAGACAAAGTGGGTTCCTGTCTGGTTGGCCCTGTCCGGGGTTATCTTCGGATGTGCATACAGTGTCTGCCTAAAGACTCTGGACAGCCCACCTACATTTACTGACCTGCTGGTCTTCTGAACTTGCAAAAACATAGATGTGGCCCAAAAGGTAATGTATTCTTATCATTTTCACTCAGCACAGCCAGAAGAGAACAGACCACCCCTTAGAGTCTAGCCTCTCCCCAAGTGTCTTCCTACGTTTTAACCACGCTAGGGAGGGATTCAGGCTAGCTTTCTGTAAAAGAACTTTGTCACAACTGCTGATGTAGAAAGGGCTTTATAAAAGTATTGACTTCAGTGAGGACTCCCATTCTATGAATTATATTTCTATGCATGTGAATAGGGGAAATTCAGAAAGACAACTTTAGAAACTGGGCCCTGGATAAATACCAGCCTCTGGTGGCAGTCTGTTTCTTCCATTTGGGAAACCAAGCTATTGCTTAACATGCAATTCATTTCAATAAATCTTTTCAATGACTAAGGCTTTTCTTCTCTAAGTATTGGGAAATTCCCTGTGCCGCTGTGAAAACATGTACTTGCTTTTTCCCTCAAACACAGTTTAGACAAAGCTACATCAATTCAGCAATTTGAACAGAAAGTGAAAATGTTTCCTTGGATTTGATTATCTGAGTAACTAATAAGTGAGGAGAGACAGTATTTAAAAGATGTACATAACAATCACGTATTCATAAACCATATAGACTATTGATAGACTGGACAATAGAACTCTTCTAAATTCACTGGTTTCTTCTTTTCATATCTGGTTTCTTCTTTTCATGGTGGAGTTTTAACTTGCATTTGTGGATGCAGTGATGTACTGTGTTTACAGACAATGGTTTTCAGAAGTGATGTCCCCATGCAGTGATGTCCACTACAGAATCGTGTCTGTTTTTAATGGAGTGCTGTCTGAGGGCTGGAATATCACATGTCCAATATTGGTTTTCGGCCTGGTCCCTTGCGTACAGAGATTTCTCCAGATTCTCTGAATCATTTAATGATATTACGTATTGTAGATTATGAGATCCCCTAACTCTTTGCAATTTTACATTGAGAAACATTATTCTTAAATTGTTGCACTATTTTCCCACGCAGTCTTTCACAGAGTGGTGAACCCTCTCAATCTTTACTTGAAAGACTCATCCTCTCTGTTCTTTTTATACCCAGTCAATGTTACTGACCTGCTGCCAATTAACATAAATAGTTGGGAGTTGTTCCACCAGGTAATTTTTTTGAATTACACAACTTTTCCAGTCTTTCGTTGCCCCTGTCCCAACTTTTCTTGAAACATGTTGCTGGCATCAAATTCAAAGTGGGCATATATTTTCAAGGAACAGGGTTTTATTTTACTGTCTTTTCAATAAAATAAATAAATATGTGAGCTAACATTTTTACCGTCATTTCACTATTTCACATTATTACTCAGGTAAGTACCGCACAAAATGTGTTTACTATTCACCCTTCTTGTAGCTGAGGGTCTGCAGAATCCACAGACATGAAGCTCTTCATTCTGCTATAAAGGAGGACCACTTGAGAAGCCAAAATGTCAAGATAGTGACAGGCTGAACTGAAAACCACAGACTGCAAAGGAGCGTTGTAGAACAAAAAAAAGTGTAAATGAAAGGTAATTGAAATTGCCCATTTCCGGTTCAGTGCCAGCAACGCGTTTCAAGGAAATTGGGACAGGGGCATGTTTACCACCTGTTTGCATAACTTCTTTTAGAAATATTCCATAAGCGTTTGGGAACTGAGGAGGCCTATTGCTATTGTTTTGAAAGTTGGGTTATCTAGACACCCATGTAGGGCGTCTCTCATTCACATCACGGCTTGTAGTGAGGGAATACCCCATCATACTTTTCCATGACTAGATTGATTAGGCCCAGAGGGGCGCCAGGCACCACTGATCCCATGGACAGCTGGGAGTGAGCATTGGAGGATGACAATCTGCTCTGCTTTAGCAGCTGGGTAATTATGGGCGGTTCTCCCCTGGGCCTTCTGTGACCTAGGTTCCTTACATGGCTGCTTATTATTGGAAATCAGCCAGCACAGCTGGGTAAAGACGAGAGACAGCCCTCTGCATTGGATTGGAACTCCACAGACAATAGTCAATACAAAGACAACCAGTTTGGTTGACCTGACTTGGTAGCCTTGGGTTTTGAAAAAGACTGGTTAGAAAGCAGGCAAAATGAAAGAGAGTTCCAAAGGACACACCCAAACATGAAATGGACCTTTAGATAACAGTGCTTTGGGTCCAACTGCGCTGAGTCCAACTGCCACGCACCTTAAATTAAGATTGAGCCCAACAAGCTATCAGTGAAGTTTGTTCTCTGTTTACTCTTCATAATTTGTAGAACCAAATCAACAAAAGTGGGAAATGGGCTGTACTATAATGTACAAAAAAAGACTGAGCAATTTATTTTAAAGCCAGATCAGATTTAATTTGCTAATCAAAAGCTTAATTCCCTAAAAACAGAATGACAATGTTGTGAAGTGATAATTACATTTTAATCATTCAGAAGACCCTTCTACTGTAACCAGAGCAGATTACAGCAGTGAGTGTACTTTTGTAACACAGCACCTCGGTAGGCATTAAACCTACAACCCAGTGTTGTAAGCTTACACTCTACCGATTGGGTGAAATCCTGGCGCAATGTTAACATGAAGAATGAAAATAGATCTCTTCAATATTGTTTTCTCTATGTGACTAAGAACCAATAATTTCAGGTATCTGCCAATACATACAGTAGCCTTAGAAGTTTTAGAAGTAGAACCAGAAAAGGAACCAGGCAAGCCTAGTTCAGTCGGCCCGCAAATAAAAGTGATAAATGTTGTTACCCTCGCTGGATTCAAACCCAAGTCTCCCACTTGAGAGGCTGTGTCTTTAACTGCTACACCATGGTCCTATATGTTGATGCAGTGTCGGTATAGCATCACCACATTAGATAATTTTGTCACGGGTTAACAAAACACAACAAAAAAAGTTTGAATATTTAGTTTCATATTAAGTTTACCTCAACCACAAATAGCATCTATGAAATGTATGGCTTTTGTCACAGGCCGTTTTAACAGCTTACTAGCCAGTAATAGGCTTATTAGTATCTAACTTACTACTTGAACTTAACACAGCCAAAGCTATTTCATTGCGCAAAAGGTGACGATAACTGACTTTTTTGTCACGTGAAAAGGCAAGAGAATTGTGGAAACCCCTACTCTTTTACTGTCCAAGGGGTTTGGATCTAGCCTATATTACACCAAAAATAATTCACGGATGCGTACTTTGAAAATCCACCAGAAATAGTCACAAAATAAACAGTTTTATTTTAGGCTTACTATAACATAGCTACTGACGGTTGTAGTCAGCAAAATTGTATCTACATGGAACCAATCCTAATGCATAATTTGCTTTGACCGTGACAAGGTTCGAACGCGGAACCTGTTAGTTGTAGGTCAGTGTTTTTAACCACTACGCTATTTAACAATGGTTAGTCAGTCAGTCACTCACTCAATCAGTAAGAAACATTCACCCTTCTTGGCCGGCTCCGCCTACGCGGTCCGGCAAAAACAGCTACTTGTTGGTAAAACAAACTGTCTAAATTCACAGGCTTTTTTCTCAGTACGACATTTACATTTCTCTACACAAGAGGAATGCTTTTTTGGTGGAAGGATGCTGGTTGATAAGAGACACATTTATCCTCTTGTGGAGGCATGAAATTCTGTTTGCCTCCCAGTTTTACACAATGAGTCTTTCATTTGACTTTCCGGAAGGTGAACTACCATAAGCCAAATGGAACAAAAAGAAAATGAGCTTTTCAATCTTGAATATAATTCAGTGTTTTATAAGATATCAGCCGCTGTCAATGATTTATTTCAGGAGTACATGCCAATGACAGTGATGCCTGCAGTAGTGGACATTCTAAATCCGAAACAAGGGGAGGCAGGGAGCCAGTAATTGGACTGAATGGGACCATGAAAGAGTCACAGACCAGTATCAAAAAGTGCTGCTTCTAGATATATTCCAAATCTATAAGAAAATTATTTGGAGTCAACACACAGTCCGGTGATATATAAATAACAATTAAACTTGATCAAAAAATCAAGGTCTATATCTGGCAATAGTTTGAGTGTTGTTTTGTATATGACAGGTGGATGCACTGACTTTTCACAGCTCTTCCAACAGTTGATTGTAGGTCGCAAAAAGAGGTCTTTGCTGTTTCATTAATAATTAAAATGAAGTGGAGGCAGGTAACTGCAATAGTATGGGGCCTGTTCATGGCTCTTTTCATGTAACCATAAGTGCTTGTGCAATTCCAGTTCATAAAATGTGTACTGTTATGTTACATATTATATGTATACATATACAGTATATGGTTATGACCAGTGATGATGTCTTGTGAACAAGTCACATTTTTCCAATTGAGAACAATAACAATTAGTGATTGGCATTTTGAGTCGTTTTGGTGAGCTGACTTTTGTGGCTTTGGTCACTTAAAAGAATCATAGAAAATGGTTCTAAATAACCCCAAAAAGGGTTGTAACCATAAGATAATTATATGGTGCTAAATTTAAAAAATCTGTTTCTTCATGAAACCTGAGTCTACTAAAGCGGTCAAGCTTTGGAGACAGCACACCAACTGTGATGGTAACAGTCTGAAAGATATACGGAACCTCATGGTCTAGTTATTAAGTGCTGTAATGTGCATGAAATGAAATAAATGTATAACTTCCCCAAAGATGTGGAAAATATAATTTTAGATAACATAAGATATGGTGACATTTTTAAACAAATAACATAACGAATGTCAGGAAAGTGAGTCGCTACAGGTTCATGATGTAAAATTAAATGTAACTGTATACCAGACTAAACAGCAACAGTCAGATATAGCAATAATTCATAATTTCCGGATAATTAGCATGTCCTACCTCAGCAGTGTTCTCATGCGGTTGGGCAACATTTTGCTGCACAGGTGAACCAACTGTTGCGTTGAAGGTGAGCTGCAGCAAGGAACACGAATTTCCAAATGTATAAGTTTTCTTAGGTAGAATGATCATTTTGCCAAAAACTCCACCGCAAATATGTTAAATGACTGATATATGCGTAAAAAAAAGATAGGCCTATTCCGAAAGAGATCTACTTATATTTTTTTGGGTGTCTAAAAAATCATCACCCACACTTCCAAGTCTGAACAGACACTGCCTCCCGAATTGAAGGGTGTGCCTCGTTTCCACCCCTGTTCCAACTCATTCTAGAGCCCTCAATTTGATTGTTAACTATAACGCTTTAGTTGGAAATAACAGTTTGCAACAATTTACCTATACACCAGAAAAAACGTAATATGGTAATAATTGTATGTAGCCTACTACATTGTATATCAGAGACATGGTAGTCTATTTTTAGCAATAACCCCTCATTCACACGTACCACCGGATTTACACCGGGCGCTTCTGCGGCGCGTTCCAGCTCCGAGTAAGTTTTGTTCCGTACACGCAGTTTCGTACCCCACCCGGAGCATTTCAGAAGTGGAGCGCTGCGAGGCCGCTGTATTTGCTAGATCATGAGATAAACAAACAACAATAGGCTAAACTACTTTGCCTGTCCAAAGTTTACTTCCTTTTGTTTTTGTATGTATTCCTTGATTTTGGGATAGTTCCAGAATTGTAAAACATGTAAGCAAATAACATGAGGTTAAAAACTTTTTTAAAATTAGATAAACAAGGCCTACCTGAAAAGCATATGTACCATATGTATATTTAATATAATATAAGTAGATCTCCTCCGAGTACTCTCCCATGTTCTTTTTGAGTTTATCAAGATGAGCTTCAAGAATATGGACTTTCAGGGACATCCTACAGCCCATTGTGCCATAGTTCTTCAACAGAGTCTCAACTAGCTCTACATAGTTTTTGGCCTTGTGATTGCCCAGGAAGCCCCGAACCACTGCCCAATTTGATGTGCAGTGGTGGCATCAGCACCTTCCAGTGGCTCCCACTTGATGTTGTTCCTCCCCACAGAGAACTCAGTCCGCTGCGCATTGGTGTCCCGGCTGACCCAAAAGCACAGTAGCAGGAAAACTTTGTGAAACAACCTTAGAGACCCACCAGGAATGCCACCATTTTGCAGTGTCCTATGACCTCCCAGCCGTACTCATCATATGTATCCACTTAAGCAGCTAAATTGAACTGGTGGGCTTAAGGCCCCTGTATTTACACGACTATTTATATTACTGGAAAGTTCTAGAAGTTGCTCCAAGGACGGAATGGTCTGGAAAATAGGTACATTTCAAAATATCACTGTATTGGTCACAAAAGCAAAGCTTGTGAGGAATAATTAACATTTTCTAAATTTTTGAGGCATAAGCCATTAGGAAATAACACTTACTACCAAGGAACAAAAAAAAAACGTGTTACACAGTGTAATTTATTTGCCAGCTTTGTATCGTTTAGTTTGAAGTTTGCACACCATGATTGATCAGAAGGGTAATATTGGGGCCATAAAGGACCTAGTAGAACTTGGTCGCATGGCACATTGAACCATTTGTCCCAGTAAGTCTCACTTATAATGGTGCTTTTCCACTGCATAGTACCGGCTCGACTCTAATCTTCTCAAATCTACCTGCTTTTGTGTGCCAACATGCTTCTAGTCTTTCACTTCGAAGAGGGGGAGGGTAGTAATTTTAACCACAGTATGGGTTCAAGTGGAAAGCATACTGTGGTTATCACTTGTTTCAATTGGGAAAAAGCAAGCTAGAAAATAAATCATGGGCACAAACCGACCGAAATGTACGTAATCTATGCACAAATGTCGACCACGCAACCTTAACACATGAAGGCCATGACCATTTGGTAAACGTTAAAGATGCCGTTATGCAACTTTTTGGAATAACAAACGTTTTTTAAGCTGGGATGGATGTGTAATATGACTGAGTGCTTCCTTCAATGACTGTGCTTACTCATGGAATCTACTATGGAATCTACCAGTTATGTTTTTATTTTATTTATATTTTCTCATTCAACGTTTTATTATGACATTGTCCTCCTTGTTTTATCATTAAGGTGGTTAGAATTATTTATGGTGGTTAGAGTCCCCCTTGTATTATTGTTTTTATTCTAATATTTGTTTTTATTCTATTTTATTTTTCTATTTTTCTTTTTCTATGTAAAGCACATTGAATTGCTTCTATGTATGTGCTATATAAATAAACATGCTTGCTTCAACGCAACTTCTTCTGTAGGATATTGTTTGTTCTAAAGGGCAATTATTCCGCACAAGCTTTGCTTTTGTGACCAGGACAGTGATATTTACCTGACAATTTCAGCTGCCACTTTGCTGACCCACCCCCCTCCTGGGTTGTCCCTGTCCTTGTCCATCTGGTCATGCTTCTGACCTGGACTAGGTTTAATATACTTTGGACTTCCCACATTAATTATTGCAACATGTACTCTTAAAATGCTCACCCGGCACAGCCAGAAGAGGACTGGTTACCCCTCTGAATCTGGTTCCTCTCTAGGTTTCTTCCCAAATGTGGGCCTTCTTAGGGTATTTTTCCTAGCCACTGAAATTCCACACTGTGGTTATTTGGCTTTATGAAAACATTTGATTGATTGATTTATGATTCTACGACGGTTCAAGCTGTTTTCAAAGCATTAGTGTCATGCTGGCAACATTAGAGATTCGGTTGCAACAATAAAACTTCTGGTTTTCGTATTTTGCCTTCAAAATAAAGGTCAGCGGTAAAACGCAATATTAATCATATGTATCTATTTTGTCACATTGCTTAGTGTATATTGTAAAGATATAGATAATAAAAGCAATATCTACATATTAAAATATATAAACAAAAGAAAAACGCCATTTAAATAGTACCTCATAAAGGAGGAAAAATACTCTAATGTCAAGCACATTGAGAAATTGTGATGGAGTAAACTACTATAGTTAGCATTTCATAATATAAAAATGAGTTGATAAATCCTTTATGATGTAATTCTTGTTAAGTTTCTGGTGCTCATTAGTTATATATGGGCTTTTTGCGCTAAATCCATCAATGCAATACTTTTCACCTCCTCCCCAATTGCAACACAAAATATACTGTACACGGGATATATATTGCATCATTGAGAAAAAAAACACTCTATACACTGCAGGGAATGTAATGTAGGAAATTTAGGAGAATGTCTACTAATGAAATAATTTTTTTTGGATGGGTACTATGTGCTATATACAACAACACAATATTTTCAACACCCTCTTCAGCCCCCAAGGCAAAACCCTATAAAATACTGTACATGAAATCGATATTGACTACAGTAAAAAGTATTCTATATGCCACAGTGAATGTATCATGGGAAATGTTCAGGAGAGCCTGTAGATTCAAAATATACTGGAAAATCAAGGGGCACTGTGTATTTGCAATTGATGCTGGCATTTTACTCTGTCCATACCATTGGCTCTCTAGAACATTTCCTACAATACATTTACTACAGTGTAAAGAATATTATTTTCTACATAGGGCAATATTGGAAAATATTGTGTTGCTAGATGTAGCATGCCATTCCCCATGATTAGACAGTTTTGTCTTACTCTAAACACTCTCCTGAAAATTTCCCACATTGCTTTCTCGTTGACACATTCAATAGTTTTTGAGCTATGAGCCAATATTTATTCAATATTCTATTATTCGCATTGTCAGAATTTTGACCTTCGAACGTGTTTTAATACCCACTTTTTATTGAAATTACTCTTAAATGTGATAAAATATCGTTTGTTGTAAATGTTTTGAGAGGTGCATTTCCCTAAACAATTAATACATTCAATTTGTCAGTTTTGAATTCGTCGGCCTCTTATTTAGAAACGTTCCTAATTTCCATGACCCGGAAGTGTTTTTTTAATGTTGCTCACAAGACGCTGATCAAAGCGCCGATATCAGAGGTTGGAGATTTCTGAGTTCCCAATTGCTTCGAATGTGGCATTCGCGTTGATGAAGGTTAGTGGGTAGATAACAAAATACATTTAGCTGGTTAAGTTCATTTAAACTAGATAGTTCGCTAACTACCGTTAGCTGTCGTTGTCTTGATAAACTTTTGTAACTATATTGCTGTGAAAAGTCATTCAAAAATGGTTGGTGACAACTCTGATATTGGTTTACCAATGAGGTCAGGCTAGTCATAAGCTTTTAAGTACTGTACAGTACTGTACTCCGGCTAACTTTAGCTCGCATGCTAATTGCCAAGGTACTTGAAAGTTAACGTGATCTGCATCAAAGCAAAGACCTCTGACCTGCAAGTTAATTGTCCATTATAGGTCAGACTTCTTTAAAGCTAACTTTAGCTAGCGTATATGTAATTTCTTTGGGCTATTTTGCTGTAGAAACTGGCAACATGATAATTTATAATGGCAACATGATAATGATAAATAAAATGCTAGTATCAGCTTTTCATGTTTGAGTGTAAAACGTAATGTTACTGGAGGAGTTGGGTAGGTAGCTTGCCACATTAAATCGCTGTTGTTGGGGTTAGTATTAACGGGCTGGAGCTCCATTGTCGATGAAAATTACATTCATAAACTGACTAGTAACTCGCCACGCAGTTCTCTTCGTAATGTGAGTTGACATGCGTCTGTATTAAGTGATAGGTTCAGCTCTAATCCACACCGTAGGAAGACCAATGTACTATGGTAGTTTGACTAGTCCTGTTGCGTAATCAACTAACCACATTTAAATGTATTTTCGCATGGAAAAAATTGTTGACAAAGATGCACTGTGCCTTCAGAAGTTTTAACAGATTTGAATATTAAAACAGCAGCTGCCTGTGCTACCATGACCTCTTCGGGGTTCGGAGGTGACCGTGTGACTGCTAGCCGTGACTCCATCTTTTCTGAGGCAATCAATCGGAAAATGCGTGTCCCAGACCGGCTAAGGGTTGGGCCAGGCATGGGTCAAGGACGTGAAGAGGAGAGGCAATGGCGTGCAGAGCGCCCCGCATCCTACAACATGCACATCCCAGACCGGCTCTCTCTCACAGGTGGGAGCATGGCTGGCCTGGAGACAGGCCTACTGACAAGGCCAAACAGACATGTCACATAATTACAAGTAGAGTTGAGATGGAAAGTACAGAGTAACAACTGGAAAGCCACTTTATAATGCTAGTCATTAAAGCTTCTTCAATTTTCTCTGGATTTATGAGCATTCATGGGATTTGAGAGACCCTGTCATATGTGTTCTGTTATACTTGTGACCATAGATGCCCCAGACATGAGCCCCCGTCCACTGTTTACGCCCTCCAAGCATGGCTCAACTTTCCCCCTGGGATCTGCATGGGACGCTCAGCAGCAAAGTGCCTGGAACAGAGAAAGAGATCCTTACATGAGGGAACCGGTGCAGGTATGCAAGACTGCAGACTGACCCTTTTCTTCGGGTGAAATTTACTGTTAATGATAGTGTCTTGCATCAGATCAGATATGCACAGTTCTCTGTAAATAATCCACAACATTCTTTTCTGCTAGGTGAATGAGAACATTATTTCAACCCATGGGTTCAATTGGGTTTCAGAACAATTATATTACTGTTCAGAAACAGGAAGTATTCAATTACCAATGTTTACATTCTTAAGTAGAGGTACTAGTATGATTTAATCATGAATTTGGGAAGTTCAGGAAAAAACACAAGGAAGATCATCAGGCCAAAATGTGTACAATACACAACCTTCTCAATTTGATTTAGCCTGGGCCTGTCTATACTTCTTAAGTAAAGGTTATTTAATTTTTGTAGGAACCACTTTTCTTTTATTGCTGGCGAATTTTAGTTACTTTACCAGGTATATTTTTTTACACTCATATTTAGAAGTCTTCAAGCCAGTGTTATTAATTTTGCTGAAATTGAGTCACAATTCCAGGTTGTGCAGAAAAAACATCTTGGTACATATGCAAGTAAAATGTATGCATTGTGGTGGGTCTGTCACATTGTATTGGTGCTCCTTTGGTCCTCAGACTGCAAATTCAAAGCCAAGAATCAAGATTAGACATTGACAACTCTTTTGTGCATGCATTATGAAGAGAACAAACACGCCTGCCTAATAAGAAACAGCTGTGAAGCAATTGTTTTGATGTGCAGAACATGCCAATTGTTCTAAGTGGTTTGTGGCCAATGCTCACAGTACTCCATAATAACAAAGCACAAAAAAATCACTTGTGAGTATTCAGACCACTTCACTCATTACTTTGCTGTAGCACCTTTGGCAGCGATTACAGTCTTGTGTACGGCGCTACTTGACACGCCTGTATTTGGGGAGTTTCTGCCACTGGTCCCTGCAGATCCTCGCAAGGTCTGCCAGGTTGTATTGGGAATGTTGCAACACAGATATTTTCTCGTCTCTCCAGAGAGATGTTCAGTCCGGTTCCTGGCTCTGGCTGGGCCGCTCGTGACATTTCCGGACCTGTCCCTAAGCCACTTGTGCATTGTCTTGGCCGTGTGCTTAGGGTCGTTGTCTGGTTGGTAGGTACGTCTATGCCCTAGCCTGAGGTCCTGAGCGCTCTGGAGCAGGTTTTCATTAAGGGTCTGTCTACACTTTCCCTCAATCCTGACTAGTCTCCCATTCCCTGCCTAGGGCTATCGCAATTATTACATAACATAATCATTACATAATTGCCAGATCGCAATTATTTTATAGACGACAATCTTTTAACAATCTTTTTGCACAATATTTTAATTTGACAGATTTGCTCCAGAAAGATGGCGCTCAAAAGATCAAACAACAACAAATCTGAAGAATCATCTCCAGATCCGCCATGTGTATTTTTACAATATTATTTGGCTACACTACAATAATGGCATAACAATTTACAATATAGACAATTAAATAGTTAATTAAAAATATGTCTCTGGTAATTAATCGTCAACGGAAATGTCCTAATCGTGACAGCCCTATCCCTGCCACAGAAAAACATCTCCACAGCATCATGCTGCTACCACCATGCTTCACTGTATGGTTGGTATTGGCCAGGTGATGAGGAGTGTCTGGTTAACTCCAGATATGATGCTTGGCACTCAGGCCTTAGACTTGAATCTTGGTTTCATTAGTCCAGAGAATCTTGTTTCTCATGGTCTGAAAGTCCTTTAGGTGCCATTTGACAAACTCCAAACAGGCTGTCGTGCCTTTTACAGAGGAGTGCCTTGCATTTGTGCTAGCCACTCCTGATTGGCAGAGTGCTACAGAGATTGTTGTCCTTTTGGAAGGTTCTCCCATCTACACACAGGATCTCTGGAACACTCTAAGATTTGTGGGAAATTGTCCTTTAATTGCCATTTTCACCTGTGTGTGTCACCTTGTGTGTCTGTAACAAGACCAAACATTCAAGGGTATGTAAACCTTTGATCAGGGCCATTTGGGTGATTTGTGTGATCATTATGATTTTAAAAAGGAGCCAAACAACTATGTGATAATAAATGGCTTCATTTGATCACTGTCCTTAAATAAAAAACATATATTTTTTTTTTTGCATGATCAGTCATTTTTTTAATCAATGCCAAGATTTCACAATTTCTGCCAGGGTATTCAAACTTATGAGCACAACTGTAGTACAACCCTGGTTCCAACAAAGTTGGGCCTCTGTGTAAAATGCAAATGAAAACCGAATGCAATGATGTGCAAATCATTTATCGCTGTATTTAATAGAAAATAGTACAATGACAAAATATCAGATGTTGAAACTTAAGGAATATTATTGTCTATGGAAATTACATGCCCCCTTTGAATTTGATGCCAGCAGCATGTTTCAAAAAAGTTGGCACAGGGGCATGTTTTCCACTGTGTTACATCTCCTCTTTCTTTAACAACACTTCTTAAGTGTTTGGGAACTGAGGAGACCAATTGCTGTAGTTTTGAAATGTATTCCCATTCTTACTTGATGTAGGATTAATAATGTGAAGGGGCCTGAGTAGTTTTTGAATGCACTGTATGTGGGTTTGTCAGTCTATAACCTACATCATGGGTAGGATAGACACGCTCTTGTCTTATGAACAGAATAATAATTGCCTTTTTGCTTCAATAGGATAGAAACGGTCTTGTCTTATGTACAGAATAATAATTGCCTTTTTGCTTCAATAAATGGTTCATAATGATTTGTTCTGTCTCTCAAAGCTGTGATTGAGAATATTCTATGTATGTAGCCTTGAAATAACTTGTTAGTTCAAAATTCTGTTCCTTATGGAGTGTGGCAATGAAAGAGTTTTTTTTAATTGCTTTTTATTACTTGTAATGTATCTTTATAGTACACCAAGGCGGATATATAATTGTTAATTTAGATTTTAACTTCACAATAAGACATGCATAGCCTGCATAGATAATTGTTCTGTTTTGAACAAATTCTTCTATTGGTTTTGGTTTTATTTAATTAAAATTTAATTTGGTGCGATGGACTATAAAACCTGTGTCATTGTACAAACTCTTATGGACTGCACTGTGGGACTGAAGTAGGCCTCAATGGAAAATAGTGAGTGTTACCAGGTGTGGGAGTTGCCGGCCCAACTGGGCTAGTTCTAATGACCGTGTGCATGAAGGAAAGGTATTGGGCCTGTTTACTTATAGGTTTGTGTTGTACAGCTTACCTAGAATTCGGGTGGGTTTTTATTAGATGGGGACATATTTAGGCTGAGTTTGGCAGGTATGCTGTCAATGAAATCTGGCAGCCCTGTAGTGCCGGACAGACGGACTGGCGCTAACCGACATCGAGCTGGACGCGAGCTGGAAAGCAGCCTCAACGTTATGTCCATGCCGCTGACAGGCTCACATCAAGCTCCAGCTGGATGAACATTGGAGCGACCTGGATGTCTTGGGGAGAGCATCAGAATGGCCTGGAGGGAAACCCGGTCCTTTAGTTAGCTTGAGTTGAACTTACTTATGAATGTAATAATAATGGATTCGGTGTGTCGGAGATGTTCTCGTGCGCCACATTTTTATGTATTTATTGCAACCACAGGTTGTTCAAATGTAGCGTTGCGATTGGTTGAAACTCTTCGAAGCAGCATAAAATGCTTTTGACTGGTGCTGTATATCCTGATTTCTTTTAGAGGGATTTAGGATATGTCAATGTATTCCTAACCCAATCCTACTGTAACTCGCTATTTTCTTCTCTCTTGTAACAGAGTCCCATGCGGAGGTCATACAGTGACCAGGCTTTTGGCAGGGGTGACCCTGTCACTCCCAACTCCAGACACTCTTCACACACCCTCACCCCGTAAGTACAAGACGACCTGGATTGGGCCGATGGTTCAAACGCCTTTTACACAGGACTCCCTTTCAGGACCCTGCTCTGTTACAATGTCTTAAAGGTGCGCTCCTCTCACATGGTCACCCCATTGAAATTGCCAAGCTCCTCTAATAACAAGCTGATCTCACATTCATTAGAATTGGATGTCACTCTTTTTGGTCTTCTAAAACATTTTTGTTTGCATTTTGGAACTTTTCACCTGGAATGTTTTCAAGTGAACAATCATGTGACCAAAGTGTATAATATTGGACTCTTTGAATTTGTTCAAAGTTTAAACAGATTATAAAGGTTTAAAGCCAGATTGATCTGGCGGGGCGCTGCCAGTTTTGATGCAGACTGATGTCAGTGTCAGTACCTACACCCACCAAAGGTCACTAGTAAAACTTAGAATCTGGGACTTCACAGTGAATAACAAACTTTTTGTTTTTCATCCTCCTATTTTGGGCTGGATGTGTAATGTGTTGTTCATATGTGCAAACTATGAGTAGAGTTCCTATCATAGGTCAGTTGGCCATGGCATTCCAATCCAGTGGTTTGGATGAAATGGAGCAGAAATTAGAACATGACACGGTACCCAAAATTTTCGGGGACTTGTTTTGGCCTGAAAGCACCAATTATACAACCAGTGGCCAAAAATCACTGAATGCATCTTCAGCTTATTAAAGAATTATAGGTAGCCATCAACTGTGATTCGGTGAGCACTCTGATTTAACCTAGAATCCATCTTTTTTTAAGTAGATAATTTAGTCATTTAGTAACAGATGCAACCCCCACGTTGGAAACAACTAGATTAAGCACTCCTTTACACCTTTTGGGAAGTTTGTGATTGTCACCAAGCATTCCAGATCATTCTTGGGACAACACTGAGGGCCTTCCTGTACAGCAGGCTCCCCCCCCAGCAGGGGGACTAGAAATCCAACATGTCCTGAGAAGTTGAGGAAATAAGCTCCCAAAACACAGAACTTCTTAACATGAATGTTTAGGGGTTTTGTCACTATGTTTGGACTTTGGTTGTCTGTAAGCATAGCAACATGGATTTGATCCTCATTGTGTCCTTTGCCACAAAGATGGCCTGCTTTTTAAACCTGCTTTTCTTTCAAGCCTGGACATTTTCAGAGAAAGATGCATAGGTACAATAAATAGTATTTACCCCTCCAGGCACGTGAGCGCAATGTCCTTTTCCGACACTGTTTCTAAGAGGGGAAACTTTAGTTCCTCTGATCTTTAGTTTGAGCTTGCGTGTAGGCTCGATGGGAGGCAGAGAGAAGCCAGGCACACAGTCTTGTGGGTGATTTGAGGTTGTGTGGCGTTTATGGCCATGGTAACTGTTGTGTTCCTGTCTGTGTGCTTTCTGTCTCGTGTGGTACCCCACCCCTCCCACAGTCCTCGTAGTCATGGTGGGGTAGAACACCCTCAGCAACCCTCTGATAAAGATCGACCGCCCAAGCCCCCGGGGCTCCCTGCCCCCCCACCCAGTCTCCTTTCCCCACAGACCATGCTGCAGGCTGCCAAGGAACTGGGCCAGCAGGCTTCACAGCGCCTCCTGCAGACTGTCTCTCAGAAATACAGGTTAGGGGCTAGTGGCTACTCCTCTGAGTGACCCCTGTGTGACCCCTAACAACCCACTTCTAAATCTGAACATATTCCGTAACTTCCCCATGCTTGGCTTTGAATCTCTGTCCTTACACCACTAGTTGTCTCTCTACAAAACGTTTGCTTTGAGAGGACAGTTATTTTTTTCCCTTCATTATCACTTCTTTATTCACAACTTGACAGCGTTCATACATTGCTGACTAACCCTCTGCCTTGACAGACTGTCCCAACTCTGTGCCCCCTAAACTACTTCTCCCCGCTTTGCGCTTGCTCTGGGTAGAAGCTGTCATTAGGCACAGATCTAGGGTCAGCTCTATCTGCCTTAATCCTAAATGTCGTCTTTACAGGCAGCAACGTGGAAGGGAGATTCTAACCTAGGTGGCCATTTAATCCTACTACAGCTAGTTGCTGCCTTTAGCTGGCCTCTTCTGTTAGCAGACCTGTCTTACTCAGTGGTTCTGCCATCATCATGGTGGATAGTGTTTGACCAGTAGATGGAGCCAGAAGCTGTAGCATTTCTCCGTTTTCTTCTGGATCAGTCTCCTGTCGTGCCTTTGCCTTGTGTTGAGGGCCCATTGGTAGACTGTGGTCTCTCCCTGGTTTAAAGGTTTAACTACCCAGAGCACCCAACGACGGCTGTGGTTGAGGCGCCCCTGTCGTGTGTCCAACCAGCCCGGAAAAGGTACTTCTGGCTCACTGTTTCCTGTTATTTAGCTGTAGAAAAAGAGCTAATGATTTCCGAAGCTTAAAGCCCTCCCATGTGGTTGTGCACCATTCACCTTGTGTGTCTGTCTGTCTGTCTGTGTGTGTGTGGTTGGCAGAGCCATGCAGGACTCCTGGTGAGCACAGATGATGAAGGCAGTGCAGCTGTGGAGCTGATCGTACTGAGGAGGCAGGTAGGAAGCACACCCAGGCCCCCTCACTGTGGGGGTCTTACTCTGTGGCTGTCGTCATGGCGTTTGGCCACTAGATGGAGCCAGAAGCCGTAGCTTCTATACGTTTTCGTCTGGTAAAGTCAGTAATGGTGCTTGTTATGGATACTTGTATGTTCAATTTGTGTATGTTTTCCCTTGTTAACCAAATGCCTTTCTATGCTTAGAAATAAAGGCTGTAAGCTATGAAAAACGCGGAGTAAAAACTAAAGTAATCAGTCCCTTATAGTTTCTGAGTTAACACAGGGGAGCATGTAGGAAGGTTTTCCCATGGAGCCTCAGACATGTTTCCGTAACTTGATACCCTTGACTGTCCCACTCCCGTTCAGAAGGGGGCGGTGAGAGTTTTTTACCTTGGAATTGTTGGCAAAACAAGACTAGTCTTCCCTAGGATAACATAGGAAGCCAGTTAGCCTTTTTAGATTCCCTCACCCCCATGTCAAACAACCCTAGTAATTATGAACCGCTACGCTGATTGGTTTTGACGTAGGTAGACTGTGGATTGGTCTTAACAGATCAGACTTTGTGTCCAAGGTATTGAAGATGAGTCGTCGTCTGGCTGGTCTGGAGAGGCAGAACGCTGAACGCAGACAGACTGAGCTGGTGCTCTTCTCCCTTCTGGTCTCTGCCTGCCTGCTCAACGGCTGGCTCTGGATACGCAGATAACACCGTCTTACATCCACGTCCTCCGTCTGCTTGGCTCACCACTGATTTACACTTCCACCCAGCTGGGTAGTTAGTCCTCACACTTAGATCCTGAGCACATGAAGTGGTCCATCGTCCCTAATGTTGCAAGGCCAGAACATTGGGAAAGGAACCACTGGTAAGCCTGCCTGAGGACTATGAAGATAGAATGGAGCTGGAGCTGTGTGTAGCTAACAAAAGCATTCAATAGATAGTCAAAGGTGGAGGCCAATTTCAACATGCAGAATTGATTTGTGTCCTGTTTGCTTAAAGGATTGGTTGTCTCTGTGACCTTAACTCTAGTGTTTACCACCGCCAGAGGGGGTGATAAGAAATGATAGTGTCACTGCTGAAGCTTTGTTACATTGTTTTGGCTGACTAGGGAAATCAGATTCACGTCAGGGGTCTGTCAGTGCAGTTTATGCAACAGCCACTGTATGTCAGGATACTAGTATCTAGTACACTGGGATGGTGGGATTGGTCAGGTCAGGCAGCATGGCTGATAAGGTCTCCTTAGGCCCATCACTATTTAAGGGTTTTGCAAGGCCACTGTGCGACCTCTGAAGGCCACTGTGCGACCTCTGAAGGCCACTGTGCGACCTCTGAAGGCCACTGTGCGACCTCTGAAGGCCACTGTGCGACCTCTGAAGGCCACTGTGCGACCTCTGAAGGCCACTGTGCGACCTCTGAAGGCCACTGTGCGACCTCTGAAGGCCCCTGTGCGACCTCTGAAGGCCCCTGTGCGACCTCTGAAGGCCCCTGTGCGACCTCTGAAGGCCCCTGTGCGACCTCTGAAGGCCCCTGTGCGACCTCTGGAAGGCCCCTGTGCGACCTCTGAAGGCCCCTGTGCGACCTCTGAAGGCCCCTGTGCGACCTCTGAAGGCCCCTGTGCGACCTCTGAAGGCCCCTGTGCGACCTCTGAAGGCCCCTGTGCGACCTCTGAAGGCCCCTGTGCGACCTCTGAAGGCCCCTGTGCGACCTCTGAAGGCCCCTGTGGCTTTGAACCCTTACAGACAAGTTTATCCAATCAAATGATAATGCATGTTTCTCAGAAGTCAAACAACACTAATAACCATGAATTTACATTTAGTAAGTTGTTACATGAGGTTTCTTGATCTATCCATTTTTGATGTTGTACTGGCTTTTTTCTTGTATATTTAATAAATTAGATTTTATATTATGTTGAGTGTGATTTGCTTGTGTTTGATGTATAGTGTACATTCCAGTACACTTGAGCCTAATCATAGAGAATGATAGAGGCCTCTTATGAATTTGTACTCCGCATGGATATGGCCGTTGATGGTTTACTGTTCATTGGTTCATTCCTGATGGCATGGTTAGTAATGTCCACCTGGGTAATCAGGAGTGATCAGTCCCATCTAGTTACCGACAATAAATGTTGGATCCCCTAATAAGAAGCCCTAAGGCATGAGGTAGTGTGGAATATGGCCAGTATACCACGACTAAAGGCTCTTAGGCATGATGCATCGCAGAGTCTGGACTTAGCTCTTAGCCATGGTATATTGCCAATATACCACAAATCCCCAATATGCCTTTTTGCGATTATAAACTGGTTACCAATGCAATAATTAGTAAAGTGCTGAGGTGTCATGCCCTAGGTGTACAGTCTCATATCACGGCTATCAGGATTCAAAGCAACCAGGTTATAATAGAAATATGAATTCTGTAACTCTGTGAGCATGCACAGAACAAACATAAAGCTACATTGTATATTTATTTCACTTTTGTTTAAATGATTACTAAACCATGTAAACCCACTATCTGAAACATTTTCAAACTTATTTGGAATATTGTCAGGAGTACAAAAAGTTAAACCACAAATGGAAATGGCATGAGATGATAATTTTGTTTTTAAACCAGATGCTTGATTAGAAATACAATTTAGTTCAACATGAATGGCAATTGTACAGTAATGACATTGTCAAGCAGCATCTATTGTACAGATTGTGAAAAGGCACAAAATTACTAGAACCCCCCCCCCCCCCCCCCCCAATAACATTCATTTTTACCAGATGCACTGGTAAACTATCTGCACTTCAGTGACCACAAATGTTAATACAAAGTTCAATGAGAATCTTTTCCATCAACGTTGATAAGCCAAGTCTGGAGGAGGCACAGCTCACTTTGAGACTTGCATACATTTTGAGTACTTGTGAAATCGTCTGATAACCACAGACTGCTTAATGCAGAAAGCCCTGCCCACCAAGGCCAATTCTGAATCTGAATAGCCTGGGGGTGAGGTTGTAACCAATGGTTACAGGTCATCATCTTGTGCTAACGGCTCAGAACACTGAGGGCCAAATTATTTAGGGTTAACATCTGAAGCAAGACCCAAGGACTGGCACTGGGGTGGGACAAAGAGTTTCGGAGTAACATGTATACTATCCATACAGATTGGAAGGGAAATTGCCTTTCCTTTATTGAAGTATTCAATAGATATTGTGAAGCTTCAGGTGTGGGCTGATACATTATTGAATAATAGGGACTTGGAAATGTCTTTATGATTGTCAGTTACAGCACGAGAGAACATTTGATGTTCTGCCATTAAGTTTGACAATGGCCTTTTGAAAATGTTGTAATTGAAAATGTGTATTTTACACAAACGACCATTCAAATAAGCCTCAGCACCAAGCTGAAAAATAACAAGAAAGCAACAAATGTAGCTGATGTCACTCCTTCAACCTCCCTGTGCCCAGTCTCCAATCCCCAGGTCCATTGTCTACACTCAACAGGCAACTTGAAACCACACAGAAATTGCTGTCGGTGCTGGAAATGTAACATTTCTAAACACTGGAATTGTGCTTTTTTTTTTTAACAGACACACAGTACTTCCACACACTGGAGAAATGTATGGGGGCAGTTTTTCCATGAAGAACAATATTTAGCGTGTAAGCTTTTAAAACTATAGGCCAGGTGACCAGCTGGTGGAGTTTCTTTGGTCCCACACTTTCAGCTTTGGATTGGAAATATACACAACTGCTACCTAGATTGTAACGTGGGTGTATATTTCAAAGTCACTGTTTAAAAATGTGCGGATGTAACAAATGTATTGTTACCTTTGGTCAAAAGCAAGGTCCATGATATGAAACAGTCTTGTACTTCATGTGTCATCAAGGCAGGTTCTAGGCATAAGCAACTTAAGCGGTCGCATAGGGCCCTGGACCGCTAGGGGAGGGGGCCCCAAATAAATTTAGCTTGGGGCCCCCAAAAGGCTAGAGGCGGCCCTGTGTGTCATATACTGTATAAAATGTCAAACAAGCCTGTACATCTGTATGAGTAGAATTATGGTTAATTACCAGATTGTTGGTTGATTACCAGAAAACCCTACCAAAGTGGAATGGAATGAAGGACACTTAACGGGAATAGTGGAGAACCTTCTAATTGCAGCATAGTCACATCAGTGTATACCAAACCTCTCACTACTGCTGCTCAACAAGCCAGGCCACATAAACCCTCACAGATGCAGCACATTGGACCACAGTAGAAATGTGTGACTGTCACCCCCCAGTTCTCCACAGTGAAGTGGGGGGGAGGGGGGGGCAGGCCTCCAATACTTTAAACAGTGCATTGTGGTCCTTGGCTGGCAGTGCCATGTAAGTGAAGGGCTTGTAAAAACCTATTCCATTCAGTTGTGTTAAATGACACACACACCTTACAGTATCTAAATACAGTATGTACAGGTTAAATTCAATTGTAGTGGACACGGTCACTTTGATTACCCAAGTGCCACATGTAACATAGGTAAATAAAGTACTACTACACATAAATAGAATACCTAAGTCAGACTCAATGTAAAATAAAATATATATATAAGTAGTGCAATAAATGCAACAAATTGTAGTCAATACATTTGGTCCACGGATGGCAGTTAACCTCCAGCAAAACACAAATAAATGTATCATTCTGATGACACTCAAACTGTGCACAACCATAGAACACAGCTTTAAAAAATAGTGCATTTTAACACACCTTCAGTCACCTGACAACTGAAACACCAAACACAGAGAAAAAAAAGAAACAAAAGTAATCCTTCACCTATTTTGAAAGTGTGCGTGAAAATGTGTTTTTTTGCATAACCCACTGAAATGGATAGAGGCCTCTATTGGCCCCAAGACTGTTTCAGCATGTGCAGCTCCATTGAGGAATTGTACCATTTTAAAGTAGTCGTGTGGATTGTGGGTGGGGCTTCATGGGGGTCAAGAAAGGATCCCATAATTCCAATCCCAGTCATCAGGAGGGATCAGCAAATTAATTATCATAAGGGATGTGGCAGTAAAACCTTGGCTTTGTACTTCAAACAACCAGCAGCAGTACTTTCAGTTTGTCCACTGCCAGTTCCTACAAGCTGTGGAACACTGACTACTTCCAAAATGGATCACTGACTACTTCAAAATGGTGCTGCCCATGCTCTAACAGACGCCATAAAGAGACAGAGATGAGGTGTTTATGCTAGTCTAAGGCACAAACACACAATATCCTGGTTTCCTGTGACCTGGTTCAGATGAGGATCTCCACCATGTCGTTGTCCACCTCTTGTTGAGAGGCTGATGGGGGCTGTGTCTGGGGCTGCAATGCTGTGCGCCTCTCCAGAGTACTGCTGTGGAACACTGGCACATCTAAAGACACATTAGGAGAAGTCAGGGCCAGTCTAACCTCAAAACAAAGACTCCCCCATTCCACAATGTCTCCTGCACTGTTTCTGTCCTGGGCCACATTACCTGGGCAACATAAGGGAATCCGGGTAAATAAAACAGATGTGACCCCAGGCTGCCCCTAGATAGCATCTGACAACCCACTCTCTTCACATTGCCCCCAGCTACAGTTTTGGTTTCATAACGTGTATTTAAATAGCTGAAATGTTGTAGTTTTTGGATTACTTCTTGAATAAGTCTCACACCACAACAAGATAGATTTAAACAAATGTCTAGTTGTTATTATTTAGATAATTATTCTGTTGCCTGTTATGGGTCAAACAAACAATCAAAAGCATTGTTTGCCATTCCACAACCTTAGCACTTCACAGTGAAGCAGCATTCTCATAGGTTACATCTAGAAATCAAAGTTAATATTTCTGTACATGCGGACCGCAAACACTCCACGTTAACTAGATCGGACTCCAGAATAACTGGACCGTTGTTAAGCCTATAGTTGAAACTTAAATTCAGGACTAACACCTGGCCTTGCTTGGGTCTACAGCATACTACAGTACACCTTTGTTACATGGAGCATGGACAGAATAAAAACACAGTAATCCAGTCCTAAGATGGCGGCAGACCCTTTTCTACAGTACCTGCGATGCGGTCTGGTATGTAGACGGGACTGGGGCTGGAGAGACGGCTGGGCAGGGTCATGCTCTGTGGGGCCGGGGTACTGGGCTTGCTGCTGACCTCCTGACCCTTCTCTGTCTGGGTGCAGCTGTCCCTGCTCCCGGTCTTAGAGTGGCCTGCTGTCAGGGGCAGGACCGGAGAGGGAGATGACGAGATGGATTCTGTCCTCAGAGAGTCGGTACGGAACTCTGGACCCAACAGAACTCCTGAGAAGGAACACGGGAGCCCGGTTAACTTGTGGCCAAGTTACACACGACAGGCTCTCAAGTTGTTCATTCAAACACATGGAAGCAAGTAAGTCAGCCTTTCATCTGAAATGCATTTGAATGAAACCCTAGGTGGCACCATCAGTGCCAACACTGAATAGATCAGTAAATAGATCTGTCTAAACCAACAGCGCAGCACCATTGCATAACCCCCACCCCGACCACGAGACTGTGACTCCGTCTGATGACTCCATGATCCTACTTCACGGTGCATTCCATACCCACAGCTGACCACACCTCGTGCGCCTGACACTCCCCACAACGCTTTGTCTTGTCCATCCTTTTCTAACACCTCTCAGAGGTCCCTGAATCAACCTTCTGTACATTTCCTGCCCTATTCCTCCTGTCCAGACCACCAGCCCGTTTTGGAATACCTCTGTCCACCCTGTATTGAAACGACACCCTCTGTCCAACATAGGGAACTAGCTTTCAGCCGAGGCTCAGTCTAAAGTAGTGCACTAGACATCAAATACTAGAAGGGGAAACTTGAATAGGTGTGCCGCATAACACCTAACCTAGTAGAAGGAACAGCATTCCTACCCAGGCTTCCCTTCCAGCTGCTGTCCTTGCGCTCCTCTGTGATGGGCGAGCTGCTGAGCCCCAGGCTGTGGGAGAGCAGGCCGGAGCTGCCCGTGTTGGCGATGGACATCAGGGACTTTGATGGGCGCATGGTGGCCTGGGTGTCCCGGTCCTTGGGCTCCTTCCTGGAGCGCTGGTGGAGCACCTTGATCATGGCGTCCTTCTCAATGATCTGTGCGTGCAGGTTCTTGATCCTGGGAGATGAGCACAGTGAAATGAAACCTCCTGAGGTTATGGGGAGTGGGGGCAGTCCCCATAAACCCCCCCCCCCACACACTTTTAATGTGTTGATCAGTACCAAAAAAAAAATCAATTTTGATCTAACTCTCCTCTGTATATCTTCAGAACGTGATGAAATTCCTAGCTTTCCTCTGTAATACGTTACCTGCTCTCCATATCTAGACAGCGGCGGTTGGCCATCAGGATCTCCTCCTCCTCCTTCTGGATGCGAGCCTCCACTGACAGTTGCTGCTCATAGCTGCTGCTGGGGGAGTGGCTTACGACCGAGGACGTGTCCCTCTGGGTGGCCACTGAGGCGGCTGTGTCCAGGGCAAACTGCCTCATCACGCTCTCCTCCAGGTACTTCTGCTCCCACTTGGTCATGTCAGCCTCCAGGGCCAGGATCCTCTCCTCCTTTTCTCTCAGGTGCTCCATCAGGGCTGTGGCGTTGTACTCCTGACCACCGCTGTTGTTGCTCTGGGAGCCGCCTTGTCTCTGGGGAGTCGATGGGGGCGGAGAATATGATCAACGGTGAACATTGGCAATTCCGTATGGTCTGTCACTGACGCATTCCTTTTAAAATACACACCATAACTGCAAGTACCATGGTCTATGGCAATACTGGTATCAGTCTGTTAACTGTGGACCAGGAAGTCTGTCTTCTAAGGGATCTAATGGAATATACAGCTGTGCCCCCCCCACCCCACCCTCTCCATCCCTACACAGGACCAGCATTTAGCTGCAACCTTTCCCCAACATGCCTGCAACCCCCTGGCCTGGCTTGGCCTGGAGGACCTGGCTGAGCTTGAATAATGGGAAAACATTCCGCAGTGATCCGTTTGGCTCCGCTTGCACAGGAAGAGGGGATGGAACTTATGGAAGAGAACATCTCCGCTGAGACTGGGAAAAAGAGCCTGGAATTCTGGGTCAGGGCAATATCCTGCAAAAACACTGGCATCTCTAACACAAAGCGCGTATCTGGCCCCTTGTTGAAGTATCTTGTTCCATCTGCATGTAAATAGGTGCACAGAGAGCGTGTGTATGCGCGTGCGTGTGTGTGCACAGTGTATGTGCGTGTGTATGCGCGTGCACGTATCTCACCTGCTGCATGCGCAGGGACTCCAGCTCCCTCTCCAGCCGCGTGCGTAAGCGGTGCTCCAGCTGCTCTCTCTTCTCGCAGGCTGCTTGGAGCTGAGCCAGGGCCTGCTGCATGCGCTCCACCTTCTCCACATACACCTGCTTCTTCTTCAGCTGCAGCACAGCGGACAGAACGCAAACAGAGAGTAAGGGGATTCGCTTGGCCTTTCAGAAACCTGCCCCCTCCCCGCCTAGCTTGACCCGACTCGCTCCCGAGTCTTAGTTGGTTGAAGCAACGCAACGTTTTGTGGCACAGTGTTATTGCTGACACCCCTCCGGTCCGCCAAGGAGTGAAACAACCCCCCCCCCCCCGCCCCCAGTACCCAGCCCCAACACTCAACTCCAAGTTAATGCAGTATGCACGCAGGTTCCTCTGCAATGCAGCCTCTTTGAACTGCAGCCGGAGCTAGACCTGTGGCTCACTCAACGGAATGATTTGGCCCCGCGGGTCTCGAAATAGAGAAAAGGAACGATTGTGAAATAGAGGAGCATATACAAAGCTCCCAGAGAGAGAGAGAAAGAAGGAGAGAGTTTGCAAGAGAAAAAAATCTGGCCAATGAGTCCTTTCATGGCGGATATAAAACTCGGGCTCAACAGCCTTTGTTCAAGGAAACAAGCAGACGTTTGTGGCGGTGGCCGGCAACACAAGTGGAGCAGCTCAGTATTTCTTAGGACAATCCAGGTCCGTTTCCCACTCCATCCCAACTGGCTGACTGGTTCTCTGGGCTTCAGCCAGGCTATTTCAGACAGCAAACCAACAAAACAAACCAGCTCGGACCATGAAAGCTCGGAACAGTTTTTCACTGTGGAGTTCTGTCAAGGCCAGGCAGACATATACGCTAACCTTTTGGGGCAATGCTCAGGCCTTTACTAGGCCAGACGAATGGCAGAAATGTTTAGTTACACGGCTTGCAAAGCAATCACCCTTTAAATATTCAAGGAAATATGTTTTACTTATTAGATGTGCTTGCTGAACGCTAAGCACAACTTTAAAAATCACTCATACTTGTAAAAGTCAAAACTGATACTTCTGATACTACAGCTATGTTTACATAAAATCTCAATAGACTTTTAATAGGCTTGAAAGCAAACGTTATAACTTTTATGTAAATAAAATACAGTAGTTGTTTATTTACAATAATTCTTACAGGCAGGTCAATTAGGACCCAAATTCCTTCTTAAAGAGACCTGTGGGAATGGGTACTGAGTTAAAATAAATGGTGGGAGACAGGCAGAAGACACACGGCAGCAACACAAATAGATGAGCAAGTAAACCACAGTACTTCATGAGAAGATATGACTACATGGCAGCAACACAACATTACTGCATGACAACAATACAATGACATTTTCTGTGTATCTGGGTATTTTCAAATAATGCGTCCTGAAACAAATACTTCTATTGGAAGGCACTGAAAGGTATTTTAAAAGATATATGATTTCTCTTTACACAGCCTATCTGCTACGAATGGAGGTTGATCAAGCTACTTGAGGCCAACTATCAGCTCAATGGAGTGGAAAATGCTGACCTCATCAGAAACACTGGTTTCTGATGGAAGCAACTTCAAAAAGGAAAAATCTTTATTTTGGAGATTGTTTGTCATTTTTACTGTGTTTTGTATGTAAGGACTGGTAGCAGTGGTTCAAGTGACAAATGATGTCGAGTAAATTTACACTGCTATGGAAAAGTGTTTGCCCTCTTTTTGATTTTCTCTATATTTGCATATTTCTTCCACTGAATATCATCAGATCTTCAACCAAAACCTAATATTAGATAAATGGAACCTCAGTGAACAAATGAACCATTTATACATTTTACTTAGAAACGTTATACAACAACCAACGTTCTTAGAAGCCCAAAGGGTCTAAAGCCGATCCTGCTCAAATAGCATATGAACATTGCATAAGTCATGGAAACAATTTTTTCCTTGAAAACTGCAACATTTCTGTCAACCTCATGGCAAAATGTGTTGAATAGCATGATTACCACTGGTTGCTGTGTACCTAACTGATGTTTCCATTGACTAGGTCATTCCAACATTTTAGATACGTTGCTTTTCAGACATTCTTAAATATAAATGCCTGAGTGGTTTGATCACTGTCCTGCTGCCCGACCGAGCAGCACTTCAGCTTCAGCTCATGAACAGACAGCCTGACTTTCTCCTTTAGAAGAAAAAATTATGGAAGATGGTCATTTCCTGTTTTACTTCTAAGGGGGAATGCTGTTAACAAAAAATATTACCAAAGGAAGGAAATTAATTATCCTCCCCCGCTAATGGAAACTGTCAAATCCCTCCCTTCCACTAATATCACCCATGTTCATCATAGCCAGGTAAAAACATCCAGACCATGTTCATCATAGCCAGGTAAAAACATCCAGGCCATGTTCATCGTAGCCAGGTAAAAACATCCAGACCATGTTCATCGTAGCCAGGTAAAAACATCCAGGCCATGTTCATCGTAGCCAGGTAAAAACATCCAGACCATGTTCATCGTAGCCAGGTAAAAACATCCAGACCATGTTCATCGTAGCCAGGTAAAAAACATCCAGACCATGTTCATCGTAGCCAGGTAAAAACATCCAGGCCATGTTCATCGTAGCCAGGTAAAAACATCCAGGCCATGTTCATCGTAGCCAGGTAAAAACATCCAGGCCATGTTCATCGTAGCCAGGTAAAAACATCCAGGCCATGTTCATCGTAGCCAGGTAAAAACATCCAGGCCATGTTCACCGTAGCCAGGTAGAAACATCCAGACCATGTTCATCGTAGCCAGGTAGAAACATCCAGACCATGTTCATCGTAGCCAGGTAAAAACATCCAGACCATGTTCATCGTAGCCAGGTAAAAACATCCAGGCCATGTTCATCGTAGCCAGGTAAAAACATCCAGGCCATGTTCATCGTAGCCAGGTAAAAACATCCAGGCCATGTTCATCGTAGCCAGGTAAAAACATCCAGGCCATGTTCATCGTAGCCAGGTAGAAACATCCAGACCATGTTCATCGTAGCCAGGTAGAAACATCCAGACCATGTTCATCGTAGCCAGGTAAAAACATCCAGACCATGTTCATCATAGCCAGGTAAAAACATCCAGACCATGTTCATCGTAGCCAGGTAAAAACATCCAGGCCATGTTCATCGTAGCCAGGTAAAAACATCCAGGCCATGTTCATCGTAGCCAGGTAGAAACATCCAGACCATGTTCATCATAGCCAGGTAAAAACATCCAGACCATGTTCATCGTAGCCAGGTAAAAACATCCAGAGTTCTTTCAGTGAGCTAGGGAGTTAAACCTAATTGCTCTTCAGGTCACTGACGTAAATGAGAATGTTAACTTAGTAAACTAGGGGTGAAAAAACTGATTCATGACAGTTTCTGTGCCATTTAATCTGTCCATCAGAATCTATTCATCACAACACTTTCTTCATTGTACCAGGTGATAGGATGGATGAGAGTCTCACAACTGAGATTCTCAAACTGTGAAGGTCAATGGTAACACAACAAGGAAAAGAAACAGTACAGCTAGGTAAGAAACACATTCCTCTGCTTGTCCACGAGGGGGCATGAATATACCCCTGAGCATAACTGTTTGCCAGTGGCAACGAGGGCCTTATTAGTGAAGATGTACCAAAGTAACCAACACACGTTGTAGATCCCCTATACATAAAGCAACAACAACATTCTGAACCAGTGAAGCTTGTAAGAGTCCGATCCTCACCTCCTCCTCTAGTTTGACTACTTTGGCCTGGGCATTGTTGAGAGCCTGGTCTCTAATCTCGATGTGTCGTCTCTGGTCCTCTGTGGTGGAGCGCAGGGCATTCAGCTCTATCTCCAGTTTTTCCTTCTCACGTACCGCTTCTTTATCTAGGAGACACATACACAACACACTGAGGACCGGCGTGCTCAACATGACATCTATCATTCACTAAAAATAGTTCTTTCAAATGCAAGCTAAGTACCAGAAACAGTGTGTTCAAAATAATTAAGTCAAACGTCTAGTTAAGTGTTCTACAGTACAGGAAGCCCATTCCTGAGCCTGGTTATGTAACAGATGAGGCCACACAGTGCTATGTCCAGAGTGGATGCAAAATGTCCGAGGCCTGGACTGGAATTCCCTGGTTACTGTCTGTGGGATGTACTTACTGTGGGTGAGTAGTTGAGAGATGGTTTTGCGGTTGTCCTCTGATCCCTCACACTCTTTAGCAGCTAGCTGCTTGTTGGCAGTTTCCATTCGCTCTGCAATAGAAAATGTCAGTTCCAAAGTCATGTCAAAGCCAGCTTGACGCCCACGGCACAGACAGGCGTACACAGACACAGTCCAATATTTGAAAATATCCCATGTTCCCAAAAATTGCCAAACATGGGAATTAAACTCGTTAAAGGGAACATGTAAAACTCCTTGCAAAGCTCCATACAGTCAGCCAGGAGTTAATACGCAGGGTATGTATGGGAATGTTGCTGGTACTGTTAAACATCACACATCTTATGGTTTGTGAATGCAGCCCTACCGAACAAATGGGCAACTGGAAGGAAGTGAATTTGGAGGTGGAGGGAATTCTCAGCCCCCTGAAGATAATTTATTAGGTCCGGATTTGACAAAGTTCTCAAGATCCCAGCCTTCGTTCCAAGCACATAAAACTTTGGGAGCCTGGTTGCTCGGCAGAATCGAGCAACAAAAATAAAACAATAACTTTACATGTCCACATTCCCCACAGTGGGTGTGGAGGTCATTCTCTACTGCAGTCAGGAAAAAATTGCTCTGAAACAAAACAGGACATTATTTCTGGGCCAAACGTTAAAATAACATTTTGTTGCGTGTTAAGTCAACCTGGCTGGTCCACGAGACACACAGAGAGAACATTCCAGAAACAAATATTCAGCCGTTCCGTTTCAATTCCCTGTGTTTCTCGAAATACAAGAATGACTGGGATATACATTTAACCAGTGGTTCCAAAACTCTTTCCTCTTGGCACAACCTACAACATTTATTTCTGAAGGCACCAGAATGGTCCATTACACCAACTGCTCACACTTCTCTTGTTAGCAGGGAGAATATTTAGTTAACTTGCAATCTCTTGCAGTTCTACAATTGTTTTTTTGTTGCCATTACTTATGTGTTCATGTGATATTGGGACTAAAATCTTAAAAGAAAATCAACCGGCTCCAAAACTAGCTAAAGAATATTTGCTGACATGGGCAAACTTAGTTGATCTGACTACCTTTCAAAGGTCTGCAATAAATGACATTACATTTATTCTTACTGTTGTAGTAAGGTCACCTTGTGCATTCTACTAATAGTGCCCGAATGAGTTTAGACCCGAATGAGTTTAGACCTGTGCCTCCTCAGCCGACAACACAGTTTGGAAACCACTGCCCTAAACACTGAAAGTGAAGCAAGATAGCTATGAATGCCAAAACCAAGGGGGAAAAGAAAGGAAGGAGAGACGTTGTGATTTGTAAAAGCATGGAATCTCCCCATGGACCCGATCTGGGCTGGGAGCCATGAATGCAGAGCTGCGGTTGCGCCTATCGAGAGTCAAGCTTCTTCTTCAGGTCCGACATGCAAGCAAGCAAATCGCGAAAGACCAGCAGTACAAGGTCTGGTGCCTGTCGAAATAGACGTGGAAAGTTGTGCAGAACTGGATTGCTCAGTGCGGAAGAGATTTCAGATAACCCAGTCCCCCTTCCACTGGGCTTCAGCTCACCTGACACAAATAGGAAGTCTTTAGCAGTCTTTAGTTATGAAGTTGAGAAATTGGACTTCAGAACTAATTTTTCCATATTGTGACCATATTGATTATTTGACAGATTGATCAATTGATTACTCTTGTATTTTTCTTTTGTCCCAGTCAAAACATTATGAACAACATCTGTTTCAATAACATCCTAACATTGTTGTCAACCACTCATTCACACACCAGGCCGTGTTGGTGAAGTCCACAAAAACCCATGGAGTGGGTGCAAAAAACAAACCACACTGCGTCTGAACAGGAAAACAGAAACTGAACACAAACAGGTAATCCTGTTTATCCTAAATAGAATGCAGACCCAGCTGCCCACCTACTACACGCATACTTGTTTAACCAAGTTATGTTTCCTTCAAATATATTGAAGATAGAATAGGCTTGATATTTGACTACGAAATTATAATTTGGACCCGTAGAACCGGGTGGATCTGTTTTCATTCCATGGATGTTTCAGTTGACTTTGGCCTTACCTCTGAGGTCCCGGTTGAAGTCGTGCAGCCTGCGTACCTCCAACTCAAGCTTGTTCCTCATGGTCTTCTCCAGAGCCTCCCTCTTAGTGGATGACTTAGCCAAGTTCTCATAGGCCTCTGACACCAGCGTGATCTCAGTCTCCAACTTACCAGGGAGACACAGGGGATGGGAGAGATACGGGGGGAAGGGAGAGAGACGGGGGGAAAGGAGAGAGACGGGGGGGAAGGGAGAGAGACGGGGGGAAGGGAGAGAGACGGGGGGAAGGGAGAGACGGGGGGAAAGGAGAGAGACAGGAGGGAGAAAGAAAGGGGGAGGGAGAAAGACAGGGGGGAGGGAGAAAGACAGGGGGAGGGAGAGAGTTATGTCTGAGTGGTCCAGTGAGTTTAAATGCAATAAAACCTACATTTTGTTTGGCATATTTCATCTTTTCAAGCAATGGCATTTAGTAAAGCGATCATGTGGTCTTCATTATCAGACTCCCATATTGTTTTTAAACATTTAGAAGAGTTGAGCCAAACTGAACCTCAGTAATCAACAGTTGTTGGCCTAGCTATTAAACATAATTTTAAACCGTTTTCCCATTTAAGGGATGTTATTATGTCAATGCCCCGCTATTATAGACAATGAAAGAATATTCTTAGGGTTTGCTGGGGAATTGTTAGGGTCTGTATAAATACAAAATACAGTTTATATCCATGCTATATTTTACTGCTTGTCTGCCTGTTATTTTTTCTTTCACAACATAATTCAGTACATGTAATTTATTTGCATTCTTCGCATATACATTTCAAACATATATACAGCTCTGGAAAAAATTAAGAGACCAATGCACCTTTTTCTTTCCTTTCCAAAAAAGCAGGTTTTGAGTGAGGAACAGAAGCATTCAATTTAATTTTAACCCTTCTGTTCCTCACTCAAAACCTTCCTTTTTGACTTTTTTGGAAAGGAAAGAAAAAGGTGGTCTCTTAATTCTTTCCAGATTTTTTGAAACATTAAACATCTGATATTGGTTGTAATTGAATGTTTCAGATGACTGAAAAGTATACAAAATGAGTTTACCGGGCACCTGTTTGGATATGAAAGGATTGGATGGGTGTAGGCCAGGTGGTGTTGCAACCTTTCTGCTTCCCTCCATTCAATCCTTTCAGGTCTACGTCAGGTGTCCAACACACCGATCTGTCTAGTTACATGAACCCCAGTACCTTCTGCAGCTTGGTGACTTTCTCACGGTACACCTCCATCTCCTGCTTAAGCAGCCGGTTCTCCTCCGAGAGCATGTCCACCATCTGCTGGGCTCGAGCCATCATGGCAAAGGGCTCCCCCTGAGGGTGGGGGTAGAGCTGGGGGGGGTGGCCCTGGGAGGACTGGGAATGATACTGTTGGTGCTGATGTTGTTGTTGTTGTTGCTGCTGCTGCTGCTGCTGCTGTTGTTGTTGTTGTTGTTGTTGTTGCTGTTGATGTTGATACTGGTGGTGCTGCTGCTGCATCCTGGAGGTGGAGCCGTAGGGGTCGTGCGAGAAGCCGTGGCCCCTCTGAAGCTGAGGGTGCATAGGCCCTGGGCCATACGGCTCTCCCTGGTGGGGCCCTGGGCCCTGAGGGCTGCGGGGGCCCGCCGGGCCATACGGGTCCCCTTGGGGATGGGGTTGTGTGTGGGACGGGTGGGAGGAGTGGGAGGCACTGAGGAGGCTACTGAGGGTGGAGGACTGGGCCCGGGACAGGGAGCCCACTGAGGTGACGGAGGAGGTGGGGCTGTGATGATGGACAGACCTCTGGGAGTGGACCGAGCCATCCTTATTTGACCTGTGGACACGAGCCAATCAGAAAAGTGGATAATATGAATGGTCGTTTGTTTACCGTGTGACTGTATGTGGGTCTTTAAGGCAAAAACAGACCATAGATTGTATCCAGCCTTATATATTAGTGCTTGATTTAGAATGCAACAAGCCACACACCAGACAAAACATTTACTATAATACTATCTATTCACGGTAAATGATGGTGATTCATCTGCCATACTTCAAACAAGTTTGGGGGTTTTTCATCTCCCAACTGGAAAAAAGCTATTGTGAACAACTATGCAAGCATTCCTGTGTCTAAATGGGACGTCATCAGAAGGACAACAATCATGTCACCACAGGTTTTAGCTGATGATTAAAATTCTGCGGTATTCATGTCTGTTTGCCAGTGATTTACTGTAAGGTAAAGCAATAAGCAGGCAGGCGGGAAACTGGCAGAACAGGATCTCTATCCCATCAATCCCAACAACTGGCTCAGTATGCTTTTGTGTGTGTGTGTGTATATGTGTGTGTGAGTGAGAGAGTGTGTGAGAACCAAAAAACAGTGTAGACATGCCTGCCTTCTAAACCTTCCAGTTAATCAACAAACATGTTCACCTCAACAGACATCCTGTCAGGTAGGGAGAGGATGGCAGGACCATATCTTGAGGATAGATCCTTAATCCACCACTGGTTGTTAACCCCATTATGAGTCACAATACACTGGGTAATAGCCGATATCCCACAATAAAGGTTAAAGAGAATCACTCAATCATGTCACCTTGTCCAAAAAGGCACAGCGGGAATGGGAACTGTCAAACAGACATTGTTATCCAGACAGAGCACAGCCCGTCCGACGGAGCCTTAACTGAGCCAGACATGTCATTCAGCTGAACAAGTCCTGGTAACCACCGTCAACAGCACGGCATTAACCCTTAACACCATGGCAACAGTGAGGAACAGACCGTGCCTTTCTCACCTGAAGGAGCCATACTCTGGCGGAGGCTGATAACGGACGTGTGGCACCTCGTTCCGGACCTGCTCTCTGGGCCGATGCTCCTGGTAGTAGTGGCCTCCTTGCTCCTGAGGCTGCTGTTTGGGAGGCGAGCCCATGTTCTTGAAGGGGTAGTCAGGCGGGGGGCCCCGGTGCTGGCCCGAGGGCTTGTAGTAGTCCCCTGGCGGGGGCAGCTGGGGGGAGAGGGGGGCGCTGGTGACGGGGGCGTGGGCCTTCACCCCGCTGGTGGCCAGTGAGAGCTGCATGAGGCGCTCCGAGAGGGAGCGCACGTGGCCCTGCTTCAGGTCCTTGAGCCCATCGTCCTGGTGCACCTTGCCCCCGCTGCTCAGGCGCTGCACGGTGGGACGCCCCTCGGTACGCAGCTTGCCGTTATTGGCCACGGCCGTTACGTAAAATGCTGTGCCCACCGAAGGAGGCAACGGTTGTTGATGTTGTTGTTGATGCTGCTGCTGTTGTTGTTGATGTTGTTGATGTTGTTGTTGTTGTTGTTGTTGCTGATGCTGCTGTTGTTGTTGTTGTTGATGCTGCTGTTGTTGTTGGTGCTGTTGATGCTGCTGGTGGTGCGTGTGGCCCCGAAAATACTGCGACTGCACCTTGGCCTCCTCGTAGGTGGGTAAGTCCTCCGGGTTAGGGCCCTGGCCACTCCCCCCACCACCGCTGCTACCGCCGCCGCGGGAGCCCAGTTTTTCCATCCCACTGTCTGCCTGCAGTTCCTGTCCCTGGGGCTCCTGCCGGGCGATGTGGGGCACCATGGCGTCGTGCCGGTCGTCACTGGGTCCCCCCTGGCCCAGGTAGGCCCCGCTCACCCCTCCCTCCTGCTGCCTCTGCTGTTGCCGTTGCTGCTCCTGCTGTTGCTGCATGGCCAGCTGGTAGTTGCGTCCCTCGCCATAGCGCATCTGCTCCTGTAGGAGGCGCTGCAGGACGGTGTTGCTGCTGCTGCTGCTGCTGCTGGACGTCTCATCGGCCGCCGCTCTCATCTCAGCCTCCCGCAGACCACGCACCTCATGGAAGGACGAGCTACGCCCGCGGTCGATGTTCCCTGGGATGAGGGGGAGGGGGTGGGAGGTGGATCATTGTGGGGGGGGGGGGGGTTGAGTGTGGAGTTGAGATGGACAGAGGCATTAGTGTTGGGAGGTGGGGAGAGATGGACAGTAGAGAGAGAGAAGGAAAGAGAGAAAAAAAGAGGAAGAGGCTGTCAGAGAACACCACCAACCAAACTTAACACACCCGGCACTCATACCCAGAGCCACACTGAACAGCAGACATGGGAGAAGTGAAGGTGAAATAGAATGAAGATGAAAACAATGACCCAGAATGCACCACCACTCTTCTCTGAGAAACCTCTGACCCCGCTCCTCCCGCTACCACTCTAGGTCGTTGAGCCCAAACCAACAAAAAGACTAAATCCTTAACACTTTGACAGCTGGGTAGCATTACGGGGTATATCGTGGGTTTTATAAGCCAAATGTAGGTTGGTGTCCAAAATATTCATGCCAAACAGAACACCTGACTGTATGATACGACTGTCAGTACTGACCTATACGGAATGTTTAAATTGATGGTCACCCAAACCCTCTGGTTATGTGGATCTAAATCCCAGAGTCAGAGCATTAAGGTCCATTCAGCAATATAGTTTGTAAGGTCACCTGGCTGGTGTCTTACTGTCAACATGCATTACATCAAAGTCTAATGCAGGGTTAGGCAATCATATTCAGCTGCCGGATGATTTCTGGTGCAGAGAGTCTGGGGGCCAGTATTGTACATCGTTAAATGATGTTTCTACACAGATTAACCACAACTATGCCCAAAATGTTTTTTCATACCTTGACTCCAAAAACTTTGGGGAGCCAATTTTTTTTTTTATTGTCTGTTTGCTCTACAGGATGGGTTCATTTGTACACAGGTGACTAATTTATCATTACCCAGCAAATCATTTGCAGAAAGAAAAAACTTTGATTTCAAAAACAAAACTCCCTTGATCCCAAGTTTGACATTGTGATTGGTAGGCATATTACAATTATACAGTAGGGGAAGGCACATGTGTTTTAGTAAAAACATACAAAGTCATAAAGCAGAAACCACCCAGGGAATGTTAGCTGTGAATTAGCTTAGCTGAAATGCAGGTCTAAATCAAACAAACTCATTTCAGTTGAGTTAACATTTAACTGCATCCAATAAAAAGCCACAAGCAAGTGTTACACTTAACAGGCTTTACTAGATTAAGGATGTCTTTTGAAACTCTTGCTTTAATGTTTTTGGGTAGTTGCAAATTCGGTTCTAAGGAGTGGTTTCCACTGAAAACTTTGAACGTCATTAAAGAGATCTAGTGGTTAAAGAGGCACCATCTACAAAGTAATGAAGGTGAAATTATTACATCTATTGCTTTCTGATATTCTTCGCATTCTCAAGGAGGATGAAGCTTTTTTCCGAAACATCTGTGGTAAATAAATATATAAGAAAGTCAGCTTTGGGGCCGTCCACTCGCCGGGCTCTCTTCCAAGTTGAAGAAGGAAAAGAGAGAAGAAAAATGAATGTCACAATGGTAGTATACTCTCCCCTACATACTTCCACTGCTATTTCCTGCAGCTCTTCCCCCAAATCCTCTCCTTCCTCAGTCTCCCCCTCTTCAGAACCAACTAGTACCAACCAGGACAAAGGACAAATGGAGGATGGAGCAGAAACAAAACACAAAGACACACAACTGAAAATAACTGGGCAGAGAACTCAAGGATGCAGTGGCATGACAGAGGGCATTGTTTTGGCACAGCGACTGACTTCTGGCTGGTTTGAAGGCTGCTGCTTGTGTAAACACAGAGGAACCAGAGAATCTGACACAGAGGAACCGGGGTCTCTGACACAGAGGAACCGGGGACTCTGACACAGAGGAACCGGGGACTCTGACACAGAGGAACCGGGGACTCTGACACAGAGGAACCGGGGACTCTGACACAGAGGAACCGGGGACTCTGACACAGAGGAACCGGGGACTCTGACACAGAGGAACCGGGGACTCTGACACAGAGGAACCCGGGGACTCTGACACAGAGGAACCCGGGGACTCTGACACAGAGGAACCCGGGGACTCTGACACAGAGGAACCCGGGGACTCTGACACAGAGGAACCCGGGGACTCTGACACAGGCACACAGTGACTGGGACTGGAAACATCTACTCAGCGATATTCATTAAAATGTGCCAGGTGAATTGTGTTAGCTTGAGATTAAACCTCAGTCCAACTGTACTGTCTGTCCTAGAAGCTGCTCGTTATGCGTTGTACCCTCTGCCCTGCTACATATTGACCCTAGAAGTCTCCTCCCCCTCCCCAGATCACCTACCTGTGTGCCTGCTCTCACTGGGCTCCGCGGCTCATGCTGCTGAATGCGTACCAAGACGAGTGTCTCCAGCGGGTCCAGTGGTGCCAACCAGGTCCTCCAGGCGCTCTGACCCGTCGCTGAAGCCGCAGCCACTCTGCAACAGGAAGAGCCACTCTCAACCAAACAGCCTCAGCGATGGGGGTGGGGCCCCACACGCACGGTCGCAGGGGCCACTCAGGGGAGGAGGAGGAGGAGGGGCCCAGGGGTTTTGGGAATGTGAAATAGGCGGCAGTTTCAGTGAAGTTGCTTCTTTTCTGGTTTGTGCAATGAGTCCCCCACAGCTGTGTGACTGACTAGGCCGGGTTGGGAAAGTGTGTGTGTGTGTGTGTGTTTCTGTGTGTTTGTGTATGTATTGGTCTTTGGCCAGAGTCAAACCCAGGATGTGCAAGGTTCAGTGGCAACAGAGAGAGGAGATCTGAGCTGCTCTTGACACAACAAGACAACTTCCCTCACTGCATGAACCAGAGGTGGTTTTCTGGACTGATCTTTCACGGCAAAGTTACTGAACATTGGTGTTATTGTGAATCGTGATGGTCATCCGACTCGCTAACAGAGAGACAGTTACAACTAAAACAAGGGTTCAAGTGTTTGGAGAAACAACTTTGAAATAGAATGTCAGCATAAATGTTCTTCACTGGGCTCTCTGTCAACAGGAATTGGGAAGTGGATGAAATCCTGGGGAGAATGTCAAAGTGAAACTCTGACTGGGTTCAACAGCAACAGAAATAGATCCTACTGACCAGGCAGCCATACCACACACACAAACCAACCTTCCCTTAACACAGCAAGAGCCATCAGTTGGGAAAAACAGTTTCATTTTCAAAACACACACAAAGATTTAACGTACTAACTCTAAGAAGTGCATACATACAGATGAAAACAAATGCAGGCATGCACACACAAACACACACACACACACACACACAAAACCCACTAGAGCAGTAATGAGTAAGACAATCAATATCACAACAAGGACCAATCAACCTCCCCTCTGAAAAAATGACTTCCAGATGGTCCCTTCACTCCCACCTCTCTTCGGTGCCCTTCTCCTTTCATTTGCTGATGCTCCAACTTTAAGATCCTTGACTGTTTCAGATAAACAGTTTATCCCAAAGCCAAAGCTGGCCACAGTGGATTCTGGGAATCTGACATTATGGTCACTCCCCGAAAGTGTTACCAGTGGCTATGACCTCTGACCTCCGTGTGTGTGTGTGTGTGTGTGTGTGTGTGTGATGTCAGCCAGCGGTAACAACACAGACATGCTGGTGTACCTTTACACCAGAGATGGGCATGATGCCTCTGTGTCTTCCAGGTCTGAAGGCCTCTTCATAACCCCACATGCTGTCAGAGCATGTTAAATATGTTATATCGTAGTGTTCTGTGTTTTATACAGAGTCGCTCCATACATCCTTGAGTTAGCCTAGGTCTAGCCTTCGCCTAAACTGTTCATAGACAATAAAAGGCATGCTCAGAACACCTGTTAGCTAACTGGGGAGAAAGTGTAGTTCCTTTGCAGGAGGCACCCAGTTATGGACCTGTGCTAATCTGCTACAGTGAGTGTATCATTTTTATTTATTTACATTCATTCTAGTTGATGTGAAAGATATAAGCTAAGCCATATGTTTCCAAAACCACAGCAATGATTACTGTTGTATTTAAATGTAAAACCCAGCTTTGGTTTTAAAGTTCACTCAGAGTCCAGTCAATGTGGCTGAAGCTAATAGCAGAAACCCCTAGTACAGTATATTAAGGGTTTTCTAGGACTAATCTGCGTCTGGTCTAGGTCTGGTCTGGGTCTAAGCAGCAGAGATAGGAAAGCAATAACATTCACCTCAACAGCCACACTGTTTGAAATACCAGTCACAATTTAAGCAATAACATTCAATTTCATGTCTCACAGCTATTCCCTTGTTTGAAATACCACTGTCATGATGTTTCAGCTTCAGACAAAGTATTAAAGAGAACCACATACCAAGGGAGCAGAAAGCTACACTGAAATAATAGGAGATATTCCAGAGAACCAAAAGCCGTCAGGAGATCCAGCCTTCTGTATTCAATCACCTTGAAATCTTTCCCACGTACCAGCTAAGTAAGCTTGTCCCACTGCTCTTCGCTCGCTCCTTAGTTCTACAAAGAGTTACCACAGAACAACTCTCTGTCCCCTTTCCTCCCATCTTCCCTCCCGCCCTCCCTCCCGCCCGCCCTCCCTCCCGCAGGTGGAGCTCAGGCTGGGAGGACAGGTGAATCTGGAAGCCCTCCAGCCTATCGTCACACCCTCATACCTTTGAGCTGGCGTAGACTATTTACCAATACACAATTACCTGCTGCTTCATCATCTGCCCTCACCTGTCCCACTGATGCACAGAGAGACCAATCAGGAGGGACGCAGAGATGGGTGAGACAAAGGGAAGACAGGAAGAGTAACAAAGGAAGAAGAAATGATTAAGCAAGACAATTATGAGTCAGGGGAGAGGGACTTCTGCAGACAGGTGCTTTAGGTGGAACTAAAACAGTCACACGATGATAAAACCCACTGAGTGTAAACAGTCATATTATAATGAACCCACTGGATGGACAATAGCCAGCAGGTGATAATGGCTGGTGGACCCAAACAAACGGTGAGTCAGGTTGGCTAAATAACCCATTCAACTGAAATCTAAGGGTTAGGCTTACGGCCAGTGGTTAAATTGGGACTTGGGAGGTGGCAGAGCAGTACATCCGTGGCCAGCGGGGAGGGCAGGTTGCATCTATCTATGCATATCGGCACAGAGGCACTCCTAGGATGTTGACAGAGTGTAGAAACATTTGCTTCTCATAAATGCATTTTATAACATGCTACGTCAGGGGTATTCAACTGTTTCTCTGACGAGGCCTGGGGCTTGCTCGTTTTCTGTTAACTAATTAATTTCACAAACACAGATCTACCATAAGTCCATGATTAAAGGCTAGAAATGGACAGGAAGAAAGAAAAAAAAGTCTAATAACACACAAATGTCATGCTAAATTACAGGCTAGTCTAGCTTTACACCTAATTTGGATCTTTGCAAAACAGCAAATCTGATGGGTCAAAATACTTGATCAGAACTGGGCTGCCTGTGCTCAAATCTACTGGATCAGATTAATAGCGGCCTATTAATCTGATCCAGTAAAGAGTATTATTAAGAATTACCACTTTTGAATACTACCAATAGCCAAAAGCTTTCCCCCTCAAGAAACATTTGAAACAGTGTTGCCCAGTACAGTTGAGATATTTGGATGCCGTACCAAACACATCATATTGTAGCCAAGTGGAGATTAGATTGTTCTCAGTGATTAAGACAGGATGGAATAAGTGGGTTTATATAATCCACTTATTCCAGTTTGGAAACTGAAAATTGATGAAAGGAGAGAGACAGAAAAACGTCTAATGCCATTTGGTGGCTAGGCTATCAGCTATCAGCAGGCCTACCGTTTCCCCCCCGGGTGGTTGGGGTTGGGGGGGGGATACATACTTAAATTCATGACCAAAGGTGTCCAACTGAAGCCTCCTCATGGCACGGTCAGGTGTTTGTGGTTCCAGTTAAAAGGCAAAGGAAGTACTTCTCCCCTGTCTTTTATCCGGCGCCAGGCTGGGGAACAAAGTCAGTGCTGGCAGACAGGTCTGGGGTGAGGTGGGACAGAGAGTGGACTGGGCACGGCTGCAGGCTCCTGCTGACCCTGGATCAGTGAGTCAGGCAGAGAGGCCACACAGACACAAGGGCTAGAACAGCTGTATAGTTAGTCAGTCTCTTTCCAAAAACCACAAGAGAGGGAATGTAGCAGAGTGAACAGAAAATGCAAAACAGAGAGACTAACAAGGACCCAGAGAGAGGAGTGCTTTATCAGCCAGCCAGCCATGTTCTCAAGCCCACAGGCTTATGGCCAATGTCACCACAGTCAAATCTCCTCTGAAGGCCCAAACCTGTCTAGAAAGACACTATTGCAACATCTCCTTTCAGCATCATCCAGAGATGTACCTGGAGCTTCGAGACACGCTAATTTTACATAAGTAGTTAGCTCGATCGATTATGAGATGCTCTTTCATAATTTGAATGGAGCCTAAGGTTGCAATGTCTTACGTAAATATTTGCCTTCCATGTGAAAGTTTCCCAGCGACCCCGCACACGGCTGTTTATTCTGCTAATACGCCAGGAATGCACAGCAGGGGTGAACCACAGAAGGGGGGGGGGTGAAGACAGAATCAGCCAGTCAGACAGACAGAATCAGCCAGACAGACAGAGACAGACAGAATCTGCCAGCCAGACAGACAGACAGAGACAGACAGAATCAGCCAGCCAGACAGACAGACAGAGACAGACAGAATCTGCCAGCCAGACAGAATCAGCCAGACAGACAGACAGACAGAATCAGCCAGCCAGACAGACAGACAGAATCAGACAGACAGAATCAGACAGACAGACAGACAGAATCAGACAGACAGACAGACAGAATCAGACAGACAGACAGACAGACAGACAGAATCAGCCAGACAGACAAACAGAGACAGACAGAATCAGCCAGCCAGCCAGACAGACAGAGACTGACAGACAGAGCCAGACAGACAGACAGAGCCAGACAGAATCAGCCAGCCAGACAGACAGAGACAGACAGAATCAGCCAGACAGACAGAGGTTGCCCTCTAGGTTAAAAGAGAGCTGATGGTCCCATCCACCCAAAGAAGAGAAAGGGACTCACGGGTCATTTGTTATAGATCTGACCTAACACACTCAATTAAATAAATCAGAACAGGATAATGTTATGTCTGGTTACGAATGAGCAAATGTCTCAGTAATATCCTTGTGAGTTAGCTACACCCATCCCCCCTTTAAAATCTCCATACTTCATTTAAGCTTCTCTATTCTGAAAAGGGGTCAATCATTTCCAGGCCTACAGATCTGTCCAGTTCTGGTGTTTAGGTCACCACAAACTAATACAAGAACCAGACACCCTCAGCAAAAAGGAGGAGAAACAGCCTTCCCTCCCCAATTGGACCCTTAGACAAAAGTCCAGCAGCGCTGGAAGGAAGCTAGTGTAGAAACCACTTCCTTCATTATTGTTTTCCCTGCAATAGTGAAGGTTGTTAACTTAACAGTTTAAAGCCTGAATACTATTTCTGACCCATTCACTAAGAATCCGGTACCAGCACATGTGCCTTTACTATGGGGAACACTAAAACAGCACAGAAATACACCAGCACAGAAAACAGCTCACTGTGACTGAGGAATTCATAGAATAAAATCACTTCTGGGGAAAAGGAAAAAAAGCTACTCAGCAAAAATAAAAAAATAAACACATTAATGATCCTTTCAGGACTACCAGACCAAAGTATATTCTCCAAGCTCATTGAACAAAACAACAGGACTACCAGAACCCAGTGCATTCTCCAAGCTCATTGAACTAAATTACAGGACTACCAGAACCCAGTGCATTCTCCAAGCTCATTGAACTAACTACAGGACAAAATATAAACCTTACAACCCAAAACTAAAGGTTAAAGGTTTTTTGTTTGCATACTACAGAGTTAGAAATGGTCCCCAGTAATAAAAAATAAAAAAAGATCTATGGGCTCTTATCGTGGAAAGGTACAGATCGAGAGAGGGATAAAATATAATTTTGAAAGCATTCCATGTATCATGGACAAGATGGCACCAACAGGACATCGCAAAGATCAGGACGTACCTCGTAAACTGATCACAGGGCCAGGAGAAAGCAGGGTAGCTACCAAGAGGGCAACAGCAGGCATTTCTGGCAGGAACTGGGCACTCCCTGCATTTTATAAAAATTGCATGTTTCTCTACAAATCTGAACTGGGAGTAGGATGGCAAGATGGAAGACATTTTTCACAAACAAGTACATCCAAGCCTGTATACATTTTTCAATCTCCAGAAACCAAATGGGAAAATGTGTTATGGTCGGATAAGAACAAAGTAGGACCTTTTGGACTTGATTCCATAATATTTGACTGTCGCAAAGCCAACACGGCTACTACCCAAAGTACTGATCAGAATGGAGAGGGGCAATGAATAGCTGCCAATATCAATAGATATTACCTAAAACCGTGCTGCCCTCTGCCAGAAAGCTGAAGTATTTCCCCTTTCAACACTTTGAAGCAAACAGCAAAAATCAACCATGAAACGGCTTGCCAAAGAGGAAGATCACTGTCCTGGAATAGCCTAGTCAGAGCCAGGACCTGAATCCTATAGAAAATCTGTGGACTTACCTAGAGAGGGCTGTGCACAGGAGACCTCCTCACTATTTGCTTGAGCTAAAACTTTTCTACAAAGAAGAGTGGAATAAAATAGCAAAATCCAGGAGTGCTATGTTGACCTATGCACACAGATTTAATGCTGTAATCCAAGCAAAAGGTGCCTGCTCACCATGGCATACTTAGGCAACCAAGGCATTATCCATTTGGGCAATTCCTCGATAAGGTCAACCGGATGAAGAAATTTCTATAAATACAACTCTTTTTTTGTTTTTTTACAATTGTGTGCTAATGCCTTGGTTCTTAGAGGTAAAACACATTTTCAGCTAAATATAATATTTTATAATATTTTCATAATAGATTTTTGTATGGGTATAATATTTTATCCTATGAACGTAAGATTCAGAGACTGTTTTCACAGTGGGTTCACTTACAATTTTGTAATTTGTCTATACTTCCTCTGTGTATAATTGTAGAACCCTTCAAATATATACATTAAATGTAAATTTTTCCATTATAAGTAACTTCTGTAGGTCAACTTCTGTAGGTCTGTCAGTCTTGTGAATCCCAGTTGGTCAAAAATAATTGGCATTCCAGAAAAGGTCCAGATCCCAGGACCCTAATCGTATTCTACCTAGACAATGTAGCCCTACAGCAAATATATAAAGTCACCCACCTCGTCATAAACATGACTGCTGTAACTTCAATGTTCTATTGATCTGACAGACCAGAAGAGGCTTCTACACTGTCGAAAAAATATCAATCAATATCACCCGGATCTGCCTTTAAATACTCCAGTTCAATACAGTGTCCACTTTGGTAGTGAGGTCTGTGGTCTATGTATCAACCATAATTCACAGAATGGGACAAACATACTTGAGACACCATACAGAATTCTGTTAAATTCTCATCAGAGTAAAACCCCAAAACCCAAATAAGAATTGTAAGGCTGAATAAGGGCTATGCACAATAATGACCAAAATAACAAAAACTAAAGAACATTCTGAAACCTTCCATAAACAAAGCCCTCATCAAGAAAAGCGACAAACCTGGAAAACCCCCTCAGGCAGCTGGTATTGGGGCTCTCTTCAGAAACAGACTTCAAAGATTTGACGGACAGCAAGTAAATTAAACTCCAAATCATCCCTTGCCAAATGGATGACCACATAAGAGACTATTTTTTTTCATTAAATCACACAGACTCCAAAAATGAAATCCAATCAAACAGTGATGAACCCACATATCTGTTGGAGAAATATAGTACAAAAAAAGGCAATGTGCAATCACTGCAGCAAGATGTGACTTTCTTTTTTTCCCCAATATTTCTTCAGCAATGATTTGGCAATGCATATCTCCCATGTTCAAAAAGCATTTTAAATTCAATTGAACATTGAGAAACACAGACTGAGAAACACAATATAGAGACAGAGATAGAAAGACACAGAGAAAGACAGAAAGAGTAAAAGACATAAAGACCAAGACAGGCAGACAGAGAGACAAAGAGGCTGAATAACATGATCTGACACTAAAGTTGATATTTGACCTCGTCACTGAGAGCAACTGCAGGTTTCCTCAGAAGACATATTGCAGAATACAAACATTGGGTCCTCAATGTCTATCCTGAGAACAAACACGCACCTACTTTTCCATCGAAGGCATGGTACAGGTTGCACATGGGGTCCTGGGAACACAGTCCCCACCATAAACACAGACAGACACACACATTTCCCCTAGAGGGTGATACTGAACATTACTGGTGGGTTCCTCAGAACCCATCACTCACCACTAAGTACAAACCCAGACACTATGTTGTCCCCAGGGGAGCCGTGAATAGAGGCAGTAGGTTACATGAAGATGAATCACTGTCTATTCAGACATGACCCGGGGGGGAGACCTATGTGAATAAACCATTTGAAATCTTTCTATTTTCTATTGGTTTCTATTGGTTCTAATAGAACAGGTAAGCTCAGTCAACTACATCCAAAATGTTTGAACCCATTTCAAATAGGTATTTGAACCCAGATGTGGCCGGTATTGGGGCTGGGAGACCAGTTAAAGAGGTAATCCATTCAGAACCACACATTCCTTGATATACATTGTTAAACAACACACACATGTGAAAGCTTTATATTTTGTGGCAATTGTCCTCCCTTTTCACTGGGCTTTTGAGATCTCTTCAATTGGTAGATTCAAATAATTAATTGCAACCAATTAATTATTTGTATTTTTTCCCCAAGTTCCCTGATTTGTTTGGTGAATGGTAATGTAAATCATTGTTGTCCTGAAATCTAAATCTCTTCTGTGTATTTAGGCAAGTTGCTTGGCGGCGTGAGTGACTCCCCATCAGTCACCCCTCTTCCCGACGAGGAAGCAATCGTGACAACAGCAACCCGTTGGCAGGTGCTAGGCATGTAGTCCCCTGCGCAATGACTCTGAGATCGCCTACATTTCAAAACAAAGCAAACCATCTACAATGTTGTTGTTTTTTTTAAGAAAAATGCTGTCCACCTATGCCAAGTACCTCAACGAGGAGAGTAACCAGAACACAGGTTGAGATTCAGAACCAGAACTGGCGTTTGGGTATGACAGCATGACCAACGAAATGCACTGCGTCTACTGTAGGCTTTGTGGTTACAGGTAATTCAAACTTTGTGACTGAATCAACTTCATTTAAGCCCGAGATTCTAAGCTATACAACAGCAGTTCCAACCACAGGTGAGACCATCTGAGGGGCTGCTTGCCTCGCCGGGGGCTTTCAGAGCCAGGGCAGAGCCCAGCGAGCGAGGAAGCCGAGCTCATAGCGCAACTCAACCCGTGATAGTGCCAAAGAGGAGACGCCAATTCCAAAATTAACATCAGAGGCCGTTCAGCAAAAAAAGGGGGTCCCACTTAATCTAATGTATACATAAGACAAGCATGCGCACGGTTAATGGCGGATCCTGTTGCCTCGTACCCCTACATATCATTCGTGACAGATCAGGACAGACATCTACACAAAGGCATGTTAGATAGTGCACACACCAATAATAACAAAATGGAAAACCTGCGAACATCCTTACTGACCATGTTAAAGCCATGGTGGCATTTGTACAAAACAACAACTCAGAAGTCCTAATGCTAATCGTCTAATCATAGATGTGAAGGACAGCAGTTTAAAGGAGATGTCCCTAATTTGCTCCCACTTGGAAGTTCGCTGATTTACAGAAACTGCACATTTAAGACAGCATTTGTCGTGACATCAATCGACATTTGAATAACATTTACACAATATGTCAATACAATCTCCTATTCACACTAGCAAGCAGAAACTCCCGCTGTGTCAAAGGTGTGCGGTAAGGCCAGACGCCTGCCCCGGAAGTTGTATAAACTCACTGACTAGGTGGATTACCTGCTAACGAACATGGCGCTCTCTATCGAACAAGTGCAGTTACTAGTAATAGTATCGTTTTCAGTGCTAGTCTGAGATGTTTTGGTTGCTTCCCAACTAGTTTTCCTTCTGATCCTGTTTATACATGGAGCATGGGCTTCAGAGCCTGACTTCCTACATCACGGCTCATTCCCTCCAACACACATTTGGGGAGACGTCGTCTTCAGACCTCAGTAGCCACAGGGAAGAGACAGACAGGTTGTCCTCTGTCCTGTAACAGGAACTGCAGAGCTGAACACCCCTCCTAAGCAGAGGACAGGGGAGGACTTGGTCACTTTCAAGGGGAATGTGTAGATCTTTGATCCCAACCAGGCAACCCCCAATTGACACAGAAACACACTGGGAGAGTAGGCAGCTGACCCCAAAGTCTGCTTGGTAAAGCATTCTGGCCCCCTTCACACACACACCACACACATACATGCATGGACACACACACACACACACGCACAGTCATCTTTCTCTGGCAGTGTTTACGTAAGAGGGGAACATTAGTGGAAGACTTCCAGAGGTTTAATGAACTCCAGAAATGCATCCACGGTCAGCTTTTCTCTCAACTAGGACAGGATAACCCTGACAATGTAGTTCTGGAATAAGAATCCGGGTAGCAAGACACTTTGGACAGAGTCAGGAACGTGACAGGGGACGTGTTCCCGACATGTCGGGAAGGTCCCAAAAACAGACATGAAGGGAGTGAAGACTGAGGACGGGTTGACAGAGGGTAAAGGGAATGTGGAACAGATATAAAGAGTGAGAGGAAGAGAAGAAAGGATAGAGAGAGAGAGAGAGAGAGAATGAGAGAGAGAGAGAACGAGACAGATCAGGAACAGGGTAAAACTGAGAAACACATGGCAGGAACCAAGCAGGAAATGCAACATTCCAATCTGGAAAGCCCGCCCCCGGCCTGCCCCCCACTCCCTCTCTTTGTGGTGGTGGAGAAGGAGCATGAAGCCCACTCTCCCTTGGTGTCCATTACACTGGGCTCTGGCCTGGGACGTTCTCCCACAGCAGCACAACTGGGGAAAACAGAACCAGGCCAGAACATTCTGACACACTCACTTATGCTCCGTTTCTCTCCCTTTAGCTCTTTCCATATTCCTTTCTTCTCTCCATTCTGTCCTACAAGCCTGCCGTTGCAATGATTAATATCAGGAGCTGGATCGTGTTCCATTAAACATGGAAAGGGTTGGTAAAAAAGGCAGCAAAAAGAGAGGGAACAAAGTGCGTGTGTGGGTGGGGGGTGGGATGAGAGAGACAGCGGTCCTCCAGAGGGACCACATTACTTCAGCTCCAGTGAGGATATTCATGCAGGAGTAAGGTAGCCATTGTTTGAAAGCAGGTTGGGCATCCGGCATCTCCTCTTTCAAAATACTACATCTGTCAATCAGAACCCTTACTTTCTCAAAACAGCAGGCCTGAACCAGTATTCCTCCAAATGAGTTGGAACTACATATCAGAGCTATCTCGCTTCACAGTTTGTCAGAGCCCTTTGTAGGGGAGTGAAGGAATTCAATAACCCTCAGTGTGATAGGCTTAAAACTACAGTTCTATTTGGTCAGGGGGGTTTGGGCGCTGCCAGAGGTGCTGACATGGGGAACGTGATTTTATCGCCCTCTGCTAAATGAGAAACAGTGGTCATAAACAGACCAAACACAGCAGCAGCCATTTTGACGAAGCTGACATGTTTCCTCAGTCCAGCGCCCTTCCATTCTCTCTCCCTGGTTCTCCTTCTCCAACTCAATCTGTGTCATGTAGGTTCGCCCGCTTCATAACACACACCTTTCTGATACGGGCCCATCATTTTGGAAACAGAACAAACCCCCTTAACATGTAACTCACTGAACCCCATACTGCAAAGGCACCGTAACACACAGTCTTAATGGGAAGCATGTGGTGTGGAGACGAGGTTGCTTTTCATCTGTCACTAGGACCTCTACTTTAGCCTCTCCCCCGTCTTCTTCAGCTCACCCTAATCTCTCCTCACCTCTGCCTGTCACCTCGCCCCCCACCCCCACCCCTCACCCGTCTTCCTCACCTCACCCACCCATGTTCCTGGAGTAGCAGAGTAAATATCACCTGGTGTCTAATCTATTAATGGCACATTCACAACCCACCAGTGGACTGAGAGTAGTTAATGACTGAATGAAACTACAACTGCAATATACTGGCTGCAGTACGACTCGAGCTCCGGAAAACAGGCTTTGCATTAGGACTTCATCATGCTTCAGGAGTGAGATGGAGTCCATCCCATGACGGGAATGGAAATGTGCTCGTGTCCATGACAGGAAATGTTTCTGTGTCCAAAACAAACTCCATCTGGAAGTGGAACTGGACAAGGGGATCAGAGCAGGAAAGGGATGGGCGCATTACACTGATACTCTACTGAACGTGACACATGCATCTGGGGACCTAGTCAGTGGATGGTCTGGTGTGTGTCTCCCCTGGTTCCCATGAGTTCCAGGACTCAGTCTTCCACACGGTGACAGTGTCTTTTCCACCCCTCGGGTTAGTGGGTACATGAAACTGCCTGCTGACCGGCCCCTGTCGCAGGCACTGGGTCACCCACCACCACGGTGAGGCTCATTAAATAGGTTTAGGGGTTAGCAGGGTTAGTGTACACCACCTCATTCCTCCAAAGTCATTTCAACAGTGTGTGAGTGTGTGTGTGTGTTACTGAGCCAGTGACTGGCATTGATGCAGTTTTGGCAGACCCTTTTGTGGTTGTGGAGGCTTCTGTCACCCATGATGGAACATCTCATCCTACACTGGGGATAACTCGCTACTCTGGCCTCAGGCTACAGGGAAACTCACTGTTCTGAGCTGTGCTGACCTCTCTGTCTCACACTCCATGTATCGGAATGCTGCGATTACGGAGGACATTCTCACCTTTACCGTTAAGATAAAGTTACAGACTCCACCAATAAAGTGAAATCTAGCACTCTGGCACCCAGACAACAATGATCCCTTCAATATTTTTTTTAATCTGCATCATTAATTTCACTGCCCTTGTTGTAAATGGTTGCTGTTCATAGAATAAGTGAACTAGTGAGGTGTGACAGTTTCTATAACGCCAAAGACACATAAGCAGTCATGTGTAAGGGGACGTTTGTTCATTCTGTTCAGGATGTGTTCTGTGGCATACCAAATAAGCCAGATACTGTTGTTCTGGGAGGCCTGAGGGAAGTGGGCCGTTAGTTAAAGCGCTACATGGAGCAGGCCTTTTCTGATGAACTGCTTCATTATCAACCCCTCATGTTACGCCTGAACGGCCTCAGTTATCCGTGCAAACCTGCAGTAGTGACATTTTCACAGACAGTACATGATCTTCAGATTGCAGGCCTGCATTATTTCAAGGCAGAGTAACTAGTGAGGTACGTGACTGCCCGCTTTTATGGCGCGCCTGGCTGCGTGAAGGTGTTGAGTGGTTTTTAAAGTCCAACTTTTTAAAATGTAAGGACATACATTTTGCATACTTTTTTCGTACAAACCCACAACCCTGGCATGGCAGGTTCTATGTTCTTGCAACGGAGCTGCTGAGCTGCACAGGCCTCGTCCATAAGACAGAGAAATGTATATGTGGGACTAAGGGTGACAGAGAATGACTAACAACAAGGAAGGCAGAAGGGGAGGCTGAGACAATGAGCAAGACCTAGATATATATGGAAAGGAGAGTAATGGGATATGGAGGGAGTGAGAGACAAAAAGAGTAGAGCGCTACAGAAGGAATGAGAGAGGAAGAAAGAGAGAAAGGGAGGAGGAAAGACAGAGAGGGAGTGAGTGGAACAGTCAGAGACATTCCTGTGCTGTGAGTCAATGGCGCTAGGCACTAGCTCTGGCAGACACTCACAACCACCTCTAGTACTCAACAATAGCCCATGGCTCCCCACTGGTCCAAGCTGGGCCACCATGCAGAGGAAGGAAGGGGACAGGACAGGGACACTCCTCATTGGTTCACATCCAGGACCAAATCACATCATTGTTCTTTGTCATGTGATTATTTATTGGAATTCCGTCAGAATCCAAATCCTGTACTGACCTTATGGTCAAATATAATAACACTGTACTGGCCCTGTGGTCAAATATAATAACCCTGTACTGGCCCTGCGGTCAAACAAAATAACACTGTACTGGCCCTGTGGCCAAACAGAATAACACTGTACTGGCCTTGTGGTCAAACAGACAAATAGAAGAACCAAGTATTGGCCCTGTGGCGAAACCAAATAACACTGTACTGGCCCTGTGGTCAAATAGACAAATAGAGGAACCATGTATTGACCCTGTGGTCAAACCGAATAACACTGTACTGGCCCTGTGGTCAAACCGAATAACACTGTACTGGCCCTGTGGTCAAACCGAATAACACTGTACTGGCCCTGTGGTCAAATAGACAAATAGAAGAACCATGTATTGGCCCTGTGGTGAAACCAAATAACACTGTACTGGCCCTGTGGTCAAACCGAATAACACTGTACTGGCCCTGTGGTCAAACCGAATAACACTGTACTGGCCCTGTGGTCAAATAGACAAATAGAAGAACCATGTATTGGCCCTGGGGGAAAACAAAATAACACTGTACTGGCCCTGTGGTCAAAAATGCTGATGACAAATTATTGTATGCTGCTGCCTGATCTCTTGTGCAAGAATCTGCATACCTACAGTCTGATTTCAAACAACTAAAAAAATGTATATATAGATCTTAAAATGTAATATCTACTATCTTCTAGGTCCTAAAATCTACATTTTGAAGATTGAACATTACTACCCTGGACAGATCTGTTATAGAATGTGTTCCCACTTACAAATTCCTTGGTATTTGGTCAGCTGATAATCTATCTTAAAAGGACATTACTGAGTTGTTTAAGAAGCTGCAGAATAAAATTGGTTTCTTTTATAGAAACAATCACATCTGTCACGTAATCTCAGGATTGAAATGAAATCGTGCAAGCCAGTTTTATGTCAGTACTAGAGTCTATTAAATTAGCATTTTCAATGGCTTGCTTTTCTGCCTCCATGGCAAGACATCATTCACACAAATGTCATCAAAATCAGCCAAGTGGTGTCAGATATCTGACATACATGCGAGTCCAATCCACATTCCCTTCCCTGAGTTCATCGTGGGGGGACAATTAAGCGTATTGAAAGAAGGCAGGGCAGTGGTCCAAGAACACACAACCATAGAATCATGGGATGTGTAGTAATCAAGCGGGTTAATGATGTACATGGATAGGAACCTACTGTTATTTTAGAACATGTGGAATATGTCAACATAACAGTGTGTGATACAACAATGTTAATGTAGGCAAGTCATGAAAAAGTGGTAATAATATTGGGAACTCGAACTGCAAGCATTACATTTGGGGGCAGGAGGCAATACAAACACACAGTCAAACACAGATCTGCAGACTGTCATATCCAGGGTGCAGGCTATTATGTCTGTCACAGGTCAAAATATGAGCATCATCTGATCAATGTTATGTATACTGTAATATCACTGTTATGCCGTTAAAATGTAGGCTATAATGTATATTGGACTACCGTTTTGTTCGCTCTGATAAATTAGATACATTACAAAAACTACTTCTGGTAGAATGACCAAAAAGCCAACACAGTTATAGTTTCACATGTCATAGGAAACAATATAAACAAATCTTAAGTAGGCTGGACTATTCCGTTATTTATGTTCACCTTTTGATGATACTTCACGATATCGCTGCTCCGTCTCTGACGTCCCTACTTGGGTTTTCCATAGACTTGATCAGCGATAATGGGCAAAACTTCTTCAACTCTTCTAAAAATGTTAATATGAACAATCCATGTTAGGATAGTTTCCTTCTAATTGAATGCTGTTTTTGAATTAATGTCGGGTATGCGTGTTCTTTTCCCATTTCATATTCCAAATGTTGAAAAAGTTAAGGAATCCTTTTTCCACTTGACTGCGCTATGAAGGGAATGCATGAAACAACGTCCCCTTTCAACCAACCGCAAAGTCGCGGCAGCAGTGTATGCTTTGGAAACCCGGCATGGCGGGCAAGCGCAATCCCAACCCCCGCGTTGGAAAAAAAAATCCTAAATTTAGGGGAAATCCCTCCTTCTCCAGTCTGGTATAGGAAGTAAGACAATTTTGCTGGCGTTTCTGTTGGCGTTTGGAAACGTCGCTCAGGCGATAACAAAAAAAGAAAAAAAAAGATGACAAAAGTCTTTTGTATGCTAAAAAGAGATCAACTCTGCGGGCCTACCCCAAAGCCATATACGATGTAACTTAAATACTTTTAGATGTGAAAATCGTTAGGGCCTACAAAGAAAAATAACCGTAAATGTAGGTTATGTCGTTTTTCCCTTTACAAGCTCACATACAATGCCACTGTTGTGCGTCTTTTATGAACTACTGGGCATACAGAAGCGTCTTTATTGCTAAGGAATGGAGAGAGCTTGGCTAGTTGAAAGCGAGGGGTGTAAGTACTTCAAGATAAAGGAGTCTCCAGGCTTCCGTTTGAAATCGATTAAGTATGGTCTGGTGGTTTAGAAAGTCAAATATCTCCCAAGATCAGTTCACCGTATCAAAAAGTATTGCAGCTTCTCTGAGACAGAGGCATGCCTCATCAGTAGGCAGCGAACCTCTAATTCATTAAATAACTGCAGCCTATACAACAGCCTGCCCCATCCAAATTCATGTAGGCTAATCCAAACCAATTTTAGAAACACATCTAAAACGTACCCATAACCATTTTAAAATATTATTTCCTCAAAACGAGGAATTAACGGCGCAAATTATTCATAGGCCCTATTGAATGAGTTGCACCACTGAATCACATTTTTATTCAAATGTATTGGTACAGTCGACACTTAACTCCAAATAAATGTACTCAATAAGTGCATTTGATGACTGCTTGATGTCAAATCCAGTGCGATGCGTTTATCAGCATTCGACTCTGACACTTGTTTTAATACCTATCATTAATGCTGTATTTGATGTGAGTATATGTGCTTTGATTAGATCCTTCCCTCTCTTTTGAATGTTGTCCTGTAACTCTAGTAAACGTTTTACTGTAGGCTACATGAACATGAAAATTCATATTGTTATTAAAATGTATAACGGTACAGTTCTTTTTAAAATATGATTTTGCCAAAACACAATAAAAACATGGATTAATATGTAATCAGTTACCTTCCCAATATCAAGGGGTTGATGACGACATGTTTACGAGAGGGAGGGATTCTGATTTCATTTGGCCTTAACTCGCCACTTAGCCTAGTGTTTTCGTAGGTGGTAAATTGAGTTACTCGGACTTGACATGCCCGGGATCAGGTTAGTACTAGGAAGACGTACGCTATTCTTACTTTGCCAGGTCCGGAGCCAATTGGTTTTTTGTTTTACATTGTCTTATTTCACCCACCTGGTGTCCCAAGTCCAATTAAGTCCCTGATTGGAGGATTGCAATGACAAAAATTACCTCGAGGTCCAAATTCAGTTTGAGGGTACTAGAGGATACTTTGTTGTAGAATAAACTTGGTGAAAGCCTGTCGTGGCAGGCCTAGAAATTCCAAGCTGAACTCAGTTGACCAATGTTTACTCGCCAGCTATTCAAAGAGGAAAAAATGCATAATTAGAGAAAAACAGAGGTGACTGCCCATCCTAGATAAACTGACTACAAAAACATTCAGTAAACGATATAACATCTCACTCGTTGTGTGAAAAGGAACTACAAAGATTAGGACTAAGACATCTTTCGGTACATAACAATATTCTCCACCCTAAGGGAGGCAATAAGTAGTTTTGAACAAAAACTCAGTTAAATACTGTAGGTTTCACAGTGTATAACAACTATTTGTTAGGCTATGTGATTTCTATGTCGATCAAAAAAACTAAATAGCCAGTGGTTCCCAAAAAGGGGTAGCATACTAAACCTATTCACAGGAGACTCATGAGACTATAGGTTTACTATTAACACGTGTGAACAGCGGTATTTCGGACAACGCAAATTTATGTTTGTGGTACCCGAAGAAGTCTGGGAATCGCAAATTAATGTAACTCATCTAACTTTGAATCGTTGACTTCACAAAACCCGACTAAACGCAATTTTACTAGACAACCCTACCTGAAAATCGTCCCGCCCAAACCCATTTTACCCGCTCACTGTCATTAACCGCAATACCCAATTGGGAAAGAAATCTCCCGACCTGGCAACACTGGCTGAAGCAAATAGCTACTGATGGCTAGGTCAGTAAACTGTAGGCTACTTTTCGCGTTCACTTTGCACCACTGTGTGGTGGAAATATGAACTGCAATTGGGGCTTGTAAAAAAAAGTGTATTTTTGCACGTTGAAAAATTACTATAATAACCGCCATTTCAACTTTTAACCGGTTCCTCAATGCAAAGGCTCATATTTCTAAGGACAACTTTGTCAAAATGTTGCCAACTCAGAACAAACCTTTCAAACGCAATGTCATGTAAGCTATTAATACAGTACATTTATCGTGGCAGAATGTCGTGCATCTCCGTTATTCTAAGTTACGTTGATTAGCCTACTACGCTAAATTTACATTTGAGGACACCACATATAGGGCATGATGGGGTAACTAGCCCTCCCTGAGAACATTGTCTACTTGCGGACACAAAAATAAAAATGGAACAAATGAATGCAATTTATACTTTTTTTTAGATATTGGATGAAATGTTGATTTTTTTTTGTAAAGGGGTAACTGGCCCCCCAGGAGCATTGTCTACTTGCAGACACAAAAAAAACCCATAAGGGAACCAAATGGATGCAATTTATACTTTAGATATTTGAGGAAATGTTATCAGAAAATTGTTTTTTGTACTGGGGTACCTGGCCCACCATGGGGTCACTGGTCCAGTGGGGTTTGTTACCCCAATAGGGTTTTACATATGCATTACAAACTAATCTGTTTTTTGCATACATTTTTTGTAATTAATACAAAACTTCTGGGACATCATGTATTGGTGCATCCAAAGCCACCAAGTAGCGCCACAGACTGTCCATGAGCTCATTGATGCCCTGATCCAGGTCTGGGAGGAGATCCCCCAGGACCCCACCGGCCATCTCATCAGGAACATTCCCAGACATTGTAGGGAGTGCAGTGCATACAGGCACGTGGGGGCCATACACACTACGGAGTCACATTGAGTTGCCGTGATGAAATTCACACTAGTTGGGACAGCCTGTGATTTCAGTTGTTCACTTTGATTTTAGGTGTGCGTTTGAATCCAGCCCTTAAAACGTTTGGTGATTTTGCTTTCCATTGACCGTTGCTACGTGATTTTGTTCTCAACAAATGACAAAATGTACAGTAAAGACTTTGATCTTTAATATATTTAGTTTATCAAGACCTGATGTGTGATTGAAGTGTTCCCCTCATTTCTTTTGAGCAGTGTATCTTCCATGCATGAATCCTTAGACCTGTGAAATGTCATCTATGCAATAACCATACATTTAACTAACACAAAGAGATTGTTACCCAACTTGAAATCCATGATTTCTGCATGACCACGTCACAGATGACATCTACAAAGAAATTAACAGCCAAACATTTGTTTTACTCAAAGGGTTTTATTCTTTGAGTATCTGCTCAGGTCACATGACTTACAGTTGCTCAGCGGCTGAAACTCCAACTAGGGACCAACAGTTTTACAAACCAGTGTCACATGATGGATGACATCACAGGGAGGAGAATATGGTTGAGACAAGCAGCGCAACTGTGACATAGCAACAACAAGTGGAGATAGTTACCACAATGTTTTTAATCTAGAACGATTGTTATACTTCCAGCTCTGGTTGTCTATACAATGGTAGTGCAAACACACATATACACATACTTAGGTTATAGGCTATACAGATGACAAAAGCCCACACTCCTGTATAGTGAAAACAGCAGTAAATTGGTCTATGGCTCTCATCTCTCTGAGAAACACAGCAGGAAGGAACAGTGGTGCCATCAACACCTCCCTGTCCTCGTGGATAGAGATGTCAAACAGGTGCAGGAAATTGAGAGCAAAAAGAGAGAGCGAGAGAAAGGTCACTGCAGTTTCTGTCAGCCGTCTGTAAAGCAGCACACTAGAGAGCAGGGGGTTGACATCCGGTCACTGGAGGGCAGTGCTAGAGGTGGTGGTAGACAAGTGCTGGGTAGGAGACTGGGGAATAACTGTCCCTTTGTGGGCTGTGTGGTCGTCCAAACGCCGGTGGGAGAGAATGTTGCCACTCCGCCCTCTCCAAGGTAACGGGGCTTAGGCGCTGCTGAGGGCATCCACACCTGGCAACACTTTACCTGTGGGCAAAGGAATGACAGAGGCAATATGGACCCTGTTGTTGCCAGTCGACACACACACACACACACACACACACACACACACACACACACACTAGGGGCGTGACTTCACTGGACATACAGGTGTGCTCATAAGTTATACCCTTGAACATGAATATGGGATTCATATTCAACTGTAGGTCACAACAGAATGGCGCAACCATAAGACAAAACATGGCAACAAAGAAAAAAATATTAACTGACCCCCTGTTCAAAAGTCTGCATACCTGTAGTTCTTAATACTGTGTATTGCCCCCTTTAGCGTCAATGAAAGCGTGCAGTCTTTTGTAATAGTTGTCTATGAGTTCCCAAATTCTTGCAGGTGGTACAGCTGCCCATTCGTCTTGGCAAACTGCCTCCAGGTCATGCTAAGTCTTTGGTTGTCATGCATGAACCACACGTTTGAGATCTCCCCAGAGGGGCTCAATGATATTAAGGTCAGGAGATGGCCACTCCAGAACCTTCACCTTTTCTGCTGTAACCACTGGATGGTCAACTTGGCCTTGTGCTTAGGGTCATTTTTGTGCTGGAAAGCCCAAGAGCATCCCATGCACAGCTTTCGTGCAGAAGAATGCAAGTTGTCTGCAAGTATTTTCTGATAACATGCTGCATTCATCTTGCCATCCATTTTCACAAGATTCCCTGTGCCTTTAGAGTTAACACACCCCAAAAAACATCAGTGAGCCACCACCATGCTTCACAGTGGGGATGGTATTCTGTTCACTATAGGCCTTGTTGACCCCTCTCCAAACAAATCTATTTTTGTCCCATCACTCCAAATTACAGTGGGCCAGAAGCTGTGAGGTGTGTCAATGTGTTGTCAGGCATATTGTAACCAGGCTTTTTTGTAACATTTGCACAGTAAAGGCTTCTTTCGGGCAACTTGACCATGCAGCTCATTTTTGTTCAAGTATTGTCATATTGGCCTCATTGAAAAAACCACACAGCCTGTATTTCTCCTGAGGTTACCTGTGGGTTTTTCTTTGTATCCCAAACAATTTTTCTGGCAGTTTTGACTGAAATCTTTCTTGGTCTACCTGACCTTGGCTTGGTATCAAGAGATCCCCGAATTTTCCACTTCTTAATAAGTGCTTGAACAGTACTGACTGGCATTTGCAAGGCTTTGGATATCTTTCTATATCCTTTTCCATCTTTATAAAGTTCCATTACCTTGTTACGCAGGTCTTTTGACCATTATTTTCAGCTCCCTATGGCTCTAGCCTGCTCAGTGCATCTACGTGTGAGCTAACAAACTCATTGACTATTTATACACAGAAACAAATTGCAATTTAAAAAGCCACAGGTGTGGGAAATTCACCTTTAACTGCCCACATGTGTGTCACCTTGTGTGTCTGTAACAAGGCCAAACATTCAAGGGTATGTAAACTTTTGATCAGGGCCATTTGGGTGATTTCTGTTATCATTATGATTTAAAAAGGAGCCAAACAACTATGTGATAATAAATGGCTTCATATGATCACTATCCTTCAATAAAATAGTTTTTGAATGATCAGTCATATTTTCTAAATCAATGCCAAGATTAAAAAAAATGTCTGCCAGGGCATGCAAACTTATGTGCGCGACTGTAGTTCAAAAGTCATGCAGAAGCCGTAGTGATGTCACTCACCCTCCAGAAGCTCCAAACTGGCTCCGCCTCCTGTGCTGACATGACTGACCTGGTCTTCTGTGCCCCATTTGGCGCAGCAGGTGGCTGTGTCCCCTCCCCCTGGGCATCAAGACAACACGCGTTCATGTTAATGTCATACAGTGCCAACACTCAAATGGTTGTCATTCATTGCTATAGGAAGAAGGAGAGCCGTTTGCACCATCTAGATCAGATAATGATATCTATATAAAAAATAAATTAAGAAATGAGTAGATGAATGACATAAGTAGTCAAAATAGCACACTTAGAAGAAAACACTTCAATAAGACTCGTAAACATTATAGACAACAGCACGTTGTGTTAACTAAATTATTTAAATTTTGCATGCATTTATTTGTAATCCATCATTGTTGCTCTCAGTACTGTGAGAACATATGCTAAATGACAACTGTTGTCTTATGAAGGCAGTAGGAGGGGGGTTTACCGATTATGGTGACGCAGCCTGACTTAGTGACCTCCACAACTTTGTCCATCAGACTCTTAGTTCCTTTGGCAAAGTTCTCAAATTCAAACACACCCACAGGGCCATTCCACACAATCTGCTTGGCTCTGCCTACAGCCTCAGCGAAGAGCTTGTTGCTCTCTGGTCCACAGTCCAGACCCTGGGGAGAACCCAGAAAGAGATCAACCACAGATGTATGGGTGGTTATGGAGGGAATTCATCTCCAAACTTAGGGGGAAAAAAATTATCCACAGTCAAAGTGATACAATTTCCTAAATCGCTTGCTAGCAAATTCATGCACCTATTCCCATGAAAACCATACAAGACAATAAAACCCAATCATTGGAAACCAAACGGAAGAAAACAGACATTTGGAGGAACTTCCGGGATTTGTCGGACAGTAATATTTGTTTTTGTTTCTTTCCCATTCATGCCCTAATGAACATGACCCATGTACCCCCCTCCCCCCTTTCCTCACCATCCAGCCTGCAGGGATGCCGGCCGCCACCGTGGCTGTGCCAGTCTGGGCATGCTCGTCGAACTTGTCAGCGGTTACGAAGTCCACAGGAAGGTTGATCTTCACCTGGTTCTTCTCAGCCTTGGCCATCAGCTCCTTGACAATCTTAGCGCCCTCCTCATCGTACAGAGATGTGCCGATCTGCAGGAGAAGACAGGCTCAGTCACGGGAGCATTTCAACTAGAATCCCACAGTCAATCGTTCAACAAGTTCCATCGGGAATATGCGCAAGTGTTCAGAGGTTAAAGACATTATTTCAAACAACTGGCCTAGAAAAATATTTTAAAAAAGCAGCAGAACCTCCTACAATCTTCTCCTCTGTGGTGTCTCCCTCAAACACAAAGCGTAGCCCCCCCCCCCAGTCCTCACCTCCATGTTGTTGAGGACCTTGAGGAAGGTGAACGCCATACCACCACCAATGATCATCTCATTGACCTGGTCCAGCATGTTATTAATCAGCTGAATCTTGTCCTTCACCTTAGCACTGCACACAGACAAAGAAAAGAAACAAACGTTTACACGTGCAGTTAACATAAGAAAACATTTGACACCTCATGGCGTCTCTTTAAAATGAATCCCACACATCTCCTATTCAGTGCTGAATCCAAAAGACGTACACCCATTGTCAAGAGCCTCCATTTGACATTTTCCTGGCTTCTCATTCCATTGTTATTAGAAAACACACAGCATGTACTTTGTAACTGGCAGGCCAAAAAAGCTGAACTGTGCAGAACACTGGGGTCATTTTTGTGGCAGTAAAGCAACCAGATGAATCAGTGTCTTTGACAGCAGCCAGATATAACATTTGGACAATACTGAGCTAAAATGGACTTTGACATGTACAAATTTCATCCTATTTGCCTGACAGTAGTTGGGTGTTTTAACATTCCCACCATGTAAGCTGGGAAGGGGCCCAGTGTTAAAGAAACACTACAGTGGCCACACAGACTGAGATATTATATAACATGCCTCCAGTCTCCTGGGTTGCCTCTTGGGTGTTAATGGACCTTGATACTATAACAGCCCAAAAGTAATCAAGTTGTAGAGAACAACAAGAGAGCAACAGGCCTTATATATTCGAACACAGCTGCATCACCACACAAAACTGAATGCTTTCCCTGTCTCCTTGGACATCAGGGATAGTATTTAGTCACAAAGTGACTTTTTAGAGAGCTAGCATAAATTCATACATATTTGGCCTCAGTATTTCTCTTCAGTCAAGCCAGATTCCACAGTTTGCGCTGCTTTTCAGCCTGGGAAGTGATACTAAAGAAGCAGATACAGTCATCTGGATACTTTATTCCCTAATTAACACAGATGAGCCATCTTAGCCCCTTCTATAACCATAACCTAATCCACCAAAATGTTCTTGGACAAGTTACCCTCCAAGGATAGCCAAAAAGGGCCTGGCAGGTTTCTCCAGGGCCATGGCAAAATAGTCTAGCTCCTTCTTCATCAGGAAGCCTGCAGCCTTCTGAGACAGGTTCACTCCAACCATGGAGCTGGAGAAGTGACAGTCAGGTAGGGGAGAGAAGAGAAAGAGCAGAAGCATTCATTTGTAAAGACTAAAAGTGGCATTGAGAGTTTGGTTCTGGCCTTCTTCCTGGTTCAGCAACTAGTTGAATAACAATCAGAATGACTTCTAGTCGACTCTCCCAAACCCACTGGGAGTTGATTCAGAATGATTCTCCTAAACGACTCCAATCCTTCCACAGGAATGCGACCGGAGACAGCTCCATCCTACCTGTGGGCTCGGTGTGCTGTGCCGAAGGCGTCGTTGACGTAGACATCTCCCAGCTTGGAAAGAGAGGCCCTGAATGAATCAATCTGCTCTTGGGTGGCTTTGGTCTAACAGAGGAAGAGAAAAGTGGCACGCACTGATCAGCTGAAACGGACAGTGTCAGTGGTTAGTCATTCCCATTCACCTTGGGCAGGCAGGTGCGATACATCATTCTTATGACATTCATCAAGTCTAGAAATCGGTCTGCTCACAAAAGAAAAAGCTTTCTTCCTCTTCTCGGCGGTTAACAGAGCATCTAGCTCTACGCAGACAACACCAGTCCAGACAAACTACTTGCCTTCATGTAGGAGTCGAGTGCCATATACCCTCTACCCAGCTTACACCCAGGGACACTGGGTGCTGAGTAGCTCATTTTGTAAGAGCATGGTGTATGTAATGTCACAGTTATGGGTTTGAGTCACATACTACAAATATAAAATCTATGCATTCACTGCAGTAAATTGCTGTGGACTACATAAAAGGTAAGTCAAATGAACAGCTCATCGGTGCTACGGATTCCTGCAGCCATGAAACAATGAGGGGGGGGCCTGTCCAACGCCGGGGGGGGCCCTGTCCATGAGGGGGACCGTTCATCCATCCATTAATGCCTGCAGCTATTTCGGTTTGAGCTCTCTGAATTCTATGTCGCACTACAACATGATTCAGGTACAGAGTAAATATACCATTCTGTATTCACTTCAGATCAGGTTCCCACTGCACTTCAGCAGGGAAAGGTCATGACTCTTTCACAGAAAGGTCAAAGCTGATCGCTGGTGTAACTTCCAAATGCCAGCACAACGGCAGGTCAGTGGAGGTTTTCCCTTAATTACAGACCTGGATTCAGACTCCACCAGCCCCGACCCTAGTCATTCACCTGTATTTCGTCATGATTTATCGACAGTGAGGGGAAGACCATGTTCAAGGACACACTGGGGATTGAACCCTGGTCTCCAGCAGGGACAGCATGGGTTCTTGAAGTCACGGGTGTGTCGCCACTTGCCCACAGCTCCACGCCAATCCTAAACATCGGGATCCAATGCTGGTTCGTGGTTAAAGGTAACTCAGTCTTCAGTCTGCCACCAGTGTGCCGCGGTCAGTCTACACAGCCAACAGCTGCCCCTCCCCTCCCCCTCCCCCACCTCAAATGGCTGCATACCAGCCAGGGCTCACAGGACAAGAAAAGCAACACATCGCCTTAGACAGCCCATTACCCTTCAGACAAATGTCAACAGGTCAGGGCTACCCCAAGGCAAAGGGTCGTGGCTAGACGGGATACAGTCCATGCAAGTGTAGAGTACCCATTAAAATATGAAGACTAGTCCAACTACACTTACATGATAATGGCCCACAATTACTCAAGTTTGGATACTGATAATTATTTTTGTGTTGTACCCGCCCCCAACAAAAGGCTGCAGTTGTACATTTACAGCTTAAAACCGATACAATCATGGACAGTCCTTTAGTAGTCACTAGAATATCGGCTTGTTAATTCCCTCCGGGAACCACAGAAAACAGCGCAGCAGCAAACAGGAACAAACTGACTCTCCAGACTGAGATTGAATCACTGTGACCTCCAGATGGTAACCATCAACAACAGCTCCTGTAAGCTGCTATCCTACTTGAAATGTGCTTCGACTGGAAAACTTGGCCAGGTTATCCTCCCATATCCTATTCTTCTATTCCACACTGATATATTACTCCTCAAACAGATGACACACCCTTTTCTTTAACCTGATCTCCAAACGACATGTCCTGTTATTTAGCTCAGACATTTTCCTGGCTTCTCACTGCTCTGCTGCTGGGGTGTACTTCTCTGCTGAGGCCAAATGTCACAGGACAGTGAGAGAGATGCAGCTTGGTCTGAATGGCAGGAAGCCTCCGTGTCAGATAAAGTAACTTTTGGGAAAGACTGAAGCTGCTGCAGCCGTCGCCCTGGCGATGTACCCACCTTGTTTCCGGAAGCATCCTTGCCCTTGCCCTCCTCAGCAACGTGGAACCTCAGGTTCTCCAGAAGAATGACGGAACCGGCGGCCGGGTCAGCACAGGCCTGCTCTACTTCGGGTCCGACGCAGTCCTTCAGGAAGTGCACGTCCCTGAGGACCGGAGCAAAGCAAACACGTGCACGTTTGAACACTAACTGAAACCTAGTCTGTGGCGTACAGGTGAATCAGCCTAGATATTAAAGGAACACGGACAACAGCACGGTCTCACGCACTGGCCCAGCAGGCTCTGGAGCTCGGCCACCACAGGCTGCAGGGAGAATTTGTCTGGCATGGGGATCCCATCAGGACGACCCAGATGGCTCATCAGCACCACAGCCTTTGCCCCATGATCCAGACAGTGCTTGATGGTGGGAACAGCAGCTTTGATCCTGGAATGAATGGAAACACAGTATGAGCAAAGGAGGGAAATGGGGTTCCCATACAATAAACTAGCAGCAGTTGGTCTAAGGTGAAGCATAGTCATTCATATTACCTACAGAAGATGAAGAAAAAAAAAAAAAGCAGCACATTATTACCTCTGGTTGTTTGTAATTTTATTGTCCTTCATGGGCACATTGAAATCAACCCTGCAAAAGAAAAATGTCATACATTAGTTGTTTTTTTGAACTTAGATGCGTTTATGACACTGGGTTAAGCTAAGTGTTGAATAGAAATGATGCAACACTGACAAACTCTTACACTGTACTTCCAGTGTGAGTCAGTATGAAACCGCATGCATTCATTATTATAAACCACTATGCACTAGACTCTGCTAAATGCTTAACTAGTCTGTCATTCAATATATTAAAAAACTTAAACGTCAGTTCGTCACAACTGACAGGGAACAGGTCAAATGGTCAATAGCACTAGGACAACGCAACATGCCTGATAAAGGCTATTAGTGCTGCTGCCCCATCTTCCCCCAATCACAAACCAGTGAAATAGTCTGCCAGTCAGTTATACTGTCACTGCCTCCTACAATGTGTTACTGATTGACAGTTTGTCACAGTTGTGTAATGGAAACTTTTCCCCCTAATGTCCCCCAACAGAGGCAGATTTTTGTATAAGAGGAATGGAGAAGGAGGTGAAGCTAGACACAGAATGATTTCCACCAAATAGCAGCAACCCAGTGGAGGCTTGACAGTTTGGACCCTGATTAGCTTAGTTGAAAAGCCATTATTGCCTAAATAGATTAAAGTGTGGTGGGAGAATGTTAATCTTACCTGGATTACACAACACTGTCACATATTTTTATTTTTTTTATCTTAAATGCAGAGAGAACAAATGGGTAGTGATGCATTTGTAGGCTCAAACATGATCAAAATCAATGAGAACCTGATTGCCCAATCACAAAAAAAAGTCTGAAATAAAGACTACGATAAATCCTTAATTTCCCCAACATTTTTATTTGGTTTTCATCACACTAAAATCATTCTGTAACAGATTTAAAAAATAAGATAGAGCATATGTAACCACCTTGTTTAATTGATTCCCACGTTAACCCGTGCCGTGAACCCAACAGAAATCATTCAAGTGTACGCCACCGTTTTGTCTCCCGCTCTCACTGACTGAGACAATTGGGCTTTATGTCATGGTGACACCTGTCCAGGTCAATGACAGAACATTTGAAAAAGTCAAGAGTGGATTACACTTTGCAGGATTACTGCATATACCAAGACGTCTCTTAATTTCAGAATATTGACAAAAGATTATCACAGAACTACTACGAAAAAAATCTACCTCAGCCAAGTGATCGTAAATGTGCTGCCCTGTTTGTTAACCTGTTGAAAGCATCCAATACAGTTAATCACTCAATCATAATGGAAGAGGTCTTCATTGGGCCTGGACAAAGACTATTGCCACAGGTTTCAAAATTACATCGGGTTTATAGTAACTGATTGAATCTGAATTTCTTAGTAGTCCGCAAAGAGTTCCACAGGGTTCATTTGTGCAATTTATAGTTTACACTGTAGATCATTATCTTTTATATATTTCAATTGGAAGGGAATCCTTTAGCTCTAGAAAGCACACAAATAGGTTAGTGTTCTTATAAAACGACATCCAGCAAAAAATGACTCTTAGTTAAAGAAATTGTTATCAACAAGCTAGACTGTATTCCATTTTCTCTTGAATTAGTTATACATGCTAACAGTACTTACCGCGCCTTTCAGACTCAGCACCACTAGCGTCTCTTTGATTGACAAACTTAAACAACAAATATGGAAATACTTAGAAATTAGCCCTATTATTATTATTATTATTATTCCTTTTTTGGACACACATTCCCATGAGATGGCATGTGCTACAGACACGCCACTTCACATACAATTATATACAGTCTGCTGAATTCATCTGTTAGACTATGGGTTCTATTTAACCCTAGGTAGCGCTAGAATAAGAAATCTATCCACCCCCTATGACCTAGAGGTCTGAAATTCAGTCCACAGGTACCTCTTCACCTAAATTTGCCTCAAGAAACCCATGAAGTCCACCATCTTGGATTTTCACTAAAAAGTTACCTTCAAATAGAACTCTGCAACAATCTTGCATCTGCATATATCATCTTGGGACAAGTATCTAAAGATTCGGTATAAGGATTGTTGGTATCTTTAACAAAATGGCTGATATGAGCCAATGAAAACCAAACTTAGTATACGGGTTCAGGCCTAAGACAGGAAGGCCTCCACAAACTTTCAAGCTGATCGGCCTGATGGTGGTGCTATAGTCAACAAATTAATGGAAATCAATCAGGAAGGAATGACAATGAATTAAGAATAAGTGGTTGCCATGCTGATCCTGGAAGGAAAGGACTCCGACATTTCCGCTTGCGAATATATATTTTTGTTTCCATTTGTAAGTGTTTTGTTTTAATACAGGCCAAGGCTATAAGTGACATTAAATAAAGCAACAACTCACAAACCAAGACTGTCACTACCTACTTTTTTTTTTTTCAATACATACTTACAAACCTGCACCACAGCAGATTCCATAGCAACCATTAATACATGAGTCAGTCACATGCAGCTTCATAGACGCACAATGGAAAATTTACAAAACTGCATTTACGACATGCGCAAGCATATTATAGTATAATTAGTTTACCTCACAACCACTTAAAATAAATTGTGCCAATTTGAGAGTGAATTCGACCTTTAAGAAGTCCATAACCCATCCACTGCATACGTCATAGGTGCATGGAGTTGGAGAGTCCAGGATGGCCTAACGTTTCAAGGTGGCTGTCGTTTCAGTGTACTAAAGCACCCTTTACTATGATATATCCAAACAATAGATTAGCTAGCAAATATGGTCGAGTAAATTGTATACGATGTTATATTAATAACATAAGAGACTTGTTTAATTAAATTTAATACAGTAAAGTTAACGTACAGGCTACATATTGTGCTTAGCGCTATATCGTTAGGCTTAACTACAAATCTGATGATCTGACATCATCCAATGAATGTATGAGATACATTTATTGCAACTGAAATTATACATATACATTTTTAGGGATGCTCGCAACCATTCTGTGCCGCTCCTGTGTCACGTAACTGTCTGGTTCGACTTCCTGTGTTCCATCACTAGGTTAGCAGTGCGTCAGTCCATCATTTACTAGCCAGTTAATCTGTCCTCCACAAATACACACGTACATTTTGTCAAGGAAATTCGTTCCAGTGCTGTTCCTGGATACGAATGTATTGTGAATATTTTCAACGATATAAAGCATCTGCCCAACTATCTTGCCCTACAAATCACATTGCTAAAATGGTTGCAAGCAATGGCAACCTACATTTCAACTGCCTCTTTTCTAGCTCACCTCATGATCACCCGCTTTCCTTTCACGTCCACCTTGTCCAGGGTAAGTTTATTCGACAGCGACATTTTCGGATAATGATTTGCACCTGCTTTACTGTGTTCCTCGTTGCTGTCTAAACGTTACTCGACTGGTGAGTAGTTCCCGAATGGAAATGACCTTAAAGTAGCGATGAGGCACTTCTGGAGGGCGGGACTTAACGCCTCCATCCCCTGGTTTGTTAAGAGCGTGTACGAGACCAACGCCTGCTACGTCAGAATGTATTCATTCCACCAAACAAAACGTTTTGTAATAGAAGCCAACAGAACGATTCTCTTTGGCAAAACGTTTTTCAGTACGTTTTTTGACTGAACGAATACAACACCCCGAGCGTAGTACCAGACGCTAGTGATGGCCAAACGAGGCTTCATTAGCGTTATTTAAGCAGCAGGATATTATGCTGGCAGCACTCAGATTTTCTTTATTACAATAAAAGCCATCATTGAAATGTATAAGGCCATATAGGTAACAATCTGGTCTGTAAAAAAGAACAGACAAGAACAACACTGGAACGGACATTAAACATAAAATGACAGACTAGATTGACAGACTAGATTGTTGACTATATTGCCATATATATTTAAATGATAGCTTTTATTTTGAAAAAGAAAATCTGAGTTAGCGCTGCTAGCATGATATCCTGCTGCTAGATGAATGGTAAAGAAGCCTTGAATGACCATAACCTATAGTACTGCAATTGGTTTTGACTAAGGTCTATCAGTGGTAGCGCTTTCCGGCCCAATCTACTAAATTGGATGATTCAATGAGTAGCTGTTCTCACCATATTCTCACATGACTATAGTATCTTAAACAACATGTAGAATATAATTAAATACCTAATATACATAACTGTGTTGTATCACCACTTCTTTTAACAATACTCTGTAAACGTTGGGGAGCTGAGGAGACCAATTGCTGTAGTTTTGAAAGTGAAATGTTTTCCCATTGTTACCTGATATTTTTTATTTCAGCTGTTCATCTGTTTGGGGTCTCCTTTGTCGTATTTTTTCGTTTCATAATGTGCCTAATGTTTACAATGGGTGACAGTTCTGGAGGCAGGCCAGTTTAGCACCCTGACTCTTACTACAAAGCCTGTTGTAATAGGCCCAGAATGTGGTTTGGTAGAGTCTTGCTGAAATAAGCAAGGCCTTCCCTGAAAAATACGTTGTCTAGATGGCAGCATTTGTTGCTCCAAAACCTGTATATATTGTTCAGCATTAATGGTGCAAGTCACCCATGCCATGTGCACTAATGCACACTCATACTATCATGAATGTTGGATTTTGAACAGTGCACTGATAAGCCAGATGGTCCCTGTCCTCTTTAGCCCGGAGGATGCGGCGTCCATGATTCCCAAAAACAAATGGCACATTTTTATTTGTCAGACCACAGGACAGTTTTCCACTTCGCCTCGGTCCATCTTAAATGAGCTCGGGCCCAGAGAACACATTGGCGTTTCTGGATTTTGTTTTATCTGGTTTCTTCTTTGCATGGGAGAGTTTTACCTTGCAACAAACTGTGTTCACAGACAATAGGTTTCAGAAGTGTTCCTGAGCCCAAGCAATGATTTCCACTACAGAACCATGTCCGTTTTTAATGCAGTGCTGTCTTATGGCTCGAAAATCATGGTATTGTTTTTTGGGCTTGTCCCTTGTGTACAGAGATTTCTTTAAATTACTTTTTAAATTACTTTTAATAACTTTTAATTATATAATGTACTGTATATAATGAGATCCCCAAAACCTTTTACATTTTACATTGAGGAACAGTATTTTCTTAAATTGTTGCAATATTTGCCAGTGCAGTCTTTCACAGAGATGTGAACCCCACCCCATTTTTACTTCTGAAAGACTCATTCTCTCTGCAATGCTTTTTTAAATACCCAATCATTTTACTGACCTGTTACCAATTCTCTTAATTTGTCATGAGATGTTCTGCCATTTTTTTTTTTTAGCATTACACAACATTTCCAGTCTTTTGTTGCCCCTGTCCCAGCTTTGTTTAAATGTGTTGCATGCCTTTTAAGGCAAATAAGTGCTGAGTCAGGTGAGATATAATCATTTGGTGCCTTATAGCATTCCACTTCAGTCATATTTCCTGGGTAAATATGTGTGTTGTTGACATGCTGGAAGAAACTCTCTGGTGAAATATCAAAACATACAGTTTTGGAACAAATTCCATGGGATAAATAACTTTTTTTACATATTTAATGTGATTTTTCTACTCAAGCCTGTTCATACCTAGTTCAAACATGCAGCCTTTGCCCAAATCTTCTCTGCATTCTGATTGTGCCTACATTTTAAGATGTGTTTAGCCAAATAAAATACACATTGTGATCTGATTGTGATCAGAGCTTATGTGGTAACAGACAAAGGATGCATGTCAGAGACAAGTATCAACAGTTCTTATGAATGCAGTAGGGGAGCACTGGCTCTAAGCATTTTCCTTTAGGCAACCACAACATATGAAACATGCATGTATGAAACTGAAGCACCAGCACCCTCTCATGGTCACATTGTTTAATCTCTGAAACAGAAGTAAATCTTGTGTAATTTGCTGTGATATCAACTCTGCCCACGGGATATTGCATCAAGAAAAATAAATATGTTAAAATGTTATAACAAAATGCATGCATCTCCTCACCATCACTTGTGGTGTCTTACTTAAAATACACTAAGAAACATGTTCTGAGAATTAACATTGGCGCAGGTACTGCTCTTTAACTACTACCAGTGCACACCCCTTCACATTCTACAATATGTAGGATTTTCAAATCTGATTTTCTTCCTTTCTGCAATTTTATTAGCAATAATTGCAACCAAAATGTTGTTATTGATTAGTCTTGCACCAAGACAATCAGATACAAAGTTTAGGTCTATTTTGACAAGGTTATTACATAAATAAAAAATTCATGTTCTTCAACAATTTGATGTGGACATACTTTTGTCTTACCACGTGACCCAGATGCACTTCTGCGTCAGGTCATAGATAGCCTGACATTTGTGTGAGGTTCCTACCATGGACTGCAGTTTCCACATTTGACCCACATGTCAAAATTTTTCCAGAATTCAAATATCAAGAGATTTTTAAGAGAACTTGAGATTCATTTTTCAAAAACATATTTAGCATGAGAGCATTCAAGTTCATAATTTCTGCCATGAATTTCAATTTTGCAGTGTCTGATGGTGGACTCATTAATACTGACCACAAAGGAAGTGGGACTTTCAGATCCCTGGACATTATTATAGGGTTCTTTGTGACTTCGTAAATTGTAAGCCTTGCTCTCTGGATTTCAGGAGTACCGCAATTCCTGAGATTCCCTATTAACCTTCACTTACTCCATTTGGGAAATATGAATGACAATTTCAGTGGAACTAGAGCCTTATAGATGACTTTGTAACCTTTTTACAGACTGATATTTATCCACAACTTCTTGCCAGAGTTAAGGTTTATTTGTCAAATGCACCAAACACCGTGTCATATTGCACAATGAAATTCTTGTGACATGACACCCAACAACTATGAGCTAAGAAAGAAGGTATTCAGGAATTCCTTTAGAACACTGAATGATGTGTCCTGGTAACATAATTTACACTAAAAGCTAATATTTTATATGTTTAAATGACTAGAATATTTTTTTCCTTCACATCTTGTTGCAGTGTAGGTTGGATTATACATAGATAGGGATGGCCCAAATCAGTCCTGGTTGTTACCAAAGTCCCCTTTCAGCTGAACCAAAAAACTGTCTGCTCAAGTAAAAAGATAAGTCAACAATTGGTTTACACTTTATTTTTTACATTGGTAATGACAGAATGGCAACATGCTGACAAAGTGGGTATACATCTGTACAACCAGAATGCTTATAGAAATATCTGGGATAAGGACATTGGTCTGCTGAGGTTGATTTTCCACAGGGAAAAAGAGAGCAGTGAATCTGTTACTCTTCTTCCTCCCTCCAGGGTTTGGGCTGGACCTTACCAACTGGGGATAGATTCCATGTGATACCGGTTTGTGTTATTACCTGAAAATTAGGAAAGCCGTTATAGCATCACACTAAAGCTGACACTAGTTCTGGGTGTATATGTAGATAAGTAAGGCAATAAAAAAAATATACATTAAGTGAGGATTACGTTGATACATGTTGTGGCAGGGGACCAGCATTTAGCTGTAGCTAAATCACTGAAAAGCCATTGAGTAAAATATATTTTAGGGTCACCAGAAGTTCCCCAGCAGACTATACATTGTTCTAAATGCCATGTGTTATGGGCCAAAGAGATTCCATTTAAACAATACTTACAAATGCCCACACAGCTGTACAGAACGCAAATCCGCCAACCAATAATCCAGTACCATACTTGGAATGGAAGTCGGCGGCCTCAGACGAATTGAACCGAACTTGACGGGCACCTTGTCCTGCAATAAATATATTTAACATTTTTAATTGCGATATAGGGGCAAGACACAGTTTTTCAGCAGCCATGAGTCTTAATTACTGGTAAACACGTCAAATAGTCAAAATAAAAAAAAATACTTTTATAAATGAAATTATTTCATTGTTACGCTAGTAAAATGTTTACGTGAGAATTGTTACGCTAACTAGCTAATGCGCTAGAAGCTGACTAACTACGATTGCAAAGACTAAATGTGGACAATGCATAATGTTTCATAAAGCATATTAAGAAAATGTCTAGATGTCCAATGTAACAACACCGCACTGTAGTTAGCTAACTAGCAAGGCTACAACTTTCACTCAGTCAACAATACAAACGCAAAACAGTTGGCGCATCAGTCATTTAATCTACTAAACAAAAACCAGTACACCTGTTTTTACAAAAAATATTTTCAACAATATTTTACCGGAGAGGTTAAGCGCTGCTTTAGCAAACCGAAACATGTTGGCTAGATTCAATCACGTAGATACCCTTGAAGAACAAAATGGAAGAACGTTTACCGGATATCCAGGAAACGCGTAAAAGCTCGTCACATGACAGTGCGTGTTTGCTTTTTTATATAGACAATATATTTATTGTCGCTTTTCTGATATTTTTAAATGCGAACTTGGACTATCACTGTCTGAGTATGAATACACACATTGATTAACATTAAAATATACATTTGGGCCATTCAATGGTACAAATATTGAAGATTTCCTCCGTATAGCATCAGTGTCAGGATGGCCGAGTGGTCTAAGGCGCCAGACTCAAGGATTGAATCCTTCCGATTGAACGGGGTTTCTGGTCTCCGAATGGAGGCGTGGGTTCAAATCCCACTTCTGACATATGTTTTATAACCATTCCAATCGTTAATTGTTGGCATGATCAACACACGGTAGATGGAAGTTTGAGATTGGAGTAAAAACTGTCATAAACATACCTGAATACACCTTGAAATAATTCATATAAACATATATATTTATGTTGTCGGTGTAACTTATTAAGAAAATCTTTTTTTCTGAGGGGTAAAAGTAAACACATTGGTACACCAAAGTGGATTGCCCTAAAAAAATAACAATTATCCTAACTACCCTTAAACCTAACATCAACATTTTAGGTGTAAATCAATGTAAGGTTTAAACACTTAAGCCAAAAATAACCAAAATAAGAATGGTGAACGTTTTCTGATTTATTTATTAGAACATTATGTTGGCTGATGTACAGTAATAGAGTCCTTATACATCAGAATGGAGAATGTTTTAACAGCCATCTTACATGGAACAATAGAAACACAACAGAAGTATAAAGTAATAAGTCTTTATAAAGTCTATTATAAGTCCTTAATAGTTCATAGAAACTCATTAAGAAAATCTATTTGAAATAGTTTCCAATTAATAATGAATACAGTGTACAAAACAAGTATAGAACATATAAAGTAGGAATAAAAGATGTAGAACAGGAACTCACACTAACAATTTATACTTCATACATGTTTCTAAAGTAACAAAAAAAATGAATCATACATTAACATATACAAATTTATATTATTTGACTAAAATATACGGTATACTGTAGATTGCTATTTTTATTCAATCTGATTTTACACTGAAATACCTGACAGTACTGAAATAAAGCATTCAGAACGTTTGTGAATTAAATAACATAGCTGGCTAAAAATACATTTTTAAGTACAAAAATACTTAATTTGGTCTTAATTTGGATAAAACATGATGTGTACCTGTGAGAGAAGTAAAGGGACACACCACAATTGTTAATAGATCTCTACCTCATATGGATAGTGAGTTCTTAAAAATAATTTTATGGAAGAATAAATCCTGGTAAAAATTCAAAATGTCAAATCAAATGGGTGCATTCTATATAAAGGCCCATGACAAAAATAGAAGTGGTTTTAGAGATATCTGTCACCTGGATGTGAATCTATAAAAAAAAGTGATTTAAGTGACAGCACTGGAAGACTAATATTTGTAAAAATAAAATGCAGAAGAAATTTGGAAAAAATAGGTGTACATCTGAGAGGAGAAGAACACAACACGCTTGTTAGTAGATCTCTAATTAAGAGAAATTTAACCCTTGCCATTGAAATGTCAGAGGGCATACTCTACTATTCAAAAGTTTGGGATCACTTAGAAATGTCCTTGTTTTCAAAAGAAAAGCTAATTTTATGTCCATTAAAATAACATCAAATTGATCAGAAATACAGTGTAGACATTGTTAATGTTGGAAATGACTGTTGTATCTGGAAATGACAGATTTTTAATGGAATGTCTACATAGGCTTACAGAGGCCCTTTATCAGCAACCATCAGTCGTGTGTTCCAGTGGAACGTTGTGTTTGCTAATTCAAGTTTATCATTTTACAAGGCTAATTGATCATTAGAAAACCCTTTGCCATTATGTTAGCACATCTGAAAACGGTTGTGCTGATTAAAGTAGTAATAAAGACTAGTTGAGTATCAACAATTGTGTGTTTGATTACAGGCCCAAAATGGCCAGAAAGAAAGATCTTCTGAAACTCATCAGTCTATTTTTGTTTGGAGAGTTTAGTTTTTTCAAACAATGAATTATTTCAGTTACATTTTTCTTTTGTTACAATCAATACATTTGAGCTCAATTTGGGTCCATATGTATGTAGGCCACGGAAGAACGGGGCCATTTTGAGCTTGCAGGAATTCAGAACCTTCTGACATTGTGCCGTGTATTATCATACTGAAACATGGTGATAACGGTAGACAATGGGCTTCAGGTTCTTGTGCCAGTACCTCTGCGCGTTAAAATTGCCATTGATAAAATGTCATTGCATTTGTTGCCCGTAGCATATTCCTGCCCGAACCATTAAAACAACGCATGGGACGACATGGACATCAGGAAATCACTTGCGTACTCGACCCAATCTGACCCAATGCCCTGTACGTTTGAAACCGGAATTCATCCGTAATCCATAAACCATGAGCATTTGCCCGCTGAAGTTGTTGACCATGTTGAACTGGACAGATCAAACACGTGGTGAGGACGATGCATGCAGATGAGCTTTCTCTGAGACAGTTCCTGAAGTTTCTTCATCTAACCAGGTGGCATGTGTCAGATGCAGCCTTATTTTAAGGTTCTGGCCTGGAGTGGATACATGCAGTCTGCATTTTTGAGGCCGGTGAGACAGACTGCCAAGTTTGTAAAACGTCATTGGAGGTGGTTTATGGTAGAGATATTAACGTTAGGGTATCTGGCAAAACCTCTGTTGGATAATCCTGCGGAGAACATGGCAATTGCACTGTTCCACAAAATGCAAGACGTCTTGTGGCGATGTACACTCCAGATAAGCCTGTTACTGCCCCCAATTCCAGGTGAGCCTGTCCTGCTGTTCAATCAGCTACTTGACACGTCACACCTGTCAGTTGAAGGGATTATCTTGACATGGGTGAAATCCTCATTAGGTGGATGTAAACAGATTTGTGCAACACAATAGAGAAATGCAACAATTGAGAATTACGCTTGTGTGGAATATTTCAAAAGATATTTTATTTCAACTCAAAACAAGGGACCAACACTTTACATGTTGCTTTCATATTTTTTTCAGTGTAAATTTTGAAACCAGTGTGTACACAAATACCCTATAATTAAAGCTGAATCTTTAATCTTATAGTAACTTCTGAAGTATAGAGCCTAATAAAGAGAACACACTTCACTATCCCAATTATTTCCAATAATGAAAAAACATTGTATTGTATTAATACTAATTTGCTTGTCAAATTGATTTTAGACTGTTTTTGGAGCAGGCCACACATTACTACACAAAAAGTGTGTAAACTGAATCTCCAGATTTTGTAAATAACCAACATTTTGACAGCAAAACTGTCTAAAGTGACCAAGAACTGTATTTTTCTGGACATAGAGACTCATGCTATGGCCAGGTACTAGCTCATACAAAACCAATTAAAATCTATCACAGGTTGCATACAAATCTTTATCAGTAGAGTACTGAATTTATCATGCCTTGACCCAACATTCAGAACCAAAAGTATACATATATTGATCATCCATTTGGGTAGATTTAATTATCAAAATATCAGTCTCATTATTACACAAGCTATGAAAATGGCAGGCAACTAGATTCAGCTTATTTTGGACAAAAAGGCTAGTCAGAGAGAATATTTTTTGCTAAATAAACACTAAGCTAAATTCCAGGTGATTATACAGACTACAGCTTTCTACAAATGTGTGGGTCCAAAAATAACATTCAGTGGTCAGAGACCCCTGAATTATGACATTCACTTATAAGGAAATGTTAGTGTTCCCCTAGCCTGGTTCTGGCCCATTCCTGGGAGTATTTGCCATGTCATTCATAATGGGTACAAGTATCCTTTGTTCACTTAACATTATTAAACAATGGTGCTACAATATGAATAAAAATATACTTCATCCAGTGAAATCCACACACTAGTAGAGTGAAAATATTTAACCAACTGTGTTATTATAAAGTTATGCTGAAAATTAATGCTAGAGAGAATATATTACACAAAGAAACACTGCAGGTCAGAGTGACTGTGAATTTCAGCAATGTTTTGTGATGGATAATCCAGGTCTAAAATAGACATTTGAATGGATGCTCATACACCAGACCCAAAACAAAAAATAATATTTTTGATGGAATGATATCAGCTTCTGTAATTGCGGTCATCTCAAGACCTCAAAAAAAATTGTCCAGAGGCGTTCTAGCCAGCTACAGAAATAAATGCCTCAACAGCTTCTACATTAATAGTAAAACGGGTATAACTGTATCAATACACTTCAGTTTTACAGTAAGTATTGTGTACTTACCCTAACACTCACTAAGTTTTAGAAAGTTAAGGTCAGTGGCAAATGTAATTAGCAGAATAGGTGATGGTCCATGACATTGAGATAATACAGAAACCATACAATAGAAAGCATTTGGCCCAGTGGCTGCAACACAAGGCAATGCACATCACTTTATCCCCAAATTAAGGCATCTCAATTTCCCTTGTGCACTTGAGTTTTAGTCCTTCTTTTTGTCCTTGACCTCCTCATCGTCAGTGTACTCGGTGGGTTCCTCTCCAGGCTTCAGGAGTTTGCCAACATAGTCATACTTTTCTGTAAAGGGCAGAAAGTAGAACATGAGATAAAGTCCCTCATGCTGTGTTTACAGAGGCCTTCCAACGCTGAGCCCCCCCCCCCCCCCCACACACACTGATTTGTATTTTAAAAAACACACCAGATTTTAAAAAGAGAGGCAAGCTAACTGTTAATTTAAATGAAGGGAACAGATCTGAATGGATCAGCCTCAGAAACCAATGCCAGACACAACACCAGCATCCGTCTCAAGGGCACTTGGTGGAGAACAGCCTTGGCCCAGAAGGTCTAGCATGTGTGGCTTTAAAATGACGGCATGTAATGTAGATACAAGTGTAGAAAACAGGTTCATTTCGATGCCAACTACTGTGTTAGGTCTTGACATTATTGTACGTGATTGTATGCAAACACTTATGTCGTTGCCAAGCCATACAACACAGGGACACAGAGGAGATGACTAAAGCACAAACAGACTTAACTAGTTATGACCTGAAAAACATTACTCTAGTTGGCGCATCCACAACATGTTCTTTTGAAGTGTGTGTACAACATCCACCAAAAAAGGTCAATTTCACTTGAGGTACAGAACGAAATAACAGTATTCAGTTGAAGACCTGTGTTTGGTAGGGCACTTGTACCAAACTCACGAGTGAACTGGGTTTCCCATTCGTTGAGGCTTTCCTGTTGCATGGCATTGAGGTCCGAGAGCTCATCATGGTGATCTTTCAGGGCTTCCTTCTCCAGACAGAATGTGGCAAGACCCCGGGATGCATCTTTACCAGCAAATACTCCATAGGGACCCTCTTGAAAACATTGACACAGAGATTGATTTGAAATTTCAGCAAAGTAAATTTTACTAAAACCTTATGTGAATGTCAATAGACATGTTCTCAGGGTGTTTAGCCCACATTTGCTTGTTAACCACTTGGAATGAAAGCTTATATTTCAATATTGTTGCTGAATTAAACTTCAAACAAGTACCTGCTTGAAACGATTTATAAATTATATGAAGGCAATTTAAGCACATCAAAGACAAACTGAGAAGATAATAAATGTCTGCAGAGTTTAGAGAGTGTGAATCAGAAGGGATTGCGTGACTATGCAGGATCAGTCTACTCGGTGAAAGGTTATGTGCCAACCGATGAACACGCCAGCTCGCATGTTGTGAAATGCGATCATGGATGATTCATGAAGGGGGTGTGGCGTTTTAGAATTGTAGTAGTTACAATGTAGAAAATGTAAATAAAGAAATAATGCAGATCTTCAATAAACACAAATTAACACTCTTAGGAATAAAGTTGACTGAGCAGCATGCCAGTTTGTCACACTTTGGCAAACCTACCGTTTTACACAGAAACAGCCAGGTCCATGCTCGACATAAAAAGCACATTAACACATGTAGCCTACACATTATTTTACCTGGACCGTAGAATTTCTTTCCTCTGGTAACATCAAAAACCTTTGAATTTACAGCCATGAGAATTCTTGGATTTTGCAGCCCATCGTACTGTTGAAGCTCCGCTAACGTGAAATCTCTTTTTTTGAGTTTAGGCAAAGGTTCCTCAACCTCGCCCAAATCCGCAGTCTTGTCACCGCGGAAGATTTTGTACAAAAGAAATATGCAAAGACCAAGAAGACTTAAATTCAATGGGGATGTGAAAATTTCCTGCACAATTCCTGGAGAAGACTCCTCGGCTCCCTCTGTATCAGCCATGTTTGTTTCTCTATGCTTGCTTGGTGGAAAGATAATGGACTGCAATGTGCTGGGACATGAGGGGTGCATTCATTCCGCCCACGTTTTTAGTTGATAACGTTTCGTCAAAAGTTATATTGGACAAATGCAGGTAGGTGACTACGTTTTCGTCCTGTTTTGACCAAACGTTTAACTAAAAACACGTTTTTCGTTTTTGCGGAATGAATACACCCGAGGTTTATCTGGGGAGTGTGCAATGACAATGCAACATTAAAAGTGACGAAAAACACAATGTTGTTTTTTATGTTGGAACTGTAGTTTTGAGAAATGTATTACATATATTAAGCGGTTACATTGGGATTTGGGATGTGGAGGAGCCGTACTTAATACTTTCCAGCTGTACCTAAAATGTTAAACTGCAGACCAGTGGACATACGCGAGCTCAGCACCCACTATTACTCATTTCGGCTATATGTGCAGGAGCTCAATCGACTCAGCCTCCACTGGCTCCAGCCCAATTTAACCCCTACATACATTATGTATATAACATGTTGAATACATGAACAGGTTCAAATCTACATTTTGTGATGACGCCATACGACTGTAATAAATTAAATAATTAAAATAAATAATACGTTTTTAAATGACACAAACATGTTATTAAATAAACAAAAACTATGCTCTTGCATTTGTCATTATTAACATTCATTCGGACGGCAAGTGTAGGTTTATAGGGACCAATGCATTTAACGGATTTAGGATTTTATGTTTTAACTGTATAGTAAGGTCATTTGGAAATTTGTATAGTATGGCGAGTGAAGTCTGTTTTTAAAATTAAACACCAATGACATTACACAGTTTTTAATAGCTTCTGTACAAAGTGGACTTTTATAAGAACGTCGTTATAATCGGTTGTAATTCGAACTAACATCACGTCCTGTGTAATGTGTATCTTCGAAATAATTCCTCTTGGAAACGGCTTCAGATATGAGTTCCCAGTAACAAAGCCTCTCGTACATTTGTTTTTATCTTGCTTGCTACAGTCAGATGAACCTATATAGGAATTGTAGTCAATCAAGCTTTACCATACGACATAGCAATGGCATAGATAATATACATGTTATGTTTTTTCTAGTTGGTCGTTTTAGTTGTACCTTAAACGGAGTTGCGCAATCTGACAACATCAACAACCCGACCTAGGCTAGGGTCTCAAACACTGGCTTGCTAGCTAACAGTGTTTACATTTTTAATTACCGTTATTCAACCAAGCAATTGCCTATAATCCAACGTTAATCTCACACTTCAGTTCAACAAATTTAACTGAGCTTGCTAAGTGGGTAAGTATTTTAGTTTTATCTCGCTAACTATGAAATCATCACAATAGAGAACGTTCTTTCGTACCGCTAAGCTCGCTATATAACGTTTATTTATTTTAGCTTGCATAATGTCCGTTTACTGTCAAACAAACGACATGTTTTATTTTTATTTTGTTTAGCTTATCTGTTAGATCTTTTAATTGTTTCATTGTAATTTTATTGGATTTATCTCTCCGGTTTATGGCTAACAGTTAGGTACGCACGCATGCCCATTTTCAATTTGTATAGAATTGTTGACAGCAGCTAAACGTAATGAAATGTAACCGCTCGCGTGTCGTTTTTTAATTGGTTAATTCATTATTAAGTGGAGAAACAGAACGTTGTATATTTATTGTATTTGGTAGAGGTTACACGGGATTTAATTTTCATTTACAGTCCGGTAAATATTTTTCCATACTGTGCAAATGAAATTTAACCAGCGAACTTACCTGTCGAGATACAATTCCCACCCCATGCTTATTTACATTTGCGATATCAATTACATATAGTACGAGTGTAAACAGTAAGATACTTTTCAACAAAACGATGTAGATATTTATTTATTTATAATATTCGTGTAAATATAGTGAGAAAATATAAATATAATATAAAGTAAAACATATGGAATCATGTTGTAACCAATAAAGTGTTCAACAAATTAAAATACAAGGATATTTTAGATTTTTCATATATTGAGCACTTTTTGGCTGCTTTTCCTTCACTCATCCCAAACCATCTCAGTTGGTTTGAGATCTATAGATTGCAGCCTGGAGGGGTTTCTTAGGTCATGTCCTGTTGAAAAACAAATTATAGTCCCAATAAGCGCTTGTTTACATTACATGACATTTTCTGAGACTTATCGAAGAAGACTTGAACCTCTAGATTGTGTAAACTTTACGATATTTATAACTCGATTAGAGCCCCCTGTAGTTTTGCAAATATGAAGACAATTATGTGAGAACTGTATCAAGTTTCATTGCTGTGTGCACACACATTGCTACATTTTCACACGTCTGATGAACACTATCCTGCGTGGTATGTCTCAAATATGCTGGTGTAAATTAAAATGCCACGGAAAAGATTAAGCCTATGCAAACTAAGATAAGCCTATTTAGCCTTTTTATTCTCTCTCTCTCGTAATGTAAAACGGGTATAACTGTATCAATACACTTTAGTTTTACAGTAAGTATTGTGTACTTACCCTAACACTCTCTAAGTTTTGGAAAGTTAAGGTCAGTGGCATATGTAATTAGCAGAATAGGAGATGGTCCATGACATTGAGATAATATAGTCCCAATAAGTGCTTATTTACATTACATGACATTTTCTGAGATTTATCGAAGAAGACTTGAACCTCTAGATTGTGTAAACTTTACGATATTTATAGCTCGATTAGAGCACCCTGTAGTTTTGCAAATATGAAGACAATTATGTGAGAACTGTATCAAGTTTCATTGCTGTGTGCACACACATTGCTACATTTTCACACGTCTGATGGACACTATCCTGCGTGGTATGTCTCCAATATGGTGGTGTAAATTAAAATGCCACGGAAAAGATTAAGCCTATGCAAACTAAGATAAGCCTATTTTGCCTTTTTATTCTCTCTCTCTCGTAATGTAAACAAGCCCTATGTGCAAACCAGATGGGATGGCCTATCGCCGCAGAATGCTGTTGAGTGTGCATTGAATTCTATATAAAACACAATGTAATCAGCAAAGCACCCCCATACCATCACGCCTCCTCCATGCTTCATGGTTGGAACCAAACATGCCTAGGTCATCCGTTCACACTCTGCCCCTCAAAAAGACAGAGCAATTGGAACCAAAAATCTAAAATATGGACTCATCAGACCAATGGACAGCTTTTCACCCGTCAAATGTCCATTTGTTTTTCTTGGCCCAAGAAAGTCTCTTGTTCACTTTTGGTGTTTTTGTTTTTTTGTTGCAGCAATTTGACCATTAAGGCCTAATTCAGTTGATATTCAGATGTCTGTTACTTGAACTCTGTTGAAATCTGAGGAGCAGTTAATTGACGATTTCTGAGGCTGATAACTCTAATGAAGTTATCCTCTTCAGCAAATGTAACTCTGGGTCTTCTTGTCCTGTGGCTGTCCTTAGAAGAGACATGTTTATCATAGCGATTTCATTTTTTTGAGTTGTTCTGGCCATAATATGGGGTGTACATGCAAAGTACATACATTATTATGGAATTCTCTATACCATCCCTACCTTGTCACAACACAACTGATTAGCTCAAATACATTAAGAAGGAAATAAATTCCATAAATGAACTTTAAACATGGCACACCTGTTAACTGAAATGCTTTCCAGGTGACTGCTTCATGAAGCTTGTTGAGGAAATGCTATGAGTGTGCAAAGCTGACATTAAGGCACGTATTCTGGTTATGACATCATTCCATGTGTTATTTCATAGTTTTGTCTTCATTCTTATTCTACAATGTGGAAAATAGTAAAAATAAAGAAATATCCTTCAATAAGTCAGTGGGTCCTAACCTTTAAAGGGTACTGTACATGACAGCATATAGGATTAAACATAGACTTGGTTGGCAGCAAACATAAAAACAATATAGCAAGACAAGACATGTTTACAACATGTATGGAAAGACAGAACAGGACAACTACAATGAACAGGCACATCTTGTCACTGGATGTGGCTAGCAGAGCGGTGCTGTATATAAAGGAGGAGGGGTGCAATAGATGTATCTGAATGGAGAGGAGTGAGAAATAACTGGGTTTGTAAATAAGCATTAACCTGTGGATTTTGGGTATATAGAGAGAGCCAGTTTGTGGAGTTTTACAGAGTGCATTGATGTCCTTTATGGAGTATTGGTGCCAAATCTGATGGCTGACTGGTAGAGAACATCTTGCTCAAAAACCCCTTACTTGCCAACCTATAAACGACATCTCTAAAATGTAGCATGGGTAGGGTTGTCATCTGAATCCAGGTAGGTTTAAGACTTTGGTTAAAGAATGAACGATTATGATAGAGAAACCCATGTCAAACTTTAACCTTCACCTGTAGCGTGGCAATGTGGTGAGAGCTGTATAGTGTGCTGTCTTGCCAAACTCCCAAATACTTGTATGACATGGCCAGCTTAAGCTCCACAACCTTAGCTATATTCATCACAACAAGGAAAGAAGGGCTATTCTTCCTACAAAACCACATGACCTTTGATTTAGAGTTGTTTAGAACAAGGTTTAAGGCAGGGGAAGCATGACGGATACTAAGAAAACTTTGTTGTAGGGCACCTAACACAAATTCAGGGGATATAACATTGTATCATCTGCATGTAAGTGGATGAGAAGGCTTCCTACTCCCTGTGCTGTGTTACTTATGAGAATTGAATAAAGTATGGGGCCTAAAATAGAGCCTTGTGGAACTCCCTAGGTGACAGGTAGAGGCAGAGACAGCAGATGTTCAGACTTTGCATTTAGGACTCTTTTAGAGGGGAAATGGGCAGGTCAAGGATAGCTCACAGTCATCAGTACTCCTTAGCTGGGCCTTAAGGATGGTCTGACATATCATAAGCTTTGGCCAAGTCTGTAAGAATAGCTGCAGAACATTTTCTTGTCAAGGGAAGTGGTAACATCACATCGTTTAATACTTTTAGGGGTGCTGTGACACAACCAAAACCAGAACAGAAACCAGATTGCATACTAAAGGGAATACTGTAAACATTAAGAAGAAACATACAATCATTTCCATTTGACGTTTTTCCAGCAGCTTTTGAAATACAGGGTAAGATTAAGATTGGTCTATAACCACCATGATAAGCTTGAGGTCCCCCTTTTTGTCAATAAAAGATGCAATGTAGCTGCCTTCCAAGCATTTGGAATTTCTGATAAGTAAAATGTGTGAGAGATACTCTGCGATGATAGGGGGTGCTACCTTGAGGAAGAAAGACCCATATTTTTTTTAAAGGTCCAGTTTTAGGGGCTCATTCAGCACCTCTGACTCAGCAACTCCCAGATCATGATCAAACCAGCAGCAGAACCAGGTTTTAATTCAGATTTTCTTAATTGGGGCATGCTTGTTAACAATACTACTGAAACGGTAATTAAATGACTGGCATCTTCAATAAAGGGGATCAAACTGATTCTAAACCAATTTACAGAGGCCAGGTCGCAAAGGAATGCTTGCTCAGCAGTTTTTCATCAAGTGTCTAACAGTTCAGGACAGGCTGTTTTAATTAACAGCCATTATGCATACAAACAATAAAACAGTGATCTCTAAGGTAATTTAAGAAAAGAACAGTCTTATATGGGTTATTTGTGAGGATTTTATCAAGGACAGTAGCACCTTGTTGGATTGGTTATGATTTGACAGAGATTTAGGGAGTCCCATTGCTTTTGGACCTAAACAGGATGTTTAAGCATGTCAGAAACACAATTTTCCTATGCAGAAAAAGTTAGTGCCCCCTACATTTACATAACATAAAATGAGTGTGCTCAAAGCAGATGTAAATCATTAGATAGTAACTTGGGAGGGTCCAGCCTTCCATTAAGATGGACAACCTGGTCTGATTTGGTGTTAATGATATGGGTGTGTGTTAAACCATCCTGCCAAGATCAAAAGAGCTTAACAAGGACCTCAGAAATAAGATTATTCAATTCAGTTAAATTGCACAATGTGGAAGCAAAATAGGGATATCCCTTTAACTTTCATAACATTCCTCATAACTGTGAATGAATTTGTTAAGGACATGTTTAAAACTGGTTTCCTGAAAATCCACCCAAAACACAGTGGCTGGCTGCTACGTTATGCTACACTGAATTTATATGTGGTAGAGAAATTATTAAAAAATGAGAAGAAACTAATAGTATCCAATATTTCAGTAATACTGGCTAGCTACTTGATGTTCTATAAAAGTCTGACCGTTTTGTCTCATTTGTTCCACAGCATTTCACCATCCTGGTCTTCTAACCCTCCCTGGCTCCTCCTTTTCACTACTTTCTTGTCCTAGTCCTGTGCACTATGACCATGCGTGTGGATGCCAAAGTAGTTATGCTTGGGAAGGAGAGTGTGGGCAAGACCAGCCTTGTTGAGAGATATGTCCACCATCGCTTCCTCGTCGGCCCCTACCAGAACGTGAGTATCAGCTGACGCCGAGTGGCGGGGTAACTTGCTGTGTGGAATGCTTGGTCTTTCGTTCCAAGGCTGTTTTGGTGTTTGTTGAAATCCTAATGTCTTCTGTAGACTATCGGGGCAGCGTTTGTTGCCAAACCAATCCAGGTGGCGGACAAGGTAGTTACTCTGGGAATATGGGTAAGTGACATTGACTGACGTCATTGTAATCCTTTGATAAATGGGGAAATATGTTTGCATGAATCTCAATACTCTGTATGGTTTTGTCTGGTTGATTACTATCTCCGGATAGTAGATTTATGAATGAAGCTATTGTAGACATATATGGGGTAGTTTCAGGCTATGTGGGGATTAGTGACTCCTCCTTTCCAACCCAGGATACAGCTGGATCAGAGCGCTATGAAGCTATGAGTAGGATCTATTACAGAGGAGCCAGGGCTGCTATTGTTTGCTATGGTAAGTCCTTGTCCCCACTGTGTTTTGAACATTGTCTATGTTTTTGTTTCCTTCTACTGAGGTCTTTTATACAACATTTTTAACTAAGGCAATTTTTGTTGAGAGCAGTGTAGCTTGCATGTATGAGTGTCCTCCTCTCATATTTTCCTCATTGGGGGATTTTTGACAAACCGCTGGTGAGACATTTCCTTAGTGGATGACTCAATTCATGTCTCTTTTAGTTGTTGGTGGTTCTGTTTTCAGTTTGGTTTTACTATCACAGAATATTGTAGGACATCTTTATAACTGTGAACACAATGATTTTTGATCTTGAGAGAAGATTTAAGTTAAAATTAATCTTCATGTGACTTTTTATTTATGTAGATTTGACTGATACCAGCAGTTTCCAGCGAGCTAAATTCTGGGTGAACGAGTTGCAGAACTGTGAAGAGGTTTGAGACCTTTTCATGAAAACATAACACACCATAATTTGTGTTGCCACACATATAGTACTGCCTATGTATCTTGTCAAAATGACACAGATTTCTGTTCTCAATTGAAGCACTGCAAGATATATCTCTGTGGCACAAAGCTGGACCTGATTGAGAGTGATCGGGGCCTGCGGCAGGTGGATTACCATGATGTTCAGGACTTTGCCGATGGTGAATCACTAACTCTTACCGAATCATGGAATCTTACTATACATCCCCCTTGATTATTATTAATGCTGTCTTTGTTAGACTCTTACGTTTCAGGGAGTTTTGAAAATCTAGTCAGTCTTATTATAATCCGTAAATTATTAGTACAGTAAGCATTGTTTTGCGGCCAGAAGTATTGGCACCCCTGCACTTGTGGCACCGTTTCCAATTAATCAACAATTTATTTTTGAAAAGTCTTGGATTTTAACTAGTCTGTGGGAAATTACTCATTAAACCTGTTTGAACAGATAAAAGGACCTTGATGTTCCTGTTTCCAGATTGCATGAAAAAAACTATTGCATGAATGGTGAAGAAAACACCTAAATCACCTGCCACACAGAGTCCAGGTGACCTTCAGATACAAGTCTGTGTGGCAGATTCAACACAAAGGTCACAGGTCTTACAGCAGAACAGTGACTCCAGGCACACCCAGGAATGGTTCACAACAACACTGGACTGTTCTGAAGTGACCAATTAGATCCGATTTCAATCTTATTGAAACTCTGTGGAGAGGTTGAAAAACTGCAGGGAGGCACCCTTAAAATCTGGGAGAACTGGATTTGTTTATACAAGAAGACAGGGCTTAACTGCAAGTACAGGACTCATTTATGGCTTGATAGCAGTAATTTTAGCCAAAGGCTGTGCTGAGAAATGTTGAGTCTAGGGTGTCAATTTTGCAATTTCTGTTTACTTTCTGATTAAAAAGGACATATTAGGTTCCAAAAACATAGATTCAGTAATATAAGGGAAATATAATATTGTGTAGATAAAATATTTTCAAAATTGCAACTTATTTTTGAGACTGTGGTTCATTTACAGAAAATGCGAGTGTCCCAGTACTGTAACAAATACAGTTTAAACTAAAATAACCTTATATTTACATTGGAGTCCCCCCCAACTATAAAAATAAAGTTTGTCTTTTCGGACAAGGATTGTCCTGACTTTCAAGAAACCCTGGTTTATATTTCTTCGTTCTCATCTACAGAGATTGGGGCAACGCATTTTGAAACATCAAGTAAAACAGGCAGCAAAGTAGGTAAGTGAAATCTCATCAGTTCATTTCCCAATTTGCGTAGCCTCATGAGTATGAGCCACATCTCATGAAAATGTCCCAAAGTCCAGCAGAAGACCCATACTCCATTCTAATTGCATTTCAGACGAGTTGTTTGAAAAGGTTGCGGAAGACTACAACAGCATCTCCTTCCAATTCATGACCGGTGAGACTTTTGTCTCACTCTCCAGATAACACTTCTATAGCTTAGCTGTCTGTGGACATTTTGTCTGCAATGGTAATGTTACTATCTGGTTGACACCTCTGCTCTCTCTGTCTCTCTCCACAGAAGAGACAGGTATCGACTTGGGTCAGAAGAAGGACTCTTATTTCTATACCTGCTGCCACAGTTAAGCCTTTACTGAATGAACAGAGATCACTTGCCATTAAACCGAGGTCCTGGAGGTCCTGGGTGGATGCTACACATCCTATCCAGTCGGAGCCATTTCAAAACAGAGAAAGAAGAGTCCAAGCAGTGCTGTTCGTTACTTCGGTTGCTTTTTTCAGTTCTGCCATAGAAGGTTACATGCTCACTACACCTGAGAGTGCTCAGAATGGTTGGACCTCCCCTCTCCCAACAGAACACACCACCTGATATTGGAATTGAGATGGGGAAATAGCACCTCAGTCCCACTTCAAAAATCTTTGTTTTCCTAAGTGTGTATAAATCTACTTTATATAAATCAATTATGCCAATGATATGTAGGTCATTATCCTGTAGTCAAATGCCTTCAGCGAGTATGCTAAGTTTTAATGACTTGATTTTAATTTGTGTTTTCAGGGTTTCGGGACCGCAAACACTATTGACACTGTCTACTCTGAAATGTTCTTGCCATACTGTGTACCTGCACATGTGTTGTAAAATTCTTTTTTTATTTGAGTCATAAGCTCTGATACAAGTATAGGACACAACTAAAACGCTTGCACCAACACAGGAAAAGGCTTGTGGGTAAACGGTGTAATTTGATACTTATGTTGACATATCTGAAAGTACCAGGCAAAGCTATTGGGAGATTCAGAGAAACCCTGTATGTAGCTACGTATGTGTAGCTAATGCACAGTCAAACAACCGTCAAGTCACTAATTCGTTACAGACGCCTCATCACTGTGGCCGACCTACATACACAATGAGTCGTTGCAATGTTCAGTGAATGTATTGTTAATGTTTACAGTTTAAGACACCTTTGACCTTTCAAGACAGCCGATCCAAAGGCTGCATTTTACTTGATTATGCCAATGTGTGAAACATTGTTTAGTTAGACCTATGAAATTTGAGTGCAAAACAAAAACAGACTGAAAAAAAATGAAATGAGGGAAACAGCTGTATATACAAGACTCCATTCAATTGTACCTTCACTTCAACAGACAAGTTATTGTTTACACCTACACAGCATCTGATATGATGCCACTCCCCAAGGATGCCGACCTGGTCCCTGAGAAAGATGAGTGTTTTACCAGACTCCTATTGGAAAGGCCACAGGAGCAGAGGTTGTTAGCCATCGATATGAGGCCTTGTAGACAACATGCATATTTTTCCAACAAGTCCACAGAGTCAACTGATATCACTCATTGTGTTGACTCCTGTGTAAATTGAAAAGTGTTTTGTAGCATGTTGTAAATTGAAAAATTAAAGATTAGATTTATTCAAGTTAGAGTGTGTGTGTGTGTGTGTCTATGACTACAGTCAATAAATCAAATGAATTTCATAAAGCCCTTTTTAAAACCAAGCAATGATAACAGCACTGAGCCTTTTCTTATCAGTTAATGGTCCGATTTCATGGACCATTGAGCTTGATTTCTTTTGTCCTAGACTATGCTTAATCTGTGGTGGTGAAATCGGCCCTGAGATTGAAAGGGAGTTTTGACTATTCTTCCATTCAGAATCCTTCCAGATCCTGGAGATCATTCAATATGCAGCCAGTGCCAATGCTTAGGTGTACTTAGGTTTTTCCTATTTCTTTATCTCCATCGCCCGATTAATGAAGTTCCTTTCCTTTTCTTTGCTTTTCCTTTTGGTAGTTCTTAGCCTTTCCCCTTGGTGATAATTATTTTATACCCCATTGAATCAGAAAGACAGGGAAACACACAATATTTGGTTTATTAAGAATGAGATGCAAAGTAGAATGCTTTTAATCTGCATTTATTATTAACCCTTTTGAGAAATAAAATACTACTTAAAAATAGCAAGTAAAGTAAAGCAGTGGTGCGCCGTGGACAACTTGGTTAGCAAGACTTACATACAGTGTGCACTGGAAATGTGTTGAAGCCAAGCACAGAAACAAGGAAAAACGGAGAATGGCTTAACAGGCCAGGCAAAGTATCCCAGTGTTTGGATAAGTTTGTAAATGCTGCTTACTACAGTGGGGAGAACAAGTATTTGATACACTGCTGATTTAGCAGGTTTTCCTACTTACAAAGCATGTACAGGTCTGTACTTTTTATCATAGGTACACTTCAACTGTGAGAGACGGAATCTAAAACAAAACTCCAGAAAATCACATTTTTAAATAATGAATTAGCATTTTATTGCATGACATAATTATTTGATCACCTAACAACCAGTAAGAATTCCGTCTCTCACAGACCTGTTAGTTTTTCTTCAAGAAGCCCTCCTGTTCTCCACTCATTACCTGTATTAACTGCACCTGTTTGGACTCGTTACCTGTATAAAAGACACCTGTCCACACTCTCAAACAGACTCCAACCGCTTCACAATGGCCAAGACCAGAGAGCTGTGTAAGGATGTCAGGGATAAAAGTGTAGACCTGCACAAGGCTGGGATGGGCTACAGGACAATAGGCAAGCAGCTTGGTGAGAAGGCAACAACTGTTGCCTTCTCACCAAGTAATAGCATTGAAGATGGGTCTCACTCAGTAAGAGCATTGAAGATGGGTTGTGGCTGGGTCTTCCAGCATGACAAGACCCGAAACACACAGCCAGGGCAACTAAGGAGTGGCTCCGTAAGAAGCATCTCAAGGTCCTGGAGTGGCTTAGCCAGTCTTCAGACCTGAACCCAATAGAAAATCTTTGGAGGGAGCTGTTCGTATTGAAAGTCCGTATTGCCCAACGACAGCCCCGAAACCTGAAGGATCTGGAGAAGGTCTGTATGGAGGAGTGGGACAAAATCCCTGCTGCAGTGTGTGCAAACCTGGTCAAGAACTACAGGAAACATATGGTCTCTGTAATTGCAAACAAAGGTTTCTGTACCAAATATTAAGTTCTACTTTTCTGATGTATCAAATACTTATGTCATGCAATGAAATGCAAATTAATTACTTAAGAATCATACATTACATTACATTACAGACTTCTACATGCTTTCTAAGTGGGAAAACCTGCAAAATCAAATACTTGTTCTCCCCGCTGTATATACCAGCTAGACTGGACATTGCCTTTAGAGTTTGATTGCGGGACCTGTAACAAATTCAACAGAATCTTGAATATTTTCAATACTATGTACAAAGGACTACAACACATCTGTCTCCTCACAAGGCAGCAGGATATTCTTTATTATGTACAAAGGACTACAACACTTCTGTCTCCTGACAAGGCAGCAAGATATTCTTTATGTACAAAGGACTACAACACTTCTGTCTCCACACAAGGCAGCAGGATATTCTTGAGCTCCTTAACAGTTACATTTTGACTAGATTAATTCCACAAGGCTAAATAAGGCAGAGGGGGAAGGGAGTCAGTAGCTAAGATGCATGACAGCAAAGAAATGAATATAAAAGCTGTTCAAAATCAATATTCAGCTTTGTTAGAGTAGCTAGTTATATTGAAAAAGTGATACAGCGTCCGCTCATTTTGTGCCACATCAGAGAATCCATTTGAAGAGGCTGGAGTAGTCTAACTGATAATGTAGAAACAAAGTATTAAAGGAAATAGATAAACGGCTCATATCATATCAAGTGCCAAATATTTTTTAGTGATAGTTGGGAGGTTCTCATTCTGACTCTTGACACTTGACCTCCTCATTCTGTATGCTGTTATAGCCTATATAAAATATCATAAACCACATATGTTGACAGCAACTCAACCATAAGCAACATGTAAAATTGTAAAATTGAAGTAATCCTGTTTGTTGAACAGGTTGATGACAAAGCTGTGACCAGAGAATGCATACTATTTACATGCTCCTATTTTTTAGGTTCTTGCTTTTTTCATTCATCATATAACTTTTATCTACAAATGTATATACATAAGATTTTGGAAGGACAGGCAAGGCCAGCCTAAAATGTACAAACACTCTCCCAACAGATTCTGATTCTTCAGTTATATCTGTGTTGTTAAAATTCCTAGGCGTTTTAGTGCTATAAATATATAAGTACGAGTTACTGGATAACTCTTGGGTTAAAACGTTCAAGTCAGATAAATAAATATTTAACTATTGGTCGCCATGAATACGGGTGCCTGTATCTGTATATTGGAGAAACAGCAGGGGGCACCATGGCAACCATTACGAAACAGAACAGACCCATGGAAACATTTCACCCATTTTTTAAGTAATATAAAGGTTGTTTTTCTATTAAAATATATGAAATTGCACATATCTTTTCATCTGCATCATCCCATTCATGATAAATTCAAACTAAACCCGCTATGTTTTAATACGTAAAGAATACAAGACACTGCCTAATTTATCATGACTAAAGTGACAAGATTGGATTATATTAAAGCAGTACAAATATTGCTTATTGTGTAGATTTGGGGTAAAGGCATTTTATGATTTTCAGAAAAGGAAAACTATCCCATAACTGGAAATTGGCAAATCCACTTAATTCTGTTTTCTGGCCTTCCAAAATCAACATCACTTCCCTTCTTTCACAGAAACCCCAACACTGATTTACTCAATTGGAAAGGCATAAGCACAGGTAAAATAAAATAAAAGATGTATACCTCAGACACAACACAAATCTGGACAGAGACAAGCTTCAAGAGGGACAGTCACAGAACACCTAGCCGAGACAAACCCAAACTGTAGTGCAAGCATTTCAGCAGGTTAATGGACCCGATGTGTCCTTTGTAGTGATAAACTAGACAGACTGAAAAAGTATGGGTTATTTTAATAGACAATCTCACTATTATAAGTCATTTGTGCGTTATAAAAGTCAATATAAATATGTCATATAGTGTCTAGTACACACCAGAGAACTAGCTATCTTAGTGCTAAGTTTTACGCTGAGTAGATTACTCAACAGCTGAATACACACCAGCACTTTCACATTAACGGTTCATTTCAGTTTGAAGGGATAGCTCCACCATGTGAGGAAGCTTGTGCTCAAAGACCTACAGTACAGCCAACCACACCCAAACACACATCCGTACAGAAGAACTACTGTCAAGGAAATGCCAGGGTTAGGGGAAAAGGGCTGTCGAGGTTCAGGATACTGGCCTGTTCAACACCATGCCTCGCTCCTGCCTACATTTACTGACAGCCATTTGATTTAAAATGTATTACCTAGTTGTCTGTATAGTTTGGTATGGTAAGGCAGATGTCAGCAGGAATGAATATAGACTGTGCAACGCACACCAATGAAATGACTGATTGAAAGTGTGACTAATAATTTCCATGGCTAACATACTAATTTCACAGCTTTTCTCATTTGTGCCATGTGGGAGAGTTGCTACATTGAAAAACAGCTTGACAGACAGATCAAACACACTTTTGCTACTTTTTAATAAAAGAATATCTGTGGAATATCAGTCCTGTTCTTCTATTCTTCAGTCCCACGCTCTGATAACAATGAAGCTTCAGATGAGTTAGCTGCTATGAACTCAAATATGAATATTTCGATGTTCAGAAATGACACGTTCAAAAAGCAAAACTCAGTCAAAACTATTTGACTAAATTTCCCATTACAGCCAATTGTGCGGTTAGGCACATTTCAAACAATAACCTTGACTATTAGCGAAGAAAGCTAATACTGACCAGAAAGTGTTCAGGGGTCCATGGGAACCTCTATCCTACATGATTTCAGCACACCAACTCTAGTCCCCATTGAACCATCCTGCAATTTCTAAATCCACCGGGCCCAGTAGTTTTAATGAAGTCCAATATATTCTATGCAATTAATACCTACTTTTCTACCCAATTCCATGAAATCAAATGTGCCCTTATGGCCTTGCTTCACAGCAAATTGTCAACTGTCAAGCTTGGGGTTTAAAGTCAAGACGTGCCCACCAGAGGACATTTCTGCTTTTCATCACAATGCTCGCTAACCATGATATACTAGCCAGTTTCTTTGTTCTTGAAGGAGAACAAGTTCATGGGCTGACAACCACAATTGAGCTTGCAGGTGCCTGACCCACCACAAGGAGTCACTAGAATGTGATGAGGCAATACAACCCTTACCCAACACCACATCTACCAGCCCCAGACAAAGCTGAACCAATCTGCAATGCCACATGCGAGGCCCCCGGCATTATTTGTATACTGCAACCAGGAGCTGAACAGCTGTCTTGCAGCTGTTCTGGAGGGCAGTGACATTACCACTCTGCAACTCTGGAACTCCCTCAATAGATCACTCTATTTTTCTAACGAGGAGGACTGGAATTAAAAGATCCTTAACCAACGTGGTAATCTGCATGATGGTGTACTAAATCCCACCCTCAAGAACAAGATAGTACCCTCTTTCCCCCATGGCAGGCCTGCAGATCAATCACATTGGACTGGACACTAAGAAGAGTGGGATTGACAGAGCTATTCTATGTTTGGGTTGGCCAGTGTCTCCCCCTGTTCTGTATGGAATTATAAGCCAAGATACAGAAATGGTGGTTTAAAAAAAAAACTTTACTTCTCTTCTTCAACCTCCTCCTCTGCATGCTCCTCCTCTTCATCTTTCAGCTTAAAGCCCTCCATCTCTCCATTCCCAAACTTTCCTTCTATACCCTCTTCATCACATTCTTCATCTCCCAACTTTTCCTTCATGTCTTCTTTCTCATCTCCATAGGATGAGATTGGTGAGTATTGGGGAAGGAACAGGTGAGGGCTATCGGGCACCTCAGTGCTGGGTACAGGGGTGATAATGGGGCCAGATATTTGGCCAGAGATGGGGAGAGGGCCAGCGATGGGGCCAGAGATGGGGAGAGGGCCAGCGATGGGGCCAGAGAAGGGGCTGGCAATGGGGCCAGAGTTGGGGAGAGGGCTGGCGATGGGGCCAGAGATGGGGACAGGGCCAGAGATGGGGCCGGAGATGGGGAGAGGGCCAGCAATGGGGTCAGAGATGGGGAGAGGGCCAGCGATAGGGAGAGGGCCAGCGATGGGGTCAGAGATGGGGAGAGGGGGAAAATACTCAGGGCTAGGGCTACGCTGCAGTTCCCCCGTCCCACTGGTAGTGAGCTTAAAAGCAGCAGGAGGGGGGACAATGTCAGTCCCCAGGCCTGGTGAGAGACGCCTGCTGTCTGGTAGGTACTCCCGGATCTCCCCTGGCTCCAAGGGGTCTGGCCCACAGGGGTCGTGTTCGCTGCAGGACAGCCGTCCGTCTAGCTTGGAAATGAAGAGCATACTGTCGCGGTGGAGTATACAGTAGGAGCTGGGACACATCTCACAGAAGGAGGCTGCCTCCTTATCACAGAGGTCACATTGGTGCCAAGGACACTCCCATCGACCTGCAGCACAGGGGAAGCCTGTTAGAGACACAACCTGCAACGCCAAATGGCAATCATCCCACTGAGAATCCAACAGAGAACCTGCATCATTCTCTAATCATTGAAACCTACAGTAACAGAATAGAAACTCATATAACAACGCCCTCATCTCCTTACACAGGAATGTTACTGGGCAACTAACCTGCAGGTCTCTTGGTGAGGTTCAGACAGTCTGCGTGGTAGACCTTGGGGCAGCCTGGTCTCTTACAGGAAACAATCTGTCCCCCATCCCCACAACTGAAGCACTCGTCCTCCCTCTCTTTGGTCACCTCCATCTTGTTCTTCCGTTTGGCCTGGCCCTTCTTCTTCAGCTTGCGGCCCTTGTCATCAGCTGGGGGGTTGTTCTTGGGAAGGACAACGAGGCAGGATGTTTACAGAGACACTGAAATCTGACAGAGACACTGAAAACTCAAATCTTGTAGTGGCTATGTTGCCAATTGGACAAATTCATCAGATGCCTCTTCACAGCTAAAAAGAGAACCTTCTGGGCAAGTGACAGGTTCTCTACTTAAAAGCCAACTGCCTCTTGTGCTGTTTGTCGCTCCTGTTTGTGTGTCTGTCTGTGAGAAAGAGTCTTGGTGGTTCCAAACTGCTTTCATTTCACATTGATGGAGCCCACAGTGCTCATTATACGCACTAGTCTCAAGGCTACAATGTCATGCAAACCATAGGCCTGGGTGGGCCCAACATGAATCAACCCTAAGGACATCAGACGAGGGATAACATCATTTTTGCATTGCAAACAGTAAGAATTGTTTGGTTTTTTTGTGCCACGATATTTCCCAGGTCCTGGCAAATAGGTTCTACAATGAAACAGTCCAGAACTGTTCCAGACGGATTTGGCTGAAATGAATCACTGCCTGTACCTAACATTCTGACTACAGTATCAACTGTGCTTAGATAAAAATATATTTTTTAAATGCCTTAAATTGTTTCTCTGATTTCTGTTATTTATACTGAAGCTCACGTAATCAAACTCAAGAACAACATTTGTTCCCAGTGAGCTCTGACCTTTGGTCGGACACCTAAGAAGCCGCTGCAGTTTGGAGCTCCACATTTACAAACAGTCTTCCCATTCCCCAGACACTCCAGGTTGTAGTTGAACGTGAGCTCTGTGCCTGGAGATGGACAGACGCACCATTAGTGAACAGACACTGCATGAACTAGTCTCCACAACAAGTGAGGCTAAGATAGACATGAACTGTCATGTAATTGCTTTGTAACAGACTGGTAAGGAAACTATACTGCTTGTGAACTACAGTGCCCTAGCAGTGCAAAATGTTATGCAACTTCTGAGTCTTCCTCACCTGCTACCCTTAAAGTTATTATGCCAAGATCTACACAACGAAAATGGTTGCCAAAATCCAAAGCTGTAACATGGCACAAAATGTTGAGGCCCAAGCTCCAGTCACCTGCAGGGACATCTATAAGAGCAAAGAGTCCCACACGAGTATCTCCATTCACCGTCCACTTCTGGGTCTCACAGTTGGGCTGGCAGCTGTGGTTCATGAAGCGGGCCTGGTTCCCCTTCGGGCCAGCGTCAATGATCCGATCCTAACACAACACACCGAGAACAATAATAAATGATTATTAACTGATTGGGTTTATTTGTTTTAAAATGATTAGCAGATGCAATTTTCCAAGGTGAAAAACAGACAAAACAGCAAGAATTTTAGATAAATCTATAGAATTAGTAATAACTAGTAACTTAACCAGTAGCATTAATAACCTATTACTATGTCCAGAGGTAAGTTACAGAAATAAAAGGTCAGAAGATTACAGCGACACCTTGGGCTAAATGAGATGTCTAATGAGATCTCTCAACTCCTGACACCTGAATCCCACCTTGTCCAGAGTCAGCATGTAAAAGTTACAGATGTCGTTATCCTGGGCGTGTTTGATCCTGGCTCGACACTCCTCCTCATCAATAACCTCTCCTACGTATTCATTCACAAACTCCCCCTGCGAACAAACGGCACACACATGCATGGGTACAGTGGAGCACCACATTTACTAATAATCATTCTGTACTCAGCAAGAGACACAGCGGAACACACGTTCTACTTGCAATCAGTCTATATCCTGCCTGGGGGAAAACGATGGAACTCTCCTTCTAGCACTAATCATACCATACCCATTAAACAAATCAAACATCTGACTAAATAAATAATTGTTGAAATAATTGTTATAAGTGAATGGCAGAGTGAATACCTTTACCATTATCATACCAGGAGTGTTGACTGAGAACACTTTCACATTTACAGCAAAGATCTGGGAACTATTAGGGTTAACTGCCTTGCTCATGTCTCACTGTGCCGGCTCAGACATTTCATCTAGGTTTTTCTGAAGGCATTTACCTTTCAGTCACTGGTCAGATATTCTAACCGCTATGGTACCTGCAAATATATATTTCACGGCCATGATCTCCAGGATTACAGGACTTTGCCTCGTTATGTTCATATTATTGACATCATACCTGTTTTCTTCTGCACTGATAAGTATCAATATTTTTTTTAAATCTGTTGTTCAGTAATGCACTTGGCTAGCTGGGGCCCATCGACTTTAAGCACTATACTCCCAGTATCCTACTTGATCTGTGAATGGCTGAATGCTCATTACTTGCAGCTAGCTGATTCTAGACAGATAAACTAGGACCAAGGGCCAAGGCAGTCTGTCATTGTTTGGTAAACAGTGCCTGTACAGGAGGGGGAGTGGTTTATTTTCTGTTAGGCAATCCTGGCCTACCACATTAAGTCTACTGGTCAATTGTTAGGTTGTTAGCCTCTTGGCTGAAAGATGTTTCTATAAAGTTGAGCAACGGTAGCAGTAATGTTAAGCAATATTATTGGCACCAAAAACAAAGTCACTGAAACAAAGAAAGTAGAGCCCACTTGTTTGGAGAAGAGCGGAAGGCTCAACACCACACTCTCACTTGAGTATCTTATTTACAGTGCCTCTCATAAGTATTTACCCCCCTTTGGAATTGTCATCCTTTTACTGTATGACAAAATTAAATCAAAATTGACTCTCCATCATAGTAGACAATTATACTGTTTACCCCTCCCCGATTGCAAAGAACCTTGGCCTTCAACAACACCCTGTCACTCTCTGCTAAGTTTAAGGTGAAGACTCACTCCTGCAAGATCAAACTCTAGAACATGAGTCTGACCTTACCTAACACAGTTAGGAGAGCAGGCCCAAATCAATGCAATCCCTTTGGGCCAATCTAATTCATATTAATTATTTATTCCACAACTATTTAAGATATAGTTAGGGAAAATGGTGTCTGTCATATATTTTGTGATAGAAGTTGGACAAAGACAGAGCCATAACCCCCTTCTGATTTCATTTTGGTGGACAATAAGGTGCAGAGACAAAATATTGTGTACATTTTCTAGATGAAAATGTCGGCTGAGAATAAAATCTGCCTGGAATAAAAAAAGAAAGAAGCTATTTCTTAGCTATCAGTTTCAGTGTGTCACACTGATCTTTACATTATGAAACAAACACATTTGCTCTATAGATAACGTGTAAAATCACCACCATGGACCTTTTTGATGTTGTGGGCACAGCGGAGGCCCCAGCCTCGGGCCAGGGTCCTAAAGATCTCCACCTGGCTGTACTGGCGCTTAGTGAAGGCCTGGTTCTGGCAGCTGGCACCTGCAGGGCATACTTGGGGGTGACACTCGTACATCAGCATGCGGTTAATACACTCTGAGTCTATGCCACACGGGTTCTCATCTGACGCCTTGCAGTTACAACGTGGGATCTCTGATAGATCAGCCGTGATGAACTGCACCTTCCCGATTGGACGATTCACCTGAAGGGGGGGGGGGGGTCATATCAGGGGAGTTACATTGTCATTAGTCTCAAACTGTAAACACTGTCTAATGCAGCAAGATCTGTGGCGGTTGTAAAACCTTGATGTGTCTGTATGGAGGGGGTTTCTTATCGTTCCTTCGGTCCTCCTGAAGCTGTCGCAGTTCTTTTTCTGCTTGCAGTTCCAGAAACCTGCGAGCAGCTTCCTCCAAAGCTGGGGGAAGATTAACATTCAGTTGACCACAATCCTGTCACAATTCCTTTCAACAACACACTCCTACTGTCTAAACACACCCACAGCGCGCACACTTCCACAGCTGAAGACTCCCCTTAAATGTAAATACTCCTTTTCAAAGTTCACTTACAGCCAATCCAAGTTTGTGCAAATACCTTTCTTATAGATGGCATCTACACCTTTCCCCATTTTCTCCTTGTTGTTGGTGTCCACATCCATGTATGGGAAGACTCGGGCTTGGTAGGTCCACAGATAATCATTGGAGCCAAAGAAATGCACAGGGAACTCTCCTACATCATGCCTCATACGTAGGATGTTGTCTGGAATATTCTTGGGATGGCTGACCTCTGCAGGCCACCACCTAGACAGAGGAAAATACAATATGAATGGGAAAAATAGAAAATGGGTCACAGGCCCACTGTGAGAAATGCAGTTGCATTTCTGTTCACAGTACCTTGAATGTTTAATGTCTAGACAAGTCGGGGTTTCGGCACTTTAATGTAATAATGGCAGGGGAGGACATTCATTAATATACTGGTTGCCAGTTTGTTTCTACCAACGAGTGCTAAGCCAGTGAGGTTGGTTCCAAGGAGGCTGTACTGACCTGTATCTTCCTACTTTGACCCACAAGATGTCCTTATAATGGGGCTTCTTCCCGGCCCGGCAGTCGTTACAGAACCAGCTGCCTTCTGGCATGTCGATGTTCAGACACTCCCGGTGAAAGGCTGCAGGACACGACTCACAGCACAGAAGACTGCCCCCTGGAGCATGGGAGTGGAGTAACAGATTCTACTGAACCGGTCAAAGGAATTAAAACGGCAATGCAAAAAGGCGCAAAGCACGCTCTAGTGAGTGAGCTTCATGACAGGCCCGAATCCGCTGACTATACGAGAACATCTGACCAAGCCGGAGACGGACGCACCTTCGGAGCAGACGAAGCACCAGCTGACATTCACATGTTCATGGTTGCGGACGCCCCGGCGGGGGGTGAAATGGTTGGGACAAAGGATGCTGTTGTTGGCCAGTACCACGCTGCCCGCTGGCATGCAGTAGTCGCTGGCATGGTAAGCCACAGGACAGCGCACGCACCGCGCCAGGCGACCTGCAGGACACACACAACACAGGCGAGGGGGGGGGGGGTGCAGAATGAGCCGTCAGATATCTGCTAAACAGTGACTCCTAACAGCCCTGTAAAAAACCAGAACCAAGCTATACGGTGTGGAGCAGAGCGGAGACCCACCCTTGGAGACAGAGGGGCTGACAGGGCTGGCGATGAAGCAGGCCAGGCACACGTGAAGGGAGCAGCGGGTGCCCCTCTGCAGAGCGGCCGCGGGGGCGAGCCTGGCGATGCACTCCCCGTGGTAGAACTTCCCGCACAACGGGATCACACAGCGCCTCACGTCCTCCCCGGGCTTCTTACAGGCGAAACAGGCGTGGACACCTAGCACCCAAACACGGCACTTCAGTTCCCCTTCGACTCGACATGAACGGACAATTAAAGGGAGCGAATCGGCCTAACGGCGTGTGAAAGCAGCTGCGCGGCACACGGGTTACTCTGCGTGGACGCATTAAAAGCCTTCCCGTGGCTTTGTCGGCGTGGCGGCGGGGCATTAACGTGTCACGTTTTTTGCGGACTGCGTACTGTCCCACGTACCAGACTTGCACTCCTGGCAGACAAACTTCCCTTTAGGGGGCTCTGTGAGGCCGACACACTGGAGGTGGAAGGCCCCGGAACACTGGCCCTCACACAGCAGCAGCTCCCCGGTCTTCTCGCACACCTACCGTACAGACAATAAAGGGTTAACATACCATGGAAATAACACACACACACACACATGACTAAGTGTGAGGAAATTGTGTTAATAATCACGTATCTCATTAAACGAGCCCTTTTGTGATGCGAGGCCGACTCACTTGGCACACATTCTCCTTCAGTAAGGCCGTTCCCCCTTTTTCTTCAATGACCTTATTATGTGTATCGTCACATAATGTGGACTCCTCCATCGTGGATGAAAAGCTGTCATCCAAACTGAATGTAGAACCCTTAAGAGCAAAGAAGATTGAAAATCAGCAGGAAGGTTTAAGCACAAGCGTGACTTGTTATTCGTTTTTTATTTTTGTTACTTTTTGTTTATTATAATTTAATCACCATGTTAATATGTTATAATTGGGTAAAAAGGAGCTACAGATAACCTCTGACCTCCAGGTCTAGGGTGTTCCTCCCATCATTATGCAGTTTGGTGTCTTCAGTGGAGGGTGTGGTGAGGTCACAGTCAGTCTGTTTTTCCAGGTTGCTCGCGGCCAGGGGGCAGGGTTCGAGGGCGCAGGGTTTTGGCAGGGAGGCTGCAGGAGGGACTGTAGTGGGTTGCTTGATCTTGAATTTAGAGGAGTTACGGCCAGAGCCTGAGAACAAAAACATTTCAACTTTACATGTCAACTCTCTGATTTAATTGTTATGTTTTAAAGACACCCATATCAAAAGCATTGTGATAAACAGTATATAATCTAGACATTATAATTTCCAGACCTGGAGATGTATACTATTTGACATATCTCAATTACTTTGAGGTACATGTTGAAGGTGTTGTTTATTGTTTTATTATATATATATATATATATATATTAAACTATTTTAAATAGAATTTAGACTAAACATCAAATTAAAACATTTATTTAAACAAATTGCTTTTGAAGCGTTGTCTCCTAAGGCCAACAGGTAGTCTTGTGGTTTGAGCATCCAAGATAGAATCCAGCAGGTTAAAAATCTGTTTGTTTTATTCTCCAAACAAAGCAAAATATACCCTTACTGTTTCCCCTTTTTTGTTTTCATCTTTCTCAAAAATGGGATATAAATGCAGACAGTTTTTAATTCAAACAATTCTGAGAGATTCTTACACTGTACACTGACCTGAATGTACAGCATGGCTTGATGAGCTGGTCTTTAGGGACTTGACCTGAAATACATGAATAACCCCACTGTAAAATCTTCATTACTAATCAATGGAACCATCTATCAAACCATCAGATTCTAAAATCAAAAGGACATTCTCCAATTGCTACTTAATTTTTGTAAATGTTAAATTAAATACACACCGAGTTGACAATTTTATAGGCACACCACTCATTTTATGAAAAGGTATTGCTCCAAGAAAATATTAGTCAAGTGGCTGTTGCTAGCTTTTCAAGCACGCAGACAGGCATCAAGGTACTTTATTCAAATAATGCATTTCTTTAAGAAAAACTGTTGAAATTGAAAAATAAGTATCCACATATACTACCGTTCAAAAGTTTGGGGTCACTTATAAATGTCCTTATTTTTTAAAGAAAATAAACAAAATTGTCCATTTAAATAACATAAAATTAATCAGAAATACAGTGAAGACATTGTGAATGTTGTAAATGACTATTGTAGCTGGAAACTGATGATTTTCAATAGAATATCTACATGACATGTTGTTTTTGCTAATCCTGGTTTATAATTTTAAAAGGCTAATTGATCATTACAAAACTCTTTTGTGATTATGTTAGCACCGCTGAAAACTGTTGTGCTGAAAACAATGTGCCACTGGATCACAAGAGTGATGGTTGATGATAATGGGCCTCTGTATGCCTATGGCTACAATAGTCATTTACAACATAAACAATGTCTACACTGTATTTCTGATCAATTTAATCTTATTTAAAAAATATGCTTCTCTTTCAAAAACAAGGCATCTTGCCATCTCTACACTGGTCTGGGGGTCATGGTCAGGACCTGGGAGAGTATTGATACCTCTAGACATCTCTGTGTTTTGTGTCAGGTGTCCCCAATTAGAGGCAGCTGGCCTGCGTTGCCTCTGATTGGGAACCCTATCTAAGTCGTCCTGGTTTTCATGGTGTTGGCTGGCTGGTTGTTTTTTTTTTTTTGTACACAACACTGCCTGTGATTACTTCCACCACCCACCAAATCATGACAGACCCCAAACTTTTGAACAGTAGTTTATGTATTCATTTGGTTTGCAGTTGAGTTAACTAAATCTTAAATTAAGAAAACTGAAAATGTCCCAAACAATATCACTGGCATTGAAGTAGTAAGAAATTAATGAGAACATGAGGTTTCTCCTTTTTTTTGATGAATGTTCCTTTGTGCAACTTACTAATGTTATCATGCCGCAAGAAAGACCTTGATGGAAGATTGCAGTGAAGGATTGTTCAAATGTTAGAGAAATCACCTTGATCAACTGCCATACAGATTCAAGCTGACCTTCAGACACAAGGTGTGACAAATTCAACTTACACCATCTGGCAACAACTAATTGACAAGGAGTTTTATGGTTGGAGTCCTCACTGCTGAGGGAGACATAAGAAAGCCAAATGCAATTTGCCAAAACACACCTGAAAAGGCCACAATCATTCTGGGACAATATTGTGTAGCGAGATGAGACCAAATAAGAGCCTTTTGGTAAAGAACACCACCTCTACATTTGGCTGCAGGCAGCCTTCAAATCGGGGAGAACTGAAGCAGTTTGCCCAAAAAGAGTGGGATCAACTGCCGGTACAGAGATGCAGGAAGATCATCTTTGGCTATAGGAAGCACTTGATTGCTGTTATTTTGACCAAAGTCTGTGTAAACAAATATTGAGTGTAGGGTGTCAATCATTTTGTCAATGCCATTTCTATTGATCTTCTGATATAATTGGTTCTGAGTCAAAAATATGAAGAAGGTGCAAGGGTGCCAATACATTTAGCCACAACTGTAAGACGTCTATGACGTCTACTCCTCACCCATCCATAACAGGTTAACCCTTTAGTGTCCCTGTTGAATATCCAGACATTGTGTCTCCTCAGGAGTTGAGAAGGATAAGGTGGGGTGACAGCTGCCCTTTGGGTAAATGTTACACAAGACAGATGGCAACAACTTACCACACCCCTTCTAACATTTGAAATAAATACGGATTGTTCATGTATGGAGTTAGAGACTGATGATTATGTTTGTAAGCGTTTGACGCGTCTCTCATATTTGCAAATATTAATAAATGATATTAAAATGGTGCCTCGAGAATTTTGTCTCTGTTTCTTACTCCTTTAAGAGTGTCGATCGATGGAATTACCATCACACTTCTCCACACCTTTTTCTTTAGGATTGTAGCAGCCTCTGCTTCAAGAGAGTATTCCAGAATCTTTGGAGTGGGTTTCCTCTGTCTCTTCTGGATGGTTTCCAAGTAGGGAGCATCACCTTCAACAAGACAACAGTGATTTATGGACATTTCCAAACATCTGGGATTATGATGTGTTCTTGATTACCACTACAAAGGAGTTAAGAAATTACCGTTATTTCTTGGTTTCAAAGCAAACTAATGAGTAATGAAATATTTTGTATTTTAAGCAAAGTATAAATGTTATGTATGTAAATGTTTTCTCACCAACATTCTTTGCCAGGCCATCACTCAACAGTGAACAGTCTGCATTAGAAAGCAGAGTTGGAGTATCTATGGATGGGGTGGGTGCATCCTGAGGGAGAATGTCCACTATTGGGACAGGGGCTTGTCCACTGGAGGACTTTGATGGTTCTTTTGGGGGAAGCGTTTGTATTCCAGAAAGTGACTTTGGTGGGGTGTGGTCCTGTGTGGTTTTCCCTGATCTGGTTTGGGGATCTGTTTTTTTGGACTGTTCCACCTGGAAAACATGAGGGTATAAGGGTTATGATACAAAACAGAAAATCGAAGAGATGTAATATGTTATGTTAATATGAGAGAACTACCTTTCCCACAGACTGAAGTGACTTCTTCTGTTTCTTCCTTGTGGAGAAGATTTGATCATACTCTTCAGTCCATTCTATCAGTCTTTTGCTTGGTTTTCGAATTCGTTTTTGAACTGTGGGGGAGTGTGTAAAATGCCACAAAATTATGCCACTGTAAAAATATTTTATCTACAGAATCGTAGGCATCATAATACACTGCCGGTCAAGTTTTAAAACACCCCCACTTTTCCAGTTTTAATTTAAACTCTACCATTTCAGTCACTGACCTGAAATGGTACAAAGGTAAGCGATAAACTGCCAGAGGTTTAACAAAAAAGTTCAAATTCCTACAGTTGTCCCAGCTTTTGATTATTTACAAACCCCCTGTCTGTACAAAAGTATCGTTGGAAAAGACAGTGTTACTACAATCTCTTAAGCGTTATGTGGACAGTATTGTACTGCAGCAAGTAATATATTGCTATCATAAAGGTGAGAAAAGGGCAATTAACAAAGGTAGAAAGACAGACCATTGTAACCCTTAAAAGTGTAGGTCTTTCCTTTAGAAAAATTGTAAACAATGCCAAGATCTCAGTGAGTACAGTTTCCTACACCATCAAATGGCACTTGGAAACTGGAAGCAAACTCTGACAGGAAGAGGTCTGGCAGACAAATCTTCGGTTCATTTAGCAGGGTATTGCTGTCAAGTAGGCGAAAGAATGTATCCTCAGTTTGTGACACAAACTGTCAAACATGGAGGTGGAAGCAAGATGGTCTGGTGCTCTTTTGCTGGATCGAGGGTCGGTGACTTGTACAATCGTGTGAGTGGCACCCTGAACCAAAACAGCTGCCACAGCATTTTGCAGCATCAAGCCATACCCTCTGGTGCATGCCTAGTTCTTCAGGGGTTCAACCTACAGCAAGATAATGACCCAAAAAACACCTCCAGGCTATGTCACAACTAGCTTAAAAGAAAATAACAAGACGGTGGGCGGCAAATCACAGAACGACCAGCACAGCCTGCAGACTTGAACCCCATCGAGCTGGTTTGGATGGAGTGGGCAGAAGGATGAAAGTAAAGCAACCTACAAGTGCAACACATTTGTGTGAACGTCTGCAACAGTGTTGGGAAGACCTTTTCAAACAATTTTTGATTTCTATTGTAGAGTGAATGTTCTGCTGTTATTTCTGCAAAAGGTGGCTACTTTGATGGGTTTAGATTTCATTGTGTTAAACAAAACAATTCCATGATTTCTGTCACGTCCTGGCTATGCCCCTAGTCAACTCTGCGCTGGGATGGGGCCATAGTCAGGTCCTGGCAGTAAGAGATGCATCTAGGCACCTCTATAGTTGTTTTTGTTCTCCCCAATTGGATGCAGGTGTTCATCGTTGCCTCCAATTGGGGATCCCATTTATGTTCAGTTCTTGTCCACATCCGGTGTGGATTATTATTATTATTATTAACGCCATTGGATGGTATTTTGTTTTGGCCACATTAAATGATGGATTGCCACAACTACGTCTCTGAGCCTGGGTCCTGCCTCCACAACCGTGACAATTTAATTTGTCTCCAACTGTTGGAGCACATTTTGACAAACTGTGATTTTTCAGAAAACTCAGGTATTCAAAAATGTTGACCGGTAGTGTAGCTCCAAATAACTCCCAAATTATTTTATCAGTAATTACATAATTTGGCATAGGCTTGTGTCATACCATGTAAACAACTAACAAAAACGCTTCCTTACCTGTGGGAGCCTCCTGCACTTCCCCAGTACATGGAGTCCTGCTTTCAGAATTTGTGGCAGAGATGATATGCTGGTCCAACCCTGTCTTTGGCTGAAAGGACAGTGATGAGTCTGTTCCACCCTCCTCCAAAGGCACTGATTTCTGTAGTCTTTCATTTGTTAGCCCAGTGCATTCCTCTGCCACATCCCCAATTGTCCCTGAATCCTGGTCAAACTTCTGCAAAGCGTTGGTTGGAATGTGGTGTGAGGCTTCCAGGCCAAGGAAACCAGGTCCAGGCGACCTCTTACCACAAGGCACTTTTCCATTAGGTGTCTTTTTTGCCCTGGGCAAACCTTTCTTTTTGGCTGGCCGTTTCAAGACCTTCTTTGTTCTACCTTGTAGATGTGGGATTTCTACCTTCAGAGAAGGTTTAGAATTGGTCTTGGTTTTGCTCTTGACCTTTTGACTTTTGCTGAAGCTAGGGCTTTCACTGTGTGACTTTTCTAATAGAAAGGGTGGAATCACAGATGGCTCCTCTTTTACATGGGCACTAGGTGGTCCAATTTCCAGCTCCAAAGGAGTACCATCTTTCTCCCTGGTATCATGCATGTCCTTCAGAAGCATGAGAAATGTGCTGAACTTGTAGTTGGTGTCTGGTTTAAAAGACACCGGTTTCCTATCACCCTCACTTGATTTCAGGGACTCAAAAGACAACTCTTCCATGTCTTTGAAAGCATCCATGGGAGAGAAGCATGGTGAGGGAGAGGAACAGGAGATATCAGACACAGAGTTTTTTTTCTTTGCCTTCCCAGAAGTCAGAGGTATAAAATCCACAGGTGTCTGGGAGACCGAAAAGCCTTCATCTTCAGTTTTAACCTCTGCATCCATTGAGTTGTGAAAATATGAGGTAGAGCCATTTGTCAAACCTCTATTCTGATCATTGTCAACTTCTGAGGGTTTGGACTCTGTATAATTTACTTTGTGACTTTGTGTCTCTGGTTTTTCAGAGTTTTTTTGGGTAGATTTGCCTTTGTCTTCTGCCATTGACAAAAAACAGCCAGGCTTTAAGCTGGACAAAATATTTTGTTTCCGTTCTGCTTCTTCCATAGCTTTAAGAGCTCTAGTCATCAGGCGGTTGCTAGCAGGCAGATGTGTAGACGGTTTTCCCTGGGCCTTTGACTGATCAGACAGCTGTGTCACACCGGATACTGGAGTCTTTGTCTGATCAACAGATTGTTCTTTAACTGTTACACTACACCCTGAAGTATTTGACTGACCACTGCTAATTTCCTTGACCGTTGCACTGGACACTGGAGTATTTGACTCATCAGCAGGGCAATCTTTGACTATTACACTGGACACTGGATACTTTAATTGATGATTAGAGTCTTCATTGATGGCCACACTGGGGGCATGAGTTTTTTTGTTGATACTGGTTGCTGTTTGAGTCTTTTTCTTGCATGGGCCCTTGCTGAAGGGAATGTGGTTAGATATTGACGCAGTAGTATTGAGTCGCCTATCTTTTCCTGGTTTGCTGAACCACAGGCCAGTGTGGACTTCAGGCTGCTTCTTCACCTCTTTTACTGCTAGAACTGATGGCTGAGTCAGAGTAGGTTTGGAGTGACGCTCAAGTGCTTTAGGACACAAAATACTCGGGATGGAGTCAAGGTCTGAATATGGACAGTCTTTCATGTCCTCTTCTGGCTTGTCTGTACTGCCAAAAGTAATTTTAGTGTTGCACTTATTTTTTGCTTTCAGTCCTTTACTTGGATTCTTCTTCCTTTTAGGCATCTTGGAAGTGCCTTTTGTTGGGGAAGGTTTATTTTGTTGTGACAAGGTTCCATTTATGGAGTTACTTTGTGCAGTGGGTATGCATGTTGAGAGAATGGAGGAAGGGGGAGTTGGAAGGGCCCTGCCCTCTTTTCCTGATGTGGACCCATCATGTAGTGTTGTATCTATACAGTAAGATAAAGAGGTTTTGGGTCGCTCTGAGAGAAAAGATTCTGCATCAGCCACACTGGTTTTCCAAGATGACTTAAACCGCTCGGGTATCTATAAAGGTGAATAAAGCTTATCTGTAATCACAAATATCAGTAAATATACATGTATTCAAATAATAATTGGTAATTGTCCATAAACATAATGCGAAAGCTGTACCACATAATTACAGTATATTTGTAGTCGACATCCCTTTGCCTTCCTCTCTTGCGTAGCATAGGGAGCTGTTGGAACTCAAAGCCTCCATTGAATGTGTGTATAGCTTTGCCTGCAACCCAGGCCAGTTCCACAGGCTCCCCAAAGGTCCTGATGTGGTACTGTCGACAAGACCGGTCACTGGGCTCTAAAATATAGCCACACAGTAAGGACCAAGGGTACTAGGTATTACTGTTTGTTGATTTCATTTAACTTTTGTCACAGTTATAAAATATATTTATATGTATCCATTTCAATGTAATGTGGACTGTGATAGTGTAAATCTGTCCAACAAGATCAATTCAAAGCAAACAATATTTTACATAATTAGTACCCAGGACCAGGCATACCTTTCATTTTGTGGTAGGTTCCCTGTACTGGGTCAATGGTCACCATACAAGGCCACCAGGGTCTTCGGTTGAATTTTGCCCATATAACTTCACCTTCTAAAAACTTCACAGGTGGATGGGGTTTCTTCTTTGGGCTGCCCATCTGTTGACAGACACCAAATAAGTGTCCATACTGAAATAAGTTCAACCCATATGACAATTAAACAATTGTCAAAAGTTTGTCAAAATCTTTATCTTCAAATATATAAAAGCATTCCAATATTTTCCAAGACTCTACAGTTGGTAAGTGGCCAGGACCACCATTAAAATAGATCATCAATCTGGTTGCTACTGGAGTTTACTAGGAAGTTAGGTAACATTTAACCTCATCCCCAGGCATTAATTGCTAGTGCATGAAAGAGCCAACTGGTGGCTGAGAGTTTAAAAAAATTTACATGCCTGCATCGGTTTTCCAATTTTCATCTGTTGGAACATAGCAAGCTCAAATTATATCATAAATTAGCTTTTAAAATTCTTTAATACAGTTTTAAACACCCTAAAAGTTTTTTTTTTTTATCTTAACACTGTAGAAACCCTGCGCACACTCTTTGGACTCAGCTCTACATGTGCGTGATTCCTTCTGAAACTACCAAACAAATCATGATTTTCAGCATTTTTACTATCAAATTGCCTTTTGTTGCTTTACAGCCTGAAATGAAATCTGATTTTTTTGGGGCTTCATTTAAACATAGTAATCCACAATATCCAATTAAAAAAAATTGGAAAATGTAATTAAAACAGTAAAATACCCTATTTGGATAAGTGAACACTTCCCCCTTAGTAACCAACTATGTTCCAGATCATAAATCAAGCTAACTGGGTTCCATACGTGATCAATGGTAGTGATTTTGTTAAATTCAGAATAAATCCAGTAGTTTGTTAGAGAACTCCATGGGTTAGTAGTGCAATTCAAAGCAAAGATTTCACTGTCAGCAGAAAAGTACTTTCAAAAGATCTATGAGATAAAGTCAGGGGATGGACAGAAATTTTTTTCAAAGGCTTTTGTCCATCCCTTTGGAGCACAGTTAAGAACATTACTAATAAGTGGAAGGCGTATGGCACCACCCAGACCTTACAGAGATGGGCCGTCCCATTAAACTGGATGACCAGGCAAGGAGGAGAAGGCCGATCAGAGAGGCAATCAAGAAGCCAATGGCAGCTTTGAAGGAGCTTCAGGCCAATGGCACAGACAGGTCAATGTGACAACAATATCATGCTTCACAAATCTGGCCTCTATGGGAGGGTATGGCAAAAACCCAATACATCTTTCCACCTTCACTAAAGCACAGCAGTGGAGGCATCCTGTTGTGAAGGTTTCTCTACAGAAGGGACGGGAGCACTTGTCAGTATAGAAGGGAAAATGGACAGTGCAGAATCCTGACAGATTATTGAGGATTTCAACAGTACAAAAAGCATAATGCAACAGTACAGTGGCTGACAGACAGGAAGGTGAATGTCCTTGAGTGGCCTAGTCAGAGCCCTGACCTAAATCCCATGGAGAATCCGTGGAATGACTTGAGTGCAGGTCATATGCAGTCACCATGCAATTTGACTGAGCTTGAACATTCTGATAGGAAGAATGTGCAAATATTGTCCAGGTGTGCGAAGTTCAAAGAGACTCAATCAAAGAGACTTGAGGCTGTAATTCAAGCAAAAGGTGATTTCACCAAGTATTAAATGGTGGGGATGTTTACTTATCCAAACAGAGTATTTTACTGTTTAGATTGTTATACATTTAAAAAATAAATACTCACATGTATATTGGGGGTTACTGTGTGTGTTAAAAAAAAGAAATAAAAATAAGTTGGGAAAAGTCTGATTATGTGTTTTCATTTCCGGCTTAAAGGCAACAAAAGGTGAACATTTTGAAAGGGGTGGTGACTTTCAATACCCACTGTATATGACTTTGGTATCCTGAAGCATAATTTATGTAATTGAAATACGTGACATTTGGCATTACCAATATCTCCACTAATCCATAACATTTCATCGTAGATGCTATAGTACAAAGCAAAAATGTGTATCAATTTAAGAATATTAATATATGCTTATTTTAAATACAATCAACTATGTATTTAAAAGCTAGTATAGATATGCTGTTTGATATGCCGTAGAATTTATGTTTAATAATATATTGAGTGGACTAAGTTGGTCCAGTGGTCTAGGAGGCTGGGAGACAGCACATATTTAGGAATCAGCAAGGGTTTAAATTGACTCGACTATCACTGTCTTTCCAATACTGTTCCATTCTTAAAAATGAAAAGAAAAATAAGCGGGACTGTTCCACCAAAAAATAACTTACAAAAATAATAATGATACATCAAGAAAAATGAATATAGTTTTTTAGTGTTTGTGATTTCAATACAAAATAAAATGTGGCTAATCAAAAAAAAGTTCAAACCTATATATTCAAGTTTCCAACTAACGGCACCCTTTTGAAAAAAAAGTTATGCATTAAACTGCTAATCAGATTTGTATTACCTAACTTTGTATAAACTAATCACGCAAAACTCCCTGACTGCAAATAGTACAACTATTGATTCCAATGTTCTATAGGAGATTCTGGCATATACTGAGCAAAACAGGAACTGAAGGACATTATCCTCTCCAGCTATTAAGAACTGACATTGTGTGACCTTTCTGGCTAATTTTCAAGGACACCGAAAGTATCGAATTACATTCCCTAAATAATTTCTAATTCATATTTTTTCCTTCTTGTTAATAAATCCCCGACCAGGTACTCCACCCAATAATTTTATCTAAACAGTTATACCACTCCCCAGCCATTCCATCTCTCCTTGTGACAGTTCATAACATGACATATGATGGCTGTAAGGTACTGTATGATGTGACTGTGAATAGCCGTGTTAAGTAAAAGGTCAGTAATAGGACTTGCCATTGCAGGCCCAGAGGGGCTATTACCAAGAGATAGCGGCTCACAGTCACTTCCCCATTCCTCGTCTGACCCATCACACATTGTTAATGGGGGGCCACCAGGGGAGCCTTTGATAGTGGATAGCCCTGGCTCTGGTATATTCTGTAACTTCAAGTTTAAAAATCCAGGAACAGGTTCATGTGACTTTCCAACTGTTTTCTGTCTGCCTGTCAGAGGTAAAGCTGCATCCTCAGCCTCTTGTTCGTCGTCATCAAACAAAGTGGACTCAAAGTGCAGGTAACCATTTGCAAAGGGGCTGTTGCTGTCCAATGAGAATGCTGGACTGGGTGGGTCAGAGAAGCAACCATCACTCTTCTTCTCCACAATGGGATTCGTTTTATCGTTGTCTCTGCTGCCTTGCTGGGTATCCACGAGGGCCAAGGAATTCTTAATGTCAGGTTTTCCAACAGCATTCTGGGTGAGTGACTCATCCCTACAGCCTTTGGAGGCCATATCCGCAACACCAGGAATGACCAGGTCTGGGTGGCTGACCATGGTTGTCAAGTCCTGAAGCCTTCGCAGTGGGCTGTAGGAGGAAGATATTTTCTTATGGATTAACCCATAGGTTGATGGAGGTTTGAGGGCAGGGGCGGTGGACAGTTGCATGGCACGTTGTGGTTCTGGTCTAGAATTGGGGTTATGGCGCTTTGAGGAGAAGGAAACCGGGTCATTGGGGCCAGAGGTCAATGTTGGGTCAGAGCAGCAGGCCTGAGCATCTCTGGTGGGCAGTTCATAGGGCCGACTCATGCTGGCAAGGCTCCATCCTAAACATAAAAATGAAACAAAAACTGTTAAAATGTGATGGAAAGATTAATTTAACCGATTTGGATTACATTCATTTTCTTTTAATTGTGGTGTATTTTTATCTATTAAGGAGGAGGGCAAAAAGGGTAACATTTGAAATAATTATTCAAAAGTTATCAAAAACAATCGTGTTCTAAAATTGGGAAAGTATATAAGGTTTAAAATTAGTGTGCGTCGTTAACTGTGGAAGTGTGAGACGGTTATCTGGCCCCGCCTAAAAAAGGTGAAGAATAAAAAAAGGATATTGCTGCAACAGTAGCTGTCCGCCAGTCATGTTCAAATTAGATCAGCGTAACTGTAATGATGTCCTTCCCAGAGACAACGAAGGGTTAAAGTGGATTTAAAAATGCTAGTGTAGAAATCGCGAATCTCCATAATATAAAATGGACAGCTCTTGACAGCGCCTGTGCATCAACTCTGTGCCATGGCTCACGAGGCACCACAGCGATAGTGCATATTACTGGCACGCGAACATAGTTAGTCTTTCGACACACAAGTTCACATAGCCACACACACATACAGACTTCCACCGACAGATGTCTACTGTAGCCTGCATGCACAATCACGGAATGTTTAAACAAAAAAACGCGGATGATAATGATATGCCGCAAGAATCTTACCATTTTAAAGTCGGTCACCGCAAAAACAACTGTCAAACCTTTCATTTCTATCATTTAATATGATATTTTCCAAATTTGTGAAACCGGATGAGGAGAAGCCAACAGCAGCAATACTAGGCCAGGATCCTGTGGACATACTCTCTCTCTACTTGCGATAGCAGTTACTCCACCAGCGGCCCCTTCAAAAGATAAATATATGCACGCATTTTACTTACTAAGCGAAACACCCATTTACGTTGCTATATATTTCCAATTCCTTGTTACCTCACACTCAATGCCTTATTCCAATAAATGATTACTATTTCCAAGCTGTCGACCTGCCCCTTGCAGCCCCTGACTGCCCGTGTCTGTCTGTGAAAGCGGACCAATCGGCACTGCCTCCCAACCCCCAGCTTGAAGTATTGCTTTGGCTTTGACTGCCACCAAAAATCCTAAAGATAAATGGAATGAAAAAAAGACGGACACATTCTTCGCTACTGGTCCATTATTTCCTTAATTAAGAAATGATTACATACATTTTCAATTACTGTCATTCACATTAATCATTATGACATGCGTGCCATTTTCTCAACAATGGCATCATATCACACCTCATATGGATAACTCGTGCGCTTTAATATTATAGGATAAGAATATCTTTATGTAAATTGTACCCGGAAAACGGACGGCTTCCTTTTCTTTAGACGAGTTGCAAAGCATTTTCTCTGCTGCTCACCGGGTCCTTCAAAATGGAGTCTGTTCACAAAAAACAGGCCACAAAGTGTTAAAATATGCTCGATATAAAGTTCACATCAAAGCGCAAAAGGTTGAACGGCAATTACGCAAACGTTTCCTATCCATTAAAAACATCCCAAAGCCCCAATTGCAAAGGTACATTCTACACACACACCATCAAAGATAACGTTTCAATAATATTTACTGTATTAGTGTATCATATGACAGGTTATAGAAGACTCACGTCGGGCAAATGTAACTGGTGTGTGTAGTAGGGGGCAGTGTACCATAATGCGCATTTTCATAAGGAATCCATCATGCCCTTAATATTGTTTTAATCACGTATTGGCTTATTTGTGTGAATTGCAACGGTGGGATATAATGGTAGACACCGTGGATGTGTAAGCCACAAGCCACTATTAAGCCTGCAGTTTCTGAAAGTGGTACACAACGAGCGAATCATGACAACAATCTCCCATCAGATATTTGGTTAATGAAAAACTAGGACCAGACAATGTTACACTTTGTTTTTTTTCGGGTAATGGGTGTTGCGTGTTCTTACTAACCATATAAAATACACAGATCTTACGTTACTGAAATAACATTTGAACAGTTTCGCATTAGGAAAAGGCGTATGTATTCTCAGTCTATGTGACGAATGTGCGATATTTTTGGTCGAGAGGGAAACTGAACAATACGGAAGAACTGCGCTGGCTCGAACGGCTCAGCCTCGCTCGCATGAGCCTGCTGGAAGTGAGGGCCTGCAGTGTGCGGCACTCAGTCAAAACAGCGCCCCGACAGATCAAACATGTTCATGCGTCTTCAAGCCCTATAAAATAAGAATTTCTTTGGTTTTAAGACAGCAATTTCAAGAAAAGTGCCATAAGATGAAATACAACCTACCCTTTTCTTGTAGGCAGTTATATCCGTCTTAAAGTATTACATCAACTTATATGTTGTGTTTACCTCTGCTGCCCCTATGCAGTTCGTAACATCCGCGAGTCACTAAAATCAGCAGAGAATGGTGGTTAAAAGCGCAAATGAGTTGCTAAACGTTACTCGGCAGTAATTTATTATTTTTATGGACCACTCAATTCGTATTTTCTTTTATATCACCAGCTTAACTGTCATGCCAGGTTTATACAGGTGCTCATTCATCTCCACCGTTTTTTAATCTTCCCACTTACAAAGTGGACTATAAGATCTTACCTGTATATAGGCTACAGTAAGTAAAGAAAGAATGATTGACAGGCCCATTATAACGTCTGTCCATCAGCCAATTTACTGCAGTTCAATGTTGTCACTTACATTAACTAAGCTGTCTATGACAGGCCTTAAATGTAATTCTTCATAGCTATACTTTGTTTGGTAATGTTTAATTTGAACTCCTTGCAAGTGGCATATAACATATGTAATAAACAGTGAACTCTCTTTAAGGGCTATATAACAACAGGAAGAGCTTGCAGAATAATGAGCTATGTACTCATGTAGGGTTTGAACATTATAGGACTGGCATTTGCTCCAGACACCATGGTTTTGTAGTGAATACCAGTGGAGTACGCAGAGGAGCAGGATGGCGTGGGAGAACTTGGGAAGATTAAACAAAAGACAAGCTTGGGCAATCTCAGTAAATTGAAGGATGATGGCATTAGGAGGTTGCCTTACCAACAGTTACCTGCCGTAGTCCTGACTTGGTTAGTACACAGACTGATTTTTGTCTAAGGTAATGTGTTATTTTATAACTGCCTAGTAATAGTTTTAAGCTGATGGCCAATGCAAAAGATGAGTCAGCTGGTTATTTTAGATAACTGTGGTTACACATTCGACAACAATCCAGATAACAAAACTGGTCCTCCTTGCTGATGGTCTGCCAACCGAGGCCCGGCAATGGCCTGTGACAGAGTAAAAGCTCATTGCTGTATAGATATACTGTAAATACAGTATATTTCTCAAACCCAAGAAAATTATCAAATGAGTTTGCTAATACATTGCACTATGGTGATGGAACAGTCCAGTTTGCATTTAAAGTGGTCTTTTATTGATTGTACTGTCCAAATTCCAAAATCCCCAAACTTCCTGGTTTTCTGATTCTCAGTCCTTGACTAATTTGAGTGACATGATTATGTAGCCGATGTCTCTTCATCATAAATCAATTCAAATAAGAAAACCTTCTGGCCCTTTCACAATCTTTCAAAGCAAAATGGGAGGAAGATATGGGCTCCAAAATACTGATGTCAGATTGGCAGCATAGCTTTGAATACATTTATTGAGTAAACTCTACACATTGGATTAGACAATTTAAAATCACATGTAGATTGTAGTAATCCAAGGCTGAGCTCCATAGCACAATCTTTGACACCTCCCTTATATATGATAATTGTCATGCTTCCAAGGGCACACTGAGTCACAGCTTTGTCCTTATACCAGGGGTGTTCAACTGTTGCCTTGCATGGTCCAGAGCCTGCTTGCTTTCTGTTCTACCTCATCTTTAATTGCACTCAGTTGGTGTCCCTAGTCAAAAAAGGCTCTGATTTAGGGGTTGGAATAAAAAAATTTGTGGAACTGGCCTCGAGGTCCAGGGTTGAGCTTTTGGGCCCTGTATCCTAACCTGTCCAGCTTCTGGTCAGGACACTTTGGGATGCCCCCTGATTTCCAGGATGTCCCAACAGACCCAAATCCACCAAGGTCTGGGAAGACTGACCAGGGCTGCACATAAAATTCAGCAACATTAGAAAAGGGCATCTTTGTTTTGGAAAAAGTTTCCCTGGGTGTTTTAGTGGCTGTCAGGGGCGCCGCCAGGAATTTTGGGCCCCATGACAAAAAATCAAATTGGGCCACCTCTGCGCAGCTGTTACCTATTTTTTGGGGGCCCTGTCAGTCATGGGCCCTTGGAATTGTCCTAACTTTCCCCCCTATACGGTGCCCCTGGTGGCTGTACCTTGGTTTTTGATGTCTTGAAATCTTCTTGCAGGTAAAAAATATAAACACCAAGCCTGTCTACACTTGTAATTATTTATATATTTGTCACTGATAATAAAACATCTTTAAAACAAATTGGCTGTGATTTATTCAAACACTCCCAAAATATAATGAAGGCATAGAGACCTCACAGCCAGAAAAGCCAATACTTTCTGTAAATGACTGTTGACTGCTGTCTTGTTTGACAGGCTGTACATACTATAGCTGTATGTAGGCTAGCCTCCCTCTAATAAAAAATATGGAATTTAAAGACACAGATTTTTTTTTTAGATGTGAAAGTGGCTGATAGTGGAACCCTCACATACATCTCTATATCAATATCTAAAAAAACATGATCTCAGAGAACTGACAGTTGAGATATATACAGTATCTCACGAAAGGGAGTAGACCCCTCACATTTTTGCAAATATTTGATTATATCTTTTCATGTGACAACACTGAAGAAATGATACTTTGCTAAAATGTAAAGTAGTGAGTGTACAGTTTGAATAACAGTGTACATTTACTTTCCCCTCAGAATAACACAACACAGCCATTCATTTCTAAACTGCAAGTGAAGTCTACACACCCCTGTTTAACTTTTTGCACTACTTGACACTTTTGATATCACTCATTAGAGGCCACATTATGGATCTGGTTATCTCTAAAGGTCTCGATATTTCCTATGACATTTATAAACAAAGCCTTGGTAGCTTCAACAATGAGTTACGCAGGGCCAGACAGCAACATTTATCTGAAATGATCAACAAGAATATCAACAATACCCGCACTCTATTTGTCATGGTTGACAAGCTTACAAACCCAATAAAGCAGATAGCATCAGAACTCATGTCCACTGTGAAATGTAATGAATTTGCGTGTTTCTTTAGTGAAAGTATTAGACGGACCATCAGAACTACAGTCTAACAAGGACACTGTACCGTCAATACGACCACCAAGACATACAGTGGATATAAAAAGTCTACACACCCCTGTTAAAATGCCAGGTTTTTGTTATGTAAAAGAATGAGACAAAGATAAATCATGTCAGAACATTTTCCACTTTTAATGTGACCTATAATGTGAACAATTCAATAGAAAATCTAATTGAAATCTTCGAAAAGGAAAAATGAAAAATAAAAACCTTACAATAACCTGGTTGCACAAGTGTGCGCACCCTCTTATAACTGGGAATGTGGCTGTGTTCAGAATTAACCAATCACATTCAAACTCATGTTAAATAGAAGTCATTACACACCTGCCATCATTTAAAGTGACTCTGATTAATCACAAATAAAGTTCAGCTGTTCCAGTAGGATTGTCCTGACATTTTCTTAGTTGCATCTCAGAGCAAAAGCTGTGGTCCACAGAGAGCTTCCAAAGCATCAGAGGGATCTCATTGTTGAAAGATATCAATCAGGAGAACGGTACAAAATAATTTCCAAAGCATTAGATATACCATGGAACACAGTGAAGACAGTCATCATCAAGTGAAGAAAATATGGCACAACAGAGACATTACCATGAACTTGACATCCCTCCAAAATTTATGAAAAGACAAGAAGATAACTGGTCAGAGAGGCCAACAGCAACATTAACTTTATCAGAAGAAGGTTAACGTTTTGGAATGGCCCAGCCAAGACCTGAATCCAATTGAAGATTTGTGGAGTGATCTGAAGATCTGACAGATTTGGAGCGCTTTTGCAAAGAAGAGTGGGCAAATATTGCCACTTCAAGATATGCCATGCTAATAGACTCAAAAAGAGTGCTGTAATAAAATCAAAAGGTGCTTCAGCAAAGTATTAGTTTAAGGGTATACACCCTTATACAACCCCCCCCCAAAGATTTCAGTTTGTTTTTCAATTGAATTGCTCATGTTATAGGTCACATTATAGGTGGAAAATGTTCTGGCATTATTTATCTTTGTCTCATTCTTTTACATCACAAGAACCTGGTATTTTCACAGGGGTGTGTACACTTTTTATATCCACTGTAACTTGGTTATGCACAATTTAATACAATTGATCAAAAATCCCTAGAAGAAACAGTTCAACATTTTAAAGCTTCAACTCGCTGTCTCAACACACTGCCATCAGACTTATATAATTAAACCAAGATAAAATGGAGATTGTGTTTTACAACAAAAATAAAAGAACAAGTATTAGTAAAGAGCTGGATTCTCGAGCCCTTAAAATCAGGGATCAAGTGCATAATCTTGGTGTTCTGATAGACTCAGACCTCACATTTAACAGTCATATCAAAAGCAGTCACCAAAAGAGCATTCTATCATCTTAAAATGGTGTCCCAAAAAGACCAAGAGAAGCTCATCAATGCTTTTAATGGCCTCTTAACTGGACTCCCCAAAAAGACTGTAAAACTCATTCAGAATGCTGCTGCTAGAATGTTAACCAGGACCAAGAGAACAGAGCACACCACTCCGGTTCTTAAATCTTTGCATTGGCTTCCAGTCAGTTATAGGATAGATTTTAAAGTGGTGCTTTTAGTTTATAAATCTCTGAATGGTTTAGTACCTGAACACATTTCTGATATGTTTGAAGAATATAAACCAAGCAGGTCTCTTAGACACTTGAACACAGTCCATGGAGAAGCTACGTTTAGCAGTTATGCTGTACACATCTGGAATAAACTACCAGAACATTTTAGACGTGCCCCAAACGTATACATTTTTAAATCCAGGTTAAAAACACTTCTCTTTTCACGCGCCTATGACTGAGCACTTAAACTTAACCACACTGTTTAGCCTTACAGCTTTTACAGCTTCCTATGTTATTATCCCGTTTTTATTCTTTCTTATTCTATTTTTTATTATTAAGATGTTGTTTTGATGTTTTCATTTGAGTATTTGCTTTTGCCGGATCGTGTAAGCTGAGCCGGCTAAGAAGAGCGAATGTCTCAGAGTGAATGACTGACTGACTGAAAGACTGACTGTCTGACTGACTGACTACCTCTTGTTAAGTAGCGCTGTGATTAGAGACATGGACTCCAAAACAACAGGTCCCGTGTTCGCCTCCCGTAACATTCTAAACACATGATGCCTGAGGTTCAGGACAGACAAAGACTTTGCTGGTTACTGTGGATACACTGAATGTACACTCACCCTTAAGGATTATTAGGAACACCATACTAATACTGTGTTTGACCCCCTTTCGCCTTCGGAACTGCCTTGATTCAACAAGGTGCTGAAAGCATTCTTTAGAAATGTTGGCCCATATTGATAGGATAGCATCTTGCAGATTTGTGTGATGCACATCCAGGGCACGAAGCTCCCATTCCACCACATCCCAAAGATGCTCTATTGGGTTGAGATCTGGTGACTGTGGGGGCCATTTCAGTACAGTGAACTCATTGTCATGTTCAAGAAACCAATTTGAAATGATTTGAGCTTTGTGACATGGTGCATTATCCTGCTGGAAGTAGCCATCAGAGGATGGGTACATGGTGGTCATAAAGGGATGGACATGGTCAGAAACAATGCTCAGATAGGCCGTGGCATTTAAATCATGCCCAATTGGCACTAAGGGGCCTAAAGTGTGCCAAGAAAACATCCCCCACACCTTTACACCACCACCACCAGCCTGCACAGTGGTAACAAGGCATGATGGATCCATGTTCTCATTCTGTTTATGCCATATTCTGACTCTACCATCTGAATGTCTCAACAGAAATCCAGACTCATCAGACCAGGCAACATTCTTCCAGTCTTCAACTGTCCAATTATGGTGAGCTCGTGCAAATTGTAGCCTCTTTTTCCTATTTGTAGTGGAGATGAGTGGTACCCGGTGGGGTCTTCTGCTGTTGTAGCCCACCCGCCTCAAGGTTGTGCGTGTTTTGGCTTCACAAATGTTTTGCTGTATACCTCGGTTGTAACGAGGTATTTCAGTCAAAGTTGCTCTTCTATCAGCTTGAATCAGTCGGCCCATTCTCCTCTGACCTCTAGCATCAACAAAGCATTTTCGCCCAGAGGACTGACGCATACTGGATGTTTTTCCCTTTTCACACCATTCTTTGTAAACCCTAGTAATGGTTGTGCGTGAAAATCCCAGTAACTGAGCAGATTGTGAAAAACTCAGACCGGCCGTCATGCCATGCTCAAAATTGCTTAAATCACCTTTCTTTCCCATTCTGACATTCAGTTTGGAGTTCAGGAGATTGTCTTGACCAGGACCACACCCCTAAATGCATTGAAGCAACTGCCATGTGATTGGTTGATTAGATAATTGCATTAATGAGAAATTGAACAGGTGTTCCTAATAATCCTTTAGGTGAGTGTATAAACTGTCAAACTGTTGTGTGCATTAAAGCAAGATATTGAATGTATGTGGCATAACCTGAAACTGAAAGTTGCAAGGAGGAAATCTTATTTAGGCTGTTTCTGAGGTAGAAGAGCAGACTAAGCCTGTGTCAGACTAACAGGAAACAGAGGGGGACAGATTAATAACACATACACATAGTCTGGGCAGGGCTGGATTAAGAATAGACACAAGACAGAAATCACAAGGGTAACATATAAGGTAAAGAACATAAACTGAACGAACGGCACACATGCTTGGCCACCTCCGCCCCCCGCCTTCTAGGTGTATTCGTAGTATAAACAGTACTCGTGTTACTGCTGATATTCAGACATTGTGGGGCGGCACTCTGTCTCCAGAAGCTTCTGTAATAAACGGATGATACGGAATTGGTCATTGACCTGACTCCTGGTGTGTTGGTTCTCCTTTCCATCAAACCAACTCGGGGAAGTGTTAGACTTCAACACTACAACTTTAAGTAGCTACGTAACAGGAAGTCTAAAATGAAACGGTTCTGGTGGATATTAGGATCAGCTCAGGATAAACAAACACTTCATGGTTCTCTCGTCTTTTCACTTGACAAAAAAGTCAGTAATCATTAGTGATGGCCATTCGAGGCTTCATTACCGTTTTTCTAGCAGCAGGATATTATGCTCACAGTGCCAACACAGATTTTCTTTCCATCATTGAACTATATAAGTTAATATAGTTAACAATCTTGTCTGTGCATTTTATGTTCAATGTTATTCTTGTCTGTTCTTTTTCCACAGACATGATTGTTAACTATATAGCCTTATTCATTTCAATTATGGGTTTTATTGTGATAAAGAAAATCTGAGTGCTGCCAGCATAATATTCTGCATGTGACTAGTTATTGTCACCTATATTGATAGATACTGTATCTATGTCATTAGCTGTTAAAACGGCCAGTGGCAAAAGAGGATTTGTTCAGGATAGACAAAAACCTTGTTGGCTTCACTTGACGAAAAAGTCAGTTATCGTCACCTATATTGATACAGTAGTTATTGTTAAAACGGCCAGTGGCAAAAGCCATGAAGTTCATAGATGCAATTTGTGCTAGAGGTAAACTTATTAAGAAACGTTACTCAGTTTAACACAATATAATGGCGTCTAGCGACATATTACTTGCAAATAAGATTTCAAAACGGCCAGTTCATAGAAACTATTTGTGGTGGATGTAAATTTAATAAGAAACTTTAGTCAGTTTAACACTAGTTAATAATGTCTAACAAAATATTCAAACTTGTGCATTTTGATGGTGTAGTGCTTAATGACAATGCCTTTCACGTGGGCGACCTGAGTTCGATTCTGGAGAGGGCAGCCACAATTAACACCTTTTATTGTGGGCCGTCTGAACTAGGCTTGCCTGGTTTCTTGTTTCTTTTTCTTTTTAAGGCACATTGAATTGCTTCTATGTATGAATTGTGCTATACAACTAAATTTGCTTGCTTGCTTGCTTTTGTAATAGTTGTCTATGAGGCCCTGAATGCTTGCAGGTGGTATAGCTGCCCATTCGTTTTGGCAGAATGCCTCCAGGTCATGCATATTCTTTGGTGGTCTTGCATAAACTGCAAGTTTGAGAAATCCTCAGAGTGGCTGAATTATATTATGTTCAGGAGACTGTGATGGCCACTCCAGAACCTTCACCTTTTCTGCTGTAACCACTGGAGGGTCAACTTGGCCTTGTGCTTAGGGTCATTGTCATGCTGGAAAGTCCAAGAGCATCCCATGTGCAGCTTTCATGCAAAAGAATGCAAATAGTCTGCCAGTATTTTCTGATAACATGCTGCATTCATCTTGCCATCAATTTTCATAAGATTCCTCTTACCTTTAGAGCTCAATGCCATCATTTCACAATTTCTGCCAGGGTATGCAAACATATGAGCACAACAGATATAAACAATATATCTGTCACCTTGCCCCATTGCTACCAGTGTCTTTACATAAAAACAACCTTCTGCTTGGAATTCAGAGCCATTGGAGCATAATACCATACAGTGTTCCAAAAGCAGGTGGTGAAGGAGGAAGGCATATCAACTGTATTAAACAGTAAAATTTTTGTTGTGTGCAAAAATCTCATTGTCAAATTGTAATCATGCATGCAGTGCATTTTTATTGTTGTCCGCTTGTGTAGTTGATGCAGCAGTCAATGAAAGTCCTGGATGGTTTAATCACAAACTCGTGACTCTGTCATTGCTGTGGAAGCCAGAGAGAGAAAGCAAGAAGGAGTGAAAAAGGGTGGAGGGAGGGTGTCTCCTACGGTCCTGGGAACAGGAACTGGGCTAGCCCTTACAGCGGCACACCGTTCCTCCCCCCAGCATTATCCACCCTATGAGACAGAAGCTGATTGGTTCCAATGATATTAAAGGTATGATTCACCCAGATGTTCTTGCCCTGTCAGCAATCTAAAAACACAATCCAGGATTAGATGTTATTTTCCTGGCCCTAGGATGCATGAACTCGTATCAAACTGCGTTAAGGTTTGCTTACAGGGTTAGGAAACCAATTAGCTTCTAATCTTTTTTTTGGGACAAACTATTTAATAATTACTACCTTTAAGTGGGAAAAGGCCACACACAAAGATTAGAACAATGTAGTTAGCATGGAATAGGTAAACCTTCTCTCTGAACATCAAAGGGCCTTTAAAACCGAGAGGGTCTTAGAACTCCAAAATTAACCTTAAGAATCATGAGGGCCTTAAGCACTTAAGAGCTAGAATATTATGACCACACAAAGGTGAAACAAATGATGGTGATCATTTCCTAACAAGGGCACATGTCAAGGTCTGAGTCGATTAGATGGTGAGCGAACAATCAGTTCTCATAGTCAATGAGTTGGATGCAGGAGAAATGGGCAAGAGTGAACTCTGGTCACAAAAAGGATTTAATTCAAGCTTGGCAACCAAATGTCACAGACTTTCAGTTAGACATGAATGAATGAGCCTTGTTACCAAGAGGCTCCACTGCACGACTCACTTCCTCACACCACCTAGTGGTTACATTTAAGCCTGACCTCTGCCAACCAAATCCCAAAGCCACTAGTATTGTTTCGATTGGCCCAAGTCTGTTCATAAGGAATGAAAAGATATGGCTTTGTTCAGTAAAACAATAGGATTCAAGATTACATCATCACATCAGCATAAGGAATGTAAAAATTACTGGAAATAACGGCTTATGTTTAGATGTTTGCATTATTTCCTGATTAGCCACTAACACTGAATGAAATATAGCCGAAGTATATGGAATTGTAGGCACCCACTAAAGTTTTTTAATAAAAAGTCATGCAATACATAGGCCTATTGAAAAAAAAACCATTGAAATAAAACTAGTGATGTCATGATTCTACCACCAAGAGGCAGCACAACCCATAATAATCTGTTGTGCCGTGTACCTTTCCAGTAATCAGAGGGACATAACATAAAACATTTTTTTTTTAAATGAATCATAGTATTTAAAACGTCATCCATTACACCTTAAAATAATAAACATGGATAATCTTTAATTTAACCTTTGGGATATTTTGCTCTGAAAACCAGTCAGTCAATAAATTGAATTGTGTAATACACAGACTGTAAGGTGTTTTCTCTTTTTGTTATTTCCCTAGTCTGTGTCTGTTATTTCTATGTGTTTCAGTTAATGGTTCTAGTTTTCATAGTTCTATGTGTAGATCTTGCTTTGTATATGTATGCTTGGTTCTTTTGTTTAACCACTGCCACTCCCCATTACTTTCATTCGGTTCACCTGCTTTCTGCACCACCTGTTCCCATCATCTCTTGCCTATTTAGTTCTATTAGATTACGGTCCTTCTTATTTTCTTTGTGAGGTATTGTTTGTTCAATCACAACTAATACAAGCCTTTTTGAAGTACTTCATATATTCTAACCTGAATGTACTGACCTCTTCCTGCCTGTTTACCTTAGATTCTGATTCCATGCCTGATTCCTTACCTGCAACATAGCCTTTGACTCCAGTTCTGATATTCAGACTGTTTTTTGACGAAGCCTCTGGCTTGACCCTGTTGTACTTTTGCCTGACCTTTTTGGATTCCCTGTGTATGACCTTCTTCCTGTTCTTTGACCAACTTACCAGCCTCCTCATGTGGTAGTTTACAAAATAAACACCTGCTGCTCTCTATGCTTGAAACCAGCACTCCGTCTCCCTTCATATTCATTACACAGACATCTCTCATGAAGTGGGTATATGATGTGCATACTGTATATGTATCAAAAAATATATTTGTAATCATTACTGTAAAAGAAAATGTGCTGTCAAGGTGTGCTGGCAAAAAATAGGCAAATCAAAATTCAATCTATTCCTTGCATTTGAAGACTATTGAAATCATAGATAGGTATTGTGTATGTTAGCCCTGTGCTGCGTGTTATGTATAATGCATGTATGGGCAATTTATTAAAAAAGAATAATGCAAAGATATTTGATACAATGACTAGAAATGGAAATTATTAATTTCAAACCAATTAGACCCCAGTATATACCTCACTTCACAAATAAACCGAAGAGACAGAAACATTTCCAACATGACAACACACGACAGTGTTATCCATGTCTCTGTCAGTCTTTCACAAAGGGGAGTGTCCGGGGGCCCATGCTGTCCTCCTCTCCCTTCCGGAACCAAGTCTGTGGAAGACTCTTCCTGTTGTTTTAAATTCCACACCACTCCCCCGTTGCTTCCACCGCAACCTTTGACCTCCCTGATCCCAGCTGTCAGCTGTCCTTGTCTGTGACAGCTCTCTCCTCTCCCTTTCCCTCTATCTCACTCTTCCGTTCTCTCAGCATCTCTTTCTCGCTCTCTCTTCCTCTACTGTACTCTTATTGTCTCCCCCGTCCCTATTATTCTCCCCTCCTCACAGGGGACCTTGATTTCCAGAGGTAGTACCGTATCAGCTAGGAGCAGTGGAGATCACGGCGAGTGAAAGGAACACACGTACCCTCTTGCATCAAGTCTGTTGACAGGACTCAAGTAATGAGTCTCCAAGCCATTCATTCTAACCCCTCACAACGGGCACAGTTCTACCCACATTTGAACTAAACTGTTATATGTGGAAGGGCACTATGTGCAGCAGTCTGGGACAGCATTTGATTTGCTTTCTGTTGTTGTAACCTGCATGCGGATAGTCCATGTTAAAATTATTTGACCGTTTTAACCTCAAATAACCTTTTGAATAAAAAAAAAGAAAGTAGCTTCCTCAATTTTTCTTGCTAGGTTTTTCCTTGAAGAACAACTCCCACTGTTTTAATGTGAAGGATCATCCAATATCCTTTTGTTTTTTGATTTTGTTTTAATTGTTTCTGGAGTTATTTCAACTGAATTCCCAGACACAAATTTCCCTAACAAAAAAAATCTATCAACCCTACAAAAATGTCCATTATTATAATCCTGAAAATTCTAATTTCCTGTTGCTGCAGGATTATGTTCCAGCTGTGTGAAAGTCTCAAACATTTATGTGCACCATTACCATGATTTCTTAGCGCTTGTAGGAATGTTAGTTCACCACTAGGGGGAGGTAAGGGCATCTACATACAGTAGATTTGTTTGCAAAATTAAAAGCACTATGGGGACGAGAGAGGAGGATCTGAGCAGATTTACATTTAAAAGTACAACTTTTTATAGCTAATAGTAACATAGTATTGGGCTTTAAATTGTGGCAAAAATCCTAAGATGTACGCATCAACCTACTAATGTAATAAAGCATTAAAACAGGAAGAGGTTTGATATTCCATTGTTTATTTTTTCTTATAATAATGGACCAATTAGTAATGGATAAATGATTTGTGGTTTTGACAAAGGGACCTAGCATCTTATGTTTTTACATCAGCAAAACAAGAAGTTAGACAAAGTAATAATGGCCATGGCTGAATAATAGCCAGAGATGTTATTAACGTCTGGCTTAAACATACTCTATGGCTTTCTTAGAGCTCTCCACTCTCTTTTATACACATGCATTGAGCTTATCGTTAACTTGAGAACAAGGCGCCAAAAAACATATTGTTTGATACGAGTGTCCGGATGAATCCGCCCTGGCTACTTCCACACCGAATATCTCAGGAGACCATTAAAAAATGTCACTTCAATTATTCCTTTCTCTCCAACCCAAAGCTCGGGCCCTTCCACACACACATACATACACACTCACAAATGAAAACAGAGTGAAAAGAAGAGGAAGTCTTGAGGGGCTTTGAAAAGCGACACTGGGAGAAGCCTCCTGTGCAGGGAGAAAGGGAAGATGTGAATAACAGGCATTGGGAAAGAGCAGCTGACACAAAGTGGACTCGAGTAGCCATTCTCTCTGCCCGGGTTGAGTCTCCTCAAGGGGGGCCAGGGTCTTCAGGAGCTGAGACCTGTGCTTAATGAGAAATTCCTGGGGATTTAGAGGGGAGCAGAGGTCTTCATTTTCTCACTGCAATACCAGGAGGTGTGGGCTCCTATAGAGCAGCTCTCTGCCCTGAAAGAGGGGAACCCCATTCAAAGAGCGGGGGCCTGGCTGGACTATTTATATGAGCTGCGTCTCATAGGGGTGCAGTTTGGGGTGGCGGGCAATGGGCGGGGCTCCCAGGAGCTAGCTCTCCGAGTGTCTAATTAAAAGAATAAGCAGGCTGAGATGAGAGCGCTTGATACTGCAGCTGCCTGTGTTGTGATGGTGAGTGCCCAGTGCTGTCCCTGTTGGCCCCTGACTGAGAGGCCCCTACAGCTGGCTCCTGGGCTCAGCCCCCCGAACCAGCAGGCTGGACATTGTGTCCTACCTTTGCAGTGGACCGACTCGGACCCGTCATAAACAAACCCCACTGGGCAGCTGATGGCTGCAATAGCCGGGCCTGGAGCTGAAGACAGCTTCCCCCAGGACCCTGCCCCTCAGGACCCCAGAGAGAGGACTAAGGCTGCCCCACATGGTGCTCTATGAGTCCAAACAGCCTGTGGACCTGAGCACAAAGCATCAGTTAGGGGCTATGCCAGAAAGATTTGCCCCACTATTGCACCCTGGACAGAGATGCCTTTGAATGAACAGTAGAAAGGTTTTGATCTGAGTGTTTTGGCATAAATAAGCACAAAAAAGGTTGAAAATAAAACCACTATGGTAAGTATGAATCCTCAATAAGAATACTATATTCTCTGTCAATATACAGTGCTCTCCTAAATTAGTGGCCTCCTATGTAAAGATAAGCTAAGAGAGATGTTCACTGTTGTAAATGTCATTGTTGTAAAAGCTGGAACAGACACACACACAAAAAAAGTATCTCAATTATATGTCACAATTATTGGTCTTCCTACAAATTGTTATGAACCAACTCAATTTTTTTCAAATTCCTTTGGCAAATTTGGAACCCTTATGTTTTTTAGCGACTTCTTGTTCCACTGGGGTATACATTTGAGATGACACACATGCCAACCTCCCTTAATTATCTGCCACCATGGGAGAAAGCACACAAATGACACAAAAGGATGTTGAACTTCATGAATTAGGCAAGTGCTATAAATGTCAATAACTAAGAGTGGTTCAAATCAATTGAAGCTTTGATAAGCCTGCCCTTTAAAGGGAACACATTTTTACAATGGACCAAATAGTACCCCAACAAATAGTGAGGAGCATGCTTTGAACAGTAAAACAGGATCATAGTTGGAAGATTGCAGAAGATGGTTAAGGCTTGGTTCCAACTATATTAAAATATAGTTTTAATGTGATGAATGAGACTTGCGGCCAAATTTGCACTGGAGCTAAGTTTTTTTATAGTGTAAACGGGTGAAAATCTTAAACTTTACATTCCAAGGTAATGTGGGGCACCTTCTTGTTCCATGAGTATTAAAATGGAATGGTACAAAGTCTGGTTTTGTCGATCCTTCCAGCTCTATAAACAAAATCTAAAATGTAGTTGTTAACTCTACTAATGATTTATCCTCAAAAACTGTTGCGTTAGCAAACGTCCCAAATGTCTTGGAATGTGCAATTTACCCAGTTTTTTACCAGAAAGACTATTTTATTTATTGAAACCGTCATCCCCGTGCAATTCATAAATACTATTGTCATATTAAATTGTATTAACGGCCATACTGCTTATCCAACTAAAAAGCCACTAGGTGTGTTAGGACAAGCTAACCTGTGGAACAGAATTAGCATTGCAGGCTACCAAGGTCATCACTAGAATGTAATGTGACCAGGAAATCCCTGCTGATATTATTCGTAAAAGCAGGGACGTCACTAGAAATTCATGGATAGGTGGGGCTAAGCCTCGGTTTGGGGAGTCTGGGCATACTCCCCTAAACATATTTTCGTCATGTATTTTGAGAGTAGCAATGGGTGTAACATTTATCAGAATATAGTTATTTTTGGTCAAGGTTGGCTAAAAGTACACCTATCTCAAAGATCTAATGACTTAAATTATATCCAAGTAAAGAAATTAAAGTCCACTCCATCCAAAACCAACAAAAGGCACAAAAACTACCAAAATACTTCTGTCAACTAAACCGAAGTTTAAAGTAAATGAACATTTACATACATATTCTGTTTTTAAACATGATTTCTCTGAATCATTTAAAAACTGATTTAGTCATTAGTTTATTCATCTCGGAATTAAGTCATACATTTTTTTATCATAATTAAAAATAAGAAACATTTAATAACTGGATCTCCCTTCCTATGAACAGAATACATTGAAATATGTAAACTTTATACTCAAACACATATAAATCTGTGAAACATGCACTTTTGCTACTGTGGTAGGCCGTTGAAACCGAAGAATTGAACTTAACTAATCTCGTAGAACTCCCTATTATCGGCATATCCAACAGCAATTTTGAAAAACATCTTCTTGTACCGAGTGATCATTTGATCAAGTCATCAATGATGTGTTTACTAGAAAGTTCTAGCTAGCTTTCTTGTCTTCTGGTAAAGAAAAAAAGACTGATCACTTTGATATTACATGACGTCTGGTCTGTTGCGCAAGTCGAATTTCACGAATTGCAACTTGTCAATTTTTTTCCAGACATGACTTAAAATCTGAATTTTTTTTAACCTCCATACATTTCTAAAAACAAAAATGGTAGTGGGCTAGCTGAAAGTGTATATTGATTAGCAAAACGTACTGTTGCTATCCAGTGCATTTACATTTTGAACTTGAGAGGATTTACTGCTCGGACCACCAGAAACGGCCGTTAATGGGGTGATGGGTGGTAGGGAGACCTCCGCTACTAATTACAGGGCGCTTCAGATGAGCGAGTTACGTTCAAAATATCAAACTCAACCGAACATGCTGCCAAATGAACATGATTCTATACAATAGGCCTACAATTTGTAAAAGTTTAAGATGCGATGGAACGTGTGACGAAAAAAGAAATCACATAGAAAATATATTGACTGATATATTGATTTATTTGGGAGGGGGTAATTACAGTCGCTAGGACACATTTCCCAATACTTAGGTCACTTTTTCAAAACTCTTCACACTTCAAAATGCAATAAAACTACCAAATCACTTACATGTCTCAAATCAACTCATTCTTCCAGAACACTACCAAAGGTTGACAGACAACAAACACACTTTGTCACCCACAAAACAATGACGTAAAAAACACTAACAACAGATAGCATTTTACAATGTTTTCTTGTGTAAAATAAGGACACATCTCTGTTTATAATTCACTGCATTCACTGCACTGTATGTTACTGGAAGGAATCAGACATGATTCAGAAAGCCACAATATGTTTTAAGTCTTTTATTCATTATTTATTTTTTGCAGTAATTCCAAAATATAAGAAATTTGTATACACACCATCCACTGATACAATAGTAATGCTAATCTACTCGGTCTTCTCTATTTGGCCACAGTTTCTCATCCACATCACATCTCATGTCATCTAGGGCAATATACCTAGGAAAGAATCTTCTGGCATGCCTAAATCCATCCCTGACAATCTTCTGCTGATATGTCCAGGCATCCAGAATTCATTGCGTCCAGGAGGGATATTTGATCATGTGGATGGTGGTCATAAACCTTCCACCTCCATGAGGAAAATAATTCCTCTATGGGGTTGAGGAATGGAGAGTAAGGTGGGAGGAAAAGTGACACCATTCTGGGATGGGCTGCAAACCACTCAGTGACTGCACGGGAGTGGTGAAATGCCACATCGTCCCATACAATTATAAATGTTGGCTGATTTCTTCTCTCCATCCCTTTCCTCACCTAGCACAACCCTTCCATAGAGGTCATGCAGGAACGCAAGGAGACGTTCAGTGTTGTATGGCCCAATTAGTGGTTTGTGTAACAGCAGTCCATATTGCTGCGCACATTGTGATGTTGGCACCCCTCTGGCCTGGGACATCCACTGTGGCTCTCTTCCCAATCATGTTCAGAGTTCCTCTCAAAAGGCACAGTGTACAACTGCTTCATCCTTACCTGATGTTTTTTCAAGACTCTACATATAGTTGTTATGCTTACACTGTGAATATTTGCAAAAGTAACGTTGTCTGCCAAGACTCTGCCTCAAATCTCAGTGAGTTTTATGCCATTGTTTCTGATGACCACATCAACAATGGCAGTTTCCTGCACATCAGTGAACATCCTTCCTCTCCCACCTGTGTGAGGTAACCATTGAGTCCTAAGCAGATATGCAAAAGCAATTACACACAAGTCTATTTACTTCTGTAATGTGCAACTCAGTCAAATGCCCTTGCAGAATACAAGTTACCTGTTGGTTTGCCGGAAAACTCTAACAATAGATGCCACTGTTGAGTGTTGCAGATTTGGCTGCACTCTCTGACCAGCCTCTCTCATTGAGAGACGATGATTTACTACATGATCAATTACAGTAGTTTTGATCTCATCTGAGACTACAGCTCTTGATCTTCCTCTTATTCTTCTTCCACCACACATACGTATTCCTTGCCCCCACCCAGCCACTCTTCTTCCTCTTTCAGCCACTTGTCTATTTCTGGCTGGGTCCATTTTCTGGCTGGGTCCACATCACAATGCAAAATTACTCAGCAGTTGTCTCCTTTTTGTAATGAAATTGAAAGAGTAACAACTGTGTAGATGTTCCTCTACAATGAGAATCAGCTGGGGTTGGTCCAATTGTTTTTATAGCATCTAATTTTAAGATTTTAAATATATTTCATTAAAATATGACTGTAGAATTGTAGCAAATTGCGGTCATATTCAGCTTTGTATTATGTTATTGTTTTGAACTTAAGTTTAACAGTTTTGAAAACAATATGTAAGCATGTGCAAATTGGCCTGTAAGTACACAGAGTTTTGGCGGGTGTTGTGTCGAAGTGAGAAAATAATTAATGTAATTTGAAAGATGTAGTCATTGAATGCATTTTGTGCCAAAGCAAAGGTAATTGATCTTCAGTTTAGCCCACTTATACTTCTGTTGTGCTCACTGTGTGAACAGTTTTGAAAAAGTGACCTAAGTTTTGGAAAATGTGTCCTAGCGACTGTAAAAAACTGTAATAATTGAGTGGGGCTAAAGCCCCCCTAAAATAGGCCTGGTGACGTCCCAGCGTATAAGGCTACAACCACAGTTTTTTTTATTAGAGCTATTTTTACTTTTAGCCATCAAACACACAGATATACTTGAATTATCAGGAAGTAAACTGAAAATGAGCAGGACTCTAATCATCATAAACTCTTTGAAATACTGTCCGTCTGGAATGGATGATAGTGGACAACAATATCTGAGACCAAAAAAAAATTTGTCCACAGACCAGTCAGATTTCAACAAGCCTGTTACCACCCTAAGAATAAATACTCCAATCTCATCTGGAGGCATATAAACGAACTAATCTAGACCGACTACTGTGTTCTCTTTCTGGTAAAACAATAGACATCCTATTTCTTTACACTGTACATTTCCCCTTTGCCTACAAAAAAAAAAGATTTGCACTATGAGGAAATTCTTCCCAGAAACACACAGTCCAAATACTTAGTATTTTATTTAGAGATAATTTTTCTTTGCCACCTTTCGCTAGTTTCCAGACAGGTTTAATGTGCGTTTAGGCCTGGACAATGGCTGGACCATTCATATGCTAAGGCTAGGTATATGGAGTGATCCCGTTTTGTGGCCAGTGACTGATTGAGAGGCACTGGGGCGTGACGGTGTCCCCCCCCCAAACCCCTAAAACCGGAGGCTTCTGTCCAGAGGGGCGCAGGGGGACAAAGCCTGCAGCCGTGAAATGGTCCTGGTAAAAGACTGGCGCTGGCCTCTCATTGAGATGTCAATCTGCATCGTAGCACTGTGAGATGAGCTCTGTCATAGCTGGAGATGCACTCCTAGTCGGGAGTCTGGACTGGAGGCTGCTGTATGAAGGGGTGATGACCTAATGCCAACCAAGCCCCTCTCTATTCTTCCTTCTGGCTCCACTGAAGAGGCCTGTTTGACACTCCCACCACCCCTAAATACAAGGCCTGCATGGTTACAGACGCACCAGATCCCAGTGTGGGGAGTGGAGAAAAACTCAAGAGGCAGATTGTGTATGTGGTCCCATTCGGAGACACTGTCTTTATTCACACTCAGCAAATCGGAACATATTTGGGAGAAGAAAAAATATATTGGCAAGATTGTATCTGTTATTATTATTTTCGAGGTCTAGTATGGAAATACAGGGCAAAATAGGATTCAAATGTTTTATTCAGAAGTGTAATCACGTTCTTGAGAGAATGCAGGAATATTCTAACCATATTTTAGGCTTATGTTCTTGGAATAACATGCAATAAAGTTACAGGTTTAGGGGTTATTCCATGACCATAGCCTGGTTGCTGCAGGTTTAAATCTTCATCGTGGCGATCAAAACTGATTGACATGTAACCTTTGAAAGAACATCTGTCAGACGCCAGACAATTGAAATTGCTGGACTTGTGACTGGAGGGCAGCAGTGTGTGTGTGTGTGTGTGTGTGTGTGTGGGGGGGGGGGGTGGGGGGTGAGAAAAAGAGTAATTGAGAGAGGGGGCATGAGAAAGAAAGAGGGATGTCAAAATCCCACATTTACTAGGACAATAAGGCTTGCTGGTTGAGAATGCGAGAAAGAGAGTGAAGGAGACATAGAGATAGTGAAAGAAATGGAGACAGAGTATGAATACATGATGGAGACATAAGTAAAGAGATGATGGAAATAGAAAATAAGAGAATAAATACACGATGGACACAATAATCACATGATGGAGACAGAGAATGGAATATGATGCAGATAAAGACATGATGGAGACAGAATAAAGACATGATGGAGACAGAATAAAGACATGATGGAGACCGAGAATAAAACATGATGCAGATATAATAAAGACATGATGGAGACATGAATAAAGACATGATGGAGACAGAATAAAGACATGATGGAGACATGAATAAAGACATGATGGAGACAGAATAAAGACATGATGGAGACATGAATAAAGACATGATGGAGACAGAATAAAGACATGATGGAGACATGAATGAAGACATGATGGAGACAGAATAAAGACATGATGGAGACATGCATAAAGACATGATGGAGACAGAATAAAACATGATGCCGATACAATGAAGACATGATGGATATAGAATTAGTAGTTGATGCAGACAGAGAATAAAAATGTGATGGAGACACGCGAGACAGAGAGCATTCAGCAGAAGCAAGGACAAATGTTTGGATGACATTTGTAGCTGTATAAACACAGTCAGCCCATTTCAGAAATCAAACTCATTTGTCTTTTGACGAATCAGGAGCTCTGGAAAAAAATGTATGCGGACAGGGCTTAGCCAGTTAGGGGGAAAGAAATTGGCTACAGGGAAAATACAGTCAAGAATGGAAGATAGACACATTCTACAGAGAGACAGAATGAGGAGGTTGAATGGGTTTCATGAAAATATATGTGTATTTGTTTAATGTAAAAGTGTGGCCTATTCATGCAAATGGCAGCCTGAATGGGACCCTGCATTCACGTGAGGAGGTGCAGGAAGGAAAGTCAGGTTGAGAGAGTCACAATGAGGGACAAGGAAACGGGAAGACACAGGGATCAATGTATGGATCTATGAATATGGAATGTTGTACAAACAACATTTTACAGGCATTAACTCATGACATCTCAGAGAGAGAAGGAGAGAAAAAGAAAGAGAAAAGATAGAAGGGAAAGAGTGCACGAGGAGGCACAACGTGAAAGGAGTGAGTGGACAGCTCGTGCCCCTGGGCAGTGCAGGGTTAAGGTTAGACACACATACGCACAAACACACAAATACAAACGTTCACACACACAAAAATGCTTTAACACACACACACACACACAGACACCTGAGATGAGGTTAAGATGAACATTTCTTAGCTGACCCCTAACCTCTGACCTTGGCCACAGCCGGTGGGAAGACCCTTCCTTCCTGTTCCTGGTTCCCACCAGTAGTCCAGATCACTGTTATTACTTCCTCCTCATTATTACCTCCACACTACTACCTCCTCCCTACTACCTCCACACTACTACCTCCTCCCTACTACCTCCTCCCTACTACCTCCTCACTACTACCTCCACACAACTACCACCTCACTACTACCTCCTCCCTACTACCTCCTCCCTACTACCTCCACACTACTACCTCCCTATTACCTCCACACTACTACCTCCTCCCTACTACCTCCTCACTACTACCTCCACACAACTACCTCCACACTACGTCCTCCTCACTATTACCTCCACACTACTACCTCCTCCCTATTACCTCCACACTACTACCTCCTCCCTACTACCTCCTCACTACTACCTCCACACAACTACCTCCACACTACGTCCTCCTCACTATTACCTCCACACTACTACCTCCTCCCTACTACCTCCACACAACTACCTCCTCCCTACTACCTCCTCACTACTACCTCCACACAACTACCTCCACACTACGTCCTCCTCACTATTACCTCCTGAACACTACCTCCTCACTACTCCCTCCACACTACGTCCTCACACGTTATTAACCAGCATCTGTCCGCAGCTACTTATATCACGCATCCACTCCCCATAGTGACCGACGCTGACCGCCTCTGGCCCGTCCTCTGCTCCTTTCACATGCCCCCTCCTGCTCAAAAGGCTGACACCGTTGGTGAGAGCCCGCCACGTCGCTCACGTGTTTAGGCAAGGCTCAATGTCTCCATCAGTGACCAGGGGACGGTTGACTGAGCCTCAGCTCTCCTCAGCCTTTGTCCTACGTGTGGGTGTTACGGGGGGGGACACTCACTGGGCGTTTAACTACCCTCAATGTTCTCTTTGTACCCAGCCGCCACACCGTTTCACAACATTATTGAAGAACCCCCCTCAGGTCTGAGACTTTGACGGGGGGACCTGGCTGCCGCAGCTGAGGAAGTTGTCTTTCTCTGTTTGTTGTTTAGGGGACATGTGGAGGTTGGGCTGCATAGAAAAAACAAATATCCTAGTTCCATTCAAGGATGAGCGAATGTCGGTGTGGCTGTAATTCTATTTGTTGAATAAATGAAGCGGCCATTTGAGGAGTCAGGAGTCTTTAGTGTTGTTGGCCACGCCCATTTTGTCCAGATGGTGGCTGAGGGAGAACAAACATTCTTTAAGTGGTGAAAGTGTTTTTCATTCAATTTGCCACATTGGTTTTTAAATCCTGGCACAATCACATTTATGGGAGGAAATTTCCAGAATATTTGAGAAAACAAAAATGGCCTCGTAAAATTTTATAGCGTAGAGATTTGGCGGCACATGTTTTTACAGGCATACTTAGGCTCTGTGAGAAGCCTTTGTGATACGTCTTTCTGTGTCATTCTCTCTCCCTATCTGCTCTCTTTCATAAATACATGCACCCACACACACATACACACACACACACACAAACACACACACACATACTGAAAGAGAGAAACAAAAAAAGAAACTGTGGCTGGGAGACATCCCAAAGCAATGCAATGAAAAGCTAAACATCACAATGACAAAAGCTTGTAATGTGACACGTGGACTAACTTTGGCCTGCGCGTTGTGACAGAGGATACAAAACCTTTCCCAGAATCTTGCGTTTAAAAATGGACAATTTCTATTTGGGTTTGGTTGGTGGCTAGTCTTCTGGGACTGGCTTGTTTAGACTGGAGGCAGTAGTTGTGTGGTGTAGAGCGACCCAGGAGACAGGGCAGGAATGTGGCCCGAAGCCTCCCTGTACCTCTTTCTCCTTCCCTCCCTCCCTCCCTTCCTCCAGGTCCAGGACACTACCATGCTTTATAGGAGCGTCCCGTTACCCCTCTCTCCTCTATGCCTCGCTTCGCTTTCTTGCTCGCTCAATTCCTCCACCGCAGACTTTTCTGGGACCCCCCCCCCCGCCCCCGTTTTCCCCAGGCCCTGACGCCTGCACGGGCCAGGCCAGAACAATGAGGGACAGTGTGGAAGAATTCAGGGAGCTTGCCTCTGGCTTCCAATATCCTGGACTTCCTCCCCTCTCACCTTTTAATTGGTCAGCCTGCCTGCTGCTGTGCGACTCCTGTGTTTTCCACTCAGTTGTGTTGGTTCCAGACAGAGAGGCTCCTGTAGCGTACGTTCCAACATGGAGCCGGGTTAGTTAGTTACTTACCTGTCTGTCTGTCTTTCACTCAGCCCCTTCTTTTACAGAATACGGCAAACGGTGCCGATTCTGGTGGTACCAGGTTACGTTTGGAACTGGCGAAATGAGGAAGCTACACTCTCCACTTGGGGCACTGTTGGTGTGTAGAGTATTACCACTGAGTACGCTGGACGCTTTCCCAGGGCATTGTGGGTAGGTATGGCTGAAGACCGGTGTTGCCCTCGAGTCTGACTCGGAGGGTCCCGCGTACGGTCCCAGTACCAGGCTCTGGTTTTTATGTTTTAGTCTTTCAAAGGCTGCATGTTCACTGCCAGTGTAAGGCTTTTTTACTATCCCTAACCTTAACCTTAACCGTTCTCAGTGAATGCCTAACTTTCACTTTTGTTAAAATGTTATAAAATGAGTCTGAATGACTACCAAGATATGCCAACACGTGGTGTAATGAAAGTGTCAGGCCATCACGAAAATGACTGATAGCTTAGACACGGCACCACATGACGTAATTAAAACGACCAGCCACTGCAGAATTCTGTTGCGGTCGTAAACGCTTGAGCGAGGTAATGAGCTTTCATCAAAACATTTCGGTCCGGAGTGGACACCTCCTCTGTCAATGTCAGTGCCCTCTGGGCCTTGAATGAACAGGTTGTCTTTCAGTACAACACAGACCGGAAAAATCCCAGCTCACTCTTTCATTCCACCTCTCAATGTTAAAACGTCACCTGGTCTCTAGGCCTCTCGCCAGCCTGTATCTCACAGAACGGCAGCCTCAAGCCTAGCAGACTCTTTGAGGGGATGCTGGTGGGTGACCCTTGTGTGCGAGACCTGGCTTGATGTGTGACCAGGGTCGCTCTGTCCCCCATTGAGCGGTAATGACAGCTGGGACTGGTCTTGAGATAGGCAGGGTGAGAAACGGTCGAATTAAGTAAAACAATGAGGTAAAACCAACGTCTCCCTGAGAGGAGGAACACCAGGCTTTCTCTTTCCCGAAGAGCTCAAACAAACAAACACCAACCTGATATCACAGGCACGCTCACACGCACACGCACACACACAGTTTACCATTCTTGTCTGTCCTACTAGTAGGAGGGAATGTCCCCTGCAGGGCCTCATTGGGGCCCAAATATCAATTCTTGTTCTGAGCTGAGCTGTAACCTGCTGGAGAGACGCTGTTAGAGAGAGAGACCCTGTTAGAGAGACGGACCCTGTTAGAGAGAGAGACCCTGTTAGAGAGACCGACCCTGTTAGAGAGACCGACCCTGTTAGAGAGACCGACCCTGTTAGAGAGACTGACCCTGTTAGAGAGAGAGACCCTGTTAGAGAGACCGACCCTGTTAGAGAGACGGACCCTGTTAGAGAGACGGACACTGTTAGAGAGAGAGACCCTGTTAGACAGACAGACCCTGTTAGAGAGACGGACCCTGTTAGACAGACAGACCCTGTTAGAGAGACCGACCCTGTTAGAGAGACAGACCCTGTTAGAGAGACCGACCCTGTTAGAGAGACAGACCCTGTTAGAGAGAGAGACCCTGTTAGAGAGATAGACCCTGTTAGAGAGATAGACCCTGTTAGAGAGACCGACCCTGTTAGAGAGACAGACCCTGTTAGAGAGACCGACCCTGTTAGAGAGACCAACCCTGTTAGGTCTCTGCGGAGCAGAAGGGGAGGGAAAGTTTTGTTTTAATTACTCACCCACTGGGTGCATCTCTGGTTCATTTTGTTAAAACTGGATTCTGCCCATCTCTGTAGCTCTTGTGTCCCATTGGCAGTGAATCTGGATGTGGCAGACAGGTGTGGCTACCCCCAATCTCCCAAATGAGACCCCCTAGGGGTCTGTCTCCCCTAGGGGGTCTCATGTTACACTCCAATTGGTATTTGGGAATTAAAATGACAACAAACGAGATTCAACAAAGATATATTCTAACCACATTAACTTGTAGAAACCTTGTTTTGATGGATGCGTAGATGCATTAGCAGCCCCATGGTCAGCCCCAGCCCCAGGGTCAGTCCCAGCCCCATGATCAGCCCCAGCCCCATGATCAGCCCCAGCCGCATGGTTAGCCCCAGCCCCATGGTCAGCCCCAGCCCCATGGTCAGCCTCAGCCCCAGCCCCAGGGTCAGCCCCAGATCAAGGAGCAGTCCCAGTCTCAGCCCCCGCCCCATGGTCAGCCCCAGCCCCATGGTCAGTCCCAGCCCCATGGTCAGCCCCAGCCCCATGGTCAGTCCCAGCCCCATGGTCAGCCCCATGGTCAGCCCCAGCCCCATGGTCAGCCTCAGCCCCAGCCACATGGTCAGTCCCAGCCCCATGGTCAGCCCCCACCCCATGGTCAGCCCCAGCCCCATGGTCAGCCCCAGCCCCATGGTCAGCCCCAGCCCCATGGTCAGTCCCAGCCTTAGTCTCAGCCCCCAAAATCCGCCCCTGCCCCCAGTGTCAACAGCCTTAGAAACTATAATACCACGTCATCTGACTGACACTAAAGCAATTCTACCAGAGCACCACAGCACCACAGATACTTTAATTAGTCTCAAACTCTAAAACTCTCACATTCCTGCTCAGCCCCAATTACTAGCTGTTTCTTTTCCCTCACACCACTGTGCTGGGCGTTTCTAAAGGCAGGAGCTCACCACACACGTGACCTGGCAAGGAAAAACTCTGGGCCCTAGGTTTTTTTCCTAAGCCTGTGCTGTCAGTTAGTCTCCCTGTGAATCTGTCTATCTGGCAGGCTGTTAATCCTTTGTGTCCGGGTCCCTGGGCTGTCTCTCTATGGCTGCTCCCTATACAATGTGCCAGACACGTGAATACAGGAAAGGATGGGAGGAGATGGAGGAGAGAGGAAGTGAGGGGTAATGGAGGGGAGAGGAGATGGAGGAGAGAGGAACTGAGAGGTGATAGAGAGGAGAGGGAGGAGAGGAGAACTGAGAGGTAATAGAGAGGAGATGAGATGGAGGAGAACTGAGGGGTAATAGATAGGAGCGGAGATGGAGGAGAGGAGAACTGAGGGGTAATAGAGGAGAGGAAATGGAGGAGAGGAGAACTGAGGGGTAATAGATAGGAGAGGAGATGGAGGAGAGGAGAACTGAGGGGTAATAGATAGGAGAGGAGATGGAGGAGAGGAGAACTGAGGGGTAATGGAGAGGAGAGGAGATGGAGGAGAGGAGAACTGAGGGGTAATAGAGAGGAGAGGAGATGGAGGAGAGGAGAACTGAGGGGTAATAGATAGGAGAGGAGATGGAGGAGAGGAGAATGGAGGGGTAATCGAGAGGAGAGGAGATGGAGGAGAGGGGAGCTGTGTAAAGAAATAGAGAGGGAAAGGGAACATGTGGACTTTGGCGGTTTACTGTAACAGAGCTCATTAAGGCCACAGGAAGCACAGGAGGCAGAGGAAGTACGGCTCTCAGCGGCCAGCTCTGCACTTTCTGCCCGGCTGCTGCCATGCTCTCACTGTTTACTACAGCTACAATTACTACAGCCTGCTCTGCCCTGGTGGCTCTGGGGGGACAGAGGGAGGGAGAGAGTCAGGGATGGAAAGGTTTTAATGGGAACCTGACAACACGGCACTGCTGAAAAGCCCTTTGAAAAACAACACATCCCTTTTTATAATGCCTATGTGGGATCGATATGAGCCAGAAACATTGTGGTGTTCAAAGTGTAAAAATGATAATAGTTATTAGAAACTTGTGTTTAAACTGGCTTCACAATGTATTTCAGGATTGGGTTTTGATTTAGACAATATCCGGTTTCCCATTAACACAGAATGAACCACATGCAGTGAGTGCAATCTATTCACCTGGCCAAACGGTGAGAGAAGTGCCAAGCAGTTAAGAATAACTGGTGATTCATTTTTTGCCAGACCTTTAGAGAATAAGTGCATGTACATCTTTCACATTTATTTATTCATTCTCTTTATGGTCTTTTCATATAGCAGGCCAGCTGCAACTCATCCCTTCGTATAGCAGGCTAGCTACAACTCATCCCTTCATATAGCAAGCTAGCTACAACTCATCCCTTCGTATAGCAGGCTAGCTACAACTCATCCCTTCATATAGCAAGCTAGCTACAACTCATCCCTTCATATAGCAGGCTAGCTACAACTCATCCCTTCGTATAGCAGGCTAGCTACAACTCATCCCTTCATATAGCAAGCTAGCTACAACTCATCCCTTCATATAGCAAGCTAGCTACAACTCATCCCTTCGTATAGCAAGCTAGCTGCAACTCATCCCTAGGTGCTTCATGTTTTGGAACATGAAGCACCTAGAACCCTGCAGTGTTCTTATTTACATCCCAAATATAAACACATAGCCTATGGTGTAAGGAGACAGACCATTAAAAGTCATTTTAACTCACGCAATAATATCACAATATGGGTGGAGAGATTTTACCATAGCAGAATAAGTACACGTGTGGAACTGAGAATAGATGGTTCTGCAGCCAGAAGGAATACTGCACCAAGGAGGTGCACCGGCTCCAAGGAGCTCCAAGGAGGTGCACCGGCTCCAAGGAGCTCCAAGGAGGTGCACCGGCCTTTAGTAGTGCAATGCTGTTCACCACAGTAGATTCAAGCCTGATGTGTGGCTCGGTGACCAAAGGGGCCTTGGATATTGCTCAAATACCGCTCTTTTGGGGGGGCATTGTCAACAGGGAATACTCATGTCTCATCATGTCCTAATGACCCCCTAAGGTCGGTGAGGCGCCTTCAAGAGGCAACTAAAGTCATCAGTTGACTGAGTGTGTCCTCACAGGCTGATCTTGACTTCCTGGTTGGACGTAAAGTGTGGAAAAAGCTGAGTGGTTTGGCACAGACATCTAGGACGAAGACATTCTGCTCCCGAGCCAGTTGGGAGTTACCGTGAGAAGAAAGGGATGTCACAGTATTGACAGAGGACCAATAAAGGGGTGAAAAGCAGGATGAAAACATTAAAGAAATACTGTTATCAAACACTTTAAAACCTTCTAGGCAAAAACCTTTTCCAGATTTCTTACGTTATCTTAGATTAATTCTGTCTTTGATGAAGAAGCAATAACTTCTTACTTCATATGGTGTTCTGTGGAACCCTCTAAAGGATTTTACCTATTTCTCCTAAGCCAACACATAAACACAATTTGTTGCTGCATCCACAAATGCAAGTAAAAATTCTACCATACAAAGAAGAAACCAGATAGAAACAAGACCCAGAACCGCTGCCGCCTCCTCAGGGCCCAAGCTCATTTAAGATGGATTGAGGCATAGGCGGAAACCCCGGGGTAGGAGGTGGGGGACACAAGACCCTCATCCTGGGAAAACCAGGATTTGTCCGCCCGAATCACTGTAAACATAACTATTTAATTGTAATAATATTAATAACACGCAATTAAAGCAATTGTGCTAATTAAAGCCACTTAATTATAGAACATTTTAAAAAGGTTTTAAAGATTGCGACCCCCCGCCCTTTGCCTCACAATGGTTTGATCCACTGCCCCCCCCCAGCTCTCAGCGGTGGCACATCATGCAGGTACCGAGCATGTATGGGAATCTGATGTTGGTGGCTGACTTTCAGTAAGTAATTCAAACAAGGGATATGTTATACATTTCTTTACTTTTAACACTCAGTACAAAAATACATTTATAACCATTATCAGTCTTCATTTTTGCTGCATTGAATTACAGGTCACACTTTGTTAGCTAGCGGTTAGATGATGTTTGCTAGCTAGCTACAGTAACATCAACCTTTGTTTGCAGCTGTTTGAATTTGAGTCAGTGTGGTTGAGAACCCATGCAATGTTTGTAGTGTTCCTTAGCTGGCATGTGATTGTGTCTACCGTCTCAAAGGCACTGAATGAACATAGCTAACGTGAGGTCAATCCAGTCAGTTTGTTTTATGTAGGAATGGTTCACACACAATAGCAGAATTTGCAGAGCTACAGTAGTGAGCAAACCGATGGCGCAAAATAAAACAGTATTACAGCACTACTTTTGGTGTCCCCCTCAGGAATTGCTCTTAAGGAAAATTTCATGTAAGTTAATATCAGAGTTTCAACCCTGGATTGAGGTGAAGTGGAAAAGTGTCCTGTGGTCTGAAAAATCTAAATTTGAAATTATTTTTGAGAATCATGGAGGCCACGTCCTCTGGACTAAAGAGGAGAGGGACCATCCGGTTTGTAATCAGGGCGCAGTTCAAAAGCCAGCATCTGTGATGGTGTGGGGACATTAGTGCACGTGGCATGGGTGACTTGCACATCTGTGAAGGCACCATTAATTCTGAAAAGTATATACAGGAGCAACATATGCTGCCATCCAGACAATTTATTTTTCAGGGAAGGCCTTGTTTATTTCAGCAAGACAATGCCAAACCACATTCTGCATTTACTACAACAGCATGGCTCCGTAGGAAAAGAGTCTGGGTGCTAAACTGGCCTACAGTCCAGACCTGTCACCCATTGAAAACATTCGGCCCATTATGAAACAATAAATACGACAAAGGATGAATGAATGGGAAAACATTTCACTTTCACTTTCAAAACTACAGTAATTGGTCTCTTCAGTTCCCAAATGCTTATAGAGTAAAAAGAGGTGATGCAACACAGTGGTAAACATGCCCCTGTCCCAATTATGTTGAAACGTGTTGCTGGAATCCAATTCAAAATGGGCATGTATTTTTCCAAAAACTATAACATTTCTCAGTTTCAACATTTGATATGTTGTCTTTGTAATATTTTCTCTTAAATAAAGGGAAGAATTATTTATTTACATTTTACGCAGCGTCACAACTTTTTTAGAAACAGGGTTGTAGTTTGTAACCCGTTTTTATAACAAGACTACTTTTGAAAAAAGATGTCCGCGTCCTCAGGGAAGGATTATGGTTAAGGTGAGGTAAGGGTTATGCTGAGGGTTAGCTAAGTGTTATAGTTAGGGTTACTTAAGGGTTAAGGTGAGGGTTACATAAGAGTTAGGGTAGCTGTTAAAGCTAGGGTTACGGTTTGAGAGAATAAGTGAGAGTAGAAGGAACAAAAATGAAGAAACAGAGAGGGAGAATTATAGATGAATAGTGAGAGATTGAAAGATTTAATTGTCCATAAATAGAGACAGACAGAAAGAAAGATGGATTGGTGCAGAGAAGAGAGATAGTGAGGGAGAGAAGGCAGAGCAAAAGAAAGAGCAGCAGTTTCCTGGTCTGAAGCGTATGTGGCTGTTATGGAGGTATTAATGTCTGCAGATTGCATGCTTGTTCCTGCCTCTGCATCCGCCCGCACTCCTCAGTCCACAGCCGTGAAATTGGAACCATATGTTAGTGCCGCACTCACTGTTCTCTCTCTCTCTGTCTATTTACAAGCCTTCTTTCCCTTTCCTTTATTCTTCCTTCTCTCTCATCCCAATTATCTCTTCCCAGTGTCTCCATATGTCTGATGTCCTTCTGTCCCCAGTGTCTCCATATGTATGTCCTTCTGTCCCCAGTGTCTCCATGTCTGATGTCCTTCTGTCCCCAGTGTCTCCATATGTATGATGTCCTTCTGTCCCCAGTGTCTCCATATGTATGATGTCCTTCTGTCCCCAGTGTCTCCATGTCTGATGTCCTTCTGTCCCCAGTGTCTCCATGTCTGATGTCCTTCTGTCCCCAGTGTCTCCATGTCTGATGTCCTTCTGTCCCCAGTGTCTCCATGTCTGATGTCCTTCTGTCCCCAGTGTCTCCATGTCTGATGTCCTTCTGTCCCCAGTATTTCTACATGTCTGATGTCCTTCTGTCCCCAGTATTTCTACATGTCTGATGTCCTTCTCTCCCCAGTGTCTCCATATGTCTGATGTCCTTCTGTCCCCAGTGTCTCCATATGTCTGATGTCCTTCTGTCCCCAGTGTCTCCATATGTCTGATGTCCTTCTGTCCCCATTGTCTCCATATGTCTGATGTCCTACTGTCCCCAGTGTCTCCATATGTCTGATGTCCTTCTGTAACCAGTATCTCTACATGTCTGATGTCCTTCTGTCCCCATTGTCTCCGTATGTCTGATGTCCTACTGTCCCCAGTGTCTCCATATGTCTGATGTCCTTCTGTTCTCGGTATCTCTGTGTGATGTCCTTCTGTCCCCATTGTCTCCATATGTCTGATGTCCTACTGTCCCCAGTGTCTCCATATGTCTGATGTCCTTCTGTAACCAGTATCTCTACAGGTCTGATGTCCTTCTGTCCTCAGTATCTCTACGTGTGATGTCCTACTGTCCCCATTGTCTCCATATGTGTGATGTCCTACTGTCCCCAGTGTCTCCATATGTCTGATGTACTTCTGTCCTCAGTATCTCTGTGTGATGTCCTACTGTCCCCATTGTCTCCATATGTGATGTCCTACTTGATTTGTAATTTTTCTTATGATCTAAATGTTGAAAACCTAAATATTACGGCATCACTAAAAATGCCCCAATAATAGCCCTGTAGTCACAGTCAGTAGCGCATTCTATAGATCACGTTTATGTGGTAGCATCCAACTCTCTGGCAAATGTGGTCAGCATTTTACACACTTTCTGACATCTCCCTCATTGTAAAGCAGTTAGTAGTACGTGGAAGCAAAAACAAAGACTGAAGGAGAAAAGAATTAGCATCTAGGGGAGAGAACGAATATCATCCCAAATACATAAAGGGTTCTAAATTAGAATGGGAATTACGAGCCAGGTAAATAAAAGCATTACTAGTTTCAGCAACACATAAACATACTGTTGCCTCTAACATGTCATTAATTGAGGTTATGTACTAACCCTACAGGCTGTCAAGTGTTAATGCTGACTGTGTTCAGGCTGCTTGGCCTCCTGGTCAATAGGTCATTAATTGAGGTTATGTACTAACCCTACAGGCTGTCAAGTGTTAATGCTGACTGTGTTCAGGCTGCTTGGCCTCCTGGTCAATAGGTCATTAATGGAAGTTATGTACTAACCCTACAGGCTGTCAAGTGTTAATGCTGACCGTGTTCAGGCTGCTTGGCCTCCTGGTCAATAGGTCATTAATTGAAGTTGTGTTCCTCACCCTACAGGCTGTCAAGTGTTTACTGCTGACCGTGTTCAGGCTGCTTGGCCTCCTGGTCAATAGGTCATTAATTGAGGTTATGTACTAACCCTACAGGCTGTCAAGTGTTAATGCTGACTGTGTTCAGGCTGCTTGGCCTCCTGGTCAATAGGTCATTAATGGAAGTTATGTACTAACCCTACAGGCTGTCAAGTGTTAATGATGACCGTGTTCAGGCTGCTTGGCCTCCTGGTCAATAGGTCATTAATTGAAGTAATATACTAACCCTACAGGCTGTCAAGTGTTAATGCTGACCGTGTTCAGGCTGCTTGGCCTCCTGGTCAATAGGTCATTAATTGAAGTAATATACTAACCCTACAGGCTGTCAAGTGTTAATGCTGACTGTGTTCAGGCTGCTTGGCCTCCTGGTCAATAGGTCATTAATTGAAGTTATGTACTAACCCTACAGACTGTCAAGTGTTAATGCTGACCGTGTTCAGGCTGCTTGGCCTCCTGGTCAATAGGTCATTAATTGAAGTTCTGTACTAACCCTACAGGCTGTCAAGTGTTAATGCTGACCGTGTTCAGGCTGCTTGGCCCACTGACACCCTGCAGCCTCAGGCCTCTGGTGAACACTTCTCTGGAGTGTGGGAACTTGGGTGACTCCCACCCTTGTCTGCCTCCTCCTCCCCTCCACCCCTGTGTCTCCCACATGGATCTCACACTGAAGCTGATACAGATGGGACTGATGGATCCTCTAAGCTCTTCACCACCTTTCACCTCTTCTCTGAGGGTCACCCATTCATTCATTCCATACTCCCTCCCTCCTTTCACTCTCAGGCCTCCCTCCCACCACTATCTCTCTCTTCTTCTGTGAACTTTTGCTCCTTTTCCAGCCTGCTGCATTGTTAACATTGGAGAACTGACTAGAGAATAAAATAACTGGCTCTCCTGTATGGCACAAACCTTGCACAATAAGACAGGATTTGGAAAGTTATAAAAGCTAAAGCCCCTCAGCACTGCTACTGTTATTAGATTGGATACTGTTCAATAGACAGGAGAAATGTTCAATGATGAAATAGCCTTGAATTTATTAGTTTAGCGTTAGACACAGTGGCTAACACACACCAAGCCCAGGGGATGAATGGATGGATTGAGACATACATGTCAGCACTGGGACAACGCAGCATTATGTCAGGTTGCATGGAGTGGACATATTCCACCTTGGAGAAGGTGGTCACTGATCTGGGAACATGAAAACTGGGTTCATATGTTGTGAGACCTAGTAAGCCAGCCAACTACCAATTGTTTCATCCATGTTCAATACAATGTATTCATTTTTTCAAATGTACATAATAAAACAGGTGGACAAAAAATAAAGCAACACCACATGGTTTAGTTCAGGAAGATGTATTTCAGTCTTGAGCATGAAGGAATTTTGTCAGAAAAAGGCAAGTTCAAGGATGTGACCTCATGGTTGTAAAGGCTTTCCAGTGTGTAGATGTGACCTCATGGTTGTAAAGGCTTTCCAGTATGTAGGTTTCAAGAACAATTAGAATAGCAAAGGAAACATGACGGGTTTAGACAAATTTACAGATATGTGAAAACACATTAGTTCAGGAACTATTTAAAATCTTCCTTACAACCTATCATATAATAATCCACATGTTCTTGTCAATGCAAGTTAGTGAATTGGTAATTAGTTGCACGAAAGTTCATAATATGTTGTAAAGCATGTCATTGTATATTTACTTAAATGTGTATGTTACTGCTACAATAAAGAGTATTGGGGAGTACTTTTGTGTTGTGTTTATGTCTGACAATATGAATCAAATCTGCCATCTACTGCGTACAAGGCTGGCTCTCCAGCTTTCCAGCCTTAATAGAGAATGTTGAACATTTCTCCTGACACATCATTTATAGCAACATGTAAAACGGGATTCTACGCCATGAAAAAGGTCAACTCTTACAGGATGGCACATCTATGACCTGATGATGGCCATGCAGATCTCACCAATCAAGTGTCTCCCAGTTTGACCAGTTGGTCTGTCTGAACTAAAATTAGTCTTTACTGAATAAAATAATGGAAAATGAATTGAGATGACAATGAAAGTGCCTTTGGTGAGATGGTGCATAAAAACAGATCCTATAAAATGTACCAAGTTTTCCATAATGTTGAAAAAAAGTTGCATATTCTCCATCTAGATGGGGGAAAAGTTTATTTATTATTGTTTGGGGGGAAAACTTACCCTCATTGTCCATTTTCACACAGCTTACTTTGCTTAACTTTACCTTTGTAGATCAGCCTGTGGAGCAAAACCAAACCCACCACCTTGTTCCAGAGGCTCTACTGAATATATAACTTTTTTTCATCTCCAACAGGTAATTTCTAAGGAATTTATTTGTTAGTGCACCTGATGAGGGTGATTTTCCACTGACTCCTTAGGTTAGCTTTTGGTTGACAGCATGTCTTGTGGGCGTTTTACAGCAGAACTAAACACATCCACGTGTTGCTGATTCGAATGGAGTTTGTAGATCCAACCATTTGGTTTTGGCAATTGTCTGTATGTGATAAGACAACCGCCACTGACGACATTTAGCGGAAAATATCCCTCTCCTTTCGATTGATATAGCCTACACCACGCGTTTGTATCACATACGTTTCTATATTTACAGACGCCTTATTGATATCTGTCTCGTAAGGGTTCCCCAGAAAAGATCACAAATGAAGTATTCTGGAAAAGCATTTCACGTAATGGCTTATTTTGCCCAGTTCGCAAGAACTATGTATTCTTCTGAATACAATCAAAGAAAATGGTGCGGCTCAATTAAACATGACAGAATCATGCGACACATAGAAACATAACCAAACGTAATAATGCCCTTGGGATGATGGACTCACACGGATTTAAAGTATGAATCCAGGGTTATGCAGCTGTGTCTATGCCATGGTCTTTGTCATTATATGACCTGATTATCTTAACATTTTTGTGATATCTGTGTAGATAATAATGATACCTCTACGTCATACATGCCTTAATTAGAGTCAATGTCATGATAAGCAAGTGGTCTCATTACAAGGAGGTACCTGCAGTGTGCACACCTCACACATACTACATAAACTGGGCCAGTGACATCCCATCTTCAAGGCTGGCTAGTGCCCAAAATCTTTGAAGGGACAGATCACATATTTTACATGTGCACCTATCCTAATCAAAGGCAAATTGTTTTACCTAAAATATCAACAAAAACAATGAAAAAAGGCTGTATGTAAAAATAATGCATAGGAACTCACTGTAGTTTGGCAGCCTCTCCTGCCCGTTCTGTGATCTGATAACACTCAAACTACTACATCAAAATCAATTTCTCAGTAAGGTGTTCTACTATATAGCTTATATATTGTGCCAGTATACACAATTATATAGGTCTAAGTCATATCTTCAATGCATTTCTGTTTTTAAAAAAATGTAATAAATTTGGAACAAAACAATTCCACCGTGTGTGTCATCAGGTCTGCTGCCAGTTTGGCCCAGACAAGAAAGGGTATTGGAAATCTAATTGAGAATTGCTCCCCTCTGAGCTCTGACCCACCATGCACCTGGGTAAACAGGGTCTCCCGGCCCCTCCTGGGGGTAGGGTGGATGGTGATGAGTGTGGGGGGATTGGTGGACACTGTTAGGATAAGAAGGAAGGAGTGGAGAGAAGGACATATGGGGGTTGCTGGGGTGGGTGGTGGGGTGGGAGGGGGGTCACAGCTCAGCAGGATACGCAGGTCAAGTTTATTTTTCCTGTCAGGGGGCACTGAGAGAATGGGACGTGTGTGAGATTGAGTATGTGTGTGTGTTTGCATGTGTTTGTGTGTGTTTGCATGCTATGGAAAGGTGGTGGTGGTGCTTCTGCTATTTTATTAGGATCCTCATCATCTGCTTCTGGGGTCCACTCCACACAGAGACAAAACATACAGCTATACCTCATCCTGCATAACTACACTATGTTCCAGAGGAGCCAAACACAGGAAGACAGATGGGCTCTGATCGTCCTGAAAATGGGGCCATCTTGGAGTTTTACCAACTAAAACACCTGTGAAGTAGGGCACTAGAAAGACTTAAGTACTTGTAGAGTGCACTTGACTCTTCTTACACAATGTCCGGCTGAGTCGCTGACCAGTCCACATTTTTCTGGCTGATTCAGACCACAGGTTCATTTTCAGAAGTCACCACAAAACTCCTGTAGGAAGTTCTTATTGGACACTTCCTCCCTTCCTCTGCGTTGGTGGTCCATTTAGTGTATTTACAACAGAATTGTCTATCATCACAGTTGAAGCTGATGAAATCAGTGAAGACAAAACACATTTATACAGAGCCTTCCGCAAAGCCTCATGAGAGCCCTGTGAGAGCCGATCCCCTGACAGTATCTACAACAATACTAGAGGTCTATGGAGACTTGGACTACATGGCTTGGTTTTTACTCTGACATGCAGTGTGAAGTGTGGACCTAATTGTGACGTGTTTCATTTTGAATTCTGTCCAATCAATTGAATTTGCCACAGGTGTTCTCCAATCAAGTTCAAGAGACATATTAAGGATCATCAATGGACACATGATATGTGTCTGAGCTCAGTTTGGAATGTCAAAGCAAAGTGTCTGACAACTTATGTAGGCTACATGAGATGTATCAGTTTTTCTTTTTATACTTAAATGACAAACTTAAAAAGAAAACAGGTTTTCTCTGTGTCATTATTGTGTATTGTGTGTAAAGTGAAGGTAAAATAAATATTTTATAAATTATACATTTTATTTTAACTTAGCTTACCTATTTAATGAACCAATTCCCCCCCCCAAAAAAAATCACTGTAAGCATAACAATAAAATGTAATCATTAATATGATGCAATGGAAGTACCCGTGCTGACTATCGACGCTTAATAGCGCGTTTTTAAGTTCCAAAAGATTGCGACCCCCCGGCCTTTTCCTCACAATGGTTTAATTCACTGCCCCCCCACCCACCGCCCCACATCGTACATGTTCAGTGTGCATGGGTAGTAATCTGACGGAGTAGGTCCTTGGGTTTCAGTAAGTAGTTCAAACAAAGGCTATGTTAGAAATGTCTTTACTTCTACCACTAAAACGCATTTCTAACCGTCACCAGCCTTAATTGTTGCTGCATTGAATAACAGGTAACACGTTCTATTAGCTAGCGGTTAGCTGACGGTTGCTAGCTACAGTATCATCAACCTGTGTTCTCTGCTGTTTGAATTAGAGTCAATGAGAGAAGCTTGCAATGCAATGTATGTAGTGTTCCTTAGCTGGCAAAGTGACGGTATTTGTGTCTGCTCTCTGAAAGGCACTCAATGCACTTTTGAGGTTAGTACAGTAAGTTTGTTTTATGTTGGTATGGTTCACACTCATAATAGCTGAAATTTGCAGAGCTACAGTAGTCAGCATATCGATGGCGCTAACTAAAACAGTATTACAACACTAATTTTGATGTCCCCCTCAATAATTGCTCTTGAGAAATTATGTAATTGTCCTCTCCAAAGTTGATATCAGATTTTCGCCCCTGAATACACGATATCCTCAACACAGTCTAGAATAGGCAAATTTGTTATTGTGACTTTGTTTGTGTACACAAGTTCATTGAAAACCACCCCCATTCATTGAGAACTTTGATACCATGTCCCTAACAAAAAGCCGACTGGTGTATAATATATTAATAATGTTTAGCAGATTGAAAAACAACCCTTTTTAGAGTTATCAAGCTCATGTGGTTTTCTGTTCCTGGCTGTACTAATTACAAGCAAATGTGGAAAAGTGCTCTTTTGCCTGGTGCCAGTACCCAATGCACCCATGTAGCCACAACAGATCTCAAGAATAAACAGCATGTTCAGGATTTTCACGTTTATCCTGCTCATACTACGCCAACAACCAATGACAATAACTCACATTTAGTAGTAGAAGTAATTTATTGTAATTATTATTTATTTGACAAGCAAATTCATGTACAGCAAGCACAAATGTTTTGTACATGCCGATTACGCTATACTTTTGCGGTTATCCCACACACATTTTACATTAACGTCAACACACATTTAGAAATAGAAATAACTTTTTACATTTATTATGTCATTTTGACAAGAAACATCATAGCTTCTAGAAAGTCCCAAGAAATTAATCTATAACAACGCCTGCAAATTCATACATCTTAGAAATGCAATAACATGCACAGCAGGCTGCACAGCATGCATGCCCTTTAAGTGTACTCTGGACATAATAAAATGTTTACGACAATTACACAACCCTAGTACAGCAATGACAATAAATGTATGACAGGGGAAGGTAAACATGTGGTCCCGTTTGAGTGACACTGTGCATGAGGAATGACTGTCCAGCCTTGAGTCAGCAGTTCAAGCGGAAGGCAGGTGGTGTAGTAATTTAGTGGTCCCACTTTGTTTCAGGTCCATCTGCTCTTGTTATTTTTAGTAACCCAGCCCATGACCATATCCCATTATCTTATAGACAAAAATCAGCAGATCAATGGATTTAATTAAACCCTTTGCTCTGACATAGTATGAAAAAAAAAAAAAAAAAGGGATAACAGACTTACGGAACTTAAAATGTGTGTTGACCTTGTGTCACATAGTATCAAACATTAACAAAGGTTTGTGGTAGTGTTTACAGGTTGACCATGGACAGATATTACTATGGTTCTTCCATTCCTTAAATCCTTACAGAAGGAGAAAGGGCTGTACTGTACTACATCATAACCTACATACCCACCAGCTTACTGCTAGTTGCCTCATCTCTAAATGACAATATAATTTATTTCAGGCCACCTCCGTACAGCTCCTATCTGTTGGCTGAAGAACACTATCTCCCTCTGTCCTGGAGCCTTGATGCTGGTCCACCTCACTATGGAAATGGCATTGGACAGATAAACCAGTGAATGGTTTCAGAGCACGGTGCCATGGAGGTGCCAGGTCACAGATAGCTTTTCCAGGTCACTGCGAAGGTTGGCCCCATCTGCTAGCCGATGGCCTGTTTGAGATACTGTCACATGTGTCAGGGTGCTGCTGCTGCCGCTTTGTGTGTGTGTGTGGGCGTGTGTGTGTGTGTGTGCGCGCACTCTGGCAGTTCAGGCTACTGTGACGCCGTCTGTCTCTGTTCCGTCGTATCTAAACTCCAGTGGTGTTTCCAATTAAAGCAGGGGGAGAGATGGAGACAGACAGGCTGCCGATTTCCCTCCACCGAGTTACAACATCGTAGGGCGTTGTGTTGTAAAAAACACCCTCCTCCTCTCCTCTTGGATCCCACCCCCCATTTCTGGAGGGGCTGAGGAGCAGCTAAAGCCTCAGAAGAATGCTTTGGTGAAGAGGAGAGCGTAGCTGAGGAATTCAGAGGCATGTTCTGTGTGTGCCTGTGTGTTTCTCCGCATGTGTCTATCTTCTCTTTGTGTGACGTGCCCTGAATCCCTCCATTTGGGGCCTGTGATCCACCACAGAACGCCTCAAGCCATGCCTATGATCTCTGTTTTTTTCCCTCCTTTCTCAATCACATCCAATCTATCTGATCCACTATTCCGCCTTTTTCTCTCTCTTCTCCGTAGGTCCTGATCCCTCCAGGGCCTGTAGATCAAAGGGCCTTATGTTATCAGGTCTGGAGAGGAAGGTGAGAGGACTTGTCTCAGTTCTTATCTTCCTAGCTGGGTAGTTCTCAGCTATAAACAGCTCCACTCCTACTCATTGGCTCTAACTAGCCATATTCATGAGATGAACTACGATCCTAAACTAATCCAAACCGCCCAGTCAAAATGGTTGTTCAATCTGTTTTTCACCATATCCAGTGGGACAGGCTGGCCAGGGGACTGGTACTGTACCAGGGGACTGGCTTGCCAGGGGACTGGTACTGTATCAGGGGACTGGCTGGCCGGTAGCCTGTCACAGAGAAGAGTAACAACACAGTGTTATGCGAGGACCTTGCAGAGCTCCATGGACGCCAGGGCAACACTAGCTATCTGCCGGCTGACCTCATTCCCCCAGAACCACTGTCTTCCCCGAGGAGTGTTAATCAGCAGAGATAGGGGAGTAGGGGCAGAACATAGACAGGCGGACTGTGATGCTTCACCCAGGAGTCTTCGGGTAGATCAGCAGGAGACAGGCAGCCTCCCTCTCTTCCCCCCTCCTCCACTATCCACTGCATCCCAGCAGGCCCTGGTGGGTCAGTCTACCAAAAGAGGCCCTGGCTGGGGGCCAGGAGCAGCAGGGCTCCTTTGATAATATCCTGGAGGGCCACACAACATCACGTGATAAGGGACTGTGTTAGCGCTGCTGAGAATCACCCTATCAGAGCTCTGCTGAACACTATCACAAGTTACGCTCGTCCTCTTTCGGTGGGAACAAGGGGTGACGTTGTTTTTGATGTTGTACTACTAGGACTGCCTCAGCTAAACAGAGGGGGATGCCAGAAGTTGCCCTGGATACACACTGTAATAACACAGTACCGCATCAATTTTTTTTTCTTATACTATGCTATTTATTCATATATCTATATATTACTACATAATATATGTAGTATAATTATAAAGTTTGCCAGAGTACCAAGTTTATCAAAAATACTTTGAAGTCTGAGTGTTTGAGGTCATTTTATAAGGCCTATTCACATTAAAATGTTATCAGAACAGCGTTTCAATTGAAATAACATTGAAGTAACATGGCTGAAGGTGCAACAGTTGCCCGCATTGTGCAGAGCCTAGACATGTGACCAACATATGACCTCTAAACTGAGATTAGTTTATTTATCAAGGGATACTCCCAACTACTTCAGCATCTAAGTGAAGGTGTTTTGAAAAAATTAGATGTATTTCTGAAGCTTGACAGGCATGAAACTAGCATAATTATTTTTCAAATAACTCCAAGATAGCTAATTCAGCTGTGCCAGCCAGTTATACTTCATGTGGAATTAAAGAGAATAGGGATGACGCTAACCAGTGCAGCACACAAATGTTGATGAGTTTCATAGCTACTAGCTAGCTATTTATTGTTGCTGAGTTAGTAACTAGCTTATTTTCGGGCTGTATGTTTAGAAGCAAACTTTGCAGGCCATTTATTTCAGAAGAGGTAGCGTTAGCTAGCTAATCTTTCACGCTTGTAAACTTATGTCATTCATTTATCTGGTCAGTGTCTGTTCACACATGGGTCTGGAATAATCTTTTGACTTCTGATCCTAGACCTCATATGTCAGTGCTCATGTGACTGTAAACCGGATAATGTAAGGAATTCACACCAGTGATTGGTAGGGCATCTTTGGAGGGAAGTTTGCTTTGGAACGTATCAAGCTACAGCTTACATTTTCACATAAATTACATAAATAAATGAATTATTGCCAGTGCAAGTCTTTAAAAAATGTGTGTTAATCTCAGTGAAAATCTTGTAGTGTGAATCATTCCCTTAATCCTGTGTTTCCCAGTCTTGGTCCTGGGGAGTGTGAGTGCTAGGGCAAAAACAAAAGTGTGCACCCCTTGGGACCAGGATTGGGAAACACTGCCTTAATCAAAGGGGACCTGAGGACACCTGTTAAGGCTTCATGCTCTGTTGGTTATGTGAAGAGAGAAAGGCCCTTTTCTTCCACTCAGCCCAGAGCTGGGTCAACAAGCCCTATCACACACTTCCTGGAGGTCAAGGGTTGCAGCTGTTCAGGTGAACAGGCATCTTCGTATCTCAACACCTGGAACGTAGGGGGGAAGATATCCCAATTAACACTTTAATTGTTAAGACACCATGGCGTTTGGTTGGAGTCTGAAGTTCAATTGTTCAGTGTCTAATTCTTCCATTCACAAAGTCCTTCACTCTTATTTCATAATACTTGGGCGATCTCCACGAATGCCCAACAGCATGACTGGACATTAGATATCTTAAGGCTCTCAATGATATTAATTTACCATTCAAAGTTCATAGCTACAGTAGATACCTTTATATGACAGTCTGCTGGGAACACTGCATAGATAGATGCTTTCAGTGCTTCTCTGTCCCACACTGTAACTTCAGTCTGATCCATCTCCCAGACAGAAACAGGCAACATTGACGGTGTGCTTGACCCAATTACATGGACAGCTATAAGTTTTAGCAGGCCTTTTAGAAACCCTACAAGGATGGAATTTTTTTTGGGTGGTACCACACTGAAAGACCTCACTGCAGAACGCTGAAAAACGTACACAGACATGCAGCTCTGCTGAAAGGAGCCCTTAGTAAGTCAATAGACGCTCACAGTTAGAGAGGGAGAGAAAGATATAAAGAGAGGGAGAGAGATGGAGAGTTGGAGAGGAATGTGGACAGGAGGGGCAAACAGAAAAATTGAATGAGGTCAAGTCAGAGAGAAGGGTGTAGAGTCGGGTTCTGGTGGTAAAACTCTCATCTCCATGTGCGTATAACACTCCCCACAGCGGACAAAGTTTCAGTACCTGTCTCTACCCTTCACCTCTGTTTCCACTTCCCCTGCCTCTCTCTGAGTTCTACTGTCAATAAATGCGTTGCAATTTATTTTAATAAAAATAAGTAGGGAAAGTGCGTGTCCAACCAAAGACGGAGAGGGAGCAGGGGTCCGGAGCAGGAAGCTGTGCTTGGCTGCCTGGCTGGCGTGATGGTGAGGTCCTGAGGACTTGGTGTGCTTGGCCAAACTGCTTCCCCCGGTCAGGACCAACCACAGGCGCTCAGATCTCTGTGTGGTGTCCCTGCGTCAAAGCCCCTGTGAGTTCCTGAGCATCATGTGCCCTGCCTAAAAACCCACAGGCCATAATGCTTTCCATTTAATCTGCAGGGTATCACACACCCACGGTGGGCACTTCAGCCCACAGGCTTTAATGATGAAAATAGCCTTGCCTGCCTGTCTGTCTGTCTGCCTGTATGTCTGCCTGTCTTACTGTCTAACTGCCAGTAAGAGTAAAGTGGCCTCAGTGTAAGTAAAACTGAGGGGGTTCAGTTAGGTTACTGCGGCATACTGCTCTATTTTTAAGGTGTTTTAAGTAGTGGTTCCTCTTAAACACCTTAACAGTCTTTTATAATTACGTTTTTCCAAACTCAATGCAACATGAGAGAGGTTTTTCATTCTGGAACGCAGGCTGTCTATAAGGCTAGTTATGTTGCTAACTATGTATGTTTTCACCCAACACAAAAAAACATTTCTGTGCAAAGGAAATTAAGTGAATACATACTGTATACAGCATAAACACAGTGCTGAATGACAGACAAACACACATACTTTTCAGATTAAATGGAAAGCATTATGGCCTGCAGGTCCTAATGCCAAACACTAAAATTCTGTTCTCCCTGTCCGCTAGCCCTCGTCATAACCCTAACCTTAACACAACCCTCAAAGCCTAACCTTAACTGCTAACTCAAAACCTAACCTTAACCCTTAACGTAATCCCTATCCCCTAATTCATACTAACCACAATTATAGTTTTGACCTTTAACCTAACACCTAAAGCAAAAATTGCCTTTTTCCTCATGCAAACTGTTGAAATGTCCACGCAGGGGCAGACTTCATGAATTATTATCCTTGCAGAGACTTTTTTTTTTATAGTAAAATCGTTACACACACTGTACAGTGTGCGTCAAAGTACTAAGTAACCATTCATTACCAGCAGCACAGAGGCTCCTATCAGAGCTTGTGTGTGTGTGTGTATGTGTATGTGTGTGCGTGCGTGCGTGTGTGTGTGTGTGTGTGTGTGTGTGTGTGCGGACATAGACAGGAAGTGCCTAAGCCCTGGACAAGCTGTGACTGTTAGAATGATGTGTCTGTGACATGCGCTAAGGTCACAATAATCTCTCAGGGTGAATGATTACAGTGCTGTCTTCCTCTCACACACTCTGTCCGCTGTGTGTGTGTGTGTGTGTACGAAACCAGCCCCAGTTAGAGGAAAACGTGGCCTTACAGCACAAAGCCCGCTTTGAGACCAGCGGCCTTTGCTTCCTCAGCCCTCTCTCCTGCAAACGCTCCTCCTTCCGTTGTCCCTCCTTTTCCAGTGCAGCATTCTAAGGTTTACATGGTTTTTACTGGTCCTGTACACACCATAGCAGATGTTGACCCAGTCGTAGCGAAATGCTGGTGTTTCGGACTGCAGAAAATGCAACTGATTCAATGACGTTTATCTAACAAAAGATAGAAAACATCTGAAAGGGACCAGTGTTTCGTATCACTGTTGACCATGGGACGTGGCCACCCCTCCTTCATATTACCAGGCCTCGCCGAGGAAGGAAAGAGGGCTTACTTGAGAGTCTGGAAGGGGGGGGGGGGCGCCAGAAGAGGAAGACGTCTGAATGTAATTTACAGGCCCAATAAATCTCCCCTCTTTACCCTCTGACCCCAATATCTGCAAGGCAGCTCCCTAAAAACGTAATGGCTCCCCAGCCAGCCCATTGACAGCCGACCTGGCAGTGCTACGGCAGGGGCAGGATGGGAGAGCCACAGCCATGTTAATCGACTGTAAAAGCCAACGGCGTCCTCATTATCACCCTCCCGGTCTGCCCAGCCAGACTGCCGTTCTCCACGGGCCCCCGGGACACTTGAGCCCACCCTTTAGGACCTAAACCTCTGCAGCCTTAGACTCCGGAGCTCAGAGATCCTTGACCCAGAGGGCCTGACGTGAAGGACCAGTCATAATCCTGAGCCCACCGGTCTCAGAGCACCTGAAGGCCCCCTAAATCCAGACCCAAAGCCCCCACCACCCAGCCCAGACTGCAGAGCCCCTGAAACATCACCCACAGGCAAAAATCACCCTTACGCCAGCCTCATATCCTTTACTCTGATCTCGCTCTCCATCCAGACCTTGGTCTTATCTCTAGGCCTTTCCAAGGGGGTTTGTCAAGCTGGAGCCGATGACCAGGGAGATGTATCATTATTATTTATTCCCATATTAACAGACAATCTCACAGATCTGCAGAGGATTGAGGGTGGGAACTGGTGTGAGGGTGGGGGAACTGGTGTGAGGGTGGGGGTACTGGTGTGAGGGGCGACTCTGGGGTGCCTTTCCTCAGGTAGCCTCACTCAGTCGCCTTGTTAACTCTCAGTACCCCCGTTCCCCCTAATACTCCTGGTTTGTGTATCTGAAAGCTGTTAAGTGGAGAGGAAAGGTTTAAATTACGGTCGGAACCAGTGGAACTCCAGAGCAAAGTCATAAGGGAAACACTTGTTTGGCAGAGCAACATTAGAAATATACCAACTTAGATCCAACTCAACCCTGAAGAACTAATAAGAAAGAAATCGGGAGAATTCTTTATTCCTGACTACTTATTTCTCTCCATTATTTGAATCAGTGCTTTGTTGATTGAATGTGTCTTAATGTTAGGGTTTTGTGATACATGTGCACATGATAACAGCATCATTTGGACTTCTGACTTTAATTGGGGAGATGTTCTTCCAGAAGCCTCTAACCGGAAGACAAAGGTGACCGGACAAGAATAAAACAACTCACTGTGTCACAATGGAAGCTTGTGGGTCACTGGGTTTGAGTTCTGACCAACAACCAAGGACAAAACCCGCAAGATTAATGGAGAATGGCGCAAGTCAGGGCAGTTGGATTGTGGTTGGTTACTGGGAGACAGTCAGTCGTGGGGAAACTCCAGCTGCAAAGACAAAAGATGAACCAGAGAACATAAATCAGACCAACGCACATCACACCCCATTCACAACAGTTCAAGACGCCTAGCACTTTCCAAACAAACCAGAGACGGCAATTTAAAGTGTGGGCGCAAAAGGAGATTAAACTTGAAGTCATGATTTTCATCTAACATTTAGAATGTTTCTGTGGCCTACAATGCCTGTAATTGTTTTTGGAAAGAGGGCAGAGGGAATATAGTTCAGTTGGACGCCATTAAGTCTAAAGCATGTCAGTGGGCCGTATAAGAGTTTTGAAAGAGCTCTTGTTCATTCCAAACCTATACTTCAGTCTTCTTAATGATCCCAGTTCAGGGTACATTTAGAACAGGGCTGGGCAAACTTTTGGGGCACATCGGTATTTTGTATTCAACAGAGGGCCATCTATGCTTTTCTTTTTCAATCTATAACTATATGAGTTTGTCCAAAAAGATTTGCTGGTCTGAAATGGTCAGTTATTAAAATAATAAGACCATAGTCATAAATAAGTCAATAATCATTTCTACGTTGACCTAGTTTTACATTTTTAGGACTGGGCTTAGTTAGTCAACACTGGTTAAGAACCTCTGATGATCAAAATGTTGGTATGGGAATATGTAAGCTTTATGATACCCTTCTATAAATACTGTAGACTCCACTACTATGTAAAAGTCCCAAATCCCACAGATCTTAACTTTCCATACATGGTTGGCTTTCACAGGGTTGGGGTCAATTCTGAATTGAATTGTGAATCGGTCTTGAATTCTAATTAAATTAATAGAACTAGAATTTTACAAACAGTGAAGTGACGGAGTGATGGAGAGGTGGAGAGGTGGAGATCTCCTGACAGGCAGAGCTGTGTTCCGGTGGGTGTACCGTGTGGGTTTTGTGTCTGTGTGTGGAACTGTGCTCCTGTGCGCTGCGTCTGGGGACTGTACAGTGAGAGGCCCCATGGGGTTGATGTAGACTGGGCCGGGAGATGTCTGGATCAGGCCCTGTGGTCGGGGTGTTCTCACGGGAGGCAGACTGACTGGGACACTCCGCATGTGGCATTTCTGAGTCTAAGTCCTCCCCACCATAAAATGACTCCACTGTGGCTGCAGACAGAAGATCAGCCAGACACAAATACTCTCTCTCATTCTTACTCCCTATGTCTCTCTTTTCCTCTCTGTCCTTCACTCTCTCTCTCTCTCTCTCTCTCTCTCTCACACACACACACACAAGTCCACTCTCCCCTTATTGTAATTTTCTCTGTCTCTCATTCACTCTCTCCTTCCCACAGATTCCCTCCCTCACTTGTGTCCTTGTTATACTGGGGGAGGAATGAAACGACTTCCCCACAGACTGATTGAAGAGAAGAGCAGGAAGGAGAGAACATTCTGAGCTGCGCAATCAGGGCCGGAGGATCAAGCAGCCGTAGCTACAGGTTGAGTGTTACTCAATGTCAGGAGAGCTAAGACAAAAAGGTTTGGACATTTAAAACACCTTTGAAGCCTCTCTCATCCCCCCAACTCAATTTTCTGCTCACCACTGTCAGCTAGCATTAAAGTGAAAATCTGCTTAATAGTGTCAAACACTGTGATGCCATCTATCTGTCTTCACTCCTCCTGGTCTTCACACAGTAGTGATTTATCACGTATCAAATGACCACAGGCCTGATTGCTGAACCAGTTGCACGATTAAAGACGAAACATATCTTTTGTATGTATTGAATCCACAATGTCTGTTCCGGCTTCAGCCTAGTGTCATCAAATAAGTCACATAACGGGTGTGACCAGGACAATTGGTGAGTCACTATTCTAGGGGGAAGCAAAAGTCATTAAGATTCTTCTAAACATAGAAAGCACTTTTCAAGTTTTAGCACGGCACACTGTGAGCGCTTGGTTAGTGTGAGGATTGTGGTTCAGACTGCGGCCCATCTCTAAGTCTATGCTGAATACAGAACAACAACATGTTCAAAGAGAGAACCGTTTCAGGCTTTTATGACAATCGTGTGAATCAACGGCAGTCTTTTTATGGGTACACTTTACAACGTGAATACAAGCATTGAAAATAGAGACAGGGTGTGGGCTGGGACGGTGTTGTTACAACTGGGCTCTGTTGAGAACAATACCATGCCCATTCTTATCTACCTCCCTCCATCCTTGGAAGATGTAATTATGAGTATCCCGGAAGGACGTCCCTCTCTCCTGTTTACGATTCTCTGCTTTCGGTGGTTGCGTTTCTTTTCCCAGCCGCCCCAGGATGTGTTCTGTCCCTCGTCTCCCCACACAGTCAGACACCTGTAATCCTTCAGTAATGCTTCAGTCAACTCCGATCACCACTGCACCCTTACAGGGGATGGAGGGAGGGTGCAGGCTGTCAATGGTTTGGTTTTCAAACCTCCCATACCTCCCAGAAAGCCAAACAAGGATCTACAAGGCCACGCAAACACATTGCTGGGGGCAACACGATTGTTTGCCTCCAGGTTGAACACTGCAATTAACTGGAATTGACTCTACTGCGCCTCATACAGGTCTCCACCAAGCATCGGGTCGAAGTAGCTCCAGAGCAATAGCAGTATAAGCGCAGTTGAGCTTTACAGTTCCTTCAGTGGAACAGGACTCTTGCATGTCGTGCTGTTATATATAAGCGGGACATTTTGTTTGAGACTGTGGTCCCAGCTCTCTTCAGGTCATTGACCAGGTCGTGCCGTGTAGTTCTGGGCTGATCCCTTAACTTCCTCATGATCATTGATGCCCCACGAGGTGAGATCTTGCATGGAGCCCCAGACCGAGGGAGATTGACTGTCATCTTGAACTTCGGCAGTGTGTCAAATACTTGTTCTCCCCACTATATTTGCTGTATCTGCTGTCCCCTGTCTCTATACCCTCCCCCTTTAACCAACACCTCTCTACCCCCCCCACACCCCACTCTAGATCCATTTCCCAAACTCAGACCCATTGCCATCAGACCAACCAAGCAGGCCCAAACACCAGCGAACCATTCCAAGCTCCCATTGACCCCAGAGTCTGTGACTGCAATTATGTTCCATCAATCTAAGGTCTTGTTTTCATTACGAGAGAGAGAATAACATTAGATAGACTTATCTTAGTCTGTCTTAGTATAATTTCTATAGCGTTTGAATTTACCCTGGCATGTTCAAGACACACCACACAGGATTGTGCCCATCATTTGCGGGATATAAAGGAATAAGCATGCGCACTGCACAGAAACCCGATACAGTTATGACAAAATTCTATTCAAACTTGCAAAACTTCGGGGAGGCTCTATCGAAAATGTGACGCATGCTACCTCGGAAGGTAACGTCTCTAGCTATCGATATCTGCAAGTTAGCAAAATAATCATAGCGAGTGTTCTTCGGTATCTATTGGAAAATGTAACATAATGTAAACAAGCCCTAAGTGGACAGAGCATTGTGTCCCAGACCATACTATCCAAAACCCAACATGGCAGCCAGGACCATTTTGTTTTACTGCAGTGGTCTCTCTCTGGGACTGACCATGATCTGTTATTGGGACTGGAACTATGTGGGAGAGGAGATTACAGTCTGGCCGTCTGTCTGGCCTTGAGCACAGTCTGTATGTCTGTCTGACTGTCTAACTGGCTGGCTGGTCTTGGGCCCTGCCTTTCTGGCTGTCTGACTGTCTAACTGGTTGGCTGGTCTTGGGCCCTGCCTTTCTGTCTGTCTGACTGTCTAACTGGCTGGCTGGTTTTGGGCCCTGCCTTTCTGTCTGTCTGACTTTCTAACTGGCTGGCTGGTCTTGGGCCCTGCCTTTCTATCTGTCTGACTGTCTAACTGGCTGGCTGGTCTTGGGCCCTGCCTTTCTGTCTGTCTGACTGTCTAACTGGCTGGCTGGTTTTGGGCCCTGCCTTTCTGTCTGTCTGACTTTCTAACTGGCTGGCTGGTCTTGGGCCCTGCCTTTCTATCTGTCTGACTGTCTAACTGGCTGGCTGGTCTTGGGCCCTGCCTTTCTGGCTGTCTGACTGTCTAACTGGTTGGCTGGTCTTGGGCCCTGCCTTTCTGTCTGTCTGACTGTCTAACTGGCTGGCTGGTTTTGGGCCCTGCCTTTCTGTCTGTTTGTTTATCACACAACAACAGCGGATGACTGTCTTTGGGAAAATCATGAAAGAGTATTTATGTCTGTGAGGTTTCCTCCCTGTTTACCCAACCATGACTTGTTGCTGACAGTTGTAAGTAGTCTGACTACTCTCACCAACATCTCTGGTGAATGAACATGGTGTCTATGTTGAAAAGGACCTCAGTAAAATAATAGACTTTGCGTGATTTAACTGGCCAGTGGATACAAACAAAATACCAGGCCAGGGATATACTTAGGCATTAAGGCACAAAGGGGTGTGGCATGTGGCCAATATACCACGGCTAAAACCTGTTCTTAGGCATGATGAATAACGAAACACAACATGCAATTAGCTGTTTACTACACACTGTTCATTGGCATGCTTTGTTGGGACAAAAAATCCAACAGCCAATAATAGTAAAGTTTGTTGATGAATCCACACTCATGCATCAGATTTACTAATCCAGATGACTAATTACTAACAAACAAAAGACAAACAAAATTTGAACACAGCTTCTCAAGCTTGTAATCCCACCAGATGACTTTGTGCAGCTGGGACAGATGACTTGGTGCAGAATGAACAGATGACTTGGTTCAGTTGGAAAAGACGACTTGGTGCAGGTGTAATGGATTACTTGGTGGAGTGGGATCAGATGACTTGGTGCAGTGGGATCAGATGACTTGGTGCAGTGGGATCAGATGACTTAGTGCAGTGGGATCAGATGACTAAGTGCAGTGGGATCAGATGACTTGGTGCAGTGGGATCAGATGACTTGGTGCAGTGGGATCAGAGGACTTGGTTCAGTGGGATCAGAGGACTTGGTGCAGTGGGAAGAGGTGTCTTAGTGCAGTGGGATCAGATGACTTGGTGCAGTGGGATCAGATCACTTTGTGCAGTGGGAAGAGACGTCTTGGTGCAGTGGGATCAGATGACTTGGTGCAGTGGGATCAGATCACTTGGTTCAGTGGGATCAGATGATTTGTTGCAGTGGGAAGAGATGACTTGGTGGAGTGGGATCAGATCACTTGGTGGAGAGGGATCAGATCACTTGGTGGAGTGGGATCAGATCACTTGGTGGAGAGGGATCAGATCACTTGGTGGAGTGGGATCAGATCACTTGGTGGAGAGGGATCAGATCACTTGGTGGAGTGGGATCAGATCACTTGGTGGAGTGGGATCAGATCACTTGGTGGAGTGGGATCAGATCACTTGGTGGAGTGGGATCAGATCACTTGGTGCAGTGGGATCAGATGAATTACAGCAGGTTGGACTAGAAATAACTTTATAACTAGCCATCCAATGTAGCCACAAAAGAGCTAACTCACTCTCTGCTTCACTTTTTAAATTAGGTCCTACAAACTAGTACACACAACTGACCAACACTGATAAATTAAATCGAAAAATGTAAATACATACAAGAGGTCTGTTTCCTCCCACTTAATCTCTGGGAAATTCTAGAACAAATTATAGTTCAACGTAATCAGCCAGAATATCTTACTAGACTTTCTATTTGCTGATAGCATCTTCAACAAACAAATTATTAACATTACATTTGTTTGAACATCCCCTTGTGCTAGGGGTTTTGAGTATAGTCCTGCGTGACTAGGTGCCGGAGTTGGCAGACCCTTTGAGGATTTCTATTCCCTTTTGTTGTGTTGCCCTTCTGTTGTGTGGTTGTTATGTTTATTGTTGCTGTGTTGTGTTGTCAGGGTGAATTTACAGTATGTTTTAATATACAAACAAAAAAAACTGTATAATCAAGTGATTTTGCAGGGATCCCAAAATGACACATAAGTGATTATCTTAGTATTCTGTAAGTTATTCCACAGCATTCCAGTCATGCAAAATGTCTTTAATTCAAACAAATGAATCTGTGGAACACTGTGCAGGAAAATATGTCTTCATTCACAGACAGGAAGTAAGACAGAATAATTTGCTGATTGCTGGTCAGTGCCTTAGGCTGCAGGGAAGTGTTATTATCACCTGTCTCTGAGCCTCTCTCCGTGTGTAGACAGTAGAGACCTGAAAGGAGAACAAAAAGCACATTGATGGGAGTGCCAGTGGAATGGAACAGAAGGAGAGATGGATAACTCCTGCCGTTTGACTTGCTGAGAGGGAAGCGCTGAAAGGAAGTGGAATTAAATCAAACGCCTTCAAGGTCAGTTTGAGCTGAAAGGAGTTTCCACCTGGTCCTTTCTCCTAGCAGAGGACACACGCTAACACACAGAGTGCATGCTGGGAATGACTGGGCTGCACTCATTGAGACATGAACTTGCGATGGTCGTGTGTTCACTATCCCCAAAACAACACCCCACCTTCTCAATCATCCAACACTAACCTCCTTTTGGACCACACTTCTATACACTCTCGAATAGACCTCTATCTAGCATTATATGTTTTATCTCTCTAACATACAGTATACTCTGCAATCTGTACATCACCCTCACTTACCTCAAATCTCTCTAATTCACACTCACTGTCACACACACACAGACCTAACCCTGTACATGAACCTATAGACCCTATAGAACAACCCCCCATTCACTTATACCCCTAGCCCTGTTAATAAACCTATAGACCCCCATATAATACCACCCCATTCACTCATAAACACAACACCTCCTGGACACATTGCCCTCCATAATTATCAGGACAGAGATTTCTGGGATCTATTGGATCTATAACATAAAAGTTAAGATCAAACAGTCACTATGAAGTTACAGTATACATCATCAGCTATTATTTAAGGGAATTTGTGTGCATAATTTGTTTTACCATTCATGAAAACACATGTTTATACATAGCCTCTGGCAAACCAGGGAATAACTCTACAGTGGATGAAGAATAATCACCATAATCAAGAAAAACAAACAAACAACAATCTGACAGATCGGATCAGGAACACACTCCAAGAGGTGGGTGTGGATGTGTCAGCCACAAACATCACAGAAATCTTCCCCAGCAGAACTTGTCCAACCAGGGAGCTTTTCACAGCCAAAACATTGAAAGTCAATTAAACATGCCAATCATTTGCTGAAGATAAGAATTAAGGGAAAGTGCCTCAAAACAAACAAAAACTGAAATGGCTGCAGTGTCCCAATGATTATGGAAGGATGCAAATTACCCCTATACACTAAAACACGTTTCATCAGACTCATTCACACCGCTCAGTTAATATTTCACCCAGGCCAAGCCTAAAGGGACTGCAAACTTCACATGCATTACACTTTAAACCACCTTGGCATCCCGTCTTACTAAACCTCCAGATCCCAGGCCAGGTCCCCTTTCTCCCTCCTCTCACTACACTTCATTAGTTTCCTGATTCTGTCACCAAGCTCTTGTCACATGATCCAGGTGAACTGACTGGAACGATCTGTTTTGCCATTTAAAACAGGGAGGCCTCTCCTCTGCCATCACCCCGACCACAAACTCCAGACAGGTTTCGCTGTGAATATGTGCTGATGATCTTTCATACGTGTCCTGAGTGAGTGGCCCCAAACCAAAAACACACTGCTAGTTGCCTCAACATGCCAGCCCCGCTCAAGCTTTCAACCAGCTCCAGCAAACATTTCACACATAATTAATGTACATAATGACTTTCAATTGGAGAAAAAGAGGGTGCATTTAAATTACACACAAACAGTACAGTATATACACACATGGGGACAGGCAAACAGGACCGCATACGCACACATGTGCACACACACAGACTCCTGACTCCCCCCCTGACCGTCTTGGGGTTGCTGCGAATGACTGGAACTGCGTCACAGCGCAGAGAGATGCCTGGAATCACTTATGTTGCCAGGCATCCATAAACCAACGCAGGAAGACCTGTGGCACCCAGAACGATGCGGTTCACAGCTCAGGCAACATCATACAATGCACTACTCAGAGTGGGCCTTTTCCAAATGCACAATTAAAAAGATAGAGGGGTACCATTAAAACTATCCATTTAATTATTTATTGAAGGTTTAACATGAACTGCGCCTCAGTTTCAGTTGTATGCAGGGTGTTGTCTGGGAGCCTTTCGAAACACAGTAGCTCTTTCAAAAAAAGGCAGTTTATGCTGAGGATGGAGATTGTGTGAGTGTGTGTGTGTGTGTGTGTACCGAAAGAGAGAGAAGGAAAGAGAAAGAAGGAGAAAGAGAGAGCATGTTTGTGTCTGTGTGCAGGCTACCATTCAACCGCTAGCCGGCTAGCAAGCTATCTTAGATTTATCTTAAAGATCTTCCATAAACATTCTTTTAAACATTCCACATCCCCATTTCTAAAAAAGTTTGGACGCTGTGTAAAATGTAAATAAAAACAGACTGCAATAAAGTCATAAACCCTATATTCAGTAGAAATTAGTACAATGCCAATATAGCAAATGTTTAAATTGAGAAATGTTATTGTTTCTTGAAAAGGATGCCCATTTTGAATTTGATGCCAGCAAACAGGTTTAAAAAAAGCTGGAACAGGGGCAGCAAAAGATTGGAAAAGTTGTGTAACGCTATAAAAAAAGACTCACTCACAGCTAATTTGGCAACAGGTCAGTAACATGATTGGGTATAAAAAGGGCATCCCAGAGAGTCTTTGAGAAGTAAAAATGAGTAGGTGTTCACCACTCTGAAAGGCTACGCAGGTAAATAGTGCAACAATTTAAGAATAACGTTTCTCAATGTAATATTGCAAAGCGTCTGTGGATCTCATCATCTACTATACATAATAACATTAAAAGATTCAAAGAATCTGGAGAAATCTCTCCAGAAGGCCGAAACCCAACATTGGATTGCCATGATCTTTGGGCCCTTAGGTGGCACTGCATTAAAAACTGACATGGTTCTGTAGCGGAAATCACTTGGGCTCAGGAACACTTCCGAAAACCATTGTCTGTGAACATAGGACTTCGCTGCATCCACAAATGCATTAAAAACTCTATCATGCAAAGAAGTAACCATATATAAAGTTTCAGAAACGCTGCTGCCTCCTCTGTGCCCAAGCTCATTTAAGATGGACTGAGGCAAAGTGGAAAACTGTCCTGTGGTCTGACAAATCAAAATGTAAAATTATTTTTGGGAATCATGGACGCCGTGTCCTCCGAGCTAAAGAGGACAGGGACCATCCAGCTTGTTATCAGCACCCAGTTCAAAAGCCAGCATCCGTGATGGTGTGGGGGTGCATCAGTGCACTTGGCATGGGTGACTGGCACATCTGTGAAGGCACCATTAATGCTGAACAATATATACAGGTTTTGGAGAAACATATGCTACCATCCAGACAACATCTTTTTCAGGGAAGGCTTTGCTTATTTCAACAAGACAGTGCCAAAACACATTCTGCATGTATTAAAACAGCATGGCTCCATAGTAAAAGAGTCTGGGTGCTAAAATGGCCTGCCTGCAGTCAAGACCTTTCAACAATTGAAAATATTTAGCACATTATGAAACAAAAACTATGACAAAGGAGACCTCTAACTGCTTATAGAGTATTGTTAAAACAAGAGGTGGTGAAACACAGTGTTAAACATGCCCCTGACCCAATATTTTTGAAATGTGTTGCTGGCATCAAATTTAAAATAGGCATGTATTTTTCGAAAAACAATAACATTTCTCAGTTTTAATATTTGATATGTTGTCTTTGTACTATTTTCTATGGAATATAGGGTTTAAATGATTTGCACATCATTGCATTCTGTTTTTATTTGCATTTTATGCAGCATCTGCAAACAGAGTTGTGTTTGCAATGTGTATTGTGCATGTATTGTGCTATTGTGCTAGTGAATGATGGATAGCTCTAACATGATCAATTATGGGCAAGACGAAGGATGATTATTTGCAAAAACATTAGATGCTGGAGACATTGTTTCTTAATTACAGTTTTTCTGAATTGCCAAAACACTAAACCCCATTCTCTGAACCAAATTCTCAGTGGCCTAAACCCATTTCTTGAAACAGTCTCTCTTTTGGCAAAACCTAAAACAAATTCAGGTAGTTAGACACCATTTGCAAATTGCATTCACTCTGTGTGTATGAAAGCAAGATCATCTGTGTGCATGAAAGCAAGATCATCTGTGTGCATGAAAGCAAGATCATCTGTGTGTATAAAAGCAAGATCATCTGTGTGCATGATCTTGTTTGATTTTGGGAAAATATGAAATGGTTTTGAGGTGAGTGTTTGATTTTGACCGAAGGGTCTGGGGTTTTGTGAGTGTAGTTTGAAAATTTGGCAAAATGCATCAGAAATGTGTCTTAGCTATTGTGAAAAGCTGTAACAAAGCAGTTGGTCACGTCAGTACATGTTGTATGCGTAGTATTGTATCTGTCTTAGCAAAAGAGTTCTGTCAAAGTGTGCAGAATTGCACTTTAAACAAATATTATTTTCCCTGGGATAGGACCCCAAAACTCCCTGCCTACTTGGTCCTCCCAATGTGTAATCGATTGCCTTTATGTTTGAGTGTGTGTGTGTGTGTGTGAGAAAGAGAGAGATAGAGAGAGAGAGAGAGAGAGAGAGAGTGAGAGTAAGAGTGTGTGTGTGTCTGTGTGTGTGTGAGAGAGAGAAAGAAAGAGTGTGTGTGTGTGTGTGTGTGTGTGTGTGTCAGGGGAGAGTCAGGGTGAAAGAGGTGGGGGTAAAGGAGTGTCCAGGTCCTTCTGTTTGACGTGAGTGAAAGCTTGTGCATCCGGTCCCTTCCACGCTCCCTGAGGGCCCCAGAGGGCCTGTCGTTCAGCCTGCATCTGTGGAACTGTCCAGAGCACATCACACACATCGTCTCACACAGCGCCGCACACACCATCGCACACACCATCACACACACTGTGGCACACACTGTCACACACATCGTCTCACACACTGCCACACACACCATCACACACATCGTCTCACACAGCGCCGCACACACCGTCGCACACACCATCACACACACTGTGGCACACACTGTCACACACATCGTCTCACACAGCGCCGCACACACCATCACACACACCGCCGCACACGACGCCACACACACCGTCACACACGCCGTCTCACACGCCATCACACACGCCGTCACACACGCCATCACACACGCCGTCACACACGCCACACACACACACCGTCTCACACACTGTCACACACACTGATACCCTCTGTCAGTGAAGCCACACGACGCAGATGCCGCTAAACACACTCGCACAGAGAGAAGAATGCCCCCCTGGCCTGGCCCATTGATCTTTGACCTTTCGGGACTCTCTGGAGATCTCACCGGGATGCCGTGACCACCTGCCCCTGGTCACAGCCTGTACATGTCAACACGGCCTGACACAGTCAACAGAGGCCTGGACCGACAAACACAATGCAGAAAACCAGAGCATACCAGCGCGAAGAGACAGATGCACACACACACGCACACCCACACACACAGGTTTAATGAAACATCTGTCTAGTCCCTAGACTCTGGTCTGTCTGACAGCTGAGTGAGCACCTGAGGGTAGGTAGAAAGGCTCCCAGAGGATTACTGAGGTCAGATCTTGTCTAAACGATCTCCCCGCCTCCCTGGACAACCATACGTCTAATTACAGGGCATTACCTCCACTGAGACCTTGACATGTACCTGTCATTGCACACAAGGGGCGGGGCTCTATATTAAGGCCTGATGTGTGAGTCAGTGACAGCCAGCCAGTGGAGTTGCTGCCATAAACCAGCGACAATATAGCAGGGCCTAATTGTTGAGTTTAACGCCTAGCGATTACAGGACCTCATAAAATGTCCCTTCCCCCTTCACAGTAGGGACCACACAGGGCGTCTGCGCCAGTCATCAGACAGACTGTAGCCCATTTTACACCATTTTCATTTTACAAGGCAGGGGGAGGAGAAGTCTCTGCTCAGTTAGCTAAGGAGACCAATAAACACTCTGCGCTTCGGAGATGTCAGACAGCCCTTCTTTAGGTCTTTCGGATTTGGGTAGCCACCTTGGTCAAATGAAACACATTGAATAGAATTCAAGAAAATCATTGTGCTGTAGTTAGTTTTTTCAAATATTGGGTTGATTCCTTCGAGTATAAGGTTGGTCAAGAAGTGTAATTTCAACAACTGTGTTGTGACAAAAAATGTGGGGTTGATATTCTAATTCTGACAATGGAAATTGACGTCCAACTGACATTCAGCGTCATGTGATGAAAAACAACTGAGTAGTTCCTTTAAAACATTTTCCAGGTGAACAGTATTTTGCTGTGGACTTTGCGATAGGATGAGAGGGGGCGATATACCAGACACTGATTAAGTCTGTAATCGTGAACTCAAATAAAAAAGACTGGCAATTTAGTTTAGATCGATACGCTCCCCTGCTATGTTTTCCCATACCAGCCAAACCAAACTAGTTCATCCCTGAGCAGAGAGTCCACACACTCCACGCTGGCCTCATCAGAATGGTCATAACCAGACATGCTGTATCCAGTATAGCTGCATCCTGTGTTCACCTGGAATTCTAGGAGTCACAGGTGCAGGTCTAACTACATAGTAAAACAGATGGGGCCGTTCTTAGCCAGTAGAATATTGGTTTTCTGAGGGTCAGAGCTGACAGTGAAGTGGATACGCTCTACCCGGGAGTCTGCAGGGGTCGTTGAGGGACGGCTTTGTTGCCACGGTCCTGAAGCCAAAGTTTGGAGGAGGTCTCATTAAGATGGACGGCGCTGGGCCCCATTGTTATGCTAATAAGTCACAGATGTGCACACCCAAACTCCTCCTGGAGCGGGCCTGACGCTTAACTTCTTCTGGAGTAATCCTGAGGGAACCATTGTAATTATTTTTGACAGGCTTCCTATCAAAACATGTATGTGGGAAAACTGAATGTAGCCTCTGCCTGTCAACAATATGGATTTTTTTCAACATGTCTGGTGAGCGATGGTTATTGTATTATCATGGGAATGGTATCCATGAGCAAATAATTACTAATATCTTGAAAATAATATGTTGAAGACAATGTTCTTGATCATAATCCCTGGCTGCTGAAGCAACAACAACAGGCCAGCATTTCTCCCATTTGGTCCTAAGGTGTGCACATTTTGGTTTTGCACTAGCCTTACACAGCTTATTCAAACAATCAACACGTGCTTTATACATACTGGTCCAAGGCAATCAATCATGTGAGTGCAAAGTTAACATATACAGTTGATTCATTTTGCTTAGATCATTTTGCATTTTGATAACTCCAACCATTTTGATATCTCCAACCAATTTGATAGCTCTAACCATTTTGATAACTCCAACCACTTTGATAGCTCCGACCATTTTGATAACTCTAACCAATTTGATAGCTCCAACCAATTTGGTAACTCCAACCAATTTGGTAACTCCAACCATTTTTATAACTCCAACCATTTTCATAACTCCAACCATTTTGATAGCTCTAACCAATTTGATAACTCCAACCAATTTGGTAACTCCAACCATTTTTATAACTCCAACCATTTTCATAACTCCAACCATTTTGATAGCTCTAACCATTTTGATAACTCTAACCAATTTGATAGCTCCAACCAATTTGATAACTCCAACCATTTTCATAACTCCAACCATTTTCATAACTCCAACCATTTTCATGACTCCGACCATTTTGATAACTCCGACCATTTTGTAGCTTCTACCATGTGGTCAGGGCGATTAACTGTGTGACAAGACAACCCCCGCTGATGACTCTGAAAGGATTCAGCTGTATCTCTGGCTCTGTGTGTCTGAGTGGAAGATGGTGACCAGCGCATTCCCCCAGCTGTATCTCTGGCTCTGTGTGTCTGAGTGGAAGATGGTGACCAGCGCATTCCCCCAGCTCTCCCCTTTGGATTCATGTATACCAAGTGTTTGTGTCCGTTCAATATTTACAGACTTCTTAGTGACAAAACATTCTCATAATGAATTTACTGTACTGGCTTATATTCACAATATTCCTCTGAACACAATAAAATGGTGTGGCTAGGACAAACATAACGGAAGCAGGCGAACATAATGACATGACCAAATTCAATCACAACCGTGTGATAATAGACTAGAATGGGTTAGTTAAGCACTGGTTATTTGAATAAACTATTTAGGGCCACGGCAAAGAATTAAACGTGCCTTCCTTGGTGTCCCCGGGACTGAGGTTGGGAAACAGTGTGCTAGGTGACTGTCCCAGTCCCAATGAACAGAGACCCAAGAGCCCTTGTATAGACCCAGAGCCTCTGTACAGAACAGCGCAGCCAGGTGTTCTCTAAACCCTCCCTGCATTGAGTGTGGTCTGTTATTTTACTACTCATGAGTGAGTTCCAGAACCTAAACATCCTCTAGAAACAATGGCTCAAATTTTATCACCCGCTTTGTTTGTCTTTTTCACCCCTACTCACATATGAAGGCATATTTCCGGCTCTGTTACCCACTTAGGTGTGTTATTGTGTGTGTTATTGTGTGTGTGTGTGCGTGTGTGTGTGTGTGTGTATGCATGTGTGTGCGTGTGTGTGTGTGTGCGCTTGTGTGCGTGGGTGCGTGTGCGTGTGTGTGCGTGTGCGTGTGTGTGTGTGTGCCCCACAGTGCTGTGGTTGCGACACGGTGATGGAAGTGTGGAATGGGACTCTGGAGAGGCTCAACACCTCATAGCAGGAAGCAGGTTCCATCCTCGCCCCACTGGGCCAGGCTCAGGTGCTTTTTAGACTCTCTGATCCGTGATCAAATGCTAGGCACACCTGCTGACAGGACCCTATCAATACAAACTAGCCCTTACCAAACACTGACTTAAACACACACACATTGTTTACTGGCCTTGTGCGGAACAAACAAATACCCACTTAAAATCCTATTTTCTCTGTGACCATGTCATTAATCTAAGTCTTACTGTACCTTAATCCCTAACACTAAACGTTTGGGCAGTTTAGCAGACACTCTTATCCCAAGCAATTTACAATAGTCAATGCACATATTTTTTATGTTTTGCAATGGACCCCGGAGCTAATAAAAATCTCAATCTGTGCTCTAACAATTACGATACATATGGATCATGTTTTGTATGAGATTCCAATCAAAATACTGATGTGAGAAAATGGGATCTAGCCACAGCCAATCAAGGGTTTTCAAGCCCAGAATCCCAAAATGTCAATATTTTCTGGAATGCTTGCGAGGCAGACTCACCAGACAGGTATTTGGGGTTTCACCAGTCAATGGCAAAAAGTGTCTTTAGTTTTTCATTTTCTCAGAACCTAGATTAAAAGTCTCAAATACCAGATACTGTCATTCCTTCAATAATGAGAAAGTGGAAAACTGAATAGAAAAATGTTTTGCTCATGCGACCCTTAGACCCAATGACATCATGATATTGCCTACAAGCGGGATTCAAGATATCTATTAGAGAAGCGCAATTTGCATGTCTTAAAATGCACCCTGGTCACATGATCACCACATTGAAATTGCCAAGCTCCTCCAAAACCTTTTTTAAAAGTGACTGAGATAGAAACGACAGAGGTGAATTAGTTTAATAGAAAGACTCGGATTAGGATTATCCCCTGAGGTGATGATGGGACGCGACGGAATGGGAATTACCCTGCTCAAATTAACTGGACCGTTTGTTTTTCCCACTCCGGAATCCTCTGGAATGCTCTGACTGTCAATTCAATTCAAAGTCTTTCTCTTAGAAAAGGGCTGTGCCTTTGATATTCGGTCCATGTTGAACCTCTTACATTCCATATTGACTGTAGGTCATTGGAAAATGTTGGTTTTGACTGCACTGATGCTTCAAACACAATACCCCATCAGAAACTGTATTTTTTTTAACTCAATTTTAAACCAGCGTGTTTTTGTTCTCATCTAGGAGTGGGGTATATTGAGATATTTCTTAATTCTCTGTCGTGAGAGTTTGGATTCAAACCCTCTGAAGGGGAATCTTCCTTACAGACAAACAGTAGTTCAGAAGGAAGGAGGGCTCAGAATAAATCCTCATCTGACCACATCCGATTGTTTACACCTCAACCACCCTTAAAAGAAACCTCCTTAAGGTCCTGCAACAATGTAGCCCATAAGTCCCCTGATTAAGAAGAAAAGAAAGGAGAGACCAACAGTATAGGCTCAGTTCCCTCTCTCGTTCTCTCCCTAAAGCCCTGATTCCCTGGGAGAAGCTCTTAATCAGGGACCAAACAATATGGGACTGGATTCTTGCTCTTTCACAGGGGCCTGATCTAATAAGCAGAGGGACTTGATCTGAGGGATTACTGCCAGAGATCCAGCCCAGTGGGCAGGCCCACAGGGAGAGAGGGAGTGTACGAGGGGAGGCCCACAGGGAGAGGGGGAGTGTACGAGGGGAGGCCCACAGGGAAACAGGGAGGACACAAGAGGAGGCTGCAGGGAGAGGGGGGGTGATATGAGGGGAGACCCACAGGGAGAGGGGCAGGATACGAGGGGAGACCCGCAGGGAGAGGGGGAGGATACGAGGGGAGACGTGCAGGGAGAGGGGGAGGATACGAGGGGAGACCCACAGGGAGAGGGGGAGGATACGAGGGGAGACCTGCAGGGAGAGGGGGAGGATATGAGGGGAGACCCACAGGGAGAGGGGGAGGATACGAGGGGAGACCTGCAGGGAGAGGGGGAGGATACGAGGGGAGACCCGCAGGGAGAGGGGGAGGATACGAGGGAAGATAGGGTCCAGTGAGGAGCCTTCATTTAAAACAGGGGGCATAAGGCTTCTTTTGATGTCCCTTCCCAAAGTCCGTACGAGGTTCATAGGGTGTGGTTCTGTTTAACTGTATATTTATATAAATAAGTATTGGAGATCTTAGTATTCATTTGAGATGATACCAAAGAGAGCAGAGTACAGATTTAGTATCTCATAAGGCCAAGCTAAAAAACTGCTACAAAAAGATTTTATCATAGAAAAGGCTGTCCTAATGTCTGTCAGATGGTAATCTGCCGTTAATCAACCATTCCAGGATATCTCCTCCACCCACCACCAACCGGAGGGCATTAAGGAATAACACATTCAAGTAGAAAATATATAAAAATGACTTAGACACAGGGATTTTTGACTAGACTCAGGCTTAGACACAGGGATTTTTGACTAGACTCAGACTTAGACACAGGGATTTTTGACTAGACTCAGACTTAGACACAGGGATTTTTGACTAGACTCAGGCTTAGACACAGGGATTTTTGACTAGACTCAGGCTTAGACACAGGGATTTTTGACTAGACTCAGACTTAGACACAGGGATTTTTGACTAGACTCAGGCTTAGACACAGGGATTTTTGACTAGACTCAGGCTTAGACACAGGGATTTTTGACTAGACTCAGGCTTAGACACAGGGATTTTTGACTAGACTCAGGCTTAGACACAGGGATTTTTGACTAGACTCAGGCTTAGACACAGGGATTTGTGAATCAGACTTAAGCTTAGAGGACTTCAGACTCAACTACACTGCCAGTAATATTATGATCAGTAGCATGGGATATTTAATGACCCGAAGAGTGATCTTAAAGACAGCAATGTCCTTGTCCATTAGGATGTGGCCATTAAACCAGAGGACTGCCTCTTACTGGCCCTATCAGGAGACAGACCTGGACTAATCCTGTTGAGTCTCAGAGACAAGCAAGCAGTGGGACATTGCAAAATGTCATTAATATTCATACTTTTTTGGCCATTTGTGGTTTTTAATAGCTATCAGAGAATTGCCTCTTTCATTTATGTGCAAAAGTTGTGATGAGTAAGTTATACCTTTGTATTGAAAATAAATCTCCATTTACCTTGGTTATTGGCCTGTGTAACAATTTTAACCAATGCAAACTGATCAAGAACCATTTCTGATTTTCAATGACAAAATGGCCAGTGCATTAAACTGCAAGATGACAAGACAATGGATATAATAGATACATAAATAAAAAACACAATATAAAATGGAATACTGAATAAACATGTAATTACACTAAATACAGCAAGACATAAACTGATAGGATGTCATTCATGAGTTTGGAGTATGTAGTCAAAATATCAGGAAGTTTATTTAGAGATTCACAATCCTCCTTTGTTCCCAGCCACATATCCATGTAAACACAAGCATGCATACATGCACACCCAGACAACTGTAACGTTCAGATCCCCTTTCATCCAACAACCTGATCCCATGCCATTGAAAAGGGTGAAAAACGGCACATAACTGTTCTAATGGCAGGACAATAGAGTGTTTTCTTAATGTGACGTTTTATTCACCCAATTCACTCCTAGGGTTCTGAAACATCAAGGAATCGTTAAGTGAGAACTCCCTACACCCCAACCCAGATACGCACACACTCACACGCTCACACACTCACACACTCACACACTCACACACTCACACACACACAAAACAGATGCAACTGGGAGGTTCAGAGTTATCAAAACACCACAGATACCCGTGTAGAATATTCCTCCAGGTCAAATAAACTTCCTGAAACTGGCCTTTGTAGTGAAGAAGAACGAAGAATGTGGAGGGAAAACATAAATGATGATGTTTAGATGTGGGTACAGAGACAGTAGTAGGCAAGATCATTCACTGTTAGTCTGTATCTCAACAGTAACTCAAGATAACAAGTATTGGCTCAGTTATTTCAGGCTCTCGCATCCCTTACTTCAAAAGGAGGGCCTCAGCTAAACAAATAATTAACAAAGTCAGTGAGATGAATTAAAAAGGAAGAGTTCAGGGAAGGTTCAGCCTGGTGGGTGAGAGCAGGCCAGCAGGACGACCCCACTACATGGAAAGACAGACCGAGAGAATGAAAATCAAAGAAGAAAGAGTAGAAACGAGTGAAAACACTGACTGTCATTAATAACTTGAGCTGGGTGTGGGAGAGGCCAAGGAGACCCTCACCCTCCCTTTTTTTCAGGCCACGTTGTGGCATCAGTAACCTCCTTGCATCACAAAGTAGGGGTCTCTCAGTCCTTCTATTGTCCGAGGGCCAGAGCAGGTAATAATTAACACAAACATGGAACAATAGCCCAGCACCAACCAGCATGAAGTTAATCAGTAATGAACTCCACCTCACATTCACACTCTCCCCCTCCCCCACATCATACCCACCTTACACCACATTCGGCTCACTCACTTACCCTGGTGATTGTCATTTGCTCCAACATCAGCCCCGTCGGCTCTACATACCACTATCTGCTATCAGTTCACGGGCATCAAATGGGCTAGTCCCATTAGCATAAGTATGCATACTATCAATACTATCAGACACTTTAAAGAGCCCAGTGCTCTGAGGGCTCCTAAAGGTGTGGGAGAAATCCCACATATCACTAATGTAATCAGATGAAGACAACTAGGGGTCAGGCCATGGGACAGAGGAATGTGGTTAACTGAGGTAATGTGTGCACCTCCTGGTGAAATTATCTGACAGAAACAGAAATAACTGAAAATAGCTGAAGGGTTAGATTGACCTGACATACTGGAATGACGGATCATCAATATCACCTGTTGTCTGTGTTGGCTTAGTGAAGAGGAGCAATAGTTCAAAGTTCAATTCTCCAAAAATGAGTAAGACATAGAGTGTCTGTATCTTTCAAGAAGAAATATTTGCTTTCTTTTAATTAATTATATTAATTACTGTGACTGCGTAAAGCAACTGACTGTAATAAAACAATATCTATCACATAACACAATTCTAATGAATTATGAAATGTAATCCAAAGTGTACATCTTTAAAATGCACAGGACAAACTCACAGGAACATAACGTCTTCATTAGCATGTCTAACCCTAATACCGTTTCTTACAGACAAGGGCCTCATTCTCACCTATCTTCCAAGGTTTAGCTTCTCCTGAGGTTTGTAATGGCAGTACCGTAAGCTTAAGTCTTCCTCGTATTACACAGACACATACAAACACTCTTTTCCTGTCACATTGCCCAAGCATTACAAGAGAATGTATGTGGAATCTGTGTGTGTGTGTGTGTGTTTGTGTGAATCAATCTGAGACCACCTGCATCTAATTAACATAACAAGTAGGTACAGTACAATGACGATGTAGAAACACCAACACAGCCTTCTCATTGGTTCCCTGGTGCCAGAGAGGCACTGACCGCTGCCTAGACTTTCATTAGGAAGAGAAACATGATATCGGCTTGTTACAGTTTATTAACCACAGATTCTTGGCATGCTTAAGGTTGATGTCAAATGATTCATTGCAGAGGCTGGGGGTGTCTGTCCTGTGGTGATGGGCCAAGGAGTATGGATTCAGCACAAATACCAAGCCTTATCTTTTTATGACTTCCCCTTTGCCTCATATATTTGTGTACTTTGACTTTCACTAAAGACGTTGTAAAAATCTGACCTGACCTGTGTTTAAACAAGATCTCAGAAAACAGGGGGCAGAAAAGTGAACCGATCTTACCGAGAAGAATGCATGGTGCTAGCCTACAGAGCCAACTGGACAATGGAATCTTAAAAAAGAATACATCCATAATGCAAATTTGACATGAAAAATAACAAATCTGAAGTATAAAACTCTCAATATCTCTGGTCTCACTCAAAAGTTTAACCAAGTAAAATGTTTTGGTATTGTAGATTTTTCTAAATTGTAATATGAATATCATTAGGATTTTATATATTGTGGCACAGTTACCAGTAATTAAAGTCTGCCTGTGTTCTTCAAATAGTTCTTGATACTATTCAGGGACAACTAGCAATAACCTAAAGACTGGTTTTAAATTATGCAAGCTTGTTCTTGGCATTGCTTTGTTTCAATGAGGTGAACCTAAGATGGTAATAATGTTAATGGATAATGTATTTCTATTTCTGTTGACCTTGTTGATTTCACTAGTTGTCGAGTGCAAAACCGGTGAAAAAGAATATGTACCAGATTTGACCTGCTTGGTAAAACGCCAGATTGAAAGAGCTGATGGGATGAGAATATGAAGAGCAGAACCATTGAGTGAGAACACAAACTCAGAGAGGGCTGGTATAAAATACAAAGAGAGGGTGATTGAGACAGAAGGAGAGACAGAAAGAGGGAGACAGGGGGTGTGAGAGACATGGAGAGAGAGACAGAGGCATGGTGAGACAGAATGAGAGAGACAGAAGGAAAGAGAGACAGAGGCAGGGGGAGCCAGAAGGAGAGAGAAGGAAAGAAAGAGAGAGAGACAGAGGCAGGGGGAGCCAGAAGGAGAGAGAAGGAAAGAAAGAGAGAGAAACCGAGGCAGGGGGAGACAGAAGGAGAGAGAAAGAAGGAAAGATAGACAGAGGCAGGGGGAGACAGAAGGAAAGAGAGACAGAGGCAGGGGGAGCCAGAAGGAAAGAGAGACAGAGGCAGGGGGAGACAGAAGGAAAGAGAGACAGAAGGAAAGAGAGACAGAGGCAGTTGTGGTCTTTTTGAGAGGGCCGTTATAGGAGGGAATCTGCAGGAAAACATAGGAGCTGCAGATAATAGGCTTTAATGGGGCATTCACATTCAGCTGGCCGACACAAAGGAGTGGCATTGGGATTTGGGAGCTACACTGATTGTTGGACTGGTGTGCTTTAGTGCCGGCCGGGAGAACCAAGCTAGGGTTGACTGTGGGGAAAAACCCATTGTTGAGTGGAATGTCAGCAGTTTTAAAAGAGGCCAGAGGGAGCATGGAGAGAGAAGGTTAGAGCACATAGGAGGGAGAGGTGAAAAGGAGGAGTGAGGGAGAGAAGAGAGGGAGACACTCGGGAACAAATGAAAGAGACAAAGAGAGAGAGAGATTCTGCTAGAGGTGGACGGGGAGGGAACAGAGATGGAGAGAAGACAGAGTGAAAGATACAGAGAAAGACATGCAGCTAAAAGGGGATGAGGAGGGAGAGGGAGGGGCAGAGGTGAAGTGGATGAAGAGTTGGATCATGGAGGCTTTTTCCCCACAGCACTGCTTCATAGTACAATTTAAGGTAACAGACAGGGAGGCCATTAGGGAACAGGCACCAGTTTTATCCAGTCCATCCTGTGACTGTAGCCTGCATGGGCCTCACCATACTGTACACACTGGGCTGAAAAAAACAGCATTTGAGTAAATTGCAGAAAAATTGTAAAGGCACGTTTTAAGTCGTTAGCAGGTTTGGCTTGAGTGCGTGGAGTTGCGTGTGCATGTGTATGCGCGCGGAAGTCTAAGTGCGTTCATTGGATATGGGCCACATTCTCACACCATTGTGTCTGACATCAAAGATGTTCAGTGTTATGCTCTCAAGCAGAAAATTGTTGGCAGAAAGTTAGAGCTCCTGCCCGGGAGAGTAGCCTGACCGGGGCTAGCGCGCGGCTGAGTGTGTTACCCGGTAGCTTGTGATAAATGAGAGGAACGACGCTCCATTCAAACACAATTCACCTCTTAGATCTGTCTCTCATGGCTAGTTTGTCCTGGCATTCGTTCTGTTTCTCTCTTACTCTCTCGCTCTTTCAAATTCCAGATGAATCCTGCGCCTGCAAATGCTAAAATGTTACAAATATAGCCTAACATCAATGACTAAAACATTCTTAAAATAGCATATGTAAAGATTTGGAAAACAGAACTAAATGAGCTTAATATAATATGTTGACATGGTCTAATCAGTTTAATTCATAATAAGCCACGTGTGATCTGAATAACCGCATCTAAAGGGATTAATTACAGTGGTTTACTTTATACCGCGATGATGCAATTAAGCGTGGGCAGTTCCCAGCCATTGAATATGCCTGGAAACAAATAGACTTACCTTATAATTGCACGTGTTTGAAAGAACCTTCATTCTCTATTTGTTTACGAACCAATTTAGCAAGCAATAAATGAAGACCTAAAGCCATGTCGCAAAAAACAACTTAATTTGCATAATGAGCTCTTAATTTGATGATTCAGAAGGAAGGGCAATTAGGCTACCTCTCCAGTGTTTTTAACTCTCCAGTGTTTTGAACTTTTAAGATATGGTCCCTCCCTAAATATATACTGTAGATATATACATTTAACTGTCATTCAGATTATGGGTTTGACTTATTCCTCAAGAACGTATTATTTAGGTCTAAATCTAGAACTCTAAGAGCCTACGTGAACATTTTCTGAAATCTATAGTTAAGTGTTAAATCTGGTTGAATAAAACCTGTCAACTAATAGAGCCACAACCCAGAGAAAATGAATTTGAGGGTGAATGGAGAAGAGGCGGCAGAGATATTGGTTTATATTCGTCACCAAGGGTGCAGCGGCAGCCTCTGAGGGGATTTGTTTTGGGGGTGGGTGTTACAGAATCTTACCCCCTCCTCCCCCTTATCGCTCGTTTTAGTCCATTGTTGTGACTGCGCTCACAGTGCAGTTGAGTTGGATTGGCAGCGAGACGTAGCAGTATGCCTAAACTATCCCGCAGCATTATCAAAACGGAGGGATTTGAAATGTACTGCGTACTATTTAGAGCTATAAATTAATTAACTATTGGCAAGGGAAGAGCGAACCATCGTGCGCTAAGATTTACCAATTGGTCCATTGTTGCCGCGTTGACGCTGAACAATTATCCTTATTGCGAAAGGGACTACATCTTATACTTTGGGAGATCTGTTTGTTTCTTTCTGCCACAACACCGACCGGGTTCCTTCCAGTCGCAAGAGGAGGAAATATTCAGCTGCAAAATTGTCCCAAGTCTCTCCCGATGGATTTAGCACTTTCTGCAGCGTGAACCCCAAAAAAAGGAGCCGGGCGCGCGAGTCTCATTCTGTTGTGAGAGCACAATCTGTTCAGGCTGAAGTGGACTTTGCGCCGCAGCTAGCTCATTGACTGCACGCTCACCACCGAGCAGCTGTCCTTCATGTTTTGGTACTTTTGATGGATTTATACATTTACTAGACTGTTTCTGAGGTTTTCACCAAGGCGCACACCGAAGACAATTACCGTATAGCCTACCTAAAAATAAAGGATTTGGCAGAAACCCACATGAAGATTATATTCCAATATTCACCTGGAACTAGGATAATTTGGTGCCTAATCGAACTGTATTAAGGCTTGATTATTGAGAACAAAGAAGAAAAGGTATAGTGTTTGCTTCTATATATTTTCAATCAATTTGATGTAATTGGTAGTATGTTTGTCTATTTCATTTTGAGATTACATGACACGAAAGAAAAGTTTTATTTCCAAATTAACTCCACTCTACACGTTCTAACCCAAAGAGTTGCACCGCTGGTTATGTTTTCCTCTAAACACATTTATTCAGAAATTAATTCATGTGATTCGGCTAGACTAATGTAAGAGTTTTAAGTACATTCGAGATAAGGCTATCGGTAGCTTACATGTAAATTTGTATTGATAGAAATACAGAATTCCTACCAATTTCAGTGTTTACAAGTGAACATTGTGAGACTGAATGTGACAGTATCTACGCGGAGAAGAGTTACAACATTGCCACTGTCATATCGATTTGATTGATTTAGGGAGCGTGTGAAGGAAATACGGGCATACATGACATGTTTTTGTCCAATTGCTTATCTAGAGAAAGTTTGCAATTGTGCTATTTGTGTCGTTATATCTGTAAGAAATGTAACGTGTCCGGCAAAAAAATATTTATGTTGTTGTGAATTTCTTAGGGCGTTCCTCAGGTTAGTTTCATAGAACTAATTGTTGGAAGGTAGTGGAGCTGAATACATCGTCTATATCACGAGAAGAACATTTGTGATAGCGAACAAATTAACACAAAAATAAATCATAGACTAAATACATACGAATAAATGTTGTACTTTTTACATTAACATATTGAAAATACTTAATGACTTTAACTTGTTAAATTCATGACAAAATGTCAAATAATACAAGGCCTAAATGCAGAAATACAACTTTTTCTAACAAGAGGAATACTATTATATGGTCCGTTCAATTGATCGTTATAAAACCTGAGCCACCGCGGCATGCGCATGATCTGCATAGAGCACGCCATGACCGGCGCGGGTGCTCAGTTGGCCGGACTGGGTTCAGTTGTTGTAATCTGGACAAATCAGCTCATTCAGATTTGTTCCTTTTGCCAAGTGCGGTCCCTTGTCACGCGATAATGAAAATAAACAACAAATTTCCGTCAAGTGAAAAAATTGTTGTTGTCCTCATAAGGAGTAATAATATAGGCCTATAGTATTTCCTGCGTTCGTTGCTGTTGTTCCTGATAGTAGGAACAGTCACATAATCACGGGTTGCAGTTATTCATGAAGCAGGAGACAGTGGACAATAAGCAGTGACTGTGCAGTCAATACACTTTAAATAATCATAAAAATAGTGTAGTTCTGTTCAGAAGACTATATAGGGCACCACAAAAAAGTTCAGCGCTGCTTGGTGGAATCACATACTACAGTTTCACACAATGACCAACTAATTCTGTCTTGTTGTCTTTCCAGATCCAGTTTGAGGTGTGTGTTGAGTTTTCCAATGCTCGGAATTGGTGTGTGAAGCCAGGGTTACAACCCTTTCTTTTTTGCTATCACACATATACAAACATCTGCAAGATGGTGAATCTCAACACGGTCTGCATCATTAAACTCTGTCTGACTGTTGGACTCCTGGCCAAGGCCATGAGGTCAGAGGAAGGAAAAACAAAAGGTATGGTTATCAATCTTGCCATTTCTGTTTCGGCCTTCTAAGTTATTTCCTCTGCTGACTCATCCAAATCCCTCTTAAGAATTATTCGCTAATGGAAAACAGGTTGAATTGTCCCTAAGGGAGGCTTCTCAACATCTTAAAATACATCCCTCAAGTCTATACTACACAGCTTAACAGGTTGTTCAGAAATGATCAGACAGTTAAATAAACCTGCTACAAGGACTTTGATTTTTTTTTTATTGAACAGGTTTGTCTTTCTATACTAGAGAATCGAGCCATTGGAAAGGTTTCATCCAGTCGAATTCAAGTTGACAGGAAGGAGAAAGGTTATAATAATTTTGGGGTGGGGTGGGGGTTGAGGGGGAAAAAGCCCTCAGTGTTTTTGGTGCCGTAAACCATGCTACTCGATCCCTCCAAGCCCTGAGGCTCGGAAGTGTACATGTGTTTGGCCCGTTGCCAGCCAAGAAGGCCGGGGGCAGAGGAGGGGAGGGTGGGTGGGGCTTCTATTGATGCTTCACAAACACACGCCCATCTTCATTTATTACCTGCCACAGCCATCCATTCAGCTGTATGTTCCGTTATGATGTCTGCATAGTGGCTGCAGGCTCTTAAAACGGCAGACCGGCTGTCCCAGTTAGAAAACATTTAACTCATTGGACAAAAGTCATAATTCATCACAGCAACACAGCTCAGTAAAGTTACTCAGTTACCAACCAAGAAAATAAAAAAGAGAGGCAAGGAGAGGGGGAACAAAGGCAGCCGTCAAGAAGTCTTTGAGCGCGGTTGCAGGATGACATTGGTGATAGTTCTCTCAGAGGAGTCAAACGTATGCCCCAAACATACTGCGGGTTAGCACAAGGCGTTGGTGTGCTAACGCAGAACAGCGCAGCTTGCACTCGAGCTTCGCCTGTGGAGTTCATTTATTTAACATATGACAAAAATCGAATTCATTGGCAATGTAGGATGCTTTGGATTTTGACTGGTTAATCACGTGGCTCTCCTAACGTGTTGTAAGCGACACAGCTGTGGTATTACCGCTGCGACTTCAGATGCAGTTGATTACTGACCAAATAGCAGTACAGAAATTGGTTCTCATATCCTTACTGGTGCTGGAGAAAGGATGCCAATGTGAAAGACTTATATCTTCAAATGTCTCACTAAGTTATGAACAGGCGTCCCAAATGGTACAGCACTAAGGCACTTTTTTGTACTACCAAGCTGACCGTCACAGTCCAGGTTTGAGCCTTGATTTTGTCACTACATGGCAAGTGGTAAGGCGAATTGCCCAGCCAAATGCCTAGGAGGAAGATGAGCAGCAACTCCATTGGGAGGTTTTGCAATGAGACAGGATACAACTGGATATGATGAAATCGGGGAAGGTTGCAAAGCAATATAAAAAGCATAGGATGGTCCAACACTGCCCACACAGTGCTGCAGAATGCACTCAAATCCAGCCCTGCTCTTTCAGCTAAAAACTCTCTGCTCTATCGGTCCTCACTGTCTCTGTCAATTGAAGCATACAAATGCTCAGAAGTATATCTGAGAAAACAGGAAGATGAAAAAAAAGTTGGGGAAAAAAACATGAAAAGAAACAAACAATGGTGTAACATGAATTCACCCCTAAAGGAACTCTAGTCATGAAAGAGACGAGTGCATCTGATGGTCAAACCCGGCGTAGTCCCCCCTGCCCGTTGGGTTACACCAGTGAAACGTTTTGTGTTGTGTTGTGTTTGCCTCCTCGACACAGGGTGACTATTCACACTCTGCTTTGAGTTCAAATGAAGGCCATGGGCCGCTCAGAATCCTCACAAGTTCATTAGCATAGCTCTGTGTGCTTGCTGGGGAATGTTGCCTCTCCAGGCTTCACAGAAAGTGGCTCTTTTTGTTGTGTACCGCGAAGTGATAACGTGGGATAGGATGACAAAGTAACTGCGAGCTCATAGTCAAATGAATGGTGTTTGTTCGGTGGACTGTGTATATGATATGAATTACAGTGTTATACAACTTTCAACTGTCCGAATGACATTTGATCTTAGTACACGATCATGGCAATGCAAGAATTAATAAAAAATACATATCTTGGGGTTAGGGTTAGGGTTAGGGTTAGGGTTAGGGTTAGGGTTAGGGTTAGGGTTAGGGTTTAGGGTTAGGGTTAGGGTTAGGGTTAGGGTTAGGGTTAGGGCTAGGGTTTAAACCATTGCCTCTGTAGCATAATGCTGGTATTATGTATCAGCTGGAACAGTACACAGTGAACTGTTGTTCTCTCACCATTGACTCAGTAGACTGGCTCTCCCCTGTGTAACTCCCCCTTCACCTTCGCCTGCCTGGTGTGGAGCAGTTTTAGAGCAGCTCTTCAAGCAGGGGGAACAGATTGCCTTTTGACCGACTGAGGGGGGCTCCAGGAAGCAATCAGACAGAAAATTGGCCTGGAATTGCACTTTTGAGTGGTGTGACCGAGGGGACAGGGGAACGCTTATCGTGACACGTTAGCCACCAAGTTTATCTGTGCACTCTATCACCAACAAGGCAGCTTGCATTCAGACATGGGCTTTGCCGAGAAATGGGAGAAACACAAACCTCTACTGAAGCGTTTAGATTCGAAGTGAAACCAGTGGGAGTTCACGGTCCTCACAGCTCCTCTCCCTCTTCTCTCGGTATAGACATGAGAGGGTCTCGGCCACTCATCTTGCCTGGTTACCCGGAGAACGCCACGGCAGTGGTGGGGGGGCAGGTGAAGCTGCTGTGTAAGGTCCACCGTCCGGCCTTCACCAAGGTCCAGTGGCTGAAGAGAGACGGAGAACGTCTGGGAGCCGAGGGCCAGCCGTACCTTAGGGCGCTCACAGCCCTGCAGAGCAACATCTCCAAGGTGAACACTCTGTCTCTGGACAACGTGTCTCTGGAGGACGCTGGGGAGTACATCTGCATGGCTGAGACTGACACACACGCCAGACATCAGACACAGTCCATGCAGTCTGCCTGGCTACAGGTTCTACCAGGTAAACGTCCCACTCATCTTTGTTCATTTGGCTGTGGGATGTTTCCCGTTCAGTATTGCCTTGTGCTTTCGAGTGGATTGTAAACCACGTTGTTTGTGTTTGAGAGGCTTATTGGCAAAAGGCTGTGGTAAATCAGGTATTATACATTTGGGAGTCATGGGTGCTTATTGTCTGAATGTTGAGGATTAAACTGTATGCCCAGGGGAGGTTGTATCCATGTTGCGTGGGGCCTAAGAATCACCAAAATGCCATATTGTGTAATCATGTACTAATTGGAATTATTAACTAAGAACAGTAGATATTAGTATTCATCATCATTTCATCGTCAATTCACTGTATGCCTTGTATTCTCTGTAGGGACCCTGATCTCTCGTTCCCTGGACCAGAGTTCGGCCATTGAAATCCCAGCAGGTAATTGCACTTTGAAGTGGAGAGAACAGAAAAGAGGATGACAGGGGCCGCCTGTATTAGCCTGTTTGGTGTGCAGGAACGGGACTCATAGTCGGCTTGTTAGACTGCCCCCTGAACCAAAGCCAGCCCATGGATTTGTTTATGGAGGGTCGTTCACTGTCAGGCTATAACATGTTCATTAGCTACAGTCTTCTCTGTTCACTTGGTAGCTAGCTTGCTCTCACTCCCACAGTGACCCATGACAAACAAAACAAGAAAAAATTTCAACCTCTCTGTATAAAGGTCGGTAGGATTACGGGCGAGAGTTGAAAGGTCATAGTTCAGGGGATGGCCAAACGTTTTAGAATGTGCATGCGCGTGTGACACATTTATGTGTGTGCCAATACTTTGTTCCACTGTTGTCCTTGAAGATGTCCTGGAAGACCTAAGCGAGGACACCACTGAGCACCTTCTCCTGGAACCAGGGGATGTCCTCAAACTGCGCTGCGACACCAACCGTCCAGGAGGAGTGCACTGGTACAAGGAGGGAGCCCGGGTGTTGCACACTGCTCGTATCCAGATCCGCGGTGGCATTATGGAGATCACAGACGTGACCTACGAGGACTCTGGGGTCTATTTGTGTGTTCTCCGTGGAACCAAGGAGCCCCTGAGGAACTTCACCATCAGTGTAGCAGGTGAGGCCTGGATCTTAAAATCGGACACATCTTAGGATGCATGTAGGATCCAGTGTCGTTTAACGGTTATTTTGTTCGAATTCTGTTGTTTAAGCTCACTGTGTAATATCTGTTAACCGTGTCTTCGTGCCTTTCTCTCAGACTTCTTGGGCTCAGGTGACGACGACGAGGACAATGGCCTAGAAGACACGTCGGCTGAGATTGAAAATGACCACGTCTACTCCACAAGAGGTCCCCACTGGACTCATACCCAGCGCATGGAGAAGAAGCTGTACGCGGTGCCAGCGGGGAACACGGTCAAGTTCCGTTGCCCAGCCATGGGCAGCCCTTTGCCCTCCATCCGCTGGCTGAAAAACGGACGGGAGTTCAGGGGAGAGCACCGCATTGGAGGGATCAAGGTAAGACCGTTACGAAAGGATGGGTGAAGACAGCAGAAGTGTGTTTAGGGTGGGGGGGTAGAACAGAAGAGAAGGAGCGTGAAGAGGCTGAAAGACAATGATTGTGGTGTTATTTACTGGCGCATAACCACTAGATATTTCGGCTTGCACCCTGATACCTGATATTTAGTCTAAACGGGCAAGGATCATTGTGAATTTATTGACACTAGCACTTCCAAAGGACAAACCACTGTACCTGTATCCAGTAGAACGAAATGTAATAACAGACAATCCATTTGAAACTAATTTGGAAGGCATTTGTTCTGTCCTTTTGTAGTTGAGACATCAGCACTGGAGCCTGGTGATGGAGAGTGTGGTGCCTTCTGACCGTGGGAACTACACCTGCCTGGTGGAAAACAGATACGGCTCCATTGCGCACAGCTACCTCCTGGATGTTCTGGGTAAGAACACCCACTCACACCCAGCATAAGAAAATGATCTTTACACAATAAAGATTCCCAAACCAAGAGGGACAAGCAAGGGAAATGAGCTAAATGAACTCCCTCCACAATACTCCAATTCAGCCTGTAACGGCGGCTGCGCCCATTTGACTGACAGTATGGTTCACCTCATTATAAGGCCCCTGAAGCTGGTTGGAGCTCCGGGTGAGTGGCGTCCTATACAGCAGCCACCACCCTTCTCTAGACATCTAGACACAGGCCCGTCTCCCCGCAAAGCCACCGGCGGCCCGTGACGGTTAGCACGTCATGACTCGTTACCGTCACGTCCTAGTGCTCTCCCTCAGTGGCGTCTCGCTAGACAGGAAAACACAGAGAGGAACACAGAGGCCCCAGTGCACACCTCTAACAGAGGGAGGACAGATCCGGAGCCGCCAGGGAGGCTTGGCCCACTGCGGCGCCACGACTCACCCAGCACCAACACCGGGGCTTTAGACGTCCGCTGGGATATTTAAGATGTAAAGAGAGAGGCACAGAGGCGGTCAATATTTAGCCAGTAGAGAAAGGGGGAGGCGTAGGTGTTTTGGCGGGGGGGGGGGGGTGGTGGGCTGGCGTCAGCCGTGCCGGGTAGAAGAGAGAGAGGGCGGCCAGGCATCCTGACCACTTTTCCCGCTGACCTGTGACTGGCCAGTTTGTTTTGGTGGCTCTGCCGTCCGGCGTGAGGTCAACGGCTGTCTCCATTCGCTCGACGGGGGGCAGCGACTTCAAAGCAGGCCTGGCTAGAAAAGAAAGTCCCTAACGAAACCAATTAGTCAGAATGACTGAGGCTGGCTGGCGTTCGATGTGAGAGATGCTGTCTGCTTATCGGTCCCTTCCCCAGTCAGTCAGATTAAGACGGGTCATTGTCAATGGCCTTTCACTCCATGCCTCGGAAAACACCCCATTTAATATACAAATAGGACCGTTCTGGAGATATTCTTGTTTCAATGAATATTTACTTTAATGGCCAGGATATTTCAGGCCTACCAGAGTACATCTGACAGCTTAGTTGTGCTCCATTAGACAGAGGAATCTCCTTCTTGCTGTGTCCCTGGCTGAACTTTAAACTCTTTATCCAGGCAAGAGGGAATCCTCAGGTCGTTCAGGGGTACTAACACTCTCCCCCATCCTCTCTTCCACTGTCCGCCCGTCTCCAGAACGCTCCCCGCACAGGCCCATCTTGCAAGCCGGACTGCCCGCCAACACGACCGCGGTGGTAGGCACCGATGTCCAGTTCTTCTGTAAGGTCTACAGCGACGCCCAGCCCCACATCCAGTGGCTGAAGCACATCGAGAGGAACGGCAGCCGCTACGGCCCAGACGGGACTCCCTATGTTCAGATACTGAAGACAGGCAGCCTAAACATGTCGGAGGTGGAAGTCCTCCACCTGACCAAGGTGACAATGGAGGATGCAGGAGAGTACACCTGCCTGGCCGGGAACTCCATCGGCTTCTCCTATCAGTCGGCCTGGCTGACCGTCCTCTCGGGTACGTTGGTGCCTCAGGCGCAGCCGTGGGTGACACAGAGCCCGGGGGGAACAAACTGTCTGCTGTGTCTAACCCGATCCCGTTCTTGTTTTCTTATCTTCTTCCTCTCACAGAAGAGGACGCGGCGGACGAGGACCTCACAGAGACCAGGTACACGGACATCATCATCTACGCGTCTGGCTTCCTGGCTCTTGTCATGGCCGTGGTGATCGTGGTGCTGTGTCGGATGCAAGTCAACCCCAGCAGAGAGCCCTTCGATGTCCTTCCTGTGCAGAAGCTCTCCAAGTTCCCCCTTCGCAGGCAGTACTCGGTGGAGTCCAACTCTTCAGGGAAGTCCAGTGCATCTCTGATGAGAGTGGCCCGCCTGTCTTCCAGCTGCTCCCCCATGCTTGCTGGAGTCATGGAGTTTGAACTCCCCTATGACCCCGACTGGGAGTTTCCCAGGGAGAAGTAAGTCCTGCTTTGACTTCCTGGTCTGCTTAGGGGTTTTGGTGTTGTGATTTAATGGCGGTTGAGTCAGCCATTGAGCGTCTCCGTCTTAAATATTGCCTTTGGATTCTGTTGAATTGCATGTATCTTCACTGTACTGATTACCATTGTCCTTCCCGTCTCCAGTCTGACATTGGGGAAGCCCCTGGGTGAGGGTTGCTTTGGTCAGGTGGTCAGAGCTGAAGCCTATGGGATCAACAAGGACCATCAGGAGAACGTCTCCACTGTGGCCGTTAAGATGCTCAAAGGTACTAATGAAGCACCGAGTTTATAGGACAGACGGGACAATGACTTCTTGACGCTGTTTCAAGATGTGATCCTAGGACTCAAAATGTGTGTCCCGCTTGTTCACTAGATGATGCCACAGACAAAGACCTGGCAGATCTCATATCAGAGATGGAGCTGATGAAGGTGATGGACAAGCACAAGAATATCATTAACCTCTTGGGAGTGTGCACACAAGACGGTGAGCTTGAGACCCGTGTTCACAACCAATCATTTCACGTGGCACAGTTCTGCTCAGCGAGGCATCACCAGCCGTGGACTACATCCCTAACCTCCTCCCCTCTTCCAACAGGTCCTCTGTATGTGCTGGTGGAGTATGCATCTAAAGGCAGCCTGCGGGAATACCTGCGGGCCCGCCGGCCGCCTGGCATGGACTACACCTTCGATGTGACCAAAGTGCCCGAGGAGCAGCTGACATTCAAAGACTTGCTGTCCTGTGCCTACCAGGTGGCCCGTGGCATGGAGTACCTGGCCTCCAAAAGGGTGAGTTCTCTGTATGTCCTAAGGGCTTTGGGCAGCACTTGGTTCCGCGTGCCCTACCATGGTCCTTTTCACATGCACGTTTTCTCGAGGTATCCCCCACCAGTTAAGGTTGCGAGATTGAGTCCCTGAGTCGGCGAGGTGAGAAATCTGTAGTTCTGTCATTGCTTGTTAAGCAAGTTAAGTCCAACATGGCCGCCCCCTTCCCCTCTCCAGTGTTGTGAGGCTTATGCAAAACCAGAAGTTACGTATCGGTTGGGTCTTGGGCACAACTGACCACTTAAATCATTTGATTAAATGTAAATGACCATTTGAATTGATGTCATATGCTCGCTTTACCCTTTACTGTGCCTGGCAGTGGGACATTCTCATACTGACCCTAAATATCAATTCAGACGTTAAGAATAGGCAAAAACTTATTTTCATCTGAATATTACACAACTGAAATATGCAACCTGTCCCAATAATGAAATAATATAACAACTGACAACCACGTGTGAATTATTAATAAGGGTGTATTTTCATGTCTGTAGATTACTTTCTGTAAATCTTTGCACAATTATTCTGTGCTTGAAATTGATCGGTGTGCTCATAAAAACAACTGCAGGTAGGCTTATCCCATCTGGTCGTTAATTGCCTGTGCTATTTATCTATAGCCTGAGCCATTTGTGTTCTTAAGACATGAGGATGTGATCATATTTGATTTATATCAAAACCTTTAGGTGATTTAATGGAATTAATAAATTAATACATAATCGGTGACATACTGTGTGAGTCAAATTTTTATTACAGATACCAAGGCATAGACAATACAATCCTCCATGAGGCAAACTGAACTCTGGGATGGTCCAGTCAGATTATGTCTTTGTGTGAAGACCCTCAACTAGTTTAGTTTTACAGTACAATTATGAAGATTAAATAATTTTCTGTAGTCTGTAGGGCCAGGATTGTTTTGTAATAAAATATGATCTGATTAGAAAAACAATGTGTTCCCACAATAACAACAATTGCGCATATATATATATTTAATTCTTATATATTTATTTGTTTATTTATTTATTATAAAGTAAGAAATACCTTACAATTAGGGTTAGGAGTTGGTTTGGTTTGCCTATCAGATTTGGTTTGATATCAACTCTGGGCTAAGTAAAACAATTACCCTCCAATCATATCTAGCAGTGTGATAACCCATGTGAAATCAACACACAATGTTACAATAAAAAAAGAAACATTCTGTTAATACAATCAAATCTAGGAGTGTGATAACCCATGTGAAATCAACACACAATGTTACAATAAAAAAAGAAACATTCTATTAATACAATCAAATCTAGGAGTGTGATAACCCATGTGAAATCAACACACAATGTTACAATAAAAAAAGAAACATTCTATTAATACAATCAAATCTAGGAGTGTGATAACCCATGTGAAATCAACACACAATGTTACAATAAAAAGAGAAACATTGTGTTAGTACAATCTACCTTTCACTAATCATTTTCTTTTAATAATGAACAGGATGTTCCTGCAGGTTCAGGTAGAAATGTAATAACAGCCTCATCTTGAACATTAGGGAAATGTATGTGCATTTCAACTGTTTGAAAAACATCGCTTTGCTATTACAGTTTATACTGGTGGACAGGTCGGTTGAACGAGACACACCACTGCATCTCTTGGGAAAGTTTTGTCTGCTTTCTCAGTACTGGTCAAGACATAAGAATCTCTCAGCATGTCCCAGATTTGGGTGAATATCCTATATCCTCTACTGCTATCAGTGTTATGCAATTGGCTTTCTAATCAATACCTTGGGCATAAGGGCCTTGGTAAGCTAATGGATGGAACCACATGGATTTGATTAGGTTTAAAATCTGTACCTGGCTCTCTGTTGAATGATTTTGGCCTGAAGGGGTTTAGCAAACAAGTAAGAGCAAGTGACAACCTCCTCCCTTTCCTCCTTGTCCAAATACAGCCAAGCTTCTTCATTTACTTGCTTGCGCTTTCCTATCAACACGCCCTTTGTATGACACACCATCCTGGCATTCCACAGTGGAGTGCTGGTTGAGTCTGTTTACCCCTCCATCCATCCCTCCCTCCCTCCCTCCCGCCATCCCTTCGTCTTGCCTGCCACAGTGGGCTTTGTCCTTTTTAGCACAGCCATAAATCTGTTAGCAAACAGCCGCAGAGCTGTGTCTGGGCCCTGGCATCGGGTTTCGGTCTCTGTGGCCTGCTACAGCTGCAGTCAAAAAGCACCCCACCATTACAGAGCCCCCGCAAAACCCGGGCCTTCTCATTTCCACCAATCCCCAAATACCATGTCTATTTCAAATGAAAACCAAAATAAACGTAATGACATCCACTCAAATCCGGCAAACAGTTGTTTTTTAAGGAGTCGATTTCGACTAAACCTCTGGATCTATATAAAGTTCATTTAATTTGGTGTGTTCAGTTAAAATTGGATGCTTCGTGTTGACTTAAGACCGTGTCTTTTAATTTTAGAAACATAAAGCTAATAATTTATATGTCGATCCTATCTGGCTTTACATAACAACTGCAAAAACAGTAAACCGTATTGTTGGCGTGGTCACGTAATTGCAAAACTCTAGATGTAGGATAATAAATGTAGGATTCATAAACATGTAACACCAAACTCCGTTTCCTGACTGGTCTGGTGTCTCCCCGTGCTCTCTCTACAGTGCATTCACAGAGACCTCGCAGCCAGAAATGTCCTGGTCACGGAAGACAACGTGATGAAGATCGCGGATTTCGGCCTCGCGAGAGGGGTGCACCAGATCGACTACTACAAGAAAACCACCAACGTGAGTGATCCCGCCTCACCGCCTCCTGTGGCCCGCCTCCTGAACCCAGACGGACAGACCTGCGCCGTTCTGCGGTTTGACGCCGTTCCGGAAACTCACTGGGGTTTCTGGGTGTGTTTCGCAGGGTCGTCTGCCCGTGAAGTGGATGGCACCGGAGGCCTTGTTCGACCGAGTCTACACGCACCAGAGTGACGTGTGGTCGTTTGGGGTGCTGATGTGGGAGATCTTCACGCTGGGCGGCTCACCGTATCCCGGCATCCCCGTGGAAGAGCTCTTCAAGCTCCTGAAGGAAGGCCACCGCATGGACAAACCCTCCAACTGCACGCACGAACTGTGAGTGGAGAGTCTTTCCTGAAGCTCCCGACCTGACCCGGGCACTTAATTGCTATGTTGCGAAAACAAAGAGGCAGTGAGCAAGACGTTTACTGTCTGAGTATATGTTTTGTATTTCAGTTTCTTTGAGCTAAATTTGAATGTGTGTGAAAGCCCTGGAAGAAACTCATCCTGTCCTTCTGTGTGTTTGTCTGTGTGTGTGTGTGTGTGTGTGTGTGTATGCAGCTACATGAAGATGAGGGAATGCTGGCATGCTGTGCCCACACAACGACCTACCTTCAAACAGCTGGTGGAAGAACTGGACAGAGTGCTGCTGTCTATTTCTGATGAGGTAGGTGTCTGGGACACCCGTTAGCTTACAGACACACACACACACACACACACAGTCTCACACACTCCCACACACACACAATCTGCCAGGCAGATGTCCTGTCGCAATAGACTGTTCCAGCTGTAGTTTAGTTTATAACTTTAAGAAACCCTGTAGGTCAAGAAAGCACATCTATCTGGGTTTTTCAATGCACCGTCTCCACTAGAATGCCCGTGTGAGACATGTCAAAAGGCCAAATGTCACTGTTGCTCCTTGTTTTTCTCAGTACCTGGACTTGTCGACACCCTTTGAACAGTACTCCCCGTCATGCGAAGATACCTCCAGCTCTTGCTCGTCGGACAATGACTCTGTCTTTACCCACGATGCCCTGTCTACCGACCCCTGTCTTCAGGGTTACCACGACGTGCATTCTCGGATAGAGCTGAAAACGGCACTACGGTAAAGCAGCTCCAACGGGAGTCATCTGGCTCAGAGGAGAAAAATGCATGAAAAGCGGTACTTGGGCTGTCCACTCTGGCACTGTGCCTAAAGACATTGTCTCAAATCATGGCACTGTTGAACCCTGGTCATCTAAAGACTGCCTCTTTCTCTTTCTCATCTGGTTTGGGGTTTTTTACAGTAAAAGTACTCTTTTGTATTCGGATCTATCCAGTGAGAATGGACAATGGTCTTGTCCTCAAACTCATCTGAGCTAACATCCGAACAGTATCCAAACTGGGTTTCATACCAGAAAGACTTTTTAACAAAAACAATTTATTTTGCTATGAAAAAACAGAGAAACTGATTGTTAAATATAAATCTCTCTATATATATAAGATTATTTTACATTTTGCTATTTAAAATTGTCTGAAATCTCAGGATCTCTTGTGTTAAAAAGTTGCTAGTGAGGCAGCAAAGTGCCTCGATTTTTGATTTCCTGTGAATATATAAAAATATTTTATGTACATATCACAAAAAGACAATTAGCTTTTATAAATTATTCTAAATGATACAAAAATGAAGGTGTTCTACTGCGGTATAAAGAAAGAAACAACGTATTCAAGGGGTTTTAACGGCCAAAACGTCCTTGCGATTCTCATTCCGTTTAATCAGACACCCTCAGCCCCCTGTTTGCACGCAGCTCTGGCCTTTGCATGGCATTGAGGCCAATCGGTCAAAGCCCTTAGGACTCCCAATCCCTTATGCTTTCAATTGTTGTATACATAAACTAACTGTAAGAACAGTATGGTCTCAGGGTCCAGGCCCTGAAAGAGAAGAATACAGTTTAATACAGGAGAGTGTGGGGAGAACGGGGGAGCAGAACAGCTTCTACTGTCAGTGTTGTATGAATAGAAAGGACTGGACCTGAATGTGTGAATGTGAAAGGCCCAGTGTGATTGATTTCAAATGGGAGAATCCTCCTCTTTTGTTTCCCCCGGTAACCCTTTAACCAGGCCTAGTGTGTTGCAGGGGTACAGGCAGAGGCCCCGCCTGGACAATAGTGCTTTTGGCAGTCTTGATGGGTGTGACTGTGGGGACAGACAGGGTCGGGTGGGCCCTCTGCCTGGGTCTGTGTGCAAATGAAGAGTCCCTTATTATTATGTTAATGCCTGGCTCCCACTGATGCCCATCTTTATCCTGCTACAGTCTGTTAATATACACATGCTAATTCTGAGGCGCTGTTACCGTTGGAGAGATCTAGGGAATGCAAAGGGTTCACCTGGAATCTTCTAGACCAGCCCGATGTTTCAGCAACGCTTCTCAGCCATACCGCCTTGAGCTGTTATGCACACAGATAACGTAAAGGTATTTTCAGTATAACGATAGCGATGTTATGGGTTGAAAAGCAAAGGTTAATGTCCACACAGGTAGCCCTGGGCAGTGATGATGACTACTTTCTGGCCTACATTCATTTCCCTACTGTCTAGTTATTGATTTTGCTTGTACTCATTTTTAGAAGCATTTTTTTCTTTTTTTGCATTTTGTCTCAAATGACTAAAATGTTTTCCCTATAAGGCAGCTATACCAATGTATGACCTCCGATTAAAAACCAAAGCATTATCACAAGAACAACCCTTCAACATCAAGAATTGGATCTGAAAAATATTCCACATCAGGGTCAACTGCATGACATTCCATGTATGTACTTCCAATACAACTGTAACAATCACAATGTTCTTAAACATTTTTCCTCAAGATAATTATTTTAGAAATATCTAATTTATTTTTTATTGTTTTGTTTTTATATGAAATAAAATATAATTTAAAATATAAATGATGTCACTCTTTATGTCCATAATCAGTATTTTAGAAAGAGGGACAGATGAACTGACTGGAGGCACAGGGAACAAACACAGACAGCAGCTGAAAATAGAGAAAGGGAAAGAGAAAATGAGACAGACAAGAGAAAGAGAGGTAGGTCAGGGGTTAAGGGGTGGGGGGGAGGGCACTAGTGATCACAGAGACCCAGGGTCTTTTAAGTGGCACGTTCAGCCTCAGCACACGGCTGGCTTATCTCTCATGTGGAACAAATCATGGCCTGCCAGTTAGTCAGAGGAGCAGACAGGGAGCCACCCGGCTGTGTTCTACCCAGGCCTGGGTTCTCTCTGCTGGGCCTGATAGCGGCCCATCTAGGGTGGGAGTGAATGAGTGAGGTTAAAGCAATCTGCTCCGGCTGGGGACAGGAAGATAAGGGGGCCAGAGATCAGTCTGGAGCTGATCTATCTCACCTCCACATATATCTGCATGCTCAGGATGCCTTGATGAGTGACGAGGGTGTGTGTGCGTGTGTGTGTGTAACATTGGAATCAAAAATCAGAAAGAGACAGGTATCAAAATGTTGTGTTGTTTGTTCACTCAGGTCAATTTTTATCTAACAGATTTTGCCTAAAGATCTTAACTTTCAATTACAAAAATATATCTATTTTCTATTGAAGTTATGCTACAAAAAGTAATCCTCCTTTCGGACTAAAAAAGGGGTTATGCCACCTTTAGTAGCAATGGCTGCAACCAAAAGTTTCATCAGTCTCACAATGCCAGTGTGGAATTTTGACCCACTCTGCAAAATTGCATTAACACGTTGACATTTGTGGGTTTTCGAGCATGATCTTCTTGTTTCAGGTCCTGCTGCAACATCTCAATGTCATTTAGGTCTGGACTTTGATTAACCCTTTCCACTTCTAATTTGTTTTAGTTCAACTGTTGTAGACTTTCTTGTGTGTTTGGATTATTGTCTTGCTGCATGAAAACAAGACCTTAAATTTGGACTCTATATATTATAACATCTGTATGACCACGGCACCTTTTTCTTTCCTTTCCAGAAAATCTGAAAAGGAAGGTTAAAATTAAGAGACCACTGCAAATTGAACCCTTCTATTCCTCACTACAAATTTTCCTTTTCAACTTTTTTAGAAAGGAAAGAAAAAGGTGCAGTGCTCTCTTAATTCTTTCCGGATCCTTCTTATTGCAAAACAAAAAAGATCTGACAGAATTCAATCTGAAAAATGTGTAACAATGCAAATAATTACACAGGGCAAATGTTTTATTAAAGTCACTCTACCAGTTTTACATTTTGTGGGTTTAGTAAGACCATTATTTGTGTATTGCGTAGTACGCTTGAACGTATACATAACACATTCAAAGCAGGCCTGAGTCAATAACTAAAACGCACCAGTAAATTCTTAGTCAGGAGTTTGCATAGATCTCACCACTCTGGCTCCGGACAGAGCAGAGGGCATGGGGAGTGGAGGCACGTTGGCCAGACATGGACATGCTGAGGGGGGCGTGGGGGAACGGAAGGACAGAGCAGGGGGTAGGAGGATGTGGGGCGTCAGGGCAGGCAGGGGGTGTTGACATAGTAGTTGATATCTGCTGACAGTGTTCCTGCTTCCTGTGTGGCTGCATGACTACCCAGGCTGCCGTGTGAAGCCGTCATTCTGGGGCAGATCACACTCATAACCTCCCCACGCCAGTCATCACGCAGGAGGCGTGGGCCGTGACGTTATTAACCTTGTTGTTTACCGTGTGTGACCTCCAAATCACTGGAGCTATGATTACAACCACAGCAAATGAGTAATTGGAAAGGTTTTGTGTGATTTTACCTCACTTTTTCCTCTCCTACAAATGTCATGATGCTCAAATCGTGATATGACCACACCTCACCGAAGCAACTCGGCCTCGGAAGGGTCAATTAGCACACCTTGCCGGGCCGTTCTGCTTCTTATTTGCTCAACTAGGAACCTTTGATTACAATTTATGTGCTTAGAGGAAAGCTGAACCGCAACTGAGCTTACAAGGGCCTGACCCACCACAATGAGTCGCTAGAATGCGTTGGGGTAAGGCAGGTTTGTCCAAAATGCCTGCACCCACCCCAGACAGAACTGAGCAGATTCCATCTGCCCTCTATGAAAGCCCTGGGCATTTCAAACGTATGCTGGATTTGAAATGAATTAAAAATTCTAACTTGTGATGTCTATGACAAGCTGTACTGTGGGGCCCTGTCGGGCATGAAGGGAAAAAAATCTACGAGAGAATTTGAGAATGAATGTAGTGCGAAAGTACAGTGCATAATGTCCTGTTTTATTAACGACTATTAATGTTTCACCCTTCTAAAATAATTCTAACGTAAATAGAAATGTTAAAAATGTGTCATTACCCTCTTGACCATTCGCACTCACACCCACGATCAGGAAGTGCTTCCAAAGTCTAGTCCTAGCCCACCTTAAGTCCTGCCTCCCCCCAACTCTGGATCCCTACCAGTTTGCCTACCGGTCAAACAGGTCTACAGAGGACGCCATCTCCACGGCTCTACACTCTGACCTGACCCACCTGGACAAAACCAACACCTATGTGAGAATGCTATTCATAGACTTTAGTTCAGCATTCAACATGGTCATCCCTCTAGGCTGGTCAACAAACTCCATGACCTGGGGATCAGCCCTTCTCTCTGTAACTGGACCGCAGTCTGTCAAGTTAGACAAGTTCACCTCCTCCACCCTGATACTGAACACTGGTGTTCCACAAGGCTGCATGCTGAGCCCCTTCAAGTACTCCCTCTTCACCCACGACTGCGTTCCTGTATACAGCTCCAACACCATTGTCCAGTTTGCAGATTGCACCACGGTGGTATGCCTGATCAGTGACAATGACGAGTCAGCCTATAGGGAGGAGCTAAAGCGCATGGCGGCGTGGTGTGCTGATAACAACGTGGCCCTCAACGCAAAGAAAACGAAGGAACTCTAAATCTAAAGGCTGCAATCACGCCCCAGTTCTCATCGATGGCACTGAAGTGGAGCAGGTGTCCAGCTTCAAATTCCTCTCTGAAGACCTCTCCTGGTCCCTCAACACCTCAGCCCTGGTCAAAAAGGCGCGGCAGCGCCGGTACTTCTTGAGGAGGCTGAGGAAGGTCCACGTGTCTTCCAAGATCATTGTGAACTTCTACCGCTGCACAGTCGAGAGCATTCTGACTAATTGCACAACAGTGTGGTTTGGTGGTTGCTCCGTAGCCGCCCGGAAGGCCCAGTGAAAACCGCCCAGCACGTCACGGGTACACAGCTCCCAGCCATCATAGACCTCCAGCACAAGCGGTGTCAACACCAGGGACCCTTCACATCCAGGCCACAAACTGTTGGGCCTCCTACTATCATGCAGGCGGTACAAGTCTCTTCAGTCCCCCACCAGCAGGATCAGGAACAGTTTCTTCCCAGCTACTGTAACCCGGCTGAACTCTGTGACCCATCACTAACCAAACCCTTTGTACTACTGGACTCACAGCCTTAAGAAGTCTGATAAGGAGGTTTCCAGGTGTCTACAGGTACGTGTCATTACTGCTATTCCTGTATTTCATTTGCACATGCCGACTTGCACCTTAAAATTGCCTTCATTGCACATTCAGAACTGCCACTGTACTGCATTTTCAACGGTTACATACACATGTCTACCTTGGGAACCTCATTGCTGCTATCCCTGCGTTTCAGTTGCACATGCTGCCCTACGCCATGCCATTGACAATTGCAACTTGTACCCAACTATTTATCCCACTTGTACATACATTATACTTAATTATTGTAAATGTTCTGCCCTCCTGTATTTTCTTCCATTGCACATTTAGAATTGCCATATGTAATTAATTTGCATTAATTGCACATCTATACTTTCCATCTATACTTTCAACATTCATACTATTTATTTAATACTTTAGTACATTTTCTGCCCCTCCTTTCTTTGCAGTTCTGATTAGACATAAACTGCATTTCATTGTACTGTACTTGTTCAATGTCAATAATATGTAATCTAATCTCAACCTAATCTAATCAATATTAGTGCTCAGCATTGCTAACAATGTCCAAGGGTCTAAATTATCTTGGGTTTACGACACTGAAAATGGAAATGTACCATCCAGTATGTATCTCGTGCATCAGGCTTCAGGTCCGTTCAAACCTTTCTGACTTGCTAGGTTTCATGACATCCAACTCTCAGCGGAAAAAGGGTTACGTTTGTGTCGGTCTGGGTCTTATTCCCATTGTTTATAGTCTTAGTGACCTCAGACACAGCTTGAGGTGGACAGGATGGCCAGGATCACGTTAAAAACTCCACTGTAATGAGAGGCGTCAATCACCCGGACGACGGGGTGGTGGGGAGACGTGTCATTTGGGGCAGAGGGCATCACTGCGGCTGGCTGGCTGGCTAGCTGGCTGACACCTTTAATAGGTGACAACACTGTAGCTGGTTGGTCTATTGCTGGTTAGATGTATGGCTCTCTCACTGGCTAGATGGCTGGCCGGTCTGTGGCTGGATGGCTGCTCCTTTGCAGGCTAGCTGGACGTTTGTTCTGTGGCTGCCTGGCTGCTCCATGGCTGGCTGGCTCTCTTGCTGAATAACTGTTGTGGCTGGCTGGCACCCTGGGTGGATGCTTGGGGAAGATGCAGCTATGGCTGTGTCAACAGGCCTGAGTCTCATGTTACTCCAAACTATAAATCTACAGAGGAATTCCGTAGGAGGCGGAAAACAAACATCCCCCAGTGAAACACATAAGGAGGTTGAGGACTAGCTTAAAGTGCAACTAAAGACGTTTGTAGGATGTATGTCAGCAGTAAAGATGTCTATAGGATATATGTCAGAACTAAAGATATCAGTAGGATGTGTGTTAGAATTGAAGAGATCTGCATTATGTAAGTCAGAACTACAGATGTCTGTGGGATGTGTCAGAACTAAAGATATCAGTAGGATGTAGGTCATAAATGAAGCTGCCTTTAACGTACTTTGACTTACATTACATCAGGCGCCAATAGATTGTTAGGATTCCATATACCTCCATAGGGGATGATTGACAGCTAATAGGTAGAAAGAAGGAAACGCTGTGAGACAGTCATTTGCATCCTGTCAGACACTGGCCACCGTCAACCTACCTAAATGGCTACAAAACAGGAACTGGAGTTTGATAGTGGATATCAACATCAGCACTATCAGACCCACTGTTCAAGTTTGAAGTAAGACACCTCGTTCAATGCAGTCCTACCATCAGCCTTCGGACCCTGGACCAGCCAAGAACATACACAATACATTATCGATGTGTGTGTTTGTGTCATTATCTCCTAATCCCTAGACATATTTGCATACTAGTCAACACATTGAGGGCAGACTGATAAGGCCTGTGTGTGTGGACATAGGAAGGCTGTGTGTGTGAACATAGGAAGGCCTGTGTGTGTGTGTGGCCGTAGGAAGGCCTGTGTGTGGACATAGAAAGGCCTGTGTGTGTGGATATAGGAAGGCCTGTGTGGACATAGGAAGGCCTGTGTGTGTGAATGTAGGAAGGCCTGTGTGTGTGGACATAGGAAGGCCTGTGTGTGTGGACGTAGGAAGGCCTGTGTGTGTGAATGTAGGAAGGCCTGTGTGTGTGGACGTAGGAAGGCCTGTGTGTGTGAATGTAGGAAGGCCTGTGTGTGTGGACATAGGAAGGCATGTGTGTGTGGACGTAGGAAGGCCTGTGTGTGTGAATGTAGGAAGGCCTGTGTGTGTGGACGTAGGAAGGCCTGTGTATGTGGACGTAGGAAGGCCTGTGTGTGGACATAGGAAGGCATGTGTGTGTGGACCTAGGAAGGCCTGTGTGTGTGAATGTAGGAAGACCTGTGTGTGTGGATGTAGGAAGGCCTGTGTATGTGGACGTAGGAAGGCCTGTATGTGTGGACATTGGAAGGCCTGTGTGTGTGGACGTAGGAAGGCCTGTGTGCGTGGACGTAGGAAGGCCTGTGTGTGTAGGACATAGGAAGGCCTGTGTGTGTAGGACATAGGAAGGCCTGTGTGTGGACATAGGAAGTGGGGTCAAGACTAAAACAACAAAGCACTATCAATCACAAACCAGGCAGGTGTTACGTAGTGGATGTGCCCACATATTCCAATCAAGCTTTTACATTTCCTCACTTCGCTTTGAGGTCACTCACACACATACCTCGTACGTATCGTGCACTTGAAGGTGATATTATATCTCTTCAAGTAGAGAGCTTGTTTTATAAGACTAGATGGCTGGGATGAAATAGAAAATGTGAGAATTTGAAAGTGTGAAGAATTCCAAGAATTGTTAATGGCAAAGGTAAGGCAGAAGCCAGGCTATGTTGACCAAAAGTCTAAAATGTCAATCATTTTAGCAGAATTTCAACATACTAGGCGTGATGGCAACACCCCCGGTTAAGACATAAAGCTGAAGTCCAGAGCTACTTAAAGTGAGATGGAAAGAGACAGAGGAGCAGAGAGACAGAGAGACAATGAAACGAATAGAGAGACAGAGAGACAATGAAACGAATAGAGAGACAATAAAACGAATAGAGAGATAGAGAGACAATAAAACGAATAGAGATATAGACAATGAAACAAATAGAGAAATTGATAGACAATGAAACAAATAGAGAAATGGGGGGACAGAGAGACAGAGATATAGGGACATAGACAAAGATAGAGGCAGGGGGACAGAGAGGAAGATAGAGAGACAGATAGAGATATTGGGACAGAGACAAAGATAGAGGCAGGGGGACAGAAAGGAAGATAGAGAGACAGCTAGAGATATAGGGAGAGAGACAAAGATAGAGGCAGGGGAACCAAGAGGAAGATAGAGAGACAGATAGAGATATTGGGACAGGGACAAAGATAGAGGCAGGGGGACAGAGAGGAAGATAGAGAGACAGAGAGGGACAGAGAGACTAACACATCTTCCAATGACAGAGTAAGACTCATCATCCTCTCACCACTGTTTTCCCAGACAGGTGGGTCGACCAGCCCAGACATCAATAGCACAGAGTGATGTCAGTGTGGGAAGATGGATGAAAGCCTGGTTCCCTGGGTATGCCATGGGAGAGGAGGGAAGCCTGGAGCCTGCTACACACTGGATCACATAACCTGGAGCAGGACCCAAGGTCACGGACAACACATCCCAAAGAAACAGGAGCCCCAGCGCACGACAGGGGGATCAGGGGACCCACGGCTACGGTTACCATGAGAGAGAGGGAGGGAGCAACTGAGGGAGGAAAAGAGAGAAGGAGAGGTTTTAAAGGAGAGATAAGCAGGAGGTTGGACAGGGAGAGGGAAAAGAGCGAGGAAAGGGAGGCAGTCTACTTGAGATGAGTCCCATCATCTCAAGTTGACCATGGACAGGAGGCCCCATAAACCCTTGACAGTTTCTCCAGCACCAGGCTTATTTATTGCTTTGTAATTATGGGAGGTGCCATGGGGAAAAGTAATTGATTCGGCTTGGATTTCAGACATGGTCCTGGAGGGAGATACGGAGAGGGGAAGTGAAGGGTGTGCGTGAAGGTTTGTGTGTTTTTAAAAATTGTTTGTGTGTGCGTGAATACAGCTACTGTATATGTATGTATGTGTGTGTGTGTGTGTGTGCGTGTGCGCGTTTGAGAGGGCCTGCTGCAATCTGAGCATGGATCTGGCCTGGCTGCCGCCTATTCACAGTGCCTGTGGTAATCCTGGCTCTGCAGCCACCCTCTATCAGGCAGAGTGAGCAGAGCACGAAACTGTGACGGCGCCAGAGAGCCAAACTGAAACACTTCAACAACCCATCTGAATCGCTGAGGTTTCTAATGAGAGTGACTCCCGTCAGGGTACAGTGGAAAGGTCACATAAACATTTGTAAAACTGTCAAAAGCCAAGTGGTCATGATACCATCGGGCTGTGCGCTAAGATTGTGTTGTGTTTTGCATGTGAATCAGAGGGCAAAAGAGAAAAAAGTGCCAATAGTGCAATTTAACCCAAACCTCAAGGAAACGGCTGCCTCCGTTTAGGGGAAATGGTCCTGGAACAGACACCAGAGAGAAGGGAGAAAAGACACAGAGAAAGGGAGAGAGAGAGAGGGAGAGAAAGGGGGAGAGAGAGAGAGAGAGGGGTAAAGGGAGGTTTTGGCACTAGTTAGACTCCCCACAATCAAGCCAGATCTCTTTAGGGTGGAAAGTTTTAATAACAGCAAAACATTCCTTCAGGAAGTCATGCATTTTCTGAATGAAAGGTTTGGTTTAAGAGGTTTATATTTAAATACATTTCTTACTTTTACGGACCTGGGTTTGGATTCCAGTACAATGCCTTAGAGAGCTATACAAATCAAAATTGGACACCAATGCAAATCAAAGTGTCTGAGGGCTGAGGACTCCAATGTTAAAATATCAACATAAGCATCCCTTAAGAGGAATAAATATATAAACATTGAGCCAGGCCATTTTTACAGCTCCTCTGTAACTAGACTACTTGTTGTACTAGGCTAACAAAACTGAAGTTTTGGAGAGCCAGGCCCAGAGAATTAGCCACTCAGAAAGCTATCTGCCGAAGTTTGATGCAATAGTAGAAACCTCAGTAACTGGTTCATTCTGTGTTACTTTCTTTGAGAGTTTTCACATTACGACATTTTCTTTGTACAGTTTCTACTCTACGTTAGTTTTAGCTATATTATCAAGACCTGTGAGAATATTAATTGTCACTCATGAACTTCTCAAAGTTATAGGGTATACTTTCCTGACAGATACTCCCTGCAGCTACTGAGGTATAAAGACCACGTCTCGCTCAGTCTGATCCAGAGTGGAATGAGCGGTGGCTTGTGAAATCTGGTCCTGCTCCATGTATAAACAGAATCCGGAAAAAAGCTCTTAGCGCTTATTTACATTATGAGAGAGAAAAGAATACCTTAGATAGACGTATCTTAGTTTGCATAATCATTGCCATAGCATTTGAATTTATGCCGACATGTTCGATACATTCACTACCTTAGAAAGTGTCGTCTTGAGCTATCAATACCTCCAAGTTTACACAGCAAAGAAATGTAGATTCTTAAGTCTTCTTCATGATGTCTCGGAAACTGTATCGTACTGTGAATACGCTCTTTGATGACTAGAGACAGATTTATATTATAAACTGGTGAAAATGTCAATCAGCTTCCAAGGTAACATGGGACACTTGTCCAACAGACACCTGTGGCTACAGAGGTCTAAAGACGATGTCTCACTCAACATGTACTGGAGTGAAATGAGCCGTGTCATAGGAAATCAGGTTTGGTAGGTACTTCCAGCTCCGTTAACACAATCAGGAAAGAAAATTGTTTTGGGAAGCGACCAAAAACATCTCACACTGGCAGGATCACCAGCAAGAGCTCATCTATGGAGAGGGTCATGTTAGTTACCATGGTAAACAACATTATCAATGAGTTCATACCATAGACTGTAAAAAAAAATATATGGACGTAGTAACCGTGACGTCACCCATAGACCCATTTTGAAGGTCATTTTTGGCAGAGATGGTCGTCGCCATCTTGGCAGCGCATCACTCAGCCTACCTCCAAAATTGGGCAAAGAGGTGGTGCGTGGGTGCAGCTGAGGTGCCTGATTGCTGCAACAATTACCAAGTTAGCAAACACTAAGAAGCTAGGTTAAATGCTACCAGTATTCTACTCTGCGTTGCTAGCAGTTGGTATCCAGTCACCGTAGCAATACCAGCTTTAACCTGAAACTATACAACAAAATGTAAATGCTTAAAATGCTTCAGGGTTTTTGTAATATATAAATGTGGTTATTTTGCAGCTATAGATTTTGTCGAGATAGACTGTAAAAAAAGGTAGAGACTTGCAGATTATATATTAGATTTGCACATAACTTTAGTTATGAGCATAGACTGTATGGTTACGAGTCGTTTATTTGGATGTCACTTGATTATAACGACTGGAGTTAGCTGGGGCGCAACCAGAAAGGACAAACCACTAGGAGTGACAGTGCCAGCACCACACCTGCCACTCAATAGGCCACGCCCCCTAATTACAAGACTTAATATAGTTGAAACGGATTAGTTATAAAAAATAAATCACTCCCCCTAGAGTTGCCAAAATAACCAATATACACCAAAACCATTTTTTTTAACCAGGCTGTAAACATGTTTATTTCTGCTGTAAAGTTGGGCATTTTACCATAGAGATCTATGGAGATTGCTTCCTTTTGCAGCCAGCCTCAAGTGGCCCTTCGATGAATTGCAGTTTTTGGCACTTAAGGTAGAATTCATTTTTCAGCCTCAGAGTTTGCCCCTTGTCTATACCTTCCAGGCTGGTGATCTGGCCAATACGCTGTGTGCATGTATGACGCACCTTATGGTGTAGCAAGTTCTTGTTGCTTGTGTGAATAAAAAACTACATTTACATATGTATTATGCTATTTAAATTAAATTGTTGTTGCCACAATTATTGTAGTCTAAATATGCTGTTTAACTTCAAGGATGTTCTAGTGAGGGAGAATGTAATTATTAAGTGACCAGGCTGTCTTGGCCTTCAACCTCGTTGTCAGCTGAATTCTTCTCGTGGAAGGTGTGAAGGACAAACATAAACAGCAAATGTTACTGAGACAGGAGGTCACTCTGAGATAGGAGGTCACTCTGCTCCTCCCATCCTAGCACCCATGACTTAACTCCACACACAGGACATTAACATGCAATCAACAGCCTCTGAAATTTAAACCCAGACATAGAATTTTAAACCGTCATTACACTGCGATATGTTTTACAGAATTTAAATAACATCAACAGTAAATACAATTTTCAATTCACACTATCACAGAGAAACTGTAGCTGTGCCCTAAGGTGAAACGTAATCACACACAGCACTTCATTCAGAACACTGACCTGGAAGGCAAGTAAACACACTGACAATTTTGTTCACCTGGTAACTAACATGGCGCTCTCTGTCGAACATGTGCTGTCGCTGGTAGAATTATTTTGGTACAATGTGAGATGTTTTTAGTTGCTTCCCAACATTTATTTTCTGAAACTGTTTATACATGGAGGAGGACCAGACACGGCACTGCTCATTATATCCAGCACACACTGAGTGAGACATGGTCTTTAGAGTATCTGTTAGGAAAGTTAAGATTTTCACCTGTATACACCATAAAATAGTATCTCCATCAAAGGTATTTGTCATTGGGCTAGAGTAGAGACAGGTCATTGGGCTAGAGTAGAGACAGGTCATTGGGCTAGAGTAGAAATAGGTCATTAGGCTAGAGTAGAGACAAGTCATTAGGCTAGAGTAGAGACAAGTCACTGGTGACAATTGAAAATGCATTGGTGGGAGTAAAAACAAGCAGTGAATCTTTTAACATTTTATGACATAGTTCTTGTTATGTCAGCCACTCAAATAAACAATTACCTTAGATTGATTAATTGTTCTACTGTTACCCTTGAACCTGATCTCTCTTTTGATGAACATATGAAATATATTTCATGATAGTTTCCCCCCCCCCCCATCTTCAGACATTGCAGAAATTATTGAGTCTTTGAAGAAACCTGCTTTTATTACTTCAAGATTAGACTATTAAGATGCTCTTCTCTCCAGTTACCCTGATAAGACAATATCAATATAATTACTTATAAATACGTCTGCTAGAATCTTAACTGCAAATGTTCTTTTTATCACATTACTTCAGTACTAGCATTTCTACACTGGTTGTTTGTCAAGGCTGGCTCTGATTTTAAGGTTTTACTGTTAACCTACCAAGCATTACATAGGCTTGCTCCTACTTATCTCTCTGAATTGGTCCTTCCATACATACCTATATGTATGCTACGGTTATAAGACGTTGGCCTCCATACTGTACCTACAATTTCTACAGAAACAGCCGGAGGCAGGGCTTTCTCCCATAGAGCTCCCCTACTGTGGAATGATCTGCCAATTAATGTGAGAGGTGTTGATTACGCCTCAACCCGTTAAGTGTTTACGAAAGACCTATCACTTCAAGAATGTCTACAGTTAATGTGGCCCAGGTGTGTGAAGGTGAACAGCAAGGTACTGGATTGGCAAACCATCCCTGCTGTCCACTGGACCACACCTTCGAACTACCTGGCCTGATGACTCGTAGCTGTCCATTACCAACATCCTCCTGGTTGTGTTGCTGATCTACACTCACCTAAAGGAATGCTGAAAGCATTCTTTAGAAATGTTGGCCCATATTGATAGGATAGCATCTTGCAGTTGATGGAGATTTGTGGGATGCACATCCAGGGCACGAAGCTCCCGTTCCACCACATCCCAAAGATGCTCTATTGGGTTGAGATCTGGTGATTGTGGGGGCCATTTCAGTACAGTGAACTCATTGTCATGTTCAAGAAACCAATTTGAAATGATTCGAGCTTTGTGAGATGGTGCATTATCCTGCTGGAAGTAGCCATCAGAGGGATGGACATGGTCAGAAACAATGCTCAGGTAGGCTGTGGCATTTAAACAATGCTCAATTGGCACTAAGGGGCCTAAAGTGTGCCAAGAAAACATCCCCCACACCATTACACCACCACCACCAGCCTGCACAGTGGTAACAAGGCATGATGGATCCATGTTTATGCCAAATTCTGACTCTACCATCTGAATGTCTCAACAGAAATCGAGACTCATCAGACCAGGCAACATTCTTCCAGTCTTCAACTGTCCAATTTTGGTGAGCTTGTGCAAATTGTAGCCTCTTTTTCCTATTTGTAGTGGAGATGAGTGGTACCCGGTGGGGTCTTCTGCTGTTGTAGCCCATCCGCCTCAAGGATGTGCATGTTGTGGCTTCACAAATGCTTTGCTGCATACCTCGGTTGTAACGAGTGGTTATTTCAGTCAAAGTTGCTCTTCTATCAGCTTGAATCAGTCAGCCCATTCTCCTCTGACCTCTAGCATCAACAAGGCATTTTCGCCCACAGGACTGCCGCATACTGGATGTTTTTGCCTTTTCACACCATTCTTTGTAAACCCTAGAAATGGTTGTGTGTGAAAATCCCAGTAACTGAGCAAATTGTGAAATACTCAGACCGGCCCGTCTGGCACCAACAACCATGCCACGCTCAAAATTGCTTAAATCACCTTTCTTTCCCATTTTGACATTCAGTTGGGAGTTCAGGAGATTGTCTTGACCAGTACCACACCCCTAAATGCATTGAAGCAACTGCCATGTGATTGGTTGATTAGAAAATTGCATTAATAATAATCCTTTAGGTGAGTGTAGTTGATGCCTGATGATTCCTGCTGTCACTGCCCCCAGCCCACCTGGTCATCCCTGTCCTTGTCAACCTGGTTCTGCAGCTGATGTGGATTCTGCCTAAAGACTACAGACACAGCGCATCTGCATTTATTAACCTTTTGGTTAATAAGAACATACAAAAACATTGATGTGGCCCAAAAGGTTAGGTACTCTTATAGGGCTTGTTACCATGCGCCATACATTCCAAGATGTATTGATGTGTATCCATAGAACTCCCCCCTCCCGCCCCCTAGAGCTTTTCAAGTAAGAAGACAATTCTGATGGAACTGAATCAAGTTTTGGTGAAGTGTACATGCATATCACTCCAGCGACTGACACAAACCAAACTGTGTGGTATGTCTCAACATAATGGAAATGATTATGCCAACATAGATAAGTGTAACCAGCATTTTATTCTTTCTCTCATTATGTAAACAACCCCATAATTTTCATCCAGCACAACCAGAAGAGGACAGGCCACCTAACAAGGGTGTGTCCACTCATTTCATAAGTCTCACTCAAATCACTTTTTAAGAAACTGGGCAATGCATCGTTGCAGGAAATGTTTTTCAATTGCAGTTCTACTATTACTACCACTACTACTGCTACTACTACTAATATTACAACCACTACTACTACTACTATCACAGCTACTGCTAATAATATTACAACCCCTACTACTACTACTACTACCACTACTACTGCTACTACTACAAATATTACAACCACTACTACTACTACTACCACTACTACTGCTACTACTACTAATATTACAATCACTACTACTAGTACTACTATCCCTATAACTACTAGTGCTTTTACTAATACTACTACTACAGTTATCGAACGGACTGAGGATGCATGTCGCGCGTTGCACCAACCGACATATGGAAAATCTCGTCAGGGGGTGCTGAGGCGGCGTTGTGAGAAGCACCCCTACTTCCCTCGGCTATGATTGTTACTAGTATTATTAATAGATTTAGACTCCCATCACTGCTTAGTATTAAAATGACTGATTCACTTGAAGCCTCAGTGCCTGAAAGATGCCTCAGCCCTCAGCAGTATGACAATCCGCCATGGTGTCTGCTAGTGGTTTATGTGACCACATTAAAAAAAACATGTGCACATGGGACAGTGTTTTTTGTGGGGTGTGCTAGAGTCCGCTGCCATTTGTGTGCAGTTTAATTGATAGTGTTCTGTAACGCTGGGGCTCAGGAGGGGGCTGGTTTCAGGGGCTTGTTGGAAGGCTGGGGCTCAGGAAGGGGCTTGGTGGAAGGCTGCGGCAGCCACAGAGTCTCTGCGTGTCTCGCCTAGAGTCTCTGGTATCCCCTGGATGTTGACAGCTCTGCGTTAAGACAGTTAATTAGTGTCAGAGTACAGAGAGCAGGCAGCGTCACCAGCATCACTGCCCTACAACCTCCCACTGCATGTTGCAGACCTGATGTGTCTTATGTGTAACGTCCCTCCCTACCTCTACCTGTCGATCTCCCTTTAACTGTCTGTCTCACCGTCTCTCTCTCCTCATCAGAGGAGTTCCTCCACAATAGAGCACCCCCGGCCATCCAGTCCCTCACCTCCCAGAACCAGCCCAGTTAAACCATCCCATCCCCTCTCCCCCTCCTTCCCTTACCACCTTCTGCATCCCTTTCAGGTAATTGGCTGCAAGGTATTATCTGCCTAATTATCAAATAAATCCGTCTCTTCCTCTGCAGCACAGCACTTTCACCAAACAGGAAGGCCGGATTAGAGGGCCGCACTGTGCTCAGATCCGGAGGCCGGCTGGCGACTCGCTGGGGTGGAATGCACTGAGTGAGTACACACACACACAGGCATGCATATAAACACATACACACACACACACACACCATACAGGATGTTCTGTTACAAGAAGCACACACAGAAATAAACACCTCAAAAGCCCCATATCACACATATATAAATATCACACATACCAAATTACACCTATGCAAATCCCAGTTAGGTGGTTTTAAATCTCGGTAAATAATAATGCTGGAGGGAAAACAACTGATCTAAATCATAGGGCCTGGAGAGAGAAAAACACGTCTCTAATCTTCCACTCTAGCCAAGAATACCACAAGACTGTTTATGACCTGAGCGGGTGTTGAGCTACTAATTGTGAAAAAGAGGCGCTTGTTATGCTTTTTATGGACACAGAACCAGAATCTTATGTGACTAACATTTTCATAGAAATACTTAAATAAAAAACTATGTAGAAGCCACTCGCTAGTACAACATAAGAGCAGAAAGAGAAAGGCAGTGCCATAGCTATCTGTGCTGTGACCTTGGGAGTCAATAATTGTGCGGAAAGGATATGTTAAACATCCGTTGTTTGGACTTTGACACACACACACACACAAACAGAGAGCAGCAGTAGGCAGCAGTAAAAGCCCTGAGACTCTCAGTGGCATTACCTCATGCTCAGAGCACTCCCGCTCCATCCTCTACTGGCTTGGCTCTGCGCACAGAAGCATTACGCGCATCTGCCACACATTAATCGCCAAATTATAGAACAATTCCGCGTCAAAAGCCATTACCCAGGGCCGGGTCCCCAGGGGCCCTCTCGGGTCTCACACTTTCCTCTCTGCTCTTCTCCATGCCCACTCCACTCCCAGCCATCTCCATGCCCGCTTCACTCCCAGCCATCTCCATGCCCGCTTCACTCCCAACCATCTTCATGCCCGCTCCACTCCCAGCCATCTCCATGCCCGCTCCACTCCCAGCCATCTCCATGCCCGCTCCACTCCCAGCCATCTCCATGCCCGCTCCACTCCCAGCCATCTCCATGCCCGCTTCACTCCCAGCAATCTCCATGCCCGCTCCACTCCCAGCCATCTCCATGCCCGCTCCACTCCCAGCCATCTCCATGCCCGCTCCACTCCCAGCCATCTTCATGCTGGACAGGGGATACTGTGCCACTTCAAATGCACTACCTCTTCTATTTGAAATAGTCACATTTTGTCCCCAACTTTTCCCAGAAAGATTTTTTCCTCAGAGATAAGATTTTTTTTTTTCTAATAGCTGAATCATGATTCTTGATTTTCCACCCATCCACACTGGCAGTGGCTCCTTCCTTCCTGCCTCTGCTTCGAACAGGTCTTTGACTGTCTCCTTCAAAACCTCAGAATGTTCTGTGGGCAGCTGAGTCCCCTCACACCCCTGGCCCAGATATTTCTGTCATGAACAAATCATTGTTTTTCACTCCTGGTTTTAGCGTTCAACCAGCAGTAGAAGTTTCTCTTACTACAGGACACTGTATATATTTAAATTATTAAAATGAATGTAACAAATATTGTATATATCGCACATGTACTTAAGCATTAAGGCACCTCAGAGTGTGATAAAAGGCCAATCCGCATGATATTTTATTGCTACTACAAACCAAATACCAAAGTAATTGGATAAGTAAAACATGTTTCAGTCATAACTGTGACTATATGGTCTCTGCAATCAGGATTTAAACCACCCATATTCAAATATTTGTAAATAAATGTTAATAGTTTAATTAAACAAAATGGATGTGAATCAGTGACTGGGATATGCAAAAAAAAAAAAGATTCACAAGTAAATAGCAATTTAACCATGGAAATTGGACAAACATAAAATTGGTTAAATATTATTATAGATCACACTTACACAAATCGGTATTCCAAACCAGACATTGGGCTAACTGATATTCAGTTAGTTGTTAACATTGAACCAAGTATGTTGCTGATCTCTCTCTGGCACTGTTAGCTTAGGATGTGTATACAAAAAGTATTCGTTCGTTTGGTTGTTGCAATACCAAAGACAGGTTAAGCTATAGAAATTTAGATTTCAAATCATATTCTATTAGTGAAATTGCCAAGCTAACTAATTCAGTTAGACACATTCAGACAAACGAGCAAGAACCTTTCTGTTTCAATCATTTATAATCCTCCCTCCCTTTTTTTACATTATACAGTGTAAACCCCAAAACACTAAACAAAATATTTCCACTCTTCAGGAATCGCATTGCTGCCCTGCTGTAGTCCCAGGTTGAGGTCAGCACGGAGACCTTGGTTAAACTGAGGTAAGGTGAGCATGTTTCAATTCACCCACACACTCAAGATTAATTTCTTTAGTTAAATTAAAAGATGCATTGCAGAACCTATTCTCCATCCCCACCTATTAACTTTCACTCACAGTGAAATTGTTGGGATTTGAAGCTACTCTAAATTTAATTTTAGCAAATAAGAAATTGCAGGAAATAGCGGTATGTACTCGCAAAAACGTTCCCAGTGACTCACAGCCATGGAAGAAATATGCCCTACTTTCGAGCAACTTAATTAGTAAATGACATGAGCAAACAAGCAAGAAGAAGATTGACTACCTCCTTAAAAATGTGCATCTTGCTTGTCAAGGAATCCATCTCAATAAGAAGTGCAAACCGTATTTTGGCAAGAAGTTAATATTAAATTATTCTGGTGTACCACACTTTAATGATCTGTCTGTCTGCAAAAACGTTAGCATGGTTAGCCTTGATGTTGAGTTTGGAAGAGAATCAGCACAGTGGCAAAAATACAAAAATTACATTAATTCATCACTTTTAATTACCAAATCACCCCTGTTCAGTCACTCGACCGTGCTATGTATTTTGATGATAAATATGCTAAGTCAATACAATTCATGAATGCATTATGGTAGCTTACTGCTGGCTTCATAGATAAAATGATGACTGTGTAACCATACAACTGCAATGGTTGCAAATGGCTTTTTGGCTAACACGGAGCACAATGTTGGCTATTCCTGATTGACTAGATATTCAGACTAAACTAGAGTCATCCATTCTTTCATTAAGGTTCATGACATCCTCTACACTCATCGAGTTTGAAAAAAGATGGATGACCCCTGTTTTCTAGTCGCACTTGCTGGGAAAAAACTGATTTTTAACAACTTTGTTGATAGTGAGGAAACAATTAAACCACCCGGATTGTATGTAGAGTCCACAGAGATTATACACTTGTCTTTGTCGATGAGAAATATGTTTTTGTCGAGTCTTAAAGATTGTCTATGTAATTAACTTGTCTGCCTGGCTCCCTAATGTTTCGCATCTACAGGTTAGTTATAGAATAGCTACTGTAGTTGGGATCAACGCTAGGGTCCACCAGACCCGCGAATTTGGGCAAAAGTGTCTGGGAACGAGATTACTCATCCACATACATGTACATGTGTCAAATAAAACCACAGTCCTGTTTGGTGTGCTAATATAATCAAACCAGTCATCAGGAACACAGACTGTGATTAGAAAGCAGACATCTGAGTACACACAGCCAGAGACCAAAACATTTCTGGACCCAAATGCGCTGAGCTTTGACTGCTTCATTGGCTGGCGACTGCAGGTACTTTGCCCCTTAATTCTCTCAAGTGGCTTGTTGACAGTAAAAACAATCCTCAGGAACAAATGCCAGAGGAACTCAGGGATCCAGTGTCAGGCTCACCCTGGCACTGATGGCAGGGTATATATGGGGGGGGGGGCAGAGAGAGTGGTGATGAGACACTGGATCTAGGTTCAGGTAGCTATAGGGTAAGGGCTGACCTCACATCTCAGTACTGTGTCATGTGTTTCTGAGAGGCAGTCAGGAAGGGGGGGGCCGGGAGGCCTAAAGCCTGGCCTTTCACGGATCTCTGGGAACAAAGGACCACTTATACTACCAGCAGTGACAGCTGAAAACATCTTTAAGCTGAGGCTGGATGTGTGTGAGTGAGGGCGGTGTGTGTGTGTGTGTGTGTGTGTTTGGGGGGGGGGGGGGGGTGAGAGACAGAAAGAGAGAGTAAAAGAAACAGAGAGTGGGGATGATAGAAGGAAAGGAAAGCTGCTTTGCCTTCACAATACCCTGTAAATGTTTGACTCCATGAATCAAACATGTTTTAGAAATCCCACCAGAGACTGACCTTGTGACTTTTTACACAGGGTCATTTTCTGGACACAAGGTTGCAAGCGCATGACAATCAAAACTAAATGATATGTTCCATGTCTTCTATATCAATGTACCCTTGAATAAACTCAGATGAGAAGGATCCTCCCTCTCATTGGCACAGTATGTCTGTCTTCCCAATGCCCTGCTGGGTTTACATGTCACCCCTGCAACTGAATAAGCAACAACTGAGACAACTGAGGAACAGCAGGTCTCCCCCTGACCATGGCCTCTCCCCCAACCCCCCACCATGATGCACACACACACACACACACACACACACACTCTTCTGTACACCACCAATGTTGTTAAGAGGGCCCAACAACAGATCTATTCCCTAAAGCAACTAAATTAATTTGGCTTGCCACCCTGGGTTCTCTCCAAATACTACAGCTATACTGCCGACAGCATCCTGACCAGCCTGAACAGGGTTTGGTATGGGACCTGCTCACGACCACAAGGCCAAGCTCCCACCTATCCAGGATATCTTTCCACAGTGGTGAGTGACAAAGGCCTGCAGTATTAATAAGTACCCCATACACCTCAGCCATGAGCTATTTATCCGCTTATCGTTGAAATCAGACCACTTGATCCCGCACCAATAGACTCAAACTTGGCTTTGGCTTGTAAGCCATTAGACCGCTCAACACTTAAGCTAGACTAACTGACCGAAAACGTGCGCTCATCAGCGTGCACTAAAATATATTCCTGATACATGTTGTTGTGCAAGCATGCATTTCTTTGAATGGTCAGTATGCTGTTCGTTATGAGAAATAAAACATACAACTTTGAGAAACTGTAAGAATCCTCTCTTGTACTCCTCTCTCCAAACCCTTTCTCCTAATCTTCATCCTGCTCCTCTCTCCTGCTCCTTTTTCGTACTCCTCTGTCCTGCTTCTCTGTCCTACTTCTCTCTCCTGCTCCTTTTTCGTACTCCTCTCTCCTGCTTCTCTGTCCTACTCCTCTCTCCTGCTCCTTTTTCGTACTCCTCTCTCCTGCTTCTCAGTCCTACCCTTCTCTTCTACCATTCTCCAGGACCGCTGTCCCACCCCTCCTCCACGGCAGCTGTTGTTTTGAAGGCTGGAAGGTTGTAGGTCAAGACCCATACAGGACGTGTGAGCCTGATTCACACTACAAGGACCAACCATGCCAATCGGAGTCATGCTGGCCTGGTTATCCTTCCACCGTGGTTGATGAAACTATGCCTTAAAACCATATGATGTCTGAGCTAGTATAGAATGGTTGGGCTGGCCCTGTACTGTGAATCAGGGCCAATACAGGACCCATAACTGAACATGCAGGACCAGTACATCATGAATGTGGGCTTTGTCTCTGATTGCAGGGATGGACAATAGGTGTGTCTGGTAAGTCGTGGCCCATCTTCACCCATCACTCGTGAATCCCAACAGCCACAAAGGCTTTTATTTTATTGTTTGGGAAAACATTTTATTTTACCCTTATTGCCCATTTTCTACAGCATACTGTGCTTACCCTAACCATTTCAGGTCAGCATGTAGGATTCCTAGAGCAAAACCAAAATGAGCTCTCTGTTTCAGAGACTTTACTGAAAAAAGAGCATAGTTTTATAATTTTTTAGGCACAACTGTTCATTTCTAAGGAATTCCAAGTGTAATTCTAAGTGCACCTGATGAGGGTGATTTCCACTGACTCCTTAGGTTAGCTTTTGGTTTATAGCTTGGCTACTGGGCGTTCTATAGCAAAACTAAAGAAATCCATGTTCAAGAGACTCCTGATTCAAATGGAGTTACTTATACTTATGACTTCATATCACCTACCTTGGGTCATGCAGATTGTCTATGTGACAAGGCAACCGTCACTGACGACTCCAGATGGATATGACTATAGCTAAGGCTCTGAGTGTCTGAGGTGAAAATGGCCATGCACGTTCCCCTGGCTCTCCCCTTTTGATATCACAAATGGTTCAAAATGTACAATGGCCGTTGTGACCCATTCTGGTAATCAGTTTACTGTCATGGCTTATATCCCGTTTTATCTGCTGAACACAGTAAAGGAAAGATTGTGCGGCCAGCAAAAACCATAATGTAATCATGCGACAGTTAACGACATGAGCAAATTGCTGTGAGGCGCGTCAAGGTGTTGTCGGGCATGTTAACTGGGCTTTTTTGTGGCATTGGCGCAGTAAAGGCTTCTTTCATGGCAGCTCAACCATGCAGCTAATTATCATCGTATTGTGCTCCTTGAAGGTTGTGCACCTTGAGGTTACCTGTGAGGTTTCTTTTGTATCCAGAACAATTCTGGCAGTTCATGTACAATTTTGATCAGGGCTATTTGGGTGATTTCTGTGATCATTATGATTTAAAAAGGAGCCAAACAACTATGTGATAATAAATGGCTTCATTTGATCAGTATGCTTAAAAAAAGACAGTTTCTTTGCATGATCAGTCCTATTTTCAAAATCAATGCCAAAATGTCATAATATCTGCCAGGTTATACAAACTGATGAGCACAACTGTATTTTTATTTGTGTATGAGGCCAACAACAAACTGACCATCTTCCATAGAGCTATTGAATTCTTTGGAAAAAAATAAATAGGCATTGTGGTTAAGCCAAGGCCAGGAAAAGAGAATATGAAATAATACACAGAATTCAAGACTTACAAAATATAGGCCTAAAACTGTTTGTTCTCATGTTTTGGTTTCACTTTGTAACATTGTTTCACTATTGTTTTTAAATGCAGCATGCTTCCCTGTGTTAGTCCTGGTGAGTTTCACCTGTGTTTCTGTTCACCTGCTCTATAGTAGTTCCTATTTAGTTCAGTTCTGTAGCTTCTTTGTGAGGTACTGTTTGCCTGTTGCCAACTTACTGAGCCTTTGTTTAGCGCACTCCTTATATCATCCCCAAGTATATCCTGTGTTTAGACCTTAGCTTTGGACATTTTTCACTTTGCTCTTGCCTTGTGATTTTGTGCCTTAGCCTTTGAATTGTTTACCTGTTACCTTGGCTTTTTGACCACCACTTGCCTTATCCTTTGTTCTGTTGCCTCTCTATTTTGTCTTACCGGTTTTGACCCCTGGTCTGCTTTTTTGAGCCTGCCTTCTGCTTTGCCCTTGCCTGGAACTGTCAACCTTCTGATAAATCATACAAACACTCCGCATCTGGAACCTGTAACCCTTCTCTCTGACTTGGACATTACATCTTAGGCCGACCATGGTATGGAAGGTCAGTCATTTTGTAACATTGGTAAACTAAAATAAATTGTAATAAAGCTTTGCAGACAATTCAAATAATTGCTTTTGAGCGATGGAGGAATACCCTGGCTGATTTGAACCTGAATAGCTAGCCTTTGGCAAAATGTGTCCTTGTAAAGTAAATTATCCATCTGAGTATAAAGCTAGCAACCTTGCTAGTAAGATTCCCATGCATCTGTCCAGTGCCACTAGTACCAGCATAGGTACACAGCATAGTACCAGCTGTGTACAAAATATGTGCCATGCCAAGCTAGCTAAGCTATCTAATTAACTCCTAATACTGAACACAGAAAGCTTATCTGTTCTGCTTTTCTAGCCTATGAAAACCTATACACAGCATTTTTACACTCAGTAATAGCTATACAACTGTCAGAATATGGTATAAAATAGCTAAGACATTCTGGAGTTGTAAATGTGTTGTTTTTGATATTCCATTTGTAGAGAATAGAGGGCTTATTATGATCTAAATTTAAAAAATAAGTTCAGCTGACATTGATAAGAGGAAGAATGCCTACTCAAAAGTTAGTATTACTAATAGCTATATACACTCACCTAAAGGTTTATTAGGAACACCATACTAATACTATGTTTGACTCCCTTTCGCCTTCAGAACTGCCTTAATTTTACGTGGCATTGATTCAACAAGGTGCTGAAAGCATTCTTTAGAAATGTTGGCCCATATTGATAGAATAGCATCTTGCAGTTGATGGAGATTTGTGGGATGCACATCCAGGGCACGAAGCTCCCGTTCCACCACATCCCAAAGATGCTCTATTGGGTAGAGATCTGGTGACTGTGGGGGCCATTTCAGTACAGTGAACTCATTGTCATTTTCAAGAAACCAATTTGAAATGATTCGAGCTTTGTGACATGGTGCATTATCCTGCTGGAAGTAGCCATCAGATGTACAAAATATGTACATCTGATGGCTACTTGGTGGTCATAAAGGGATGGACATGGTCAGAAACAATGCTCAGGTAGGCCGTGGCATTTAAACAATGCTCAATTGGCACTAAGGGGCCTAAAGTGTGCCAAGAAAACATCCCCCACACCATTACACCACCACCAGCAGCCTGCACAGTGGTAACAAGGCATGATGGATCCATGTTCTCATTCTGTTTACGCCAAATTCTGACTCTACCATCTGAATGTCTCAACAGAAATCAAGTCTTCAACTGTCCAATTTTGGTGAGCTTGTGCAAATTGTAGCCTCTTTTTCCTATTTGTAGTGGAGATGAGTGGTACCCAGTGGGGTCTTCTGCTGTTGTAGCCCATCCGCCTCAAGGTTGTGCGTGTTGTGGCTTTACAAATGCTTTGCTGCATACCTCGGTTGTAACGAGTGGTTATTTCAGTCAAAGTTGCTCTTCTATCAGCTTGAATCAGTCGGCCCATTCTCCTCTGACCTCTAGCATCAACAAGGCATTTTCGCCCACAGGACTGCCGCATACTGGATGTTTTCCCTTTTCACACCATTCTTTGTAAACCCTAGAAATGGTTGTGTGTGAAAATCCCAGTAACTGAGCAGATTGTGAAATACTCAGACCGGCCCGTCTGGCACCAACAACCATGCCACGCTCAAAATTGCTTAAATCACCTTTCTTTCCCATTCTGACATTCAGTTTGGAGTTCAGGAGATTGTCTTGACCAGGACCACACCCCTAAATGCATTGAAGCAACTGCCATGTGATTGGTTGATTAGATAATTGCATTAATGAGAAATTGAACAGGTGTTCCTAATAATCCTTTAGGTGAGTGTATTACAGTTATCCAGGAACTGCCAGACTCTTATCCAGGAACTGCCAAATCGCACATTAGACTATGGTCATCAAAATGTATGTGTTAATTTCTTGCTCTTTTGCCTAACAAACAAAACAAAACTCTGTTTGCCAAAAATGTGACGCCGTTATGGACCGCTCCAACCCAAGTCAAGCAGAACTTTTAAGTGTATGGTGAAAAGGATATAAAAAATGGAATATAAATAAATCATATATCCATTCCTTAACATCAAACCATCAGCACTGTTGAACCTAGACATTAAGGCCCTAAATCCTTTGGTTTTATGTATTAATAAAAAATTCCAAAGTGAGATGCAATTTTGAGGCGGCTGAAGAAAGCCCGCCTGTCCTCCAAGATCCTTGTGAACTTTTATCGCTGCACAATCGAGAGCATTCTGACTAACTGTGCCACAGTGTGGTTTAGCGGTTGCTCCATTGCCAATCGGAAGACCCTGCAACGAGTGGTGAAAACCACCCAGCACATCAATGGTGCCCAGCTTCCTGTCATCATAGATCAGGGACCCTTCACATACATGCCATAAACTGTTTGCCCTCCTACCATCAGGCAGGCGGTACAGGTCTCTTCATTCCTGCACCAGCAGGCTCAGAAACTGTTTCTTCCCATCTACTGTAACCCTGCTGAACTATGTGACCCAGAGAACCCTGTGAACTCTATGACCCATCATTAAACATACTCCCCCCCGCCTCTCAGGGACCTTGTTGCACTACTCCCTCTGTACTACTCTGACACTGCCTTGCAAAATCTGATAATGGAAGTTTTCATTTGTTACAGGTACGTGTCTACCTCTGGAATCTCACTGCTGCTATCTCTGCATTTCAGTTACACATACACCTTGCACATTAAATTTACACATTAGGCTTTAGAACAGCCATCGTGCTTGCATTTTTACAGTTACATATGCCTGTTTACCTCCATTTTGTTGTTCTGTACTTGTACAGTTTCTGCCCCCCTCTATTTGCCTTCATTGCACATCTATACATTCCACTTGTAATATACATATACTCATTACTTGTGAATACTTGTACATTTTGTCTTCTATTTGCACTTCCAGCTAAATGCTAACTGCATTTCATTGTTCTGTACTTGTACTGTTCAAAGACAATAACGTTGAATCTAATCTAATAAAATTTTGAATTGGGAGTTTTAAAGCACCACGTATCAGATTTTTAGCAGCCAGACAGAATCAATTACAGGGGCTATACATATTGAGACAGTGAGGCACAATATTGCTGGCTCAGATGCTTTATTGGAGATTGACGTGTCTCTGTCTACTTGCTTCTTAGTGAAATTCAGGATCAATATTTATTTTACTATTTGATTTGGATGGGCTAGGAGGTATGGTAGGGCAGGCTTGTCCTGCTGAGGTCAGGCCGTGCTTCCTGGCCGGGGCACATTCAATATACAGTCAATAAATGTTGTGCAGACTTGAACCTAATGAGATCTGTAAATTGCCTGAAGAGGTCTGTTAATTGGTCCGTAAATTGCCTGAATTTGTGTGCCCCCCCCCCACCACCACCCGAAAAAAAGAAAATACACTTAACTTTGATTTCTCTGGCACTGGCTTTGCCAGCAAACGGCTCTGATTAAGGAAAGTGTAGTTATTTTGATTGTCAGGTGTTGGTTTACCTATTGTAATTCGCTCTGTATTCAGTGAGGGGATTTTTTTTTTATCCCCTGCTGATTTTGTACGTTTGCAGACTGACAAAAATATACTTTTAATGGTAGGTTTATTTGAACAGTGAGAGACAGAATAACAACAACAAAAAACAGAAAAACGCATGTCAAAAATTGATTTATTTATTTAAATGTGTTACATTTATTAGCATTTTAATGGGTGAAATAAGTATTCGACCCCTCTGCAAAACATGACTTAGTACTTGGCAAAACCCTTGTTGGCATTCACAGAGGTCAGACGTTTCTTGTTGCTGGCCACCAGGTTTGCACACATCTCAAGAGAGATTTTGTCCCACTCCTCTTTGCAGATCTTCTCCAAGTCTTTAAGGTTTCAAGGCTGATGTTTGGCAACTCGAACCTTCAGCTCCCTCCACAGATTTTCTATGGGATTAAGGTCTGGAGACTCGCTAGGCCTCTCCAGGACCTTAATGTGCTTCTTCTTGAGCCACTCCTTTGTTGCCTTGGCCATGTGTTTTGGGTCATTGTCATGCTGGAATACCCATCCACGACACATTTTCAATGGCCTGGCTGAGGGAAGGAGGTTCTCACCCAAGATGTGATGGTACATGGCCCCCTCCATCGTCCCTTTGATACGGTTAAGTTGTCCTGTCCCCTTAGCAGAAAAACACCCTCAAAGCATAATGTTTCCACCTCCATGTTTGATGGTGGGGATGGTGTTCTTGGGGTTATAGGCAGCATTCCGACAAGTTGAGTTGATGCCAAACAGCTCGATTTTGGTCTCATCTGACCACAACACTTTCATCCAGTTCTCTTAATCATTCAGATGTCCATTGGCAAACTTCAGACAGGCCTGAACCTGTGCTTTCTTGAGCATGGGGACCTTGTGGGCACTGCAGGATATCAGTCCTTCACGGCATAGTGTGTTACCAATTGTTTTCTTGGTGACTATGGTCCCAGCTGCCTTGAGATCATTGATAAGATCCTCCTGTGTAGTTCTGGGCTGATTCCTCACCGTTCTTATTATCATTGCAACTCCACGAGGTGAGATCTTGCATGGACCCCCAGACCAGGGCCGCCTTAATGCACAGGCTTACCAGGGCTTAAGCCCAGGGGCCTACGAAGACGAGGGGCCTATCATGAGCCAATAAAAAATTATATTGTTTTGTAATTTGTCACATTTTCTGTCCATCACTGGATATTTAAACCTGCTAAAAATGAAGAGGCGAGCTCGTTAAAGAGCGGTGCAGCGAAAATTAGTGGAGAGGACGACGAGCAGAAGGGAGGACCGCTAACGTAACCGGGAGAAGCTGAAGAGGACGAGGACTGGATGAGCGTAGAGCCAACCGGAGATGGACAGACCGTTACCTGTCTCACCAGGAGAAGAGGACCTGGCAACACGGGTAGATCCAATCAAAGGGGATCACAGTGGAGGAGACAAGTGGGCAGGATCAGGATGGGACGAGTCGGATGACAACCCCAAAAGCAATGACCAGGGTCTCTGGGGCCAAAATAATACTGACCAACAGGTGCGTCTTTACTGGGCGAAAATGGGACTGGAATTGTGCCAGAACAGAGAAGCTGACCTCTCTGCTTCAGAACGCCAATACAAACACCAGAGAAGATTCTTCTCAAAGACACATTCCAAGCGCAAGCTTGAGTATCTGCCCAGGGATTGGCTATGCTGCTCACCTTCCCATGGTAGTGTTTTCCGTATTATTTGTTCATAATCATTCTGTACTGTTGTGCTTTGTTGTTACAGAACCACATACACATAGATAAACAGTCTAAACCATAGACTTGGACTCTATCTCTTTTTTACCACAATTCCACCTGAACATAGACATAGTGTCCAACATCACACATATATTCTACACTGACTGTTGTGTTTATGGTCAAGTAGGCTCAAGTGGTTTGGTGATGTGTTTTTCTGGATTTTTGTTGTTGTTATTCTGTCTCTCACTGTTAAAATAAAACTACCATTTAAATTATAGACTGATCATTTCTTTGCCAGTGGGTAAACGTACAAAATCAGCAGGGGATCAAATATTTTTTCCAACCCGATCTGTAAGAGCGTCTGCTAAATTACTAAAATGTAAATGTGTTTACAGTCCCAGGAACACCATGTGTATGCTGCAGTGATCTTGAAAGAATACTGGTGTTGTCACAGACCAACAGGACAGAATGTGGGCATCTGGGAAAAAATCCAAGACTCCCCGTTGAATTTTTCTCAGAAGGCATTTAGCTGCAGACACTTCAGCAGTGTATTAAATGGTTCAGTGGAGACACCTGTTTGGCTGCCCTGGCTATGCCTCTGACTCAAAGAACAGATGAGACCTAAAATCAAACATCAGAATTCAATCTTACCATGTTTCAGGGGTACAGTTATTAAAACATTGGTTCTCCTGTCAAGTGTTTTGCATTTCGTCCAAATGTGCTTTAACAATGAATTGTATTCTTTTATCCCACCCCCTCCCTGCTATGTTTCATAATGGTGTATAGGACCAGGCAGGAACAAGTGGGGTACAGCGGAGGGAATGGCAGGAAACAATCATTACCCCTCCATCACACCACGCCACACGTTCTAGCCTGTACTGACCCAGCCAAGGGGGACAACATCTTGTTTTCAGTGGGGGTTTCGTCTCTGCCCATTTTTACAGCTGGATGGAGAACATCAATGGTCCAGCGAGGCACACAATAGATAGGAGGCCAAGCCAGCACGCCAACCCAGGATTTCCTGGCTTACGACACCACTGCACAATACAGAATGGAACTTTTGTATATTCAGAAATTGCAGTTGGGTAGTCTGTGAAAGGTCCTGTATCGGAAATCCATCGGAACGCAAAGATGGTGACGGTGTTGTACTGCTGCGGCCGTTGGTGTTGATAAATGATCAGGTGTATTCATGAGCTGCTCGGGTAAGTTCTGGAACCGGCCACTGCAGCGCCAAACACAGCAGGACTTACAAAAGCAAATAGAGATGCGGGGGTGGGCACTTCAAACACGGCTTCCGCAAGATCAAACAGCCCAACAGCATCCCTGGAAAAGCCTTCCCATAGGGCTCTTTTCATCTGTACTTATCTTGCATAGAAGCTGTCAGTACCAGTTAATGGGCTGATGCTGACTTCCAGTGAGTCCACCATGCCGAACGTCCCCCTGTCCCTTAGGCCCTCGCCACTCTTAGAATTGGGGGGGGGGGGGGGGGGGGGGGTTCAAGGGTGTCTGCTGCCAGTCGTTCCCGCGGATTAACCTCTAGTTTCAAAGACACCCCCCAGCTGTACCCCTTTATGTGGTGGGATACCCTTTTTGTATTCATGTGTGGACTCATTCATTCAATCAGTCGCTGTGCTCTGCTTTGCTCCATCTAGTGACCAAAGCCTCCTTTAATAGACCCATCCTGGTGTCCTCTTGTGCTGCAGACCCCAAGGGAGGATCATGGGCTTCTTGGTGCCGCAAATAAAAAACAAACATTGCTAGGCTTCTTTATGTAACCCATCAAAAGCTTGAAAGCCTGAAGCCATAGGCGAGTTGAAGGCAATGCCTGGAGGATGGTGGCAGAGAAAATCTTTGAATCTGCATTCCCTTGCGAGTAATGAGAATTCTGCATTTTCACTCTACTAGATTTCATTTTCAGTAATTTGAGTTTTGACTCTAAATACGTGTCAGTAAAGGAACTCCATAAAATGTACTTTCCACTCTCTCCTGGTTATTTTATGTTTGACTATCTTTATCAGCACCTCTGAAAGGTCCTGTGATACTTCTGAGCAGAATGTGGATGCCCTCCTACCCATTCATCCCGTGCTTCCTTTTATCCTTCTCCGCCTTGCAGGGGGACATAAGCCTCTTAGGGGACAGCCTAGCAGGGGTTAGGTTGCCGGGAATGAAGGGTGGCTAAGCGCACTGCAGAACGGCTCAGGGATGGGGGTGGGCTTAACTAATGTGTGGTAGTTGGTACACTGCATTCCAGGACATATTAAGGCTTATTATTGGAAGAGTGAGAAGTTGGGGTAAACTGACATACTATTAGTGGAACTGGAGATACAAAAGAGCCAGGTTGAAGGTTTAAGTATTTATTATGTAAAAAATAACTGGAAAATGAAGCGAAACAGTTGTGGGGGCGAGTTGTGGTGTGCAAAACAGTTTGTTCTTAATACAATCAACAATGTTGAAGCAGGATCCAATCAACACTTGTGTTCTGCAAAAACAGATCCTTGCATGTTGTAGGCTCGATATTTGCAGATTCGCTTGGTGGTGAGTCTTAACTTCCTACTCCACATCCTGGTTATGTGAAATCCCCCAATAAGTGTGTTAATATGGCAAAAGAGTTGGCAGAAGTCCTTCAGTGGTCCTCACCAGGGCGACCCAAAATGTGTGAGGCAGAAGTCCTTCAGTGGTCCTCACCAGGGCGACCCAAAATGTGTGAGGCAGAAGTCCTTCAGTGTTCCTCACCAGGGCGACCCAAAATGTGTGAGGCAGAAGTCCTTCAGTGGTCCTCACCAGGGCGACCCAAAATGTGTGAGGCAGAAGTCCTTCAGTGGTCCTCACCAGGGCGACCCAAAATGTGTGAGGCAGAAGTCCTTCAGTGTTCCTCACCAGGGCGACCCAAAATGTGTGAGGCAGAAGTCCTTCAGTGGTCCTCACCAGGGCGACCCAAAATGTGTGAGGCAGAAGTCCTTCAGTGGTCCTCACCAGGGCGCCCAAAATGTGTGAGGCAGAAGTCCTTCAGTGGTCCTCGCCAGGGCGACCCAAAGTCAGTGATGCAGAAGACCTTCAGACCCAGGCAGGGGTAAAGGGAAGAAGCCCCTCAGGCCCACGCAGGATTATATGGACTATCCAATAAAGTGGATATCCGCTAACTGGCCTACCCCACTTTAGGAAACAACGCAGTGATCCGTGCCTCCTATACTCCCCCGGGAATCCCAAACAGAGGTGTTGGATTCGGAAAGCGGCTCATATCACTGCTGCTGTGTACAAGCCTCTCACTAAGCCCAAACAACAGGCCCTGAAAGAGGTCATTGTGTGGTCTGAGCCCCACTCTCGCCTGTCTTCCGTCCTTATCGCCACGCTGGTTACATTAGCTCCCGTACAGTGCACTGCGGCTGCCTGCGATCTGCTTCGCATTCAGCCGATCAAAGCCAGGGCGGAAAGGCCCTGTAATGTGTGTCCGCAGGGAGAACAGTGCTGTGGGAAAGTGCAATAGGTTGGAATATCGGTGAGATGTGCTTGGGACTATAACTCCTCACCTGTTGTCCGACCGGGGTCTTGTTAGGGTCCTGTTGTCAGGGCAGCACACAGGTTCCCTGGACGAGTAAAGAAAACCCCCCCAGTCAATCGACGATGGGCCTTGGGCAGCTAGGTCTCAGGGGTTTGGATGGAAACCTTTAGGTAAAACCTCACACATGCCATGCTTTAATGTCTAGACCGTGTTTGAGTTTACCTTGGCTGGATTGTGTAATTTCATTGTAGGCCATTTCCCTCCCCTTGCAGGGACCTTCTACTAATATTAGTTGAGTTGTAATGTAGTAAGCACTTTAAGCACTGGCAGAAGTGCAACATTAATTCAATTCGTTATTAGGTCCGGCCAAGACATTTCCCGCTTGTAACCATTCAAGCCATTACTTCCACTGAGAATAGACCTCTTATTCTAACATAACACCCCTCGACAATCTGTTCGAATGTCAGGGAGGAAACGGAAAGCGGAAAACATTTAGATGAGCCAGCTTTCTCTTTCCAGTCTTAAGCCAGATAGTGTGGTGATACCATGCCTATCATGTGACAGGGGGTCCTAACAGGTGGCTGTCAAAGTTGCCTGTTCACAGGTTGTACCACTTATTCCCAGCCTGACCAAGGTAGATTAAGTGTGTCCATCTGTCAGAAGAATTAGGGGTAATCCACAGGAATGTTCAGATCGTGGAGCGATGGCAAGAGGAGGGGATGGGTGGGGGTGGGGTTTTTGTCAGAGGGGTTGGAGAGGAACTTTTGCTGGGGTGTGTAACCTGAGCTCCCCAGCCACCTGCACTGATCTGAGAGCCCAGGAAATGGAGTCCATGGGTCCATTCTCTCAGCAGCACTCGCTTGGCTATCACTAATCCTGACCGGAGAAGTCGCATGCAGACTACGTCCAGCTAGACCCCCTTATGCAACGAGTGCCAAAACAAAATTTGACAGGGATGAGTGTGAAATCAAATGGACCGTCTAATCCCAAGGGACCCGCGTAACCCTCTGCTCACTTTATTCAGTAGTGGATCAATCAGCCGTGGCTTATAACAAAATAGTGGGCCTAGCAAGGCCCCGTTGCATTTTTACAATGTTGTCCAAACACTCTGGGGCTAACATGACACATGTGGACATGAGAAATATATGCATCATATGTTTAACCCTGATCACACAGCCTACATGCACGCCGTACAAAACTCACCGAGGAGGACAGTGTTGGACCCGTAATGTCCTTACCTGAGTGACTGACTGACTGACAGACTGGTCAGGAAATAAGAGATTGGGTTGGAAGGGGAATAAACTGATGAAAACTCTTCCCGGCCCTCCCATTGTAATCCCCCTGACTGGCTGAGAGGTCAGAGCACCCGGAAACAAGTGAAATTGCCAACACAGCAGCGGAATACCAAGCCCTGCAAGTGTTAACACTTGTCTCAGTCAGGATGGAAATTCATCCACTCTATTGCTCCACAAGTGCACCAACACTGCCACTCTGCCATCCCCACAGTCACACTCCCTCTCTAGCTTGTCGAAGCAACATGGATGAAAACCTCCTCAACATTCATACAACATTCAATTACAATACATTAAGTTTAATATTGATCAAAGGATGATGGCAAACCAATGGCGAATTCTTAAAAAAAGATATACACCACAGTGCTCTTAGCAGGGCGCACAAACACATATACAGCTCCGGGAAACATTAAGAGACCACTGCACCTTTTTCTTTCCTTTCCAAAAAAGTTGAAAAGGAAGGTTGTGAGTGAGGAACAGAGGGGATAAAATTAAGAGACCACTGCAAATTTAACACTTTATCCCCTCTGTTCCTCACTCAAAACCTTCCTTTTCAATTTTTTTGGAAAGGAAAGAAAAAAGTGCAGTTGTCTCTTAATTTTTTCCGGAGCCGTATTCTATCAATTATCAAAACCCTAAAAGGTGCGACAGTAATCCCAGACTTTGAGTAGTTGAAGTTGACTGTTTCTTTTTTAGCACTGAAAGAAGAACAAACGAGTGTTTTCAAATAATATGATAAGAAGAACATCCAACATTGCTTATATTTTCTAGGATTTGGAAGACAAGACAGAAGAGGTTCAGAAGACAACATCCCCAAGATGCAAACAGGACTCACATGGGTGTGACAACCAAATGGGCGCTAAAACAGCTTTCTTTTATCTTTTAACCATGGTTTCATTACCTAGTCTAAACTCACCCTAAGGCACTGACAGTCTTGCCCTTCTCTGAGCTCCAAGTTCAGTCCTCATTGCCAAACAAGAGGAGCTCATCTGTGAAATACCACCAAACTGTGTTGCACCCCCTAACCCCGTAACACATTTCCACAGGGATCTGCCCCCCTGCCACCTGTCTCCCACTCCAACCCCCAACTCATGGGAGGAGAAAGGGCCTTGGTTTTGTTCTTTGCTCAAACACTGCAATGCCAAGGGCCTCCGGATGTCTCCATTTCCTAACAATGTCCCCCACCAAAACCGTCACAGACAAAATGGAGTGTGAATGAAGCCCCGAGACAGCCTCCAACATACTGTACATCCATGTATCCAAGCATGCACAAAGGCAAATTCACAATACAATGTAAATTAAACTGCTCTACTGGTAAAGGAGACATTTGTTTACAATGCCAAAACAAGTGGAAAACATGAATGACAATAAATAAAACATCTGAGAAAACATTACACAGTTTCAAAAGGATGAAGGCAATTTGCATCTCTGTCTCTCTCTTACACATTAAATTCAAGGGAGTGCCCAACTTAATGCCTTCAGGCCAAGGCCGGGTAGCAGATTTGACTGGAATTGTATCAAGTTCATTTTGAATGTATCTAGTTCATGGTTGTGAGAAATATTTGTTAGATATATACCCAAGAAGAAGTGGGCTGTGGCACTTTAGAGAATGTTGTCAATATCACGTAGTGGCATGGAATTGAAAAGACATATTTGCACTTTTTACATTGGATTCCTGGTGCTACCCACTCATAACATGTATGCATGTATTCCTATAAGTTCCTTTGGATAAAAGTTTAATCTAAATTGGCATGTCTTATAATTGTAGTTGCCTGTAGAAAGTCTACACCACCTTGAATATTTTATATATTATAGATACATATGAGTGTAATAAGCTTATTTATGGTGGCATAGCACACTACAACTACGTAGTGCGAATTTAAGAATAAAAATGCATACACAGTAAAAATATAGCAAGAAGATAAAGCAATAATATACATAACACCGTGCATAGAAACAGTTTAAAGAAAAGAGTACTGTAAACTAGCAGCAATATTGGTAGTAGTACTGAATATTATGGATATGGCAAGTATGGCAGTAATAACATTAAAATGTAAACTAGCATGAATTTGAAAGAGTATGATGGGGAGTATGAACAGTATAGTAGAAGTATTGAAAATTATAGATACATATGAGTGTAATATGCTTATGAGTCGTGCGTGAACAGGGAGTACAAGAGGGGACTGAGTACACAGCCCTGGGGGGCTCCGGTGCTCAGGGTCAGTGTAGAGGAGGTGAGGTTGCCCATTCTCACCACCTGGGGTCTGCCCGTAAGGAAGTCCAGGATCCAGTTGCAGAGGGAGGTGTTAGGAACAAGCTTAGCGGGCACAATAGTGTTGAATGCAGAGCTGTATTCCACAAACAGCATCCTCATGTATGTGTTGCCTTTTTCCAGGTGGGAGAGAGCGGTGTGTGTCGTCAGGGTGATGGCATCATCCGTTGATCTATTGGGGCGATATGCAAATTGAAAGGGGTCCAAAGTGTCAGGAAGGATGGAGCAGATGTGTGTTCTGACCAGCCACTCAAAACACTTGGTGGAGGTCAGTGTTACAGGGTGGTAGTCGTTCAGGCAGGTTTCTTCGGTACAAGGACGATGGTGGTCTGTTTTAAGGAGGAGGGGTCTACAGACAGAGACAGGGAGAGGTTGAATATGGAGGTGAAAACCTCTGCAAGCTGGTCGGTGCACCCCCTAAGGACACGGCCTGGAGTGCCATCTGGCCCTGGTGACTTTCATGGGTTCACTTTTTGAAAAGCTCTCCTCACATCAGCCATGGTTAGGGACAGAGTGCACTCGTCCTGGTCCTCAGCAAGCCTCACTGAAGGAATTGTGTTGGTCGACTCAAACCGTGCATAGAGGGTGTTGAACTCGCCAGGGAGCGAGGCGGCGGGACGAGTATCATGGCTATTTCTCCCTTTGTATTCTGTGATGTGTCACAGTCCTCCCCACAGCCCTTTGACCCTGTACCTACCCTGTAAGGGGGAAAGTGGTATCATGTAACAGCTTCTTCTAAGACAAGTGGCAAACATTATTTACAGGCCCAAAGAACATGTTCTGAGTTCTATTGGATAATGAATTCTCTGACCAAGTCATGACACGTGATGTAGTCTCTTTACAGTAACAATGCATGATCAATAACATCCGAGGATGCAATGGAATTTAACAATACAGCTCCATCGATCATCTTATTATCAGATTTTGAAAGCCAGTTATAAGGATAATTTGTACTGCATTTGCCTACACATTCCATTGGTAATATACATATACTTAATACTTGTACATTTTCTGCCCTCCTCTATTTACACTTCTGGTTAGATGCTAATTGCATTTCGTTGTACTGTACTAGTACTGTTCAATGGCAATAAAGTTTAATCTAATCTAATCTGAAAAAAACCTCTAGTGCCCTGCTTTAATCCGAACCTTCCACTTGGGTAGTCCCTGCATGTTCTGGGTTCATTCATGCTCACATGCTCAAGAACAACTGATAGCTGAACCAGCATACTTGACATTAAAGAAATTATCTTAGAGAATGTCCATTCAAAGTCATGGTGAATGCCTGGAGTCAAAGGTTAATGAACGAAAAGGCCTACGGTTATGTTTATGGTAGTAGCTATCTGTTCTAAAAGCAGTTACACCACACCACCATTAGCCCTAGGCCCTAATATCCCAGCTCCTAGCCCCAGAGACCCAAACCAGGAAACATTTGTGTTTTACAAGGTCAGCAGGTAACCACCTGTCTGGACGTTTTGGTCGCCTAACTGCACACCTGCTTGGGAGTTAGTGTCTATCTGATCAATATGTCTGATCTAAACAGAGCTGAGGCTGAGAAGATAATTTCCACTTCTCACTCCTCCCAGGTGGACTAAGGAAGGCTTTCCTTTCCTTACTGAGTAAAACTAGATATATTGTCTTTCTCTATTATTTCAACAATTATAATAGGGAGCAGAACATTTTAGAGATCTTAAGTTACTTCCACAAACTGGACTTTAGAATGGTTTGCTCTGTGATTCCAAGCCAAGTAAAGCAGAGACAATTTCAATGGATGATGTAAAATGTTTGTTTACCAAACAGAATCCAAATCCCTATTTCACGTTGGAGCTGAGCTGGCTCGAAACAATGACAGAAAACCTTTTGGATTTCATGAGCAAATATACAATGTTAGTTTTATTATAAAAATACAAACCTAATACGGACCTTACTCATTTAATATTTTTTGGAAGACAAATAAAATGGCAGCTCAGCAACAAAACATTCTCTTTATCATAATATTCTTAAAACTGAAGGAACAATGTCAGTTTCACTCCCTCTAGTGGAATAATAATTGATATCCCTGACCACGTTTCACATTCAGAGAAAATGTTACAAAGTTTATTATTTCCATCAATAAATGTATGCAATGCCATACACTTATGAATGGTTTTATTAAATAAGTATTAAATATGTGGAGCTATGATGATAATAAATGAACGTGCTTATTTATCATTTAGATTTTGTCCAGGAATAATACTTGATTTGTGGTTATTAATTATTTAACTTTTCCCATAAATTCCCATATTTCCGAAACCTTGGTTCTGCCCTGTGTCAATGTGGTATCAAGACAGTCCAGGTGTGCTGTATTCTCAAAACTAGACTAAGCCGATAAAGCCAATAATTATTATTCTGGGAATTTCTCACAGCTTTCTTATTTGTTAATGAAGACTGAGTTTGCTGCGTAATTTTTCTAGACCTTCCACATATTTGGACGGAAAGCCTTTGGGAAGCAGACTATGTACATGTACTTGGGAATCAGATTGTGTACAGCGATATGCACCAGACACAAGTTCGTTTGAGAAACCTGTTCTCTCCACATGGACGTATTTATGGCTTTCATATGGCTTTCAAGGCATGGAAAATTCACAATAATTCAGACACAGCTGATGTGAGGTGGGCAGGTTGAACACCTCTACCAAGAAGAGCACACAATCAAAGTGGCACGGAACTACAGCCCCAGTGACACCACAGCCTTTGTATTTAGGCTGTGTTTTCACAAGGAGCAGCCCAATATTGATATTTCGACCTATTATTAGCAAAAAGCTAAAATACCAATTTGTGTAAAATAAAAAGAATTATCAGAATGGGGCTGCCTGTGTGAAAGCAGACTTTACACTGCATGCACAACTATTAGGCAAGTGCATATTCTGATCATATTATTATTTCTATGGACATTTTCCAAACCACATAAACTTGATTGCTCATTGGATTGAATCATTTTCAGGTGATATGTATTTGTGTAATGAGGGAGGGTGTGGCAACAGTGAATAACACCTAATATAAAGGTGTGCATAATTATTAAGCAGCTTCATGACCTCAGGTGAAATTGTCCAAAAGAGATTTAACTGACACTGAAAAGTCATAAATTGTAAAATGCCTTTCGGATGGATGCAACACTCTTGAAATAGCTAAACCACTGAGGCGTGACCACTGGACACTCAAACATTTTGTTGCGATAAGTCAGCTGGGAAAAAAATGCATGGAGAGGAAAAGACGCAAATTAACTGCAAAAGCTATCAGGAACCCATATTCCAGAACTGAAACCTACCTGGAGTGTCCAGAAGTACAAGGTGTCAAGTGCTCAGAGACATGGACAAGGACAAGAAGGCTGAAAGAAGACCACCACTGAATAAGATTCACACATGAGTGACTCTTGATGGACGGGCCTGTGGCTGGATCACTAATGGACACAGGGCACCACTTCGAATCAGGCACCAGCCAGGTGGAGGAGGGGTACTGGTATGGGCTGCTATCATTAAGGATGAGGTAGTTGGACCTTTTCGGGTTGAAGATGGACTGAAACTCAACTCCCATAACTACTTCCAGGTTCTGGAAGATATTTTCTTCAAGCAGTGGTACAGGAAGAAGTCCTCAGCATTCAAGAAGGCCATGTTCTTTATGCAGGACAATGCTCCATCACATGCATCCAAGTACTCCACTGCTTGGCTAGCAAGCAAGGGCCTCAAAATGCCAGAATAATGACCTGGCCCCCTTCCTTAAATCCTTTTGAGAACTTCTGGACCCTTCTCAAATGTGAGATTTACAGTCAGGGAAGACAATACACCTCTTCACAAAACATTTGGAGGCTGTGGTTGCTGCTTCAGCAAAAGTTGATCATGAACAGATCAAGAAACTGACAGACTGCATGGATGGATGGCTCATGGCAGTTATTGAAAAGTGTGCCTATATCAGTCACTGAATATTTTTGAAAGGCCAGACATTTTAATTGTCATTTTCTGCACTTACAAATAAACAAGTGAGTTGGAGAAATTATTTTTGTAATTTAGTTGCCTAATAATTCTGCACTCTAATTGTTGCCTAATAATTGTGCACACTTATGTATTCCCCTGAGAAAGATCAAAACACATTTTTCCTTTGTTAAACATTCAGGTTTGAGGTTCAATTATATTTTGGATTGACTGAGAGCATTGTGTTTGTTCAACAATAAATCTTGAGGAATATGATTTGCCTAATAATTGTGGATGCAGTGGTTACAAGACAATCACAGGACTAGGCCTCAGACTCCAAACATACAATACCGAACAAGACAAAAAAAACAATTGTTTGGGAATCCTCCTTACTTCTCAAATCAGTAATTTCACAGAAGTTGACATGGTTCATATGGGTTATTCTTTCATTTCGCCTGCGCATTTTGGGTTGTTATCATGTCCGTGCTGGCTTCCATCTCTCGCTCCAAACAAAGAGCAGCCCATTCACCCTGAACAAGACGAGTCTTCCTGTCTGGCCGTTTCCCCTCCTGACAAGATCAGGTGGCCTGCACAGTTACACACAATGACAGCACCACCGTAAACACACTGGGCAGCCTGTTAATGTTTATAGAAAAGGTTTTAACGATACAGCATTGCGATCCTGTCTTCTGCGCCACAACAGGGGGCTGTATGCTGGGCCTGTTCCAGACATGAGTTGGCTTACGTGGGGCTGCAGTGTTTATAAACCTTGGCGCCTCTGACAGAGAGCTAGTAGGGCCCGGCCCTATGAATGGAGGGCCCAGACACCTCCCCATTTGAGTAAATAGATGTTATCAATGAAAAGACTGACGACCCCCCCCCCCCCCCCCCCCGCCCCCAACACACACATATGTTATGAATGGGACTTGTACCTATGCCAAATCAAGCTCATTGACTTCTATGGTGCAGGAGCAATGTCCTGAATAGGCACATAGAAGCAAAAAGCAGCCTTTGTATGTTAGTTAATAACTTCCCTCCCAGGTTTTATCACTGTGTACTTGAAAACAAGTTGGCCTATTTTAGAATACATTCTAGACAAAACACAAAATATAGAAGTTAAATAAGTAAGGAAAATCATTAACCAAGTACAGATGTTTTAAAGCCCGTACATAAATTAGTTTGAATATAATTCATTTCTATGAGCCTCCTTTCGCCTGTAGCCTTAGGTGGTATGTGGAGGTAACAAATTGGTATAAATTTACATATAAGGCTCTGATTGGCTTATAGCATGTTCTACAGCCCACCCCCTTACCAAATGAACATTCATTGGTCTATTATCAGATTACAGTGATTTCATGAAGTGGGACAAAAGTTCACAAACCAGCCCTTCCCCAAAACAACCCACTTTGAGCAACCCCCGTTTTCAGATGTTGATTAAATAGTGGGTGACAGTGTTGAGGGAATCAGTAAATACAAACATTGGGAAATTTGATATTTAAATTTTATACATTTTCCTCTGACATTTTTGTTTTAAATAAACTTTAAGGTTAAATATTTAATATTGGACATAGGAATGTTAACCATGAATCAACATATTAGAAAAATGCATTGGTTTTATAATTAGGCACTCTCTCTCCATTATATACAAATTCAAAACATAACCCCTAATTAGCCCAAGATTCCTTGCAAATAGAGGGTCAAGGAGTTGAGAATTGAATCAACATAGATGTACTTTACTTAACTAGTATGTGGTTATGAAAATAAAATTGGAATAGCATAAAACATGTAGAAAAGCTTACTGTTCTCTTGCCGTACCGCGTAAGTGGAGATGGCTAGAGCAAGCGACTGACGTGGAGTGGTTAGAGAAGTGGACTTGCGAACTATAGGTCCTGAGTTCGTATCTCCTCACAAGCGAAGCTTTTATTACTGGCTAATACGCTGTTCAAATGGACAGTGGCAAACAAAATACATAGTAAGAAAAGTTAGTCAGTTTAACTGAATCAATGACATTCATGAATGGCAAATTAACTATTAAAACGGACAATAACAAAAGAGGATTTGTTCAGGGTAGAGACAAGAGGCTATACTGACACTCAGCAACTGTACAACTCTGTGTGTAGTGGTTAACGACACAGCTTTTCCCGCGGAAGGCCCGGGTTTGAATCTTGATGTGGTAACATTTTCTATTGCGGTCTGCCTGTGTTTACCGGACGTTTGTCAATACGATGTTCAATGTTCCCAAGTTGCTAGGAAGGTAAGGGTGCCATCCAGTGGTAACCCCATGAAGTCACAGTCTATGTACAGTAACATGGTCAAGGAGTAGACATATTTGGTTGAGGAATTAAGGAGAAAACAGAAAAGAAAAAAAATACAGGAAATACGGTTCTTGAAACTTTTTTATACTAGATACATATTTTTTCTAGCACTTCCTTATGCATACAGTTTGTATTGAAAATAAATTTGAACTGACATCAATAACTAATACAACAATGAGCTCTAAAATAAAAGGCCATTGTTTTTGCTAGTTACACAACATATTTAGAAGCCCTCTTCTAATTCACATCCAAAACCAATGCGATGCGTTTCTTCAGCCAAAGCTGCGTGACATTCAATATTACAATATCCAACTTCATAATCGGATAAAACAACTCATGACAACAACAAAAAATTACATAACCAAAATTAACTTCTGAAAAGTGAAATCCTGGTGATAGGATGGGTTTATGCTTTCACAGATCTATACATGACTTCCATTAGAAACGGAAATTAAAAGTACCAATTCAGGATCCCTGGTCTGTAAGTAACTAACGCACTGGGGACCGCAGCAAAGTTTCTGCACATTCAGTACCTCATATGATCTGACACAGGCAGTCTATGAAGCATGTTCAAGAAAATGTATTTTCCTTAAATGCTACAAAAACATTTTTAAGTATCAGCACTAACTACACAAAACAAGCAGCTTTCAAAATAGCTTACTTTAGTTTCAACACAGAAACAATCTGACTAAGTCCATTCAAATGTCATTCTCAGACATTAACTACCAACATTCTCAACATCTTTCATGCCCCTAACAGAAGATGGACAAGTATGGAGTAAAACAGCATTGCATGACTTCTACAACTATGACTTACCACAGCAGATGTCTAGTAAAGGCGTATTTCACATAGTAAGAAGGCTGCTTCATTTACTTTTCCTGTGTGACTAAACAAACAAACACAGAAAAACAAACAGGAATAAAAACAACAAAATGACAAAGCTATCTAAGCTCTGGAACTTACAGCACATCCCTAATAAAGAGCAGTTAGAATATGACATCTTCATTGCAAAGTATAGTTGGTTTGACAGCACTGTAAACCAAACATATAATAAAATGGGTATACATTGTATTTATCCTCTGTATACAGTTTTTCAATAATTATTTGATCGGATATCAGCAATCAGATTTGATGAAATGGATAAACATTAAATGAATCAATGAAAAGTGAGTTACAGTAGGTGACTCACTCAATGATTCACAGAAATGGAGTGAACAGAATGGGCGTGTCATTTCAACAGGGACGCCTGTTCCATTTAAACATTTTATCACTTCCAATAGCTGAAATCAGATTATGCAACTGTTGAAAAACGGAGTCATGGCAGTCATTTATTAACAATAGACAAAGTAAAAGGTCCTCACAAACACAGTGGTTGGCAGGTACAGAAAATGTAATGCATATTCTATGGTTTTGACTTTTAGAGCTGTGTTACAGAGGCAGCCACATTTTTATAGTTTGCTTAAATGCAGCGCAAGTCACTCTCCAAGGGCCAATTAATTTTGCATAGCCCAGACTCCAGGGTGGGTGGTTAATTACAGACCAATGGAATGTCTCAAATTTGCAAACGCTGCTTAAGCAGCATGCCGGGCCATGCAAAAAGAACTCCCACCCTGTTGCTAACAGTAAAATAGATACAACCAGTACTTAAGAAGGACCAATGTAGTCCCTCTGAATATGAAATCCATTCTGGGAATTGCTTTAAATTAAAATGGTAAAAGAAAATATACCACCTTGCCATCGAGCAATATCTCACAGAAGAACATTGCTAGGCCAGCCTGGGAGTATCCTCATGGGGCAGAAATGCAGGGGAATTTTTCCTTTCAGCCAATCAAAGTGAACAACAAGTTATGTAAAAACAGAGACCGGTCAAAAAGGAATGAGTTGGCTAAATAAAAACAAATGTATTTCCTGTTAAATCAGAACACTGTTGCAAATCCACCAAGTCAGTGACAAGAATTTCCAGGAAATATCTGTCCAGTCATATTGTGTACTGTATCAAGTCTGAAATATTTTACAATTTTGAACTGAACAGAAGAGATAATATGTCCAGGATGTTGCTAGTCCTCTCTGGTCTGACCAACTGAAAACACAACCAACATGTACTGGGATATAGCCTTGGATTAGATAGACTGACTGTCTTTCTGATAACAGGCAGAATCATGTAAAGCTGGAGTAAATAGATGGGATTCCTCCAGAAAGGCAGATACAACAACACTATTGAAACAGAAGCAGGAAGGATACAGAAAGGCTGCTTTCTGTCCATGGGGTTTTTCCTGATGTGAACATAACAGGGAAAACGCTGGGTCCAAGTTAACTCCGGCTCATCATTATAGCCAATATTGTAACATGGACACAGAATTTTACCTAGTTAGGTAATGTGACGGGGATATCCTCCTGGCCCTAAGGAAGGGACACCATTAGTTTGTGAGCTGTGGTTGTAAGAGAGATACAGGGAGTATTGGGAGTCTCTTCACTCATAGTCCTGGTTGAAATCCTCCCAGTCCTCCCTTACTGGTTGGGCTTCAGGCGTATACTGGAACTCGGACTGCTGGTTTTCTGCCGGGTACTGGTTTTCAGATGGGCTGACGAATGCTGGGTTGCTTCCTTTCTTCCCTCTGACACTAGAAATAAGTTAAACCTTTTAATACAAAGCTATATAAAAGATTAAACAAATCACATCAGAAGATAACAGCTATTTTCTCAATATGTTACTTCTGTTTGGAGTTTAAACAAACTCTGGGTGAATTCTACGCCAGTCAGCCAGTCTGCACCTGGTGTGGTGTATGCCAGTCAGCCAGTCTGCACCTGGTGTGGTGTATGCCAGTCAGCCAGTCTGCACCTGGTGTGGTGTATGCCAGTCAGCCAGTCTGCACCTGGTGTGGTGTATGCCAGTCAGCCAGTCTGCACCTGGTGTGGTGTATGCCAGTCAGCCAGTCTGCACCTGGTGTGGTGTATGCCAGTCAGCCAGTCTGCACCTGGTGTGGTGTATGCCAGTCAGCCAGTCTGCACCTGGTGTGGTGTATGCCAGTCAGCCAGTCTGCACCTGGTGTGGTGTATGCCAGTCAGCCAGTCTGCACCTGGGACCTGATGTATCAACCTTGCATACATTTCTAACAAAATTCTGGCGTGTGTGGAAATCCTACGATATACGTGTCCAATATTGGGATTTATCAAACTGGAGTACGCTACACATGGGGCGATTGTTCGTCTTGTTTTCAAACTGATATGCCCACTGAAAGGACTTAGTTTTACAACCTATTGGTCCTAACAGTTTTTGGATCAGCTACAGGCTGTAGGGTTTTGACACTTGCTACATGCGTAGCCTGTAAGCCTATGACGTTGCAGGAAAGAGTTTGCGCATTCTTGTAAGCTATTCATATTTCTATTGATAAGATTTTTCCCATGTGTTTCAGTTGATATTCCTGACTGAGGGCCCCTGCGGTGGTCTACACCAGTCAGTCAGTCTGCATCCAGTGGTTGCTGCTTCTGACTAGGGCGGTCAACGAATTTTCTAAATTCGAATATATATTCAAGTAGTTTTTAAAAAACGAATTTCGAAGGTGAAAATTAATATTCTAATTAAAAAAATGTGGGGGGAAAAAAAACGCTTGCGGTAGCCCACTGCTTTGCGAGTGGGCACGCTAGCGCGCCGGAGGGTTCAGGGACAGGTCATAGGAGTCGCACTGTCTGGCACAGCGTCACTGCTGACAGTTGACTTGTCTTGCATGGAAGATGGCATAAAGTGCAGAGCCCAACTCGACCTCATCAGAGAAAGCGTTTTTAACCCCCCAAAATCTAAAAAGCCATGTCTGGAAGTACTTTGGATTTTGGCAACCCGCTGAGAAACCCCATAGCAGATGACGCCGTTGTCTCTTCGGAGACACATATTGCACGGACAGCCCAGACCAGGACATCAGTCTGCTGCTTCAAAAAGATGTATGAACAAGAGTCTCCAATACCTGCTCAACAAAATCCTCTTATGTGGTGGAAAACTTTGGGCTCTGGGAGATACCCTCACGTCGCCCAGATGGCAAAGAAATATCTTTCCATCCCTGGATCCTCAGTGCGCTCTGAATGCGTCTTTTCCTCCGCCGGGAATATAGTAAATGTAAGTAGCCTTGTCATTTTTAAAAGCACTTTATTTTTTATTAACCTCAGGGTAAAAGTTCTTTGCTGTCCCATTTCTCTGAATTGTGTGCCTCATTGTTTTTAACGTTAAACAGAAACATTACTAAAGTGTATGCTATGACTGAATAGATATGCATGAATAAAGGTTAAATGCACTGCTTCCACTGGTTTGATTATTTACCGTTTCATGTCAAGGAAAAGCTCAATGTTTACCACAGCACAGCTCGCTCGGAGCGTTCAATGTCGGTTCTATATAGGCTACTGTGAAACTTCAATTAATGTTAATAATATTGGTTTCAATCACTGAATGAAGCCTGCTATATTTGGGACAATAGTTGCGACCTTAAATTGCTTGCACAAAACTCTTGATCAGCACTCAAAATGTGTTTATTGTTGTTAATTTTAAACCGTTATGCGCACAGCCGCACATTGCGCAGAGCGTGAGGGCGAGAGAGAGAAAGTGCTAGCGTGAGGGAGCAAGCAAGCGTGTGGTCTGCGGTCTTGGTCATCATTTGATTTACTTGTTTTTGTGTAGGTTATACGTTGTCAAATATGTTTAAACTTAAAAATATTACCTATACAAGTAGTTATGTCTCTTTGTATTAATTTGTCCTGTTATTGACAAAATGCGCATGTGCAACCAGATGTTTGAATAGTTCGAATATTGTGGGTTTTTTAGAGGGAATATTCAAACTTTTTGAGCAATTTTGACAGCCCTACTTCTGACTGAAGGCCCCTGGTGTGGTCTACACCGGTCAGTCTGCATCCAGTGTTTGCTGCTTCTGACTGAGGGCCCCTGGTGTGGTCTACACCGGTCAGTCAGTCTGCATCCAGTGGTTGCTGCTTCTGACTAAGGGCCCCTGGTGTGGTCTACACCGGTCAGTCAGTCTGCATCCAGTGGTTGCTGCTTCTGACTGAGGGCCCCTGGTGTGGTCTACACCGGTCAGTCAGTCTGCATCCAGTGGTTGCTGCTTCTGACTAAGGGCCCCTGGTGTGGTCTACACCGGTCAGTCAGTCTGCATCCAGTGGTTGCTGCTTCTGACTAAGGGCCCCTGGTGTGGTCTACACCGGTCAGTCAGTCTGCATCCAGTGGTTGCTGCTTCTGACTGAAGGCCCCTGGTGTGGTCTACACCGGTCAGTCAGTCTGCATCCAGTGGTTGCTGCTTCTGACTGAAGGCCCCTGCAGTGGTCTACACCGGTCAGTCAGTCTGCATCCAGTGGTTGCTGCTTCTGACTGATGGTAGACAAAGACAGACATGCTGCATTTCCACTGGTGCTTTACCCCAGTACCAGGGCTACACTGGTGATTTATACTAATGTTGGCTCTAGACATTCCTGTTTTGACAATACGTTTGGTACCATGGACTTAACGACAGGCTCAGGTGGGGGGGGGGGGGAGTAAACTATCAAAGCAATTTGGTTTTCCGGTTATGAACAATAAAAGGCCATCTTTTTCTGGGGGTCAAGTAAAATAAACAATAATGCCATGCTCAGTTTGTTTATAATACAGCGTTGGAATTTCTTCCTTAAACTCCTGCGACTGGCTCCTTCTCCAACTACACTCGTGACACTGCAACTGTAAGCCAGTGTATTCATTATTTAGTTCAATACAAGTATTTTGTCAAAACTATCTACCTTTAAGGATTTGGGAGATTTCTGAGGTAATTTTGTGTTGTTACAGGTTCTGCAGGCAAAATCTCGGTCTCAGCGCTCTGTACTTCTATTGAGTCAATGGCATCGTATCACCTTTGGTTGCTCCAACTCTTTCTGTTGAGTCTTTGCTTCCCTGTCCTGTTGCTTTATTTTATCAAGGATCTGTTTGTTAGATCAGATGAAACCAATCACAAGAAGCCTAAAACTAAGCAAATTATACACATTACTACACAAATAGCAAAACGGGGCATTTTCACAACACGTAACGCGTCACTCCGTAAGCCCTGCCCTAAATACTAAAGTCCGGGGCAAGTGATAGTCGGCCTACTTGGCCATGGCCTATTGGCACCAGTCCGTGTCAATGGAAACAGAACAGTGTGGACTTTGGGGCAAAACACCAGTGTTGGGCACCAGTGGAAACGAAGCAACAGAGATACTTACTGGTTCTTATGTTTGGAGCCGCTGATGTGAGCTTGATACTGTTCCACAGAGTTCAGTTCGATGTTGCACACAGTGCATGGATAGCCCTTTACTGTGGAAGCTAGAGACAAATACAGGAGGGACTAGTGAGAAGAATTATTACATTTGTCTCACCATCATCCAACTGACGACCTAATAATGCATTGGTCCAGCATGTGTGTACTATATCACCTAACTTCTAGGACATATCTTCAGAGACATGCATCTTCACTTGGCAGAGGTGTACAACCATATCATAAAGTTGTCAACCAACTACTTTTTTCCCCTCCAGTTTGGGTTTCCCTGACTGTCTTGCCAAGCTTAGCCTTACATGGGCCATTGTCAAAAAACGTATAATCTTTTTGTAGTCTGGAGGACTTCAGTAATGGATTAACTGTCCGTTATTTTGGATGCTAGCTCTTTAACAATTGAGAGACAACCTCAGTTTTTAATTATGCCAATGTGAACAAAAAATATATTAATATTTCCATTTACACCAACCTTTTTTATAGATTACCTGAAAAAAATCCCTAGGTTCTGAACAATGTGAGAAGGTTCTGATGCTACCTGGTGCCGTGGATGGCCCGTAGGTTTCCATCAACTTCTGCTGAGTCAGCTGTTTTTTATGCTTCTTCCCAACATAGTGCTGCTTGGCCATGAGGGGGTTGTTAAAGGAGGCGTGGCATATGGAACAGAACCGGTCCTGGTCGTCAGACACACTGCCCGTCTCCTCGGACTGGGCGTCTTTCTTCTTCATCGTTGGGGCCACGGTTTGGGCTGGTGCTACGGGACAATATGGAGTCAAGATACAAAGAGTCGGCAACATCTGACATGTGCAAGTGAGATGGAAGAATAACCCATCCCAGGGACTAAAATGAAATGCATGATGTATATAAGATGTAAAACTGCCTTTTGTCATAGATGTATGTGTCATATGCATGTATGGATGTATTACCTGGGGGCTGATGTCCAAAGGTCTTTAGTCTCAGGTTCTTTGTATGCACCTTGCCCTGGTAGTGGGACTCAGCCACCACCGGAGAAGAGAATGTCATGTTACATATGTGACAGGCTTTGGAGCGGTCCGTCTCTCCATTGCTACCAGCCTAGAATTGGTGGGCAACCGTGAGAGGAAAAAACAGTTAAAGCAGATGTCAGCTTGTTCTGCTGTCTGTCGGCCAAAGGCTGCTTAGACAGAGCAGAACTGGATAAAATCCGTTCTAGCTGACAAGTAAACTTACACTGTCTCCGGAAGGTGACTTGAATCTTTTGATGGCAGGCTCCTCTTCGTTGTGGATGCTCATATAGCGTCTCACTTTGTTGGCATGCTTTTTGCTCTGTAAAAAATTCAACAATGTAAAAAATGAAATAATCAGAAGGTCAAGAAGACAGCCACATAGGTACAAAACTCAAGTTGAATCACTGACCTGATAATGTGCAAGTTTCTGGGAGTCAGAATTCAGGACAGCACTGCAGACTTTGCACACAGCATCAGAAAACAGTTCACCATTCTCCTTTATCATTTTGTTTACTGAAAAATAAAAAGGTTTTCAGCATTGCTTACAAAAAGAAATGATAAAATATACAAACAGAAAAAGATACATTTTTGGTATCACTATCAACGATGCTCTTTGGCCGGTCATAAAGGGCTAGAGTTCACAGCTAAGGCACATTTAGGATTATAAAACTAAACTCCACGGTTTGTGTGAGGGTGTGTGGTTGAATTTACTAGTGATAGTACAGCATGGCTTTATGTTGTTATTGTAAGTAGCTTCCAAAACAAGCTGCTGCTGCTAGCTTCGTTAGCGATGCCTCAGAACCTAGGCAGAGGATACCGTAAAATCAGGGGAGGTTTCTAGTTACGCCAAGGATTGCATGGTATGTAACATATATACATTAAACCAAATATAAATCCACCATAGGCATCTCCAATTCCCCCCCCCCCCCCCCCCGCCCCAATAACGAGCTTTACAAAATACTAACATTTAGTAATGGCAGGATTGCCTGATCTGCGTCATTTCAAATTTTGTAGAGTAACGAACGTATTTTTATATATTATAACGACATGGTGCTGGCTAATTGAACAAGCATGCCATGGACGTCAAAGGAGAACCCGGCGACATATCTTCGTCTCCGCTGGGTTTTCAGGATATTAGGCTACCTGAACTACGTCTTAATTTAGCTAATTTAGCTTTACTTTAAATACATGAGTGTGAAGTTAAGTAAAGGTACACTTGAATCAACGCAGTCCTCCAAGGTTGCTTCGGAAATAATATTAACTGTTAGTTAGCCAATAGTACCACTGAATAAGCTAATGCCTTGCATCGACCTTGGAGAATGCAGCTAAGATGCTAGCTAACATAGTGGAATTAGTGCAGTGGTATTGAACTTGCTAGCTATGTAAGCTTTGACTGTTTATGTTCTGCTCACACAAGCTATGGTGGTAGCCCTTTCTCAACCATTAATAATGCATACCATACTAGACCAAAGAGAATGTCAATTATATTTAGCGTGGGAAATCGCAAGCTTACCCTCTGCCACCCCTGAAGGTAAATACGGAAAATCTCCGTTCGGTTCCTCGAGCGCCATGTTTCCTGTCAGCAGCAGCAAACCGAGCAGGCACATGCGGAATCGTGACGAAACAGTGGCCTTAAAGACCCTTTAAGGTACCCTTAGTTTTCCTAAAAAATCATTTTCAGGATAAATAGCTTTTTGATGTTCATTCGGCCTATTATACGAGTGGATACTAACAATGATAAAAAGGAAAGAAAAACCATGGTAAAACATTCATACAGTATAACAAATCCAAGAGAACGAAATATAAATCAAACTATTTTTTTCCCCAAAATAAGATATATTATGTCCTACACATTTTCAAATGTGACATTTTCATGATGACAGTATTACTTGCAGTGTTTCTGTCATTTAAAAGTCCTTACAGATGTGCCTACCCTATTTAAATGCAGGTAGCTTACACTCAACTCTGAAATTGGTTTACAGGCATTTACCCAAAGCAGTTCTGTTTATTGTGGGAACCAGTAACAATGTTACTGATAATTGAAGTATATACGATATTTCATAGAATTCTGGAAACATGGCAGCTATATTAAATTATATGTTTTACTACACGGTCATACATTTTTTTGTGAATGCGCAATTACGTGCACCCACACACCAGGTCCGGCTCCCCTTAAATTTTTCAGACATCTATGGGTTGGAATATGAATAGTAGAATCCAGAGCCACTGGGGAACCAGCACATTGGTTCCTACTGGAGAGCACGGGTCCCGCAATGCCGAAAGATCTGCGTTTGCACTGTCAAACACTTCCCATATGTGGGAGACCGCCACAGGGAGCAGCCATTTTAGGGTAGTCGAGCCCTCCTGGATAGTACATTAACACTCAGGTTGAGAGTACCAGCACTGTATCATAACAGAACGGACCAGGTTCAACAGCGAATGAGGATGGGTCCAGCCCTGCCTGTTTATATATAACACCATCAATGGGTCCGTGCAATCACGTCTGCCACATAGCTTCAGACAGATATGCCTGAGCGGAAAACTACTAGCTTGGGCACCTGGTGATGCAGTCGTGGTCTGGTCTAGTGGATACTGACTGTGTTTGTGTTTGTTTTACTTTGTTTGTATATTAGGAAAAACAATCTTACTCCCAAAATTAGCTACTGAAAATTAGAAACACATTCATCACTTTACCAGCTTTTCCCAAATACTATCTTCATCTGACTGTAGCTTGGGTCATATTGTAAAGTCTTTGCACTGTTCTTCCAGGGATGTTCCTTTTATATGTATATATATACACTCACCTAAAGGATTATTAGGAACACCATACTAATACTGTGTTTGAACCATTTCGCCTTCAGAACTGCCTTAATTCTACATGGTGCTGAAAGCATTCTTTAGAAATGTTGGCCCATATTGATAGGATAGCATCTTGCAGTTGATGGAGATTTGTGGGATGCACATCCAGGGCACGAAGCTCCCGTTCCACCACATCCCAAAGTTGCTCTATTGGGTTGAGATCTGGTGATTGTGGGGGCCATTTCAGTACAGTGAACTCATTGTCATGTTCAAGAAACCAATTTGAAATTATTTGAGCTTTGTGACGTGGTGCGTTATCCTGCTGGAAGTAGCCATCAGAGGATGGTTACATGGTGGTGTGTATATATATATATATATATATACTCACCTAAAGGATTATTAGGAACACCTTTTCAATTTCTCATTAATGCAATTATCTAATCAACCAATCACATGGCAGTTGCTTCAATGCATTTAGGGGTGTGGTCCTGGTCAAGACAATCTCCTGAGCTCCAAACTGAATGTCAGAATGGGAAAGAAAGGTGATTACTGTTTCCATGATTGTTAATCCAACATTAAATCCAACATAAATGTATCGGTTTTCAATGTGTTTTTCTTCAGGAGTAAATAGTTTAAGCCTTTTGCAACAAAAGAGAATGGGGGAGAAGGGGCAAGTGTCAGGCAACTTTGAAGTTGGGTTAAATTATGTATTATACTTGAACCTGAATAACCTTTTAATTAAGAGAAATTATTACCATCTCTTAAAGGTTATGCTCTGTGTTTTCATGAGTGTACGCATTACTTCAGTAGGCAGGGGAGACAATAGTCTAGATAAAGAGGTACAGAGTGGTCCAGAAAGTAGAGTGCAAACAAGGTACATGGAAGAGGAGAGAGTAGACCACAGTGGAACAGAGGATAGAAGAGGAAGTGAGGAAGAAAAGAGATGGAGGGGAGGGAAGAGAGAATAGATGGAGGGCAGCCCCGCTGAATAACATTCCCACCACAGCAAGATACACTTCCAGAGGAAACACTGAAGTATGGGCAGCATCCACATTTCCAATGATGAGTTGGTTTTGTCCACCAATGTTTAACTTCTGTAGAAATAAGCAAGTGTTCAACTTACACACTATAGCATCCTTCATTGGCATTGACTGGATGACAGTCTTTCTGCCCCCTCCCGCACCCGTTCAGTTGGGTTGCCAAGTCCGGTGTGAAGACCTTCTCGAACACACACCACATGGTTTGCTTAACATTCTGTACCCGGTTGAGGACAACTTTAAGGTCTGAAATGCAAACAAAGCATTAAAACTGCACATTTGTACTGTTAGGCTTTGTCATACTTCTTTAACATTTTAGTTGAATCAGGTGTTTGAAGTAGGTGCAAAGTCTTTAAAAGTATTTCCAAGGGACCCTCCAGTCATTTTATTTATAATGTTAAACAACAAGTACCTGTAGAGTTTGGTGGGACACGTTGCTCACAGGTCTGAAAACAAGGTCTTGGAGCTAGAAGAGACAAGGACAGGGCTGAGTAACATTGAAAGTATAACATGACTACTTTTACTCATTCAACCTACTTCCAAGAGTGTTACATTCTTCCATTTGACTTGAAGTTGTAGGTTGGACCTCCACTCCTGGCCTCCAACTCGCTGTTGGGACACAAATAGAAGATATGAAAATAATCGTCAAGCTGTGTCACGGTCCAGGTGCCATGCTCTGGTTTCAAAGCAGCCCTGGATCGTGGCATGTGTATGTTCTGGTAAGTTAATCACCAGGTCTATTTAAGTTAATTCCTTTCAGATGCTGGTCTGGCCTGTGATCTGGCCTGGCCTGGAACTTGGATCTGGATGGCTAGTAACTTAAAGAACAAACATCAAATTAGTATAATGTTACTTCATATCTGATCCTGTTGACCCTTCTGTGTCACTTGCCACTACTAATGCCATTCTGGTGGTTTGTGTTTGCTCTCACAACCAATGGAAGAGTGGCTTTCAGAGGAGCCTCCTTGCCTTTCCTTTTTTTTAGTGGAGAGGTATGGTTGAGATGTGTTGGAAGGAAGATGATCTTCCTCCTCCTGAGGCTGTTGAGGAGGATGATGACCGGAGTCTTTTTGGTTTATATATGAAATCACAAAAAAATTAGCTGAAAAGGCTTTTTAATCAGATTATTTTACTAGAATAATTGTGTCTATTTGGACATATTTTACTCACTTGATACTTTCCCACATCAGGCTAAAGTAATAAAATAAAAAACTAATATTTTCTCACTTGATATGTTGCCTGTCTCTTTGGCATTCTTGCTCCTAGTCAGTGTTGAGGTCTGATGTCACACATGACTTCTCCCACTGCTCTTCAAGAAAATATTCTGTAACAGATGACAGGGACCATGCACAGTTAATGAAGGTAATACAAATAATGATGTATGTGTAGTATTACAAATTGGACCATCGGAATACCACTACTTTGCCTCTGTTCCTAAACACAGTGGGAGAGTAACTGTACATTTGGGCGTAAAGTCCCGTTAGCAAGATTAAAACCAGCACTATTTTGGCTACATCCGCAATTGCACAAAATCACCTCATGTAAACAAAAGAGAACGGCACACACTCTGACGTCAAACCCGAGATAAAAGAGCCACACCGACGTTACAAGGCAAAATCTCAGTTTTCCCTGTAAACACTGAAAACTGAGTTTCTAAATATCTTCACCTTGAAACAAGTTTAGAAAGCCCCAGTTTAAAAAAATACCAGTGTACTTAATTAGCTAGCTAGCTAGGTACACTGCGCACATTGTTTAGTTCACATTATTAGGTAGAAACACAATTTGGTCTGTATCGGACTTACGTCAGGAAATAAATGACTAAGACCGTGCAGGATTATACAGAGTAAACGCATATAACCGCCCATCACAGACCCATTTTCTGGCCACACATTTCTTTTGATCGTTCACACGTACCTCCACTCGTTCACACGTACCTCCACTCGACACTCTAAACCGCTTTCACTCTTCCGATCTTATGCTGACATCGGCAAGACGTATGTGTGCTATCTGGGAAGCAGCATTTGGTGGGTTTCAGAATTAGGCTGGTACTAGCCAATTAGCTTTTTTTTTTTTTTTAAATAGGACACATTATGTTATGTATGTTTTTTTTCCTTTTCACTAGTATCCCTATGTAGCCAAATAGAAACCTCATTCATATAAACTAAACTCACAACTCAGATCTTGTAATCACACTCAAGATTGGTCATTTAAAGCTATACAAGTAGCATTTGAAGCATATTTCAGAAATTCAGAATTGCTGAAATACCATAATGACTGAATTAATGGGTCCTAATTGCAAATATTTTCCTTGGGAGGATTTGAACCTGTGTACCTTTTTATAAGATTTTATCTCAAACGGACTGAGCTCTGCAAGCTTGCAAATGTGGCAGACTCAATAGTGCCCACCGTGTGGTTGATTGCTTGCAGTCATTTTTGTCACATCATTTTTGTCAACATATGTACCAAGTAGAATTATTACACCATTATTCTTGTAGGATATGTGTGTGTATATATGCAAAACCACTCCCCTGCACATTTTCATTGGTCATGTTTTTTGACATACTGGCCTGGCATATGTAACTTTTGAAGACCTTTGTCCATAGATGCCAAGTGTCAAAGCATGTGAAGGTCGGTCATTAGTTGCCATAGAAGTTGGTGTTTTTAAGTCTTTTGACAGAAAATCCATCATGGCGGACTTTATGGGTCCCATTAGTAAACATGTTCAGAGTCAGAAGATAGACCTATGTAGCAATTTTCAAGACTCTACGTCAAATTGGGTGGGAGTGGTGAGCTTTCAAAGTGCAACTTTGGACTTCACTGCAAAAAATAAGGGCCTTTAATATGTAGTTTGTCATCTTGGCTAGGTTTGCCTTTCCAGAAGATGAGCAGTCATTACATACCAAATTGCTTTTTCATCCTTACTCCAAAATAGTGCTTGGATTATGTATTTAGGGTTTCAGCAGTTCACTGTGTTTGTGTTTGTTCTGGTTCAATAAATCAGTCTCATGGTGGCACTGTCACAAGTGAAGTTGTTACTGCTAAAAAATGTAAACAGTTCTTCAAACAGATTTGACTCCCAAGTCATCCATAGGACACTCCCCTAGCCTGGACAGTTTTTTTCTGCCATAGAAACTCTTACTCTTACCTAAATGTTTTTTCGAATCTGCCTAATAAGAAAAATGACAAATTGTGTTAATATCTGGCTTTTCAAATGAGAACCTTACTCCATCAGATAATAGACAAATATTTTCGACAGAGCACGGTAATCTCCCCAGCGGAAAGCGGGGGTTAAAAGGTACGCATACAAAACATTGCCCCTAGGACCTAGGGAGATCAATGTAATGGTACTAGGTAGCTTAACTTTTCGTTAAGGTCTCCCTTGAGATATCTGTTCGCCCAAAATAGCTGGCTCATTACAAACAATTAATCACCCACAAGCAAGATAACAAGCAAAGGGTTTATTTTTTTTAAATGGCATTTTTATAGTCAATACTGCGACCAGTTGAAAGTTGGCTATAGCGCTAACAGGTATTGATGAGAGAGCTCAACCAAAGCCAGAGCTTTTATATCTGCTTCATATACTGGTTTGCAGAATAATATTTATGAAATATCTTAAAAGAAACCTATTTTACTTTGTCACAATTACAAACGCAGCTGTAGGAGTCACATTAGGTTTATTGTCACTTAGCAGTACATATGTGTCAGTCCGAATAGAGTCTGACAATTAGCACTTTCATGTTTTCAGTTGCAGAGCAGGATGAGGCAACAAACTTCCAAAGAAACCAGCATCAGCCAAGATCCGTGGTCACAGTGACCGACAGGGATAGACAGACACTTAACAGGACAGTTTTTCAATGCCCTAAATTACAGCCTCACAAACTAATTCAGAGATTAATCAGTATCTTTATGACCCATTCTCAGCAAAAACTGTAAGTTGACAGCATTACAAATCTGGAATGTATGGAAAGGGTGTCATTCAGAAACTGCTTGTAGCCCAGTCCAACACACAGACACAACATAGTTTATGGAACACCAAACCTGGACCCTTGAGAAATGGAAAAGGGTAATTGGGTCTGATATGGTCTGTTGTTTACCTTATTACATAAACCAGATGGGTTTACATTTGGAAAATGCCAAAGGATGCCTCCAGCCCACATTGTCAACTGCCAACTGTTAAACATAGTGGGGGATCCAATATGGCATAGGTCTTCAACCCTCTCCTGGGGACCCCCTAGCCATCTCACAGTTTAGTTTTTGTCCTGCACTAGCTCACCTGATTCAACAGGTAAGGGCTTGTTAATTAGTTAAGTTGATTCAGGTGTGGTAGCTCTGGGATACATTGAATAGATGTAATGGCTGGGGGGGTCCCCAGGAGAGGGTTCAAGACCTATGCATAGGCAGCCATCTTGTGGGAGTCATTGGGTCTGATGATTGCCCTACATGGTTTTGTAACGGCCAAGGAATATGAGGCCAATTTACCGGACTAGATGCGCAGTGTGGTGCAAACAGATGATATTCTAATATTCCAGGATGACAATGCCCCCATACACACTGCTAAAATATTTCAAAATTAATTTAATATATACTATGATGACCTCTAATGGCTTCCATGGCCTCCCCAAGCAGATCTGAGCATCATTTAACGTTTATGGAAAGTTATAGAGTGCACAGTATATATCCACCTCCTGCATCTCTCAAAGAACGAGAGGCTTTTCTTCTTGAAGAGTGCTATTTCCCACTACACACAGTTCAGGAATTGTTTGACAGCATTCCAAAAAGGACTGGAGCTGTTCTGAAGGAAAAGGTTGGCTCTACTCCTTATTAGGTCCTTGATATTATTGCATTGTTAGGTGTTTCAGTAGTTATGTCACCAACTTTACATTCCTGAATGCTAGAGTAGCACCTGAGGGGATGGCATCTAGAACTACTGCAAAATCCTTAGGATTTATAGGGATCTTGTATAGTGATAATCACGCATAAGTATCTTGAAAAAGTGTCCTTGTAACTTAACGAACAAAGCAAGAGAAGTTATATGCCTATAAAAATGTATCATAATAATAGGCTAATAATAATACTGTAATATTTCCACATAAGAGTCGGAGCCAAAAAAAACAACTGCGTATCAAAGCAACAATGTTCATCAAAGCTCAAAGCGCCCCCTCTCCACCAACCACAAGCACGCATGATGACCAAAACGCGTGCATAAGCGCATACATGTGTGTGTGCGGTTACACAAGGGTCCCGGTTTAGGGGATGAAAATGTGATCACCCTCATTTAAACTACAACTGCTAGTCTGCTTCAAGTGAGTTAGAGCGCAGCAGAAGAAATTCTTCCACCGACAAAGTACTGTTGTCTCCGTTACCACAGTAACACCGTGTCCTTGAAGGGGTAGCTAACGATGTTCCGATCGATGTTCTGATATTGGCTTTAGACTCGCTCTATTTCCTCGGCTAAAAACGCGAATGTTTGTTACAATTTGAATGTATGACCCCACTATGGCTACCAAATAATCACAATAAGACAACGGTTAAAAGTCAAATAATATAGCGAGCTATCTAGCTAAACTATAGCCAGATCTAAAAGTTATCTCACTGACACCTAGTGGTTGAGTATTGGTGGTATTATTCCCAAGACAGTAGTCGAGCGTTTGTTGCATGGTGTATGAGATACTGCCCAGGTAGTTTAGACACACACTTTTAATTATAATATGAGGAAAATGGGAAATAGATAAATTATTCAACTGTTCTAAGCCTGAGAAAGTTTCATTTACATTTTTGTACACTTCACTTTTACTTTTTGTTGTATGAATGGAAGAGGTAAATAAACTATTATGTAATTTATTTTGTTGGCTTATTGTAGGCAAAGGAAATGATTAAACAGTTTTGTATATGTAACTTTCCGTAAAAATATATTTACTCATCAAATAACCTTTAACTGACATTTATCATTCCTGGGATTCTATACCTGGCAAACGCTTCGTTTGTGTGCGCGCTAAAAAGAGTGCCCGCCCTTAATTTATCACGTGACCGAAGAAATATGGCTTCTCAAAGCGAGTTTTGTAAACACTCCTGTTGCTAAAACTTTGCTCGAAGTAGATATCGTGCTTAGTAAAACTGAATGCGTAGGGATTTGTAAACTAAAACACAAATGTAATAATGCTTAACAACCGTTTTACTTTCATGTTTTTGGCGATTCTTTGGAAGATGGATTCAAACCTAACAAGCTAACCTAGTATGACTGTTCGACTTAGCTAGTAGCAGCACTACATAATTCTTGCTAAAACTTTTGGTCAGGGTAGATATCTTGCCATAGAAAAATTGGATCCATAATAATTTGTAATTTTAAACTCATATCGTTATGATACGTTCTACTTTATCTTCGTGATTCTCAGGAACATTGATGCAGACCTAGCTAACAGGCTAGTTTGCTAGCTAACGAATCTCTCATGCGCCAAAAACCATAACTAGTAGAAGCATTCAACACACCAACATCATGCCTCCACGGAAAAAGCAACAGAACAGAGACACAGATGACGGTCCCAGGAAACGACGACGAGGAGATGAACAAAACGAGGACAGAGTTGTCATATCAGACAGCGACGAGGTAACAATAACACTAGGTTTGGAATACAATGCCAATTAAGTAAACGTTATTACTGTCGGCTGACTTAATACACAAGTCACACACGAACTGACTAAGCCAGCAAACTACACGCTCTAGATGAAGAACAACTCAGTGTGGTCTAAGCAGCTCCCTCCATAGTACATTTATAATATAGTGCTGCGGGGTGGGTTCGAATGCAACCTACTGCCCTTTCAGCTAAAAACCTTCACCGCTCTTCTGTCCGATGTTATTAATATACTACAATGACTGAATCTGGTTAGCATAGCAATCTGCACTTGGATTTGGAACCTAGACTTTTATTTAATCCTGTAGAAAGTTGTGGGACTATATCTTTGACAAGTCATGTAATCTCTTGTATAACCTAGGATGAAGACTTCAGATCATCAAGAGAGGAGCGCAAACGGGAGAGGGAAAGTAAAACCAGATCAAATGGTACACTGTTCAACATCTCCTTATTTGTTGTTAAAAACTCCCATCATTTTAATGTAGTGCAGAATGCAAATACTGAAACCCTGCTGGATGGAACTTTGTAATGTAATGTACTTAAGCAGCCCCCTCTTTTCTCAGAGATGACAGAGGAGGAGATGCTGGACTTGGCCATGAGGCTGAGTGAACAGGAGGCCAGCAGCGCTGCTCTCAGGCAACGACAGGAGGAGGAGGCCATGAGGAAGGCCATTGCTGAAAGCCTCTACGTAAGTGCAAATAATACATACAAAAACCTGGTGATTTTTGTCGTGTTCTGGTACAGGCCATTATTTCAGATCAAACCAACCATTGAATTATATCTATTCCAGGTGGACAGCCCCACTCATCACCCTGCCCAAAAATGTCCAAGTTCTTCTCCAAAGGAGGGGAGCAGTATACAGCCCCCGAGGCGCAAGCTCTCCTACCCCAATAATGGTGTGGCTGACGGGGATGAAGCCTGCCATGTAGGGGTGGCATGCCCTGATGGGGAAAGGGGGAAGAGAAGCCCTTTACCAGATATGCCTGACTTCTCTCAGACCCAGAATGTCAACTCCCAGTTCCCTCCCCTCAGCCAAGATTCCACCTCAGAGACTTTACATTCCACGCAGGTCAGTTGTCCTAAGACACAGACCTATATAATCCTTTATTTGTCATTGCCTCTTTAACTATGGCTGTAGCTCTGCATTTATACAGCGGCCTCTATGGACCCAACTAGCTAACTAATAAAGTACCATACCTTAAAGGGGCGCTCTGCCATTGCTGCATCAGGTTATCAACATAATATGCACTCATAGCAAAATAATATGCACTCATAACTCATTTGCAAGAATAGCTTTTTGTAAGTTCATCATGGGCTTGAATCAGCTGTCATACCTTACAGGTAAAATGTTGTTGAACTGTGAAGTTTGTAAATAAAGTAGGCTAAGCCTGAAAAAGTTGATATCTAGAATGGCCCAGAATACCGAAGCTCTGCTGTTAATGCATTTCATTGTTTCTAGAACATATCTTTGTTGACACTAAGATGCTGGCTTTTGTTGACAAATGGGCCTCTTTAGTAATCTTGAGCTTAACTTGGCACGCAGTGTATTACATTTTTTCTCATGTATTGCCAAACTAGTCCCAACACACAATTTCTTAGCAATACTGTCAATAAAAGGGTGTGCTCTAGGCTGCTGCTACGTTTGGAAAGTGTGTAGCTTTCTCTGAATCATTGTTTATTTTGATGCTGCCAGCATTTTGTTCATAATTAAAATCAAAACAAACTCAAGGAACTTGTTAAGTACCCTCGGTAGCCTGTAAATTCTTGAGAAGCTGTTTTTTTATTTTAGGTTTGACTTATATATGTGTTAATTCCCGATTACAGGGGAGAAGCAAAAACTTCTCTTCTGTTGAATAAACATAGATGTGTTAGCATAATCTTGAACTCATCACCAGTTCAGAATGCATGTCAAATAAGTTTATGCTTTTAATATAAAAATTTTTTATGACATTTTAAGGAGGGCCCCTCTCAGAAGAAGCCTGTTGAAGACCTCTCAGATAAAGCCATGGAATCTCAGGACTGCAGCGACTCCACAAAGAGTGAATCCCAGTCCCAACTCTCGAAAAAGTCCTCTGTATTCCCTTTCACTATGGTTTCCTATACCTGCAAACCTGTGCTCTGTCTGGAGAAGCTTAGCCAGGACCTCCTCGTAGACGGTCAGGCCTCTGGGATCCTACTAAAGGATAATCCCAAATTAACCCTTCCTATAATGTCTCAGATTTCTCAATCTTCTCAGTCCAAAAGCCCCGTGTTCTCCAAAAGCCCCGTGTTCTCCAAAAGCCCCGTGTTCTCCAAAAGCCCTGTGTTCTCTAAGATAGATAAAGATTTAGACAAGGAACCAGGCCAAGGGAGTCTCATGTTTTCTCAAAGTTCTGAAACTGATTCCGGAAAGGATGAAAAAGAGGCCTGTCCAATTTTTCTTAAAAACACCATGTTCTCCAGCAGTGATACAGGAGAGGAAGAGAAAGAAGCCTCTCCCACCTTTCCCAGAAGTCCAGTCTTCATTAAAACCAATAGAGAACAAGTAGAAGACCAACATGTTCCAACTTTGACCAAAAGCCATGTCTTCTCTAAGACAATCAGAGGACCAGAAGAGAAAGAGAGGAGTCCCACCTTCCCCAAAAGTCCTGTCTTTTCCAGAGGTGATCAGGGTCCACAGACCCGTGTTGAATGTCTGTCTACAACAAATGACAATTTAGACAGAGAGGGTCCTCCAGACTGTTCAAGCCCTGCTGTGAAGAGCAGAGATCCATCACCGTGCCTTCTGCCAAGCCCCAGAACAACACTGTCCCTGTACAAGAGACTTGTGCCTTTAAGGAGGGCCCCTCGGGTAGCAGATAAAGTTGCTCACCCAGACAAACAAGAGGGTGAATCCTCACAGGGAGCTGTAACCACAGTCAGCACCCGGTTAGGTGTGTATTTCCCTGTAGACGCTGCCATGCACATTCAAAGCCATGTTACACCATGTGACACTGAACTGGTAACACCAGTACGGCAGGTAGCGTCATGTGGCTTCTTGTGTCAACATCCTATGAGTGTATAGCTATGATTGTTCCCTTTCTCCGCTGCAGAAGAAGACCTTCCGCTGGGTCTGGAGACTCAGCCAATCCCGGAGATGACCAGTGATATGGTGCTACGCTGGTCGGATGACGACGGCGACGGGAAAGATGTTCCTGCAACGGTGATGCCCGGGAACTGCCGCGGAATGTCTGTCGCCGGTGTGCTGGTTGTTTAGCGTTTGATGTCACCTGAAACCTGTCTGTCGGTTTTCTCTGCCCCTTCTGCAGCTGTCTCCTTCACCCAGCCCCGTCTTCCCCGAGGAGAAAAGCCTCCCGCAACAAAGTGTCCAGGGTCTACCTGGTTCCACCCGCCACCGCCTTTCCCCTGCATACAGCCCGGGCCTCGTTCTCGACAAACACGACCTCCCATCCCAAGACCCCGCATGCCAGGAGGGGGAGAGGAAGAACGTGCGCAGGAAGTTCACCTTCAAAGGCATGTATGGAGCTTCTCCACTCTCTCTCCCCGGACAGGCTGCAGCAAGAGGGAACCAAGATTGGGTCCCTGGCGGATGTCCCTCTTCCCAGCAGTCCTTGGCCTCCTCTAGCCGCCTCTCCCGCCCCACGGACAGCCATGGTGACAAGGGAGTGATCCGCTACTACTGGGGCGTGCCTTTCTGTCCGCGGGGCCAGAACCCAGACACATACACACAGGTGATCCTTCAGTCACTATTGGATGTGGGGAACTGCCATTCGTAAAAGGAAAAAGTGGGTTTATGAAACTGAGCGTTTAACTAATGTAATGTCACCCCCCTCCAGGTGATCCTGTCCCAGCTGGAGGTGTATGAAAAGAGTCTAAAGGTTGCCCAGAGGGGTCTGTTGAGGAAGACCATCTGGGGGGAGCCGGTCGTCCCTGGGCCTCCGGAGAGACCTTTCTCCTTGAGGGGACGGCCTAAGAGGCACAGGGCCCCACAACTTGTTGAGGACGAGGAGGAGGATGAAGATGGTGTGAGAGGGGAAAAACAACATGAAGAAGAGGTAGTGGAAGTGCTAGATGATGAGGAGGAGGAGGAGGAGGAGAGAGCAAAAAGGGAGAGGCAGCCATCACCGAAGGGGAGGGAAGTGAGAGGGAGGAGAGGAAGACTGGAGTGGAAGGAACCTCAGGAAGTGTTTGTGTACTCTCCTGACCACCAGGAGGTGAGTGTTCATTCAGACTCTGTGTTCTTATTATAGGCAGATTGGAGCTAGCCTGGCTGACACCTGACTCAATGTCCTCCTGACGTTAGAGACTGGAAAAGGGCTTTCGATGTTGTCGGCAAGAGGCATTGATACATTAGTGGTCTTTCGCTTGATGGATATCCCTAGTTTGGGTTTAACCCTTCACGATGTGTTTTTGCTAAAACACTGTATCACCAAATCCTCATGTTTGCTTTCAAAATCTCTGCTACTGAGAATTGATGCATATGGACAATAATTAAGAATCAATCAAAAACCTCCCCGAAAAGGAGCTCTTAAGTGAATATTGCAGTTCCATTAGGCTTGTGTCCAGAGCAGTACGTCACAGCTCTCCCTGTGCCGTTAGTCAGCCAGGCTAGCTTGTAGCCTCACATTTATGCATTTCCATGAGCTGTGTAAAAATATGCGTTTAGAAGCACAAATCATGTCTTATAGTCTGATTGCAAAATGCACCGAAAACTTTCTGGTAGTTCCTTTTTTTTCACTCGCCACTAGATGGTGCTGTCAGCCCAATGTGTTCTTACAATGCTTGCAAAACCTTTAGGGATAGTTTTCTTATGTGGAGAGGTCAATACACTTGATGCTGTCTCCCGGCAAAGTATGACTTTGTTTTGTCATCCCATAGAAGTCTCCCTCTCCTGCATTACATGCAGAATCCAGTGAACAACAAATTCTACCTCGAAGGTGAGGGAGGCCTCCACTGTTCTCAGTGACGCAATTGTATCAACTTTCAGTTCTTTTATATTCTCAGATTCTATGAAATATGTGTTTGTTTCCAGGAGACTTAGCCTTAGAAAGGAAGTGAGAAGACTAGTAGAAACACAACCTCCTGAACCACTGGAAAACTGGGAGCAGGAGGAGGATGCAAAGAAGGGGGATGCTGAACGAGATGGAGAGAATTCAGAAGGAGGCATGGGAGGAGACGAGAAGAGGGAAGGACTGTCGGGTGAAGTGGAGGTGGATGTAGGTGGCTTGGAGGTTCCAGGTACAATGCTGAAATTAGGATTCACTTTGGTTAACCCGGTACAATGCTGAAATGAGGATTCACTTTGGTTAACCCGGTACAATGCTGAAATGAGGATTCACTTTGGTTAACCCGGTACAATGCTGAAATGAGGATTCACTTTGGTTAACCCGGTACAATGCTGAAATGAGGATTCACTTTGGTTAACCAGGGACAATGCTGAAATGAGGATTCACTTTGGTTAACCAGGGACAATGCTGAAATGAGGATTCACTTTGGTTAACCAGGGACAATGCTGAAATGAGGATTCACTTTGGTTAACCAGGTACAATGCTGAAATGAGGATTCACTTTGGTTAACCAGGTACAATGCTGAAATGATGATTCACTTTGGGTAACCAGGTACATTGCTGAAATGATGGTTCACTTTGGTTAATTATTTTAAGTATTTTATAAAACGGTGCCTTTTTGGACTGTATCAAGAGGGATGTCATCTTCACTGTATTGTGTAGCTCTCACTGTCCTGCTTCTATTTGTTCTTGTTGATTCTGGTGGCAGAGACTCAACTCAGTGATGACAGCTCCCAAGAGCTGATGGTTACCAGCCCTCCACAGGTCAGTAACATCTTCCCCTTAAATGACACTAGTTTGCAAGGGTTCTTCTGCGCCTGTTAATGGTGGCTGTATAAATAGACCTGTGACGTTTCTGTTGATACTCTGCTCGTTCCTCCCAGCCCCAGCCAGAGAGCCAGTTCCTGCCTCAGATCCAGATCTTTCTCTCCTCACCCCATCCCCTGGAGCAACCTGAAGAGGGGATGGAGGTGGATGGAGAGGAGAGTAAGACCAGCCTGGGGGGGTGTCCTGCCCCTGGGGAGGATGTGAGGATGGAGGAGGAGCAGGAGAGGGAGGTACACAGGGGTGTCCCGGAGCCTGCCCCCCAACAGACCCCCGGCGTGGACTGTCCCATGTGCATGCGCTCCTTCCCCCTGACGGAGGTTGAGATGCACGCTGCCTACTGTGACGGTAGTAGTGCCAACCTGCAGGAAGAGGAGATGATGGCCCAAGAGGTCCAGTCACAAGGTGAGAGCACCCAGCGAGACGTGTGTGACCTGTTCATTATTTGGCTCAGTCTAAACTCATTTCTGTACGTCACCCAAGGATGTAGACAAACAGTGCAAGGCAGTGGTCACATTGGGACCCAGGATGTTAAGCAGCTGTTTTCTTGATATGTCGTTGCAGTGAAGGCTTGTAGGAAAAGAACCAGAAGAGGAGAGCTCATTGGAGAGGAACAGCCCAGCTCTTCTGGCTCTAGCAAGTAAGTAGGTATGAGCAGATTTACCTTTGTCCGCCGGCTATTCTTTTATACCTAGACTCAATTCACAGAGTAGGTCTGTAGGCTGAATGATTGTTCCCAGTGCTACTGTAGAGCAGCGCTCGGTTTGTTAACCGGGAGGTCCTGGAACAGATGGGGGCGTGGGAGGGAGAGTGGCCTGGCAGGCCTCCGCGGCATTGGGACTCATGAGAATGTGGTCGAAAAACACAGCAGTACAGCGGACTGAGTAAACAAGTAGCCTAGCGGGGACGTCAGCAGACCCAGGCCTTCCTGGCCTAAGATACACTTCTGTCGGCATGAGGTATTTCGGTGGCTGACGTTTGCGCCGCTGGCATGGTATCAATGAGGCGTTGGACAAGCACTTAATTTCCCTGGCAAATGCGTCTTTACGATCACTTATCCGGAGTAGCAGAGCGCCCCCATTAAGATATAAACGAAATGAATGTCAGGATTCATTGGCCTGGGCCCCTACACTATGGGATTATGTTGGTGAACCAATAATTGTCCACTTTAGTATCCAAAAATCCCCCACAAACGCAGCCGTTTCCTTATTTGACTTCTCAGAAGTTAGTCCCAACAGTTTCAAGATCAGTTAGCCTGATTGCCCGGACGGCTCCGGCGGTTATGGTACAATCAAGACAGCAGGTCTGGAGTCGGTGTTGCAGGTTAAAGAGCCACGTGTTTCCTGTACATGACTGCTTTTATGCGTGGGCACAATCTGAACTCACTTTTATTAGGTTGTCAGGCTCAAATAAACCACTGCTGTAGCCTACCGTGATGGTTCGGGTTAGTTCTGAAACCGTTGTCTGGACCCAGGCTGGTGCCGTGTTCTTAATCCACTGCCTGGCAGCATCGCTGCGTCATTGCGATCAGGAGTTTGATCAGGAGTTTGGATCCTGAGTAATGAAAGTGTCCAGGGTGGATTGGTCGTATTTCGGTCAGTGATGTCTTGTCATAGGGGCGCCCTACCGTTTCTTAGGGTACGTTTGGTCTCCGGCACGCTCGGTTGTGGATCCTCCCTGGTTCGTTGAGCAGAACAACGGCTTGGTGAGGTGTGAGTCGGTGGACACCGAGCTTTGACTGTGAGAAGAAAAAATGATAACGGTACTGTCGTTGATTGATGGTGTCAATGTTTTGAGCTCGAATGGCGTTGCAGTAGTCTGGTACTGTGTAACAGTGAAGCCTAGGGAGTGCCATGCAGGGCAGCTCACCAAAAGGTCAAATACCAATAGGGATGGGCGATATGACCCAAAAAAAATATCACGATATAATTTTCCATATCAGTCGATATCGATAATTATCACGATAAATATCAAATATTTATTTATTTGAAGATTAATGGCATATTTTTGTTCCTGAGTGAAAGATGTAGAAACCAGACAGTTAATTGTGGTTTTAAACTATTCTTTATTGTCAAAACATGACAAACACTTCCCAAACAGGTGAACAATTTATCAAAACTGAGGTAGATTTATTTATTACTAAAATCAACATTAATAGAGTAGAAAATTAATATAAATAGAATAGAATATATGAAGTAAATATCTTTATAGAAAAATCAAGAACTGTAATGATACTGTATGACACTTGGCTTTGGCTCTGCTGACTGCAAATGCAAAATTAAAGTGATTTAAAGATAATGTTTGTCAATAAACAAAAATATATATTTTTAATTCTTTCTGGTCAGCATGCCAAACCTTCAATAATAAATAAAATAAATCTTAACTGTGGTCAGTCAGTATATATATTTTTTAACTTTACAAGTTACGGGCAAGAAAGACAAGCTTGTCTACAGTTTCAGGTTTTAAAGCTGCCCTATGACAGGTCACAATGTTCCCACCTCTGCTAAAAATCCTCTCAGAGGGGGAGCTGGTAGCAGGGATGCACAAGTAGCGCCTTGCTAGTTGGCTCACTTTAGGAAACTTTTTGTCATACACCTTCCACCAATCCAGGGGTTCTGTTTCACTGTCTGCATCTGGACCCATGAGGTAGTTTTCCAGCTCCCCCTCCACTGCCTGCATGTCACTGAGTCCTGTGTTGCTGGGGCATGGTTTCTTAAAAAAACTGCCCAGTGACTTCCTCTGCTTCTTTACAGGAAGAGCTGCAGCAGCGCCTCCCTCTGCCTCTAGTTCTTCTGTTCTGCATGAAGCCTGTGAAGTGGATGGGCCTGGGTCTCCCTCCATTTTCAGAATCTCAGTCACTGCTCTTGTTTTGATTGCCTCAATCTTGTCTGGCCTGATATATTGAGTCTTGAAGCGCGGGTCAAGCAATGATGCCATATCAAGCAGTTGGTCTGTTATCTCGTCATCGTACTTCTCATTGAGATATTCTATGACTGCTGTCTTTATGTCCTTTGTGAGCTGTGTGTCATCATCAGAGGGATTCAGGAGCTCTGTTCTGAAGAGGTGCAGCACAGGCTTGAGGTAGGACACACTCACATAAGATTCACCAGAGAGTGAATCTGTGAACTCAAGAAGTGGCTTTAAGGCCTCGTTCATTGACTCCAGCACTTCAATGTCCTGCCAGGTGGGCACCAAGTGCCTGGTTTTCTTGTCAGCAGAGAGTACCTGAGAGATAGCCTTGTGCTGCTCAATCATCCTTGCCACCATCTTTTGACGGGATCCCCACCTGGTAGGTGACTCTGTCACCAGCTTGTGCTTCGGCAGTTTAAGTTCTTCCTGAGCAGTTGCAAGGTCTCTCTTCTTTTTCCAGGAGAAGGAGAAGGCAGCCACTACTTTTTTACAAAGCCCAACGGCTCGATCCATCCTCTTGTCCTTCCCTGCTCTTTCTGAGGAAGGAAAGGAAATAGAGAGAAAATATGAGCAAAGAAAAGAAAGTATCTGAATAAGTCCACAATAGTATGTTAAAAAAAACATCTGAAGTTCTAAACATAGATATTATAACAGAATATTCATATTAAATATTTCAGGTTTAAATATTGCTTCATGTTTGTAATCACTAACCTTTAACAACAAAGGACTAATAAATTAGTTTTAGTTTTAGATTTGATTCTTTTAAAAATGTACTTTATCATCATCATTTGATATAGCCTATATTTTTTTTATCATAATAATCATATTACAATTTAAATCAGCTTATGTTTCAGTTTTAAATATTGCTTCATCATGCTTATAATCATGAACCTATAAGAACAAAGGAGTAATAAAATAATGATTTCATTCTTTAATTATTTTCTTTTTTTATTATTATTATTTCTATTACTTCTACAGCAGTTGTATTACTAAATGGAGAACGGAGACTAAAACTTACCAATAGCCAAGTGTAGTCGATGACCAAAACACTGAAGTCGTGTCCATTTGTTGAGTGAAGTGGCTTTTACCATGTTTGTACCACTATCCGTTGTGATGCACGATTGTCGGTCTTCACTTAGCCCCCAGGAGGCGAGTGCGTCAATCAATCCTTGGGCAATAACTTCACCTGTATGATCTTCAGGAAAGTAAGCCGTTTGGAGGCATTTGCTCTGAAGATTCCAGTCATTATCAATAAAATGAACAGTGAGGCTCAGATAAGGCTCAGATGTGCGACTAGACCACATATCAGAAGTAGAGGCGAAGAATTGTACATTTTGCAGCTGCCGCTCTACCTTCTCCCTGCACTCCGTGTACATTCGGGGAATCGCTGTCTGTGAAAAATGTTTTCGGCCAGGTAGCTCGTATCTGGAGTCAAGGACGCGGATAAGTTTCTTAAATCCCTCATTTTCGACAACGCTAATGGGAAGCATGTCTTTTGCAATGAAATAAGCAACTGCTTTTGTGATGTCTTCGTGTCTTTTTGTTTTTTTGTCGTAAGGCAGGGCGTGTGAAAATGATGATATTATACTTTGCTGAGTCGCTTTGGTGCTTGTAGATGGTTGACGGCCACTAACACTTTTTTGGGATTGAGACTGTAATGTCTTTGCTTCTTCGTGTTCTAAAGGGTGACATTGTTTTAAATGATGAAACAGGTTTGTGGTATTGCCTGTCTTTGATGGCACTAGTCGTCCCCACAGTTTGCAGTGCACGTCGCTCTGTTTCTTGTCAGATCGCAAATAGCCAAAATATTTCCAAACCACTGAAGTTGAGTGACCTTTCTTGTCAACGATGTCTGTGTCCTCCGATGAGCTGGTCGTGGGGGTTGCATTTTCTTCACTTCTATCGCTCATTTTTCTTGCTCCACTCAACTCCTCCAAAGCCTGTCAGCCACTGTGTGTGTCTGTCAAAAACACCGCGTGCGGCACACGGAAGCCCTGTCTGCAAAACGCATGCGCAGCATTTCGCATAGAGCGTAAACATTATATCGAGCATTTATCGAACTCTTGATATCGTTTTTTCGAGAAAAATTATTCCGCGATAATTATCATTATCGTTTTATCGCCCAGCCCTAAATACCAATGTGCCATAACTTATGTTTAACATTGTTGTTAGACTATTAACAAACCTAGTAGGCCTATTAACGAGAGAGAGCGACCAATTAGAAGTTTCAACAGACTTGATACTTTTCTGCTTCACTAGACCAAAGCCGCCCTAAAACAAATGGGTATAGGTGTCAAAATGGCTTTTGTTTCCCACCAAGCCAGTTAGAAGTTTCTAACGATTCAAGATGCATAGGGTTGGGTCACACCTGACATACGCATAGAGTTGGGTCACGCCTGACCGTGAACATATGACTCCCAATAAGATATGGATGGGTACGTGGGGATATCCCAATGAGATAAATAATTCAGATTCACAGATGTGGATATTGTTTGCAGAGTTGCTTTTGCGTGTTAACCAAAGTGTCTAAACTTCAGTCCCTCTGAGGGGATGTTGTGTCGTTACATTCTAGTCCTTTTAACCGGTCCTGTTGTGTTGTCTCCACAGGAGGGGGCAGACAGAGAAGTGCTATGTTTGTCAGCAGTTGTTTCCTTTGAGGGACTATGGGAAGCATGTGGAGGACTGCATCAAGAACAAACCGGTCTCCAGGGCTGCATCAAGGGTTGAACAGGTACCGGCTAGTTAGTACTACTGCCCAATATTACCAGTATTCAGAACCCAAGTTTTGCTGTTGAATTTATGCTGAATTTATTATTTGTCACGTTTTAGTTTTTGCCATCGGTCTGTACTAATACCCCATAATGACGAAGTGTAAACTTTGTGTAAGAGGGGAAGAAAACCCTGAAATATCTCATACGAATTCAGATTGTTTCAGTACTGTGTCAATGAAGATTTGGCAGCCATCACCGCTTCGAGTCTTGGGTACGCTTGTAGCAGCTTTCCATATCTGCATTTGGATAGTTTCTCTTATTCTTCCATGGGGATCCTCTCAAGCTGTCAGATTGCATGGGGTGTGTTGGTGAACTGAGATCTTCAGGTAGATGTTTAACATCAGGCAGGTCTTCATTTGGATTTACGTCCAGGTTTTGTCTGATCCACTCAAGGACAATCGCGGTCTTGTCCTGAAGCCACTCCGACGTTGTCATGGCTTTGTGCTTTGCGGTCGTTGTTGTGCTGAAAAAATTAATGTTTGCCCCAGAAGTCTTGTTTGCAATGGATCAGGTTTTATTCAAGGACACCTGCATTTTATTCTGTTCATTTGCTCTCAGATAATTTAATGAGGAAAAGTATAAAAACCACTGCTGTGGTCATCACTATCCTCTTGCAATAGGACCTGCTGGATGGCAAAAACAGTGCAAGTAGTACCTCAAAGGTCCTTTTGAATTAAGAAATAACTATTCAGCATGACAAAAGAGTTGAAAAGAAAATCTTTGCGTGAGGAAAAGAAGGGTTCAATTCTGGCGTTACTGGCAGAGGGATACAAGTGAGCGTCAGGTTGCTTCTATCCTGAAAATGTCAAAGAATGTCAACTCATTCAAATGTCACTCAGCAACCATAGGATGACATCAAGTGACCTACTAAAAGAACGGCAAACAGCAGCTGGGGGGAAGTGCATGGCGAGGAAGGTTCGAAACAGGCTCCTAGTGGCAGGGTTGAAGTTGTGGAAAGCTAGAAAAAAGCCCTTCATCAATGAGAAGCAAAGAAGAGCCAGGTTGAAGTTTGCAAAAGACCATAAGGATTGGACCGTAGAGAAATGGAGTAAGGTCATTCTCTCTGACAAGTCACATTTTCTACTTTCCCCCACACCTGGTCGTCTAATGGTTAGATGGAGACCTGGAGAGGCCTACAGGCCTGAGTATCTCACTCCCACTGTGAAATTTTGTGGATGATCGGTGATGCTTCAGCAAGGCTGGAATCGGGCAGTTTTGTCTTTTTGAAGGACGCATGAAAAAAGCCAAGTACAAGGTTATCCTGGAAAAACACCTGCTTCGTTCTACCCTGACAAAGTTCCCCAACTCCGAGAATTGGTTTTTCCAACAGGACAATGCTCCATGCCACACAGCCAGGTCAATCAATGTGTGGATGGAGGACCACCAGATCAAGACCCTGTCATGGCCAGCCCAATCTCCAGACCTGAACCCCATTGAAAACCTCTGGAATTTGAACAAGAGGAAGATGGATGGTCACAGGCCATCAAACAAGCCGAGCTACTTGAATTTTTGTGCCAGGAGTGGCATTAAGACAACCAACAGTTAAAACATTTACATTTCTTTGCATTATTTGAGGTCTGAAAACAATGCATATTTTCTTGGTTATTTTGACCAGTTGTTATTTTCTGCAAATAAATACTCTAAATGACAATATTTTTATTTGGAATTTGGAAGTAATGTTGTCATTAGTTTATAGAATAAAAAAAACTGTTCATTTTACAAACGCATATCTATGAATATTAAAGCCAGAGAAACTGATAATTTTGCAGTGGTCTCTTAATTATTTCTAGAGCTGTATGTACATTAGATATTTTTGATTGTTTTCAAAAAAATTGTGCATATTTCTAAACACGTTTTCACTGTCTTTTTTGAGTGGTTATTTTGTAAAAATTAATGTAAAACTCAACATATGTGAAGATAATCAAGTGGTTTAAATGTTTTCCTAAGTCACTGTACACAATATATACAGGTAGTTAGGGCTGCACAATTAATCAAAATTACCATATTGACATGTGCAATCTCCAAATCGCCAACTTATGCGATTTTCAGCTCCAAAAAAGGTGAATGAAATGCTCTTCACATAAGGCAACGGCATGTGTCGTATGTCCTTAATTGTTTTTCTTGCGGGTGCTGTAGGTATTGTAGATAACTTAAATACCTGGACTAATTTTGTTTAAATACTTGATGGTTTTTCAGTGTTAGATTGAGTTAACACTTCAAATGCTAGCGAAGATTTCTGCTTCAAGTTAGCGAGTGGCACCAAGATATTGTCCCACTTACACCTCAGCATGGTTATTAAAGGTTTTAGCTTCAATGTCGGTGCCTACAAACAAACTTATGGTGGGAGAAAATATAATTGTAACCCAAATTGTGCAGCCCTACAGGTAGTTATCAAACAACCGAGGTAGCTATAATAGACCATTGTTTAGTTGATTGTGTGGTGACCCTAGTTCTCATCATTGCTTATGTGGTCTTCCTTCCCTATATGATGATCTTTCAGAGTGGACACTTGCTGAGAGCATTGGAGCAGACAGAACACAGAAGTTCAGGTAAACTTGATTCATTCTCTCCACCTGTAATGTCTTTTTTTTTTACCCTGTTTGAATGGGTGAAAATCAAAGCCAGTCTTTTTACTCTACTTGTTCTCTGTCTAGTGAATGCTGAGACAAGACCATGTGACACTACCTTCCAGAACCAACACAGGTACACACCATTAGATATAGTTTGTGTGGATTTGTTTTTGTTGATACTTGATACTTTTGTTGATTTTGTTGACATTAGCAGTACCCTGCCTTTGGTAGGGAGTGGAGTCTCCACAGACAGATTGGGCATGTCTGTTATAACTCTTTACACTGGTCCGCAGTCAACTGTTTGGTTGTGGATCCGTTTGAAAGGAATGATTTGTCTTCACAATTGTCAATTTCCATTAATGAATGCATGTTAACACATTTTGTTAATATGAGACCGTGAATAAGCAGAGCGCATATTTTATTGGTTGCCTGATTCTCTGAAACACGACTATCCACAGTAGCCCTGTATTAACATCATTCAGGTTACTGCCTTTACTAACACATGGGTGGTGTTCTGTAAGAACAACACGGGCAGAAGCCACCTGGTCCTGGCCAGTAAGAAATATGTTCAGTTGCAGAATGTTGTGCTACAATCTTCTCATGAACATGCTGACTTTGCTTCGTTTAACCTCTGAATGTTATTCCAGTGACCAGGCAGGTGATCTGGAAGTAGCGGAGTCTGGGGGAAGTGGAGACTTCACGGCCCCAGGTTTCGTAGTGAGCACCTCGCCCATTCGGTCGTTCACCTCGATCTCCGAAGCCACAGACTGCCTTATAGACTTCAAACATCAATACTCTTCCTCTACAACCACCTCTTCCTCCTCCAGAACCAGCCAAAGAGGGAAGAAATTTAAGAGGAAATTCAAACGATAGTTCACAACGACAAGAAACGGAACACTTTAAACTGCTTATTTTATACCACTGCATATATTTGTATTGTTTGTTACAATTAATTAAATGAAGAAAAGGGTTGATATAGGATAAATTATACTGAAATTATCTACTTTCTTTGAGGCATTTGTTTAAATGTTACTCTGTTCATGTGTCTGTTTTCAATCTGCGCATAGTAAGTGCAGCAAACAAAATCACAACAACCTAAACTGTTTCGTACTATGTAGTGATTGTTATCTTAATGAGGGTAGAGGACTGTCTGTTTACCCTAGCTGGCCCTCTATCAGTGCCATCCTGGATGTATGAACAAACGTGTTGGTGTATGCCTGTAATATCAGTGCCATCCTGGATGTATGAACAAACGTGTTGGTGTATGCCTGTAATATCAGTGCCATCCTGGATGTATGAACAAACGTGTTGGTGTATGCCTGTAATATCAGTGCCATCCTGGATGTATGAACAAACGTGTTGGTGTATGACTGTAATATCAGAGCAGTGCTAACAGTCTAAACATGTTCCGGACGACTGCAAATCACTTGCAGGTACTATGTAATTTGCTGTCATGTGGAAGTGGAGCTTAGCCCCTTCTTCAGACTTTAAATTGTAGACTGGGCTACATTAAATATCTGAAATGTATCACTAGAAGTAACCACATATTTAGCCATGGACTATGTTATGATTGGACGATCGAGCTTAAAAAAAAATCTACAATGTCTTTTTTAACGGTGGGTTCCTGTCACATGATCGTCCGTCTGTGGTCTCTTGGGTTAAAAGAAAATCTCACAATTCAGTCACTGGTTTTGAAGACAGTGATTACTTCTGTCCTGTTAAAACAGAGCAAGTACGTCCCCCTCCCCAAGCAACCCGCTGCGCCCCTCAACCTCATTTTCTTTGGGATTGTTTGTGATTAGTTAAATCACACAAGGCAAATGCTCCAGTGAATTTCAAAAGCATTTGGACTGTAACACATCCCTCTGTATTTCAGCCTTTTGACTATCAAGCCATAATCTGAGCATACAATATTAATATTGTGTGAACGATTTAGAAATATGTTTTGGACATTGTCCCTGTATTTTAGGGTTCCAGTTGCGTTTGGGCAAATCAACATTTTGTGACATGACCTTTTGCTAGATCTAACCACACATCTCAATGCAGGGATCTTTTTCAGAGGCCAAAGCTCAGATAAACTCAATGTTGGCAGCTGTTGAATACTTAATGTATTCATTTTGCATCATGCTTGAATACCGGACGCAGGAATGCTCGCCAAAAGTGGATAAGTGCACAGGGGTAGCCTGGAAAATAGCCATATTTTAACATGTTGAACACTGGCCCTAAGGTGCAATCACGCTATCAAAAAACTATTTTCAAAAGTACAGTAGCCACAAAGTTTCATTAAATGCTGTGCAGTTTCAAAAAAGAAAAAAAAACATTAAAAGTTGCAAAGTTTAATTAACCCTGTTAAGTTTCATGAACTGTGACCCTCTGGCAATCACTTCTGCCTGTCCCATTCTTCATAACCATGGCAACTGGTGCAGGGTGTCCTGTACTGCAGTGGCTGTAAGCTCCATCATCTATCAATGGCATGATCCCATCTGGCCTTTTAATCTTCCTCTACTGGATTTCAGTGTTGTCCAGTCCTTGTGACCCAAAGCGATGCCCTTCTGTGTTTGTACCAGCATTCACACTCAGTTGAACTAATCATCAAGCCTTTCATTTGAACCACGTATGCAAGGGCAAAAAGGAAACTAATTAGGGACTGGGAAATCGTGCAGTAATATCTTGATGGTATGATTCCACTGTACAGTAGATGTACTTCCTGACGCTATAACCTACTGGCTTAAAGCTAGCATCCTAGTCTTAGAGTTTCAATAGAAATATCTGGAGTTATCATTTATACATACCCATTAATTATTGAAGAATTAACTAATTATGCATCATGAGCTTAATCCAACGTAGAACTCATCAGAAAATAATTAGAATACAAATAAACACTGTGTAGTCCCAAAACATGGTTCAAGATAAAGATCAGGACTCTTGAATAACAAAATAACTTTTTAAACCCTCCATTTTGGGCTGGATGTGTAATCAGTTATTTGTGTAAAACCTATAGAATCGTTATCATACTTCAGTTAGCCATAAGATTCTAAGTTGGAAAGAGAGTGGTTCTCAATTCACAACTCGGGACATGCATGACATAATGTTAGAGTACCCTTTTAGGCTTGGTGGCGCTACTTTCATAGAAATGGCAAAGGAAAGAGAAAGAATGAGAGGAAGAAAGAGGGGAGAGTGCCTGAAGAAAAATCTGTATAGTGAGTGGGAGAGCAGAGAAAGAGAGCATACAGGATTCAGAGTTCATTCACGTTCCTTGCAACACCAACAGTCGTTAGAACAGACACCATCCGTGGCAGTTTCGGAGAACAAGCTGCAAAGAATGAGGGAGGAAAAAACTGTCGGAAGGAAGAATGCTGAAACATGCTGAATGTATTTTAACCTGGCTGGCTGCACAGGCCATCCCACTGCTCAGCCAGACATGAACGCCCATAATGTTGAAACATTTCAGAAGAGCTATTGTGTGTGATATCTCTAGAGCTCTACTATGTGTTATTGCCAGACTGTGGATCAGACGATATCAGCTCCTTTACTGCTGAACCTTTCTTCTTATGCCTGTTTTCTGACGCGTTTCAGTTTACAGTGTCTAATAAAGTCAGCCATAAGTCATGTCTAACTTTAAGATAATTGCTTTTAGCTTTTGTAATGGCTTAACTTTTACCCCAACTATAAAACAAAATGGGATGTTATAAAATATGAGACCAGAAACAGGAGTGATGTTTTTCAAGTTATATCATCAAGGACTGTTTCTTATCTTTTTCGGGATACAAAAATTCCAAACAAAGGCAATTGACAGGGAACATGCAGTATGTCTTGGTTCACTTCTAGGGATCTGGAGAAGAGTATCTGTAGGGGTTTGACCCATTATAACATGAGAAACGTGGTATACAGGACCACGTATGTCTATTTTACCAGGAAATCTGACTGAGAACACATTTTCATTAACAGCAACTCCCAATTAGCAATTGTGGTAAACTATTTTAGTAATGCCACATTAGTAATTGAATAAACTATTTAATTATTTAAAAGACATGAAATGAACCTTTGGTTTGTTTCAGTAACAATACTTCCAAATATGAACGTGACCTGAGTTTAATTATAAACTGGTTTGAACCCTGACTGTCTGAAAGAGACTGTATGTCACATGTCTAATAACAGAATGGGTTCCAGTTCTAACTGCGTTTACGATAGCAGTTTACAACAGTCTTGGTTGTGTTGTGCATGTCATTGGTTAGCGGTGTCAAGGATAACCATGCAGTTCTCCTCTACCTTGAAACAAATTAAGTACTTCAGCGCTACTGTATGTTCCAGGACTTCAACACTGCAATGGCTCCCTCTGCTGGAAGTGATTGCAACACTGTTTCCTCTGTGTGTGTGTGTGTGTGTGTGTGTGTGTGTGTGTCTGCGCTTGTGTGAACATCGCCACTGTCTCTAGGAGTAGATGGAGAACGTTAAGAAAGTGGAGGGAAAGGATGGATGCATGTGAATCAACACAAAGTGTGGGGTTTTGGAGATGATGTCTCCGTTAAGGATATCCACAATGAGTTGGACCGGGTGGTTCACGATTTAGGCTCCCATGCATCACCTAGGATTGCTTTGAGACCAGATTTATCTCAGAGATTGGGGAGTGACCTGACCTGACACACCATGCTCGTATGTGTCATATATAGTTACATAGAATACAGAAGGTATGTTTCACTGTCAGTGTGCTGTATAACACAGGAGCTGTTACTATGTGACACCGATATTAATAAGCTCAACTCTCTTTAATTTAACTGTACATTTCCCTTTTTCAGGCAGTGTAATATTTTACAGCCTATCGATTCAAAGTCCACTTAAATTACCGCTTGCAGTCATTCCAATGTTGGAATGACAACATCCATTTGTATGTTGATGGATGCCACAACTGTCATGTTGCTTGTTTATAAGAAACAATAGGACTGCAGAAAGCCCAGGAAATTCTGTCAGAGCTGGACCTGCCTGCCGGGCCTAAAGACTGTCAGATAGTGTTTTCACAGCTTGGACCAGTTGTATGCTGCTACTTGGCAACCATTACCAACTATATCAACCGTGGACGGAACCATCTAATAACCACTGGGGGTGTTGGACATCATAGTCTATCAGAAATATAGTGTTCACCACAAATGAGATATATCTCTAAGATGCGGTAAATTAGCCATATACCACAAACTCCACAATTGCCTGATTGCTATTAAAAACTGTTTCCTGAGGCAATTCAAACAGTAAGTTTTGTTTTTTTTTACCAGAATATGAACCACACACATGTGAACCACACACCCTTGTGTGTTTAGTGCTGAAATGTACCATATCGTCCAACCAATCATCCAAGGTTCTACCCTAACAATGAAATGTGTCCACTGCTTGGTCTGGGTCCTATGTGGCTAATACACCATGGCTAAGAGCTGTATACAGTCACTCTGCATTGTTTTGTGCAGAACAGCATAAGAACAACCCTTAGCCATGATATATTAGCCAGGTGCCTTATTCCCTGTATATTTATTATTCTCAAACCTATAGCTGTCTTTAGACATTCTAAATGCTGGAATTCAACATGATGGATATGTGACTATCCCAGGGGACCAGCTAGCTTAACTTTGATTGGACCATCCCGTTCTGTCTCAACACTGTCATTGCTCCCTCCTCTCTTGCTTTATTGAGCAGTTCCACTAGACCATAGGCATTGGTGTGCATTTTCCTTGTGTCAGGGGATGGCTGTGGGAAGGGTCCAGCCTTGGTAATGGTGGTGGCACAGAGACAGGCAGTGCCAACTGCTAGAGAACAGCGCCGAAGAGAGGGATGAGGAAGAAGGAGAGAATGGATTTAGTAACGTGTTAGGCCACAGAAGGCAAACGGAGAAGTCTAAACTACTTGAAATGCAGCACCATTACAATGCCCTCTCAAAAGTTTCTGTCATGAACAAAGATTGTACAGCAGCCTACTTAGGAGTACTTTCTTTCTTGTAACCTATGGCGTGAATAGTCAAGTAATAAATTCATAATGGTCAACCTTTCTCTTTATGGTAGTATAATATTTAACGAGTGTTACTTGACAACAGCCCATCAGGGTTTTTGAATTACGTTGTAACCTTTCAGGGAGGTTGATTTTTTTAAATTACTTAAAAATATTTCTTGGAATAGGCCATGTCTCACTATTTCTAGTATATTTAGTGCGGATGGCAGCTTGGTCAATTACTGTCATGGAATAGCTAAAAATCTACGAATTTTACGGCCAAGACAAAAATAATTCCCACTGAATATAGAGACACGTGTTGACTGCTCACTCCCCCCGTAGTATTAACTGTGTACATAGAAACATCAGGTTATTAAATCAATGGCCGTATTCGAAAGGATTAAAACCGCCAAGTATCATGGGTAAATTATGCCTGGCTGATCTGCACATAATTAGTTGTTATTAATGATACATGGTGATTTGCAGAGCAGTCTGTCGATATAGTTGACTACATTATGTTCTTGTTGAACATGGTCTATGTTTTCAGCTAAATGAAACAACTATATAATAGGTCCGCATCAGCCACTCTATGAAATTACAGGAACACGTGTTCATAAAAGTAGGTTGGCCAAAACGTGTAAGCAAGGATTTTTTGGTGTAGGTGTTTATGTCTTGAAAATCAAATATGGCTTTATTTTCTACTGCTACAGTTTTGCAGTTAATACATGTTTCCCTCAACAGTGGCCAACACTGTAGCACTTACGAATGTTACAACTATCAGGTGCTTGCTTGGGTTTGCTCATTTCCCCCACCATAATATACGGTGAATGATGTAAAACAGTCACCATTAAAAATGAGCTTCACGCATGCTCTGTCGTCGTACTCGACTATCAGCTCGACATTTTTGATATTACAATATAATTAAACTTTATTGATGCGACAACAGTATGATAAATATAATGGCGATATTTCTAAGCTTGAACAACACTGATTTCAAGGTGGTAACTGTACTGACGTGAAAATATCCACTTTCATATTAACAATAAGTTATAGCCTACTCTCGCAAACAGTTTTGGCCACACCTAGATCCTGTCCTATTTTCACAAAAAAAGAGAACCCCTTTCTTCGTGTGCATTTGTTTGTGTGCCGGTGAGTACCCGGCTGTGTAACTTGATAGGGGGCTCTGAGAGGGAATACGGGAATGTGGGGCTGCAATGGAGCAGAATGCAATACAGGTAATGCCTACACTCACTTTATATTATTTTGAAATAAATTGTGATTTTCCCTTCAGCACGCATGCCGCTTTTACCTGTTGATATAGGAAATAATCCGACGGTGTGTCGGTCTCATTTTGATATCAACTTGCCGGTTTTTGAGTCTGTATTTTTGTTAAGAATGTCGAATTGATTGTTATCCTATCAAGCTAACAAGACTTGCAATTACTTTGCTGAATGAGTCACAACTTTCCAAGGGAGACAATTGCTCGCTATAATACTTTTTTTTTTAAACAAAAATATCGCTGACAGGGTTGTAAGATTTCACTGGTATAGGTTTGCAGTTAAATGCAACTTAAATGTTTCTATATTTTCTTCCTGTTAATGATTAATTTCTTTGTGTCGTGTCGACAACCTACGTTCTCTCTCTACCCCCACCCCCACTTAACATTAAAGACAATTTTATCTGATGATTCGGCAATATTAAGAATCGTTCTTACTTGAAATCTTACTAAGTCATTGAAATTGTAACTTTGAAGTGACGTTTTAAGTCGAAATACAATTACTAGAATTTTGAAAATACGTGATATTAAAGATCAAATTATCATCGAGGAAACTAGGTGGAGCAATTTATTTATCTAACAAATAGTCAACAGTCCATGGACAGTCTACTAAAAAAATTCGTCGTGTTTATTTGGTACAGCTCAAGATGGAATGTTAATATCGTGAGGAAATCGCTGTTGGCTACTATGTACTTGAAATTGCGAGGATTATCTTGATTGTATCATACAGGCCAACAAAATCGCGAAGGTTGGTTTTGTTATATTGTCGAATATATGCAGTTTAATAATAATAAGCCTAGATTGATTTCATATATAATGTCAGAAATATTTAATGTGTATTATTTTTTTATAAACACACTTCATAATTTTTGTTGTAGCCTATAGGCCTACCACAAGCATAGTTTTCTCAAAGTTGTACATGATTGATATCCCAGCCTGTCTCCCCTCTGTTTTTAATTAATTTTATTTTACTTTCCTACCTCTCAGAATGTTATAATGTTGTGTGCAAACAACATTTTGTATTGGCTGATAGGATGTCCAAGGTCATATAATGTTATTTTGCAGAAAGAACACATTTTATTTTAATTCCTGTCTTTCTGGAACGCCACTGCATATGAAAAGCAGCGGCGAACATTGACGCAATCCTATCTGTAGGTTTGGGTTCTATTTCCAAATCCACTCTCAAAATTGAAAACCCATTCTTACATTGTATTGCTTTACTGTAGAATCACATTTTCCTCGTTTCCACCGCTAGTTGGCCAAGTTATCAACTCACAGCTCTATTCCTGCTGCACTATACGGGGGTGGGGAGACGGGGTGGCCTAAAAGAGGGCATTTAGGCAGCTGGTATAGAACCTATAATAACTTTTTATTTTATTTTAGAAGATGCTGAACATGGCTAGATTGCTTTATTTTTAGATGATTCTCCCAAGTTTCTCATGTTACATATTAATGAAAATGGTATTGTAAAACATTCCATCATGGTTTAATCACCCAAAAAGTATTTAAGGTTGGCACAGAGAAATCATGTCCTTGTGTGTGTATGCTCGACTCTTAGCTATGAAAATATGCATTGAGGCGCATGCTATCTGTGAGTATGGTTTGCCTACTAAGTAGATTAATGCGTTGGAATGTGTTTTGTTTCATGGTAACGCTAGAATGGAAAGCAGAGCTGCTCTCCATTAATCCTAATTCAAATCTTTAAAAGCCATTGTAACTTACTGAAAATGGCTGTCCTTTCTGGACACTAGCCGCAAGGTCATTCTCACATAGAGCCATTTAGATTGACCGGAACTGCATATGCATGAATTAATGTTGATAACTGGGGAGGAATGCATGCCTTTGCCAGGAACATCATTTATTATTCAAACCTATGTTGCTCAAATGGAGTGTGTGTCATGTAGAAGAGTATCTGTGTGAAATTTGCATAGTACATTTCTACACACCAAAGTGATGACCTCTATATTTATTTTAGTTACCTTTTAAGGTTGAGGTTTTACATTGTGTATATTACATTTTGAGGGGCATGAGTTAGTTTCTACTATTATATTGTTTTCTATTTTAATTAGGTCAACTGATTTAGCAGATATTCTTTAAATATTTGAATTTATTAGTTCTTAGCCATTTGAGTAAGAGAAGACTTGCCATATCATGGGCGCAGGATAATTAGTGGTGTGGAAAAGCAGTCTTCCTTAAATGTTGAGGAGAGGCTTCCTTAAATGTCACTTCCACTAACAAAAACATTCAGACCATTAATGCAATACCAAGTTCTCAAGACATCCACGGGAGACATGACAACCATGTGGTTTTGGAGGTATGGCTGTGCAAGGCAAGGTTGTTTTTCCCAGAATAAATGAAAAACATGCATGTGATTTAGCTGTTTGTTAATTTTACGTTTAACTGGGTTGAATGCGTTTCATAGTAGAATTTAGGAATTTAAATAGACATGAACAATTCAGAAAAGGTAACAAGTTATCCATGTACACATTACCATTAAAATCGATTCGAATCACACACCCTGTGAAGTTGAACTGATGGAAATGGTTGTATGACTCTGACCTCTCTGTCTCAGTGGTTAGGTTCTCCCTCCTGCCTGCGTGGTTCCTTTGCCTTTTATAAGTCCGTGAGCTGTGGTGCTGGGGCACCTGCACGGGTCTGGAGACTGGGGGAGTTCTACTATGTCCGCTGTGGCCCCCAGGAACCTGTGTGCATCGCTGAGGTACAAATTCCAGTTGTTGTATTAGCAAAACAAGCTGGTCATGCCGAGGCTCTGTGGTGTTTAAAGGTGCTGAATGTTGCAGATACAGTATATGCTGCTCCTACAGATTTGCCTGCTTTGACATTGAACTGTGGACAGTGCCTGCAGTTTTGGGTTACTTTTTTTTCTCCTCTCCCTTTGACAGTAGTGATTTCATTACATATACATTTTAAGTTGCTCTCGATGAAAGCAACTGCTAAATGATCTCCCCCCCCCCCCCCCCCCCAGGTAACATTACTCTGGGAGGACCAGGTCCAGCGCCATCTGCTGGCCAGCTCCCGACTCTACTTTCTTCCTGAGGATACTCCCAAGGGCAGGACCAGAGAGCACGGCGAGGTGAGCAGGGGCACTTCTCTTTACGTAATACAGCGCTCATTGTAGCACCCAAGTGGCTGTGGTAGTTCCTCCTGATGTTTCTGTCTTGGTTCTGATCAACACACACACTAGTGAAGACTAAACCTTTGGTTACAGGCACTCTCTCAATAATGCTGTGTTTCTGGTACTAATGAGGAAATGACCGCATGAGAGAGAAAATGAACACTAACACAAACTGGGGATGTTCAGTGCCATTTACCTCAGTGACGTGACGTGACTGTGGCAGTGGTCTCAGCTGTACTCCCCCGGCCGTGTACCGGGTTAAAGGGTCTGTGCTGATCCTTGTTCAGGTAACAGGATATATAAGGATTAATTGAAAATGTAAAACTTTTGTACAATGATTAGATTAGTTTTTAGTCCTGTGAGAGTGTTGAATAGCTCTGCAAAGCCCGGCTTTAACAAATGTTAAAACTGTGTACATATTTACATCAACATTACTACCAACACAGACTGGTAGTGTCATACTCTGTTCTTACAATAGGCTTAAGGTGTGTTCACACAGGCAGCCCTATGCTTGTTTTGTCCCATCTTCACTACTGATCTGATGGCTGAAAATAATAATTTGTAAAAAATAGAATTCAATGTTTTTCGACCAGTGTTGCATTTGTAGCGGGATTTGAGGTACATTTGTGTCAGCCTGGCTTTTAGCCTGCTTGTTTTACTGTTTCATAATCAACTTTCCTAAATGGTTGCTCAAAAACCTTCATTACCAGACAATTTTTCTCCACTCCTTATTCAAGTGAAATATTTTAGTTTGATGGATCAAGTTTCATTTCAAAGAAATCTGTACATCAAACCTGAAATGTGTAAAAGAGTATGTTTGGCCCGTTAATGTAGAAGCAAGAAAGACTATAAATGACAGAGCTCAAATGCTGTCCTAAATTTGATATGAATAGAAATAGAGCTACTAGGAAATATATGAAAATGTGTCATTATTTCTTCTAAAAAAGACGGATGTCAAATGTTGACCCATTGTTTTCTAAACTTTACCCCCCTCCCTTTCTGAGGATAGCAGCGCTAAGCCTTTGTCTTACATTGTTTATGCAAGGTTGCAAGTAAGCTAGTCTGGAATGGTGTTCCAGGAGATTAGTGGGGGTACAGGAACCAGTAAAACAGAACTATCCCAGTAATAAAGACCAAATGCCAAAGAAATTTTAGGACACCTCACCATTACTTAACATTACTGTCCACTGCAAAGAAATGGGCAAACTTACTTGAAACAGGCTTTAGGCTAGGGCTGGCCAATCTAAAGCTTGTGGGCTGTTTGCCCAGCCCTGGCAATTTCCATCCAGCCCACGGTAGGTAATAGTTGAGAGGCAGTAGAACATAACTCACCAGCCCATTCTTTTGCATCTGAATTAAAATTATTTAGACATTTATATTTTAATTGCAGCCCTTTTCTGGCCTGCAGGTGGTAATTATTGACATATTGCAAAACAAATGTGGCCCTCTATTTAATTTGAAAATCCGGATGTGGCCACCGAGCCAAAAATGTTCCCCCTCCCCTGCTCTAGGCTATATCCCTAACAGTATTCTTCAACAAGAACACAACAGTTTTGCCGGGGCTGGAGACTGACTCATATACTGTAGCTGTGGACACATCAGTTCATTCTACAAGGACCTGATGACAGCCTAATGTCATTATGCTAATCAGATTGTTGGTGCATACCCTTTTGGACGCTGGAATTATTTTGAGTGGACAAACGTGGCGCCAATACGATGTGACTGTTTGACAATCCGATGAAAATGTACAACGACTGGTCCTGTTTATGCCGCACAATACGTGAAAAGTGTTCTGACAAATAGGCCTAGGTCCAGTGAGATCATTGGCTACTAAATGAATAGAGATTGTACTGTATGAGATCTATTCAATTCTCCAAGTCAGTGCCACCAGTGGTCTGGTCACATGTGGAGTCACAAGTCTCTACGGCTGAGGTCTGAATCCGGGGGCACACATCTTGTTCCTAGTGCTGCAGTGTGTCACTGGGTCCACGTTAACTCAAAATGAGGTTGTTTGTACAGTGAAATATAGTGCAAAGGCATGCAGGATTTTATCACAAAAGGGTTTTATATCCCTTTACCTTTCTATTACTCAGTGTTTATGTAATAGGACTTATGTAATGTGGCAAAGTTACCAGTCGTGTATTCATTCTGCCCCAAAATGTTTTATCAAACAGAAGGACACTGGAAAGGAACAACCTGAATTTCTCCCATTATGAACTAAAATATTTCTTCAGCAGAATGACGGCACGCTAGGCCCTGCTTGTTAAATGTGTTGTACTAGTGAATGTGTATTCTAAATATATGGTAGGTTTTAGCCTGGTTACACAACTGCCTGTGCAATGTAGGACTGTGAAATGTGTCCCCGTAATGAACAATTGAAAGAAATACGTTGTTATAACTTGTCAGGACCTGACAATGGGGGAATTTTGGAGATTGCTTTACTAAAGGGAGAGACAAATATGGGTAGAAGATTGTTTAAGCCTATATATAAGCCTGTCATAAACGGGCTTGTGTTCCTCGACCTGGCGAAGGGTAGCTAGAAGTAGAACTAGAAGATTGGAGAGAGTTTAGCTACGGCGAAGAGAGTTGCCTGGGCGTTGGGTAGCATGTCTGTCCACATCCTAGCAGTGTTGAGGGATTTTAATGTCCCATAACTCCTTGCCCCAGTGTTTCACAAGGGACCTGCTTCTGCGTTCGCTAGCAGTGAATGTTAATGGCCCAGTAGGGTTACCATAGACCTAATAATATAGAATTTACTACTTAATGCTTTAGTACAGTTCTTTAAATGGATGGGTTTCAGAATGATGTCTTTTTGAAATCAGCCAGTTTTTCGTTTCTAGGAGGCTTTCTGCACATTTGGTTATCAATGACTGTTTATGAATAATTTTACCTTCCGTGTTGCTGCATATCTCTGAAACATGGTTTTGTGAGAATTCCACAATCAGAAATTAAGTTAGAGGTATGTATGCTGAGAAGGGAAATGAGATGGAATTTCTATATTTACCTAAAATCATCTCTGCCAAGGCTGGTTTTCATTTCAGCTGGGCCATGCGCAATTCAGATAGTTGGAAATAGTTGTTTTTGTTGCACTAAACTTGACCCTACTGATCAGTATGCCAACCTGGCTAAATCTAAAGGCTCTAACGACGTCTATTGTGATTGATTTTATATTGATAAATGCCCGAAATAAGTCTGGTGTGTTTTTGTTGGTTAGTCGTTATCACCACCCTATTTTGCATATCACAAAGGTGAGAATGTCTAGAACTATACCCCATTTATTTGAGGAATCTTAAACAATTTAATGAACAATACTTTTTACACTCTATTTTAGTCATATTTTCTGCATGACATCTATCTGTAAACTGGCCCTGAGACTTTCCCCATCTCCGGTGAATGTTTTAGGGCCGGTCATTGTGTTTCATATGAAATCATAAAGCTGGCCTTTGTGTAAGAGGAGAACTACATGCTATTCTCTTTCTACAAAGCCGCTCCTGCAGAAACTATTAACATATCTGATTTCCCTTATTAAGGTTGAAATGATAAACTTAAAAAAAGAGAACAAATTACTGGTTAATGCGGGATACACCTGGCTCAGAGATTGGTAAAACACAGTTCAGTTCATATGCCGCACGTAAGTGGAAAGAGCAGAAAGTGGTGCTCAATCTTTAGAACCTTTCATGAATACATTTTCTCATATGTCTGCATGAAGTTCTCGTTTCTTAACCTTCTATTGTTAAAGCTAGGTCTAAAAACAAGTGTCTTGATCCCTCCAACCCTTGTCACTCCTTGTCTTTGCCTTTTGGCAATCTCAACCTTTAATATGCAGCTGGATTTATGGAGTTGTTAATTAGTAGTTGGGACACAGATTTCTATACCAGTGGAAATAGAATTATGAACAGTATTTCCATTTAAGTTCAACAAAGAGTTGTTATGAAGTGGTTGTAGTTGGAAATGCAGTATGTGTATAGTTATAGTATGTGTATGTGAATTTTAAAAACTTGTTGGACTGATTTTTATCTGGACAAGCAAACATTTGCTCAGCAACTAGACACCAGTTTGCTGTGGAGGAATTAGTTCCAACATTTGCCCAATTATTGTAATTGGAGAAGTTTATCTAATCAGAATTGCATTTTTGTTCTCCATAAGCTCATCAATGACAGAATGTTAATATTGGTAGGCTGAGGACCACGCTTTTTCACAAATGACTTGCAGTAAAATGACTTGTAAGCTAAAGGGACTGGTTGTCTTGCTGCTGGTTGTACTTAAAGAATGATGCATTTGCTCTGATCTGAGATGTTATACTTATTTCTTCCAATAGTTGTGGTAGAGTGTGAAAAACGTGACAGACAGTGTGATGGGCAAGTTTGTAATTTTCAGTTGCAAACTTGTATAGGGTTGTCAGTCCCTGAGTGGAAGCTAACATTATCACTGGTTATAGACAGGCCTGTGTGGATTGGAACAGCACTGATGACTTCTCATGTGACACAGGTCATTGGCAGTTTGACTGGTGAACTTCATCTGTGTCCCCAGAATGGCACTTTTCAGTTTTGTTAAGCTCACAAGTATTTTTTCAGTTATGTTTTGCTTTGTTAACTTGATGGTTTGTGCCCAGAATCCTGATTGGATAAAAGCTGAGGTATGCCCAAAGTTTTGTACACCGTGGCTTTGACAATTACTTTTTACAGTTCTAATTACTTAGTTTTGGCATTTATAATAGCAATATGGCATCTCAGGGGGTTTGTGCTGTATGATCAATATACTGTGTCTTGAGCTGTATCTAGGCACTTTGTGCAGCTCATAGCCTTGCTTTATTATTATGGTGATTTATTATATATATTTATTATTGCACTTTGTTGCATCGTAAGAACAGCCCATAGCCGTGCTTTATTAGCCAGACAATGTCCTGCTTCATGAAAACCTGCCTTTTTTTTTTGTGGTTCTGCTTTTGTGAGGGTTTCCTGAAACATGTGTCCTTGTCCATCCTTTAGGATGAGGTGTTGGCCGTGTCTAAGAAGATCGTTGTGAGGGTGGAGGATCTGGTGAGGTGGACCTGTCATGAACCGCCTGGGTGGAAAGGAGGCAGCCAGAGGTCCAGCCAGACCAACGGTCATCACAGCCCCACCCTGGTCCTCGCCGGCGGAGTCCCGACACCACCCACTGAGAAGGCTGAGCGTCTACACCTAGGGGTCAAGGTGCTCAGTTACCCCCAGTACTGCCGCTTCCGCTCCCTGCAGAGGCGCATCCAGGACCGAGTGGTTTTGGGTCTTCAGGACCCCCATCTGCTGGCCCTAGGGGGGATCAAGGTGGCCCAACACAACACTCGGGTGTTCTACTGCCGGGACACCTTCAATCACCCCACCCTGGACAGCAACGCCAGTGTCTGGACCCAGCTGGGTGAGTGGCTGGCTGGCTGGGGGAACCTGATATGTATTAATCAAGAGATGTAAATGAGTTTATCCATGGCTTATTTGACTCTCTCATCCCCAGAATGCACCTCTCTCAGCTTGAAGGGGCGACCCCGCAAGAGAAGAGGCAGACCCGAGAGCCAGAAAGCTGTGGAGACGCCTGCTCTCAACCAATCGGTGTCGTGGATTGAAAGAATGAAGGTACGCTTAGTTTTCCCTGCTAACAACTGTTGATAGGGCTTTATATTAGAGGTGGATTCCAGGATTTTTAGAAATACACAAAAAATCCTGGCCGCATTCATGTACGTTCCATCTTGTTTACTCAAGTTGCTTTATGCAATGGGGATTATTATCTAGAGGGTCACTCGGTAATTGAATGCATCACAACTGAACTTTCGTCTGGTAGTTCTTGCTTTTATTTCCCTTAACTGAGGGGCCGTAACCGATGTGTAACAGTTGTAACATGCTGGGTCCCCCAGGAGAATGTGATGGGCAGTGCTGAGATGCCCTGTGAGGGGGGGTGGCTCCCCCACCCTGAGGAGCAGCTGTTCTTGGATCAGCTCTACTACTACATGGAGTCCCGAGGCTCCCCCATCGGCAAGGTGCCCAACCTTGGCTTCAAGAAGAGTGAGTGCCCTGCACCGCGTCACGACCAGTGACGGCTGCTGTTACCAAACGCCCTGGGGACAGACGTCCATTAACCCTGCTCAGTTTGACAGGTTCCCCCTCCCCACAGAACTAAAGTGTTACTGCTATGTGTCTTTGGACACGCCGTCGGCGTGGTAGTGTTGAAACCGGCCGGGCCGCCCAGCCAGGACCTATGGTATGCTTACACTGTGCTGTTGCTCTGTCCACAGTTGACCTGTTCGTCATGTACTCCGTGGTCAAACGCCTGGGGGGCTACGACCGGGTGAGTGGTGAACGCCATCCTCCTTTATCGTCCCTGCATTTGCGGGAATTCAGATTCTGTATGATTAAGAATGAACTGAAATGGCTTTGAAATCCCATCTCTCCTGTAGGTGACGTCCCAGCGCCTGTGGAAGAAGGTGTATAATGAACTGGGAGGCTGTCCAGGTAGCACCAGTGCAGCCACGTGCACCAGGAGGCACTATGAGAGGTGATGTCCTGATTAGCGTGCACGCGTGTGTGCGTGATGACTTGTGGCTGTATTTGGAGCCCTTCACTTTCTCCACGTTTTGATAACTGATTAAGTAAATGTTTTTTTTTCCAGTCCTGCACACAATATCCCATAATAAGCATTAAGGACTAAGTTATGTTTAAGGATAACTGTTATGTTACTGAGGTTAAGGTTAGGTTTAGGCTTAGGTAGTTAAAATATATATTTCAGAACTTTATCTAACCCTAAACCCAATTTAATACCTAATTTAAAGGGTACTAAAACGCTGGTCCTCATTCAGTCTGTGTCTGTGTCAGGCTGATGCTACCTTATGAGGAGCACATAAACGGAGGTGCGGAACTCAAATTCCCAGCATCCTCTGGGCCTACGCAAAGTAGGGGGGTGAGCGGGAGGAGGGCACTGGTCAAGGGGCGAGGACCAGAACCCAACCAGAAGAAGAAGATGACCGTAACCCCTTCCCCTCCTCCGGTAAGTCTGTCTGCACATACAGCACATCACTGTGGACTGGCTGAGAACACACACTGTCCGTCATGTCGACGAGGTTAATGTGAAAAGAATTCAGAACGTGAACGTTGGTCCCTTCTCATGTTTGGCATCTCTCCCTAGGCCGCTTCTCCGGATGGCGTGGTGGTCGTGAAGAGAGGCCGTGGCAGACCTCCAGGCAAAAAGAACCAGGCCAAACTCCTAGCCTGCAAGGCCAGCCCCACAGCCCCGTCACCCCCAGGCAAACCCAGCGCTGACCTGGGAAACCAGGCGCAGCAGGATCCTTCTCTCCAGTCCCTGTCAGTATTCCAGGGGTTCAACCTGGCCAACCTCCCACTGACCCCAGACCTGTCCCCCATGTCTGCCCCCTTCCTCCCCCTGCTGCCCAGAACGGAGAGGGAGCTTAAGGTGGAGAAGGACAACACACCGGCACCATCACCCACTCTGTCTCACCCCCGGCTCCACACCGGGGGCTCCCTGGGAGCTTTCAGCCCCACTAAAGGCCTTTGTCCCCTGGGTCTCTTTAGAAGCCAAATGGGCCTCGCCGTTCAGGACCGACCTGGTCTAACCCCCCAGGACCCTGCGTCCCAGCAGCCCTCCAGCCTTCAGGTCAAGGCGGAGGGCCTCGACACCAACCTTCCCAACGGCGACCAACCGAACCAGTCCCACCACCAGTGCCTAGGCTGCAGTCTCGATGAGGCTGCCCAGCGGGGAGACAGCCGCCCCCCCATGCCCCCTCTTCGGGTCCTCCCCCTGGATCTGGACTGTAGCCTGCACGTGCGCCAGCTGATGCGGACCCGTTTGGGCTCAGCGGATCTCCTCTCATTCACCAAGCGGCTGTCGCAGGTGTTGGCCCAGGACCTTACTAGCAAACCCTGTCTACCGGTTACCCCGCCCCCCGAGCAGGCCCTGCCCCTTAACCTCAGCAAGCGTTCCACCACCAAACGGTCGTCCCTGGATACGGAGTCCAGGATGTCTGTGGAGGATCAAGACAGTGGGGACGCCACGCTCTCCTCCGCCAAAAGGCCCAGAGTGGAGTTGTGTGATGAGGCTGAGGACCTGAGTTCTCCTAGCAGGGCCCGGGCTTTCCTCCTTGAGCTGCCCCAGTGCACCAGCAGCAAGGAGGAAGAGGAGGAAGTGAGGAAGAGCTGCTTGTTGGAGACAGAGCCTAAGAAAGACTGTCCTGTGAGGACAAAGCAGGAAAGGTCGGACAAGGTGGAGAGGGGATCTGAAACCATGCTGGAGGAGGGTATCTCTGAGAGGGAGAGTAAAACCATGCTGGAGGAGGGTATCTCTGAGAGGGAGAGTAAAACCATGCTGGAGGAGGGTATCTCTGAGAGGGAGAGTAAAACCATGCTGGAGGAGGGTATCTCTGAGAGGGAGAGTAAAACCATGCTGGAGGAGGGTATCTCCGAGAGGGAGAGTAAAACCATGCTGGAGGAGGGTATCTCCGAGAGGGAGAGTAAAACCATGCTGGAGGAGGGTATCTCCGAGAGGGAGAGTAAAACCAAGCTGGAGGAGGGTATCTCCGAGAGGGAGAGTAAAACCAAGCTGGAGGAGGGTATCTCCGAGAGGGAGAGTAAAACCAAGCTGGAGGAGGGTATCTCCGAGAGGGAGAGTAAAACCAAGCTGGAGGAGGGTATCTCCGAGAGTAAAACAAATATGGAGTACAGTGTCTCAGAGGGGGAGAATCAAAGAAAGATTGAGGAAGGTATCTCGGAGGGGGAGGTTGAAACCAAGAATGAAGACAATATATCTCGGAAGGTAGAGGAGACCGAGGACTCCATAGCACGCCCTTTCAGTATCTCTGTTGGCCAGCATCTGCCAAAGAAAAATGAGGAAACGGATTGTGATGTTGACGCCTCTCTGAAAGGGCCACCCTGTCCGGGCCCCGGACCAGTTCAACTCCCAGAACACCCGCGCACAACAGACATACTGACCAACACCACCAATCACTCCACAACACTACCTTATAGGAGGACTCTCCAACATGCAATCAAAGATTAATCCTGTGAACTTCAATCTCTCATACCTACACATTTGAAAACACTGCCAATGTCTTTAGGGGAGGCCATTACATTTTAATACTCTGTATGATACTATGCATCATACAACTCTTTTGTGCTTTCTTCCCCCCTCAATTATGTACCTAATATTAAAGCTTAGATTGTAATTTAAATTAAATGTCTACATCTGTAGAAAATGCTGTTTCTTTCCTACACCGATTACACAAAAATTAAGAGTTGCAGAGGTTTTTACAACAATCCAAGCATTTACTCAAAAGGATTGAATGAAAGATGTGCCTTGGAACCTTTTAACTCTGGTTTCTCGCCAAGAGCATCCGTCAGAGGGTGTATTCAATTTCAAACAGGACAAAATGGAACCTACCTGAAGATGTCCAATTTAAAAAATCTAATTTCCATTGCCTACCGTTCTGCTACGCTGCGTTCTAATGAATGCACCCCGGGTTAACCTGGTTTTTCCCTGAAGTGTCCTTCAGTCCTGCATGTAGGCTACTCCTGTTCGTCAATGGCCAACACTGACAGGATTTGCACACCTACTGTACTGGTTCCGGCTCCTTTTTTGTGTGGGCACTATTTACCGTATTTATATTTCCTCAACGTGTCTAGATTAGAGAAACAAATATACGAGTCACAGGTTGTTGTATATTTTTTTTTGTCCTTTGTGCCTTGATCAGAGTTCTGTAACCCCAATGATCCTGTCAGATCTCTTTTTAATGCAATTTTTTAAAAATCTTGTATCGACCTGGGGTGAGCTCTGGGGTGGATAGCCACAGGGATTCTGATAACTACAGCACCAAAGGTCTTTCGTACTGTAGGTCCACTGTGTCCAAACAGCGGACAAGTAATACAAGCTGTGCTTTATACCGTATTTTTCCTAATATCCCTTTTTTCAAACGTAGAATATTTTTCATGTTCTTATTTTTATCACGTTCAACAGTTAGCTGGTTATGATTCCACCTGTTTTTCTATTGAGGTTCATCCTCATTGCAGCCTAATGCATTTTGTTATTTTTAACATCATAATGCCATGGAGGTGAGTGCAAAATGTTCTAGCTGTGACTATACCCACTTTTGGTATGATAGGTTCCTTATGAGTTGAATAGCGTTTAGGTATTTTGTTTTTGGTAAATATTGTTTCTCGCTTTTTGATGCCCTTTATCGTTTCGCATTCAGATCAAATGTTTACATGTTTACACTTGTTTGCTCATGCATGTAGAGCAGAACAAATAATATTAAGTTTATTTTGCAGACTGTCAGACTGGTACTGTGTTTCTCCACAGTATACCTAGCTTCTTTATGACAAATATCTGCAATGGAGTCAACTCCTAAATATCCAAACCCAGTTTTACAAATTGCGGTTGGTTGGGGGTGGGAGACCTCAAATAACGATTCTATAAATATTTTGCATGATTCTGGAAATGGGGGGGATATGAATGCAAATGTTGGTTTGCGTCTTTTAAATCCCAATGTGACAGATGTCCCTTGCTGAAATGACAAGACAAGTATATTATGATAATTTTTCCGACATCTGAATTTCTTATGCATGAGTTGAGTGTTTTGGACAGCACTATCTGATGGTGCCAATCTTCAATGTTGTAATGATGGAGATCGGCCACACGGTGGCGCCAAGAGTGTTGATTGGGGTCTCCTGAAGATCGTTTCCTTTCATGTATTCACAAACAGACGCATTATCAGGTGTTTTAATGAAAGTCATTAAATGTCATATTACATTTGTAACTTTGGGCTTTAACTGGTTAATTTCATGTAGTTATTTCTACATCTTAAACCTGTGTTGGTTGCCCTCGTCTTGTTCATGAAAGAAATGTCTGGTATTTTTATTTGTTTGAGAGTATGGCCAGTGCCTTACACTTTGAATTCTGTACTCTATTACCATGGATCAATATGGTAATTTTAACCATTTGTTTTAAACACTGTATATTTATATTAAAGATGTATCTGCTTAAAGGCTTGTGTGCGTGCATGTGTATATAACTGTGTTTTATAGTGCAGTTTTCTGGGAAATGTAACTCTAATTTGGAAACCGCCGCTAGTGGTTTTAATTTTTCCGTCTAAGGCACTTTCAGTTTCCCAAATGTACCACTAGATGGAGACATACCTTCATCACTGCGCACTTGCATGCTTTCTACAGTCTGGGATGTGATACTGGATATTCTAACTACAAAATAAGTGAAAAGTTTTGCTTCCTGGCTAAAAACATTAGTGTGTAATATCATTTAACAGCCATGAGATCTGTGTTCACTAGGAATATACACTACTGTTCAGAAGTTGGGAGTCGCTTGGAAATGTCCTTGTTTTCCATGAATCTGAATAGGAGATGTAGCAATTTCATAGGAAATGTAATCATTGACAAGGTTAGAAATAATAATTTTTAATTGGAAGTAATTGTCTTTTAAACTTTGTTTATAATTCTTTGCAGGACAATTATTGTGTCCTTCAAAGAATCCTCCATTCACAGCAATTATGGTCTTGCAGACCTTGGGCATTCCAGTTGTCAATTTGTTGAGGTAATCTGAAAAGATTTCACCCCTTGCTTCCTGAAGCTCCTCCACCAGTTGGATTGGCTTGATGACGTACCATAGGTCCCTCAATAGGGTTGAGATAAGGTGACGTTCAGACCGGTGTTTTGTGGGTAATACTTAATGAAGCTGCCAGTTGAGGACATAATGATGATGATGATGATAATAATGCATTTTATTTATATAGCGCTTTTCAAGGACCCCAAGATGCTTTACAAAATGAACATGGAACAGAAACAAACAAAAAATTCCATGAGAAAACACAGAATGGGAATGGACATGGCTATGATTAGTTGATTTCGAACAGATGAGTCTTGAGGCATTGCTGGATGATGGGGATCGTCTCAGAGTCACAAATGGTTTCGAGGAAAATGTTCCAGAGCTTGGGAGCAACCCTTGAATGCCCTGTCACCAATGCCTTTGAGCTTGGACCTGGCGATTATGAGGTGGCCTGCAGTACTGGAACGGAGTGTGTGTGTTGGTTGATATGGAAGAAGGAGGTCAGAGAGCTAGGCAGGGGCGATATTGGTTAGTGCTTTGTATGTCAATTGGAGGCTCTTGTGGGCAATGTGTTGGGAGATAGGAAGCCAGTGTAGCTCACAGAGGATAGAAGTGATATACTGCTTGGACTTGGTGTGAGTGAGTAGTCTGGCCACAGAGTTTTTGACCATTTGGTGCTTATGTAGAATTGATGCTGCCGTGTTGGGAGTTGGAGTAGTCAAGACTGGAGGTTATGAATGCATTTATTAGGGTTTCAGCAGCAGGACGTGAGTATGTAGGTCTGAGTTTGGCCATGTTGTGGAGGTGGAACAATGAAGATTTTTCAGTCTGTTTAGTGGGCTGATTAAAGGAGTGTGTAGACTAGGGTTTTAGTATGACGCCAAGTTTATGTGCGTGGGAGAATGGAGAAACAATGGTGTTATCAATGCTGAGAGTGAAAGTGACGGTTTTGGTCAGGCCGTGAGGCGTGTATTTATCTTGCTCAGTTGTGCACCAGGGCCTCCCACTCCTTTTGCTTTTCGGGTTAGAGCCAGTTTGCACTGTTCTGTGAAGGGAGAAGTACACAACGTTGTACGAGATCTTCAGTTTCTTGACGATTTCTCGCATGAAATAGCCTTTATTTCTCAGAACAAGAGTAGACTGATGAGTTCCTGAAGAAAGTTCTTTGTTTCTGGACATTTGGAGACTGTAATCAAACTCACAATATTGCTGATGCTCCAGATACTCAACTTGTCTAAAGAATGTTTCTTATTTAATCCGCACAACTGTTTTCTGTTCTGCTAACATAATTCCGTGTTTTTCTAATGATCAACTAGCCTGTTGATGATAAACTTGGATTAACAAACACAATGTCCCATTGGAACACAGGAGTGATGGTTGCTGATAATGAGCCTCTGTACGCCTATGTAGATATTCCATAAAAAATATGCCGTTTCCAGCTACAATAGTCATTTACAACATTAACAATGTCTACACTGTATATCTGATCAATTATTTTATTAGACAAAATGTGCTTTTCTTTTAAAAACAAGGACTTTTCTAAGTGACCCCTGACTTTGGAACAGCAGTGTATATTTAAAAGCTTTAGTACACGGCGCATTAGGGAATGAACAAATGCCCTGCATAGTGATATTTTGATAGTGGTTTGATAAGTAGCTAGGCCAGGTATCACAAATAATGAATGTTCTTTGAGTCAACCTTTTCTTGCTTGTATTACCCCACCCACTGTGAATTAATTGAATGTCCCCCAAGCGCGCACATATTTTTCACACACAGTCTCACGGCTTTCCTGCTGTATTCTATGTTGCAGCCTGGCCTAACATTTAAACAATCACTGTAAAAAGGAAATGAACACATTCCAGAAGCCGCTAGAACATTGCTTTATTCGGGTCTCGGCCCAGTGAAGAATACCTCTGGTGGGGGCAGAAACGTGTTATTGACCATTAAGCCATGGATGCACTCGGGTCACCTTTTGTTTTGCTTTCCATGACAGACATTGCCTCCATAGAGGCTGGCTGTCTGGCTTGCCTGCATTTTTGGCCCAGTTTTTTGTGGAGTACTGAAATTCCTGTCATTCAGCTGCTATCTGTGGTCTGATTCAGTTCTCCAACTTGGAAAGCTCTCCATGGGTCCAGGCCTCACTCGTCTGGTATGTGGATTGTGTTTTTCCTGCACAGTAAAAAGTTAACCCATAAATATTTGCTCTGTTAAGTCTGGTCTTTTTTTCAGAGTGAGACTTAAAGGGCATGTACTTCCTCTACACTTGACAAACATTTTGTTAACTAAAGTCAACACTATATGCTTTGTTAAGCACTAGGAGGTACTGTGGGATTTACAGATTGTCACCATGAACACCCTTCTTGCCTCTACAAATTGTGCTTCGAATGAATTCCCCAAATGATAACCTTTATACACTCAGCACGAAAAAATAATCTGCATAAATTTGTTCACATCCCTGTTAGTAAGCATTTCTCCTTTGCCAAAATAATCCATCCCCCTGACAGGTGTGGCATGTCAAGAAGTTGATAAAACAGCAGGATCATGAGCAAGTGAGCATTTCAAATCCTGACTGCAGATATTCCTGTGGTTGCCAGATAATTGAATGTCCATTTCTCTACCATAAGCCTCCTCCAACCTCGTTTTGGAGAATTTGGCATCCAACCGGCCTCACAAGTGCAGACCACGTGTAACCACATCAGTCCAGGACTTTCAAATCTGGCTACCTTACCTGTTTGACAGTTTCATAGTTGACACCCGGAGCAGTTAAGGAAACTGTAGATGTGTACAACCGAAACCTCAGTGGGAAAATGGCCACGTACAAGTGTGGCCTTCACAGATTAGTCTCGTTTTTAACTGTACTGAGTAGCAAAACATTTTGTTCAGTTTAAAGAAGTGTGACAACTTCTTAAACAAAGTAGTGCCCCATCTAGGGGACAGATGTATGTTACATTCAGGTTGTTCGCTTGGGCTACAACACGAAGCCTCTCCTTATTGCTTGGCCTTTTACTGAGGAATTTTTAAGTGACCTGGAGTCACAAATAGAATGTACTTACCTGGACCAGCAGTTACTGGTAAGGACCAACAACAGGACACCAGTGCGATATGTCAACAGACAAGGTAGTCATCCCACTGCTGACACTGGCCCACTTCATGCAAACATGGAGCAGTACATTCTATTTGGCCGGGCTCAAAACTACAGGGTCCTTTTTGGTGGTTCGACTGCATGCATTCTGTAGAAGCGCGTCTCTCGCACGCTTTGTCCACGTGACGTGTATCAGTCGGTCTGAAAGTGGCGCGTCGTCGGCCTGTGTGACGTGTGTTTTGGTACATGCCCCTCAAAAAGTATACGCGCGGCCCTGCCTGACAACCTCAAGTTGCAATGAGTACACCTGAATTGTAATCTCATGGAACGAGTGGCTTCCCATATAGCTTGACCCCTCCTTGCAGAACAACAGCATGCTCATCTGTGACTAACGACATGATGTGGACGGCAGGAGAAGTTTGTTAACACGCAGCCCCATGTACACCGATCAGCCAAATCATTATGACCACATACCTATTATTGTGTAGGCCCCCCTTTGGCCGCCAAAACACCCCTGACCCGTTGAGGCATGGTCTCCACTAGACCTCTGAAAGTGTGCTGTGGTATCTGGCACCAAGACGTTAGCAGCAGATCCTTTAAGTCCTGTAAGGTGCTAGGTGGGGCCTTCATGGATCTGACCTCTTTGTCCAGCACATCCCACAGATGCTCAATTGGATTGAGATCTGGGGAATTTGGGGGTCATGTCAATACCTTGTGTTCCTCAAACCATTCCTGAAACATTTTTGCTTTGTGGCAGGGCGCATTATCCTGCTGAAAGAGGCCAATACCATCAGGGAATAGCGTTGCCATGAAAGGGTGCACATGGTCTGCACCAATGCTCAGGCAGGTGGTACCTGTCAAAGTAACATCCACATGAATAGCAGAACCCAAGGTTTCCCAGCAGAACATTGCCCAAAATATCACTCAGACTCTGCCGGCTTGCCTTCTTCCCATAGTGCATCCTGGTGCCATGTGTTCCCCAGGTAAGCGACGCAAACGCACCCAGCCATCCACGTGATGTAAAAGGAAATGTGATTCATCAGACCAGGCCACCTTCTTCCATTGCTCCGTGGTCCAGTTCTGATGGTCATGTGCCCATTGTAGGCGCTATCAGCAGTGGACAGGGGCACCCTGACTGGTCTGCCGCTACGCAGCCCCATATGCAACAAACTGTGATGCACTGTGTGTTCTGACACCTTTCTATCAGCACCAGCATTAACTTTTTCAGCAATTTGAGCTACAGTAGCTTATCTGTTGGATCGGACCACATGGGCCAGCCTTCACTCCCCATGTGCATCAATGAGCCTTGTCCGCCCATGACCCTGTCGCCGGTTCACCACTTTTCCTTCCTTGGACCACTTTTGATAGGTACTGACCACTGCAGACTAGGAACACCCCACAAGGGCTGCAGTTCTGGAGATGCTCTGACTCAGTCATGGAACTGGGATTATAAAAGTTATTTGTGCAAGTCTGCTTCTGTGTTAGTTTAAGCAGAGAATTTCAGTGATTAGGTTTTTCATCCCTCATTGTTTGGAGGAGGAGGCTAAAACATAAATAGTTTTGGGGCCATTGTCTTCACGCAAACAACTCTAGTAACTGCTTGCTAATGAAAATTAACAATCAATATATTTTTTGACGGTAATTAAGCATTTTTAGTCTTTGGTTGTATATCCTTTGTATGTATTAAGCTTGCACACTAGGATCCAGCCAATGGCTGTCTGACACCAGGCTCTTCTTTCTATTGACTATGTCAGAGTGGAAGGAAGGGGGGACCCTAGATTTGTATCAAGCTAAAATGAGTTACATATTAGAAACAAGTTATTTAATCTGTCAGTAGAAAGGAAAGTGCAAATAAAATATCATAGCAATCGAATGAGGGGTTCTATAGAACGTTCAGGTAATAATCTATCAAAGTAACATGGTTTCTTGAAATCATTCAGAGTACTTTAAAATTGGACTGATGTAAGAGTGGGGGATGGAGGACAAAAGGCAGCTGGCTCCGACTTGTAACCAAGTGCTATTGATTTATTGATTTGGTTCTATTTTAAGTTGTCTGAGGGGTGAAGGGGACAGAAGGCAGTTGGACAAAGAGAAAGGATTAAGAGCAAAAGTTCAACATGGTTAGCATCTACATGAAAGAGTCACTTGATGCTTTCCACAATGGAAAATGGCTTTTGGGAGTTCTTGTACCATTTATGTTTTTAACTGTATCCAAAATGATAATTGAATCCCACTTTGTCACTTTGTACATCAGTCACTGACAGTTTTCCACTTTGATCTACAGCAACATCTCCAATATGTATGTGAGAAACGTTAATGTAATTTGGTTGTAGTATCCATTCTAAAAATTGTGAAAGTATCTATAAGAAAGTGTATTATATTATAAAATGCTAAACTATTTGGATTTATTCATTTATATATTAAACACAATGTGATTCATCTAAAGATTGTCCTACTTTTCTGATAACAAATTTACTGTCCTAAAAATGAAACTGTGTGTCGTATTTTAAGTGTCCACGACTTTGATTGCAAACTTTAACCGTGCATCTCTACACAATAACACTACTTCTAAAAATGTCCACAGAAAACGTTACGAAAACACATTCACATTGCAGGACATTGCAGATGTGTGGCCTGGTGTAGTCCAGTGTGGGGTCCTTTCTGTCCCAAAGCTTTTTCTATTAAAAACCCACTGTCTCTGTCCAATAGAAAACATTAATGCCTGAATGTATTATAATATATGAGAACAATATTGCAGATGTAAAGAAGATAACAGAATGACAGTGAAATCAGAATTAACATGTTTTACCGGAGACTGTTAATATTAAAGACAGCGGCAGAAATAATGGGGTGTCAGTTATGATCGACACTCCAGCATGTGAAAAGCCCAGGAGGGAGACAGTTTCGGAGATACTGGAACCAAAATGCCTGACACCCAGCAATCATGCCACTCTCAAAATTGCTTAGGACATTCATTTAGTCAATTCCAACATTCAATGAAATAGTAACTGAATGCTTAAATGCCTGTCTGCCTGCTTTATATAATAACTCACAGCCACATGACTCGCTGTCTGTAGATTTATTTTTGGGGAAATGTGGTCTAAAATGTTCCACTTGCCACAAAGTGTTTACAGCATTTCACGCAAACAATGTATTCGTGGACTAGGTGAAGAAGTCACAGTTGTATTAAGGCCAGGTGGAGGAGTCACAGTTGTATTAGGACAAGGTGAAGAAGTCACAGTTGTATTAAGGCCAGGTGGAGGAGTCACAGTTGTATTGGTGTTTGGTGAAGAAGTTACAGTTGTATTAAGGCCAGGTGGAGGAGTCACAGTTGTATTAAGACTAGGTGAAGAAGTCACAGTTGTTTTAAGGTCAGGTGGAAGAGTCACAGTTGTATTAGGACTAGGTGAAATAGTCACAGTTGTTTTAAGGCCAGGTGGAGGAGTCACAGTTGTATTAGGACTAGGTGAAGAAGTCACAGTTGTTTTAAGGTCAGGTGAAGGTTTCACAGCTGTACTGGTGTTTGGTGAAGAAGTTACAGTTGTATTAAGGCCAGGTGGAGGAGTCACAGTTGTATTAGGACTAGGTGAAGAAGTCACAGTTGTTTTAAGGCCAGGTGAAGGTTTCACAGCTGTACTGGTGTTTGGTGAAGAAGTTACAGTTGTATTAAGGCCAGGTGGAGGAGTCACAGTTGTATTAAGACTAGGTGAAGAAGTCACAGTTGTTTTAAGGTCAGGTGGAAGAGTCAAAATATATTTCCATATTTCCATGTATTATTTTTGCAGATAGGATTATACAGCGAGACACTAACCCCAAATATACTGCCTTAGCAATTAGAGAGATTCTCATGCCCAAAAAGTGGAAAATTCATGACCAAGCAGATGTCGAGATTTAAATGAAATATGCCTTGTATTTGCTTAAGGGAAAAGACCATAACTGCCTGAAGTTTACGAACCACTGACACCACCAGATCCTGGGTATGTTCGCTGGCAATGCTCTAAAGTTGTTGTGTGTTTTGTGGGCACTGATAACCAACCCCCCCCACCATGTATGTCTCTGCTGAGAGATCCTGGACACTGGGTCCCAGCCCATTCTCTGCCAGACAGGTCTTCACTGAGAACAATCACCATCACTGGTGAAAATAATTGGTACCTTAGCTGCCTGGAGGAGACACTGAGGACCGGGTGGATGATAGTTAATTAATGTTAACCCAGTTAATGGGAAGAGAACGGGGGGAGCTTAGGGCCTTCCAGAAGGAGGGTGTGTGTAAGGACATTGTGAGGTTGTGTAGTATGAGGGTCATTGATGGGGATCTTGGGCTATAGCTGAATAAAGAGGATGAGGGAATTCATTGAGAGGCACGTTGCATGTGTTGGGGAGGGATAAATGATTTACACTCCATTTCTATATCTCCAAGAGTGCACACTTTGATATTTGCCAGCTAGACAGCTGTTCTCCCTCCCACAAATAAAAAAACCAAACATTGTGTTTAAGTTTTATTCAGTGTTTCTGCAATCCACACAACTCCCTCTCACTTTTGTTAAAAACACAGCCTGTCCAGTGTGGTGTTCTGAGTGACAGTTCCCTGGCCCTACGATGGGTGGCAGAAGTATGTGGGCTGTGAGCCAATAAAGCCTGGGAGCAAAGCACTGAGGCTGTCCTTAGGGTCTGTCCAACACTGCCTGGATAGATGAACATAGACCAAACTCCACAAACTGTAACTAGAACCATTAGGAGGAAAAATACTAAGCTGAACTTAGATCATATTACTCTAATACACTGGTCTGTTCTGGGACTGATTGTTGTCAGTAATACCCTGTAGAACCAGGCTGTGCTCAAGGCTCTACCTTCCAACTGGAAGTCAGTTAAACTATTCTCACAGAACAAACAATAGACTCTCCATTCCTCAGGGTTTGGGTGGCTCACTCAGAAGGCCCCTCGGGAACCATGATGCAATAACACTGACACATTCTCATACCAGACGCATTGTACAGGCTGGATCTGGTCAAACTTTCTTAGTGGAGAGTTTTGGCTAGCCACAGATAAGAGGTTGGCCTACTGGCTTTAGGGACAATCTTTTTTTCCACAGTTTGACCCATGAGATGATACTCATCTCAGTGATCTAGCTTTGGCTAGGCTAAGCACAAAAAAAAAAGATGATGTGAAAACACTGCTGTTTAATAGTGGTCTGTTAATAAGAGACAATGGAAGGGAGTACTGCTGCTAACTGTTAGTTGTCAGTGTCCAGAATGTTGTGTTATGATTAGAAACCTTTTCTCTCTTGTTAGACCCCTTATTCTTATCTATTGTTCAGAAATAAATAATGTGCCTTGTCATCGCGCTGCTGTACCACGTGTTGGGCCAGGTCAGATCAAGGTTTAGTGCTTAGAGTGCTGACTACTGACCGTGCAAGCTATTCTCTTTAGGCACTAGGACCCAGCAGTTTTTAGAGATCACTGACTTTTTCGCACTAGGACCATGTAGCATGCGTGGCTATAGAGCTGAGCATTGTCTTTGTTCCTACACTCAGAATCTCTCCCCCTTCTCCACACTCCGCAGTCGCTCTCCCTATACTCCACTTCCATTACAGTATTACACCGGTCTGGATGATTGCAGAAACAGCAACATGGCTGTGAATCTCAGCAAGAACAGACTGGCCCTTCTAACAGCCTACCAGGATGTTATTAACGAGACCTCGTCTACCGACTGGTAAGTCAATTGAACAGTCCTTATTCCTCATGGTTCATGGGTGGTTTTATTGCGAAGTTAACTCGGTAAGGTTGTTTGGGATGGAGAAGGATGCACCGGACGGGGTCCGTACATTCCCCCATACTGTGGACTGCAACGTGTTGTGTAGGCTACGCAGCATCCCCTTGGTCTTTTGCTGGAGGATTAGGATGGGCAGAGATTCCAAATTAAGCCCCAAATGAAAGTGCTGGTAAATATTCCAGGGAAATCCTAGTATTATTTTATGATTCGTGATGAAGGTTGTGATAAAACTGAATACAAATGTAACAGTTGTATTCCCAAATTGGGATTCTGACGGCAAAAATTGTCAAATAATAAAACTACTCGTTATAAAAACCTGAAATCTGCAGTTGTTCAATGCGAATGACACACCGGTCCCTGCTGCTAAGTCCTGAAAGCAGCGGGCACTGATCTCAATGAGCAAATATTGAGCAAGAAGTAGTATTCATTGTTTGCTCGGAGGGAGTTATTGCGTTTCTGTCTGTACGGCTGGAGCCGAAAATATTTCAATGTCGAGGGAATTTTATACTGTTCTCTTTTGCAATAACATATCCTTCCCACTGGGTAAATCTCAATAGCGTTCTCGCATCTCAATAAGCGAGAGCGGAGAGGGGCGAGGCAAGAAGTGTCAATCTATTAATGCTCAGTGTGACCAGCCTTACTCCCTCAATTCACTCTTCTCCCTTTCTCTCATTATACACAATATAACTGCATTTTTTTACACTTTCGGGAGGGGAATGGTTGTGTGATGGAGTATTAGCTCGTGGATCCTAAGCGACCGACCCACACATTCCATCGGGTCTTGTGTCCATGCGGAGGCGTTTCTCTTCCCTTTGTGTGGAAATTGATACACATGGTCGGTCGAATATTTTTGGCCACACTTGGGGGTTTGGGCTGGGTAACGACTGTTTTTTTTAAGGACAACAGTCCTGATAAAGAGCACCTTATCGGAATCGATATTTCAGACAGTAGCCCCACTACTAGAGACATTCACGCCTATAGTTATATCATCCCCTGCTTTTCGTAGTTGTCCCCATGTAATTGCCAATGGCTAATTTTCTATTTAGCTGTGTTCATATGTTGCCAGGACAATTTTTTTGCTCATTAAATAATAGTACAGAATAGACTGATAAAATCCAGAGACATAGGCATGCCCCCTTTGCTCGCACTTGAATTGAGCTGAACAAAGACCCCCTGGCTTTGAAGCATCTCTGACCCTGAGCAGCCTAAATCCTCCCCTCACTCCCTTTCCCTGTCAGGCCTCATCATTATCTTGAACAACGTACCTACCTGGCTCACTGACACAAGTGTCTTTATTCACACACTCTTAAACATCCACACATACTTACGCCGGCCCTGACGCGCGCGCGTACACACACACACACACACACACACACACGTCACACTCTCTGTACATTGTCCATTATGGTATGTCCTCTCTTTAGGGGCTCCCCACACCCCACAGACACCGGTGTCGTCCCTTAATAGCAGTAAGTGGTGAATTCACCAGGAAGTAACAGACATTCCCTCAACACTACAGCCATTGTCTGGCAAATCAGAGGTCCACCTCGACTTGAGCTTGGAGGACATTGGTGCAAATGCGCCCAGTGTGCCCGCTACAACTCCTGTCACGGCTTCAATCAGTCCAACTACATCTCTGATACTTGAATACAAAGCTGGCTCTACACCTCTATCAATCAAATGATGTTTTTCACAGCAGAAGGAACCCACAAAGATGATGGATGATACTGTTATGTCTTTGGGTTCAGTGAAGGCCGGCCAGAGCCTCAGTGACAGTAATGTCTAGAGCCAAGATGACTCTTGACAGGCTTTACTTTACAGTCCCTGCAGGCGAAAATGAAGTTTAAAAAAAAAAAAATCTTTCCAGCAAAGACATGACACACAATAGGCTGGTATATCAAGGGTTCTCCAATATCAAACACACATCTGGAATGTTCCATGTTGAGTGGTGGCAGCTGCTGATTCGCTGGTGGCTATGTGTTTGACCCCTAGCCATATCAGAAAGTAATTACTTAACATGTTTCCTATTGTTGCTGATGATGTATTCCTCCACCTATCTGTCTGTATTGATTAGTTTATCAACTACAGACAGTAAGGAATAATTTAAATACAATGTCATGAAAAACAGTTTGCCCCTCTGATTTACTGCATTGTTCTACATTTTTTACATTGATTTTGTCAGCTGTGTTTGTGGATTGTAGTGGTATCCCGAGGAAGTCTGAGGGAGAGAGAAGAAATTATAACAGACATTAGGTCTTAGATTCATTTCTTTGGTGTGCTAGGTTATCAAACATGCAACCCACAAGTGTGATTATTTTGTTTTTGCAGCATAATAAAAGGGGCTCCACTGAACTAAAGTCAAAGGCATATTGTCCAAATGGAGAAAGTTTGGGGTTGTGGTAAATCATCACAGCAGTGGCCGTTTTGCCAAAATGACTTTGGGCAACAATAGGATTCATGGCACAGTGCCAAGGCAGAAACCTCTGCTCACTGAGGAGAACATAAATGCTTGGCTTGTGCCAAAATACATGTTGGTGAACCTTGAGTTCTGGACAATTGGTCAGGCATTGTGTCAGTGTCGTGGTCTGGGGATGCTTTGCTGCATCAGGACCTGGACAACTTACCATCTTGGAAATAGCCATGAATTCATGAATGTCAGGCCATCCATTTCTGAGCTGAAGCTGAAGTCTAGATTAATTCTTCAACTAGATAATGATCCAAAACACACAAGTCTGTCTACTTTATAATTGTTGAAGAACAAAATATTGAACGTTTTGGAATGGCCTAGTCAAAGTCCAGACCTAACCCTCATTGAGATATTGTGGCAGGACCTGAAACGGGTAGTTTATGCTTGAAAGCAGTTCTGCATGGAGGAGTCAACTGATGAATGAATGCAGGAAGCTTTCGGTAGTAGTCAGGGCAGCGAAAAGTGGCATAACCAGTTTTTAAGCATAAGGCGTGATTAGTTTTTCACATGTGGTCTTTAATAGATAAATTAAGTTTATCAAAATGTTGTTTGTTCACTTCAGTTCCCTTTGATCTAATATTAGGTTTTTGCTGAAAATCTAATAACATTCAGTTACAAAAATATGCAAAAGAATCTAACTAGGGCCAAATCCTTTTTCATAGTTCTCTTGATACAGAGTTTGGATAGACTTAATTTAATTTAGCATACTTGATGATTTTTTCCCCATCAATCTACACACAAAACTGTGTGCAAACATATAAAAAAATCTAAATGTACATAACTATTCAGAACCTTTATTCAGTTGGTTGTATAATTATTTTTTGATCCCAGTTTTGAGTCATCTTCAGAATTATTCCAGCTCTGCTCACCTGGATTTTGTCAGTTTATCCCATTTTTCTTTGATGATCCTCTAAAGCTGTGTCACACTTGATGGGTAGTGTCAGTGAACATTTTCAGGTCCCCCCAAAGATGTTAATGGAGTTCAAGCCCAGGTTTTGGCTTGGCTGCTCAAGGACATTGACAGTCTTAAGGCACTGGAGCAATTCCAGCATTGTCTTGGTTTGGCAATGTGCTTGAAAGATTATTCTTCCCTGTCAGAGGTCCTGTGTGCACTGGATCAGATTTTCCTTCTAGAACTCTATTTTATTTTATTCTGTTTATTATTCCCTTAATCCTGACCAGTCTCAGTCCCTACCGCTGAGAAGCATCCCCACAGCATGATGGTCCCACCGCACAGGTGCTTCACTGTAGGCATGATATAAGCCAGGTGATCAGCAGTACCCAGTTTTTGCTGGATGTACTGTAGTGCTTGATATACTGTAGTGCTTGACTAATAGTTAGATTTTGGTCTCATCAGACCATATGTTAATTTCCTCTCTGACTTCTTCAGATGACATGTCAAATCATTTTTACTCAGGAGTAGCATCAGTTTAACTGCTGCAGAAATGGTTGTCCTTCAGGCAAGTTATGCCTTCTCTCCAGAGTTCTGTTAGGGTTCATTAGGTTTTTGGTCACCTACCTGAACTCAATTTGTCATGGTGAAGGTACTGAGTACTTATGTACTTGATATATTTAAGTTTTAAACTTTCAATACATTTGCTGCATTTCAAAAATAAATCACTTTCTCATTATGGGGCATGGTGTATATATTGTATGGCAAAAAATACATATAATTGTAAATTATGTCTAAAACATAAACAAATGTTTATGTCTGAATATTGTTGAAGCCACCTTTTGATATCGTTTTTTTTGGTTTGAACTCTCATCCGCAAATCAGAACATCCATGGCTTAATATGTGGTTGCTTTAAGTTTTGACTACTCTTATATATTGCCTTGGACTCAACTCCAATTCCTGTGTTAGTTTGTTTATAGTTTTAAGAAACAATGTCAGATATTAAACGAAAACCTTACATTAAATAAAGGGAAACTGATTGAACATATTGCATACCGTTTGAATTATTACCGTGTATATTTTATTTATCAAGCAAGTTCAGCATTACCCAAGGTCCCATATTAAAAAGCAATTGCAGCTCTTGTTATGCTACTTTTAAATTCAGTGACTGCAACCACACTATTTCTTAGTTGTTCATACGTCTTTCACATCACTATGGAGAAATGTGTCCCTCTTCCATACAGAGCTGCTTTAATTCTGCAACATTTCTGTCTTATTGAGAATGAACGACTCTTCATAGGTCCAGCCACATCTTATTTGGGTTCAGTGTGAACATTGACTAGGCCATTCCAAAATGTGTCTTTACTTTTTCTTGTAATGTACACTTGCTTATGTATTTTGGCTAACTTCCCTGCTGCATGAACCAGATGTGCTTCAGTACTGATTACCTGAAGTTCTCCTTTATAATCCTCTGATACAGACCAGAATTCATGATAGGAATCTTTTCAGGTCCAGGGGAAGCAAAGCATTCTCTAAATGTCATACTACCACCACCATGCTTGACCGTTGATATGAGGTCAATTATGTGGAACTCAATGTTTGGTTTTGCCCATACATAACACCCACGCTGTTCAAAAAGTCAAGAAATGTTTACCAAAACACACCTGGAAGCACTTATCAAGACTCCTAGAAGAATGACCTATGAACAGATGCGTCAAAAGTAGAGCTGTTTGGACACATTTCTTTCGGTCAAGTTTCCCCAAAAAATGATTTAAAATGTAATATAATGTTTATGAAATATTATTTTATGGTCCAAGTGTTCTTGAGTTTAGAGTTCATTAAGAGAGCATCGCACTACAAAAAATTATGTACACTGGCACCAAATTCCTCTTATCTGTAACTTTGGGCAGGCTGTTGAATATGTAGAGACACACCTCACATGTACAGATTAACATGAATGGGTTTATCGTCACTCACATGCTATCATGCACCAGTAGACCCAAGGCTGTCTAGTTTGTCCTGTTGCATGCTAGGTAATATTCTTTTTTAGAGATGTCTGAGAATTATACAATTATGGTTTGGCTCTCTTCTTCCTGCATTCATAGATGAAAGTATAATTTACAGAAGTTCATGGTTTTGGGGTTTTACTACTCCACCACAAAGACAAAGAGTAGAAATATCGAACTAGCATCCTTTGCAAATGGAGGACAGAGAAGGTTGCTTTAGCCCTTGGCAGATGGAAAAGAAGTGATTTTATTTCACACAAGCCCAATGCTAGAAAGCAGGCCTGAAAATACTTTGGTTTACTCAGCTCCTTCAATCAGCCTCTCAGTCTGTCTGTCAGTAAGTTGGCTCACAATGGGAGGATAGAAGTAGTGTAGACAGCCCCCCTGAGACTGGAAACTACTGTTTGTTCTCAGCTGACAAGAAACAAGCTGGAAACCAGCTAGGTTAGTGGAAATCTGGAAAGTAATGTGACAATGTGGCTATTTCAAAAATCACACTTTCAACCATTTTTGTGAAAAACCTAATTAGCCCCATTGAATTACTAGTCTTATTCATGCACTCACTCCCGGATTCACTCTGCTCTTGATTGCACTCCAAACTGTCCGTGATGCCAAGTTCACCAACCCTTTTTTATTCCCTTCCATCACAGCTTTACTGTGGTACCACTAGTGAAGACACAATTATACATGTCATATCTCTTGGCCTTGGAACGTTTTGCTCATAATCCCTTAAGCATTACTCTCATTTAGACAAACGGCTTGAATTCGTTGAAGAAGACATCTGCCTTACTGTCACAGGGTAATGCACAGCAACGTCAATGTATTCTGGGAAAAATGGGATAATATGAACCAGTTTCACAGAGTGGTTGTGGATGACTGTGTGTATTTTATGGGATGAGACGGAGGCGTATTGTGAGGGCAAATTCTGGGACCAAAGGTTGCATGTTCATCAGGGGTCTGATAGAGAGACTAGGATGTCTGGGCCTCCTGTGTATGGGTGGGTGTTGTCATCCTGCCAACTCCTGTGACTTAACCTCTTTTTACTGGTATAGACCAGAAGAGAAGCATGGCCACCTACCCAAACTAATACAGAGCTTTTTGTCTGTTAGGTTTAGTTCCACTTTGAGTCATGTGTCATTGGGAGAGGCCATGTGGGGTGGAGGTACTGCTTTCCTATTAGTCTCATTTGTCTTACTCATTAGTCTTTTACAGATGGGGGGCGTTGTGTGTCTGTACATACACTGTGTTTTTCTCTGTGCGCTGTTGTTACAACTTCTAAGGTCCAGAACGTTACCTGGAACTTCATAAATAGCTAGGGGGTAAACATTATTCCAACGGAACGGATCCTCTTTAGGGAGGCTCTAGCGAAGATTTAAGTATTCCTCTCCTCACTCCTCCACACCACGTTCTGCTGCGCCTGCTACCTCTGGAGCCCAAAGAATACAGTGAAAGGAATACTCACTGTGGAAATGGCTGCCTGAAGCATAAGTGAAGAAATTCTTTCCCTTTCAGAACAATATGGTGGTGAAAAGTATTTGGTTATCCTGTCAGTGAGCAGATCGGTGTCAGATTCTGACCAGACAGGCAGTAACAATAATGCTGTTTTGTGTGTGTTTGTGTTTGTGAGTGAATTCTGGCACAGCCTCAGTTGTTGCAATTGAACTGGCTTTGTCTGGAGCTCAGGCTTCTGCTGCTTATTGTGATTATGAAGCATGCCACTGTCCAGTTGCAGAGAAAGAAGTGACAAGAGGTACTATAACACTCCGTGGTAGTGTGTTTTATTTTATGTCCTGACAATCCTTCACGGATATAGTTCGTCAATATCTCATAACAAACGAAAGATATGCAATTGATCTTGGTTCCCAGTAAAGTGCTCAAATAAACACCAGGATCACCAGGACCTTCTTGGTGTGGGAAATGCTATGCTAACCATCTGCCTCAGCCAACATTACCCATCCCCAGTGGAATTCCTCCTCTTAGCCCTCCTGTGTGCTTGTATTAGGAGCCCAGAAGAAGAAGCTCAGCTGCAGCATTATCATCCCATCAAATCACATCTGGCAGTGTACACTCTCTTGCTCCAGGCAGCTGCATTTATATTCGAATGCTAACAGGCTTTAGCATAAATCCTAATGCAGCTCGCTAGCATTTTGTGTTCATTACCAACACAGCAGGCTAGCTTGCTAGCAGACATATGGGAGCGGAGATATATGTGTGGAGGACAGCTAAGGGTGGTGAAATGAGGTTGAGAAGGAGTGAGCCATTTGTCCAGGCCAGACCTGTGGGCCTACCGCCGACGCCACTGATAACAAGACACTTTGGATTTAGTCTGCTGGAGTGGGCAGAGGTTTGCTAACCCTGTCTGTCCCGCCTTGTTTCAACCCCTGGTGACCCCCCCTCAACCCATCTTAACCACCACTGATAGTGATTTTAGTTCCTCTGAACAGGACCTCAGTTGGAGTTGATTTATTTGTGTGGAAGTAATCAGCCCACTAATTCCCAGCCGTAAACAGAATCTCCAACTTTAAACATCTCAACCCTTGGAATTGTCTGGCCAGGCTAGTCATCTTTTGTATAAAGCCTTGTCTTATCATAGAACTTTCCCCCCCAGCCTGCCAAAGTACAGCAGGTCTCTCTCCAGGCCTCAGAGTGGCCCGCTGAGTTGAGCTCATGAAAAATAGCATCTGAAATATTTACAAAAAGGCTTTCTGTAGGTTTTCTAGAAACTAAGACAATGTGGAGAAACTCAATCGTCTGGCCTTTTAATGCTTTGGTTGGTGTTGGTTTGAAGTGTATGTCAGTGTGTTTCTGTGTCCTCTCTCACTGGTTCAGGTGGATCCCATAGCTCACTCTTTGTCCCAATGGGACTTTGTCAGGAAACACTCCTCTTAAAATAGGTCCGGCAACTAGAAGCTTCCCCAGGTGGTGACTCTACATCCTCTGTGTTACTACAGTCTTTGTCTGGGGCCATGTTTCTTCTGGCTCTGCCTCCTTCCCTCCGGAATATCTTTCCTTCAGAAAGGCAAAACGGAAGACACTGCTTAGCAGGGATATGGAGACTATCCAGGCAAGGCGATTCTATTCAGTGGCTTGGCCATTTCCACTATTTACTGTAACAGCAATTGTGTTCAGTTTAGTTTTAGGGTCTTTGTGCTCTGTAACGGTAAGGTCACAGAATACTGATGAGGCACCTTTTGCTTTGTCCTCCTCCTGCCTGGCTATTATTAGGCAGTTGTGACAACAGCTTCCAAATGGTTGGGCTGTAGACCTAGGAAGCATTTCCCTTCGTAAGTCAGATCATTGTGTGCGTGCGTGTGTACTTCATAAACCTGATGTAAGACTTCCCATGTGTGTACGTGTTAACATGGTTATTTTAGTAGGATATCTCATGGCTCTTTCAGATCGTGTAGCGTTTAGTCAAGATAGTGACTGGTCAGGGGAACAGGGCAATGGTCACAGGGCAATGGTCGTGCTCCGTTTATGTTTACGCGGCTATGTTACCGACGAGTGATAACACTGAAGTGACAGATACAAGTGAAAAGATGTTCTTTATCGTAGATTGTCCACTACTATCGTTTTTTAACAGGCCTTTAGATTGTACAATAGGGCATTTGATGAGTGAGACAGTAAAATATACTGTAGTTTCCCTATGACTGAGTTATTGTGTGAGTCCACCCTGGAGGAACTAAAACAATGAGTGATGATTTTCTGTCTGGGGGACCTGACAGGACCCTCAGTGAAGAGTATTTCCAGCTGTGTGTTAAGTAGCTGGACCTTGGCCACTCTGCCCTTCTCTGTTTCCTTTGTCTTTCTGTAGCCATCATATCACACTGACAGAAACACATTTTTATTTTTCTATCCTGGACCTGAAAAAGAATTCCCTATTTCCCCTGTTGCCTAACGTTAAACCAAACCCTGTTGCCTAACGTTAAACCAAACCCTGTTGCCTAACGTTAAACCAAACCCTGTTGCCTAACGTTAAACCAAACCCTGTTGCCTAACGTTAAACCAAACCCTGATGCCTAACTCTAACACTAATGCTTAAACATAACACAAATTCTAACACTAACCACAGTTGTATGTTTTACCTTATACCTAACTCCTAAACTGGGGACAAAACTTTCTCCTTTTGGGGAATGGCTAAAAAACTTTGCCGGGATCAAATTATTGTGATAGAAGGGACTTCTCCACATAAAGCCAAACCAGGATCAAACACACACTCTGAGTTCAGCTGTGCTGGAAGAACAGCCAACTGTAAGCAAGTTAAAGAACATAATCCAAACTGAATTATTCATTTAAAGCACAATGGTTCTGCTTACTAGCCTGGAGTCAATTTATTATAATGCTTTTATATGGTTTGACACAAACAAAATGAATGTAGTATTTTTGTAGGTCATGATGATGTAACATAGTCATGGCATATCTCACTGATGACTAATGAGCAGAAAGAACAGTGCTCTGAGACACAGCACAGTAGTGGGTTGGGGTCTGTTTCAATACATTTGACCTTGGAATTAGAAATGAATATTATCATTCTACATTTGAAGCGTTTATCGGTTGTGAGCTGCAGTTGGTTCCACATTTTGTGTCGATGTACTTCTTAAGCATAGAATTAACAGTTGCATTGTTCTTGCTCTTCCAGTAATAACCACATGCATCTGATTTGTTATTTGGTGAAATTATTTATGCCTGGCTATTGTTTCAAGGGTTTGTTTGTCAGATATTCCATTCCTCTGTACCATCAGAAGACATGATGAAAAGCTCTGAAGCCATAAGGCAGAGGGAGATTACAGTGTACCTGGAGCATATCTCAGAGTCTACAGATATCACCTAGTAATCTTTGGCTGGTTTTATCAGTCTCCCTCCTACTGTTATTGTTCTTGGGCCATTTAAACACTGCTCTTGCATGTGAAATCAAGGCAGAGAGAAGTTTCCTTATGCTATCGCAATTTACCAGCTCTTAACCATATCGCTGCATTTCTGACCCCCCCTTTTTAACCTTAATCTTTGGGTGGTTTTCATGTCCATGCTCTGTAAATGTCCGACCAAGAAGGTTAAAATGTCCCTACTGTATTGTTATTTTCTCCCACCCCCCCCCCCAACCGTCTGGGGTGTTCTCACACCCCTGTGCTTGCTGCATGGAGAATTGTCCTACTCCCAAGGCTTTGGGCCCTCTGCCAGGCTCTAGGAGGGTTAGAGAGAACAGAGCAATTACAGTTGGGATGTTTATTCACCAGAAAAGTCTTTCCATCTGATTCTCCTTTCTGTTGTTGTGACCGTTAGTTGAGGTGGTCTGGGATGTTAGCCGAGTTGACGACGCCAGTAGAACCTTAATAGACTTTCAGAGCTTCCTTTTCAAACAAGAATTGTCTGATGTATATTTTTGTTGAAATTCTTTAAAAAACCTTTTCCCCATTGCTATCTCTCCATATGTTTTTCACACCTCTCCATGTCAGATGAAAATCTGTTGCCATTCATTTTGAGTGACCTGCAGAGCGTCTAAAGGTCCAGCATACTGTGTGGTTTCTCGGCTAATTGTGATTAATTAAAAAAATGGCTGGAGATTCACAGGATCTCTCCTTAGTAATGTGATGTTTTATTTGATGGCTCCACTTGGCATGTCACAAAATGAAAACCTTGTGGAAAAATGTGTTATAATCCCTTAAATAAGAGTGTTTATATCGAACCAATGGCGGAGCTGCCAAGATCTGCTTACCTCTCTCATATGCTGCACGGAGGATGAAGCTTAGGGATTTGTAGAAAATATAACATGATTTGCAGAATAGTGTAGGAGAGGAGGACTAAGATGAGAGGGGGAGGGGGGTGAGTGTGGGTTTCACTCTGGGCCCCATCCTCAAGGTCATTAGACTGTTCAGCATGCTAAGTGTCTATAGTTTACAGTTAGCTACCTCAACAAGAAAATTGGCGACAGTCTGGTTTGACTCAAATTGTCGTATTAGCCGTGGATTTCAGTTAAATGCAAACAGAATTATCTTAAGGTTTCAGACACGAGAAAGAGGGTTTATACTTCTAGTTTCTTTTTTCCCCTGCCAAACCAGCAGGCAGGTCATCTCTTTAATTTTTAGGGGAAGTAGTTGAAATCTGGGGTTCTCATCTGTGGTTGTGTTCCTCCATGCTGCAAGGGTAATAATTTGGTGTCTGCTGCTTGTTTCAATGGTGCTCTCTGAAAGCCCCCCCCCCCTCCCAAATGATCTCTTCTCCATCTGGATTTCCTCTCTTTCCCCCTCACCTCTCATAACTCACTGTCTCTCTCCTCAGCCTTTCTCTCCCATTTTCCTCTCTTGTACAGTATCAGCCCTCTTTCTCTCCCATTTTCCTCTCCTGTACAGTATCAATCTTTCTCTCTCCCATTGTCCTCTCTTGCTAGTGTATCAACCTCTGTCTCTCCAATGTTCCTACCCTCTCTCTACCTCTCTCGTTTTCAGTCTTCCTTTCTTTCTTTCTTCCTCCCTTATCCCCCTCTCTGTCTCTCCCCTCCCCCCTCTCTCTCACATCCGGAAAAACGCCATTCGCTCTGATTAATTCCCAATCCCGAGAGGAGAGAGGAGTCTGCTCTGCTGTCAGCTGATCTGGGGGATTAAGGGTGAGATCATGGTCCTCCTCTTCCCTACCAAACCCAAAAAGCATACCAAAAAATAGTGTCCAGAGACAAGGAAAAGAGAGAGGAAAAACATATATTTGTGGGAAAGCAATAAAATACAGATGTTTTTATTAATATGAGAGGCTTTGTCTTTGTACGAATGGATCCTTTCTCACAAAAGACCATCATTTTCAGATTATCCAAATAAATTGGGCATTCATATGCACAATCGTTCCCGCTCGTTCTCTCCCTAGGTGCTGTCAGCATGATTTAGCTGGATGTCCGTTGAAGAGGAAACCTGACCTGAATTTGTGTTACTGTGCATCCAAATCCACTCAGTGTATCTACCCCTTTATTCATATGAGCACATTGATTTGAATCAATGTGTCACTAGATGTCCCAGTGTAGATGAGCCTGAACATGAGGTTGGGTTAGAGCTGAGCGATTTGTCTTGTGGAGTGTGTTGTGATTAGAGTATGTGCAGGTGCATGATAGTTTGGTCCCGGTAAATAATGTTTGATGCCTAGGGCTGAACTCATTCAATTAGTCCTGCTTTCATGTCTCTGTCCTGTCTGTAACATGGTGCCAGGTGCACAAAATGGAGGGCTTGAAGGGCTTTTCAATCACAGCAGTCCTTAATCACAGATCTAGGATCAGATTTCCCAAGCCACAATGTACATTTAATCTTTAGGGGATGGATACATATCTGGCCTTGTATCAGTGGTTAGAGGAGAGGCATCCGCCCTGAGATTTAAAAGCAGTAATCTATGGAAAGTTTTTGGAAAAAGAAAACATGGGGACACAAACTGATAGGCACACAATTCCCACTGTCCCTTCCTCCCTGACTCACCTGAACATCTTTTGAATATCTTGCTGAAATGACTCTACCAAACATGTTTATTAATGTACCATCACTGTCATGTCACTTGAGGACAACTGCCTCCCGACCCTCACGCAACCATTTCATGCTAAGCAGATTGCTGAGAAGATCAGCCAAGGTCTGCCAACAGCACAGAGAGTACGTCTGAGGCGAGAGTGTCTCTGTCTTGCCCGCTTTGCCATGACCCCAATATAAATAAGGATTTTGGATGGGTTCTCCCAGTGCCTGTGGGGGGCAGACTTTGGCATTGTGGGATCTGGGTGCTCGTACAGGAGAGGCAGACTAGCCTCAGGGAGACGGAGTATAATGAACATAATTAGCACCCTTCTTTTCTGAAGCTATTTTAATTTGATAATTTTGTACTGTTAATAACTTGTTCCATTGTTATGTTGCTTTGGTAATATGTTTTTAAATGTCATGCCAGTAAAGTAAATTGGAGACTAAGAGAGAAACTGGGAGGGCGGCAGACAGATTGTTGTTGTACGACACAGTGGAGCGCTCTGTTAGAGAAACACTACAGATGTCTGATCTTAATTTGAGCCTGTTTCACACAGCAGGAAAATACATTTTTATATATTTAAAATTGTTAATGAAAGATGTTTGGTACGTGTCGATATGTTTCTTTTTGTTACGTCGTGTAAAAATGACATTTTTAAACCTCAGAATACAAATATGCATTTCCTACCGTGTAGAATGGATATCTTGTAAATGAAGAGACAGTGTCTGTCAGTGCCATGCCCTCTTCATATACCACTGTTGTTGGCTTGAGATTTTGTGCCCTGACTCCTTAACCTTCAGTTTGAGAGGCAGCCCAAATCCCCACCCAATGGTTGTGGTTTAAGTACATCTTAGAGTATTAAGAACAGACATTCGAAAGTCATCTCATGGATGTGTGGAAGCGATACGGCAGATTATAAATCGACTGTTTGGCACTTAGCGCTGATTTTGGTCTGTTAAACTCCCCCCAAAATATGGTAAACCTATTAGAAATATTAAACAAAACCAAACAACACAACAACAGTTGCCTCAATGCTTGAGACACTGAAAATACTGAGAAAGACTTTAAAATACTTGCATCCAAATATTTTTCCTACACACGTCTTAATCTTCCTTCCATTTGCTAAGATTGTTTGGCAAATGTTATTTCTATAAAGCTGAAGTATGTCTGAAGCCAAAAGGCTGTGTTGGGGGTAGTGGGTCACTACTAGTTTAACTAGTAATTTAAGTACATTTTGCTGTAGCTTGGTGGTAGTTGAAGTAAATTCATATCTTGGGGTTTTCTGTGAAGATTTTTCTTTGCGATGTAGTGGTATAGATATGGTATGTTAATGGTAGCTTTCCTGTAGCTCAACGTCTTCAAGTGTTCAGGACTTTCTTAAACTACCCATTCATTCCCCAACACTGGTTAAAGCCTTTCCTCTGAATGGGTCAGTTTGCCTGTGTCTGCCTCTAATCTCTCCTTACCATTGGCTGGATCCGGTCCATGCCCTGTTGAGTTCAGCTCTGTTCTATACGGTTCTATGTTGTTCTGTCCCTTCTCGGGCCTTGGGCCATTTTGGCTCAATTCCATATGGTTCTATTGTTCTGTCCCTTCTTCGGCCTTGGGCCATTTTGGCTCAGTTCCATACGGTTCTATATTGTTCTGTCCCTTCTTGGGCCTTAGGCCTTTTCGGCTCAGCTTCAACTTATGTGTAAGTATACATCTTCTCATTTACCATGCGCTTTGACTTTCTACTCTTCCACTTATTATTCTAGCAGCACATCACCTCCATCTCTACTCTATTTGATTTCCACCTAATGTTTGCCAATCCCTTTTGCATGCACAAAGGACTAAGGGCACAAATGGATGTAGCGGCTGAGGTTTGTAGCTTTGCCCTCATGCTGTTAGCCGTGTGTCTGTACATAGTGTGAATGAAGGTGTTGATTAGCTTCTGATTTAACACTCTTGTCATACTCACCCTTCACATGATGACGCAGGCGTAAAGGACGGTGAGGACGTGCAAATCTCTGTCTGTCCATCTACCCTGCCTTTTGTCTGTTTTTTGTGAGTCTATGTGAATCTCTGTCTGTCCATCTACCCTGCTTTGTCTGTTTTTTGTAAGTCTGTGAATCTCTGTCTGTCCATCTACCCTGCCTTTTGTCTGTTTTTTGTGAGTCTGTGTGAATCTCTGTCTGTCCATCTACCCTGCCTTTTGTCTGTTTTTTGTGAGTCTGTGTGAATCTCTGTCTGTCCATCTACCCTGCCTTTGTCTGTTTTTTGTAAGTCTGTGTGAATCTCTGTCTGTCCATCTACCCTGCCTTTTGTCTGTTTTTTGTGAGTCTGTGTGAATCTCTGTCTGTCCATCTACCCTGCCTTTTGTCTGTTTTTTGTGAGTCTGTGTGAATCTCTGTCTGTCCATCTACCCTGCCTTTGTCTGTTTTTGTGAGTCTGTGTGATCTCCAGTTGGAAGGAGGTCAATATCCATTGTTAAAAGCCCAGTAGGGCAGGGGATAAGTGGTGCTGTTGCGCCGATAGAGGATGGCCCCAGGCCGGTAGCAGATCGATATGCAGTAGACCTCAGATTCTGGTTAGGATCTGCACATATTCATTTACAATGTTAGGTGTGTGTGTGTTTTGGAAGGAGAGATTTTGGGTAGACAGAGGGGGTGAGATTCTGGCTGACTAAGGGCCGTTCGCTGAGCCAAGTATGAACAGTGCATCCGGATGAGAGGGGGCGGGGCTCGGAGGCGGAGGCAGCTTTGGCCAGTTCACCAAGACATTCTGGGTAGTCGTCTTACAGATGAGCACTTTTTCATTCTGTCTCTGTCTGTATCTGCAGCAAGTCACTGGATGCTGACTATGTTCTGGCTGTATGTTTTACTAAACAAATAGTTCTGGCCCTGACCAAAGTCCCTGCTTTTCTATCAGTTGGTTTTGGTATGATTCCCTGTTGCTGCTGTTGTTGCCACGGACTATTGAGATCTAGCTTGTAGCTAGTGGTTTAGTTCAGTCAGGTCCTCAACAAGACACTCATGTTCCAGGTAGGGTTGTGTGATGTTCTGGGATGTCAGGCAGACTGTAGGTCAACACAGGAATTGTAATACTCTGCAGACATCCATCATTCTGAATGAGCTCGGCTTTAAGCCCCCTGCTGACTTGAAAGCCTCTTATGTGTTATTTCTCTCTCTTGCCTTTTCACTACCTCTCTTTTACTCTCTTTACCTTTCTCTCATTCTCTTTTATTCTTTTGCCCTTTGCTTTTCCTTCCATGCTTTCGTGCTCTCTTTTCCTTTCTCTAGAGTTGTCTTTCTCTGTACGCTTCTTGCTGTTTTCAGGTTCCCAGATAGCAATAATAGTGTCTGACTTAAGATCTAGACCTTGTGATTGACCATGTATGTTAGTTTTTCAGTCTTGCCCCTTTTACACATGAAAGGGCAGTGCCAGGTAGATTATGTCCCTGGGTCAGATATTGAGCTGACATGGACAAGGCTGTGGTTTCAGAGACAGTGAGGGGAGCATCAGTGATGGATATTCCACTGGGGCTATAGATATCTAGCCAGGCTATATTTAACCATACGGGATGGGGGATTGTAATTGAAAACGGTAGGTAACAGAATAGGTTGAGTCAGTGACGGACCGCCACACAGTCAGTCAGTCAGTCAGTCAGTCAGTGACGGACCGCCACACAGTCAGTCAGTCAGTCAGTCAGTCAGTGACGGACCGCCACACAGTCAGTCAGTCAGTCAGTCAGTCAGTGACGGACCGCCACACAGTCAGTCAGTCAGTCAGTCAGTCAGTGACGGACCGCCACACAGTCAGTCAGTCAGTCAGTCAGTCAGTGACGGACCGCCACACAGTCAGTCAGTCAGTCAGTCAGTCAGTGACGGACCGCCACACAGTCAGTCAGTCAGTCAGTCAGTCAGTGACGGACCGCCACACAGTCAGTCAGTCAGTCAGTCAGTCAGTGACGGACCGCCACACAGTCAGTCAGTCAGTCAGTCAGTCAGTGACGGACCGCCACACAGTCAGTCAGTCAGTCAGTCAGTGACGGACCGCCACACAGTCAGTCAGTCAGTCAGTCAGTGACGGACCGCCACACAGTCAGTCAGTCAGTAAGTCAGTGACGGACCGCCACACAGTCAGTCAGTCAGTCAGTGACAGACCGCCACACAGTCAGTCAGTCAGTCAGTCAGTGACAGACCGCCACACAGTCAGTCAGTCAGTCAGTCAGTGACAGACCGCCACACAGTCAGTCAGTCAGTCAGTGACAGACCGCCACACAGTCAGTCAGTCAGTCAGTCAGTGACAGACCGCCACACAGTCAGTCAGTCAGTCAGTCAGTGACAGACCGCCACACAGTCAGTCAGTCAGTGACAGACCGCCACACAGTCAGTCAGTCAGTGACGGACCGCCACACAGTCAGTCAGTCAGTCAGTGACGGACCGCCACACAGTCAGTCAGTCAGTCAGTCAGTCAGTGATGGACAGCCACACAGTCAGTCAGTCAGTGACGGACCGCCACTCCTTGTGCATGCCTTTGTTCAGTTTGACCGCTTTGCTACCAGCAACCAAAATTTGTGGTCTTATTGGACCTATTTTGATATTACTGTTCTGTTCCACTTCATTTTCTCCTTACTGAACATGACCCGGCTCGTCTGGTATTTGTTTGGTTGTCATGAGTGTTCTGGCCACACCAACATTCTCCTGTACAGCTTCCAGCCTTCATTAGAAATCCAGAAATCTTTCTGCAGAAACTCTGTCACCAGGCCATTTGGTTGAGAATTGACCTGGCTAGCCTTCAGTGCTCTGTTCCATGATCTTTCCACAGCTTAGAAAAACAGAGGCTATAGCTTTAGGCCACTAATCTCATTATCAAATGAAAATCAGAGTTTTAGGATTAGCTCTCAATAGCCGTTAGTGAAATGCTAACTGGCGATGCTGGAAAGGTAGGGCTTGGGATGGCCTTGTCTCAGTGCCCCTACATAAGTGGTTTATTATGGGCTAGAAAGAGAGAATGAAAGAGGGAGGAAGGGGGAGAGGCAAGGAGGGAGAAAGAGAGTGAAATCTGCTGAGCTGGAATGGCAGTGAGAGTTGAGGCAGTCATTGGGTTGCGAAGAAGAGAGAAAACCGAATGTTAAGAAGGACAACTACCACAAACACACACACAAATAAACACACTTCCCCTGTGAGTTGTGTTCATAGCATGTTTGTGAGTTCCCAAATGACTGTTATCTTAGAGATAAGTAAGAGACCGATAAAAAGGAAAGAGGGCTTTTTTACACTGATAGTTTAATTTAGATGACCAAAACATAACATGTTGCTGCAGTGGGCACACTGTGTCTTTCTGTACCCTCTAGTGATTGGTCAGAACAGCTCAGTGAGTGAATAGTCCCCTCTAGTGATTGGTCAGAACAGCTCAGTGAGTGTATAGACCCCTCTAGTGATTGGTCAGAACAGCTCAGTGAGTGAATAGACCCCTCTAGTGATTGGTCAGAACAGCTCAGTGAGTGAATAGACCCCTCTAGTGATTGGTCAGAACAGCTCAGTGAGTGAATAGTCCCCTCTAGTGATTGCACAATACATATTTTCAACATGTATCCCTAAAATCTAATACAAATCAGTCATTACAGACAAAAAACTAAGAAAAAACAGCACCCCCTAGTGATCCTGCTGGTGGGTTTTATTGGAAACCTAATACATTTTAATTTATTTTGTCTCTGGAGGTAGATAATTATAAGAGATGTGCTGCATTTTTGGCTACATGTTGACAAGACTTTGGGCAATCATTAGAGGGGACTATTTACCTATAGAGCATTTCTGAATAGCCACGGCAAGGAAACCAAAAACACTGTCTTATGTAGACCACTGCACTAACAGGTTAAAATGTATATACAGATGTCGCTCATCAAATTCCAACTCCAAGGGGGTGGTCCAAGATGGGGCATGCCTCGTTATTCTGCGGTATATCATGTTACATGTTCCATTCCGCGTCATGGACAAAAACTTAAAATGGAAAATAAGAATGGCCACCAGGGGGCATCTGTGAACGTCGACACCCGCCTGGAACTGCTGTTATTGAATTGTTTACTACTTTTAATTCAAGCCTGTGTCCTTTTTTATATGTCCATAATAAAATATTCAAATTGGTGGAATATTGTCTACCATAATCCTATTCATGGATTGCTATGTTGCTGTGTTTGATTCCACAAACTCAAATTGTGTCGGATTTTTGTAAAGTAGCCTAATACAATGTTTTTTTCACACCACATTTCTTTGATAAAGTAAATGCCACAGTAGACCCATTTGAAAATATAATTATAGTATATAACAGCGCATTTACTTTCGGTTGTTAAACTGGCAGGAGGCTACACGTTCAGCCAATCATTGTTTCATTAATATTTTTAGGGTTACATAACCATTGTTTTTTCCCCTAAAGTTTCAAAAAAAAATTTTAACAGAACATGGCATTCGTTTATTTACATTGGACTAAAGTCGACCACTTACTGTTAATTACTCCACATTAACCGAAGATGAGAGCCGGGTGAGACAAGCGCCTGTTATGAGACGTGTACTGTCACAAGCCTAATCAGTTATTAACACTAGAACCGCTAGGGTTTTTAGATGAATTATATGAAGAATTTCATTGTTTTTTTATTGGAGTTCTTATGAAACGTAAGAATAAGGGAAAACATTACTATTTCAAAGATCCCAGGCTATAGTATTTTTGTTTGTTTAATAAGGCTCTAAACATCTATAAAATGAAAATCCACCATATTTAAATTCTTGATGTATACATCCATTAGAATTTTTTATTACATACAGGTAAAACGATTTGCATAAAGCTAACCTAATATCAAAAAGTTATGAAACAGTCAAGGATAGTTTTAAAGATTTAGTTTCACTACTAATTATTGTGATAACTTTGCTGAATTACATAGGAAGATGGTTCATCTTTATGGTTATATAAAATAATCAGTGAAATTTCATAGGCCTATTCAGACAGATTAAATGTTTAATATTCCGTTTCTCTCCTAATAAAAAAGGATTCATGAATTACTAGGGAAGGAATTCATGCAGTACTAAGTTTAGAGGTAAAACAGATTTTGTGCCGCTGCATGTGAACAACATTGATCAACTATGTCATCAACATAACACTTCATTCTCATTGTTAGGTTAATTCACATTCAACCACAAGGAGTACAATCCTTTATCTGGGGCGATCGCCCATTAAGAGTGTTTAGCGCCTACCTAGGTACTGTCTGGCTAACATGAGCTAGATGAATGACGTCTGTGCCAGCTGTAAGTTGCTCTGGATCACAGCATCTTCTGAATTACTGAAATGTATCATGTAACCTGAAATCACATGTAGTCAGTTCTTGTGTTATTGAAATCTAACTTTTTCTTGAAAATATTGAATAGATTCTAAACTAAACAAGCCAGCGAAATATCTAGCCTGATTACCCAAAGAGACGTGTTGACCGGGCAAGACCCCTTGTGCAATTTGTTTTACTATTACCAAGCTTTGTTTTTTCCCCAATACCTTCCCGTTGTTTCAATACCTTCTGTAAATCCAGTTCAAGTTGACATTTTGTCACAACGGCCCAAGAGGACAGAGAAAAAGATGGAGGAAGAGCAAATGACAATTGAACATTGGTGGCAGGAACAAATTCATAGAGTTATTAGACTGAAATTGAGAGAAATTTAGTTTTTAAATGATTATTTCTCCATACCCCCCCCCCAAGTCATTCACTCAGCCCCCCCCCCCCCCTCCGCACATCTCACCGTCCCTGTGGACCCCTCTCCTTCTGTCTTCACTGATGCGTCAATATGGAACAATGGTTCATGGACATTGGCATAGCTTAGAGCTGCTAATCGTCCACCCCCACATCTCGCCCTGTCTCAATGCATTCTCTATGACCTTCGGTGAGGGCGTCATCAGGAGCCATTTTGTTCTGTGCACTTCTGTGAGTATGAGACTGGCCTGATGCTCCAGTGATACTCCAGTTGCTCACTGCTCCGAATGATGAACACATGTTGGGCCCGACGAGCCACTGAGCGTGAAGTTTGTTTGGCCTGTGATGTAAACTAGCTAGCAGGCGTGGGGGAGGATAGCGTTCTCTTATCTCTGTTCATGTTTCGTCCTCCTTTTTTCACCTATCATTTCTCTCATCTTCCCTCACTCTCAGCATTTGCTGCGAAAGCCAACACTCAGCGTTCAGCATTCAGTGTTTATGGACGCCTTACACTTACTTAGCATTTGTGGATTCCAGCGTATGTACTGCGGACCTTAGCCCCTTCACACTGTATGAAATTAACACGGACAACCTTCCGCTTAATACAAAACACAAGTGCCCCTGTCCAATTGGGATGTTGCTCTGGGGAGATGGGCGGGTCTTGCAGGCAACCAATCTCCTGAGTGCACGCTCCGTCGCTCTCTTGCTCCATCTGTGTCGCTCCGTCTGTCTTGACTTTTATTGATTTATTGGTCTTTTGATGATAGATGGTGCTTTCACCAGAAACCCTCACAAACCATGTGTTGTTGTCTGCACATGGAACAGCTGGCTGCCCTTGCTGTGTTGTTTGAATGTGTAGGCCTGTAGAAGTGTCAGATGCATGCATCGACTTCAATGAATAGATGGTGTGACAGTGGTCATGTTGTTTAACTCACTTTGTTTGGATAACGACTTGGTGGACTGGCGTTTCAGCTGCTTTTCAAAACAAACTTCACTGGTCTCACTGGCCTCGTTTCACCAGAGAAATGAGACTTCGCTAGTTTAGTTGCTTTAATAGTGAAGGTAAATATCTGGCTTCACTGAATCCGTTTCAAGTTACCAGGATTCTCATTGTCCAGTGCATGCCTTCCCTCTTTCCTCACTTCTGTCACCAGTGGTGTTTCATCTGTGAAATGAGCCATCATTCCAGAGACATGAATAAGGAATATCTCAGAGGAAACGCAGGAAACCCCCCATGCTATTCCCGTAAATGTGCTGCTGGGAACTAATTCGGTGACCAGAGATGAATCTGTGTCGAGCCATTTTTTGGAGCAGGAGGATGCTGACTCAAATACTGCTGTCTGCACGCAGCTGACAGAAACCTTAGATTTAGCATACTGTAGCTGCCACTTGAGATTTTTGACATACTTTTGGCAATATGGTAGCCTGCACTAGACCTTTAGCACAGTCTAATGTTATTTTTGCTGCCATTTTTCAAAATATCTTTGCCTGGGCACTATGTGTACCACTTTAGCTGTTAGCATGATAATACACGGAGCACTGGCCGTTCTTCCCTTACAGACGGGCCGTATGCAGTCTCAACATGTTGTTTTCCCTGACAACAGATGGCCTCTTGCTCTCTCTCTGTGTTCCTTATGAAGGGGCAATGGAAATATTTCTGTTTGTTTTGTGCATTACGTTTGTTTTTGAGGACTGCTTACAGTATATTGATTGAAGAGCCACTGTGCAGAATAGGGCTTTTTTGGAACGGCTTGTGTCAGATGTCAAGACCTGCAAGAATGCAGATGGCCTATGAATATTGATCTAATAATCTCAATAGCTCACCCCAGTCATTTCGGAGTTGTTGTATAAAATGTATATTGATTTCTGATTTTGAAGTTAATAAAGCAACCTTTTCATGAAAATTCCACGCCTGATTAGATTTTCTTTTCAGGCAGCTTTAATCTTAATCACAAGACTCAGTTTTCAATCCCACTCTTTTTCCTGAGTGACATTTCCCACTAATGGCTGGTTTTAGCCTATTTCAGGAGGCTTACAGTATGGAAGTGGTTTAATCGACACACCCATGTTCAGAGAAGTCTGCAACAAATGGCACCTGTAGGCCTCTAGTCACCAGTGACCTGAGATACACTGACCGTGTTTATACAGTACATTTCAACGTTGGATATTTTAGGTTAATCAATAATTGAAAATCAATGTTAACGTGGAAAGAGAGACCTCACATTTCCTTATTCCACTCTGTGTTCAGGAGCTTAAAATAGTATCTTTGAGTGTGCTGTTCCAGAGCGAGCAGCTGTGACATGACTGGGCCTACTGGGCTGTTCAGATGGGGGTCCGTAAAGTGAGGCACTTGTGGTGTTGTTCCACTGCTGCTCTGAGGCTGTAAAAATGTAACATAGACAGACGGCAGATTAGACCTGTGCAGGCGATTGATGGAGGCCAGTTAGGACCTGACAGAATCCATAAAGTTTGTGTGTTAGTACTAGGGATGTAACAGTTTCATGGCGTACCTCGCTTGTAAAAACAGACAGTTCTCAAACCGTTGCCATTTTGTCATTCAAGGTATTGCGTTATAGTAAATTCACCCCCCCCCCCCCCCCTGAAATGTTCTAATCCAAGCAAAACATTATGTAGATATAACATGTTGTAGGTATCAGTTCAATTAAGATTATTTACACAGCGTCATAAAAACTTCATGAGATGAATCACTAAAGTGAAAAGTCCTCCGCTTTCATTCAGCAGTCATTGAGACATGCGCGATCTGCATGTCAGAGAGCGCAGCTCACCGAAATGGCAGTGCCTGAACTCTATTTCCCCACGAAAGTGGCTGAAGGCGGGGAACACTTCGAACCTGAAGTTCCATCTCCGTGAGCATCATCCCACAGAATATGAGGAGATCAATGTAAGTGAAAATACTGTATAGGTTAATTATAATATATTATATCCCCTTTCATAAATACAATACAATTTGTAATGACTCATTATGTTTATAGGTAGGCTAACTTTATATTCGCGCTGTCTGACACACCTGCAGCAAACAGAATTAAGCGCACAGGCAAAATCGCGATAGGCCAACTGTATTTTCATTCGTTCATTTGCTGGAGAACAGTGCAATACGTGTAATACTACTTTTTTATACTTTTTGTTAGCACTTTTTTTAAAGCAAGGTGTACAAAGTGATTTTGGCCTACATAAATTGGACAGTAGTGGGAAAAACACCAACACCTCTTTCTCTGATATTTCCTTACTCTGCCCAGTTCGACAGGGTCATTGTAGGGACGACCTTTTCCTGCCCTGACCACTGGCAATGGACATCTGGACCACTTCCTACAACTGACCACTCCCCTGTCAGCCCTCCACAGATGGCCTATTCATATCAGGAAAACTGGGTCAGACTGGGGATAAGAGGAAACTGTTTATATAGTCCTTATTAGTATATCAATGAGACAGACATGGTACAATGTTACCATGGGGCTAATACGGTTACCGTGGGGCTAATACTGTTACCGTGGGGCTAATACTGTTACCGTGGGGCTAATACTGTTACCGTGGGGCTAATACTGTTGCCAGGGGGCTAATACTGTTGCCGTGGGGGGCAATAATGTTACCATAAGCACCCAGAAAGCATTCTATCCAGTACCTGGTTTATTTGGTGTCGTCTATGACCATTTACATACAGTGTATGTCAGTGTGAGCTGTCATAATCCACTATTATTTGGTTAAAGGTTGGTTAAAACAGCGTTGAGGTGGATATGGAAGACAAGCCATGATAGTATTTTCACACTTGGGTTAGCGCAGCTGTTTTGAGATGTTTCAGTGGGATGGTGTTTGTCAATGGTAAGCCTTGAATCAGATGATAGTGTTATAGCTGGCTGAACAGCTTGGACACAGAGAACACATTAGTTTGGTTTAATGCCCCTGCCAGGGCCCTGTCTTTCACTGCGTCATGTTTTTAATGCCAAATAATTCAACGGATAACATGTTTACACCCCCCCCCAATAGAAATGTCATTTCTATTAGCCAAACTGTGTGTTATTGACGCATATTTACTTACACCTATAGGGTACAGCTTTCAGTTTTAGCATTAAACCCTTTTCCGCATTCCTCTGTAGATAAAATCTTTCATTGTTTGCCGAGATATTTTACTCTATGTACCTTAATTTACTGTGTTTGTACAGAGCTTGATTTCCCCATGACTTCAATAGTCTCACAACGAGCCCGTTCAACAGTGTAGACTGAAGCTCAGCTGAGGCCCTGACGACAGCAGTGTTGGCAGCAGCACCTATTATCTCTGTGAGCAGCAGAACCAATCAGACCGGACCACAGTTGTTTTATTTCGCCAGACTAAGCCTCACTGCAGGATATTGCATATTGTGTTTCTCTAGTTGCACGGACTGCATCCGCCGCCATGCCAAATGATAATTAGTGTAGCTGGAGTCTAGAGCGTGCATGACTCTGTTACTGAATAACCTAGACAGCTTGATGAAATACGATAGGGGCAGAATGGACCACCCCTAATTCCATGCCCTCTTGACAGGGCCATACCAGTTCCACCCACACATACACACCTGCATACACCTAATGCACACACTGCCCTCAACTCATACACACACACACACACCCGAGTAAAAGCCCTTCTTGAATTTATGCAAGGTGACCCGTTTACAGAAGAATAGTCCATGTTGGTTTGGTTTGCGGTATTTCCGGAAACTGTGCTGCTGGTAGACGTCCTAGTTGTTTTTGTGAATCATTATTATTCTGCCCGGCCGTCTGGTGAAGCAGTACTGTCTGCTGACAAGGCTCAACAACGGACTGACCGCCGCACCACAGGTCCCCTGGGAGCCTGCTGTTCGGGGGACACCACAGATGGGAATCGAGCAGACACTGAGCCATCGCCCCAAGATTGTGTTTGTCAGAGCAGCTTTCTGCAGGCACCCTGCAAATTTGGCGGCCGAGTAAGAAATGTGGAAGGGGGTGAAGTGATTATTGCAGAACAGATAATGCAGATTAGACTTAGTATCATGTCAGAAACACTCAAGGGGAAGAGTCAAAACGGCAGCAACATCGGAGGAAATAAACCGACTTATCAACGGCATCCAACAGACCTGGCCAATTGTTTCCCACATTTAACCTAACCACAGTACAGGTAAAGGTGTAGTTATATTAGTAAGAGCTTGTTTCTAATAGCATGTTGCCGTTGAGAATATGATAATGTCCTTATTTTGATAAAATGTTCTGCAGGAGATGCTAAATAATTTTAATACTGATTGTATCTTTATGGCTTTTTTTCAGTCTTTAAATTATTCCATCTTGAGCCTTTGGCCATTTGGGCATTTAACATTATTAAAGCTCTTAGTTACGTCATCATCATGAGCTGTTGGCAGACCATTTCCCTGAACGAGTCCCTGGATCAGGTCCCTGTATCCAGATCTGTCCCTTTCCCAGGCTTCTTACTAAATTTCAGCTTCCCATTCAGCCGAGGAAGGAATTTATTTGGCTATTTTTCATGTTTAGTGCTCACAAGATAAGGCTGCTCAAATTGTAGCCTAAATAAAGCTAATTGAGTTTAAAGGCTGCCTATATTGACCGACTAATCTATAGTGTGCCCTCTGTGCTCTTAGGAAAGCAGGCAGCTAAGGCCGGAGCCTGGGGGCCATCTGTAGGAGAGGGGACCAGGGAAATGGACAGTGATTGACAGAGGAGGAGACATGGATCCATAATATTCAATGATACGAAGGAGAAGGGATAGAGGCCATGGTAGTGATTGGTACAGGAAGTACCACTCTCTTTCACCCTTTGATCATTTAAGACTTTCCCCCTTTGATAACTTCCTAGTGGGTCGCAGATAGGTTCGTTTTCGTAGGACAATTCTCCATCCCCCAGGTGGAAGGTGCTGTGCTGCCTTGTGTTGAAAAACAGATCCGATGCAGCCGGTTATGGAATTGATCGTCAAGTGCCAGCTTGGAGCCCTGGGAATACTAAGTGTGGTTGGCAGACGTATTATTATTAAAACATTTTTAACATATGAACTTATCCATCTGCCTGGGCTCACCGACCAAGTGGTCAAGATGAAGCTGGTCATGAATTGCGGTATGCTGTGTACATGCATTCAACACTTCTGACAGACAAACACATTCATGTTAAAGAGCAAGTTAACCGGGCATGTTTGTCTAAGACCCCCTGGACATAACTGTAGCAAAAATCAGTAGGCTAGTTATTATGTCTTAACAGTAGTTTTTACACTTGCTTTCAATCAAAAAGCTTTAACTCTGACTGTTTTAGCCATGGCACCACATCCACTGACTATAATAGTCTATTGACTTGCTTGAATGGACGCACCACAGAGAGCTAGCAAAATTTTCTAAACCAGAACGGAGACATATTCTCCCAGCCTAGTTGGTTGCCGGCTCTGCTCTGCCAGGTCCTCTGGCTAAATGTCCCCCAGCGGTAGCATGCAGTGTCAAATCCCTGTTCTTGGAGCTTTTCAGCATCCATATGGAGCAGAGTTCAGCCTAAAAGCTTTCACACCTCCACGCCTTCCCGGGGCCTTCCGTCGCCTCCGCTCTGTGTGTGTTCCACACAGAGGAACATAGTGTCTCTGTGAGCCAACCACTTCCCTTGGTAAAGCCTTGAAGTCCCCAACTCCCCACGCTGCAGGTGGGAAAGTGACCGGCACAATGGCTCCACTTCATACAGTGAAAAACATTCCTGTTCGGCTTTCTTTCCGCTGTCTCTTAAAGCCGTTTCCTGTTAGTAAGAGGCTCTGAATGTTAGCTTCACTGTAATGGGTGTTGTTGACTACAGGCTATGAACATTAGCGTAGCTATGAAAGGGGTTGTTAGTGATAGGCTTTTAAAGTTAGCTTAGGTGTAATGGGTTTGGGAAACCTGGGATGTGAAATTGGCTCCTTGATTTGTCTAATGTGAAAATATTGGGGATGTTATATAGTCATCGTGCCTTTGATGCATTATTGCTGTCATTATGTAATGTCACAACAGCAGGTCTCAGCTTATTTTCTATTTATGGCTCATAAGATGCCTTCCCCTCATTTTCTAAGCATCTCCTGCAAAATGGAGCAGAAAGCACCTCCGCCCACCTCCTCTTTAGATGTCAACATGATGACAGAGATTTCAAGCGCGGATGTGCACATTTACAATTCATTACCAAAACAGGATCCTCCCACTCCTTCAGGAGAGCTTTAGCAGGGAACGAATGAAAACCGAGTTATTCCCCTGTGAACCTCGACCACGCCTCCAACGTCACAAACGGGATCACCTGTCTCTTTTGTCTGCTGCCTCTTTGGTACATGTCAGCGCCACAGAACAGCCGGGAACACAGAGAGCCAGGCTGTGATTGGAGTCAGTCAGACCTGGCTGTCCCTTCAGGTACACCCAGACACGCCCCTCTGCTGTGCTGTGGGCTCTAACTGAAGGTGGATGAAGCAGGTGGCAGCTGGGAGTCACATCCGCCACCCTCCACCCAGTAATTATACAGTGAAGGAAGGGGTGTGGCCAGGTCCATGGCAACAGGCTACAGCAGCCTGGGGGGGGTGTGCGACTGTCTCACCGGGCACGGATGAGAGGGGGTTCGGCTCAGGAACATTCCGTAAGGATCTGTCTCCTCCCATCACATGAGACAGTCCGTCCGTCCGTCCGTCCCACCCCTCCCGACCTCCACCTCCTCCTGACCACCCAGTTGGCCCCTGGGGGCTGGGTCATGACACGGTCGGTATGTATGTGCAGGTGTGATTGCGGGAGAAAGAAAACGTTTGTTTCTCCCTCACTATAATCCAAACCAGTTCTGCTGGACGGTACATCTTTGGCTAGTGACCTTGTGGGCTGATGACTCGGTCCACTTTGGTCTGGTACTAGAAGGGTTCAATGGGTGAGAGGCAGCAACTGCTGTGTCTGTGAGTCAGACTGGGCCCTCTTCAGATCTGTGATCTAATGCTCCTCAGGGACCCTGGAGCAGCAACCAGTGGATCAACACAGACGGATCTCAGACGGATGCCTGGAAATGCTAGGAAACCTGCTGTCTTCGGAGAATACTCACAGATCACTTGTCTGTCCTAAATTAATGTTGGTATCTTAGGGGGACAAAAAAAAAAAAACCTAAAGGGAAACATTAGTCAGTGTTCGTGGTGGCAGTGGTCCTAGTGGGGTGTGTGGGGGGGTTACAGAGGAGCCACAAAGAGTGTGCGTGTGTGCGCGGTACGTGTGTGTTGTATTGGCTTCTTGAGGGATGACCTCAGCACATTGGTTGATAGCGTTGCAGTTGGAGGGAACAGAGCGAGGGGGAGGACAGCGGGGGGAGATGGATGGGTTCTAGCTGACACCACCCTCCTACAGAACAGGCCTGCTGTTGGCACAAAGGCCTTTAGTCTCTGGGTGGTTCATTTACTAGCCTTGCTCCACTCTACACAGCTCCAGGACTAGTTGTTCAAATTCAATAACAGTGTGCTGTCTGATATAGCCTGGATGGTGGTGGTAATAGTAATACAGTGTGGTGTGTCTGATATAGCCTGGATGGTGGTGGTCATAGTAATACAGTGTGGTGTGTCTGATATAGCCTGGATGGTGGTGGTCATAGTAATACAGTGTGGTGTGTCTGATATAGCCTGGATGGTGGTGGTCATAGTAATACAGTGTGGTGTGTCTGATATAGCCTGGATGGTGGTGGTCATAGTAATACAGTGTGGTGTGTCTGATATAGCCTGGATGGTGGTGGTCATAGTAATACAGTGTGGTGTGTCTGATATAGCCTGGATGGTGGTGGTCATAGTAATACAGTGTGGTGTGTCTGATATAGCCTGGATGGTGGTGGTCATAGTAATACAGTGTGGTGTGTCTGATATAGCCTGGATGGTGGTGGTCATAGTAATACAGTGTGGTGTGTCTGATATAGCCTGGATGGTGGTGGTCATAGTAATACAGTGTGGTGTGTCTGATATAGCCTGGATGGTGGTGGTCATAGTAATACAGTGTGGTGTGTCTGATATAGCCTGGATGGTGGTGGTCATAGTAATACAGTGTGGTGTGTCTGATATAGCCTGGATGGTGGTGGTCATAGTAATACAGTGTGGTGTGTCTGATATAGCCTGGATGGTGGTGGTCATAGTAATACAGTGTGGTGTGTCTGATATAGCCTGGATGGTGGTGGTCATAGTAATACAGTGTGGTGTGTCTGATATAGCCTGGATGGTGGTGGTCATAGTAATACAGTGTGGTGTGTCTGATATAGCCTGGATGGTGGTGGTAATAGTAATACAGTGTGGTGTGTCTGATTAGAGCCACCTCCACAATATTTCTCCACCAGCCTAGCCTTCACCAATAGGCTGCATGTCATAGAAACTATGCTCAGCCAGGGTAAACCACTATCCAACTGTTAATAAACTAAACCCTAAATTAAATAAACAACAGGAATACATATGATATTGGGTTGTTTTACTTTTTGTTATGAAGCTTCCATTGCCTTCAAATAACAGAAACACTGAGTAGTAATAGTGTATTTTGACCGGCGGTCTGAAAAGGCCTAGGGTTCGGTCCTGTGGTTGGGCTGATTTGAAGGGGTGACCGCTGGGACAGACTGGGGATGGGGTGATTACATTTTATTTTTCTGCTGGTTCTGTGTTAGGCTGGCTGATGTTTTAATGTCACTCAGTTCCATTACGATGGAGACGTTAATGTGAGCTAAAGTCTCCTGGGGCCCCATCAGTGTGTCTTTGTGTGTGTGTGTGTGTGTGTGTGTGTGTGTGTGTGTGTGTGGCACGTGAGTGCACCAGGCCGACAGGCTGGAGTGGCTCCTGCCAAAGCGAAAAGAAGGGGAGTGCTCAAATGAGCTCTGTGACAGCCTCTTGGCAGGCCTGAGAGAGCAGAGACAAGCCTCTTTCTCCTTTCCTTCCCCCACATTTGGGTTTACTGTTGACCATCTGCTATTGGCATGGCAACAGGGTATTGTGTGTGTGTTTGGGTTTTGACGGTCAATCTCAAGATGTGATTGGCTGAGGAGGAGGCAGTGAATAACCATGGCGGCATCTCCACGGCCATGGGAAGTCCATTGTGTACATCTAAGGCACAGTGGAGTCCAGTGGCATTCCAAACCACCATGAGGACGGGACTGGCTGTTGGGGCATTCTTCCAGCGTTATAGGGCTACATAACGTGTACAAATGACCTAGGTGACACTGAGAACCTATTTGGGTCCGAAAATTCGCTTCCGTTTCAGGCTTCACGTCAATTCTGAATGACGCCGGGATGATCCATTGCAATAATGTTAAAGAACATCTTTCTTCTGAATTCTGTACTAATTTGAAAACATGTAAGTCTTCTGTTCGGTGTGATCCAGATATGTCCATTTAATGTGACACTACCTGATGGCGGATCTTTTGTCCATCGTTGTATTTCTAACCGAAATTCAAGAAACTTTTATAATTGCAGATGTATAATTACACATGGAAAGTGGTTGTGTCACCTGAATCAAGACACCCAATGGGAAGATGTTTGCTGCATTCTTTGCTGACCAGATTCCCTGGTCATTATCTGGACATTTTCATTCAGCATTTTTTTCCTGCCACAGCAACCACTGGTTTGGCAGGTGCCAGTTTTTCCGTCTGCTACAGTAATCTGCCATTAATGACTAGTATGTTAGTGACGTAGAACCTGAGAGAGCTAGAATGGTGACTCAGAATTGCATGCTTAGTCCGGCCAAAACACCACACAATGGCCACAGAGCAGTGACTGGCTTTAATACACTGACTGATTAGTGAGGCTCGCTTATGACATTGTTTTGTATAATATACATCATTTTAACATGACTTTTACAACTACAGTGGAGGTGTTTTCAGGCAAGAATATGTAGCTAGCAAACAACTGGGCAGCATGAGATTTTTTCTATGCACCAGGCAAGGATCAGAATGGTGTCACAGCTATGTTACACCCAACCTGGATATGGGCTGGTCTAGTATAATGGGAAGTTTGCAATGACATTTTGAAGATGCATGAATAGTTTCACTGAAATTGCTGTGTTCCTCTTGTACATTTCAAGAACTATAGCTTAGGACCTGAACAGAGCACTTGATGTGCTTACTGATCCCTGACACTGACAAGTTAGCTGTGTAATTCTTTATGCAGTATTTCCCGTACAGTATTTTCAGTAGTGGTTGTTTTCTCAAAGAGAAAATGGCAAATGCCCTTCCAAAACCACTAGGAGACGTCTGTCTGTTGAACTGTGGCCTTGAGTCTAAATTAAAAGGTTAGACATGCCTTTATTACAAAGAAATGGCAGACGAACATGGGGATTTCAATCATCTCAGTGTCAAATTCCTACTAAGAGAGAGATCAACAGCTCTCAGAAAAGCAGAGCATGATCCACAATCATTTTGTTCTCCTCGCTAGCTAACTTTAAAGCCTCACGAGATTGGAATCCCAAAAATGGTCCTCCCACACTCACCCTCTCTTCTTCCTCGCCATCCCGATTCTTTCCTCTCGGCCTCTTGCAGTGGTGAGATGAGGCTCCCTAAAAGAGGAAAGTGTTTCTCTCAAATCGTTCTCTCCTGCAAACTAAAGCATGTAGTCTCTTCAGAGAAATACCTGATACCTGGCCAATATCTGCCTTGGAGGTGTATATGTTTGTTAAGCTCTAGTAGAATGTGTTTGAAGCAGTATATTCTAGCTCTCCCTTTAGATATCCAGTGATATATTACAGATAAGATTAGTTCTAAAAAGAGACCATATCGGATCAGTGAAGGAATGATGGCGTTAGCTTAGGAAGGAAGGCTGTATGGAAGAATGAATATCTACTGTATGTTTGGGCCTTGTGTTTGCTTGTTTCCCCAGACAGATCCAGCTTCCTCTGCTTCTTTCATCTGTCTACTGAACCATGGAGCTGTACTGTAGCTAGTGATGCTCTTGCTTAGAATACAATTCTCAATACTTGAGTTATTTTTATGCTCTTGTACATCTCTTACTGTGACTCGGTGAATGAAAAATATTTATATTTTATATTTAGCCCTGTATGTGTGTGTGTGTGTGTGTCATAGTAAAGGACATGTAATGCTGGGGGAGTAACGCTGTGTTTTGCGTTGTGACACTAATTATTGTTGAGTTGCGACCTGCAGTGAAAGAGCAGAGAGAGAGGCTGTTTGACCTCTTTGCAGGATGTGTGAGTAATGTGTGTGTGTGTGTGTGTGTCTGTGTGTGTGCTAATGTTTAAGTCTACTGGGTGTACAGTTTTTTTGTGTGCATGCCATCTCTCTGTATATCTGTTAGCAGTTGCTCGGCTGTTTCCTCAGAGCCGCGGTCTCCTCAGTGATGTCATAGATCCAGCACACGTCCAAACCCTACCCCCCACCATGTGCTGGTCCTGGCCCCCTCCACCCCAGCACGTCACTCCCCTCCATCCCTCAGCCCCGTCACTCCCCTCCATCCCTCAGCCCCGTCACTCCCCTCCATCCCTCAGCCCCGTCACTCCCCTCCATCCCAGCCCCGTCACTCCCCTCCACCCCCAGCCCCGTCACTCCCCTCCATCCCTCAGCACGTCACTCCCCTCCATCCCTCAGCCCGTCACTCCCCTCCATCCCTCAGCACGTCCCAGCTTCTTCCTCAATCTCTCCAACCAGCCTTCCTTCCTCACTGGTTCTCACCCTGGTTTGATTTCCCGTCTGAATCTGTCACCAGTACGTCTCTCCAACACTCTCCACCCCTGACACTCTTCCTCACACATTGTCTTCCAGTGTGGCTGTCCCGTTCACAGCCCCGCCCCTCCCTCCCCCCCTCCCGCACACGTTTTCTACTTGCCACCTTCTCTACCCGCCCTCCCTTCATCCTCCCACATTATTAGTCTGTGACAGTACCAACTCTGGCTGATCACAGTAATCATTGCTGATTTTGGTTGAATGTCTCTGAGAGGTTGATGGTGGAGCTGCGACACTGCAGCTGTCACAGGTGACAGTGACACGTGCACGTAGACGCATGCGCGTGCGCACACACCGATGACTTACTTATTTAAATGGGGAAACTAATTCTGAACCTAATCTTAAACTTAGCATTAACCTCAGGCTCAACGTAACCCTAACCTAAACCTCATAAACTTACATTTAGGACAGAACTTAATTCCCGGCCCTAAACCTAGTCTGTAATCTTTAACCCTCAATTCTAACTCAACCCCACTTGTAACGTTTGCCCTAAACCTAACACATGAGCAAAGAAAAAAGCCATTTAGACCTTTCCCCGACTCAATCAAGCTCCCAAACGGTAGCTTCCTCAGGAGTGCATTGTGCTACATGAAATACAATTTCCCCCAGAAATTCCAGAAATGTATTTCGTGTAAGGGCTTCAATCCCATAGTTTTAGCTTGAAACTCCAGGAAGTGTGTGTGTTGGGGCTTTTGTTTAACATGCTGGATTATCCCTGAAGCAGATAAACACAGAAGATATTTTCTTCGCCTGACACTACATCATCCATTCTTTGTATGCGCGTGTGTGCGCACGTGTGTACAGCTGTCAGTGACAGTGGTTGACATTTTGTAGTGTGTGTGTGTGTGTGTGTGTGTGTGTGTGTGTGTGTGTGTGTGTGATGAACCACCCATCCAATAACAACTAAGTGACGAAGAGTAGAAGCCAGGACTCCGGCCCTTTTGTCAACAGCCCGGTCAGCAGTGAAGGCAGAGGCACCTTCTGTCCTCGCCAATCGGAAGCCCCTCTGAACACTTCTGTTTGGTTAACCAGCATCTGTTACAAGATGTTTGGAGAGGAGGGCTTTAGCTGGATTTTCAAGGAGGTAGGAGGAGGGGGGAGAGAGACTAGGACAGGGTAGGGAGAAGCCAAAACTATTTCTCTGGTCTGGGAATGCATTGCGAGTAAGGGAGTGAGTTGAGTGGGAAAATAGCCTTATATAGTCATGGTACTGAAAGGTGTGTTAGAGTTGGGGAGAATTGCTGGACCCAATCGTGCGCACATTACTAACACATTACATTTACTAATTTCAATGAAGACACTGTCACTGCCCATTTCTGTCTGTATGTGTATCTGTACGATTACTAAATGTACCTGAAAAGTATCTGTTAAGCCCATGGCAGTTCACTAGACTGTTTTTAAGTGGCTAACCCCAGATTTTATTTTTAAAGCCAGGGCCCCCATCCACACTGCTTCTCAGACCATTTCCAAGGACTAACAGTAACAGAATCCTGATTCTCAAAATTGCTTTTTTTGCTGTAATATCAAGCCATATGAAACTATTAAAAGATGAATGAGGCAGAAGTACAGACCGTCCTCTCTTATTTCTGGCATATTGTGAATTAAGCTGGGATGATGATGATGATGATGATGATGATTTCACATGAAACGAATTAAGCTTCATGTGAAATTGTTGTCAAAAGAGCAATGTATACTTCTGCGTGAGGGTCTAGATAACTATGGATTGATTGTGTAGAAACCCCCAAAGCCATTGCATTTCTCTCACTGGAACCACTGACCGGCATCCGTTTTCTATTATCAGGCCACCTGCTGGTAAATCTGAAAAGGTTAGGACATCTCATGAGGTTGCCTCAAAAACTGTTGACTAAGTAGAACTCTAACGACCAAAGAGACTTCCTGCTGGGGGGAGCTTTAGTGGGTGTGATGGCGCTGCCATGTAGCAGCCAGTCAGAGGGGCCCACAAGAACGTTTATCTTCTCATTGAAAGTTATTATTGCAAACGGAAAATACAGAGAAAATACAGTTAGGTCGGGATAATTGGACACTGATACAAGTTTTGTTACTTTGGCTGTTTACCAAAATATATTCAAGTGAATTAAACAATGAATATGGCTAGTGATCTCAGCTTTAATTGGAGGGTATTCACATCCAAATTGGAGGAAGGGTTTATGAATCACGGCTCTCATATGTAGCCCCCTCTTTTTCAAGGGATCAAAGGTAATTTAGAGAATTGACTGAAAAGCTGTTTCATGTGTAGGTGTGGGCTATTCCTTCGTTATTTCTTCATCAATTAAGCAGGTAAAAGTTCTGGGGTTGATTCCAGGTGTGGCATTCACATTTGGAAGCTGTTGCTGTGAACCCACAACATGAGGTCAAAGGAGCTCTCAATGCAAGTGAAACAGGACATCCTTAGGCTGCAAAAAGAAAAACATCAGAGAGAGAGCAGGAACATTAGGAGTGGCCAAATCATCAGTTTGGTACATTCTGGAAAAAAACACACTGGTGAGCTCTGCAACACAAAAAGGCCTGGACGTCCATAGAAGACAACAGTGGTGGATGATCATAGGATCCTTTCCATAGTAAAGAAAAACCCCTTCACAACATCCAGCCAAGTGTAGAACACTCTCCAGGAGGTAGGCATATCATTATCCAAGTGTACCATGAAGAGAAGACTTCATGAGAGCAAATAGAGAGGGTTCACCACAAGGTGCAAACCATTCATGAGCCTCAAAAACAGAAAGGCCAGATTTGCCAAAAAACATCTAAAAAGACCAAACCAGTTTTCTGGTTTGCATTCTTTGGAGAGCATTCTTTGGAGAGACAAAACGAAGATCAACCTGTACCAGGATGATGGGGGAATGCTTGGAACGGCTCATTATCCGAAGCATACCACATCATCAGTAAAACACGGTGGAGGCAGTGTGATGGCATGGGCATGCATGGCTTCCAATGGCACTGGGTCACTAGTGTTTATTGATGATGTGACAGAAGCAGCCAGATTAATTCTAAAGTGTATAGGGATATATTGTCTGCTCAGATTCAGCCAAATTCAGTGAAGTTGATTGGAAGGCACTTCACTTTACCGATGGGCAATGAGCCAAAACATACTGTGAATGCAACCCAGGCGTTTTTTAAGGCAAAGAAGTGGAATATTCTGCATTGGCCAAGTCAACCCCCTGATCTCCACCCGATGATTATGCAATTCACCTGCTGAAGACAACTTAAGGCAGAAAGACTCATGAACACACAACCAAAGACAGCTGCAGTAAATGCCTGGCAAAGCATCAAAAAGGAGGAAACCCAGTGTTTGGTCCATGCTTTCCAGACTTCAAGCCCCTGAAATAAGGGGACTGTCTATGAACATGATTACCATTCCTAAATGTTCCATACGATATTTTTGTTCAACCCCTTGAATTAAAGCTGCAAGTCAGCACTTCAATTGTATGTCGGTTGTTTCATTTTAAATCCATTGTGGTGGCTTACAGAGACAAAATTATGAAAATTGTTTCAGTGTCCAAATATTTCCGGACCTAACTATATATTAGGAATTTGTTAGTTAATCTGCTATATACTATTTATTTAAGTGAATACTGGTGTTGACATGGAAGGGATGAATGTCTGTCTCTGACTTATGATTCCATAACGCCCTTTTAGAATCTGTGACCGTGGGGGCGTGACGTCAGATCGCCTCATTAGCTAAACTGAGCTATGGAAGATGGCTAGCTAAAGTAACAAAGAAAAAGGGAACGTAGATATGTCTGCTACTCAGAAGATGCAATGCGAGCACCCATGGGAGAGAAAGCTAAGCTCCGCCCCTGGCTTTATGCATAGCTTTTGTTTTTACCTGCTTTGTGGATAAAGGCGCCTGATCCAACAATGTGAGCCATCAGAACAGTCCCCCCCCCCCCACACGTGTGCGCGCGTGGGTTTTGGTGGGTGGGTGTGTGTGGGGGTGTGGGTGGGTACATGCTGCTCCACAGCGTCCTGACAGACCCAATCTTTGTCTCCAAAGTGTGGACCAGCTCAGGCATAGTCAAAGCTCTGCAGACTGGGCTTTGTTGTGGCAACAGTACATTGAGACCGTAACAATGTGATGCCTTCAGCGAGCCGATCCAGAACCCTCTCTGCTAGATGACACAGACAGACACATGGAGGGCCCTGCAGTTTACTGGATCTGTCTGTAAACAAGCCAGATTACCCAGGATCTCAGATGATATTTTGGACTAGGCTACTGCCCTTTCCGCTCTACTACAACAGCCAGAGGTTCTCTTACATGGTCATAGACTTCTTTAGAAGGGTCTCACTAAATGATTTCATTAGGTGATTAAGTGCAGCTGTGTCAGGGATATTGTCTTAATATCTGTGTCGAGCTGAGCAGAAGGAAGGTTCTCTAATCACATATTCTCGGCAGATGGAGAGGCTAAAGTGTCTAGATTAGGTGCAGATTTTTGAATTGATCTGTCTTCATCCATTCCACAGCCTTACATGGCTTCTTTATTCGACACATGCACCACATCAAACTGTGTGTGTGTTTCCTTGTAGCTCAGGTTCAGCTGGGAAGCACACATACACACCCATTAACACACACCCCAAACCCCCAACATCCTACCTCTGGGCAGGGAAGTGCTGTTGCCAAGGCAACAGCAGGGATGCTGTTGGTTGTTATGGTGATACACCACGGGGAGTAGGCCGGGGAGCAAGGTTTTTCCTGCCCTACAAGAAAATGATGTAGGTGAAAGGGGAGAGAGTAATTGAATATGCACGGAGAGATTGAGAATATAGTACTGCAGCGTGTCAAACGTACTGTATATCTAAGAGACTATTCAGACTACATCAATTGTTGTGGAAGCGTTTTCATTTCAAGCATTGACTTAATATGTAAATCCAAATCTCAGTCCACACTAGCAATGAGAAACTCTTGATGGGGGGACAGGCGAGGGAGCATAAGCAAAACCGGGTGAAGTTGGGAAAAGCAGAACGTGGTGTGCTCTGTGACTTTGCAGTGCACACGACCAATCAAAAGCTTTCTATAGTTTCTAGGCCGTACTTGATTGGCTGTTGATACCTGCCGCCCCCTAGTATGCTTGCTAGTAAATGAGGACCAAGCTAGTGTGGATATTCACTTTTTGGCTCATAGGTTAGACTACAGATCACCAAATTAAAAATCTAATCCAATGAAATCTATGGGGACATGTTTTTTACTCTCCTTGCATTGTAGAATGATCACAGTGGAGGGAGGACATGAGTGCAAAGGTTAGGAAAAGGGTCAGGTTTTGGCTTTTGTTGTTTGCTACAAGAAAGCAGGAAGCAACCACTTAAACAGTCTTGAATGGCAACAAATCAGCCAAATTAGCACTGCTCTGGATTCTCCCACTTCTTACACTGACCTGGAGCATTCCACTTTTCTTAACTAGCCCATCGGTCCAGCCTTGTGGTTACCTGTGACTCTGTGTAAGGATAATGATTCTGCCTTTTTAATCTCGAGTGGGTGGGACAAACACCTTATATAGTGATGTCCATGCAAAAATGTACTTTTGGCCACTGGGGGTCTCTAACTTTTTCAATGAGGATAGTCTACCTGTGCATGGCTGTAAAATGAGATCTTGCGCATACAGTATGCTTCAGAAAGCTCCTGGTTAAATTTCATTCCTAATTGGCTTTTAGGGTAAATCAGTTAACATTTAATGTTTTTTGTATAAATATTTTTTTATATATATTCTCGTCTTCCTGTGGTAATGGACCAATTGCTGTGTAATTAGAATTTTTTTGTTCAAATGTTACTTTTTACCAAATATACGCAATCAATGGTTTCTGTTTACACAAGTATTTCATTACAGTTCACTGAACAATTATGATATTGCCAACAATTCCTTTGATTAATTGTGATTAATCAACTATTCTTTCTTTGTCTTTCTCATTCAACCTTCTTAAGCCCTGCATAACCCCCTAGATTCCCTCCTTTTCCTGCTCCCCGGACTCCTTGCTCATCCTTTCTCTCCCTTTCCAACCTGTCTGTAGAATGAGCAGGAAGTTGACGTTTGAATCCTTCATGAAGGGTTTTTTCCCTTGACGGGGAAAACGCTAAACAACAGGGTTTGGCTTTGGAGTGGGGTTTTGTGAACCAATCACATCAGGGGCTGGTCGGGTTTCTGTGTGCTGTGAGGTTGTAGGTCATGACATGACTACATGGTTTGATAAATGATGTACCCGAGATTAAGTAGCAGTAGCATTCACCAATACTGACACAGGTTTCTTTTGATTTGTTTGTTGATTAACAGCAGTAGCACTGCCCCTGTGGATAAATGTCTGTCTTCCTTGATGGCCACAGGCCATGTGAGACCACTTCTTCCAATCCCCAAGTTATCAGTAGTACCTCTAACTGCTCTACTCCTTCTATCTAACTAGTTATCAGTAGTACCTAAATGCTCTACTCCTTCTAACTGGTTATCAATAATTCCTGACTGCTCTACTCCTTCTATCTAACTGGTCATCAGTAGTACCTGACTCCACTACTCCTTCTATCTAACTGGTCATCAGTAGTACCTGACTTCTCTACTCCTTCTATCTAACTGGTCATCAGTAGTACCTGACTCCACTACTCCTTCTATCTAACTGGTCATCAGTAGTACCTGACTCCACTACTCCTTCTATCTAACTGGTCATCAGTAGTACCTGACTCCACTACTCCTTCTATCTAACTGGTTATCAGTAGTACCTGACTTCTCTACTCCTTCTATCTAACTGGTCATCAGTAGTACCTGACTCCACTACTCCTTCTATCTAACTGGTCATCAGTAGTACCTGACTTCTCTACTCCTTCTATCTAACTGGTTATCAGTAGTACCTGACTCCACTACTCCTTCTATCTAACTGGTTATCAGTAGTACCTGACTTCTCTACTCCTTCTATCTAACTGGTTATCAGTAGTACCTGACTTCTCTACTCCTTCTATCTAACTGGTTATCAGTAGTACCTGACTTCTCTACTCCTTCTATCTAACTGGTTATCAGTAGTACCTGACTCCACTACTCCTTCTATCTAACTGGTTATCAGTAGTACCTGACTTCTCTACTCCTTCTATCTAACTGGTTATCAGTAGTACCTGACTTCTCTACTCCTTCCATCCATTCACTCTCCTCACCAAAGACTTAGAACAAAAGTGAGCTTCATGAGAATCATTGTATCACCTGGTTTCTCATGTTAAGATGTCTTTCCCTCTCTTATTCCTTCCCGTCCCCTCGCTTTCTTATTGCCTCTTGTTTCCTCGCTCTCATTCTCTCACGTTTGTTGCTGCAAGCGCTTCAGTAATAGAGTAATACACACAGGCCGACACAAACATCTGGGTCCTGTTGTATATCAGTAACCATCTGGCCTGTTCAGGGGCGATGAACACAGGTCATGTTTTCTTACATACGTAGTCAGATGCTTGGTTTTAAGAAAATGGGGTAATTTTTCCATAGTTCTTAGTATAAAACTCAAACCACATCATAATATCAAAATGACTGTTGTTTCAAGACTGATGCATATCTTGCCAGGGGGTTCACGTTGTTGTTAATGCTCACCCAACCAGGAAGCATTTGCCTGAACTTATGTATGCGTCTCAGTTTGTAGGTGCATGGCACCAGAAACACTGGGGTTGATGGTTAAATTCCAGCTGGGGTCCTAAACCAAAAGGACTGTAGTGCCTTTTAATACATATCTGCTACAGAAATTCTATTTTACCGTATTGCAGTATTTTATTGGACGCTTACATTTCAGCAAACATCAAAGATCCCTGAAACATCCTTTTTTATTCCAAATATGTAGGGGACGCATTTGTTACATACATGTCAAGTATATCTTTCAACTTATTGAAGTTAAAATATTCATTATAATAGCACATTTAAGCAATACAGCAAGAGAGGATGTTATATATGGCCAATGTACCACGGCTGAGGGTTGTTATGCATGATGCAATGCAACCCACCCCAGCAATATGGGCAAGATGTGAACGCTATTTTGATAATGTGTTGGGGCCGAACAGAAATCAGCGTCATTACTTTATGTGAACAAGTACAGGGGACGAAAGAAATAACACAACACCACATGGAAAGGAGTGCTATTTTGAAGTAACTATATCACAATTTCTAACACAGCTGATGTGGTCACATTAGTTTGATTGCCAATTAGCAGTACATGTTGTCGGCTATAAAGAAGGTTTTAGAATTATGTTTTTTAAAGTTTTCAAAGCAACATGAGGCAATTAAAAGAGTTTCAAAGGGGCCAACATTTTTGTGCCAGAAATCACGACAGCACAAGCCAAACATGGACAAAGTGTGTCAGTAAAAAGGAACAGTAGTTGCAAGTTGAAGATAACCAACAAGGATAGATGGACACTTAACAACAGGATATTTTTTCAATACCCCAAAATTACAGCTTCACTAATTACCACAGAATTAAATCAGTACCTCTGTGACCCAGACTCAACAAAAACTGTATGTGGTGAGCCTCACAAAGCTGGAATTTATGGCAGGGCTGCGATTTGGAAAGCACCAAAATACAAAGACATATAACTTGGTGTAATGAACACAAAACCTGGACCCCTGAGCAAAGGAAAAAAAGTAATGTGGTCTGATGAGTCATCTTTCACCATACTCCCTACTGCAGATCTGGACAGGTTTACATTTGAAGAAAGCCAAAGGATGCCTTCAGCCCCAGTGTCTGCTACCCACAGTGAAATATGGTGGAGGATCCATTAATGTAACGACAGTCATCTTATGGGAGTCATTGGGTCTGACGATTGGTCTGCATGTTTGTATAACAACCAAGGAATATGAGGCCATTTTACAGGACCAGGGAACCCTACAGTGCAAACACTGTTCCTTCATGATGTTCCAATATTCCAGGACGATAATTTCTTGCAGAACACATTCAAGAGTCATTTTCTAAACACCGGGATGACATCATAGCGCTCCATGGCTTGCCCAGTCACCAGATCGGAAGATCATTGAACCTTTATGGGAGATTCTGGAACACAGTGTGAGAAGTAGATTTCCACCTTATCCCTCAAACAACTCAAGGCTTTTTTCTTGAAGAATGGTGCAATATCCCACCATACACAGTTCAGGAAGTGTATGACAGAATTCCAAGCAGGACTGGAGGTGTTCTGCATTCAAAGGGTGGTCCTACTCCTTATTAGGTCCTGAATATTCATATATTGTTAGACTTTTCTGTTATTTTGTCCACCCTGTGTATTGTTTTGAGAAACATGTATTTTTAGATGTAACAATACATTTGGTGAAAAAATCTGAGAATGATGTTATCAGAACAACTCCCAACCATGCTACTTAATTCCAAACAAGTTGATTGTTCCCAAAGAGATTAGCTGGAGAGTCGTGCTTGTTCTTGATGGACAGTACAGGGTTAAATACCTCACAGATCAGACAGCTGCCCCTCGGTTGGAGACCAATGAACAGGATGAAAGAAAGATGTTCAGGGTTTCCTTTATTGGTCTGTGTTTTTATTAAAAATACATCTGTTTTTCCATACATCAAAGACAGGCCGACCCCTCACTCCCCCACCACACACACACACATTAGAACGTCTGGAAGCCCATGCAAGGTCGCTTTTAACAGAGACATGGTGGTTTGCTATCCGTGTGTCTGCGGGGGATCTGACTTCCTGCCATAATGCTTCCAGTGCCAGATAACTATAGATCAGCCGTAGCGTGTGTTTGTGTGTGGCTTTTAATCTCTGTTTTTGGCAGATCGCCAAACTAACAAAGTGCCCGATCTGTGGTTGTGCCCTTGAGCAAGGCACTTCACCCTTATTGCTCCTGTTAGTTGATATGCGTGTCTGCTAAATGACATAACTCTTCTGAGATCAGGAAGCGATGTGGGCCTGACTGGTCTGATCATTTCTTACACTGCTGTCAGCAAGGAGATATCAAAGCTAATGATGCTGACTAATGAAGGATTGTAGTTTTCAATAAATGTGTCTGTCAAGATGCAATTAACAAATTGGCTTAGCGGCATAGAGTGCATTTTCCTGGAATGTGGAATGCTAAGTAAATGCATTTGGATTGTCTTTTGTTAACGCCAGTAAAGCTACCTATTTAGTAGTGAATCATTGCTGCTTTTCGATACTTCTTTGTACTTACGGCCATGGCTGAACTGTGATGATTGGACAAGCTGACATTCTGTTGGTCGCGAAATCAAATTGGTATGAGCCTATTGTACTGAACAAATGTGTTTCAAACTCCTAATATGTATCCAAGCCCTGGAAATAATCTGTGTCTGTTGTTCTGCTCAGCCTGGTTCAGAGCCAGAGTGGGGGGTGGAGATTATGGAAATGTGAATCCTTTTCTGCTTTGGTGAAACAAAAGGGATAGTTAGTGTTTGTAGTGTGAATATAGCGCAGTCTGAATGTGGCTGTGGGGCTGTACTGCACATATGTTGGTTTTGAAGAGGGTCTGGCGTGTGCGTGTGCATGTGCGTGTGCATGTGCACGCGTGTCTGTCCGTCCTGCATCTGTTCCATCGATCCCTGTCCATCTACACTACTAGCTGGGGAGACTGACAGACTTATAGGCTACTGCCCCTTTTACTCAAACTAGTGATGTAGTTTAATTGGTCTTTACCGAGGCACTCTCCGTCCCAGCTCGGTCTTTCCCACCCTGGGAGACAATAGGGGAGGCCCCCGTCACCCATGCTCTCACCGCTTATTCCCTTCCCCTCTCCCCTGCATTCTGTCACCCCCTTCACTTACACACACACACACCCCCCCCCCTCCCCTCTGTACCCTTTCCTCTACATCTCTGTACCCTTCAATCACCCCCCCCCCCCCACCACTCAATTCTCTTCATCGCTTCATCACCACTCTCCATCATTCTCATTATTATGGTAACCCCATGCTTGTTCTGTCTCTCTCCCTGTGTGTGTGTGTGTGTGTCTTCTAACTCAGAATCTATTTAAAGGGCTTTTTTGTCATGGGAAGAATAAAAATAGAAGTCAGCAATCGACAGTGATGTAAGAATGTTGTAAATAGTAACTAGCATAAATGACAAGGGAAAATACAAAAATGAAAAGATTTGTTTGCGCTTCACTGGTTGTCCTTTTCTCATGGCAACGGTCACAAACCACGCTGCTGTGATTGGACATTCTGGTATTTTGCCTGACAGATAGTAGCTTATCAATATAAGATTTGATTACAAATCGTTTGTGGTTTTGTATGATGTAAGGGAAATTTGTGTCTCGTGGCCGGAGGTTAAGAAGGGCAGCTTCTCTGTCTCTCACCCTGTCTCTCACCCTGTCTCTCACCCTGTCTCTCACCCTCTCTCTCACCCTCTCTCTCACCCTCTCTCTCACCCTCTCTCTCACCCTCTGTCTCACCCTCTGTCTCTGTCTCTCTCCCTGTCTCTCTCCCTGTCTCTCTCCCTGTCTCTCTCCCTGTCTCTCTCCCTGTCTCTCTCTCTGTCTCTGTCTCTCACTGTCTTTCTGTCTGTCTCTCTCCCCCTGTCCAGTGACGTGTGCTCCATAGAGCAGAGATGTTTCTAGGTCACATCAGTCTTTTATGAATAATAAAAAGGAGTCTGCTTTAAAGGGAATTATTTATAGTGCTACAAGTGAACTACTCTACCTCAATTTCTTTATATCCTTCTCTCACCCATATCTTTCTCTTTCATTCTCTCCTGCTCTTCCGCACTCTGTCTCTTCCAATCCCTTTCTCTGTCTATCTGTCTATTTCTCTCTCTGGGAGTGCATGCTGGCTGGCTGGTTGTGCATGCTGGCTGGCTGGTTGTGCATGCTGGCTGGCTGGTTGTGCATGCTGGCTGGCTGGTTGTGCATGCTGGCTGGCTGGCTGGCTGGTTGTGCATGCTGGCTGGCTGGTTGTGCATGCTGGCTGGCTGGGAGTAGGTGTTTGAGTGGCTGGCAGTTTTTTGGTCTATGGTTAGTTGACCTAGTTCTTGGTGTTTCTACTTCTTGGTACCCTTCTTTTTATGTTTTACTCGTTTACTGTCATGAAGCATGGATTTGGGTGGTTTGCGACAGGGTCGGTTAGTAGATGCTAACCCGTTGGCGTGGAATTAAGATTCCTTCGGCAGTTGGGTGTTCTGGAGGACCGTAGTTTGGCCATTGGTGCCATGATTGGTTGTGAGAGTATAACATCTGCTTCTGTTATGAATTGTGCCATGGCGATATTTCTGGATTGGATTGATCAAGTTAACCCAACGGTTGAGAGATGTACAGATGTCAGTGGTTCCATTTGTGAGGTGGAGAGGAAAGTTACGCTCTCTAATGTTTGTTAGTGGCCGTGTCCACTAGGCATTTCAAAGACAACATTTGGCGACTGATATTTCACCTCCCATTCATTTTCAATGGAGTCACGTGACCGTGTGAACGGGGCTGTGTGTGATACCAGGCAGCGTGAAGCTGCTGTACGAGGAGACGGAAACCACCTTTTATGATACGCAAATTTGGAGCCATGCTCATTAGCATTTAGGCATTTTGTGTGCCTACACTTGATTCACTTTTCGCTGGCCGTTTGTGGGCGGGTTTGTTCAAAAACGTTTGTTGTTTTGTTATCAACGATTTTGGCCTGGATAGTGGCTTCATTTTTATTGACCCAGCAACGGTGTTTGATCCAATGGAACGGCAGCATTTGTGGCTGGGCCTGCATTTGCAGGATGCTGACTGGGTGGCTGTGCATACGGGGACCAGGTATTTAGAAGATTTAAGGGGCTGGTGAAAGCCAGATTTTAAGGTGGATTTTGAATATTTCTCTGCAATGAAAAATCTCCCCATGTTTGTGGAGAAGTGGGGTTGCAGGGAGCTGTTTGTTGCATGGTGGAGGGTGAACTGTTGTTTGTGGATGTCATTAGTTGAGCGTGTATATTTTTGTATTATTTTTTTTGGTAATTCATTTCTTGTTGGTTTATTAAATGGCACTATATTTTGTGTGCATGGATTGAGAACGTGGGTTTAAAATAACTTTTTTTTACTCAAACTCTCTCCCCTCATGTTCTCATTCTCTCCCTTTGCCCCCTCACTTTCCCCCTCCTCTCAGTTCACTGGGCTTAGTGGCTCCCTGACAGGCTGGAGGTGAACTAATGGTGGGTTAGGGTCGCACCATATTGGAAATAACTGACATTGTGATATTTTGTTTTTCTGCGATATAGATTGCGATATGAAAGAGCTTTAGCTATCAACCTGACAGTCTGTATCCTTAATTCTTCCCCAGCCCCATCCTCTACAAATAAAATGTATGAAACTTATGAAAATTGGTATATTTCAGAACAGGTTGCTAGGTAATAATATTTAACAGTAATAGTATAACAACAGTAGTAAAATAGAATGTGCAATTGTGCAGTCTGTGGCCAAAGCACTGCAATCTGGTCCACTTGTTCAGGTGCAGCCTTCACCATGTTTGCTGCATTGTCTGTTGTTATACAGACTAGAAGACTCTCATCTAGGCCCTAATCAGCTAAAGCTTCTCTCATCCCTGTTGTGATGTTCTAACTTATATGATCATCCGGAAAAGGCAGTTTTCAAACAGCGACTTTTCAGGTGGAAGTCCTCATTAATAAAGTATACGGTCAGACTTATGTAGGACTCCGTCTGTTATTCCACTTGTAAGTCTGTATAAGTCTGTTATTCCACTTGTGACAGCTCTGTTTCAGCTTGTGCCTTGCATTTCTCATACAGCCCTGGGATGGCAACTTTAGAAAAATAGTTGCGTGATGGCATTACATACCGCTTGTCAAACAAACGGATCATGTTTTTAAAACCCTCTTTGATAACCGTGTTAATTGGTACCATGTCTTTGGCGACGTGAAATATTATTGAATCTGTGATGTTTCTCTGCCGTTTTGTACCTTTCTTGTATGGTGTTTTTGCTTTGGACGGCACTGAGATGCTTTGCACTCGTCATACGAAGATTTGTGGTGCCGCCTTAAATGATCAAACAAATTGGTCGTGTTGTGGCAACAATTCCAAGGCCCTCTCGACAAAGTACCTGCTTTTGGTCAACATCATCCTGTCTGTAGCCGAAATATTTCCATATAATTCTCCATTTCGGCTTTTTTGCCTGTTCGTCGCTCATCATTTCTTCACGCGCAAGCAGAGCCTGCTTGTCAACCACGTGCAGCAACGATCTCCGTGTTTAAAATAATAATCATTATTATTATAATTAACTGTGTATCCAATAACCCATATATCTGAGTAAATTACGTTATATCAGACAGATATAATGTTGGTTTTCCATTTGAAAAAAAGATATATTGTAGACTGATATTGTATGTTTACCTTACTGAATCACACGTTCTGCTATGTGAGTATTGCGGATGCGTACATCGCAATGTCGATGCTGAAACGATATATCGTGCAGCCCTAGTTTGGTTGGCCAGGGAGCCCCTGTCGTGGGTATTCCTGCTCTGCTGCAACTGCCTCCTGAGCATGGAAATTGATTCCATTTGGTAGTCAGAATGATGACTGAGACATTGGCCTGCCAGGATGCAGGTGTATACATGGAAAGACCAACGGGAGAGCCCAGACCTTGACATTATGCCTGGGTGCTCAGGGATACAGCAGCTCAGAAGAGATCCTGAAATAGTACTGGGATAGCATCAATAATAGAAGAGGGAAAAACGTAAGGGAGGAAGTGGAAATGGCTTTTTAGTTCTGAAATCAGCAGAAAAGAACAGGAAAGCGGTGGGCAGTGTTCGGTTCAGTGCAACCCAGAGCTGAATGTTTAACACTAATTCAACACTGTAAGCTGGACTCCAGTCTTTACCCATGAACATGTAAAGACTGTTTGCAGCACTTTACCAGATGGGTCAGGGAGATGTACAGTGTCTGTGCAAGTTATCATTAACTATAACAAAATGTCTTCTTGAGACGGTCTATATTTCCCTAGATGTAGTTAAGACACTGAAAACATGACAGATTGATCTAGTCCTGAGTATGAACCATGGCAGGACTCAAGCCAGGACGCTTTGTGAAGTCCTCCTCTCGTGCCGACGTTTAGGCTGCAATATTAACATGTCTTCAATATCCCTCCCGCTATTGTTACTGTAGTGGCCTTCAAAATATATAGGTTCCTGATTTAGATAACTCATTGTATTAAATAAGATAAATAATGATACAAGATGATTTATGCCATCGACTGATTCTGAAGATTGTACATTTTATAATGAAAACTGTTTAATTGTTGTTGATTGTATGTGTCAATGGTCATTGACAACATGAGGTGTGTGTGTGTGTGTAAATAAGTGTCTGGATTATTGCTGGACCAACCGACACTTTAGTAATCACACACGTCCACCCAGGCACACTTGACGAGACCGGGATCACTGTGTCTGTGAGGCAGTGGCAGACATGATACGTTTCCAGATGAATGTGGCTGACCTTCCTCTGCTGCCCTGCCTGTTCAGTCAGCCATGAGACTTGCAGAAGGACTGGCTCCGTCTTGGTCTCCCTCCCTGCCTGGTCTAACCACCCCTAGTGGTTAAGGCTCTCACTCTTCATTTTAATGTTGTTGCTAATTTGGAAACTGACGTGGCTTCTTGGGAACTAGTAAGAATGTTATACAGCACCCGGTTTTCGACAGCCAATCGCGTCAGGCTGGACTGTGATGTGCTTGTGTTTGTGTTGTCCTAAGGTCCGCACAGTCGCTTCACTTTACTGTTATTGAAATGAATTGCGTGTTGTTCATGTGCTTCCGGAAACTGTTAAGAAGGCCTAAAGACTCACTCCATGTCCCTGTGAGGATCTCATTAGATACTCAATATTTTGATATCACCTAGAAGTTACAGTCTGTGTTGTGTTCCATAATCCGTAACTAAGTTCTCTCTGATCCTCTCATTGAGGGGAATATGTCCCTGTAGATGTCTTCCACAACAGAAGTGAATAAGATGCATTAGCGAAATGGCAAATTCCCTGACCTTTACTCTGACCTTTACCGGGTAGACTTCAGTTTTATTCACATCTGATTGGGATTGTCTCTGCTGCATTCAAAATACCAGACCAGTGATTCCAATTTCTGGTACATTTTCTGTGGGCTGAAATTAGTAGCATAGCCTCAGGAGAAAAGGGGGTAGTATTGTACATTATGGACCTATGGTTTGACCAGCCACTTCATATACATGAATAATACTTCAAACATCAATGTCCTCTTCGGCTGTTTCCACGCTGTAGCTCTCGCTCTCCTCGCTCTCCTTTCTTCTCTCTATTCTTTCATCTCTCACTCCTTCTCTCTCCTCTCTTCATTAGCCAGCTTTACACAGCCTTTCTCTGACAGTCAGACACCAGGAGTAGTAGACAGATTAACCAGAAATCAAAGGATTAGACATTGAATACACAGCCAGTCTGGGATGAGACTCATTGTAGGGCTGTATGGAGAGTTATTCTGTGTCTCTCTGTTCAGTCTTCATCAGGTGAACAGTAATACCAGCTGTTTATCTGGAGTATATCCATCTACTGGCATGAAACCAGTAGTGTGAAATTAAATGGTATTATTTTTATTTTTTTTAAGCTCCATGGGCCTAATCTGTCCAGGCTTTACCCTCCCACACAGTGAATTGGTTATGCTGCTCTCTGTCCTCTCCATTCCTTGACCTGGTACAAAGAGTTTTAACCCTCCATCTCTTAGTCTTGTTTTTCCTTCCCTGATCTCACATAGGAACGTATGAATGTAGAATACAAACGTACGGTTGTCAGTGCTGGTTAAAGAGTATGCCTGTTATGTTTTGACACTGTTGTATTTGTCTGACTGTCTCTCACTCTGTGAATTTCTCTCCTGCAGGGCCTTGTACACATATGAGGGCAACAGCAATGATTTGACTGTGGCATCTTCAGGAGGTAAGCTACATCTGAAATGTTATGGTGATTGATTGTTGTTCTGTTCCATTTGATTAAACTGTTACTCCCCGTGCTTCTTGCCACGATAACATGTATTGAGATGGTGGAAAGAGCCTGCAATTTACTAATAATTGCTTTGTCTGGGGGGGGGAATATCGTGTTAGAGGGCATGCTTATTAGCTTTGAGGCCTCCATTGAATGTGACAGCAAGCCAATTTTTTGGTGTTAGCAATTGTCTAAAAACGCAATTCTGTTTAGTTAAAATTATAACTATTCTATTAGGAAGTCCATAATTGTGATTTCATTTGATGATGATTTTGAAAAGATTTTTTTATGTTTGTATATTTATATACTGTATATATATATATATGTCCATCCAGTCTACATGTGTTTTGTGGATCTGGAGAAGGCGTATTACCGGGTCCCCCGGGAGATACTGTTGGAGGTGCTGCGGGAGTATGGGGTGAGGAGGTCCCTTCTGAGGGCTATCCAATCCCTGTACGTCCAAAGTGAGAGCTGTGTTCGGGTTCTCGGTAGTAAGTCGGACTCGTTCCAGGTGGGGGTTGGCCTCTGCCAGGGCTGTGCTTTGTCACCAATCCTGTTTGTAACTTTTATGGACAGGATATTGAGGTGTAGTCGGGGTGGGGAGGGGTTGCAGTTCGGTGGGCTGGGGATCTAATCGCTGCTTTTTGCGGATGATGTGGTCCTGATGGCATCATCGGTCTGTGACCTTCAGCACTCACTGGACCGGTTCACAGCAGAGTGCGAAGCGGTTGGGATGAGGATTAGCACCTCTAAGTCTGAGGCCATGGTTCCCAGCAGGAAACCGATGGAGTGCCTCCTCCGGGTAGGGAATGAGGCGTTACCCTAAGTAAAGGAGTTCAAGTATCTCGGGGTCTTGTTCGCGAGTGAGGGGACAATGGAGCGGGAGATTGGATGGAGAATCGGAGCAGCAGGGGCGGTATTGCATTCGCTTTAGTTGTGACGAAAATGTTCGTTCCTACCCGGTCAATTTTCGTTCCTACCCTCACCTATGGTCATGAAGGCTGGGTCATGACCGAAAGAACAAGATCGCGAGTACAAGCGGCTGAAATGGGTTTTCTCAGAAGGGTGGCTGGCTTCTCCCTTAGGGATAGGGTGAGAAGCTCAGCCATCCGTGAGGAACTCGGAGTAGAGCCGCTGCTCCTTTGCATTGAAAGGAGCCAGTTGAGGTGGTTCGGGCATCTGGTAAGGATGCCCCCAGGACGTCTCCCTAGGGAGGTGTTCCAGGCACGTCCAGCTGGGAGGAGACCTCGGGGTAGGCCCAGGACTAGGTGGAGAGATTATATTTCGACACTGGCCTGGGGACGCCTCGGGATCCCCCAGTCAGAGATGGCAAATGTGGCTCAGGAAAGGGAAGTTTGGGGTCCCCTGCTGGAGCTGCTGTCCCTGCGACCCGATCCTGGATAAGTGGATGAAGATGAGAAATAAGCCCACTCAGGAAATAAGTTGGAAATCCCCCCAATCTAGGGAGCTGGTCAGCATTTATACATGTACTGTAGTCCTCTTCAAAAGAACCAATGTCAGTCCTCTGGGGTGAAAAAGTTAGTTAGTTCTCTTTTATTCACTCTGCCCTTGCTTCTGAATGATGACTCACCTGTCCTTCCAGTTACATAGTTTTGCGGTGTGAGTCTTTACATTGCTGTTTAGAAGTGTTGATTTATTTTTGTATTCGCACATTCACTGGGTTATTGCCCAATGGTTGACTATTGCTATGCTGTTTGAACCAGGTACCTGACAGCAAGTTACCATAAACAATACATACTCGCATCGCATCGCATCATCTTCCGCTTAATCCGGGGCCGGGTCGCGGGGGCAGCAGTCTAAGCAGGGATGCCCAGACTTCCCTCTCCCCAGACACTTCCTCCAGCTCTTCCGGGGGGACACCGAGGCGTTCCCAGGCCAGCCGGGAGACATAGTCCCTCCAGCGTGTCCTAGGTCTTCCCCGGGGTCTCTTCCCGGTGGGACGGGACCGGAACACCTTCCCAGGAAGGCGTCCCGGAGGCATCCGAAACAGATGCCCAAGCCACCTCAGCTGACCCCTCTCGATGTGGAGGAGCAGCGGCTCTACTCTGAGCTCCTCCCGGGTGACCGAGCTTCTCACCCTATCTCTAAGGGATCGCCCAGCCACCCTGCGGAGAAAGCTCATTTCGGCCGCCTGTATCCGGGATCTTGTCCTTTCGGTCATGACCCAAAGCTCATGACCATAGGTGAGAGTAGGAACGTAGATTGACCGGTAAATCGAGAGCTTCGCCTTACGGCTCAGCTCTTTCTTCACCACGACAGACCGATACATCGACCGCATTACTGCAGAAGCTGCACCGATCCGTCTGTCAATCTCCCGTTCCATCCTTCCCTCACTCGTGAACAAGACCCCTAGATACTTAAACTCCTCCACTTGAGGCAGGCACTCTCCACCAACCTGAAGTGGGCAAGCCACCCTTTTCCGACTGATGACCATGGCCTCGGATTTGGAGGTACTGATTTTCATCCCCACCGCTTCACACTCGGCTGCAAACCGTCCAAGTGCATGCTGAAGGTCCTGGCCTGAAGGGGCCAACACGACAACATCATCCGCAAAGAGCAGAGACGAAATCGTGTGGTCCCCAAACCTGACACCCTCCGGCCCCTGGCTGCGCCTAGAAATTCTGTCCATAAAAATTACGAACAGAACCGGTGACAAAGGGCAGCCCTGCCGGAGTCCAACATGCACAGGGAACAAGTCTGACTTACTGCCGGCAATGCGGACCAAGCTCCTGCTTCGGTCGTACAGGGACCTGACAGCCCTTAGCAAAGGACCCAGGACCCCATATTCCCGAAGCACCCTCCACAGGATGCCACGAGGGACACAGTCGAATGCCTTCTCCAAATCCACAAAACACATGTGGACTGGTTGGGCAAACTCCCATGAACCCTCCATCACCCATCACAATACATACTAATATAATAAAATATATACAAACCTCTGGTAATATTTTCAGTTAATGCTGACTATTTACTACCACAATGTAAAAAATATGCCTAGTTGTCTGGTAACTGGTTCTGCACTGTGACCTCAGATCAAGTAGTTGAAGTTAACTGGCAAAAGCATGGGCTGTTGTTTACCCCAGATTTAACATGAAACTGGATTGAGGTTGTTTCTTTTAAAAATGACTCTATGTGAAAACCTCCAGATACACAGAACACTCCAAAAGCTCCTCTCGCTACTTTATTCAATATGTTTGGGAGAGACGCAGTCTTCTGAATCCACAACTATACCTGGTGGATAGTTGGAACCTAAAGACACACACACACACACACACGTATGAGCAAATGTAGTGGATGAGCTAGACAAGTCAGGCCTGCCATGGTGGCACAGTAGATGCAGCTTTGTTCACTTACATAAGAGCAGTCAGAGAGTGTACGAGTGAGTGCACAGTTTCCCAGGTTGTCATGAACTTGTGACGTTGTGTGTTTGCGCTACAGTTCCCCTCCAGGTTCAGCCACAGCCTGAGGTCTCTGTTAATACCGTCAACACAGGTTACATATCGTACTTTAACAGCACATTGCTTTTGTTAACAGGAGGTTGCCTGTTCCCAGTGGACATAAGCCTGCTGAGGCATCCCTACTAGCAGGCGTTCCACAGTAGCGGTCGTGGGGGTCATGTATCTGTTCCCCCAGTCAGAACTGTCACGCTCAAGCTATTGAATGACTATTGGATTATACCAGGAAGACTCATGCACGGTATCATTGAAATATATTAGGCCAAACAGTTAACGATGTTATGTTTAATGTCCGTTCCAATGTTATTCTTGTCTGTCTTTTTCAAAGACTAGATGGCCTTATAGATTTCAATGATGGCTTTTATTGTGATAAAGAAAATCTGTGTTCTGCCTGCATAATATCCTGCTGCTAAAATAATGCTAACGAAGCCCCAAATGGCCGTCGCTAGTTAGTGCCTGGAGCCACACCACAGTCACTGCAGACCACTGGGCCACATAATAATGTGGAGGGCAGAGACTGACCAGGTCAGGCTAGTCTGACTGGAGAGTGATTCTGATGTGTGTGTTTGTGTACCCTTTCATTTTTCTCCGGTGTTTCTCCTTGTTCAACCACTCCTCCACCCACCATGTTCTCCTCTGTCTCCTCCTCCCTCCTTCTAGCTGGAGGTCTACCAGAAATCACAGTGACCTTTGATAATGGCCGGGTCATGTACGGCTTTTGCAGCCTGAAGGAGCCCACAGCGGCTCTCCCGCGTTACGTCCTCATCAACTGGGTGAGTTGTGTGTGTGTGTGTGTGTTCTCCTTTTATCAGACCCATACATTATATTGAGGTATAAAACTAAGTCTGAATATTTCTAAAATGTATGTGGCATTTGGTTTCTTGTAAACCTTTTCTCACATTTGAGCTTCTAATTTCTGCTCTGGAATTTGGATTGGATGAAAGTCGTGGTGTATGTAAGCAATAAGGCACAAGGGGGTGTGATATATGGCCAGTATACCATGGCTAAGAGCTGTTCTTATGGACGACATCGCAGAGAGCCTGGACACAGTGATTTAGACCTGGTATAATGGAATTGACTCCCAGCATGGGAGTTTGCATTGACCAGTGGAGTGGGAAGCATCAAAACATTTTGCTAATGTTTTTTACCATACATGTTTGAAGAAATACATTTATAATAGTCAAATGTGTGCTGTTGGTTAATTTCCTTGAATCCTTAATGAAGTACAATACAGTGTGTATTCCACATTTTGGAAAAGGACAGTATTATGCCAGGGTAGCCTTGTAGTCAAGAAAATTGGGCCAGTAAACGAAAGGTCGCTGGTTGTAATCTCTGAGCCTACAAAGTGAAAGCCTCTGATGTACTGTCCCTAAGAAAGACAGGTAATCCTAATTGATCCCTGGTCATTGCTGTAAATAAAAATACTTTGTTTGCACAATCACCTGTGTGAATAAAGGTATATATATAATTTATTTATATATATATATATATATATATATATATATATATATATAATATAATATAATTGTTCTCTTCATCAAAGGCGATGATAATTTCAGGTGATTTTATATAGGACACATTACACATAGTCATGTGTATTCATTGTATGAGTCTGCAGATAATGCAGGTGTGTGTGTGTGTGTGTTTTAGGTCTAACTATACTCATGGGGACAAAATGTCCCCATAAGTATAGTAAAACCAGAAACCTTTTGCCTGCCACGTTTGTCTGATTGGTGTACTATTTGTGGTGTGTGCGCCTCTCAGCGCCCAAGCTCTGCCTCCGTCAGAGGATGTCTTAGCAGCCCTGGGAAGCTGAGAGTAATAGGAGTCTGAGGAAGCCTAATGGGCTTACTGTCTTTGTGGCAGGCATCCTGTCTTTTCAGCCCAGACATCCACGCTGGCTTAGTGGTGTCGTTCATAGGTTCACTCTGCACTGACACAGCACACAGCAGAATGAACACATTAACATTTGCAATAGTGCATCCGTCTAATGGAAGCCATTTGTATTGTGACGGGTAACCAACTAACCCCGATGTATAAAGGACCCCGTTCATAGCGTTGTATTACAGCGTTGAATTGCCTGAATTGATTGTTAAACGATAAAACCAAGCATTATTATATGCTTCAGTTACGGTCGTATCTGTACACATGCTATCCACGTGTGTTCATGCTTTATAATTACATACTTTTCCTTTAATGTGATCAGCGGCCGTTGTTGAATTTGTTATTATAGTGTGAAAATAGCCTCACTTACATAACTTGCAATGAGCGAAACCGAATAAAGCGGTATTTTAGCGGCACTTTGGTCTGGCCTGTGGTGTTCCCTGTTCATAAATTGCATCTCGGTCATTCATTCGTGTTGTTTCTATAGTTGACATTTTATAGTCTATAGACACTGCTGCCATATTAATTATCAGACGTTGAACCTGGGATCAGGATTTCCAACAGGCTAGTTAGTTTAATGTAAATTATGCTATCGGGACTTGGAAATGACATGGCTGAAGTAGACAGATATTTACTTGAAAACAACTATGCCATTCTCATGCCATCAGATTTACTGGGACATTAACGTTAGCCAGCTCAAATTCTTTGGACTCCCTTCAATTTTGACTAGCTAGCAAACACCATACTGCATCTCAAATTAATCTGGTGACATCAAAATGTGTATCTATTTATTATTTTACTTCTTTAAAGATGGTATTATGTTTTCAAGCCCCTAATATTGTTATGCACTATACCAAGTCTCCATCATCAAAGTGAATATGGCTGTTCTCACGTTTGGGTCATGGAATCCATTTTGTTTGATTCACATGGCTCCAAAATAGCTTTGCATGTTAGTATTGGTTTGGAATATTTTAACCAACCTGCCACATTGATATTTCTGTTGCTACCCTGAAAGTAACAATGATGAAAAACCATCAGAAGTCACTGTCAAATGATTGTCACTATTTAAGTGGTGTATAAAATACAAAGTTAAACTTTAAACACATTCATATTTTCTATAAGTGGTCCCTGAAGTCAGCTGGTTAGTATTAGATTGTATTCCGTGTCACACATTCTGTTCTGTTCACTTCAATCCATAGGGCCATTAGAGATTTCATCTTTTTCACTCAAGAGCAGCTGTTTTAAAAGTTGGCTGCCAATAAATATTTTCTTTAGTTGGGTAATTTGAAAGATTGTTCGACATAACTAGCCAAGTTATATGATCTTACGGTTTTAGGGTTTCACAAGGAAGTATGGATGTCTTTTGTTGTTTTAATTTCTTTTGTTCTGCTGTTTTCATATCAGTCAAACAGGTGTATTCTGTTCAGAACAACCAAGGGTAGGATTCATTGTCATTTTGTAACTGTACATCAAACATAGGGACCATGACCTTTGACACTGAATGTGACATTTTATAATGTTAAGTATACACGCACAGATGTTTGGCCTTCTTGACATCACGACTGACTGCATTTAATATTATACTCAGTGTATCACAGAAGCTTTAAGGCTTCATATTAATTTGGTTGTAAACCACCTCAAGCGATAAAAAGTCATGTCCATTTTATCTAAAGCCAAGTTTAGATTTCACAAATGTTGTTTGTGAGATCAAGTTGATGGAAAAATAAATATATTTCCCAGATGTACCCCTTCTCACTCCACTCTCCCAAAGCTGAGGGAATGACCGTAATCAAGGGTGTAGGGAGCTACTTAAACCTAAAGTTGAAAAGTGAATAATTATGCAAACCACAGAATTTATTGGATTGTGTTTATGAATTGTGTCAGCTTAATTTTCCTGTTGACATGCAATGCCTAAAATTACTAAGTTACTAAGTTACTACTACTGTAAAACTGGACACAAACACCAATTCCTCTAATGTGGTTACCTAAATTGACGATGATGATGATGATGATGACAAGCTGGTGGACACTCTGTTCTTGAAATCCGAGACACACAGTAGCTCTGACCCTCCCTCCTCCCTCGGCCCTCTTCCTGTGTGTTTCCTCTCCCAGGTTGGTGAGGATGTCCCTGATGCCAGGAAGTGTCAGTGTGCCAGCCATGTGGCCAACATTGCAGAGTTTTTCCAGGTCAGTCTCCCTGAGGTAAACCCAACTGCTACTCTAAGGATCTCAGGACAACACACAAAGCAGCTAAATGAATACAATGGTTGAATGATACGTAATTGTTATCTGATGAATGCTATCTGCGTCTGTGGTCCCGTATTCATGAAGCATCTCGGAGTAGGGTTAATTATGGGTCAGGTCCCTCCTGTCTATACTCTTAGTGATTATGATCTAAAATGTCTAACAGATGTCCTATTCCTGCTCTGAGAGGCTTCCTGAATATATACCTAGGTTTTCTTTCTGGGTATGCCCGTTATTAACTGGATGTCATGATGGATCTTAAACCTAGTGTGAACCACTCGGTGTCTGAAAGTCATGCCAGAGCGATGGCCCTAAGGCCATTTTAGCTTTTAGCGTCCCATTGAGGTTTAGCCCAGTGCACTCTGGGTATAGGAGTGATTCTACGGATCCACCCACAGGATCAGCAGAGATTGTGTGTGTGTGTGTGTGTGTGTGTGTGTGTGTAAGTTACTTGACAGTCTGCTGGTTATGGACATTGTCTGATGTGTTTGTGCCATTGTGTGTGCGTGTTCGTGCGCGCCTATGTACTCAATATGTGTGACTCAGCACTCCGTGAGGCGCTCTGGGTTAATAGGAGGCTGAATGACTGGCCACTCTATCCTCTTGATGGTGTTTTCTGAATGTGTGGGTGGCATGGAGGTAAAGAGAAGAGTTCCTCCTGAAGTCAATTGATGTAAACTGTCAGTCATCTTCTCCATAACAGTTTGTTTCTCTAGCCATTCAAACCGATGGGCTTACTCACACTGACGGTTCTGTCCTTGGATTCGCTGTGGAGTCAGCTGATTGTAAAGATCCTAGTGAGCTAGGAGGCACTTGTCAAGTGCAATCCCCCACACAGGCAGCTAGACACACAGTCTCATGCACAACACAGACAGACAGCTAGACGCACAGTCTCATGCACAACACACACACACACACATGCAGCTAGATGCACATTCTCATGCACAACACACACAGACAGCTTTAGTTTTTTCTGTTTGACAGTGAATTGGTGTATAGCTTCTATCCCGTGTCAGAGATCATCCCTACCCACACAACAGGATGCCACAGCTTCACCCTCACATTGGTCAGCCATGTTGACTAAGAAAGTCTTTACTTTAAATGGGTAGTGGGCGTGTGTGCGTGCGTGTGCGTCCGTGTGTGCGTGCGTGAATCTCTGGTGAATATTAATGTTATTAACCCTGGAATAATAAAAAGACTGTGGTTTTGATATCAGGATGCCTTTTAGTTTCTAGCTTAATCACACAGGAGTGCTACGGACAGTTTCTGCTTTCTTTCCATTTCCTCACATCTCTACATCTTTACCAACTCCTCTCATCCAGGTTCTTCCTCTTGCTCTCTCTTCCTCTCTCTGTCCTCCCCTTTCTTCCTCTTTGTTCCTCTTTGTCCATCTCTCTCACTCTCCCTCTGTCCATCTCTCTGACTCTCTCACTCTCCCTCTGTCCATCTCTCTGACTCTCTCACTCTCCCTCTGCAACTCTCTCCCTTCTCTCTCTGTATCTTTCCTCTTCTATTTTTCTCTCTTACTTTCTCTGTCCCTTTGTTTTTTCTCTCAGTTCATTGCTGATTATGACAACCTCACAGGTCTGTAAGATTGTGTACGTTACCCTGCCTCTTGAGGACCTAGGGTTATGTTTAGAGGTAAGGTTAGGGATAGGAGTTAAGGCTGGTTATGTTTAGGTATGAAAGCTAGGTAACTGAAGATTATAGTTATAGGTTTGGAAAATAGATTTTTGAATATAAATGAATGTAGTCATTTATCATGGTGTACATGTGTGATTTCCCCAAACAAAAGTTGTATAAGGGAGTTCTCCAGGTGCCTTGTCTGGCAGACCGCCACAGAAACCCTTGAAGCCTTCTCATTTTACCCTGGGATACCGTCTCCCCAAAGCAAGCCATTTCAAAGTGAAGGGTATGTTTTCATTAAATGGGCATTTTGTGAATTTCTTCCGGCAGGGAGTCAACATTATCATCAACGCCAGTACCATGGATGACATTGAGCCATCTGCCATCGGACAGAGACTGACCAATGGGACTGCATCGGTAGCCAGCCCAGTCCTTAGCCGGCTGAGAACCAGAGAGGAAGAGAATGGAGAAAATGGAGTGGTATGATTGCGGGAGGATGGAAGGCCAGGGAGGGAGGATGGATGGAGGGAGGATGGATGGAGGGAGAGGGAGGGAGGGAGAGGGAGGATGGATGGAGGGAGAGGGAGGGAGGATGGATGGTGGAGGGAGGGAGGGTCAGGGAGGATGGATGGAGGGAGGGAGAGGGAGGATGGAGGGAGAGGGAGGATGGATGGAGGGTGGAGGGAGGGAGGATGGAGGGAGGGAGGATGGATGGAGGGAGAAGGAGGATGGATGGGGGGTGGAGGGAGGGAGGATGCATAAGATGAAGGGTTGTTAGGTGGAGGGGGAGAGATAAAGGATATGATGAGAGAGTAGAACAAGAGAGATTGAAGGATGGAAAAATGGAATCAGAGAATAGATATAATTACATAGTGAGTGAGGTGCAGGGAAAGACGGATGCCATGTTGAGAGGAGGCTTGGAGGGACAGAGTGACGCAGGCTGACAGGAGAGGAGGGGGTGCTACCACAGAGGTCAAAACAAGTTGTCTGTCAAAGAGCTCTCTATTAGCGTGATGTGTGACACTAGGCCAAAGCCATGCCACTGTTTTTAGAGGAGAGGCTGTGGGAGAGACAAGGGAGAGAGAGAGAGAGAGAGGACAAGACAGAGTGGGAAAAAGGGGTGAAAGAGATGGAGAGGGAGAGTGACAGAGGGACGCGTTAGAGCGGGTCTCTGAGAGTGAGGCATTGTTCATGTTTAGAAACTGACACAATGGGTCTTACTGTGTTAGAGGGTCAATAAGGAATGAGTCACTCTGAACAGATAGCAGGCTCCTTCCTCATTCTTTCTGTTTATATGGACCAAGTTAACCAGGAGGAGAAGCTAGCTACTCTTCTAAAGGTACATTACATTCTGATACAGTCTTCCCAGTGGACTGCTACCAGGACGCATCCCGTTTACCCGTCACATAAATGTTGAGGGTATATAGGGAATGTAAATACAGGGGGAACAGAGGACAATGTGTGATGCAGCAGTAGTGTTGAACAGAAATGCGACACGATAGCGCTGTAGCCTGACCCTGTTTGTTACAAGCTGCTGGGGCTGAGCAGCATTTGAAGGGTTCAGTAATCGTACTTAAGCAGGCTCTAAACTGTGTGTGTGTGTAAGCCTTTGCTCTATGGCTAATGGTTCTAGCTAACCACTTCCCTTTCCTCTTTCCCTACTGGATGTTCAGGGCACCGTGTACACCAAGACCAATGCAGAGATAGAAATGAAGAAGATCAATAGAGAAGAATTCTGGGAACAAGCCAAGGTAGGAGAGACCATGACATCACACAAGGGAGCAGAATGAGAAAGAGGGAGGGGTTTGACCGGGACAAGGAGAGCCGGGCCGCATTGTACTGGAACCTGCCTTCTTTCTTTTAGCATGAACAGTGTTTTCAAATGTAGGATCAAAATAAGTCAGCCAGTGTCCCCCACTGTCCACAAGCTGTGCCTTAAGCCACTAAGACTGACTCAAATGTAATGTGACGTCCACTGTTGTCAGTCCTTGAGGACTTTTAAATCTGAATCATGTGGGGGTGTCTTTGTCCTCTGTAAGTTTCACTTTCACTCTGAAATGCACCTCTATATGAATAGATCACCACCTACAAAAACTGCCTGTGTTGATTTAGCTTAATCTGAATAAAAATACAAAAGACAATCTAGGAGGTTTTAACATGTATTAAACATGTAATATCTTTTATTTCTCTGTCTTTGGTGACCAGCGGGAGGAAGAGTTGAGAAAGGAGGAGGAGAGGAAGAAGGTTGCTGAGGAGAGGCAGCGCTTTGAGGAGGAGAGGATGGAGCTGGAAAGGAAAGAGCAGGAGGACAGAGAGAAGAGGTACCGCGAGAGGGAGAGGCAGATCGAGGAACACAGGTGGGCTAGTGTCTTGTATTATTTCATGTTTTTAACCTCTAGTGTTTTGTATTGTTTCATGTCTTTAACATCTAGTGTCTTGTATTGTTTCATGTCTTTAACATCTAGTGTCTTGTGTAGTTTCATGTTTTTAATGTCCTCTACATTGTGGTTGTGTTTCGCTCAGTTTTGTAGGGCATAGTTCAATTCCCACAGGGGGCCAGTATGAAGGTTGGTGTGGCAAGAGGCCAGGGGAAGGTGCACATATTAGAATTAGGCAGTTATGGAACAGATCTTTAGTAACAAGGTCCAAAAATACTAGCCTCTTGTTTCCCACCTCAACAAGCATGGGTATTGATCCAGCCTGACAGTGCGTGGCTTTCAGATTGCAGGCCTGTCTTATATCCAGGCACAGCAACTAGTGTTCTGCTCTGTGTCAGTGGTGATGGGTAGCCTTGACATGTGGGGGGGCTTTCTGTGCTCATAGGGGACTAGATATTCATGAGTTTTCAATTATTAAATACTTTTGACTGTAATGTAATTTGTGGAATCAAATCAAGTATTTGAAGTGTGTTTGTGTGTGGGCGTGTGTGCGCGCGTGTGTGTGTGTGTGTGTGTGTGTGTGTGTGTGTGTGTGTGTGTGTGTGTGTGGAGCAGAAAGAAGATGCAGGAGGAAGAGGAGGCCAAAGAGAGGACACGGAACCAGCCTCTCATAGTAAGTGTGTGACTGTGTGTTGTTATTATTACAGTGTTATGTTTTTTCTGTTCTGTGCCGAAGATGGTTTTCCCCTTAGTTTAGTGAAGCTCCATATCATTCTCTGATTGTTTTTCTGTATTTTTTTACCACAAGAGTTGAGGAGTGATCTGAACATTATATAAATTAGCTTGGAAAAATGTCACAACAAGTCACTATTGGTCTACTTTGAGGAGTTCTAGAAATACAAACCTGTGCTTTTACAGCTCTGTGCTTGAATTCATTTCATACAATCAGTGACCTTTTTCTTGATAGAATATCTGCTAAGAATGTGTACTATGTCAAGGCAGCGGTCTTTAATACTCCCCTTTCAAATCCCACTATCTAAAGGCAAGGTTGTTTTGACCAACTTAATTGCACTTCTTAGTTACATCGGCTCAGTTGAGCAACAGAAACAAGGGAAAGGTTGGTGGTTGTATTCGGGGTATTCAGTGTTGTAATACAGGTAGGAGTTAAAGCATGCCCCTGATGAAAGGTTGGTGGTTGTATTCGGGGTATTCAGTGTACAGGTTGGAGTTAAAGCATGCCCCTGATGAAAGGTTGGTGGTTGTATTCGGGGTATTCAGTGTTGTAATACAGGTAGGAGTTAAAGCATGCCCCTGATGAAAGGTTGGTGGTTGTATTCGGGGTATTCAGTGTACAGGTTGGAGTTAAAGCATGCCCCTGATGAAAGGTTGGTGGTTGTATTCGGGGTATTCATTGTTTTAATGCAGGTAGGAGTTAAAGCATGCCTCTGATGAAAGGTTGGTGGTTGTATTCGGGGTATTCAGTGTTTTAATACAGGTGGGAGTTAAAGCATGCCCCTGATGAAAGGTTGGTGGTTGTATTCGGGGTATTCAGTGTTGTAATACAGATAGAAGTTAAATCATGCCCCTGATGACAGCTGTTGTGCAGCAGAAACAGAAGTACTTGAACATTTCTCGGGATTGACATTTTGTATGTTGTGAACAAAGTCCATTTCTCAGCTTGAGATTGGAAAGCATGGGAAATTATGAGATAACAAGTTGAGATACAAGCTAGCCATAGTGACTCACCACCACCAAAATATATGTATTTACATATACATATTTATATCTCAGCCCTGACATGATGACATCAACAGATCTCTTCTCTAAATATAAATATGGACTTCACAATAGCTAAAAGAGCCACCATTATGTTCCAGCTTTCACTTCCTACAAAAACAGTACTTCTGTGTATAGCACTTTGAAAATGGCTACTGTCTGTGCTACTGTAGTGGCCACCATGCTGTCAGTACTTCTGTACGTATGTGTTCCAGTTAAATGCTAGGCATGTGTTATGGTTCAATACTGTTAACAAGATTTTCTGACATCATGCTGCAATCTTTTAGTGGTGGTGGATGACATCACTGTGATGGAACTTGAAAGCTCTGCTGCCCCCTGCAGGATACATTTTGGACAAAAACAATCTCATATATCTCTTGCCCTCTGTCTTTCTTAATCTTCCTGTCTTTTAATTTGACTGGCCTGTAGAGCTAGGCAGGATCTTTGCTGGTTGGTACCTGGATTGGTGACCAGGGCAGAGAAGGGGGGGATGATATCCCAGTGTAGGATGGTATCTTTCTAATTAGTAATTACACAGGCATCCTGACTCTGTGGTCACTCAACATCCCAGGGAACTTGTTGTAATAGTGGGGTGGTTATACAACAGTCTCCAGGCTACATTTTCAATCTGGCCCTCATACCATCATGGCTATCTAGCCATCACTAGCCTCTAATTCATCCCCTACCTAGCCATCACCAGCCTCTAATTCATCCCCTACCTTGCCATCACAAGCCTCTAATTCAACCCCTACTTAGCCATCTCCAGCCTCTAATTCATCCCCTACCTAGCCGTCACCAGCCTCTAATTCATCCCCTACCTAGCCATCACAAGCCTCTAATTCATCCCCTACCTAGCATCACCAGCCTCTAATTCATCCCCTACCTCACCATCTCCATCCTCTAATTCATCCCCTACCTCACCATCTCCATCCTCTAATTCATCCCCTACCTAGCATCACCAACCTCTAATTCATCCCCTACCTAGCCGTCTCCAGCCTCTAATTCATCCCCTACCTAGCCATCACCAACCTCTAATTCAACCCCCATTTCCACATGTCTGTGTTCCCGGGTCGTTTGTCTAGATGACAATTTACCTGGGAAAAGAATGGATCAGGACCCAATGCAGCATTTTGTTTCTCAATATGAAGTTATTTCTGAATAGTGTAGATTAGACACAGATATAAACACAGGAAAGTCCTGATTTTGAGTAGGTTTTATTCTGACCATTCTCTGTATCTCTTTCTATCGTGCCCTGTTTCTCTGCAGACAGCTGAACCTAGCTATGAGGACCTGGAGAAGGAGAAGAAGGAGTCTGAAGTGGAGGTGGGTTTCAGAACCTCAGTCCCACTGTGGGGGGTTGTCTCTGTTTGTCCTAGTGTAACTCTGTTCTACCCCCTAATAGGCAACTGAGAAAAAAACCAGCTGTTCAACCATCTTCAAAACTTTGCTGCCAACCTGTGTTTTTGTAGCCACATTTCCTTGTATTTTTTGTAATTTTTTTAACAGAAAATAATTTTAAACATCGCTGGAAATAGGGTTGTGTGTGTATGTGTATATATATATATATATACTCACCTAAAGGATTATTAGGAACACCTGTTCAATTTCTCATTATCTATCTAATCAATTATCTAATCAACCAATCATATGGCAGTTGCTTCAATGCATTTAGGGGTGTGGTCCTGGTCAAGATAATCTCCTGAACTCCAAACTGAATGTCAGAATGGGAAAGAAAGGTGATTTAAGCAATTTTGAGCGTGGCATGGTTGTTGGTGCCAGACGGGCCGGTCACAATCTGCTCAGTTACTGGGATTTTCACGCACAACCATTTCTAGGGTTTACAAAGAATGGTGTGAAAAGGGAAAAACATCCAGTATGCGGCAGTCCTGTGGGCGAAAATGCCTTGTTAATGCTAGAGGTCAGAGGAGAATGGGCCGACTGATTCAAGCTGATAGAAGAGCAACTTTGACTGAAATAACCACTCGTTACAACCGAGGTATGCAGCAAAGCATTTGTGAAGCCACAACACGCACAACCTTGAGGCGGATGGGCTACAACAGCAGAAGACCCCATCGGGTACCACTCATCTCCACTACAAATAGGAAAAGAGGCTAGAATTTGCACAAGCTCACAAAATTGGACAGTTGAAGACTGGAAGAATGTTGCCTGGTCTGATGAGGCTCGATTTCTGTTGAGACATTCAGATGGTAGAGTCAGAATTTGGGGTAAACAGAATGAGAACATGGATCCATCATGCCTTGTTACCACTGTGCAGGCTGGTGGTGGTGGTGTAATGGTGTGGGGGATGTTTTCTTGGCACACTTTAGGCCCCTTAGTGCCAATTGGGCATCGTTTAAATGCCACAGCCTACCTGAGCATTGTTTCTGACCACGTCCATCCCTTTATGACCACCATGTACCCATCCTCTGATGGCTGCTTCCAGCAGGATAATGCATCATGTCACAAAGCTCGAATCATTTCAAATTGGTTTCTTGAACATTACAATGAGTTCACTGTACAGAAATGGCCCCCACAGTCACCAGATCTCAACCCAATAGAGCATCTTTGGGATGTGGTGGAACGGGAGCTTCGTGCCCAGGATGTGTATCCCACAAATCTCCATCAACTGTAAGATGCTATCCTATCAATATGGGCCAACATTTCTAAAGAATGCTTTCAGCACCTTGTTGAATCAATGCCACGTAGAATTAAGGCAGTTCTGAAGGAGAAAGGGGGTCAAACACAGTATTGGTATGGTGTTCCTAATAATCCTTTAGGTGAGTATGTATGTATGTATGTATATATATATACACACACACACACACAGCCCTGTTTCCAAAAATGTTGGGATGCTGCGTAAAATGCCAATAAAAAGAGAATGCAATGATGTGCAAATCATTGATCTCTGTATTTAATTGAAAATAGTACAAGGACAATGTCAAATGTTGAAGCAGAGAAAGTGTATTGTTTTTGGAAAAATACATGCCTGTTTTGAATTTGCTGCCGGCAAAATTTTTCACAAAAGTTGGGACGGGCATGTTTACCACTGTGTTGCATCACCTCTTCTTTTAACAACACTTGGTGTCTGGGAACTGAGGAGACCAATTGCTGTAGTTTTGAAAGTGAAATGTTGCTTTATAGCAAGAACAGGAATGAATTTCAGCTGCTTAGCAGTTCAGGGTCTCCTTTGTCATATTTTTTGTTTCATAATGCGCCAAATGTTTTCAATGGGTGACAGGTCTGGAATGTAGGCAGGCCAGTTTAGCACGCGGACTCTTTTACTACGGAGCCATGCTGTTGTGGTATGTGCAGAATGTGGTTTGGCATTGTCTTGCTGAAATAAGCAAGGCCTTGCCTGAAAAAGACATCGTCTGGATGGCAGCATATGTTGCTCCAAAACCTGTATGTATTGTTCAACCGGTATATAATGGTGCCTTCACAGATGTGCCAGTCACCCATGCCACGTGCACTAATGCGTACCATCATGGATGCTGGCTTTTGAACTGTGCGCTGGTGAGAAACTGGATGGTCCCTCTCCTCTTTAGTCCGGAGGACACAGTGTCCATGATTCTCTAAACTAATTTTGAATTTGTCTGATCACAGGACAGTTTTCTACTTAGCATCAGTCCATCTTAAATGAGCTTTGGCCCAGAGAAGGCATTACACAACTTTTCCAGTCTTTTTTTAAACATGTTGCTGGCATTATATTCAAAGTGGGCATATAGAAGAAACATTTTGTAGTTTCAACATTTGCTATGTTGTCTTTGTACTATATTCTATTGAATATAGCGCTTAAATGATTTGCAAATCATTGCAGTATCTTTGTGGCAGTGGCGCTCCTGGGCTTTGGGTTTTTGTCAGGATATTTGTACTTGACTCTGTGTATCAGATGTATTAGGGCTGGGTAAAAAAAGAAATCACAATCTGAAATCATTTCTTAAAATCTAAATTATTCACTTTAGAGGTGTTAAATGAGTGCGAGGTTAGAGATTAAGAAACAACCATCGTGAAGGTCAATGATATGTGTTGTAGCATTGGCTTCACACAGGCTGTTCACACACACAAAACGTCCGGCAATTGCATGCTTGCTTGGTCGGGTGTGGTGAATTGGACACTGGTGACAAGGTGAGTGACAGGGCGATTTGTTTTTTTCTGAATTATGTAGGATTTTATCAATTACGTGTAGGAGAAGATAATTGCGTACCCGGTCGAGTCAAGGGAGAGAGACATTCAGTTGATGGTTGAAATTGCAGCATAGTTGTCTTCACAAATGTCCCATATATCACCTCATCATCAGATGGTTGTTCTCTCACATATATACAAGATAGTTTTGTCTACCTAGAACAATGCACTCATTCTGTGACCCACAGATCACTCTAACCCTGAAGCCAAATGGTCAATCACACATTCCTGAGGTTGACAGAGTGTGACTCATTGAGAGACAATCTGAACATGGCTTCTTGTCCCTTAACTTTTCTAAATGAGTTTTTTTGTAACAAAACATACATTCAGAAAATAATAATACAATCAGAATACTACAGTGACATTTTACTGACTTGAGAGTAATGAGTCCTTGTTAGAAAGCATAATTTTCTGGAGCGACTATTTTGAAGGTCTTAGCTAATTTGCTGTTATTTCATGGTAGTTTATTAATTATATATTTTTAATTATTTATATTTTGTAAAATAAAAGTTATTTTATATATATATATATATATATATATTGGTTATATATTTGTTAATTAGAAAGCAATGAAATGTTTTGGCCCTGATCGTCCATGTTTAACATTATTCTTTAATGTTGGGCTGTGGGGTTCCCTGTACGTTTCATAGCCTTCATTCTCAGGGAATGACTCTCATAAGCAGTATTGGTATTTTAATAATCACTATATCCAAATTCAATCCAAATCTTATCGGAATCCAATTGGGAACTTGTGAAAGGGAATTGTATTGGGAGATCAGTGCCAGTACCCAGTTCTTAGACACATGCTGTGTCAGGGGGTGTGTGGGATTATCTGTGGGATTATTCTCTTTTTGTCTTGTCAGTGTGTCGTTGCCGATGGGTGTGCGTGTGCACTCTACGCACCCAACTTTGTACTGTGTGTGTGTGTCTGTCCGCCAGGAGGCGAAGGCTCTCATTGCCCAGCGGGCAGACAACCCCCGGGAGTTCTTCAAGCAGAAGGAGAAGGCTGTGGCCACTGGTGTGGACGCCTCCCCCGTGCCGGTCCCCAGGAACGGTAAGGGAGACGGGGAGGGGGGAGGGATATGGGAAGGAGAACAGGAGGGGTCGGGGTCACCCCCACCAACATTCGCCCTGTCACTCACCTTGTCACCAGTGTCAGATGTGTTACTGTGCCGTCGCCAGAGTGTGTGTCTGTCTCATCTGTGTGTGTGTGTGTGTGTGAGTGAGTGAGTGGACAGAGCCTTTTGGACCCAAACATTTGGATAGACTACAGAGAACTAGAGCGCGTGAGAACCTTTTGGACCCAAACATTTGGATAGACTACAGAGAACTAGAGCGCGTGAGAACCTTTTGGACCCAAACATTTGGATAGACTACAGAGAACTAGAGCGCGTGAGAACCTTTTGGACCCAAACATTTGGATAGACTACAGAGAACTAGAGCATGTGAGAACCTTTTGGACCCAAACATTTGGATAGATCACAGAAATCTAGAAGGTATGAGAACATATTTTGACCCAAACATTTGGATTGACTAAAGAGATCTAGAGGGTGTGATGACTTTTTGGACCCAAACATCAGGATGGATCAGAGATCTAGAAGGCCTGAGAAAATATTGAGTAGAAAGCTAAGATGAGAAGTAATCCGATCGGAAGGCTGTGAGGAAAAAGGAAGAAAAGAGCTTCACTCACAGACAACCTCCAGGCATGAATGATAAGTTGCACATAGGATCCAGGACTAGCTGAATGAAATGAGACCGAAATGAACGTCTCCCTACTGAAGAAGACCGCTCACGGTCTCTCTTATCTCCCTGCGTATCCCGACGTGCGTCCTCATTAATGAACGTGGTGCAGAAGAACTGGTTGAGAGACACAAAATTAACAATTTCTAAAATCAGTCGTTCTAATTTCTACTACTGCATGCTTTGACCTCGGAGTGTGTCCTTAGCACACTAACAGACTCTCTCTCTTCTTTCCCTCTTTTTCATTCTCTTTGACTTCTATCTCTCTGCTGAGTTGATTCATGGTTGTGCCGTCTTGTCCTCCGTCTATCCACCTATCTTTCCGTTTATTTCATTCCTCTGGTGTCTCCTTCTGGTGTTGATCCCCACCATATCTTGAGCGTCTCGTTTTCTTTCCTCACTCATGGGTTTCTATGGGGACCATGCCCATTGTTCCACAATCCCTCACTCCTCACTGGGGATTCTCCTGGGCTTTGACTGGTCTTCTTCCTACTCTCCAATATCTCTATCTCTCTCTCTCATTCTCCCTCTCAAACGCTTTCTCTTCTTTCCCTGTCCTCCTGTCTTTTATGTATGTAAATGTGTGTGTGTGTGTGTGTGTGTCGTCCTGGGCCCTGTCTCTTGCCAGGCCGTTTGGACAGTCCATTGCCGGGCCGTTTGGACAGTCCGTTCTTGAAGCAGCAGCACAGTCCCAGCGAGCCCAGTCCGCCCCCCCTCCGCACCCCGCCTCACGTGAGGCTGCAGCCCTCTGCACCCGGTAGGTACTGGACAGGTGGAAGGGCAGCGAGGACGTAAGACCCCCCCCCCCCCCCCCCCCCCCCCGACCCCAACCCACACAGGACCACAGTAGAGGACATTCTCCCCTTTCCCCCAAAGCTCCCTCTGAAGCTGCTGTACCGATCCGAGACCTCTGTCACATCCCGTTCTTACACATCCCTCTAGCTAGGAGCACCGCTGTGGTCAGCTACTGTCAGACCTCTGTCACATCCCGTTCTTACACATCCCTCTAGCTAGGAGCACCGCTGTGGCCAGCTACTGTCAGACCTCTGTCACATCCCGTTCTTACACATCCCTCTAGCTAGGAGCACCGCTGTGGCCAGCTACTGTCAGACCTCTGTCACATCCCGTTCTTACACATCCCTCTAGCTAGGAGCACCGCTGTGGCCAGCTACTGTCAGCTGAAAGCCGCCGCACGCTTCATGCAAATTGTACGATATGGCCGTTATATGACCTGCTGGGAAATGTTCAGGATTTTTGGCTACACTCTAGGTAGTGTGGACACGATGCTTCGTCGCCGTTTCTATCTGGTTTAAGTGGCACCTGGGCCTGTCATCCGCTGTTTTATTTTGAGTCCTTTGGGAGCCTGATTTTGAAATCTTCATTGTAATGTGGAGCATAGAGGTTTTTTTCTTTTGTGTGGAATGGATGGCTGAGCAGTGTGCTTTCATGCACTCTGCCATTAAAACCCCTCGGGTGTCAAGACATCCTGTTCCCAGCTACAGATTGGCTCTCAGTCAGTGAACCTTGTTTAGACTCTTTTCCAAGCTTCCTCACAGGTGCAGTCTTTTAGCTATTTTGCTCCAAGAGCTGAATGGATCATTACCTGCTGGGGCCTCCTATATCTGCTATCACAAATGAATCTTGGCCCTAACAAACTAACCAACTAATTACTAACGGACTACCCTAACTGACCATCACACTGTGTTGCCAGCTGCCTCAAGTCTTATCTCCTTCACGCCAATCATGTTTCCTCCATTTTCCCTCACGGTCACCATATTTCTGTGCCCGCTGAGGTCTGTGGTAACCAGGGTAGGATGGTTAGAGGGACAGTGGAATTGAACCATATCAGGCTGTTTTGTGCCTGGAGGAGAAATAGAGGAGAATGATCCATACCGGCATAGCTTCCATAAAAAAAATATATGTTTGGCAATCTCACCTTTACCCTCTTGTCCCCACCCCCCTGCCCTGCCCCGCCCCTGCCCTGTTTCTGCTCTCATGCTTCTCCTGATGGACTGTGATGCTCTGCCCTGCGTGCACACACATCGTTGCGTACCTCCTGATGGGTGATCTGTGAGTGTGTGTGCCGTCGTCATCCAGCTGCTCGTTGTGTTGTGGGCCTGTGTTGTTGCACTCTCCTGTGTGACCATATATGGATGTGCCCGCCCCTCTGACACGTCTGGAGTATTGTACTACAACTGTCCTTTGTCTTTTCTAATGTTGCCTGGTCTGTCTGCAAGGCAGCCTGGGTAAGCATGTCTTGTAGCTGTGGGAGATCTTTTGGCCTTGGATTTGTCTCCCCTGTAGGTGAAAGTGGCCTACCATATACCTGAAAAAGAATCGCTGGCCCCCTCTGTTTTACACGTCTCTGAGAAATGTTTCCTGTCTCTGAATGTATCTGTATTATCTGGAATTCCTTGACAATGGTGTCGGGCTACATGTGTGAAAGAAAACATGTATGTCCAACTTCTTGTAGAGTTCACTGAATACACACCAGTATTCAGTCAGGGTTTGGATCAGGGTTAGTAGATTGTTAGTTAAGACATTACTGATAGTCAGTAATAATCAGTACAGGATCTACAGAATTACTTTTGAGACTTTGAAAATGTCTAAAAAGGTTTTACCTTATTTTGTCCTCAATCACAGTTGGAGCACTGCCTCTAATGCACTAATGGCCAGCCACCAGTGGTTAAGATCCTTGTTAGGTACTGAAATTTCCCCACACATCTCGGACCAGTGTGCTTACACAAGAACCGCCAAATGCCTACGCCAATTGGCGTTTGAGTTTGTAATAAAAATAAAACGGCCATTTTGAAAGCTACACCCTCCTCCTTTCATGACTTTTCCTAAATAGGTGTTTATTACATTGTTCCATTTCGGAATTCTAAACTGACAAACAGAAAACCATTTAGAGAATATTTACCTGTTCTTTACCCTGTTTTCAGGATTAAACGGCCCACGGCACTTAGTGTTGATACCCAAATGGTACCCAGGCGCTAATCACCCCTCACTGAATGCATGACATCAATGGATGATTGTGTGATACTTCAAGATGTTTGATAGTCTTGGTTGAATTTGAATGAACTCAATAATGAAATACTAGATTTCCATGACCACTCAAAAACTTAATTAGGCTATTATTGAAACATAATACAAACGATATAGGTCCCTTCTCGCATTTTACACTTTTTCAATAGAAGATTCAGTTTATGGTGTAGGCAAATTCATCAAATGTAAATCTACATCATTTTAGGAGGGAAAGAGAAACTTAATCGCACACATCCTATCGTCTCTGTTTGAATTTTCTCTGCTCATTTTACTGAAGATTAATATTCTCCAAATGTATAAGGCTAAATAATTATTCACAAAATGAAATTCCCACAATATGTCTTCGGACCTCGATAGCCTGACTAGAACCCGCCGGGAGAGACTGGCAAAGACGCTAAGTTCACAACCTATTCATTTGGGAAATTCTTTCATTCATAATTTTTTGGACTTCTATATAGTTTGATGACCCAGTAGATGAACTGATGCTCTGGCTGGATGGTGATGCTGTGGAGGAGAATGTCCATGCTAATAGGGACGATTCGTATGCTAATGACGTCAAATGGCGTTCGGCTCTGGCGGATACTTGGGGTCAAAAAGGCCTGGCGGTTCTAGTGCTAAAATCATTGGCTATCTGACCCCGCACCAGCTGTTTAGGACAATTTGTGTAGCTACCGTAATAATTGAAGTCCATGTAGTGAATTATAGTGAAGCAGATCGCAGAGAGAGGCCATTTTGTAGTGTTTTCTTCATCTCAGGCATGTGTGTGTCACAGGCTCTGCTGCTGAACTGTGATACAGCTAAATACCTTAATATCAGGATAAGGGAATTTCTTGCCCTCAAAGAGGTCTGTAAAGGTACGTGCCCTTCCAAACAGATATTTAAAAAACTAAGCCGATGTTTAAACAAAGGCAAGTGAAGTTTCTTTACTGGTTAGTTATCATGGGGCAACCAGCAAACAACAGGTAGCCTAGCAGTTCAAGAGTCTAAATATTAACCAAAAGGTTGTTAGACTGAAAACTAGCCAGCAAGGAGAAAAATATGTAATTTTATATTCCTGAGCATAGTGGTAGTAGAAGTAATCACTTATCTTAATTGCTCCAGTGAGATATGTTGGATATTAGCTGCATATTTTAGGGTTAAGGTTAATGTTATGTTTAGGGTTCATCTGTCTACAGCTGGCTTGCTTGTTTGAATTTGGTTGACTAAATGGGAAGAATTGGCAAACTTTATGGCAAGTAGGTGGTGTACCTTAAATATCAGTCTGGGAGGCAGGGCTGCTTTGAGGCCAAAAAGTCCCCTGGGCTAAATGCTTGCTGGGAAGGACCCATGTTTCACTGTCACCCTGATGTGAGCCATTATCTCATCTCCAGCTAAATGTGTGCTTTAGCATATTTTCAGCTGCTATGATAGCATTCAAGTCACCCTGAAAAGAACCATACCATTGTCATATTCCGTGCAAATGCCATTTTCAGGCTAGCCTGACTACACGTTGTGACCAGTGTGGTATTGTATTGACTCATGCGATTTCCGTGGTGGCATTTTGTTTGTGTTTGGTATGCGGCTCTTTGGTAATATTTTCTTTTTGCCTCAATATGTGCTGAGTTGATTGTTGAGTGGTACTGTGTTTTTGTGATTTTCACTGTGATTGTGACGTGATGGTGACATTGGGGGCAGATTGTTTGAAGTTGTGTGGTTGTACACTCTCTCCATGTGTGTTACCTGAATCTTCTTCAGATGATGACGATGATGACGAAGGGAGCTTAGATCGAAGCATGGGGACGTCTCCAACGCCCATTCCCAAAATAGTCACCACACCCATCCAGGAGGCAGAGGACGACAGCCAAAACGAGTGGGGTAAGACTGGGCTGGGCTGGGTTATTCTGCCTGAAGCCTGACAAAGAACTGAATCCTGAAATTGTTTCATCTTACTATAGGCTACTTTGTTCATGCTAATGTTAGCATTAAAAGGCATTGAGTCCTTATCTTGCTGACTATCATTAACCCAGTCAAACATATCCATCATACACACACACACACACACTCCCAGGGACTGTTTGTTTGCCCAGGCCTCATTTGCCTTTACAGATGGCTGGGCTTCCACTGCTCTTCCCCTGTTTCTGACCCCTGAGGCACTCTGATCCATACTGTGGTACAGTAGATACAGTACACCACCTAGACTCAGAGGACTGGCAGAGGAACACAACACAAGGCTATCACAGGAAACGTGCTGTTTTGTGACGTTAAAGCTGTAACCCGGGATGCTGTGGACCTTGGATGGGGGGGGTGGACAGGGAGCACCATTCAACAGTGTGGTATTTTTGTTGCTGCATTCACAGCCACAGTAATGTTAATGGGAGTCATTATATACAAACATTGTGACTAGAATAACTTTGTCAACAAGCGTTACGATGACATTTTGACTGTTTCGGTTTGTCTTCCTCTCAGGGCTTATTTCGACTGTTGTCACTAACAGTCCCTCTCCCTTTCTGTCTCCCTCCCTCCCATCCAGGTGAACCCGAACTAGAGCCAGAACCAGTCCCGGAGCCTACCCCCACCAAGCCCATTCAGAGTGTGGCCCCTCAGACCCACACAGACTCCACAGATCCGTCCTCAGACAACTTTGATCCCTTCTCAGGCTTCAGGCCCCTGCCCACCCCCACTGCTGCAGAACCCCTAGTCGACCTATGGGACAGCAGCCCTGCCACCGACCCCACCCCCTCTCAAGCCCTGCCCCCTGCTCCGGCCCAGCCTTTGCTGAGCTTTGACGACATGGGGGATGTACCGTTCTGCCCAGGAGGCCCTGAGGCGGCCGAGGATGAGCCCTCCAGCCTGGTGGACGTGGCCGGGACCCATGACATGACCCTCAGTTACCAGCAAGCACTGCAACACGCTTCAGATGACACCCAGCTGATTACCAATGGGGAGATACTGCTCAAAGACGGGACGCAGGTCAGGAGAGGGACAGTAGTCATGGCATCTCACTTTCCAGTATATTCTTCTAAATGAGACGGCAGTGCCTTTATATTCACGCCACTTGACCTTTTGCTAATGCTTTGGTAACGGGCATTATTTGTCAGCTGTACGAGGTAACAGTTCGGGTACATTGTAATATATACTGTCTGTATTGTACTTCTCTTTTTCTAACAATAAGGTATGGTGTATAGTGTGATGTGTTAGAAGATGGTAAAACATACATTTTTACTATGGAGGTAATGTGTGCCACTGGTTACCTGTGTGCCTGGTCCGTTAGTTAAAACCTGGGACAGAGAGGATGGCAGTCTGTCTGTCTGTTCTGAGTGATCTACAGTACAGTTTTTTTCCTCAGAAGTGCCTCACATAACCTTGGGTCTGCTGTACAGTTACTGTTGCTTGGACAGCATGTGTTAGTGATAAACTGTAACATTAGCATACTGTAGTGTGTCTGTGTTGTTAGAATCCGAAACAATTTGTCATTAACTAATATTAATGTTTGTGCAGGCGAGCGAGGGCTACTTCAGCCAATCACAGGAGGAGGAGGAGTGCTCTGCTAAAATTACACCAACGCCAGTGTTTTATAACAAGCCACCAGGTATGTGAAGGAGGAACATGTCAGGATTAAACATGAATTACTTGATTTGCCTGAAAGCTGTGAGGAGAGGGATTATATAAATGTAGAATAAGGTACAATCTGTAAAGGGATTATAGTTGAGTTATTAAGGATTGATTAATTACATTTCAGAATTACTTTAAAATTAGAATTACCAGTTATATTGCTTTGGTCAAATAAGTGCAATAGCTTCTACACAGTTGAACATTAGTTATTTTGTCCCTTTTTTGTTGCTCTATACCAGGAACAGGAAAGCTTGTGTTTCAGACCAATGGTAAACATCACATTATAAACAATTTCATTAATGGTTTATAGTGTATTTATAGGCAACAAAAAACTTAAACCCAATCTTTGTTAGCTTTATAAACCTTAGAATTAGTACCTCATAAAATGCACCATACAAGAGACCTTTTCCTTTTTTGTTTCTTTCCATTGGTAGACTATTTATATTTTTTTTTAAAGTTGGTGGAAAAAGAAAAACAAATGTGTTAGATGAACATCTGTTTATCTCTGCTCTCTTTCTGTGTGTGTGCGTGTGTGTGTGTGTGCGTGTGTGTGTGTGTGCAGAGATTGACATCACGTGCTGGGACACAGACCCTGTAATGGAAGACAGCGACTAGGCAATGACAGAGTGGCCGAGGAAGAGAAGTAGGAACAACATGTCATCAAGGACGAAACAGATTTTTTAAAAGTAATAAGTCTTGCATAAGATCTGTACAATGCTCTAGAAACAACAAAAAAACGAGATGTTAGCCACCGAAAAGGTTTTGAGTTATTGTTAAAGATGCTAATGGGTTGATGAAGAGCTCTTTTGCTTGTGTTTCTTTTTTTTATTTATTTCTTGGATTTTCTTTCAAGTGTTTTGCTCTGTAGAGGGAACGGGGAAAGCTTCCTTGCGTACGTAAATATAGAGCACAGTACAGCACAACCGCATCTGCTAGAGCAGACCGTGACCACAGTAACAGAAAAGGTAGTAGATCAAGCCCTATTGTAACCTGTCACCTCCCACAGCACCAAACCCTCTCCCCCAACCCTGGGACCTGCCTTGGGCCCTTACAGTTCCAGATTTGCCTCTACCATAGCTCTGGCCTTAGCTCTGGTCCTCTCCTCGGAGGACTATGGATTCTCTGTAGCTAGTTAGGTATAAAAGCGGGTGCGGTTGCTGGTGGGAGTGAGGGAGAGAGGGATCTGAGAGGGAATGGTGCCACCAATCCTAAAACCAATCCTGTGTTACTGCAGTCTTGGCTTGGGAACACTACACCCTTCTCTCCAGTAGATGACACCAATTCCATATTTTGCTTTTCATTGTGACATCACTCAGCCTTTGTTTAAACTGTTGTTCACGTGCATGCCCCTAGATGGCCCCAGAGGCAGCCTGCTGTACAATTGTAATTCCACTGATGGACAAGTGTCTCTGTGTCGTTTTTGCACAGATGTTAATCACCGCTCGACTCTCTCACCCAGTCAACTCAGTTCTGATTTCACCCCTAACCGCCTAAATGAGAACCAGTCCAGTGGAATAGCATGTATTATTGCTCTTATGTTTAGACTTGTTCCTTGATGCAACTCTCTCCACAAGGCTTATATACAATGCTGTTCCCCAGTCTTCCTTTTTTCTGTCATTACTGTTCAAGGGCAGAGTTTCATTCCTGAAATTCTACATCTCTGATCTGATTCTAAATCAATCCAGGCATAGATATAGAACATTTAGCAGTACAATTTTGTTATATCTCTATGTTCTTACCACAGAGTTCTGAGTGGGAACCAGCAAGCAATAAGAGAATTAAGTAATGTATTATGTCCTGTAAATAGCCATTGTTTTTTTAGTAATTAATGTCTACAACTAACAAGCGTCTAATACTTTGTCATTGTGGCCCTTATTATTAGGATTTTGAGACTTTGAATTGAAGTTTATGGATTAGAGTGAGGTTTTTAAATGAGGTTTCTCTAAAGAGAGATATGAAATGTGAGTTGTGGTGGGAATCTATACATCCCCCACAGCTTTTCTCTGTGTTTCCCCTAAAGCTTGGTAAGATCCAACCAACCCGCGTCTTTAGCACTAACTGACACCCCTTTTTACATGATTTCAATGTATACTTCTTCACCCTGATAACCTCCTGGGTAGTGATTATTATTCTCTCCCTATCACACTACTAGGAGACTACTACTACTATACTACTATACTACTACTTCTACCCCCCAGGGCCCCAAAGCAAGGCTTAGCTATTCCTTGTCTTCTCTTTCTCTCTTTTCATTTAAAAAGAACATCTTTTTATTTCTCTCTCTTCCCTCTTTTCCGTCCGCTTCTCACATGCTCTGTTTTTGAAATAAGCACAAGATCTTTTGTGACATGCTAAGTGCTGATGTATGTTAATAAAAGACTTAAAAACATCAAAACAGTGACTTAAAAGGGTTTTTGATTAGACTGATTGTTTTTTGGTGGTATGCATGCTTGAATACTTCTGTGTTTCCCATGCATGCTTGAATACTTCTGTGTATCATGAAAGCTATGTTGTATAATAGTGAAACAAGCAGGCTCAGGGGCTCACCGTGAAAAATGGCAAAGCAGTCTAATTATAAAACAAGAAACCAGGCAAGCCTAGTTCAGACGGCCTGCAATAAATAGTGATATTCGTTGTTGCCCTCCCTGGATTCGAACCCAGGTCTTCCACGTGCAAGACTGTGTTGTTAACTACTACGCAATGGAACTAATCCAAACACAACAGTTGCTATAGCATTTCAACATAAGATCACCAGAACTGCTTTATTTTAGGCTTCCTGTTACGTAGCTACTGAAGGTTGTACCCAGCAAAGTTTATGTATGTCCTGAACAAACCGGAAGGCATAATGTGATTGTGTCGGGAGTCGAACCCAGGATCTGTAGTCCATGTCTCTAACCACTATGCTATTTAACTAAGAGCTGTCAGTCAGAGACATTTGCTTTTCCAGGCCGGCTCTGCTTACTCGGTCTGGCAAAGAGTAAAAACAGTAAACACATTTGTAATAGTGCAAACATTACAGTTGTTATTATTATTTACACTACAAGCATACTGTATCTGCACTGTATCCATTTTTCACAGCAGTATCCCTCAAAGTAATTAGCAAAAAACGGTATAGTATTTAAGACACCACTGCACCTTTTTCTTTCCTTTCCAAAAAAGTCTAAAAAGGAAAGTTTTGAGTGAGGAACAGAAGCGTTCAATTTGCAGTGGTCTCTTAATTTTAACCTTTCTGTTTTCTTCACTCAAAACCTTACTTTTTGAGATTTTTGGAAAGGAAAGAAAAAGGTGCAGTGGTCTCTTATTTTTTTCCGGAGCTGTAATGCATTGTGGATGGGCTCTATCAACATTGTCCCCACAAAGATAGTAAAACCTGAAATAGGTCCCCACCAGGTTCGTCTAGCAGGTCCCCACTCAAGAAATGTGATTTTCTGTCTCACATGTTGGACTTAAGGGACAATTTACAATGGAGCAGTGTTAGAAGTGGGATTACCTTTTGGTTTAGGCATTACTGGTTTGGGTTAGGTGTTAAGGCTAATTTAAATTTGGGCAAAGTGTTTAGGCTGAGGATGGGGTTTAGTTGGTGTGTGAGGGTGTGTTGGTGTGTGTGAGGGTGGGTGGGTGTATGAGTGGGTGGGTGTTTGTGTGTGAGTGGGTGTGTGAGTGGGTGGGTGGATGGGTGTGTGAGTGGGTGGTTGGGTGTGAGTGGGTGGGTGTATGAGTGTGATTTGAGGGTGTGTTGTGTGTGAGGATGGGTGGGTGTGTGAGGGTGTGTTGGTGTGTGAGTGGGTGGGTGTGTGAGTGGGTGGGTGGGTGTGTTATTATGACGCTGATATATTATGGTGCTGGGGGTATGAGGTATGAGGTATGCCCTTTCTAACTTTTCTCAGTCTCCTCCAGTTTTAAATTTTAGGAGGAGATGAGGTCCTGGTCCACACCTGCGGAGTACCTGGTTTGGGGGGCCCGTTGCTGTCCCTGTCCTTGTCCACCTGGTCATACTTTTGACCTAGTCTAGAATCAAATAGACTCTGGATTTACCCCAGAGAAATGTATTTATTATTCTAATTGGACTCTTAATATCTCACCCGGCACAGCCAGAAGAGGACTGGTCACCCCTCTGAGCCTGGGTCCTCTCTAGGTTTCTTCCTAAAATTCGGCCTTCTTAGGGAGTTTTGTTTGCTGGGTGACTCTGTAAAGCACTTGTTGTAAAAAGGGCTTTATAAATACATTTGAGTGTGTGGGTGGGTGGGTGTGTGAGTGGGTGGTTGTGTGTGTGTGAGTGGGTGGTTGTGTTTGATTTGAGGGTGGGTGTGTGAGGGTGGCTGGGTGGGTGTGTGGGTGGGTGGATGTGTGAGGGTGGCTGGGTGTCTGAGGGTGGGTGTGTGTCTGAGGGTGAGGGTGGGTGGGTGTGTGACTGTGAGGGTGTGTGTGTGTGGATTAAACAAAAGGTGGGTTTGATATTATGTAAATATTGATAATAATTAATTAATATTGGGAAGGTCACGTACTCTAAATCTGTTTTAATACACTGGAACTGGTTGTCTCTGTTATTTGTTGTCTAAACCAAGGGTATGTTCGAAATGTGGGATGTTTCAGCTTGGAGGAGATTTCAGTTTGATGATCATGTAACAGTGGATACTAACATGCCTGTAGGAGATCAGGGTGGTGTCAGACAAGTGGGTAATATATCTGATTAATGACACACACACACACACACACACACACACAGCTTTAGGATAAGACCATGGACAATACAAAGTATTCGACTGTCTATGTCTAATGTGAGGGCTGAAAATAGGCTTGACACAATTCTCTAAGGAGGTTTGGGAAAAACACGAGGTAGAGGAGGGATGGCAGAGCAGAAAACACAAATCAGACCAATTCTGATGTACAACTTAAATTAGATTAGATTTGTTTAACAAGTACAAATTATGAATCTTAAAATTATAGGTGCTGAAATTATTGGCATCCCCACAAATTCTGACCAATCACGTAATGTGTGCCCTGTACGTGCAGCAATAAATACAAACGTCTTACATGGATTTGCAGTTGTGCTTTTGAAGGTTTCTGATTATTTTGTGCGCATATAAAAATGAAGGGCAAATCATGTAATTCTGGTATTTTCAAGTCCTTGTTCCATATTACGTTCAGTCCCTGTTCCATGTTACGTTCAGTCCCTGTTCCATGTTACGTTCAGTCCCTGTTCCATGTTACGTTCAGTCCCTGTTCCATGTTACGTTCAGTCCCTGTTCCATGTAACGTTCAGTCCCTGTTCCATGTTACGTTCAGTCCCTGTTCCATGTTATGTTCAGTCCCTGTTCCATGTTACGTCATGTTCCATTTCCAGGACATGGCCAATGTCTGGGTCAAGTTACAGTAACCTCTTTACCACATATGGAAGTGCCATGGAAAAGATACTGCTGAGAGACTCTGAATCTCACCAGTATGACGCTTGTATGGATGCCAACCCCAATCAGTGTTCATGTCATTACCCCAAATCAATTGTATTACAGCTGAAAGCAATTTTGACAAGCACCATCTATTGCTTATACAAATGGGAGTTTGCATCAGACAGTTTCCTCTTTGGTGACTGATTTGAGAAATACCCACTCTGTTACATTTTACAATGTCTTACCTGTATCCTGGTGGGGCAGTGTGTCATTGACCTGTAACTATCCTGGGAACATGTCTATTTATTTCACATTCTTTGTCAGGGAATCTCACATTTATTAAGTATGCCCATCAGGAACCAGAGTCAGACCCCTCCAGAACAACATGAATCCGTTTGGGCTAGAAACATTTCACAGGGAAGTCGGTCTATGGTAACCCGATGGCATCACACAAGATTCCTGCTGCCAGTTGCTTGTTCCGTCTCAGGCCAGAGATGCACTACGCTCTGAATGCCCACTGTGCCTCTCCCTCGTCTCCTCCAGTTCCTAGCTGTTAGGAGTGGAACGTGGTGGGCTTGTCTGCTACAATAACACATCTGTGACAAGGGCCTATGACTCCTGAGTCTCCAAGATGCGCTATGTAGTATAAGCAAGGTAAAAATGAAGTTTTATACCTATACGAGTTTTAGGCCTATAGACATGAGCTAAAAGCACAGGACTGTAGTGTCTGACGTATTGGATCCAGTTTGTCTGGCGTTAACGATCGTGACACACTCATTCTAACGTCCAGTGGAACAGTAACTTTATATACCAAGTCACGGCCATGTAACTCAATGTACGTGCAGCACAGAGTGATACACCTAATACACCACTGAATATACAGCTCCGGAAAAAATGAAGAGACCACTGCACCTTTTTCCTTCCTTTCCAAAAAAGTCGAAAAGGAAGGTTTTGAGTGAGGAACAGAAGGCTTAAAATGAAGAGACCACTGCCAATTGAACGCTTCTGTTCCTCACTACAAACTTTCCTTTTCAACAATGTTGGAAAGGAACGAAAAAGGTGCAGTGGTCTCTTAACTTTTTCCGGAGCTGTATATCTCTGTTATTCAAAGCAGGCATACATTTAAAAAAAAAGAATACAACAACATTACAACACAAGTCTGTCACAGCCATGTTTGTTTTGGCCTAATTTAATTAAACTGCATTTCATTAAATTGATCTTGGCACAGTTCAGGTATGGGACTATAAAGGCCCCTTCTCCGAACAAGTGGAACACAGCCTGAGTTCCAACCCTATTCCTTATATAGTCCCCATGGACCCTGATGAAAGGGACAGCACAATATAGGGAAAAGGGCGCCATTTTTGAGGCATCCATACAGTAGCATAGTAGCAGCAGACATAGGAGTGACACAAAAGAGCTGCTGCAATCAGATGTATAGAAAACACTGCATGCTACATGTGGTTGGTACATTCACGGCAGACCAGGTTCTACATTCACAGTATGTATGTGCGAGGTGTTCATCCCACGCAGTCCATACTATAGCATGGCCAATTCATTCTTTAAGCCATATCAAAAATGGAGCCTTTGGACATATGGGCAGATGTGGTCCGTTGCATGATAAGTCAACTCTGAGGAGCTGGATAGGTCCTTAAATTATACATATCCCACATTCTTGTCAATCCAGTATTAGAGGAGTGGTTGGAGTCCATTTTATTTGGGTGTTTTATAGATCTCCTCAAAATGGCTGTCAATATTGACAGCTAAAAAGCACATTCCATTTCTAACCTTTTTTCAAATCCTGGGATGTGGGATGGCAAACTGTTAACGTCAGTTCTCAGGTGCTACTGACAGTCCCAAACCCACACAGTACACAGTAGTCATATATCCTAGCCCTGTGGCCCATCTTCATTGTGCTCAGACTGGTCACACAGCTGATGTTCCCCTGTAAACATACTCTGAGCGAGCTAGCATTCTGCCCTGGTGGTTGCTTGGCAACACGTATGCCGCCAAGGAAGAAGAGCCTTCACCTCTGTCTTTTCCTCCTCCCGTGGCAGAGGATTGGAATTTGACAAAACCGCAAAAACAAACTGTTTTATCTGGAAATTGTCAATTCATGCCAGATTAGAGGCAATTGTCAATCAATCAAGAGGACAGTATGTGACAAGTAGTGTACTTGTCAAAACATTAATTCTCCATCCAAACATAGATAGAAACACCTCATTAAATACTGTGTTGTGTTTCTGTTACACAAGTAGCATTAATCAGGACATTCTGGGACCATGGAAACATAATCTGTTTAATTTCATTTTTAATTGTTCTAAAAAAAACTGTTAAGGTCTCCAAATGATTGTCTAAATGCAGTTTTATTTATACTGTACACGATACTTTTGTTAGAAAAATATCTTGAATATGATTATCTAAAATAAATTCCATCCTAGGTTTTCCACAGACCTGCCAACTGCCATAATACTGTATAGTGTATAAAAACTCTAAGTGCTCTTGTCAAAGTAAACCAAATACAAACTGTGACATTGTCTTAATAGATGCCACTTGCTTCAAACTGAAATAACTCTCAATAATACAATTATCAGCGGTAATGGCCTTAAGTTGTTTTCTCAAACTCTCTTTATCTCTCCAATTCCATCTCCTCTAACTCACAACACTCACTCTCCCTGTTCTCTCTTCCTCCTCAATCTCTCAACTTCTTTCTCTCCTGGCATTGGGTACTGTATGTTCTCTGTACACTTATATAACCCGCTGTGTCCCATACTAAGTAGTGTTTTTCCTTGGACTGAACACCTCTATCTAATCCAATCTTCTCTTACTCCAGGATCCTTGAGGGTGGCACCTCAGCTTTGCACTGACAGGATTCCTGATTTATCCAAGCAAGGATACTGGCAGGTGCACCCATCAAATACTGCATTAATTTCAGTGTATTGTAATCTGATTGAATTGGATTACATAACGGTTAATAGCGACGAGCGTTGGACCCTGGTGGAGACACGGCTCTTAGTAGGCTGAGCAGAGTAGTAAGGTGGGTCATGATTGGATAGATTCAGAGGAAAATACATTCTGATTTAATTCCCCCCCCGCGCCCTCGCAAAAGCATTTAGTAACACTACCGCTGAACAACAAAAATAGGCCAGGGAGATAATTGGATGTGAGTGACAAGGAAAATGCTTTTTTAATGCATATCTCATAACCCCACCAAGGGTGTATGCCAATTATGTATGCCATAATGGCGAATATTATATTAAAACATGCTGCTTCGGAACTGGGCTATGCCTTAACATCCGACTTAGACAGATCAACATGGAAATAAGTTGTATTACGAGTTTACTAAAGCCATCCGAAGAGGAACCTCAAAAGAAAGTGAGAGATAACATCTCCTTGGTTGGTCCAGGAGGATGGCCTTGGACACTGACAGATTAGATTTGGTCAGACGATGTCTGCTCTTTGTCCTGGAGGACCTGCATGGCAATGTGAGGGAGAGCAACTCACAGTCACAATCTAGCCTGTTGTGTACGTGAGATGGATAGAGAGAGAAACTCTCGATGAAATGCTTCCCTCATGGAATGATAGCTACCATTAGGAAGTCATTTACAATCCAGAGAAAGAGAGGAGAGACAGAGAAGGAGCGAGAGAGAGAGAGAAAGGATACAGAGAAAAAAAAACATATGATTAGCATTATGAATTATTTATAGAAGGGTTTCAATTCTTCCAATAGATGGAACGTATTCGTGCTTGGAAAAACACTGCCGTCTCCCTGTGTACTTCATTGGACTAATGACTTACAAGGTACAACACACACGCAAAATCACACGCCCTGCATGCATGCACACACTCACACAGACACGTGTGCACACTGTTGCCAGTGCGAGGAGCAGCCAGGCCCGCCGTGGGGCTTTTAAAACGCCTTGGAGACATGACAGTCCTTCTGAAGATTACAAAACAAAGTTTCCATTGTACACTGCGGTGCTCTGAACGGGGCGGGGCAACTCCAGACAAACTCTGCGTCTCGGTCTTCCGCTGTACACGCTATCCAACCACACAGAGACACTGGAGGTCATTGAAGGTTTCCCAGAATGTCTCCTCTCTGATTCCCCTCCTACCTGCAGTATAACAAAGAAAGGCTACAAAAATGTCTTTAGAAACCCAGTCAGGAGAGGCAGGAGAGGGAGGAGAGGTCGCTAGGAGGCGAGGCATCACGTGCAACATACAGTTCCAGGAACCATGGCAACAGCAGACTCATTTAACAGCCACTATACATCAGGCTATGATGTCGCAGAGAATAGAGAGATGAAAACAACAAGAGAGAGAATAGAAAGAGACAGTGGAGAGTGAGGGAAAAAAAGGACATAGCTCATCTTTACAAAGTGTGTCCTCATCTCACTCTGAGAGAGCAACCCCTCTGGGCTGCTGGGAATCTGAACGTTGTTCGCCCTCCACCATCAGTCCATCTATACAACTTAAGACTGCCCTTCTTCAAACCTCTCTACATCGGACCCAGTGTCCTTAGCTCCAGCCGCACCCCAGCTCCGAGAGACTGAGTCCGTCCTACACGGCAGTGCTGCGACCCAGCAGAGGGAAGGCGGTGGGAAGGCCACAGCTCTGCTCCAGTCCCCTGAGCCCCTGGATACTTCTCAACCCCAGATCGGTGTGGATGTGAGTCCGGCCCTCTCGGGGCATGGTGGCAGTGGCCTGGGCCTGTGTGGACAGGGGCTCTGCTGGAAGGGTGTTGTGGTTGATGTCCATTGTCGAGAGCAGGTGACCGAGTGAGTCCCAACGCCTAGCGGTAGGCAGGCGGATCAGAGAGGAGTAGCCCCGCTCGGAGAACACTGTTACAGGGGGAGTTTTTGAGGTCTCAGGCTCCTGCTGCTCCAGTCTGGAGGTCCGGTGGGTCGGTTTGGTGTAAGTACCTCCCCGGCCGTCAGCCAGCACCTCACAGTAGGGGGGAGGGGGGTCCTCCATCAAAACAGCCTCCTCGTAGCAGGGGGGCTTCCCAAACACGTCTGTCTCTGGGAAGGAAGCAGACAGTGGTGGGTTACTTTGCCCTTACTAATGCCCAGTGCTTTGAGCTTTGGAAAGATTAACATATAAAATCCAGCTTTAGTGTAAAAACCCCAATACTCCATCAACAACAGATAAATCCTCAGCCTTCGTAATGTTTGCGTTCATGTCTAAGTTAGACCTATGGGATACTGTGCACGGGGTTGTATTGGTGATCCCCACAGGGGAATTACTACTGGTTGCTACACCATGTTATTAAATCTCCAGTGACCCTCAGGTGACATGCTTTACATCTAGAGGTACTAATACGTAGAAGTCTTCCTAAAGCCCTTTCATTTACAGCCAGGCTGCAAGGACTTCAGTACACTACAGTACAAACGGAAGGAAAAGGAGGAAGGCTCTATGCCTATCTTTCCCTTGAGAATAAGTACTTATTAATATTCTTTTATCTATTTCTGTGCTGTTTTTCCACTGTGTGAGTTGTCAATCCCCGTCCATTATTCCATGTAAGTTTTACATACACTTCAGACCTCGCAGCCGCAACCCTTCTAATCAAGTGTCTCATGACGCACAACCTAAATAGAATTCCTGCTCTCTGGCATTTGGAACTAGATTGGACATTAACTAGACTGGGAATACTGCAACTCCAGCTGCTCTCTCATCTGACTGGTTTTCCCCGTAGTTTGACAGCATCTGGTCATTGCAGCGTCGGCCAAGAGCGGCACAACACGGCCCGTACACCAAAAACCTTGTCAGCAAACACCGGCACAATAGCACACTGAGTCCTGAGCTGTCCTACAATCCTCCACCAGTCCTGGGCCTCAGGGACACGTTGGTGCGTGCCGATACCTGACTCATCAAAATCCCCCCAGGAACGCCTGGGTGATGCCTGTGGGTTCCTCCCCCTGGCGCCACTTCGCAGTGCGCACTGGTGTCAAAAGATCTGAGATGTTTAAATCCTTCCTCACGAATACACTATCAATAGAGTCATCACCTGCAGGTCTAACGACGTCGTCTACCTTTTAACATGTCCCAGAGGCCTGACAATGTACCGGCACCACACGCAGATACCTGGGTTTACACAACAATGAACACTGCCCTGCCGCGCCGCAGAAAGCACCCTAAATCACCAGCTGCTGGACACTTTCAGTGAGTTTAACTTCCGCGCTATTGGCTGTGCCTTTACAAGCCGAATGTAGACGCCACAGTGTACTGCAGAAAAGTGTCTCCTGCAATCTGAAGCCAGACGTATATTTTATTAAGACTTTCTCAATGATATCCTCAAGTAAGGAATTGGACCTTGCTTGTTATCTTGATCGTCACTCCTTTACTGCTTTCTCATGGTTGTAATTCCACATCATGTGTTCACTTTGTCAAATGGCTTCTATGTTCTGAGATACAGTAAAGGATGTGTTTCATGTATCGCATAGGAGTTCTATGCTGGGGTGATATTTTAATGTCATTTTTTCTGCGGCAAGACTTGATTGTGCTGTAAAAGTGACTTGAATTATATGATAGAATTGTATTCACCATGTTTTCTAATTACTGAATTGTATTCACATACATATCTCATTAAGCATTGCTTGTGAATCTGTAACAAAAGTTGTCTCTCAATTTAATGTATAGCACTGATGAAGGAATAACGCCCATCAGTACCATACATTAAATAGCACTGATGGCTTTATTACATAGCAGCGATGGGCCTGTTTGTGTTGTTTTTTTAGTTGTGGACAACCTGCACTTATGCTTTACATTTTCAGTGTGGATTAAATCATAATTAACTATATCCCGGCCTCTGCATTTTGTTCCCACATTCTTGGTTCTGAGTGTGTGTATTTTGGGTTTTCCTTTTGCGTATTTGGATATATGGATATGTAATCTTCACTTCAACACTATTGACACTATTGTCGACATTAATCACTGAAAGATTATAATTTGCCATCATTGAAACCAGTATGTAGTCATTTCTTGTAAATGTCTATCAGTATTTTACATTAACTGAGAGGATTTTTTCCCTGCATTTCTTTACAGTTGCTTTCTTGCATTCCCCCACATAATTTTGATAGGATTGAGATCGGGGCTGTAACTTTGCCATTCCATAACCCCTGATTTCTACATTTTAAGCCATTCTGTCATAGCGCTAATTGTATTATTGCAAAATCTATGTTTGGTTCAGCTTCTGCTGTTTGACAGATGACATGAAATCTCTAGTATGATATGAAATGTATGGGTGACTCAAAAATGGCAATTTGGAAGGCCCTGAGGCAGGAATGCACCCCAACACCATAACATCACTGCCTCCATGGTTTATGGTTGGTACGAGTTTCTTCCGTTCAAAGGCAAAGTCTTGTTTTCACCAAAAATAGTATCTGGCATTACGGTTAGACAACTCCTCTGACCCGATGACAGTGGTCCAGTAGTTCTGGTCTTTACCCAGGTGTTCACTAGTCTTTATGGCAGGCCTGACCCTCCATTCTAGTGACACCATTCTAATTTTCTAATAATTTGTACTTGTTTTAGTGCATCTGATTACCATTTATGTGATGGTAAAGTAAGGGGTATACAAAGATTTTCCACATAGGAAATTGCATTTCTGTTCATTTTAATTGCATAAATGGATTCAAAGAATAATAAGAAAATAAGCTGATACCTACTGTAAAATATGGTGGTGAATCTTTGATGATCTTTGATGAAGCCTAAAGGTTGTATCAGAATCAAATAAATGATTAAAGGGGATACCCACAATTTGCTCCCACCTTGTGAGAGTTAGCTAAACGCCATCTGCGTGTTTTAGTGAAGCCAATGGAAGAGAAATACGCTGCCAATTTTCCATATGACAACCCAGTCAAAGCCAGAGCCAGAGGCCAACAAACCCAGAGGCCAACAAAGCCAGCCTCTGCTGACCAATGGAAATTCTAAATTTTAGGATGCTCTTTTGTAAGCACCAAAAGTACTGTAATATCTGGTGACTAAATTATGTGGAATACTATTACTCCATTACTGCAGATATATTGGACATATTCTGATGTTACAATGGAAAAATTATACACATACATCAAGATTTTACAATGGCAATCAAGATTTTTACAAACTCAAGCTCCCATACTTGAATCCCATTAAAAACCTGTGATTTGAATACTTCCATAACTGTTAATGCGTTCTAAATCAACTAACGTTGAGGATATGTAACAAGTGACATGGATATCCTGTCATGTGGTAAGTGTTGTTATGGTGGCACTGATGTTTAGAACCATTGTGTATGTACAAGTCTAGATACAGTGGGGCAAAAAAGTATTTAGTCAGCCACCAATTGTGCAAGTTCTCCCACTCAGAAAGATGAGAGAGGCCTGTAATTTTCATCATAGGTACACTTCAACTATGAGAGACAAACTGAGAAAAAGAAATCCAGAAGACCACATTGTAGGATTTTTAATGAATTTATTGGTAAATTATGGTGGAAAATAAGTATTTGGTCAATTACAAAAGTTAATCTCAATACTTTGTTATATACCCTTTGTTGGCAATGACAGAGGTCAAATGTTTTCTGTAAGTCTTCACAAGGTTTTCACACATTTTGGCCCATTCCTCCATGCAGATCTCCTCTAGAGCAGTGATGTTTTGGGGCTGTCGCTGGGCAACACGGACTTTCAACTCCCTCCAAAGATTTTCTATGGGGTTGAAATCTGGTGACTGGCTAGGCCACTCCAGGACCTTGAAATGCTTCTTATGAAGCCACTCCTTCGTTGCCCGGGCGGTGTGTTTGGGATCATTGTCATGCTGAAAGACCCAGCCACATTTCATCTCCAATGCCCTTGCTGATGGAAGGAGGTTTTCACTCAAAATCTCACAATACATGGCCCCATTCATTCTTTCCTTTACATGGATCAATTGTCCTGGTCCCTTTGCAGAAAAACAGCCCCAAAGCATGATGTTTCCACCCCCATGCTTCACAGTAGGTATGGTGTTCTTTGGATGCAACTCAGCATTCTTTCTCCTCCAAACAAAACGAGTTGAGTTTATACCAAAAAGTTCTATTTTGGTTTCATCTGACCATATGACATTCTCCCAATCCTCTTCTGGACCATCCAAATGCTCTCTAGCAAACCTCAGAAGGGCCTGGACATGTACTGACTTAAGCAGGGGGACACGTCTGGCACTGCAGGATTTGAGTCCCTGGCGGCGTAGTGTGTACTGATGGTAGCCTTTTTGTTACATTGGTCCCAGCTCTCTGCAGGTCATTCACTAGGTCCCCCTGTGTGGTTCTGGGATATTTGCTCAATGTTCTTGTGATCATTTTGACCCCACGAGGTGAGATCTTGCGTGGAGCCCTGGATCGAAGGAGATTATCAGTGGTCTTGTACACTCACCTAAAGGATCATTAGGAACACCATACTAATACTGTGTTTGACCCCCTTTTGCCTTCAGAACTGCCTTAATTCTACGTGGCATTGTTTCAACAAGGTGCTGAAAGCATTCTTTAGAAATGTTGGCCCATATTGATAGGATAGCATCTTGCAGTTGATGGAGATTTGTGGGATGCACATCCAGGGCACGAAGCTCCCATTCCACCACATCCCAAAGATGCTCTATTGGGTTGAGATCTGGTGACTGTGGGGGCCATTTCAGTACAGTGAACTCATTGTCATGTTCAAGAAACCAATTTGAAATGATTCGAGCTTTGTGACATGGTGCATTATCCTGCTGGAAATAGCCATCAGAGGATGGGTACATGGTGGTCATAAAGGGATGGACATGGTCAGAAACAATGCTCAGGTAGGCCGTGGCATTTAAACCATGCCCAAATGGCACATGATGGATCCATGTTCACATTCTGTTTACGCCAAATTCTGGCTCTACCATCTGAATGTCTCAACAGAAATTGAGACTCATCAGACCAGGTAACATTCTTCCAGGCTGCAACTGTCCAATTTTGGTGAGCTCGTGCAAATTGTAGCCTCTTTTTGCTATTTGTAGTGGAGATGAGTGGTACCCGGTGGGGTCTTCTGCTGTTGTAGCCCATCCGCCTCAAGGTTGTGCGTGTTGTGGCTTCACAAATGCTTTGCTGCATACCTCGGTTGTAACAAGTGGTTATTTCAGTCAAAGTTGCTCTTCTATCAGCTTGAATCAGTCGGCCCATTCTCCTCTGACCTCTAGCATCAACAAGGCATTTTCGTCCACAGGACTGCCGCATACTGGATGTTTTTCCCTTTTCACACCATTCTTTGTAAACCCTAGAAATGGTTGTGCGTGAAAATCCCAGTAACTGAGCAGATTGTGAAATACTCAGACCGGCCCGTCTGGCACCAACAACCATGCCATGCTCAAAATTGCTTAAATCGCCTTTCTTTCCCATTCTGACATTCAGTTGGGAGTTCAGGAGATTGTCTTGACCAGGACCACACCCCTAAATGCATTGAAGCAACTGCCATGTGATTGGTTGAATAGATAATTGCATTAATGAGAAATTGAACAGGTGTTCCTAATAATCCTTTAGGTGAGTGTATGTCTTCCATTTTCTTATAATTGCTCCCACAGTTGATTTCTTCACACCAAGCTATGTACCTATTGCAGATTCAGTCTTCCAAGCCTGGTGCAGGTCTACAATTTTGTTTCTGGTGTCCTTTGACAGCTCTTTGGTCTTGGCCATAGTGGAGTTTGGAGTGTGACTGTTTGAGGTTGTGGACAGGTGTCTTTTATACTGATAACAAGTTCAAACAGGTGCCATTAATACAGGCAACGAGTGGAGGACAGAGGAGCCTCTTAAAGAAGTTGTTACAGGTCTGTGAGAGCCAGAAATCTTGCTTGCTTGTAGGTGACCAAATACTTATTTTACAGAGGAATTTACCAATAAATTCATTTTGTCTCTCATAGTTGAAGTGTACCTATGATGAAAATTACAAGCCTCTCTCATCTTTTTAAGTGGGAGAACTTGCACAAATGGTGGCTGACTAAATACTTTTTTGCCCCACTGTATGTCCAAATCTCCTCATCCACGTCTTTTTTCATTGGGAGATAAAAGGAGTGTTTCATGTGCTGCGCCAGGCGGTCATGCAGCCAAACGGCTCTTTCTCTCCAGTGTCAGCAATGCCTCTGAACCCACAGAGGGCCACAAGTGCAGAGGGCTGGCAGGGCAATGGAAGCAGGGTGGAGGGGTACGAAAGGTGGTGTGAAGGGGGAGGCTGGGACACAGCTCAGGGACAGCCCCAAGCGGTGCCACCTCCTCTGGGGACAGGATTGCTTATCTCAGCCTAAGAGAGCCTGGGGCTCCAGGGCTTAACATTGCCTCCTAAGAAACCCCCTATGATGCAAACAAAGCAGCATATGAGGAGGAAATGGTTATTAAAAATGTAAACTAAGCATGTTCAAATACATCACCAGCTGTGCCATGTATATGAACAACTTTGTGTTGATTTTACGTATGATTTGACACTATATCATACAGTCACTCATTTCTATTTCTTTTATTTCCTTAATCAGTGTCTGTCTTACCAATGAACTGATTCTACCTATTTTAATGGGTCCGTCTCATAAGCCAGAGGTCCTTGCTTGAGTTCCTTAATCTGGCCATTGTGCATGCTATAGCCCTCTATGTCTATTTTTAATGGCTGCTGCTAGCCTGCCTTTCACTCCACTGACTGACTGCTATGTTGTTAGCGCTTGCTAAATGTCGAGCTGCTAGCAGTCTTTGTCATTGTGCTGGCTGCTGTGCTGCTAACTCTGTCACTGCTTTGCCCACGCACTGCCTACGCTACAGCGCTGTCACCATGTCACCCACGAAGGAACGCAGCTACGGCAATGAGTCCCTGCTGTCACCGCCATACCTTGTAATGCAGCAAATTGCCAGGTGTTCCCTGGTTCATGTGTTTATATGGTTTTCAAATTAAACTGGAAGAGAACAGGGCTGTATGTGAGAGCTGTGGAAAAAAAGTTGTTTGGTAATCCTAAGCAACAAAGAGTTTAAGAGTTTAAGTGTGTGTGATTCTAGGTACTGCGCTCAATTTATTATCTTAGTTAATGAGTGTGTGTGTGTGTTTCTGTGTGTGAGGGGCCTTTTGTGTGTGTGTGCGCGTGCGCGTGTGTGTGCCTGGCCGTGAGTGTGTGCCTGCTTATGTGCATTCACTCACTCGTGCGCGCCTGTGTGATAGAACATAACGTTACAAAAGACTGTTACTGAACCAGTACATTACCTTGTGCGGAGGCCCAGTCGCCCTGGGGGAGGGATCGAGGAATGTGCAGCGGTGGGGAGAGGGTGAGCGGTGGGCAGAACCGCAGGGGCTCCCTGGAGGGTGGGTACCCAGCCAACCCCCCTGGGCCCATGCAGTCCAGCGACTCCATCTCCAGTGCCCTCAGACACTGCCCCCTCAGCCTCTCCTCCCTCCTCCTCTTCAGACGCCGCTGGACGAAGCTACAGAAGCAGCACAGCATTACGATGAGGGCCCACATCAGCCAGAACCCGGCGAAGCAGGCCAGGAAGGTGTATGTGCCCTGGGACATCACCATGGTGAAGAAGAACTAGTTGACTTGGCTCTGCTGTGGCGTGTGAAATAAGGAGACAACAGAACCTGGTAAGACGTGTTAAATCAAATGGCACTGGCAGTCACTGGGGAGCCATTGAGGAACTAGTTGAACGATGGGGCTCCAGTCAACAGAGCAGTTAAGTTGTAATGTGTAGCTTCAGTGTGACAGAACAGCCTTGACATCAGTGTACATGATCCCTGTAAAAAGGACCGGCTGTCCAGTGTCCACTGATCCACACAAACTGTACTGTCTCAGAGGCCGTACTATAGGCCAAAGGTCAGCTTCATCACTAGCCAGCAGGTCACCAGCTGTCAGATGTCCTGTTGTTCTTCAGTGTTAAAATAAAGACCTTTTAAATTCTACATTCTCACTGCAACAACTCATAGTCTCAATCACATCCCCATGCGATGCTAAACAGGAACAACACAAGGAAACCGTTACCCCGGAGGTTAAGGGCCTGTTCTTCCCTCTGGTCCTCTGTGGAGTGAGGCCAGGGTCGGGGGTCAGGGAGAGCAGCACCACATCCAGACTCTGGTCTTTTCCCCAGTTGCCTCCTCCAGGACAAAGAGCCAGGTCCAGCAGCTCAGCACACAGGGTGTGGAGAGGTTCCAAGCGGTTCTGTGGGATGCGACGTGATTCTATATGTCCGCTCTGGTTTGCCTGTTATCCAAGACAATGTGTTCTGATGGGTTCCACAGAACTCCAGTAGACTCCCAATGTCAATCTGCTCGACAAACAGAGAGGGAGAAGAGTTTTGCTATCATTACAAGTCAGGAACTAGGCGCTCCATAATCAGAAACATAGATGTGGACCAGTCTGGTAGGTCACCGATCCGAAAGCAAAATTATGATGGTGACCTCATGGGGGTGAGGATCCATTTGACACATCAGAGAGGTCAGGTCAGAACAGTACATGAATCTCATAAGAAAAACAGAGCTCAGTGCTGTTTCCATAATCAGGCAACAAGGTTGGGAAATATCCAGAGGCTATGCTGAATTGAATAGAATGAGTGGTTTTTGTTGACACCTGTAAAAAAAAAAAAGTATCCTAGTCATGGATTCAGCATCGCTCAACTCCCCTCCTTATCACCTGGTCATATCAGAGCATTGGTAATCACCCGGTCATATCAGGCCATTGGTAATCACCTGGTCATATCAGAGCATTGGTAATCACCTGGTCATATCAGAGCATTGGTAATCACCTGGTCATATCAGAGCATTGGTAATCACATCCACTGTATAAAAATAACACTAATGGCCTTCTTAAAGGTGGATACACACATTCCTTCCTATCATTCTCACCAGTCATTGGCTATACTCTTTTCTCTTGTAGATCTTTGACAAATTCAACAGCTTGAAATGTTCATTTTTTTATGTTTTTCTTTCCTCTGAAGTTACTACCTGGCACACCTCCTGACATTGACTTATGGTCATGGATAGGTCTGAAGCAGGAAGCTGTGGTTTGGTAAGTTTACACCACCAAGCTTCCCTAGCTTTCTCTCTTAAGCTCACCTTTCACCCACTCGTCTTTAGGTAGCCCACTGGGGTGACTGGCACAAGCTGTCATCACCTTTCAATTCATTTAAGGAGTGACTTCTGTGATCTGTGTGCAGTCCCTGCCCTACCTTCATGCACTAATGTCATACATGAGTATTACTGGCTGACAGGCTAATAGGCTCCTATTATCCATATGAATCACACACTTTCAACCCTCAACACGCATATGTAATTACCCACCACACGTATTAACTGAAATCTCTATTTTGGTTTCCTAATCTTCATTCATCTTCCTCTCACCTGTTATACAGTTTACAGAAAGGTTAACGCAGATATTGTACAACATAAATCATCCCTATATATATTATATCTGCATATAAGTAGGCATACCAAAGCTGACCAAAACGCATAAAGGGACGAATTAATTCATGAAACAGATGACTGTTTCGTGACAGTTTTTTTTTTATCACCCGCATGCGTACCTGATGAATGTCGGTCCACAAGCCAGCTTTCAATTGCCATACATAATCTGATCATGAAAATGTCAATAGCTTACAACTTGTTGTTTACCTTTGCTCGTGCGTCTTCTTGCGCCCTGATCGTAGAACAGACACGACGCTTGCTTCCATTGAAATGCAAATAGCAGTTCAGTTTAGTTGGCAGCACGAACAACCGATGAATTAAGATATTATCAATAAAGTCATTTGGTAAAGTAAAGGTTATCACAAAGTCTTACTTTTCGTTTTAAGCGCAAATAATTTGTTCTCCATCCCCACAACGTACAGTTTTAGTAAGTGATGCTACGCGTCCGTTCGTCGCGAACCGCTGCTACCTTGTTATCGGCTTTCATTAACGATGTCTGCAGCAATCACGGACGCGGTGTCGTGTTTGGTAGTAAGGGGTAGATTTTTACTGTGGTCTACATTCACCTTGACAACCTGGCTCCTCCCCTCCTGTTTGTATGTGCAGTCTCCTATTCTCTGTTCGTTCCATAATCATCGTGATATTTAGTAGTTACAGTCACACATTACAGATAGGGGTTTTCCAAGGACTCCGTTGTCCTGTTGGTTGAGAAGAAAGCGCAAGTATAGCCTACTATTGAAAAATGTTCAAGGTTTATTGTTTTTGTGCTTTCTAAAATTCTCTTGAATGTAGTTATCATTTCAGTGCGAGTATTCCATATTCAAGTTGACATGCGTCATAGCCCGCCACTTCAAAATATGATAATATGGTAATTAATATAAAGGTTTGATACTAATGATCCTGTAAAGGTCTGGGTACCTTTTGATAATTTAATTTCCGAAATATTCAGGGTTCTCACGTGTTCGAAACCCTAACAAATTTTAATGTTGTATTTACAATGTGAAATTCTCACATTTGAAATGAACTACATGAAAATGCTTCAACCATGTAATTGGAATACTTAAATTAGGGTAATTCATAAATTTATGTCATAATTAATCTGATTTAATGGAATTTCACTTTGGAAACAATTGTTCTGTTTTTTGACTAGCGTGATTCCTCTCACCTATGGTTTGTTTTGAAAGAAACGAGAGAAAGAGCAGCTATCATATTCTTCAAATTAGCCATGCTTTGCACACTCTCAACCAGCTTCAACCAGTTCTCTCAACCAGCTTCATGAGATAGTCACCTGGAATGCTTTTCAGACAGTCTGAGATCCAACATATTCATAGCACTTGTTGACTGCTTTTCCTTCACTCTGCAGTAATGCCAAACCATCTCAATTGGGTTTAGGTCAGGTGATTGTGGAGCCCAACTCATCTGATGAGCACCATCACTCCTTATTGGAAAGCCATTACACAGCCTGGAGGTGGGTTTTGGGTTATTGTCCTGTTGAAAAACAAAGCACAAACCAGATGAGATGGCTTATTGCTGCAGATTGCTGTGGTAGCCATGCTTGTTGAATGTGCCTTGAATTCTAAATAAATCACTGTAAATAAATCACAGACATTGTCACCAGCAAAGCACTCCCACACCATCACACCTCCTCCATGCTCCACGGTGGGAATCACGCATAAATCTCCATGACAGTGTTAGAGAAGTCTCAAAGACCTTGTGGCTGCATTAGAGGACATCTCAATCTTTAACTCTCCTGAACCTGCTGGCGATGTCTAATCTTGTTTTATTGATCTCTGGAAAAGAAAGTGATCCAATTACAGGTAAACAGCCAAAAATAACATTGTCTTACTCATTAAACAAAAGACATCAACATAAATGCATATTCTAACTGAGGAAAAAGTTAGGACACCCTACCCCCTAATACCTAGTGTTACCCCTTAATACCTAGTGTTACCCCCTAATACCTAGTGTTACCCCCTAATACCTAGTGTTACCCCCTAATACCTAGTGTTACCCCCTTTGGCTGAAATAACTTCAGTGAGACCCTTCTTGTAACCCTCTACCAGTCTCTGACATCAGTCTGAGGAAAGTTTGCCCCACTCCTCAATGCAGAATGCTTTAACCTGTGTGATGTTTGAGGGGTTTCTTGCATGTACAGCCTGTTTCAAGTCAACCCACAGCATCTCAATGGGATTAAGATCTGGGCTTTGACTGGGCCATTCCAGGACTCTCCATTTCTTCGTTTTCAGCCAGTCCTTGGTGGATTTACTGGTATGTTTAGGGTCATTGTCATGTTGCAGGGTCCAGTTCCGCTTCAGCTTTAATTTTCTTACAGATGGTCTCACATGCTGCTCAAGCACCCTCTGAAACACTGTAGATTTCATGATGGATTCTATGATGATGAGCTGTTGGTATGAGGTTCTTTTCCTGGAATGCTGTATTTGGTGTGCGCCAAACATGTCCGCTGTTCTGTTGTCCAAATAATTCAATTTTAGACTCATCTGTCCAAAGAACATTATTCCAGAAGTCCTGTTCTTTGTCTACGTTCTCTCTGGCAAACTTCAGTCCGGCCTTATTGTTTCTCTTGGAGAATAAAGGTTTCCTCTTTGTACACCTCCAGTGAAGATTAAACTTGTGCAGTCTCTTTCTGATTGTGGAGGCATGCACTTTCACATCAATCGTCAGAACCTGCTGTAGGTCCCGTGATGACATTTTAGGGGTTTTGGAGACTTCTTTTAGCATCTTGCGGTCTGCTCTCGGGGTGAACTTGGTTGGACGGCCAGACCTCGGCATGATGGCAGTTGTTTTGAATGTCCTCCACTAATGGAGTTGCTAATCAATCCAAATTCTCAGCAAATCCCATAACTTTGAGACAGGACTCTAAATAGAGGTGGGAAAAGTAGCTTAAATTATAGTAATTAAGTAGATGGGGGATCTATCACTCCATTTGAAATCTGTATGATATTATTACCATGAAACAACACATACCAGTGTATCACATTGCTATGACAACACAGGGAGGGATATTACCATTCAAAAGGCTGTGAAGGATCTCTCCCACCTTGATTTTTGTGCAATAATAGGTAACATATCTACTGTATCAAAGAGCATGCTGAGCCAAGAGGGAAAATTACTGGAGCAGTGCGATCAAAATGACGTTGTTCATGGCCTCATGGTGATTTTGAGTACACCACAGGACTCTTTCTCCGTCTAGGTTGTCTTGAATTTGGATTTATTCATCCCATCTCAACAAAGGTAACTAAATAAAAACTCTGGCACATTAACTTTTCCATGTTACACTGTATAACAGTATTAATCTAAGGGGATGAGAGCAAATCTCCAGTTGGGTTGGTCTGTGACCAACCCAGAAATAACTTCCTGCATCTGTGTCTTGGAGCTGTCTATTAGTTTGGGATACATTTTTGCCCTGCACAATTTATGTAAATTCATATTCCTTTTGCAAGATGAACATTTTGTTCATTTTGGGTATTGGTTTTCTCTGACAAACATCAGTCATGTCTTGGTGTTCTTTTTTAAGAGCAGATGCTTCTTCAACCTTTCATGTAGGCCAAGTTTGTGCAGACTCCTTCTCACAGTTGACTCATGATCTTCGGCATTGATTGTGGCAAAAAAGTTATGTTGATACCATGATGTCACCTTTGGGTTCGATCAGCATCTTTGGGTCCACTCTTGCTCTAAATATGGTGTTCCATGTAGGTGGCCAAAGGTCTGGAATTTCCTGCATATGTAGATGATCCATTGAAATGTGGAATGATGTACATCAAACTGCTTGAAACAGCTTTGTAACCACACCCAGACCCAGACCCAGAACCAGTCATCAAGAATCCTTCTTCTGAAAGCCTCGGATATGTATTTTGATATTGGCACTACACCAATCCAGACCAGGTTTCTAATCTTAATGGATGGCTGGACCTCCTGCTTAAGCTCTAATGATTTTCTAATCATGTGCATGTTGTGGTGTAGCTGATTCAAATTTTATATGATGGTAAATGTAGGAGTGTACAAACTTTTTCCACATAATGAAATTCAATTTCTCCTTATTTTAATTTCTTAAATGGTTCAAAAGTTAAATTTTTTTTGTGATTTGTTAAATTGTGTTACCTTTATCAATGAATGAGATGAATTGAAGCTACAAAAATGCAACCTTCCAGAGGGTGTACTTACTTTTTCACATAGTTTCACTTGCAGCCAAGGTTTGGCATAAACATTACCCAGAAATGAAGGTGCATACTCATATTATTTAAAATAAAATGTAAAGAAGCATCAAGACCGACATAGATCAAAGAAATGAAACATTAATAACAATAAAATATCTCAAACCTACCCTTTTCCTTAAAAACCTTAGTGAGCCATTCTGTCTCACAACCCCCAAACATTTTCCAAGACATCAAGATTTTCATATCTTTTTCGGGCCGAAATAAGAAACATCCAGCCAGCTCCAAGCCAAAATACAACAACATTTTTTTTTTTACCTCCAATATACATTAATTGAGAGGCCAATTGTTTAAAATGAAGTTAGTGTTTAAGAAGGCTTTTAAAGGTAGCCATTTTCACAAAATGTCAGACTTAGTTTGCCCCAGCAAAATGTCTACAAAACAACATCTGTGCTATTTTCCTGATGTGTCAGGAAGTCCCTATAGGTAGCCTGGTAGCAGAAGTCCCTGGGAGTTTGGGGAGCCAGTTTATGGTCCCCAAGTTGGTCTGGCACCGTAGCAGACCTAGGTGGAGTGAGTTGCATGAAATAAACTAGACTTTCTTCAGAGAATCTTTTCCACATGCCCGAGAGTTGACTTTGTCTAAACATAGGTCCTGTGTTTCATTTGAACACACACACACACACACACACACATATATACAACCACACATGTATACATACCGGAAGCACACACACACACAGGCACAGAAACATATGCACACACATACACACACCAGCTCTTAATGTAGTTCCAATGTTCACTTGTGAGGCGCACTGTCCTTGGCGAACATCAATGCCTCTATTGATTTTCAGGACCCCGTGGATTAAAAGCTCCTTGAAATTGTCTCTTTGTTCTGAAGTGAAAACATGTATTATTCTTGTTGGCTCTGACCTTCGCTTTACAGAGGGAAATCAGAGTTCACAGGAAGGTCTTGACAGTTTTTCCAATAGAAGCCTCGTTATAAGAGGAAACTAACACAATATAAGCAGCTCATAGACAGTTCAAAGATATTTCTTTAAAGGATGTTAATGCATTTTTAACAGTTCATATTTACCCCCAAAATATAAATTATATAATTTTTAAAATAATTGCAGTGTTTAAAGCCATGATTTGTCCCCAATTTCTGGTGGTGTACTTCAAAGGGAAAACTCAGTGGTCCATAAAGGAGGAATTTACAAGAGAACAGCACAGTGATAAACTTTGAACTATTATTAGAGCAATTATTTTCTCTTGCTTTACATGAGAGAGTGAAATAGGAATATTTTGCACTGTAGCTGCATTCTGGCCAAACATTCAGTCCTACATCTTTGACTACATGTACATCATTCCAGTCTTAGAAACGCATTTTCTTGACCTAAGCCCCACTAATCGTAAAAACTGTATATCCCCAGGCAAACCTATTAGTAAAAGGAAACAATCTGCACCTTTGTCATAATAAAGAATAGGAGAACGTGGCTCGGTCATAGTATTCGTGAGTGTGTGACTCAAGAAAATGTGACCTAGTGACTGAAAGCAAAACTTCCAGTCTTCCAGTCATAGATGTGAGCAATCATGTGCTCACTATAATGACATCAAAGTCACTCCGTCCATTGTGATTGGTTGTTGTACCCGAGTGTGACTGTGACACATGGCACGCGGAGTTGTCATTTCGATTGTATCGGTGACACAGCAGCTTTAGGGAGGCCAGGCCGTGGCATAATGGAAAGTATTGTCTTCAGATTGGGTCTTGCTCAGTCTCTCTCCCCCATGGCCCTATTCATGAGTATTCAGCTGAAAGTAGACTCAAGTTCTAATTTTGTAGTTTATGGACAATGCCTTTAGGACACAAGTCATGCAGTAACCCACCAAGTGTTTTAAATGTTATAACAGTTATGAATGTCACTATTTCAAGTGCAACAGCCTTTGTGTATTTTCTTACGGTTGACCTAGTGGGAGGATATTAACAGTGATGGGGGTGCAACTTCCCAAAGTGAGTCTTGCAATGAAAAACAGAAGGGAACATATGAGCCAAAAACATTTATAACATACAGTATAAAAAACATTTATTAACAACTTCATTAACAAAGTTAAAAACATCTCTATGATGAATACACAAAACCAAACTGTAAGCGAAAAGAACATTAAAAGGTGGTAACTAAAGCTTAGACAGAAACACTAAAATACACAAGTTACCAACCCTTTCAGGGACGTGCTCCTCTGTATAACCAGTCCAATAGAAAATGTTGAGCACAAACGCCCCCATTTGCCTGTCAAACTCTGAATAGGAAATTAACTGAAACTGTTAATGTGGAAAACAAAGTAAGCATACACACTTCTCTTATTCCACCTATACTCCAAACCATTGTGAGCAATGGCCACCAGACTGCTGTGATAAGCTCATCAGCAAAACACCTATCCAAGCGTGTAAGACCTGGCATGCGTCAGCAACGCTGGTGCGCCGAACATGAAGCCCTTATTATATTACGGCAATATAAAAAGGATCAGGGTGTCAGTCAGGGCGCCCCGGTGTACAGAAGACAATGACGTGTGCCAACGTTTACACCAGTAATTAAACACAAGGCTGCATGACACTGAATCAAGAGGTTGTAAAACTGATGCTGAAGCATGCATAGAAAATGGCATTACCATAATCTATCCCTGACATAAAACTGGCTTACACTGTTTAATTGTCTTGCTGAGAAGACAGACGTGATTTGATTCTATAAAACAGACCCATTTTAATCATACAACTCTGTGTTTATTGTTTTAACCTAATTGGAAGGTATTTGAAGGTAGGGACGTGTACGGACACAGAACTGTCCAAGGTATTTATTTCTGAGATCATGCTAGGACCTAGACAACGCAGTTTACTTTGTTCCTTTTGCATTGAGTAATAAGCTGAGATCCACCAGTGATTTTGAGGAAATCTGTGAGTGTGCAAATGCTTGTGCAAGGGAGGGAGCAGACACGTTTCGGAGGGTGTCATCAGCATACAAAATGAAGTTAAAAGTGCCTCACAGAGTTACAGATATTGCAGTTTTTCTTTATTTCTTGAGCACTTTTGTCCAAGTAGAATTCACATTTTTAAAACAGTTAACATACAGGTCACAACTGAAACACTGCTGGCTAAATTGACAAATTCCCTTACCTTAAGGCAGTACTTGCATCAAAACATAAATAGTAATTTAGGTCAATCATTACACATTGGCCCAATGAATCCTAACTCTGACTATCAACATATCCTAGCATATTTAACCCTCTTTTTCATGTAGGCCTATGTCCCATTTGTTAATACTCCGAGTATAGTATAGTTAGGTCCGGAAATATTTGGACACTGACAGACTTTCATCTTTAATTCAAGGGGTTGAACAAAAATATTTTATGAAACGTTTAGGAATTGCAACCATTTTCATACACAGTCCCCTTATTTCAGGGTCTCAAATGTAATTGGACAAATTAACACAATCATAAATAAAAATGTTGTTGAGCAGGCAATGACTGCTTGAAGTCTGGAACACATGGACATCACCAAACACTGGGTTTCTTCCTTTGTGATGGTTTGCCAGGCCTTTACTGCTGCTATATTCAGTTGTTGTTTGTTCGTGGGTCTTTCTGCCTTAAGTTGTCTTCAGCAAGTGAAATGCATGCATGATCGGGTTGAGATCATGTGATTGACTCTGCCATTGCAGAATATTCCACTTCTTTGCCTTAAAAAACAACTGGGTTGCTTTTGCAGTATGTTTTGGGTCATTGTCCATCTGTAGAGTGAAGCGCCATCCAACCAACTTCGCTGAATCTGAGCTGACAATATATCTCTATTCCCTTCAGAATTAATCTGGCTGCTTCTGTCACATCTTCAATAAACACTAGTGACCCAGTGCCATTGGAAGCCATGCCATCACACTGCCTCCACCGTGTTTTACAGATGATGTGGTATGCTTCGGATCATGAGCCGTTCCAAGCCTTCTCCATACTTTTTCCTTCCCATCATTCTGATACATGTTGATCTTAGTTTCATATGTCCAATGAATGCTGTTCCAGAAAAGGTTTTATATTGGTAAATATTTGTAAGAAAAAAAAACTGAAATATGTTGTTTACATCTCTTTTTTTTTTTTCTTTCATGTGCTTTCATCTGTTGTTTACAATGGAACAAGACAAAGGACAACTGGACCTTCTGGATATAAATCCCTCCTTCAAATCATTCAGAAAGAGCACAGACTGAAACATGCCCAAAGTTCCTCCATTCCCAGAGCTGCCAAACTCCCACCTCAAAAAATATCTACTGATCAGTCAACTCCATTGGGGATAACGGATACGTTCCACTGATTTGACAAAAAAAAGGTTTAACACTTGGACCGATGAGAGAACAAATGTATCACACAAATGTAGAAGTCCGCAGCCTAGATATTCCAACCAGTTGGTAACCACCTACACATCTAAAAGCTCAGAACTACTGTACTAGGTATCTTTAAGAAACATTGGAATATTTTAGACTCAGATCAAGCCTTAGAAAACACATTTCAATGTCAGTACACCAAGTGCATTTAAAGGGTTTTCCCTTCCCAGTCCGGGCCAAGACATAACTATCAAAAATAGCATTCATTGCAATTCTCATGATGTCATCCGTTAAACGCTGCCCTTGTGGCTTGTTTTATGTTGGAGTGACTAGAATACGTGAGCACAGTAGTTCCAACTGACGTGTAGAGGTTAGTTGCCCAGTGTCCCTTCACTTAAAAGAACGGGGCCACTCACAATGCAAATTCTTCAGCAGAAACAACCACAGAGATGATATTGATAAATACCAAAGAAATGATTGAACTGAATTTTCTTTTTACAATCCGATGTCTAAATCACCTTACGGAATTGATAACTATAAACATGTTTTGTCAGATAAGAAGACTAGTTCCAATTAAATAAAGATTTCATGCCAAACACTAAAAACATCTAGAATTGAGGTTCACATACTTTCGAGCAGCACTGAACGTTTCTTTGTAATTTGTTTTTATTAACCAATATACACCTCTGGAAAAAATTAAGAGACCACCACAACTTTTTCTTTCCTTTCCAAAAAAGCTGAAAAAGAAGGTTTTGAGTGAGGAACAGAAGGGTTAAAATTAAGAGACCACTACAAATTGAACGCTTCTGTTCCTCACTCAAAACCTTCCTTTTCAACTGTTTTGGAAAGGAAAGAAAAAGGTGCATTGGTCTCTTAATGTATTCCGGACATGTATTAACCAGCCCCACTGGTTTATATATTAAATACGCCGAAGACTGATAATACACAGTAACTGTCTACTACTCCCCTTAACAAGACAACTAAGGTGTTGGTCATCGCTAACCTAACTATGTTTTTCATTACCATAAAATGTTTGTTTGTTGTCTTTGTATGACTGATGAGGGCCACTAAAGTTTAAAACATTTGCCATAATAAAACGTCTACATTTTAAATGGGGAGAGCTTTTAAAATGTTGATGTTTTATTTGATTTTGCGTCTGAACATGGAATCATGTTGGTAGAGTGCTCTCCACTCTTTTCATACTGTTCTAGATATTTCAATACATTATGTTTAGAAAAGCATGTTGTGTCACTATCTGACAACTGTGTACTTCCTGGTAGTCAACAGTAATTAAATGGACAGAAGAGAGCCAATTAGCTAATGACCAGTAGAAACAATACATTCAATTCCTTGGTGACCCACTGCAGAGACAAAAACAAGGTTAAAACACTGGTTGCATAGACGCCAACTCTTTCTCTCCAACTCTCTCGACCAAAGTGCACAACGCCAGCAACAACCCGGTCGATTCTGACGATACGTTCAGGCCGTAAAGACAGTCTGGGACTCTTTTCAACTCTGTGTCTCCCTTCAATATATATATATATATAAAAAAAACAGTCTATTTGCAGCCTTATTTATTTTAAATCCATTAAAGAGGGTTGCCTGGCAACCGAGGGGAGGCTGGTGAAGGAAGAAAGGAAGAGGTGTGAGGAAGGGAGAGACCCAGATTACAGTTTGAGGAGGAGAGACTTAGACAGATAAAGGCTCTATCTGCCCAGTATGGTGAAGCAACTGTTGGGAACTGAGCTGCTTTAGTAGACCACAGTATGCAGCGCTGTTCAGGGATGGTGGATACTAACATCTATGCAGCATTACACTTCTAATGTCAGGTGATGGACCTGCTGCACCCATCAACTGCAGCTTTTCTCCAAGTACATTACCCCTCCAAAGGTTTAGCAAATTAATCGGACACCAAACTCATTTAGGTAAAGCGGAGGTCATGAAAAATCGGTTGATCGGTAGCCCTGCTCGAGGCTCAAGCCCCATAGTTTCCATCTACATCCCCCAAGCCACCTGTATGACATTTCAAACGGTCCTAAATCTGTGGCGGTCGCAAGAATTACACCAAGCAAGCCAAAGCTAAAACAAACCACATTTTTATTGAAGTAAACTATAATATTTCATCCCCAAAATGTGTGACACATTACGTTCCAGTTTAACTGGACGTGACTAATGTACTGTAGTTTTACAGGCACCTATGGAGACAGGTCAGAGGCAGATAGTTACAGTTGATTTAAGGGAGGACAGAGCAAACCAAAGAGCTCAAACACATCACATCTTAGTGATACATTGCACATTTATACAAATTCATCATTATTCATTATTATTGACTCCACTTCCATCCGCCATTCCTGTCAACATGTGATCTCGATCATCATCACCATTCTCTCTGCTTGAATATGCTTCCATTTGGCATGTTTACAGGGGTGTGATGGTCTAAAATGACAATGGAGTCAGAGGGTGGTAACGTGAATGAAGTCACCTTCCTGAGCTCAAGAAGTTATCACGCGGTTTAGCAGGAAATGCCAAAGCACAAATGCATTACGGCGTAACGCAACATACGTGAGGTGGATTTAGTTACGATGGCTCTGACAAAGGCGACTGGCACTAAAACGTTATTTAAAGTACATATGGACATAGAACACAATAGAATTTCAGATTTGGGGAAAAAAGAAACCTGTCAATTATGTGAAGTGCAACACGAAGAGTGCCTTCAAAATGTGAAGGCTTAATGCAGTCTGAACATAGTTGGCAAAATGTAAAGAGTAGCCAATGGCAATATTTTAAACATTTCACTGAAACAGTAAACCAGTAAAAACATTGAACACATTAAAAAACAACATATTAAAGAAATGTAATGATGGCATGACAATGTAAGGAGGCAAGCACCTTATTAAGGACATGAACAGTTTAACTGTCTAGATTGAGCCTACCATGCCTTTCAGGGCTGTGTTAATTGATACTGTACCAAAATAACTGTTCCAATCTTTACTGAGGTAAAAAATGTACTTATTGTAAAAGGAAACTGATCTCATAATTAATTTCTAAACCTGTTACCATGTTCTCCACTTTTGGGTTTGAGAAACTAACAAAGATTTAGACAACCTCATGATGTTCAGAGTAGGCTACAGTAGAATGTTCTCTCATTATGAACAGGACATTAGAGGGTCTAGTGGTTACGGTAACATTTGGACACACAAGAGTGCACGCTAAGGTGACCAGACGTCCCCATTTTCCAAGGACAGTCTGTGATGGCCTGTCCCCCGGCTACAGCGCCCCCCAGTTTGAACTTTCAGAACGAAACAGGCTAACTCTGGTTCTACTGACCTTTTATGTATCATCGGCTAGTTCTTTCAGTGATATATTGTTGTAACCATAAACAACCAGTTTTTACGATGCAGCGAAAACTGGAGGAGAAATCCATGTTTGCGTGAAAAAAAAGAAAAGAAAAAAGGGTAGAAAATGTCCCCGGTTTCCGACATCCAGACACCTTAACACACACACACACACACACACACACACACACATATACATAAAACAGGGTATTGCAAGAGGAATTTGACAGAGCTATGACACTGACAGACAAACAGACTCACGACCTCCCTCCTCTCACAGTGTGTAAGCTTGGCTCAGGAGCACATCATAAAGACAAATCATACCATTAGCCCTGCTCGTGGTGAAACTGTTGTTGTTGGAAATTTACCTTGGTAAAAAAAGAAAAGAAAATGTTGCTAAAAAAAATATTCTAATTAGAACTTCACACTGTACAGTACAGTATATACTGGAATGTAGGCAAGTTAATCTGAGAACAACACAATAAAACAATCTGATTAATGACATTAGGGGACAGTAGTCTGGAGTGCTGAGGTTTCCACTGAGATGGTTCGAATCACTCAGGTCCTCCTCTTCCTCTGTGTGACAGAGTCTCTGGCAAGGAGAATTCAGAGTGAAATCCCATCATCCCATCGTATGTCAGGGAGCTCAGTCCTTTTATAGTCCCACATCTACAAGGAGGATCCCAGGGTGCTCCATAACACAGGGACACGCATCAGTATGGCAGACAAATACAACGTACATCAGTGGCAGTGGAGACAGACAGAGAGAGAGAGAGACGCAGTTTGGCCTGAACCACCAGATATTTATACAAAATACGGTCATTACATGAGTACCTTAAACCATCAAAGGCACCTTGAATGGGAAGGACTTCAGTATAAAATAAAAAATATTTTGAGAATTAAAACACGCCAGTTTGGTTATTAGTGCATTGCTAAATTCAACTCAGGAGGTCTGTGAAAAATGTGTAGAGTCCTACGACATCTAAAGGATGGCATGGTGGAGGAAACCTCCGGCCCACTCTACTCTATACACATCTTATAAAAGGTCCTTTTTGGCCACGGACTTATGGTATTGTAATGCAGGGCATTTTTAGACAATTTCTGTAGATCAGTATATGGTCTGGAACAAACATGCTTTATACTTAAACCCGGATTCTAAGGAAGACACACTTTTTTTTTTTACAGGTGAGTGTCACATATGATAATCAATTACACTTGTTTCCACCTTTTATGCATTGTTTAGTCATATTGATATGGTTTATCATGTGAATAGATAAAGCCCTAAAATGTACATATACCTAGAGTTTACCTCAGCCTTTAATTTCTTTTAAAGCTTACACTTCACACAAATATCCTAATTTGATTGTCTATAATTGCATGAAGTAAATACAAATAATATCTATACCTACATATAAAAATATTTTTGGATGTATGCTTTTCATTTACACCCCATTTAGCAACACTGTTAGCAATGTGAGCTCAGTCAATACTTTTGCATGACAAAGAAAAGGAGTAAGAAAAACGTAAGAGGCTTGCGCTATTGGCGGAGAAACAATGTCAACACAGCAATGTTAGGCTTACATTTTGTTGCCTTGAAATGATGAAAACGAGGACGGGTCTTTATCATGATTACATTTAAATAACATGGTCTTGGCTATATACCGAAAATATACATTCCAATATATATATATATATATATATATATATATATATATATATATATATATATATATATATATATATATATATATATATATATATATATATATATATATATATATATATATATATATATATGTATGTATATATATGTATATATATAGAACTATATTAAAAATACAAATGTGCAAAATCTGTAAACAAATGAGATACTCGGTGCAGCTGGGAGGAGGATGCTCAGTCACAGCCTGGTAGGCTCCTCGTCACTGTCGCTGCAGTTCCCACAGCAGTCCTGACAGGTGGCAGCAGAGAGCAGGCATTTACCAGGCGGTACACGGAGATGTTCATGTGGAAAACAATGGCGTATTGATAAGACATGACGTCAATGACGAAAGCCCCTGGAGAGCAACGCCCATTACTGCTCAGCGCATGCAATCTTACATAGAGAAGTACAGGTGATCATGAACAACACAGCAGGCCGCTTCAAACACATCCCATTACTCAATACTCTTACAGACACCTACAGCCAGAAACATCTAGACACCTAACTAAATCAAGTCAGTGGAGTCACGTAGACACAGCACAAAGATGGCAGATCTCACCTGTCTCCCAAAAAGCCTCTGTAGCAGCCCCTGTTTAGGAGGCGGTGAGGGCTGGCCTCTCCAGTCCAGATCCGGGGGAACGGTCCCGTCAGTGTGAAACACATTGAGCTCTTGAAAGCACTCGGACTCGATCATCTGGTACCAGAAGTAAAAGCACCAATCACAACCTCTAATCCACGATTACACAGCTTCTTAGATTGAAGCGTTCACAATTCAGGGATCACCAAAGCATAGAAGGGGAAGTTGAAACGTCGTCTCAAACGGCGCCCTCTTCCCTAAATAGGGTGCTACATTTGACCAGAGCCCTACGAGAGCTACCTAAAGAAGACCAAATACACATTTCTGAATGTTTCCAGCATGCTATTGATCGATATTGTGAAACGAAAGGCCATCTTGACAGGATGGAGAAGTGAAATCATCTAAAAATACAGCCAATATGGGCACATTGTCTTAAAGCATATTTGGCAAGAGTTTTGAAATGATGATGTCCAATCTAACTCAGCCTCAACCTGTCTCTGAAACCACGGGCTATTCCATAGACTTATTTTAAAACACTACTTTTGAAGACAGATGGACCTTAAAGGCTGTATTTATGCAGGCAGCCCAATTGAGCTATTTGGCCCAATTATTTGCGATTTACCTGTTTGGTCAAAAGTAAATAATTCCATATTCCATCTAAATCATTTATTTATTAAATAATGTTGGGATGCACATCTAAGGGGCTGGTTTCTCATGTCTCCACACGGCGTCTTAACACTGCTTGGATATTGCATACGTTCACAGAACGTTCCGGGATATGTTACAGATCTTCAGTGCAGGTGGCTGTGTGTGTGTGTGTGTGTGTGTGTGTGTGTGTGTGTGCGCGCGCGCGCGTGTGTGTGACCTCTGACCTCCATCTGCCACGGGATGGACACGCTCCCTGTGGACACTTTACAGTAGAAGGAGTCATCTTTGGGCTCCAGCTCCACCCCCTTGACTGTGGAGAACTGCTCGATGTCCAGCACATCCTTACAGTATATGGCCTGGGGCTGGGGGAGCAAACAGTGCATGTCTAATGTACATCTTGTCTTCATTGTACTGTACGTTATGATATAAAGTGCTCGTGCTCAGGCAATGCCTTCTTAGTTACTCAATGGAACTGTTATATGGTCCTAGCGAATAAAGACATGCATTAACACACTATCAGATCAAGAGGAGGAAGCTGATCCTAGAGGAGAACAATACTCTAGAAAGAACTAAAGCCTAGACGTTGCTTCTCAACACAGGAATTCTCTTGGACGTGTGTCACCTTTGGAATCTACGGTATCTGAAGAAAGCATTAGGGGATGACAGCATTTTTACAGTGAACAGGTTGCACCAGAGCCATATTAGGACACCCGATACATTTCCTTACATCAGGGATGAAGGGGGCCTTCAGCCTGCCAGCCTTCAGCCTCTTGAAGTTGATGGATCGAAAGATAATGTGGGCCTTCACCTCCGCCGCCCCCTCCCCTTGGCAGCCCAACCGCTCACTGGGCTCTTTGACCAGCAGCTGGGGGAAGACACGTGTGACAGCAAGCAAATATGTGATCCTGTTGATGTTATCCGGCTCTGCTTATTACACCGATCTGCTTTTTGCATTCTGAGCCGGTCTTTAGGTACTGAATGCAAATGTCAGAAAGCACGACCCTGGTTTCACAACATCACCACCATAAAAACACATTCTGATATGCAAAGCCAATGCGTGCGCTAACAGACAGCACAGCGCGAGGCTGTGTTGTTACCACGCAGCATTCTGATGCACTAGCCTCATACCATTTTACACAGGGACTTGGCATCCTCGGAAAACTTGTCTGAATACTCCTCCTCTACGTCTGTGACCAGCCTCTCCACGTCCTCACGCTTTATCTTCTTCTTGCGCTGTTGAAAGGGCGACTGACCCTCAATCATCTCATACAGCAGGCAGCCCAGGGCCCACCAGTCGGGGCTGAAGGTATAGCGCTCATTCTTCACTACCTCCGGAGCTGACACGTGCACGCAGACACATGCACGCACACGCACACGCACGCAGACACACACAGACACACACATATTTCGGGAAACTTTTCTGCATGTTGTTGGTCATTTATAGTGTCTCCGTTCAAGTACGGTAACAGTATCGGGACAAAAAGGTGTTGAATATTTTGTTGAATGGTGCTTACCCATATAGCCCACGGTGCCCACACGACCCTTGATGTTCTGTCCCTCAGGTACATGGACGGCCAGGCCTAGATCGGATATCCGGATGTGGCCTGACAGGCACAAAACACAACCCGTTACAGTACACCAGCCAAAGCTGGAAGTGTTAACATTACCATGACATTATCTTCATTGCTGATGTGAGGAACATGTCCTGTAGCATGACACAACCAAACACATACTATAAACCTAAGCCACTTCATGCTGGAACATTCAACATTATTATGTGACAGGCTATCTAGTCTGGCCAGAGATGGCCAGAGATGATATACATCAAAAGACCATCCTTTGGTCACTTGATATACAAAATCAAACACCAGAAAGTAATGTACTGTGGAAACCTTATCAGTTGTTTGCTGAAGAGCACTATTCAGTGGTCACAGGTTTCACTGACAACCATCAGAAAGCACCTCCGGTCTTGAGTGTTTTCCATAAAGAGTGATAGAGGCCTCAAGTAGACTAAAGACCATGTATTCATTGGCAGCGCAATTGAGGACACCATTTTGAATTAGTCAGCCGGTTATAGCAGTGGTATAGTTCTGACAACTCCGAGAACAAGCCTGTGCAAGCTATTGTTCCAGGCCATCACAGACACAACTGATATATGAATCAATAAATCAGGACCATGACAGCTTAGGTGTTGTCGTTGCAAGGTCAAGGGTTGGTCTCCAAGATGATGGTCCCTAAAAAACGTGACATAAGAAATGAATAAATGGCTCTATCTCTACTCACCATAGTCATCAAGTAGTATATTTTCAGGCTTCAGGTCCCTGAAAGTAAGAGAGCAATACTAGGAGTTATGAAACCAATTACTAACCTGCAACTCCTCAACCAATGTTGTGAGTAGCAGACAGACAGATCTGCTCTTTCTTTGATCCCACACTGCTCTCTCCACCTTGCCATATATAGTACTAACGCTATCAATCATCCCATTCTTATCTGTCCCTATCACTCCCTTTGGCCTTTTAAATGGGCACTGTGTAGAATCCTGCCTCTAACATTTACAAGACTGAATATAAACAATAACATCCCTTGTCTCCTCTTCCTCATCCCTTACTGAACAAGGCATGAATGGTATTAGCTAGGTACAGTACTGTGAGAGGCTAAAGCAAGTGTGAGGAGACCACATGTGAATACAAACTGATAGACTGACCGGCGAGAAAGTTTAAATGGGGAATATCTCAGGCACATTGAACAATTTTGTAGTAAAACATTCAGATGTGGTGTGGTCATTTGTGTGTATTTGTGTAGACATGTAACATATGGCCCCTTTAAGCTCATAGTTGTGTCAAAATCAAGCTCAATGGAGATTTCTATTGACCTTGATTCTTTTTTGTCCAACACTAAGCTTAACCCCATCTCCGTCAAAACACCCCTAAATAGACTCCATGAATCTCAGTGATCTCGGAAGGACAGTTGTGTATCCACCTTACCTACCTTTAAGAACAGCTTTATTTGTTTTTTTTTTGTTTGTGTGTGTGTCAGACTGATTGTCACCTCACCTATATACTATCCTCTCTCGATGAAGGTCCTCCAGGCCACACACCAGCTCTGCAGCGTAGAACACAGCCCTTTTCTCATCAAAGCCAGCATCTCCCATGTGGTAGATGTGGAACTTGAGGTCGCCCCCGTTCATCAGCGTCAGTACCAGACACAGAGCATCCTTCGTCTCATATGCGTATGCTAAACTTACCTCCAAGGAACACACATGACATTAATTGCATTCACTAGGCACAGCATTTAAGACAAACTGAAGAAAATGGAGTGAAACAAGAAGCTCTTGCTTTCATCTGTTATGTTGCAAAAAATGCCGCTACATTTTACGAAGATACGCTCAGCCCCTGGACTGGCAACATCATAGGAAATAGATTACATTCTCAGGCTCTCAGGAGGTTTTTGCTAACATGCATCTTTCCCCATAAATAATGACAACCTAGTTACAAACATTGGAGGAACATTCAGGGTAACGTTCCAAAACTGCTCTCTCTTCCTAGAATTGCTGGGACCCCGGTCAACCCGCTAACAAATATTACTACAGGTACTGTTCAATAGCATAAAGTGTTAATGAATATGTCTGCTCTGCAATAAAAGCTTGTGGGACTTAGTTGTCTGTTGAAGGCAATAGTTGTTCGTTTCCTCTCTGATTCTACCGGCACTGATCTTCCATCTTATGGCCTGGAGTATTTTTACTTATTGGACAGGTGCAGATAAAAGATAGAATCAAGGTTGGGTTCCCACATAATCAGTTAAGCCATAATTTGAGCCAAAAGTAACCTAAATAAGCATTTGACCATCACAACACATCTGACACACAACTGTATATATTGGGGCTTTTAAGAGTGGAGTCAGATGGACAAAAAAGGACTTCACAAACACAGACGCCGAGTTATGACTTACTGTCTTGTGGACGAGACACTCGACTTTAAACAGACGTGACTCATGGTAAGAGGTGAAAAGGGTAGGCAGTTTGCATACTTACTACAAATCTACTGTTGACTTTCTCTAGAATCTGCTTCTCATTCAATGCCATGGACTCTCCTTTCCTCTTCTTGATCCTCTTCTTCTCCAACTTTTTACATGCATACATCTTCCCTGTGGCACGCACCTGGCATGCACAGACCTGAGAACAGCATAGAGTAAGAGAAAGAGAGATGGCACTGGGGGATTATATTGTATCAGGGGTCATTAACAAATTAACTCCTTATTTTAGGTTTGTCATAGCCAATAAACACTTCATTTTAATATCTATTATTTAGCCAAATAAATACACCGGTCATTTCACTCAAGAAGAAGACAAACTAGTGCCAGTCACTTCCTGAATACAAGCAACAACACAGTTTGACCCATTTTTTATATATGGAATCACAACCACAGAGATCTTTTCATTCCTCTGAGGGTCCGATGATGATTATAAAAGACTACTATATTTATTTCCCATTATCCTCTTCTTCAATATAATTACAAATGAATGTAAGCTTTAATTAAGCAGAAGGAGACAAAGTGAATGCTTACCTCGCCGAAGCCGCCCTTCCCTAACACCCGGTACTGTCGGAAAGTGTTCTTGGTGACTGGCTGTCTGTGAGAACACGTAAACGGTCAACACAAACACAAACACAAAAGATTGTAATTCTGAGGGAATCTACTCAACTGCCAACATCCAGTGACTGGACGACAGTAATGCATCTGAACATAAATATCTAGCTTTTAAAGTATACAGCTTGATTTGACACCTATGGCCCCTTAAAATGCCCTATGAGTAAAGAGCGCACCATTTGGGATACAAGGTGAGACAGCGTGGGTGAATGTAAATCACTGTGAACAAAGACCTCTATAGTGCAACCCCCAAAAAGGTCTGACCAAATCCAATGCAAAAAACAGACAAGGGCAAATACATTTTCACAGCACCTATGCACCAATCTAGGATGTTTCCAGGAAAACCACTACACAATCACTCCAGAGAGAGTGGATACATATGTTAATCTACATGAATATATCTTTAAATAAAGAAATCTGTTCCACAAATAACGTGTTTGCAGTCCAGGCTTGATAGTTTTGCTTTGATAAAGTTCCGGAAATATCCTTTATAAAATCAGCATGAATAGGGATGTGAAACAAACTATGACTGTAGGGTATACCTCAAAATTACACAATCAATAGAACTATTACGTGCGTTGAATGTGGTTGTCTTAACAAATACATATAAAGTCCTAAAAAGTAACCTGGCCTAAACCCTACTGGCAAAGCAGCAGAGCAGTTGATACGATTCAGTAAACACTAAGAGGAGGCACAAATAAATAAACCACATCAACAGAATATATCTTTTTTTGCCAAGCATAGTGGCTCTCGCTCAAAGACCCGGCCCAGAGGACGGGAGGACAGTATGGAACTGGAGTGCAGAAACCTGCCATGTAATTCCTTAGACTGTGGTGACATTTTCTCAGGGTGTAATGTGAGTGTGTGTGTGTGTGTGTGTGTGTGTGTGTGTGGATGTGTATGTATGTATGTATCTGTGTGCACCTGTGTGTAACGTTGTGCTCATAAGTGTGGGAGCCAGGAAAAGGGTGTGTGTGTTTCTTGAAGAAAAATAAGCAAAAGAAGTGATTTAGGAAGGGAAGAGTATTAGAAATGCAGAAGAACGTGGATACATTGTCGTAAGTCATTGAAAACTGAAGAAAGTGGATTGTACTAAGATCGTCCCACCTCTGAAAGGTTCCTCCCATCACCCCGCTCTCTGGAACACTGGAGCTCTAACAGAGTGACCATCATGTTCTCGGTTACCTCCCTGACCAATGCCCTTCCCTCTCTTTCTACAGTTATTTCCTTCGACATAATGCCTTGGTTGTTTTACTCAGACACGCATTGTGGACCGCGGGCCCTTACATAGGCAGGTGTGTGTTTTTCAAAATCATGTCTGATCAATTGATTTTACCGCAGGTGGATTCTAATCAAGTAGAAAACATATCAAGGATGATCAAGGGAAACAGAGTTCAAGTGCAATAGCGGAGTCTGAATACTTACGTAAATGTGATACACCTGATTTTATTTTGTTTTAAATTTGCGAACATTTCTAATAATTAGAAATATTATAAGAAATCTACTACACAATGTCAGGAACACAATATATAAGGAACATATGAATTGAATCCATTTTAAACTAAAGCCGTAATAAAATGTGGAAAAGGTAAAGGGGTCTGGATGTTATCCAAATGCATCGTACATTAAATGCTCAGGGACCCTTTCTGGCTTGACAGGGCCACTTTTACAACCCGTGGCATCCTTATTAATAGGTGTATAAAGAAAACTGAACCGCCAATTCATTTCTCTGGGCCCACAGTCTTTAAGGGCGAGGAACCACCTAACATCCATGTCCAAAACAGTGAAATTCTCCATTAATGTCCACAGCAGGCCACTGTACCTCTCAAGCCATTTCCACTGAAGGAATCGGTTATAGTACATGCTGTCAATGTAGTCCGCAAAGGGAGCCACACTCAGGTAGTCATGGATCAGTCTGCAACAGAGGACACAGACACACACAGGTCAAAACAAATTCAGTCCATTCAGAGTTTTCCAAAAACGTTTTGGGGCCTATTCATCTACCACACTGCTACACCACGAGCCTATATTTCGGACGACTATTGTCCTAACATAAATATCCACAGCCAGAGTGAGGAGCGTCAGAAAGGGTATGTTCAGGTTCGTAGTGTTGTTGGAAGGTTGAAGAATGTTGCCAAATGGAATAGTGGGTGAATGGAGTGGCTTGGGGTTGTTCATTGGCCAAAAATATTACCCGTCGTTTGAAACGGACTTCCTGCAGTGAGGAAATGATCACCATTCCACATGACCAATGAGTACAGTAATGAATTGTGTTAGACGTGACTATACTTCCTTGCTAATGAACAGACAGTAACTCACTTGGTGCATTCATTGAAGAGCTCTTTACAGGGCTCCAGCTCCTGCTCCAATCTCGCTGAAAACTGGCCCACCATGTCCTCCCCCAGCTCAGGGACGTGATCCTCTGACTACAGGGCAACAGCACGGTGTGAATTATGCATATGACATCATAGATCCAGATTAAGTCCATTCCTGGATTACAAAACATGCTCAATGGAGTATCTGCATTGAAAAGGGATTTCTAGTCCAGGAATAGGTTTAAGATAGGTCTGGGAAATCATGCGTCACCATTATACAGTGCCCGTCCTTAAAACACTCATTGTCCGAGTATAACGCTTCTTCTTCAATACCTTTGGGTTGAAGTACTTGTCTAAGAGCTCCTGAGCGCACTCCCTCCTCTTCTCATCTGGACTGACTTCATACTCTGCCTGTGGGGGGTGGGGTAAATGCAGAAGTCAAACACAAGCGCCCACACACACACACACAAACCAGTTTAGTGACAGCTGCTCCAACAGGTCCGTCCTACCCATTCACTGTAGTAAGTAGTCGACAATCACATTACCTTATGCAAGACGTTCTGTACAACCTCTAGTGAATATCACCGGTCCAAATATATTTTAAGCCATTATTCGCCAATGTGCTTGAGGGGGAAACTATCACATTTCTCATACTGCTTTCAGATAGAAATTGCGGGTTTGTTGAGGTATGATTCTGGGCGTCATTAGGTTACCCTGCTCTCACTAAGCGGTAGCAGTGACTCCCCCAGCTAGCTCGGGCGTCTGCAAAGCTAGCGGAGGTTATCAGGTGAGTAAGCGTGCCCTCGCGCTTGTTAACCCAGGAGACTTGCGGGTCGGACAAGCAGTGTGGGAAAACCAAAAAAAATGGAGGGGCAACCTGGGATCACATGCAACAACCTTCAACTCTCCTGGTTTTTTTGTAGGACGTTGTTTAGAAAGAAACAGGGCCACAGATACAACTGAATATCAAAACCCTGGGGGGAAAAAGATGGGTGAAAGGTTTTCCTGATTTCTAAACAACCAAGAAAAACTACCTCATTACACAATAGCACAGTTCTATAGACCCACTCACATGGGTTCCACTAGTATTTACCACTGTGATTCATATCCCTGTTGGCGATTCTGGCACTCTGTCGAGTAACACAGCATTAGGCCCCTATTTCATGCCATCATCCATTCAGCATCATGATTTACGGTAAGCTAAGAGCCTCACTGTGAAGTGCTTCCGCTGGACTCACAGCCCAACTTTCCCATAATAGTTAGTGACAGTTGAGACGGTTCAGATTTCATTTGCTCTCACTCATGTAGCCCAGGCTCTGTGTGAGGCACTAAGGAGTGCAGTAAAAGGACGTGATCACTACTTATGAAGCAGGAGTAGACTGATGAAAGCTGTTGTCTGGATGGACTGCTTTCTCTTAATAAGTCAGACATCTATTCATGACTGGACTGCTACTTAGTGTCTTTGTTATTCCACTACCCATCATCCCCTTAAGCTTTTTTTTCCCCCACTTGAAAGCTGAAACATTTCTTAATCAACCGGAGGATCTTGCAACAAGATCATTATTATTGTGTATGAGTTATAGAGCAAGCATGTGCTCCAGAAAGCTAGGTCAGAAGAACGCCAACACAGCTCCACAACGGTCAGCCCTGGTGCAGGGAGCACGTTCAGGTTTATCATCGATTCATCCGGAGGGGGCTCTTAACAACACCCCGGTCGTCTCGCCTACCCCCCAACATACACCTCCTCTGCCGCCCCCCTCCAAAACTGCCTCCCAGTGGTCGATTGTCCTGTACTAGCCTCCCCTCTTACGCTTCCCTCCCCTGACATTTCCCACCTCAAACCCTTGGGAACCACAGTGCCAATCAGACAAGAGAGTTCAGCCCTTCAAAAGATGTGAATCTCAAGCACATACAAAACATGTTCCAACAATGTCTGTCTGTTTTTCTTACCACAGCGTCCAGGAATTTGACACAGCGCCTCAGCTCATCCCGGGTTTCACAGAACTGCCGGAAGAGCGTGCGTCCAATTGGCTGCTTTTCACAAAGGCTGTTGTAGTCTTTCTCTGTGAAAGGAGACAAGACAAACAATACAGGCCAGTTGCATATAAGACAAACCGATATATAAAGTACATATTACAACAGCTTATCCCTCCTCAGAGGCATTGGTGTATATTGCACAATATATAAACTCACTGAACATTAGCAAATATCTGAGCACTACGGTATGAAACCACTCCTACACAGTTCTCCCTAACCACTGACTGAAAAATACAAGCCTGTATATAACCTACCAGCAGCACAGTCAACTACTTAAAAAGAGAAATCATCTCATGACCTTGTATGAATGGTAATGGGCAGGTCTTCTACATTTATTAAATGATTAGGCCCCATTTTTCTCTTCAGCTAGTGTATGCAGCGAAAAACACATAGCTAAAGGAAAACAGTGACTTACATCTGTGATCTTAGTTAGAATGCAAAGGAGATCCGGCAGGACACAACAGGGCTCAAAATACTAGTGTGATTATTTTGGATACAGCCCAGCCAGTTAAGGACAACATGCATTTTTGGTAAGTGCGAGCCTTAAGACTAGCCTATACATAGTAGTTTCAAGACTAGCATATGTGGAAGTGTTAGGCCTAGCCCTGTATGTGTCGTAAGGTAACCTACACGTTATATTCTGAAAAACAAATACTGAATCTATTTTTAATTTAATTAATTTATTATTGTTACAAGTTTATTATGTTATGAGGTAATACTCTAGATGTCCGGTAATGCAAGACATATATCATATTTCAGGTTGTAGCCTTATCTCGGTCCATTTCAGAAGATTTTTGGGAAAACCCGGCATGGATAACTAACATTTCAATGTGCAGTGAGAATGCTCTAATACTTGTCTAGTATACTTGCATATATAATCTTATTGGTCTCGGATCAAATTACGTCTGCCCTTTCATGGTATTACAAAAACAGCGCAATGCACTTCTTTCTGCTCAACAACGTTGGTAGACACATGTTCTCGGTTCTGTTGTGCATCTACAGGTCCCTGAGTGCCCCCACCCCAGGGCCCTATGCTAGGTAGCCTCTGACTGCATTCTACAATGAAACGACGAAGAGGACAAACAAGATGACCCCCTAATAGTGGTTTCATAAAGATAATCACATTAGCCAGAATGCAATTTCATTCCGTCCCTGACAGAGGCTCTATTGACAGTAAGACTTTGGAAAATATCATGCCGATCCCCCTTTCAGCCCTGGCCTTTTTCAGATCTATTGTTGCTTTCAATAGACGGATGGTTTTGGCCCCGTTGTAAGACCACCTGACTCGATTAAAATGCAAGTCAGAAGATTGGGAGGAAAAAGGATGTCGGGCCAATAAATTCTAACTACATTTGATGTAATTTGATCAATCAAAAAAAAGACGGTGAAAGCTTGACTCCATGGCTGAACGTTTACACCAAAGAAGGACTCATCCAAACGTGCAGCGATGCCACAAATTTGACAATCATCCCACAAGGTCACAGCCCTTTAAACCAAAAACAGTAGACTATCGGGATTCTGTGAATTTGCACCATACTGCACCGATACTACACTCTGCCTTCTTCCATCTAGTCTCTCGGCTTGCTGCTCCGACGGTCAATGAGGGCAAATCTCAGATTGAGTAAAATGTATGGAGAGGGGAGGGGGGAGTCAAATGTATGGAGAGGGGAGGGGAATCCGTAAGCATGGGTGGTGGCGCAATAAACCTGAAGCCAGCACTCATTAACGAGTAGAGTGCACAAAGCTTTATTGAGTACTGGATGATTGGAGGACCACCCCAGGCTGCACATGGGCACCTGTTGTGGGCTGTGGAGGACATGAGAAGGACTTTCATTTAGAAGATGAGAAGCGTTGTTCAGCCAGTAGGGTTTAGGTTATTATGCTCCATTGGGTGGAACAGTATCTTTAGCTTCCTTGGAGAGTTGGAAGACAAACTATTTAACTGGGCGAAGAGTGGACATTCTCCAGTCCTTAATTAACATAGGGCAGTAGACCATTTTTTACATATGAGAGTTCCTGCACATGTCTGCCTCTATCTCCCTGCACATGTCTGCCCCTGTCTATGCGCAGGTCTGCCTCTGTCTATGCGCAGGTTTCTGCAATGAATTCTGCAATGTTTTTATGGTTATCCTTTATTCATAGAAATGCTTACTCCAATGTTTTTTCAGGCATTGTGGTTGGCAGAACACCTGAGACACCTGAGATTGCATTTTATTGAAATATATTGCTCCAGAACATAAAACAGATTTGGTTAGGTAGCTTTTTTCTCAACTTGTTTCAGTATCTTTGTCGCAAGTTAAGCTAGCCAGCAAAGAAGCTCAGCTGCTAACTTTTGATTTTGCGGTGTCTGTTTTTCAACACAAACTTCCAATTCTGCTTCTTTGTGGATGACCATCATTTAAATAAAAGACATCCAGCACAACATAATAGAGAGCTAAAATGAAATGTGAACAACACATTGGGAGTAGATGGTGCTCCGTTTCCATATTCTGTAATAAGAGTGAACATATCAAAAGTATGAAATAACACTTACGAAATAAGGTACTAACCAGGAAAGTATTTTGGGTTTTTCAAAGTAGCCACCCTCTTCCTTAATGACAGCGTTGCACACTCTTAGATTTCTCTCAACCAGATTCATTAGGTAGACACATGGAATGCCTTTCCAACAGTCTTAAAGGAGTTCCCACATACAGTATCTCACAAAAGTGAGTACACCCCTCACATTTTTGTAAATATTTTATTATATATTTTATGTGACGACACTGAAGAAATGACACTTTGCTACAATGTAAAATAGCGAGTGTACAGCTTGTCTAAGTGTACATTTGCTCTCCCCTCAAAATAACTCAACACACAGCCATTAATGTCTAAACCGCTGGCAACAAATGTGAGTACACCCCTAATTGAAAATGTGAGTAGCGGAGTACTTCTTGGCTGCTTTTCTTTCACTATGTGGTCCAACTCATCCCAGATCTAAGTGGACTGAGGTCGGGTGAGAAACAACTGCCTTCAGAAACAACAGTAACTATTGGAATTGAATGTACATTTCTTGTAGTACACAAAGGAGTTTCATAGGATTCATTTGGAGTCCTGCATTGTTCACTCTGTATATTAATGAAATCTGTACCTGTGTAGGAAATTTTACATGTCATTTTCATGCTGACACAGTATTACAAACACCGTGGGATTTGGTTAGATGAAAACCTGCCTTTAAAAATACATTAGTGAGTTAGTGAAAAAGCAAAATATTCAATATTTTTTATTTTATAGGAACTGCTAAAATATTGTGATGTACTATGTATGCATGCCTCAGCGTCTGTACTCAGCGTCTGTACTCAGCATCTGTACTCAGCATCTGTACTCAGCATCTGTACTGACATCTCTGGATGCAGTGTATCATTTGGCCTCATGTTTAATCACTGGTGCACATTTTCTCACACATCACTGTCTATGATGTACTTCCATTGGCTGGGCTAGACATTGGTTGATGTTTCAATAAAACGGTCTAGTATAAACATGCTTACAATCTAACCAAGAAAGGCAGTTGGAAGAACAGCAGTATCAAACACACTCTCAAGGCTGGATAGTACTGGAGGTACCGAGCTGGGCAGTGCTAGAGATTCAGAACTGGGCAAAACTGCTTTTGAATACTTTGCCCCACATGGAATGCCATTCTGTGACCTTAAGTTAATCGTTTCCAGAACAGCACAGACTAGTAGAACACAAAAAATCAACTGTTCGATGCCACCTCCGCAGGTTTCAACATTAATGATGGCCCGCAGGCCTGGGGCCATTAAGGCCTAACGTTGGGCCAGTACACAAAGACAGTCACTTACCCAGTGCTCAAGTTCCCCATTTAAATTCATAGTATGGTATTAAAACAAGGAAAAAGACCCGATAGCCACAATAAAATGTAGAGAATCATTGATGCTTTGGATATTTTTTGCTGGGCTCGTTAAGATTGATGGCATAATGAATTCTACTAAGTACCAGGACATATTAGCCGAAAACCTGGTTTCCACTGAGATTTAGCTGTGGAGGGACCTTTCAGGGGAGGCTTCATGAAATATTGACTGTATGGTGCCAATACATTCGAAACCTGTTTTGCAGAAGAAAAGAAAATACCCGATAAAATGTTTTGTGTTTTACAAATGATTGTGTTGTAATTAATTTACAAAGCTCACCGTTATGTTTGAGCCCACAACCTGGCTTATTGTTTGAGCTCATACATGACTTGTGTTGGTTTGTTTATTCTTTGCTTTCACCTGTGCTCAATTTCATGAAAGGTGCCAATACTTCTTAAGTTGACAGTACATGTAAAAAAAATATATCTTTGAATTGTCTGAGTGGTCTATATTAAATTCACGTAATTTAATATTTAAAATAGCAAACTTCTGAAATTAAATATTGGTTCAGAATCTCATAAAATATCAAAAGGCATTCATTTTGCTGAACAACTCATAGTTCAACCTCCGGACTTCTTTCCAACAATAGCCTCTATGTGCGCTGAGGTTGTCTTAAAGCATTAACGTTATGGTGAGAATGACACAAACCATTTCACAACCCTATCCGTCTTTGTGTTGTACAATAACCTTGCACCACATGAGCCATTATATTTATACTTAAGCTATACATCAGAAACAAGCACTGAAAGCAACATACCATAGCCTTAGGAAAAGGGCTTATTAGCGGCTAATAAATCTGATATTTGCAATTCAAATAAGCAAGATTAATTTAAAAAAATTCAAAACAAGACTTTATTGTGTTTGTGTGTGCCAGGGTGTGTAGGGAGAGATGAGACCTTATAGCAGGCCTTATAGCAGTCCTGTTTTCATCTGAGCTCATTTTAACAGCCTATTCCATGCTTATGTTAAAACTGTTTGTGCCTTACACTTATCATTCATTGCTTCAAATGGTCAATTTTCAAGAATAGCGAGTATGCATTGCCCTTTTCACAGTGTGAGAACCCATGACTATGATCTATACATTTTTCTCGGTCTTTGCGTTCCCTGCAGAAAATGCCATGAAAGCACTTGCATGAAGTGCAGTTTTCACTTCCTGATTGACGCAGGTTGTGTCATGAATATTAACTCACTGTACTGTTAGTCTCCATGTGTCCTAACCTCAAGTCTACTTCACCTGCATGTTTCCTACCATTAGAACAACCATTTCAAAATGTAAACACGGCAACCCTGTCTGAAAAAAGCTCAGATGTAGCCCTTTCAGCCAGCCTGTAGATCTAGCTGTTTTAGCTTCAGGCTAAAAAAATATATATTTACAATTTCTGTGTACTATCAATGTGTCTACTGTATGTATGGAACGCCGCCATGAGAGCTGTAGTCATAACTCACAAGGCCCTTGGCCAGAAGGAGCCTCGGCCAGCGATATGCATCACAAACTAATCTCCTGCATTATGGAGACACATCACGACGATGAGGACATCATATGATTTCATTTAACCTTAGGGGATGTTTGTTATTTTGGGATTAGCCATCAGCTCAAGACTTACTGCTTGACCGTCACCTGTGGAGTGAAGACGGCTATTCTTAAAGATTGGAATGAAATTCACTAAATAATTCTGCCATTATGAACAATAGGTCTAAGAACTAAAGTTGCCACAACCCAACCACATGAAGACAGATTTTGTCAAGAATGTGCCAACTTGCTGTTACATGTATCAACCCGCTCCAAATTGGGAGTTGAATGAATCGATAGACTTGGAAACAGCCATCTCATCTTCAAAATTCAGCATTAAGTTACCAGTTGTGCCATCTATTTTAAATCTGGTCAGAGAAAAGGGAGGATGGGATCAACTGGGGATTCCTTGTCTCTACGCCCTGAAGTGACTCCCTGTGGACGTCCACATGCCTGCAAGCTTTGCAAAGGGGGAGGCAAGTAGGAGAAAAAGTAATGAAAGAAACCCTAATCATCTTTAATGAGTCTTCATAGCATGTCTGCGTCACAATTCTCCAGTTATTTGTTATAAAAAAATCCCCAGAATTCGTTTTATAACCATTTTTCTCCCTCCTCCCATTCCATTAAGTCCAATTAACGCTTATAGCCTTGTCTCATCGGCAGACTCGGTAGACTTGAAGGAAAATACGGGTCCTTTTTGCCTCGTTCAACCAGAAAATTATTGCCAGCACCTACACGATTGGAGGGTATATTCGTCAACCAACAACCACAACTGAGCTTGCAGGCGTCCAACCTACCACAAGGCATCGCTAGAGTGCAACAAGGCAAAACAGCTTCTTTCCAACAACAACCCCACCAACTGTGAAATTTGTGGAGCCAGTTTGCATCAACACACGTAAGGCCCCTGGGTACTGTTGCTAGGCCATGGGCTCTGCACACTTCAGATGGTAGTTTGTATAAATCTAACTCAATATCGTCAAACTGTTGAAGAACTATATATATATATATATATATATATATATATATATATATATATATATATATATATATATATATATATATATATATATATATATATATATATATATATATATATATATATATATATATATATATATATATATATATATATATATATATATATTCAAAACAGACTATTTTCACAGTCTTTTCGAATCAACATTTTACAAAACTTCAATTGTCGGTAGTGTGACCTCACAACAGAACAGTGTGTTGTTCTGTATCCACCTTATGTTTGAAGCCAGTGCCTTATAAACCTTGCCACCATTTTCTTTTTCAACGTCAGAGTGAATTCAAGCAAGCGTGCGAGTCAGCTTCCTCTTTCTGCCCAAGCCACAGTTTCCTCTGTGGTACAATTGAAGTACGGTTAAACTGTCTGCCTCTGCCTCATTGCAGAATAACAATAAAATGCACTCAGCATTAACTGTGTAAACAGGATTCATTTCATAATCATCCCAAACCCATCTATCTGAAAGAGTGAAGGACGAGAGAGGTTTCTAAACCTTTTATGTCACTATAGAGAGGCAGCCATCGATGCTGCTAAACTATCGGAAACAGTTGAGAAAAACAGAAGTTACCAAAGCAGCGTATCTTCATCATTCACGTGTTCCACAGGATGCAAGGCAAACCCCATGATTACAAAACGCTGTACCCTGATCTGCATTGGTATGACTTCATGTTCGTCAACTACAGACCATACCCACTAGCAAAATATATAAATATGAGAAGGTAAATTAAACACAAAGCCTATGCTGTTGTAGCCAAAAGTACTGGTACACTTGCACTTTCTTTAAATAACTCAAATTATCAAAAAGAATTAGCATAGAATTCAGTGTACACAATAATTAATTTCCCTTCAATATTACAGAAACATTGTTTATTCAAAACCTAGTACATCCTTTTAAATGAAAAAACCAAAACACATGTCCTTGACAAAATTGACAACCTAGACTAAATAATTGGTAGCACAGACTTGGACCAAAATAACTGCAAATAAAAACGCTCTATACGCATTGATGAGCTTCCAGCATCTCGGTACTGTCAGTTTGGTCCACACTTCATGTGCAAACTGCTCCAGTTCTACCAGATTTGAAGAGTGCCTGTTTTCAGATATCTCCACAGGTTTTCAATGGGATTTACTGCAGATGTAGCCTCATTAATGACCATTTCCAAACAGTCTGGCATTTTGTCTTGAACTATTCCTGGTTGCTTTTTTAAGTCTGTGTGTTTGCTATAAGACTCAAGACCGAGAACCAGAATTCTGACACTAGGTTTCCTTGTTATTCTCCTGATTTCCATGTATAGGTTCAAGGCAATCAGTCCCAGAGGAAACCAAGCAACCTCCAAAAAACGATGAACCTGTTTGACTGTTCTTTTTGGAAAGCCCTTGGGTTTTCTGTAAACATAGAGATTTGTACATAGAGTGCTTAGAATTCAATAATTTGGTCTCATCTGTCCACAAGAGATTGTGGCATGTTTAGGTGGGCTTTCTTATGTCTCTCTGAGCAGTGGGGTCTTCCTGTGTCTCCAACCATAGAACTCCTTCATTTAGTTGGCGACAGGCGGTGCAAGTTGAAACTGCCGCACATTGCGTCTGAATGTCAGGTTCAATCTCTGTGGCAGTTGATCAAAGTACTTCAACAACACATTTCAAAGAATCCTTGGCTACAAAGCTTTGATCAAAGTGTCTCTTGCAGCCACATCCAGGGAGGCTGACTTCAGTGATATGGCTCTTAAACATCCTGATAACATAACTTACGCTCATTGTGGTACAAGCAGTGACACAAAACCGGAAAAGAAGTCCTTTTGACATTCATATTGTAGGCAACTGCAACTCACCTCCGGTGAATTCAATTCCAAAGCAGGATGCTAGAAATCACATAATTTCGATCTACTACTAGAAGGTGCAAATAACATTGTCCATGCCATTTAAGCCTTTATTTGTGGAATAAACAAACACTTAGTAAGTTATTCAAATTCTCGTTTTTGGTCAAAATGCAAACCAAAGAAATACTTGTGATTGAATTGAATTTATTGAATTTGTTTTCTTGATGAAACAGCGCATTTAAAGTGTAAGGGCAACAATACTTTTGGCCATGACTGTATAGGCTTCTGTGTGCAAAAGATTGCCAATAAGTAATGGACTTCCTAAAGATATAATAGGATAATTTCATAATCACTCTTGATTAGATAATAGGATAACTGATGCATACATGCTTACTGTCATTAGGGGATTGGGTGGGGATTTCATCCCTGAAATTTACTGTGTCCAGCTGCACATTAAATCAGACTTTTTTCCGGTTTTATTTTAACACAGTAATCCAAAATATCCAAATGAACATAAAATTCAAAAGAATTCTGACAATTAATTAAAATAAAAACAGTAAAATACCCTATTTGGATAAGTGAACACCCCACTGAGGTAATACTTTATGGAATCACCTTTTGCTTTAAATTACAGCCTTGAATCCCTTTGAATACGTCGCTACTAACTTCGCACACCTGTGGACAGGGCAATATTTAACCATTCTTCCTTGCAGAATTGTTCAAGCTCAGTCAAATTGCCTGGTGACCACTTTCACTTTCTTGTGCTTCAGCCACTGTACAGTTGCTTGGGGTCATTGTTATGTTGAAATGTGAACCTTCCCATTTTCAACTTCCTGGCAGAAGGCTGCAGGTTCTCCTCAAGAATCTGTCTGTATTATGCACTGTCCTTTTTTGAGAAGTGTTTTATTTTATATTTTTTCAGCCTCCCATGGAAGCCAGATTTGTGGCACACTTGTGATATAGCGGTCACATGCTCACACTGACCAGTTTTTGCCATAAAGGCCTGAAGCACCTACAACGTTGCCATTAGTTTCTAGTTAGCTTCTCTTATCAGTGTCCTCCTTGCCTGGTCATCCAGTTTCGGCCCATCTATATAAGGTCTGGGTGGTGCCATATGCCTTCCACTTCTTAATAATGTTCTTAACAGTGCTCCAACGGATGGACAAAGCCTTTGAAACATTTCTATCCATCCCGACTTGCGTCTTTCCACAACTTTTCAGCCCACAGTGGATTCTTTGCTTTGAATTGTACTACTAATCAGGAGTCCTCTATGAACAACTGCTTTGATTCAGAAATAATCAAAATTACTACAACTGATTAGAGATGGAAGCCAATTAGCTTAATTTGTGATCTGGGCAGTGGTTGGTTATACCTCAGCAAGTTTGCAATTGCAAATTCGAAGGTGTGGGTGTTCACATAACCCAAAAAAAGTTTTTTTAGAATTGTATTTTAATTTGAGAGAGGAGAGGAAGTGTACCTGTAGTTTGCCGAAGCTCCTCGCACAGGCTGATGTGGGGGAACTGAAGCATCTGTTTCCATTTCTTGCTTTTTCCTTTTCTGTTACCACCTCCACCTGAAAAAAGAAGAGTGGTTGATTAATCAAACAAAGAGAAAATTGAACACAAGTACCCCCTGATATGATTCCGAATATGCAGTAAATTAACCCTTCCTAAGCAGTACTTCCTAAGCTAGCAGAGTGACATCTATATAGCAGCAATGCAACAAGATTCCTGGTGAATATGTTTGAGGGGGTACATGTAGCATGAGGAGATATATGAAATGTAAGTGTCAATTTATACACCAGTGAACTGCTTGCTTTTGAGAAATACGCATTTACTGTTTCTGTATCTCTGTGCATGTCCCATTCCTTTTAGATAAGACCAATTTTGTGCATGGACATGCATTTACATTTCTTTACAGGTCTACACATGTACATGTCTCCACACTAAAAGTACATTTCAGCACATTTCAAGATCCTTGATAGTTTTGGTTTGCGCTTGTGTACTGCCATCTTCTCAGACAACACGTTTTCAATTGGATTGGAAGTCTGGGAAATGAGATGGCCTTTGTAAAACACAGATTTTGTGATCCTGCAACCATTTCTGCGTCGATTTTGATGCATGTTTGGGATGATTTTCTTGAAAGTTAAAAGGTCCATCCATGGCCAAGCCTTAATCTCCTGTCAGTCAACCAGGTTTTCGGCTAAAATATCCTGGTCCTTAGTGGAATTCATTATGCCATTGATTTTAACAAGAGCCCCCGAACCCCTAGAAACAAAACATATCCAAAGCATGACCCACCATAATATGTTCCTGTGTGTATCACATACATTTCCTTGTATGCCGTCCCCTTTTGACGCCAGAAAGACACATTTTTGTTTCATTTGAACAAAACACACAATTCTAGTTGTAGTTCCAATAACCTTTGGCAATCATTAGACACTGCAATTTGAATGTTGGGCTCAGTAAGGGCTTCTTTTTTGCAACTCCTCCAAAGAGCGGAAGGCATCAATACAGTTCTTGGGAAATGAGACCAACTGAAATTAATTTCATTACAGGCGCCAGTTTTTTTGGGTTTCATTTTAAACAGAGGGGCCCAACATAGGGGGACCCAATACTTTTCAAAAACCAATGTTTTCCAAATGTACTACATTCGGGTCTAACGAAATGATTTCATTGTAATGAAAGTATAGGACCCAACCCAAAACATGACTCATTGATTGTGTCGTTCATCTTTCGCCTTCACTTTGCTGAATTGTCATCAAAGGTGCCAGTACTGACTGTATGTGAGTGTAAAGCAAAGATACTGGGTTTAGTCAGATTCTGTATCTGCCTCATCGGGAGGAAGTGCTACTTACTAAACTAGCACCGTGACACCCTTAACAAGTGGTGCATGGTGACTCAGATGTTCAGTTGGTCTCAGCTGGTGTCACTATTTTGAAGGGGTGAGTGTAATGCAATTAAGAACATGCAGGAACACTCTAGTTAGCTCGAAAGGTTGCGCTTGGGGCCATCCTAGAGTTAACCTCAACTAACTTTGATCGTTGTCATGGAGGCCGATCACATATGTCAGCCAAGCAGACGTCCTGAGTTTGGTCCATGTGCAAGGCAAATGACAAGGTTGTACTTCCTAAGCTTGATGTCTGTAACACATACAGGAAGCCTTGTGCTGCCCATGAAACACATAAAAGGCAAAAATATGTTTCAGCTCCCCTAAAAAAAAAATTCACGATAAAAGGGCTATGGTGGTCATTAAGAAAAGGTTATCGTAATATAATGGCCTGGAGTACGTCAAAACATAATTAATTCATTTGTTAGGGTATCAACGGTTAGGACAACTGATACCTAACCACAATGCTAATAAATAGCCAACATATTTTGACCCAGACACTGCCTTCGAATGGCGAATGTTAAAAACCCGACTATGAGACAAAATTACAGATCAACGTCTTTGGACCAGAAAAAGCCAGTAGGACAACAAAACCTAGACTTCTCACCTTCCAATATGTTGCAGAAAATGGCGTGACATAAAACCATATGTGTGCTTATTAGAGAGACAACACAATTTTTCTGCCCATTACTCTTTCCCTCCAGGGGCCCAGCCCTGCTTAAGGATCCACTATTGCCTGCCTTCCTGCCATTTCCCACCACCAGGCCTGTGGGCTGCAGGAGCCCTGGAGTGCCCTGTTGGCCTGACGTCTCTGAGACACACGTCACATGCAGCAGCGTTCACACAGCGAGCAGGCAGAATGACTGGTCCAGGTGGGAGGCCCTGCTGCTCTCTCCGTATTAGAGAAGCTGGCTTGTCAACATGCCGTCCAGGAAAAGGCCCTATGGCTGAGTGTGTGTCTGTGTGAACCAGGGCCATGAGCACAGAGAAAGGCAGGATGTAGCGATATGTAGCCTAGCTAGTAGCTACTCGTGGTTTTAGGCAACAAATATGAATATGATCTTTGTTGGCTAAATGCTTGCTCTTAAAAATACGCTTTGGAGAACCAAAATACGTTTTTAGACACTCTGTAGAACAAAACCCCCTATTGTGGAATAACAGTGTCAGGATCTAAAAAGTGCACCCACCATGCACAGGTGATCATAACAATAAATTACTCTAAAGACAGCCATGTGGCTACTTAAATTAAATTATGTATCATCACACGGATGAAATGAAGAACTAGATTTCACTGCCTTCCAATAAACTCTTTCACATGAACACTGTCCATATCATATTATATATATAAATTACGAGTAAGTCCCTCAGTTGCATGAAAGGAACATCTGGCTGAACCATTCTCATTAATTGATTTAAAATGTATTTTTCTCTAAAAGAGTGGACACCCACAACAATTGATTTTTTTAATGCCTTTGCCTCAAGCTCTCAGTTGTTCCATGTACTCACCCAATTTTATAACGTGGAGCCTGATTGGTTTTCTTCCTCTGTGACTGTAATTTGCGTAATGTAAGATCTATGAAGGCACATTGCTGATTGGCTGATGAGTGGAGACCAAGACTAGAAATATTTTTTATGCCATCTATAAAATTTGGAAAGAAATGCACAAACTTCTACACACTGAAGGAAGGTTGTGGAGCTAAAACATTGGTGTACACTGCCCTGATAAGAGTAAAAAATAAGAGTAAAAAATATGCCAATAAAAGTAAGCTCTATTTGACACCTTTGTCTGTAGTGCAGACATATACAACCTTTTTTCAGTGTCCGGATGTATCGTTTTTTTGTGCACAAACAGAACTTTTAGGAGTTCGCAATGGTACCCTTATGATTTCTTTTTCCAGGGGAGCAATGAGGAACTTAAATAATATCCCATATACCAAGAACATTAACAGTAAAGTAAACAGCAAGTAAGTTCCTCATCTTCTGTTTAAAGTAAGTGCCGGTTTAAAAGCCAGGGGGGCAAAAACTCTCTCCTCTGCCATCCCTGCTTTCCTGTCCAATAAAGCTTTATATATTTATTTATTTTATTATGGGTGCTATTGTTGCCCTATGCCAGTGAGAGTGAGCCTTCCAAAACAAACATCAATAACATAACCGAGATTCAATACAAGGCTACCCATTATCTTCATGTACTTTCACAAGTACAACAACAGACCTCGACCCCAGTAAGCATCAACGCAACCATCATGCCAAATGAAACTAGTCATTGGTAACAGTAACTACAGTATAATAAACAAAATGGAACGCAGCATAGGCCTAGGCCTGGTGCCTATGCTGTAAAGTTGCTGGGTGGGGAAACCAGCTCTATTAGTGAAATGAGGAGGAACTTGATGCCATGCCCAGTAACATTTGCTATTCAAATAGTGGTTGACAGTAAACATATTAAGTGTGGCTAACAATGTTTTATTACAACGGGAAGTAGACAGGATGTAACAGAGACAGGGAGCACATTGTTTATGACTATTGTTCATGAGAGATTTACAAGTTCAACTGTGTAATGTCTGTGTAAAGTATATTACCACTGACAGAGTAAAAGAATGAGATACCTCCCGCGTTAGTGCAAATGCAAAGACAGATAGACATCAGTAAGGAAATAATAACAAACACCATCAAGAGTGGAAACAGTACTGGTACTTCTGCTAGAACACAGTATTCGGGTGAATCACAAGAACTGTGTCTGATTTTCAGTAATAACTAAGTTATTATTCCCCATGTGGATTTGAACATACCACTGCACCTGGCTGATTACCGAGTCAACTGACACGTTTACAGAGCATTAGTTAAGGTACCCATTATGGTCTATTGATGGTTTTACATAACATAAAAAAATATTTTCAATAGCCCTTTTTACTTTGCTGAAATATCCTAGAAATGTTTTCCTAACATTAGTTACATCATTGCAAAAACCAAAGAACTATATCCCAATGTTCTGAGTGCAAGGTATTGCAATAACTTATATTCACAATACATTTTAGTGGGAGATTATGACATGATAGTTTTAACAACATTCCCTAACATTACTCAGCAATCAGGACTATGATAAATTGAATTTGTTCAGAGAAGAAATTACTTGAAAGTTCTAAAGATGGCATTTGAGTCACCTAATGAATATCTGAAAAGATTCTGGCAATATTGAAACTTTCCCAAATGAATGGAACATTCTGTTTATGTTGATGAAGATAACCAAAACAACATGCAGGAAACATTCCTCCAAGACTCTCATGAAGTTAGTGACTTACTATACTCTCATGAAAGACTCTCATGAAATTATTAATGAGTAAGTCAAATTATTCATGAGACTTACTATACTCTCATGAAAGACTCTCATGAAAGTATTCTTACTATACTCCTAGAACCTATATAAATAATGAAATGTTAAAACAATATACATTGTATTAAGAAAACATTGCTGAAGTACCTTTATCAACATAGAAAAAAGATTCCAGTCTCATATGAAGTCTTTCCACTGACATTCTAAATAGATAAGATTCAACATTATTAGCTGTGATTATTGATCGTTTTAAAAGTGGCACAGTTGAGTGAAAAAGGGTCCCTGAACATGATGTACCATGTCAAGAACACTACCGGTCAAAGGTTTTAGCTCCTGTAACGTCTTTGGAGGTTGCAGGACACTGGCACAGAGGTTTATAAAGAAAAGTAATTCAACTAAAGACGCACATGAAAACCTAGCAACATGACACGTCACATGGAACAATGATCAATCAAGACACAGGAAAACGGGGAAACAAAATAGGGAAGTGATAAGGGGCAAAAGAGACACAGGAGGCAAGACTAAACAGGACACAGGTGACATCAATCAACATGCTAACAATTCCTAAAGGTTTCCCAACTTTAGTTGATTACTTACAAGCCTTCTGTCTGTATAAAAGCAGTGTGGGAACAGACTTTGTTACAACACCCTCTTAAGCATTATTTTGACAGTATAGTACTGCAGGAAGTAGTGTATTGGGAATAATGGCAATATTAACAAAGGAAGACAGATACACTTTTAAGGGTTTCAATGGTCTGTCTTTCCTTCAGAGATATTTCAACGAAAGCCGAGGTGCCAGTGAGTACAGTTTCCTACACCATCAAAGTGGTGGAAAGAAGAAGAGGTCTGGCACACCAAAAGCCACAACATAATCACAAGACAAGTTTCTGAGAGTCAACTGCTTGTGTGATTGTTGTCCTGTGAGCCACCTGCTTCAAACCCAGCTTAACATGGGTCAAAGTAAGCATGTCTCAGTTTTAACAGTGAAGAGAAGAGTTCAAGCTGCAGGTTTGACAGGTTGAGCAATAGTAAGAAAGTCATTGCTAAGATGGCAAAATAAGAGAAAGAGGCTTGAACATTTTGAAATATTCAGTTCATGCAGGGTTTTTGTACACAGTCGACTATGACAAAGTATGGTTCCTCAGTTTGTGACATCAACTGTCAAACATGGAGGAGGTCTGGGGCCCTTTTGCTGGCTCCAGGGTCTGACTTGCACAGAGCGAGTGGCACCTTGAACCAAAATGACAACCACAATATTTTGCACCGCCATGCAATATCATCTGGTGTAAGCATAGTTGGTCAGGGGTTCAACCTACAGCAAGAAAATGACAAAAACGTATCTCCAGGCTATGTCAGAACTGCCTTAGAAGAACAAGACAACCAGCTTCAAAACCCTGGAAAGGACAGCCCAGTCTCTAGACTTGGACCCCATTGAGCTGGTTTGGGATGAACCTGGCAGAAGGGTTAGGGCAAGGTGACCTACAAGTGCAACGCAACAATATGAAAAAATTGAGGTGTTCTAAAACTTTTGACCCGTAGTGTATGTGCCTATTCATGCTCCTTGTCATCAAAACTTGCTTTCAAAATTGGAATTGTATGGCTTATTTTGGGTATAATAGTGGTTTTATTTACAGATCACACACATAAACAATATATTAAACATCTAAAATGGAAGGTTCACACAGATATTTTGTTATTTGCAAAAGTCAGACAGAATATTAAAAACCTGCCACACCATGAATTATTTGCTGCTTGTCCTTTATATGGAAGTTATGTGAAAAGCATTTCGGCGACCTAGGCAATTCATTTGTTTTCAACAACAAACCTAGTAAAGTTTTGCCTCAAGCTTCTTAGGAACGTTTACATAATGCTGAGGCAGCATTCTTGCACTACACTCCTATGCGCTGTGACTTTAAGGTCCTGACGCACAAAGCACAATTGGGTGAACCAATCAAGTTTCAGAGAAGATGCAAATCCAGCTATATTGTTTATGCTCCCAGACAGGGAACCTAAAAAAAAAAAACTATAATGCTGTTAGCTGTATGGATCAGCAGAACTAAAATAATTCCTCATGCTAACTTCCAAAAAGCATACCTATCTACATTAACAACAAACTTTATTCTCAATTTGAAAGTGATTGTTTGCATTCAGATCAACCTTCCCTTACAGCACAATTGCTACACTTACCCTTCTGGTAAGTGGTGAGTATATTACGAAAGCATTTTTGGAATATTTAAATATATATACATATAAGAAAGCGATTTAGATGCCACAATGATTCCCTTCACTACTCAGTGCTTGTTTTCACAGAAACTCAGTGAATTCAATTTAACTGAATTCACTGAATCAAACAGGAAATGACCAAGGAATTTTGCTTGCCCCTATCTACCACTGTTTGTCTATGGGTTTGAGAGGATGGCGTCGCAGAGATGGTGCACCTTTTCCAATTGACAACAGAAGCCAATCTAGCTTCTTTTTAACAATAGAAACTCTGCATTTTAGAATGTGCTTCTGTGTGCACCAATATATGCTGTGATTATTCCTTTGTTACTGCAGATATTTTATTACTTCAAACAAACACTAGCAAATCTACAAGCTAAAAAGACTGTAATGTTAATGTTCCAGCATTTCTAAAAGAACATTTTCTTTTTGCGCTTTACCACACATTGGGCGCAGTGCAAATCATATGAAGGCCCTAAAATAACCTTGAGTACGCTATTTGGGGTGGGCGGCATGGATGGTAGAACTGTTATGCCAATATAAAGGGTCGTTGTAGACAAGTACCTACTGTCTAGAACAACGCAATTTACAATGAGATTCAAATGTAAATTTTATGTTTATAAAAAAAACAGTTTTTGTCTTAGGGACAATGTCACTGTAGTTACTTGAAATCATTTTGGAATACTTGAATAGATAATGATTGTATAATAACGATTTTTTTCATCTGAAGACATTTATTCGTTAATTGTATTGCTCTGAAGTTTAATGTATTTGTGAAATACGGCCAAATTAACATACTAAAGGATCAGCACAATAGAAGCCCAATAGTTACTCTAGAAATAAATGGTTACTATTCCTAGAGTTCTGTACTCCTTTTTAAATACATTTCATTGCAATTAATGGAAGAAATTGATATATTGTGATATATACCATTAACCTCCAACATTTTTAATATACTGTGATTTCTTTTGTCCATCACCAAGCCCAAGATTATTTTTACTGGGTATCGTAATGGGGACGTAATAGAGATTTCACCATAGCAAAGTAAACTAAATATAACCCAGTCAAATCAAACCTTTGAACTAGCTCCATTTTAATTTATTTTATATACTTATAAACACACCCACACATACTTCTTCTACCTCTAATATTGTTACCATTGATGAAAATTGGCACAAAGGCCGTGAAAAATCAATAACAAAAAAGACGCAGCAAAAGAACCTCATACTTACAACAAAACATGATGGCTTCATCAAGTACCAGAAAGTCTTTGCCAACAACCTGATTGCTTTTTCCAGAAGCTTCAAACTAGGCCGCCTTCTGGCAACATAATGACCCCAAGCAGACATCAAAATCCTCAAAGATATAGGCAATGGAGTACAAAACTCAATTTCTGGACTTGAACTCTATTGAAAACTTGAATTGAAACAGTGTATTACGGAATGGTTTAACACCCCTTCCAAAGCCTCCAATATCATGTAAAAGGTACAGAAAAAGGCTCATTGCCATTATCCTTGCAAGGGCAGTGTGCATACAGCATTGAAAACATGGAGTCAATAATCAGAACAACATTTTTAAACAATGGTATTTGAGAAAGAACATCCACAGCTCTAATAAATTAACCATATTAAAGGGTTCTGTGTAGAGGTTTTATGGGTTTTGCCGTTTGGTTCTAGACAGAACCTTTTTTTAAGTGTACACATTTGGATTTCGATACATACAATGTTGTACCATTGTACTCCTTGGCATTGAGATAACTAACAAATGACAAAAACCTCCAATGACTGTTAAAAAAAATCATTAATTATCAACGGCAACATAGGAAGAACATTTGGGGAATGTTTTGTGAACCCTGATATTCACATTTTAAGAATGTCATCCCAACGGGACACAATTTGTGTTTTGGTTAAACAATGGTTTTACGAACAAACTACATGTTTAGGGAACTTTACTGATAAGTAACTGATTCGTTTAACATTACAGGGAATGTTTTCTGCACTAAATCAAACATTATGTTAGCAAAACTAGAGATTTTGTGTTTTGGGAACCTAATGTGCAACACTGTTCTCCTAAAATAATTAATTAAATGTTTTGGGAACTTATAAAGAAATAATATACACGTATGTGAATGTTTTACTCCACACCAACCTTGCATTATCATCAGCATAAATGCAGATGAATGCAGATTACAATGACAGACCAGAACAGAGAGGCAAACATGACAAAGTCTGTATAATGTACTCTATATTGCAGATCTAATGCTTCTCTATTAAACAGAGATAGTACATGGAGTCTAGCTAGAGACGGCAGAGTGGTACAGTATTGATTCTACCAGGACATCAGTATTATGAACACAATCCTATAGGCTATCACTCATACATAAAGTTGCCTAATTTCATACTTTTGTTTCCCATTATAAACCACTTCACAAATTAAAAGCCTATTTGATGATTGGAAATATTATACAAATGTACATTTGTTTAAATCTGACTATGATATTGGTGTTCCCTATCAAAAACTAAATAAATTGATTAAATAATTTTACTGTATATATGTAAAACGGTCATATATGCGAGAAGGTCACATTTAAAACGGTCATATCTGCTAGAAGGTCACGAGTGCAATGAAACGCTTACAGCTAGAGTCCGATCATGAGCCTGGGGTCAAAAAGTGTATGTCGAAATGTATTAAATTTGAATAAGAGAAAATGTATTCCTGAGTGTTTGCACGGTTTGAATTAAGTAGGAAGAAAGTACAATCAAAATATTTATATAGATAGGCCTATATTAGACAGAGGGAGTAAAATGTTGCTATTGTTGCCATTTTGTTTAAGAAAGATACAGTTATGACAATAAAACATGTTATATCCTATTGCCGTATCTGCAACAGATACACCACTTGTCAATAGTAGAGATTAAAGTGCTGCTTATTTAGTGGTAATCTTTGTGTTTTTATCTCACAAAATGTCTAGGTTACATCTTTACACCATGCCAATGTTTACAACCTGCAACACCACATAATCTCGCTATAGCACGGCGCGCACTGACGCTCTCTTTTTCAACAAAGATTCCACAAATGCTTGTCTACTGCCGTTCCTTTGTGATGACAGTAGCTCTTTTGATTGAAAATTGAAAACCGGATTATGTGCAACATGCTGTTTCGACGATGACATGATGATGCTGCATGTAGAAAGCAGAACGCAGTCAAAGTGTCGCGCAGTCAGATTGACAGTGCCATATTTTATGTACCCTAAACACCGATACATATTGTATAAAGAGGGACACAGCACATGTGATGTTAATAGAACTACATTAACGTTCCAGAAATGTTGCAAGTAACAAAGCGCTGCAGCAATCACACAGCTCCTGTCTACGGCCTGAGCTTCCTGGGGGAATCCCCTGTTTATGAGCCGTTACAGGCGGTGTAGAGAGCGGAGCTGTCAAGATTGTCATCTGTCCCTGCGCTCCAAAATCACTTACCTTCTCTTGCTTTTAACAGGACGGTGTTGGCCACGATATTCTCGAGCTCCATGTTTTCCTGTGTTGCAGGCTCGGCAGGCCCAATCTCGTAGCCGGGTTGGCAGTATGTCCTCCCCCACCCCCCCAAGGCGGAATATTTTAACCCTGAATGACTCTCGGTTCTGTCGTTCGCTTCCCCCAGTATCTCCGCCCCGTTGCTTGAAGCTGCTTCGATTCCAAACCCGGCAATGTTGTGTTTACCACTGGACCCCGCCCATCACAGGCAACGTCGTTTTTTCTTCTTCTGCCATAACCACGCCCTATTAATACCACATGTGGATAAAAATGTATATTAATGTTTAGTACCCATACGGAAAATAAATATTATTTATAAATATTTTTAAAAAATATTTTTAAAACATTTTTAAGATACATTTAAAAATAACAAAAATGGCCAATTCATGTATTTAAGGAAAATGTAATTAATATATTTAGAAGACATTTACATATATATTACCAAATGCAAATGCATTAATACAATACATTTTCAATACATTTGGAAAATATATTTCCGAATACCTATTCGGAATGTATATCTACAAAGCATATTTCAACACCTAAAATTGATGTAATCAATATGTCACTAATGATGAACATTTTGAAAGTGTAGTTTGTATATTGAGGTCTGCTGTGAAGTGATAACATATGACAAGTCTTACATGAATGTAATTTGGACTGTGTACATTAATTGTTTTTAAATACATTTGGACAAAATTAAACTGTATTTTGAATAAAGTTAAATGTATGTATACATTTTTAAATTACATTTCATAATAATAGGTGAAATAAATGTTGATGCCTGAAATTTATTTTAAATAAAGTTAAATGTATTCGACATATATTCATCATACATTCATACATCATACATGCCTTTTTCATTGCAAAAACATTTATTTTCCGTTTGGGGAAGTATCTAGTATGTAGGGGGCAACTGGTAACACATTTTGGGGGAGACGCATTTTCCCTGGTGTTGGGTGAACAGTTTAATACCATGTCTGAACAGAGAAAATCAGCGTGACAGATGCGTTTTACAATAAACTGATATTTTCCTTGGTTATGAGGACATCTACAGGCAATAAACAATCAAAATCAAGTTAAGCTTGTGTCTCATAAAAAATTCCTAAAGATTTCCTAAGTAAAAGAAAAAAAGAAACATTAGACGTGTAAATTCATGCGTAGTGTTATAAGCCAGGCCCATGCCGGATTCACTGTAATCTTAGCTTGTATCCCATTTAGTTCACTTGGATTATTCTGTTAGATCCCCAGGTCGTCAGTCCTTATTTTTAATTAAAGTGTTTTATACTTGCTTATTTTATAGATATATTATGTTCCCTGATTATGTTGTACCCTATTAAAATTAACTCTGATTGCTTTAAATTACAAGTAGTAGTAATTAGTCAGTGGTAGTAAGTTTTGTGGTTGAGTAGTGTTTAGGCTTGGTCTGAGTGGAATAATAAGAGGGGCCCACAAGAACATTTGTCATATCACTGAACAAAAATAATTACCAACAAAATGATAACATGAATTAGCATGAACTATCATTATTCATTTGCTTCATGTATTTATTTCATCATTTCATAAAAGGTCTACAAACTGATGCAATGACAGCAGCAGCGTAAAGAAAGGGAGAAGATAGTGATCTAGGTGAGACAAGAGTTAGTGGCGAAGTCTTGTAACTGTAGAAACACATTTCTTTAGCGTAATACTAGCTCCTGTCAATCATGCTGGATAAAACTTGCTTAAATAAAAAAGCAGTGTTCCCTGCCAAAATGAGTGGAGCAATTTCCTGCCTGGTTAGCCTTATCTTTGGACGAGCCCCAGTGTCTCCTGACCCCTCGTCTCACTCCCCAGTTTTTATGATGGAATAATATATGTGCCGGGGACTAGGGTCAGTCTGAAATCTATACTGAGGTACCCTGATGCTCCTTTGAAATTTTTCTGCTCTTCTGTTGAATGTTAGGAGTTCCTTTGGCCCTAACCTCATTACTATGATGCCTAACCTTAACTGTAATCTAACCCTAACCTTATTCCTAACCCTAACGCCAGTACCTTCATGCCTAACTTTAATCCCAAGTTAACCTTAATCGTTGACCGTAAATGTTATTTGTAATGAGGCGTTTTTCAGTTTCAACTGATTACATTTAAGGAGTAACATAATGGCAAAACGCTAAGGACCAACATAATGGCAAAATGCTAAGGAGCAACATAATGGCAAAACGCTAAGGCGCAACATAATGGCACATCATTAAGGGCCAACAACACTGGAGAAACACTTACCTAAAGGAGTATTAGGAACACCATACTAATACTGTGTTTGACCCCCTTTCGCCTTCAGAACTGCCTTAATTCTACGTGGCATTGACTCAACAAGGTGCTGAAAGCATTCTTTAGAAATGTTGGCCCATATTGATAGGATAGCATCTTGCAGTTGATGGAGATTGGTGGGATGCACATCCAGGGCATGAAGCTCCCGTTCCACCACATCCCAAAGATGCTCTATTGGGTTGGGATCTGGTGACTGTGGGGGCCATTTCAGTACAGTGAACTCATTGTCATGTTCAAGAAACCATAAAGGGATGGACATGGTCAGAAACAATGCTCAGGTAGGCCGTGGCATTTAAACAATGCCCAATTGGCACTAAGGGGCCTAAAGTGAGCCAAGAAAACATCCCCCACACTATTACACCACCACCACCAGCCTGCACAGTGGTAACAAGGCATGATGGATCCGAGTTCTCATTCTGTTTACGCCAAATTCTGACTCTACCATCTGAATGTCTCAACAGAAATCGAGACTCATCCGACCAGGCAACATTCTTCCAGTCTTCAACTGTCCAATTTTGGTGAGCTTGTGCAAATTCTAGCCTCTTTTTCCTATTTGTAGTGGAGATGAGTGGTACCCGATGGGGTCTTCTGCTGTTGTAGCCCATCCGCCTCAAGGTTGTGCGTGTTGTGGCTTCACAAATGCTTTGCTGCATACCTCGGTTGTAACGAGTGGTTATTTCAGTCAAAGTTGCTCTTCTATCAGCTTGAATCAGTCGGCCCATTCTCCTCTGAGCTCTAGCATCAACAAGGCATTTTTGCCCACAGGACTGCTGCATACTGGATGTTTTTCCCTTTTCACACCATTCTTTGTAAACCCTAGAAATGGTTGTGCGTGACAATCCCAGTAAATGAGCAGATTGTGAAATACTCAGACCGGCCCGTTTGGCACCAACAACCATGCCACGCTCAAAATTGCTAAAAGCACCTTTCTTTCCCATTCTGACATTCAGTTTGGAGTTCAGGAGATTGTCTTGACCAGGACCACACCCCTAAATGCATTGAAGCAACTGCCATGTGATTACTTGATTAGATAATTGCATTAATGAGAAATTGAACAGGTGTTCCTAATAATCCTTTTGGTGAGTGTATGTTGATAGCAGAAAATGATTGCATACTGAACGGAATTGCTGTTTGCCAATTAGTGGTATATGACCAAAATGTTTGTCCTCTCTAGGTTTCTTCCTAGGTTCTGACCTTAGTAGGGAGTTTATGATGTGCAAACATTTTCTTGAGGGCCACATCAGCCTAGAAAATTGACATATATTATATGAATATACAAAAAGGCATAATATTGTGTAAAAATGTATTGGTCTATGATTGCATCTACATACTTAAAATTTCGTTTTAGAATTCAAGCATTCGGATGAAAACTAGTGAGGGGTGGATAAGTTTAGACATTTATTTAGCCTGAAAAAAAGCAAAAAAGTGGCAGAAACTTTTGCTTATTTTCAGATTTTCATTATCACAATACCATCATCTTCATCATTTCAAGTATCATTATACCTAGTGCATAGCATTCTGTTCACCCTGTCCCCCAGGATAACTGTTCCCATTTTTTATATGCTCTGCCTAATTGCAACAAAAAACAGTCCCTGATACTGTTCTACTCATTTCAACACAAGGGATTAACTTGGCATGGTTTACTGTATAACAAAATAGGCTGCTGCACTAATTTATCCAAAGGTCCAACTTTGTTTTTACAACAATATAATCAAAATGCAATTATGGCAGTTAATGGAAGATCATCTTTCTCCTAACTTTTCTGATCTTGATACATATACACAGACACCAGAATCCAGAGCAATATACCACTATCTTTCACGGTCTTTCTCTGTTGCTCCCAAATGTATCAAATCCAATTTTTTAAAAACCAGAAATTAAAGATATTTTATTGACATATAGCTGGAAGTCCTACTTGTATTGCATCTTTTGACTTCTGCTGAGCCGTCCAAATGTGTGGAAAGCCTTCTGTGCTACATTTGACAGAATGATCTTGATACCTATTTCGGTAGCGCTACTAAACAAATGGTTGCATGGATCATGGCCCAGAGTATATATGTGCAGTGCCCTTTTAGGATGAGGGAGGTTGATGTGGTCACATTTTGAACAGCCCAAGGAATCTATTCAGAGGCATGTAAAAGAGTGGAAAAAGTAAGTGAAAATAATGAAATGATGGCTGCAGGTACATCTCAGCTAGTGAATGTCTCCCAGTCAAGAGATCAAGATATAATGTATGTTAAAGAGGTTGATTTTGTCATATTCATTGCAACTGTATTTTATTTATGAGTCCTCAACACCACTGGCAGCACCACAGTTGAAATTACTGATATCAATTTGGTAATTAGGTTTCCCAGTAGAAGTCGGCATTTGAAAACAACTTGGCATTAGAGAACTTCGGAAGCCTGAATTTTGCAACAAGCCTGCTTGGAACTTCACCAGATCCACAAAACTTCAGACATCAAGCACCATCAAACATTTAGCTGCAGCTGCTCTCTCAGGGATGTACTTTCTCGTACCGCTGTACTGCCACCTATTGGATATTCCAGTAGTATATGTTCCAGTAGGAAGTGAAACAGTAACTCTGGAACACTCTGAGCTAAACATTTATTAACCAGAACATGTACAAGAAATAACTAAGAAAAGCATTTGAACCATTCAAGCTAGAGGTCCCAAGCTAACTTCACTATGTTTGGGAAACTTCAAATGTCTTAATATTTTTGTGGCTTTTATGAACTGCTGTGTTAAATGTGTGGTATAGTCAAGTCGGCAAAAAGCATATCACAGGGTGTATTTATTGACAATGTTATTGCAATGTATTAACCTAAAACAGCTCATGGGCAGTGAGTGTATACTGTTGTTAAGACAAGTTAGTTTTGTTTGTATGAATAATTTAGCCATGTGTTGAATTATTGAAATTGTATTAATTATAATGATAAAACAATTATTGGAGTAATTTTGTTTAAGAACAATATTAAAACATACAAATTAGAAATTGATTTGTATTATTTATATTGACTTATAAAAAAAAGAAAAGACTCAAGAGACTTGTGGAACATTGCATTCAATACTCAGTAGTTGTCACATTTCAAGGATGAGAGGCAGAAGCAAATGCAGGAGCAAGGTTTTAATGCAACTCAAAACAAAACCAAGCACTGGAAATAAACGCCAGCCAGCCAGGACCAAGCTCTGCTTCTTGGGGACTGGGCTTTTAGCTCGATTGCTCCTAACCTCTGTAATGCCCTCCTGAACCACCTGAAGTCACCACAGATTCTGGGCTAATTTAAAACAGCTCTAAATATATTTTATATATGAAGGCTTTTTGCTGATAACTGTGCTTTTCTTGTCTTTACATGTTTTTTAGTTTTTTATTTAATGCACTTTGAGATTATTCTAAATAATGAAACGCACGCTATAAATGTAATAAACTATTAAGATGATGATTATTTGTATTGCCCCAAGAAAAGACACTACATAAGTATTCTAAGCACCTTACTGAGTATTTCTCGAATGCTGTTCCCATAGCCTAGGTTGTTATGAGGCAATATAGTTAACAAACCCGTATTACGCTTTGCATTGCATTAACATGAGGCTTTTATTTTGAAGGTTTTGTCATTGGTGACGTTACTTCTGCGTGCGGAATAATAGTACTTCTCTTGTAGCTATATACACGTGGTTGTTGCAATCAAGGTAAATACTTTTTAAGAAAATAACAATGCCGAAATCCAAAAGTAAAAGAAATACTTTCGACTACACTAAAAACCGAAAGAAACTGAAAAAGCAGTTTAAGAAAAGGGAAGCACCGAGAATTGAGTGGTAAGTGAAATACAGTATTGTACTGGTTATGAAAAGAAGTCTATGCTAGGCAACGCTATCCCTGCCATTTGCTTTTCTGTCTGTGGCGTTGAATAAACTAGCTAGCGGTTTTCACTAACCATCCTAACACTGTAGTTAGTTACAGTAATAGCAACTATATATTTTTGTTTCTTGTATTTACTTTCTGAGAATACCAATGTTTGACAATATAATCTCAGCCAGCTAACGTGCTAAACTAGCTAGTTTGCGTGCTACCATAAATTATGGACAACCGTCTTAGTTTCTCATCGCATTTAAATTACATTTACATTTCCGGGTGAAATTTCAAAGTGTATAAGATATACCTGTGGCTGGATAACAAGTCGCACGCAATGCAACGGGATTTGCGCGAGCCGATCAATTTGGTTGGCTTTCTTGCTTCGGATTTAAAACACATTTCAACTAGTACAGGTATATTTAGGAAGTTTTAATAAAACCAAGCCACATTTGACTTTCGAGTAATGCTACAATTCATCAGTACGTATGGGTCCGGTTTTGTGGCAAAACAACATCCAGTGCTTAATTTGTAAATTCAGAGGTCCCGGATTACAAAGTGAAGACAGATCCTGTAAATATTTCGAAGGAACGAGGTGCCGGATATAACAGCAGCGCGTTGCTGAAATAACTTAGAAAAAGCCTCACGCATGTGCTGGTAAATAAGTAGAAAATATAAAATATACTGAACACAAGGCATTAACACGTACTTAACTGTCTTGCCTGCCAAAACCGGTCTCTGCCCACATGATTGAATTATGGGACTTACACACAAATGTATACTATAATACAAGCATTGCACCAAATCCATACATGGACCGAGCTAACTGCACCATAACGGCTGCCATCCTCCCTCCGTGCAAGGCATCTACCATACACCATGCCTTAGGAAAGCAAGGAACATCATCAAAGACTAAAGCCACCTAGGATAACTATGGTCTGTTCACACTGCTGCAGTCTGGTAGACATTACCAGAGCATCAGGGCATGCACTTCCAGACTCAGTTTTTCCCTCAGGCCAAAAGGCTTCTCAACCAGCTATGCTGATCTATGATCATATTGATCACATGAACATTCCAAATGTTTTTCTTCCTATGTACATTAGAATATTTGTATGTAACATGTTGCAATAATTTCATTGTTCAGATTGATGCTGTGTTGGTGCATTTGATAAATAAAAAAGACTGAGACTAGACTTTGAAATGTATGTAACTTGATATGTTGCATCTTTGGGCAAAGATCACTCAACACTATATTGCAAGATTAATAGTAGGCATGCCTAAAAGAAAATGTAAACTATTGACCAGTAAGCATTCATGTAGTTATGGTCTCACACATAATTGCATGTAGCAGTCAAAGATATTTGTAAATTAACAATATTTTGTACATAAACTCAACGTGACTGATCTATTTGACTCTATTTGATGTTTGTGCTCAAGTGCTCTCTGAGCTGGAGTTCACCAGAACTCAGTATGGGCACTTTAAATGTTCCACAGTGATGAATAATCCATCAGTCCCACTCTACTTGCTTGCCTGTGCCAGTGCAGGGACAATATTTGTGTCAGAAGCTTTCCCAAACAAGATCTCACAAATTGTTGACTTTAAAATATTTCTACATAGATACAATTATTTGAAATGTTATTTCATATAAATGCCTACAGGGAAATTGTGTTGTTATCAATTCCTAATGCCCTAAACAGGTCCAGCAGTGCAATATTTTTTTTTCTATCACACGCTCTTTCTTGTGTTCGAGCTGAATATATTTCTTTATGAATTGGATTTCTTTTAATTCATCCAATTTGTCCGGAAGGTGAAAGCTAGGAGATAAGCATAAGTGTGTAATTTGTATTTATAATTTTGTTTATGTGGCCATTATAAAACCAGTGTTGGCTTATGTTAGAAGCTGTGAAGCTGATAAAAATAAATGAATGTGATGACATTATTACAATAATAAGTAAACAAGTAAATTAATCATTTAAATAGCACTCTGATCCATACATACCTTCCTGCTTTCAGAGTAATAGAAGTGTTTAGATGGAACAACAGTGAAATATATTGAGATGCGGAACTTAGCATGGTCTACATTTTGAAGATGCTAACCTTTTAAAGTAAATGTGACTCATGTCTATACAGGAAACATCTTCAAGTCCACTTGGTCCATGCAATTTATTGAGGGAAAAACAAAATTGATGCTACTCAGTTTAATGTTGGGAAAATAACTATAAATAACGGTATAATCTCCCAGATTTTGGCAAAATATGATCTGGTGACCATGGTCACAATATGTTACCCACTTAACAGAAACACATTATCTAGCATGAGTAGATAGTTATAGTTGTGGAACTAATTGTTTATCTTAAGTCCTCAGATCCGAAATGCCTGGAGTGACAAAAAGTCAGTGGCAAGGAACTTGCGAGACATGGGTCTTGCATTTGACCCAAACACTGCCATTCCGATTAAGACACCAAACGTGAGTATATATTGTCCATCAAGGTGATATGCCATCCATTCACAAAAGCTAAGGCCTAATGTTTTAAAGTATATTTTGATGTGTAATTGAAATTTCTGCAGATTGTTGCTGTAGAAAAAACTACAGAAACAGCTCCTGCCCCCAAATTTGTAAGGAAGCCGTATGTTTTGAATGGTATGAAACCGATATACATTTATTGTTAGGCATGAATATACGTTCACCCAGCTAGATGGATATACACACACATTAAATGTTATTTGCCTATATGTTTCACCTATTACATTTGATTAAGATATTCATGACTTGTTTCAACAGGACTGGTGGCAGAGGCCAGTCTTCCAGTGAAAGACACTAAGACATTGTCTACAGACTTGATTGAGTATGTGCAGTACATGCTCAGGGAACACAGTGACAACTACAAGGTAGGAACAGTGTACCTTGTAATGAAGGGCTTCACCTCCTTCCTTGATCTTCTCTGTTCTGTAGTTATTCCTCTTGTTACAGTGTGTGTTCAAAAGCTATTGTGAGAGCAAACATTCTTTATTTAAACATAATCTATACTTTTGTAGGCTATGGCCAGAGATGAGAAGAACTATTACCAGGATACACCGTCACAAATCAGGAGAAAAGTGACCCAGTATAAACGCTGCCACCCAGATGAATACAACACCTTCATGGAGTCTCTCAAAGGCGGTAAAGGTGTTTCCACCTAACAGTTGTCTGTGGAGGACAAAGACTTTCGATGTCATGAGAGGGACAGATCATTCCTCTCATTCATCAGTGGAGACAGTCTGAGTCTGTTTTACTAGTGTTCTGTCACTGTGATGGACAGTAAAGCGTCACTCCGTAGCTCTGTCAATCAGAATGAATGGTGATTTTGGTTGTTAAAGAAATGGAGGCATTTGAAAACAGACCAGACAAGGATAATGCATAAAATCAAACAATTTATTTGTTCATACTTCCCATATGTATCCCAAGAATACTTAGACAAATGACTTACATTAATATTTTAAGACTGCTTTTGTACTTAAGTGAACCTGTATTTGTATGCTTTAATCACACAATGATGATAATCCGGTTTGAATGAAAACTAAAAGGTTGTAATGTCATTGTAGAAAGTAAAACAAGAAATCGAAGACAATTGACCAAGTAAAATATTATTATACCCCCACATGATTAGGAAGTATGGCTATGACCAATTAGTAAAGTTCTACAGATGTATATGACTCTAGTAAGGTCCAATAAAGATGTTTTGGTATTTGGCTCTGTACTACAGCACCTCAGCTCTGAAATGCTACATGGGTTACGATGGTGATGTGCATACTGTCTGCTTCCATTTGAGCATGTTCATATTGGGTAAACCATTAGGAAATTACTGCACTCATACATATTTCTTACTTTTCAGTGGACCTAAAGTGTTTGGCCAAATTCAGCTGTGTGTATTAACATAGCCAAAGCTTTCCTATTATTATCCTGAATTAACGATGTGAAAGTTGGAGCAATAAATGGTTGTTCCCACCCTGCAATCCTAACCTTACCTGTTTTTGTTATTGGTTTATGAAGTCTTCCACTCATCATTCACTATTTAGGATCAGAACTTCACAATCATTGTTTTGACCACACTAATTGTTTCAAGTATTAGTCACACAAAATCTATTACACAATATAGAGCAGCGATTCCAAACCTGTTAAGTTAATGGACCACCAACTGATATTTGCTGTACTTTAAGTACCCCTTCATGTGTATTCTACCAGTATATCTATGGTCTCATTATTGAGTACCCACTCTGAAAATATCCAGCACCAAGTGGGGAACCACTGCTCTAGATGATTCTCTGGAAACTGAGGAGTGGGGATGGGGGATATTATTTATTCAATGAATTGTATGCATTTTAATGTATGGGGTGATATAAGACCTTATTACCAATGGAAACCAATCTTGGTCTAACTTAAACTCCTCCATGAGCCATATTTTTACATACAAGAATATAACCTGACATTTAATATTCTTAATTGAGTAAAACAAGCTTATTGTTAAGTACTTGTTTCTGATTGTCTCAAGTGCATTCTTTATACCATAGCTATTAACATACTTGTCTATTGTTGTGGACCATACCTTCCATGTTGTGCTTACATTTTCACAGAACACAAAATAGTCCTGTATTGAGAGTTCCATATGTAGTGGACAGAATGTTACCATTAACACATTTTGCATCATTGTGTAGTTTTGACATTTTCGTCTCATTGTTTTTTATTTTCAAAGGAAATTCAGAATTTGACAATCGTAGCACATGAGGATTTGACAACCCAAATGTCCATAGAAATGTCATGACTATTTGAAAAGTGAAACAATTTCAACTGTAGTTTGTAGTGAAAACAACACATCAGCTGACTGGACATAGTTTTGTTTTCTTGTGCTGTTCTCCTTAATTACAGTTTAGAATCTTATTTTAGAGAGCAACTTGATGCTTAATTGATAATAATGTAAAAAACTAAAATGCTTCACCCAGGGCAGGTAAAAAAAAAACAAGGTAGTAATTGCACATGCCAGACAGTGAATGCAATGTCAAATTGCTTCTTTTTGACTGAAACTTTGTCCTTGACAAAACAATAAAAACAAGATTATGTACCTATACATTTGTCTCCCCTTGGTGGTTTTGAATAGATATGTTTGGTCTGAGAAGGTAGGGAAAAAATGACAATTTACCTTGCAGCTGTGTCCTTAAGTCTATAAAATGTAGGTAGTCATCAGTTCAACAGTAAAACAAAATGATGCAGTTTAACATGTCATTTAAAATTCATATATTTGGGGAATTATTAGTTGTAAAGTTGATAAGAGAAAGGTATGTTTTGAATAAAAGCTGTCTCCTAAAAGTAAAAACATGCACATATTTATACATTTCAAACAGAATGGACTCTACATATTATTCATGGCAGACACTTGAATAAAAATGAACACTTCCAATCAAATACCTCCTTTTAAGATGCCTGATTGGTGATACTCATTAGTGACTGCATTGAACCTAGCTGACAAATGACTCATAAAGATAAGCAGCACTGAAGCTGTATTGCATTTCTAGTTTTGCTACAATACAAAGGTAACAAGCTTCAGGCTTGGTAGCTTAATGCATGATCTATATTGAACCCTGTTACAATTTCACTGATCTGTGAGTTGGTAAAGACCGTTTTGGTTCTTACCTCCCAGAAGGCCCTGACAAATCACAGCCATGGCTATTTCCCACTGTTCCAACTCATAGACTCACCCATGGCTCTCACTACCCATCCAACAAGCATGGTCAACCACCATTCAACTTCTCCAGTCAGGAGCATTAGATGAGCTGTAGGAGCAGGTCCTGGAAGGCCTGCAGATTGCAGGAGCCAACCAGGCCATCTGAGCCAAACTGGGCACCCAGCAGGAACAACCGCTTCTTGTCAGCCACTGCACCCAAAGATAAGGCCTTATGGAGCTCTGAAACACTGACAGCGTTGGGTTTATCCTGGAAGAGATATGGCAAAGGACAGTGAGGTCTACTTCCGAGTCAGTCTCGGTATGATGAGCATCAGTTAAAATGACCAAATAGTAAATCAAAACTTTTGACAATCCAAGACGCAACACACAGGAGAATCACAACCCCTGTCATGACCAGTCTGATGTCATGTGTAGCACTGTATTACATTCTTGACCACAGCTCGAGTGCGGTGTTACTAAAGTGTACTCACTGAGGGCACACCGTTTTCCATATCCAAGACGTGTTGCACACAGTAAGATCAACACGTGATTCTGTACAAAAGGAATAAGATTCCTTCCCGCGGTATGTCTACATCCAATGGCACCCGAGAGTACAAAATAGAGTTTTCAGGGTCACCTGTTTGTTCCCCAGGACCACCACAGGAATTTGTGAGTCCAGTCTGAGAAGGCGATGCAGCTCATCCTTTGCCTGCGGTAGACGTTTCCGGTCGGAGGAGTCAACCACATATACCAGGACGTGTGTCTTCCTCAAGTACTCCGTCCAGTATGTACGCAGATCCTCCCCCCCTCCAACTGGAAGGCATCAGAGGGACAAGGTTACTTGAAGTGTTGCTAAGCGATACTGAACATTTGTGGACTTATTTTCTACCTTCATGGGTAGTTCACAATTAAAAATAAAAAATAAAATCTAAAAGTACATTTTATTTTCATATACACACTGTAAATATGCCACATGACAGTGAAATTAAGCAATACAGGAAACGCTAAACACAATCACAGGAAGGACACTCCACAGGGGAAATACCTTTCAGTGATTGTCTAAAATGCCCTACTGGCATCAGTTCCTGCATCTTAAAATGGCATTTAACTCATTCAATGAACGCATCAACTTTGTGATACATGACGTTGGTGCAGAATCGCTTGAAGAGTCCACTGGAAGTCCAATTAGCCCCTACATCCTTGCAATTGTTTTCTTCCTCAGCTTTGGCATACTTCAAATTGCAAAGGTGCAGGTAAACGATGGAGGAAAGGATGTAGGGGCTGATTTGAATTAAGAGGTTAACGGGTCGACTGTCAGTTTTAATTTGAGGCTGTTTACTTCCATAAACAGAACATTGTGAAATGACATCCTTTTTCTTTTTTCTTTTTTTATACGTCATATTTACTACATTGTTGAAAAAGGACAATGATTGTAGGGCAGGACTCTGATAAAATACTTGCATTAATAGACTGCCTAAAGTCTGAAACCCATACACTAAATTAGTCACTGTTTAATTTTAAACCCATTGTGCTGAAGTACAGAGCAAAAACAACAAAACTTGAGGCTGTCTAAATTCTTTTTGGCTACATTGTAGGTACCAACCATTGACTATACAGTCAGGTCCAGAAATAATTGGACACTGACACAAGTTGTGTTATTTTGACTGATTACCAAAATATATTCCAGTTACAGTTAAACAATTGCAGTTCAACAGCTTAAATTTGAGTGTATTCCAAATTTGAGGAAGGGTTTAGGAATTACAGCTCTTTTAACATGTTGCACAATTGACTAAAAAATAATCCAACTGATAGTAGGAACATTAGGAGTGGCCAAATCAACAGTTTGTTACATTCTGAGAAAAGAGAAATGCACTGGTGAGCTCTGCAACACAAAAAGTCCACAGAAGGCAACAGTGGTGGATGATCGTAGGATCCTTTCCATGGTAAAGAAAAACCCCTTCACAACATCCACCCGAGTGAAGAACACTCTCCAGGAGATAGGCATACAGTGGGGCAAAAAAGTATTTAGTCAGCCACCAATTGTGCAAGTTCTCCCACTTAAAAAGATGAGAGAGGCCTGTAATTTTCATCATAGGTACACTTCAACTATGAGAGACAAAATGAAATTCCTCAGTAAAATAAGAATTTGGTCACCTACAAACAAGCAACATTTCTGGCTCTCACAGACCTGTTACTTCTTCTTTAAAAGGCTCCTCTGTCCTCTGTTTCCTGTATTAATGGCACCTGTTTGAACTTATCAGTATAAAAGACACCTGTTCACAACTTCAAACAGTCACACTCCAAACTCCACTATGGCCAAGACCAAAGAGCTGTCAAAGGACACCAGAAACAAAATTGTAGACCTGCACCAGGCTGGGAAGACAGAATCTGCAATAGGTAAGCAGCTTGGTGTGAAGAAATCAACTGTGGGAGCAATTATAAGAAAATGGAAGACATACAAGACCATTGATAATCTCCCTCGATCCGGGGTTCCACGCAAGATCTCACCCCGTGGGGTCAAAATGATCACAAGAACGATGTGCAAAAATCCCAGAACCACACGGGGGGACCTAGTGAATGACCTGCAGAGAGCTGGGACCAAAGTAACAAAGGCTACCATCAGTAACACACTACGGCGCCAGGGACTCAAATCCTGCAGTGCCAGACGTGTCCCCCTGCTTAAGCCAGTACATGTCCAGGCCTGTCTTAGGTTTGCAAGAGATCATTTGGATGGTCCAGAAGAGGATTGGGAGAACGTCATATGGTCAGATGAAACCAAAATAGAACTTTTTGGTAAAAACTCAACTCATCGTGTTTGGAGGAGAAAGAATGCTGAGCTGCATCCAAAGAACACCATACCTACTGTGAAGCATGGGGGTGGAAACATCATGCTTTGGGACTGTTTTTCTGCAAAGGGACCAGGACGACTGATCCGTGTAAAGGAAAGAATGAATGGGGCCATGTCGGCGTAATGTGTTACTAATGGTTTTCTTTGAGACTGTGGTCCCAGCTCTCTTTAGTTCATTGACCAGGTCCTGCCGTGTAATTCTGGGCTGATCCCTCACCTTCCTGATGATCATCAATGCCCCACGAGGTGAGATCTTGCATGGAGCCCCAGACCGAGGGAGATTGACGTCATCTTGAACTTCTTCTATTTTCTAATAATTGCGCCAACAGTTGTTGCCTTCTCACCAAGCTGCTTACCTATTGTCCTGTAGCCCATCCCAGCATTGTGCAGGTCTACAATTATATCCCTGATGTCCTTACACAGCTCTCTGGTCTTGGCCATTGTGGAGAGGTTGGAGTCTGTTTGATTGAGTGTGTGGACAGGTATCTTTTATACAGGTAACGAGTTCAAATAGGTGCAGTTAATACAGGTAATGAGTGGAGAACAGGAGGGCTTCTTAAAGAAAATCGAACAGGTCTGTGAGAGTCGGAATTCTTACTGGTTGGTAGGTGATCAAATACTTATGTCATGCAATAAAATGCAATTAATTATTTAAAAATCATACAATGTGATTTTCTGGATTTTCTTTTAGATTCCATCTCTCACAGTTAAAGTGTACCTATGATAAAAAATTACAGACCTCTACATGCTTTGTAAGTAGGAAAACCTGCAAAATCGGCAGTGTATCAAATACTTGTTCTCCCTACTGTATGTACATTTACTTATCAATTAAAGGTAATTATTTTAAACAGCGCAATAGTGCAAAATTATTTATTCTACCAAAGAAAAATGCTAAGCAATTCCTGTGGTCAAAATATAAGAGTGAGTCGAAGCAAAAAGGTCTACGATTATAAGGCTTTTTGTAAGACCACTGGCATTTTCATGGCCATAAAAATGGCTTACAGACCCTGTGACCAATATGAGGTTTGTAGAACCGGCATAAAGCACTGAAATGATGCCAACTAGTTTGTTCAGTTGCTCTGCAAACACTTTCAGAAATCTGATTGTGTCCAGTTTGCACAGCTTACTCTCAAGGAAATCCAGCTGACAGGTAGGAGCACTGAGGCTCATGAAGTTGAAGCCCCTGGTAGGATGGCAGTGTCCTCTCTTGCCTGCGTCTCCAGCTGTCAGCCCCTGCAGCATACTGCTTTTTCCAGCTCCGTCTAGGCCAAGGACTAGCACCTGGCGCTTTCCACGCTCTTCCTGCTCCTGCTCAGTAGACAGACACACAGATGCAGTCAGAACCCCTGCTCTCCCATGATGTCACAAAAGGTCTCAACCCATTTTCTGTTCTTCACAAGTGGTAGATACTGCATATAACAGTAAGGTTTACTTATTTTTTTTAATAGGCATTTGGTTTTGTCTAGAAATGTGTGCTTTTTTTTTGAATGCATGCTGTTTTGACCTATGTTTTTGCTTTTGTCCACAACAGATAGCTGTTCCTAAGAATCGACTACATGTTACATTGAGGTAGTTATTAGTTTATTAGTTTGTAACCCAGACAAATCATTTGTGCTAATGTTGGTGATCATGCAAAGCAAATTCTTTAACCTTGCTTGTGGATTTCATGTTGCATGATCCAGGTGTATATCAGCTCACCAACAAATAGCCTCACAATCTCCTTCAGAATGATCTGATATAGAAACAAATTCATGGTTCCTTCATTTATGGCAGGTCATCCAGGTCCTAAGGAAACAAACCATCCCAAAAACCCTTACACTACAACAACCATGCCTGGTCACTATGTGGTTCATCAAGCAACCTGGAAGAATGTTCTGTGGAGAGAAGTTAAAAGTAAAACCTTTTGGAAGAAGTGTGTTGAATAAAAAAAATATTAAATAATTAACTTTTGTTAACTCGGGTTCCCTCTAATTAATATTACTTTTCTTTACGGTCTTAACTTTCAGTACATATAATAGAATCTCAAAGAGTACCTAATTCTTCACAGAACTGTGGCCTGGTAATGGGCAGTAGCTGCTGTTTCGATAGCCTTTTGCAGTCAAAGATAGTGTTGTCAAACAGCTATCACTAACTGGTGGTATGATCCAATAAGGTGATAAGCCCAAAAACGGTACTTTTAATTAAAGAATACTACACTGTTGGTGTATGTAGATGGAAAAAAATGCCTATAAAAGAATGTAGGCGTACATTTGTGTTAACCAACCAGTCCTATCAAGATTATTGAAATCACCAGTGCTAAAACACTCAAACCAAAACCCAGTTGTGTCAATACCTTTCATGAACCTCATTGTAATGGTTTGATTTCACATCCAAACTTTGAGTATAGTGAATGGTTTATTGAACATAAAATCTGAATATGCAATTTCCAACTCAGTCTCTGTATTTCAACCCAAAGTTATACCTGTGGTTTGAATTGTAGTGAGCAGGCCATAAAATAATTGATACCACACATTCTACCGTTTTATGGCCTGTTACCTTAAATTTAAACCACACGGTTTTCCATCCAGGCAAGGTCTTCACTTGCTACACCAGGGTTATGAGTTGGACAGGGGGCCAGTATGACTATTCATTCGCTACTGTAAGTTGCTCTGGATAAGAGCATCTTCCAAATTACTTAAATGTAAGCTAGGGTATTGAAAACCTCTTGTCTTAATTGAAGCGTGTAGCCCATAAAACGTAGAAAAAGTGAGTTAATCATGGTGAGGAATCGAAAACAAACACCTGTTTTGAGATATATTTTATTGTCTGAACAATTGTGTTAGTATAAACGTAAATTTTCTGGCATACAATAAAGCTCAATATTTGTATACTATCTACACTGTTTACGCATCTTTATCAAGCGTGACAACAATTTTGGACATGCCTGCAGATAATCATTATTCCAGTAAAGTGCAGAACTACAATATAATGTATATACATCAGCATTTTTACTATCGATCCCTGTAGGATTAGTGGTGAAATATTGATAGTGCTGCATTATTTCACAATAATTTGCATTTTTGTTTTCAAAGCAGGCAGCAGTCTCTGTTGTTGTGACACTCAATAGATATCTACTTAATAATTAATTACACAAGCTGTTTGTCCATATATTGTTGGAAACAGTATGAATCTTAATTGCCACGATTATGTCAGCTATGTAACGTCTCTGGTAGTGGCACAAAATTAAGCTTTTGAAATTCTTAAGACATGTCTCTGCCGATCTTTATTACATACGAGGCCAGTCTATTTATGGCCTCGATGTAGTCAATAGATTTAAAGCTCATATAAATGATAGGCTGTTAGTTATTTTCAGGTAATTTTCTATGGCATTAAAGTCATTAAAGCATTTTTTTAAAGTTATTTATTATAACTGTGTAATTACTTTGGAATTATTTACATAAACCATGTCTTCTTCAATATGAAACTATTACTGAACGTATTTTGTTATTGCTCTACTGAACCCTAAATCTATGTATGATAAACGTGCATCAAATCGTATCCAACCTCATAGTCAATATCACCATGCAGTCAGGTTATTAGTTTCTGACTATCATTCAAGTAATGTCCATTGTATGGGCAAGACCCAGTCTAGACTGAAGTGATTCGTGAAGTATTTTCCGCACATTCGATGCCACTGGCGCCCCTATACTTGCACTGCTTTGGCACGTAAAGAATCCAGTAATAAACTGAAAAAACGTTTACCACCCCGATTGCACCAGTCATAACCTTATGTTAAATGAACATTCCTGGAAATAACAACGTACCTCTTTGATCATGCAATATTCCGCTTCCGGAGACCATATTCGCCGTCTATAGAAATAATTGAAGGCGATAAACAAGGCAGATCCAAAGGCAGCCACCGCGGCGGTAAGGGCGATGGATATGTGCCGAAGGAAAACCATGTGGCACTGCTGGAATGCCGGAAAATGTCGCCTTCCAGGACACAGCCAACGATCAAGTTATTGAATGATTTCTACTGTAACTAGTGCACGTGATATCTCTTCCTTGTTTGTGTTAAAAACAGCCCCGCCAGCACCTGTTTGTAGCCTTCCCTTCAGTAGGCGGCAGAGTGAAGGGGCAACAGCTTTTTCTGTGATGGGGAAGAATCCTCTGAGTTTGAATGAAGGCTAGCTGCAAAATGGTATCCTAATAGAGGTTAAATCAATCAATAGGCCTACCTAAAGTGCAATTCAGGTCTCTTACCGGAAATCTCATGTCAGGTTTATACCGTCATCATTTAACCTGCCATAATTACAAACACACTATTTTATTTTAGCAGAAGTTACAGATGGGGTATATCCTTTATGTACTTCCCCTGAGCCAGGCGAACTTGTGGATAAAATTGGTGTCTGCGTCCAGCATATCAAGATAATTCACGGTAGTGTCTGTAGCCAATCTAGCCAGCACAATGACTAGACGTCTGGTAGCATGATGGCAGAAACCACCAACGCCAAGTAATTTCATTAACGCAGTAGTTAGCAATTGCACTAGGCTAGAGATGGTTAGTAATTTCCGTCAAACTACATGCTGAGACAACACATAGTGTCCAAGTTCTATTTACTCGGGAAGTAGGTTGCAGGGCCCTACTAAAAGACAACGTTAGTACGTTTGTGTGTACGATCACAGTAGTAACGTGCAGTTTGCGAACGATTCATTTTTACCGACTCGAGAGTAGCAAATAATTTTAGTAACTATTCAGCTATGTCGTAGGCTACATTCGAACGGTTGGCAGCGTATTTTTCATATACAAAATTATCTGAGAAATACATCAAGCAGTAGGCCATAAATTCGTGATTAGAACTGGTAATTGGACACATGGTACAATAATGAATTTAGTTTGAACTTGGCATCATTAGGCCTAAATAACAGGTTGCATCGGTACTTGATCGGCAGAGGGCAGTATTCATTTACATCTTTCGTCTCCGCTTATCAACGCTGTTAATACCGCTCAGGTGGATGCGATGCCAGAGAGCTGGACCTTATATTTACAGTCTATGAGCTGGACTCATGAAAACATATGTTTTTTGTATCTATACATTTAAAATAATAACAATAATGATTTTCAGAATATTTTTTTCAAAGGAGTTTAAACAAATAAGACAAATAATCAGGTAGAAACTGTGGTGAAATTATAATAAACGTAAAATTTTACAACTTAATTATCTCAAAAGTTGTTTTTTTTGTCCAAGTGTGTTTTAAATAGAGCTAATACCAGCACAATGTAGCAGATTATATGGTCCCAAACAAATGAGGTTGCCAACAATGTTCAATGATTCAATAAGATGGGAATGCTATTCCTTGCCTAATATAATTACTACATTCACTGTGAATATAGCATTACGTTTTTTCACTACATTTAATTTCAACAAAAATAAATATTGCTGTGTAATTGGTCCCAACTGAGCAAATCTGGTTAAATTCGGTTTCCTATTTAGTCACTAATGTTATTTTCAAGCCCATTTCCAAAAAAGGCGGGATGCTGTGTAAAATGGAAACAGAATGCAAAGATGTGCAAATCATTTAATCCCTATATTCAATAGAAAATAGTACAAAAACAACATATCAAATGTTCAAACTGAAAAAAGTTACTTTTCCTTGAAAAAGAAATGACCACTTTGAATTTGATGCCAGCAACACATTTAAAAAAAGCTCTGGGCCTGAGCTCATTTAAGATGGACTGAGGCAAAGTGAAAAAGCTCTGGGCCTGAGCTCATTTAAGATGGACAGAGGCAAAGTGAAAAAGCTCTGGGCCTGAGCTCATTTAAGATGGACTGAGGCAAAGTGAAAAAGCTCTGGGCCTGAGCTCATTTAAGATGGACAGAGGCAAAGTGAAAAAGCTCTGGGCCTGAGCTCATTTAAGATGGACAGAGGCAAAGTGAAAAGCTCTCCGGTGGTGAGACAAATAAAAATGTGAAATTACTTTTGGCAATCGGCCGCGTCTTCCGAACTAAAGAGGAGAGGGACCATCCGGCTTGTTATTGGTGCACAGTTCAAAAGCCTACATCTGTGATGGTGTGGGGGGACATTAGTGCAAATGACTTCCGCATCTGTGAAGGCACCATTTATGCTGAAGAATATATACAGGTTTGGAGCAACATATGCTGCCATCTAGACATTGTCTTTTTCAGGGAAGGCCTTGCTTACTTCAGCAAGACCATGCCAATCCATATTCTGCTGGTATTACAATAGCATGGCTTTCTAGGAAAAGAGTCCAGATGCTAAACTGGCTTGCTTGTAGTCCAGACCTGTCAACCATTGAAAACATTTGGCACATTATGAAACGAAAAATACGACGAAGGAGACCCTGAACTGTTGTCCAGCTTCAATCCTATATCAAGCAAAAGTGTTATCACATTTCAGTTTCAGAACTACAGCAATTGGTCTCCTTAGTTCCCAAACGCACCTCTTGTAAAAGAGCTATTTAGTGCTATTTGTGACTAAACCATTAAAATATGATGGAAGCACACTGACTTCGTTTAAAACACTCCACTGGTGGAGACATTTGTATATATATATTTTTTTTTTTACAGATATTTGAATGTTAACTTGAAAATGGGTTCCCATTTGCATGGAAACTTGGCTTCTGATTATGACATTTCTGGTTGCATCTCAACTAACTTTGATTTATCGACCAATGATGTGATCGACCTACAATCCATCCACTGACATCTGGTGCATTTTTGTATGTATTTACTTATTTCTAACCAAATTTAGGTTTGGTCCTAGGCATATCATGAATAACATTATTTCATTTGTGATCAGATGCATTTTTAACCAAGAGCAGCGTGTCCTAGAGTGAACAGTGACATCAAATGACCCACACCTTATATAATAACTGTTTTCGTGTTTTTGTAAGTTATAAAACTTTGACCATGGGAGGGCGTCATGCACATTTCTCAACAGCTTGATTCATAAAGCAAAACAAAAAAGGTTTACATTTATAAATTAATTATTTATTTAGTTATCTCATATGGGCCTGTTAAGTGCCCGATATAATGGGAGAATTCCGCATTAACAACAAGACTTTAGGAACATGGTTGGGAAAATGTAGGGCACAGAAGCACCTGTATGACGTAATTCAACAGCATCGCGAGCCTTCGAGATCTCCGCAACACAATTGCCTATGGTCTACTTTGGAAGGGAGATTTGCTACTGGCCCTTTAAGTAAAAATGGAACATTTAAACAAACGATATACATAGAAAATAATTTTCATTTACATTTTTCAGCAACATTTACCGTGAATGTGAAGGTACATGCCGCTTTATGAAATCTACAGTTTAATAGCGCACGAGAGGATTTGCTAGCTGACTAGGTAGCATCATTCACGCTAGCTAAACATGGTGGCCCGTGAGAGGAAAGGGGTTTAAAATGTTTTAAGAAAAGCTGGATGGTGTTGCGTTTTTGCAGCTTTTCTACATGTGCAATGCTGAAAACCTTGCCCGGATTTGCAGTCTTCAAATGCACTTTTTGGTTGATCTGAGTTTCCAGAAAGGAGTCAAGCTGTCCCGACACATTGCATGCCATGGACCATGGACCACCCGCTTGAAAAGTTATAGTTAAGTTGGTCATTTTCGTTATGTTGTACTATTTATTATACATTGGTAGACGAACAAGTAAGCATTAACCCACGACGGGTTCAAATGCGCATTAACCGGGATTTGTCTGCTGGATCGTCACGTATTTACGCTATTCCAACGCGCGCATGGTTACTTTGTTACTGCTGAGCTAAACGGCTACAAAATAACCTATATTCGGCAAATAAGTGATTTGTCCATCTGCGCTGCAAACATTGTTTCATCATTTAACATTGTATCAGAAAACTCCCACGGTTTGTCGAACCTTTGCCAGTCATACTCTGGAAACATTAACCGCGATCCATTATGGATTATCAAATAATCCAACACGAACCCAGGCTAGCATTTATTAATTGATGGACGCGAATGATGGTTTTCACATTTGGGATTTTAAGATACTCCATATAACAAGACACGGTTTACCTTCGATAGAAATTAGAGGACTTGCAGAGAATATTACATGGAGACTCGTCTGACATGCCAAGGAAGGAGTTACCACTACCAGAGGGTTGGGAAGAAGCCCGGGATTTTGATGGGAAAGTCTACTACATCGACCACATCAATCACGCCACTAGTTGGATTGATCCAAGGGACAGGTATGTTATACAATAATTATTGGTATTACATCTTCTATGGAAAGCGTAGAGAGCAGTGAGTTGAGTTGATAGATTGATACGTGCTATCAACAACCGACAGCATTCATCAGTTGTTCAGAACTAATGGTTTACAAAGGCTATAAATCCAGCCTGGATATGATCGGGGGAAAAACGAAGATTGTCCTCGAGTGTGATTTGCATTCCTGTAATTGGAAAATAGCCATCGAGTTGTGAATTAGCCTACTGTTTTCCCTAGTAAGCTTTTTCTCTAATAGGCTTACAGTTGCCTACAAAGCATGTAGTGCTTAGAAGGGCGTCATGACAGGGTCTCGTTTGTACAGAAACTCTGTCAACCATAGACTGTGGAACTAATTTTGTTTTACCAGAGTCCCCTTGGACTTTGACACAAAATCTTTTGAATAGCTTAGTTCAGGAATGCTGAAGAGTATGGGAGTTTTTTCTTATTATTATGCTTTGGTTTAGTATAAGAGTAGGCATTATATACCTGATTTGAAAATCGTCTTTGTGTCAAAAGCAAGCCCTCTTCGTGCCAATGTTGTCATTAACACTCCGCACCATTACAAAAAGCCAATGACATGACAGACATAGACTACCAAACTGCCCTCCTCCCCGGTGATGGACCAAACAATACCCAGATGGCGGAACTTTGTCAGCGAGAAAGAGAAAGGGTCACTGTAAATTGTCTGTCCTGCACCCCATTCCCTACACTGTTCACGGGTGTGTTTCGGGCACAGGGAAACATGAAGAAGTTGGCCCAGAGTGCTAAGTCTGAAATGAGAGACAGGCATTCTAGAATGTGTGGAATCTGACTGAAATAACCTGACATCCAGACACTTCTACATTTCTTTCCACCACAGTTCAACACTGGAACATATCTTTGGTCGTGCTGAGCAACAGCTGGTGGGGAGTTATGGTTAGGAGGCCTTATGATAATGATGATTATTATACATTCGTATTACGCTGGGTTGACCTACTGGCAAAAATGTGAGGCCAAAAATGCTTCTTACCGTGCAACCAAGAAGAGCCAAGGAATCCGCCTACTGTGACAAAATTGCTATCACCCAGCTTTTATACAGGTATCAAAGCTGTATTCTACAAATAGTAGAGGCCAAATAGTCTAAATACAAAGTATTCCAAAGTTTTTATTGTAGCTTGGTAATTTGACCCTGTAGTAAAGGCATTTGTCTTTGGAATCCATTTTCTATCAATCCTGAGGAATGTTTGCATTTAAGCTTAAGAATTAAGCCTGTTAGACTTAATGGAGATGGTAACTGGAGGACTCAGCCCAACAGTCATACCACACAAATCTGGCAGGCCTCTGACCTGTCAGTGGCTCTCTTGGCTGCTTTCGCATACCTCAGCCAGCCATATTGTTTATCCACCCTTATGGTGACGCACCCAACACATTCTGTCAGGTGAATGGAATGTTATCTGCCAGATACCGAGCTGTTGCCAGGGGAGCTAAAGCAGCTAGCAGCAGCTCTACTTTATTGTTGGACCTTGAGCGCGATGAAATGTAGGTTGCAGCCTCATACATTTGCGTTGAGGAATTTATAGTGTGTTGAATGAAAGTGTCTGACTCATCATTCAGTTATGCTCCCCTTGTTTGCACTTGGCCACGCACTTTATCACTTTGCATTACAGTATGGTCTAGGTTGTTTACTCTGTATGCAAACCCGCCTGGTGTTTTTCACCTCTGACCCCCAGTCCACTAGTTAGTAATACCACTGCTCACCAGGAAAGGCCAGACCCCCTGTTTTTGTGTGAAACACTTGGTTTAGGGATTAAACCTTAAAAACCAACAGCTAGGGGCCTCAGAAAGCCACTATTGCTGGGTCTACTCCATCTGCTTGGAGAACTGTAAGTTACTCATGCATACCTCCCGTACAGTATGGCAGGTTTATGGGTATGAGTATATATAAAAACAACATCATGATGAACCCTATTCTCTAGGAAATTATTTGCTAATGGTTCTGGATTTCAGTCTATAGTAATGGTTGATTTGTTTTTTCTTGCTGCTCACAAAGTCAGTAATACTGTAGAAGCCTTGGGCTGGTCCCACACTACCCAAATAAGTTAGTACTGTCTGAAAAGATAAAGAGATGTCGAACCTGGTTTCCACTCCAGGCAGATTGGAAGAGTTCTTGCATTCCAATGAACAACCAGTGAGTGCCTCATGCTCATCTTAGGGCCTATTTAAAGCTCTTTGGTTGGCCTAGTGAGACAGTCAGTGCTGCTCAGACGGTAATGATGATGAGTGATGAGTTCAGCCATCAGCTCTGAGTGATTAGGGATTGGATTTGCAAGGATGAGAGGACAGCGACAGTAGAGTAATTCAAATAATGGGATGATGCACTCACAGTCAGTCAAAGGACCGGGGACCAGCAGCCTGCTTTTTGGGGATTTGAGTTTGTTCTCCACAAAGCCTTTTCCCTCAGAGAGATACATTAACACTGAGGCTACAGGGGTCTGTGCTAGCTATTTTCATTATTAATTAAGTCAAAAGGAACCTGTTTGACTTCACCCTCAGCCAAAGGCTCAATAACCAGGGCGATATCTGCAGTCTACAGAAGAGAGAGACTGTGCAAAAGAAAAGACTGAGACTACGATGTAGGCTGAGTCACTGAGAACTTTGTCATATGCTTGGATATTAGCATATGTATTCTGTTCTTTAGCTTAGGGTTTCATATCGATGGAAATTAGGATGTATTTGTGATCCTGGTTGTGCAATGACCAGCATGGATAAGACCGTTAAAGTAACCTATTCAAAGCCCACTTCAGCTCATGTAAAGACGCTGAAACCACAATTTGTTTGTCTGTTACCCAGCAAATAGTTCACTGTTTTGTTGGCAGATTGCACATTGGTCTTGTATTGTTTTTTGGCGCGTATTGGAACTGTTGGCATGGTACTTCTGAGGTGGTTTTTGGAAGGCCTAAAGGGGTTGCCTCAGAAACCTCCAGGCGGTGTGTTAACACTAGTTGTGGGGTGCCAGGTCCTAACTTCCGACTATTGTGCTTTGCAAGCCAGGTGAATAGAGGCCAATTCCAAGTAGGCCCCTCTATTAGAGACACACACCTCCACCAGCACAAACAAACACACTGCCCAAACACACCACACCCACAAACATAAAGACACACCCTACCTGCCCCACACAAATGCAAACATACAGAAACACACATAAAAATGACACAAACCCCAATGCAGCGCTAGCAGTCCTCCGTGACAACCAAATTATCTCGTGTATCTAGGCATGCGTGCTGCATGGTCATCCTGATTTCCATTTTGGTGTGACCGCTCTGTTTTGAACGGCCAGCTCACCGCCTGTTCTTGTGTGTGTGATTTTCAGACACACTAAACCTCTGACGTTTGCTGACTGCATTGGAGATGAACTGCCTGTGGGTTGGGAGGAGGTGTACGACCCCAGTGTCGGGGCCTACTACGTGGACCATAACACAAGTGAGTCCGGATATGCAGTTCCCTGTGTCATTGGAACTTCCAGCGTCCATGTTTATCATAATTGTGCTAATACGCATCTGCCTCCCCTTGGTGTCCCGCCTCCGTTATGCCCGTCAGAGAGCACTCAGCTTGAGGACCCACGAGCCCAGTGGCAGCGGGAGCAGGAGATCATGCTGCGGGAGTACCTGGATGTGGCCAAGGACGCGTTGAGCGCCCAGAAGGAACTCTACCAGGTGAAGGAGCAGCGTCTGTGCCTGGCCCAGCAAGAGTACCGTCAGCTCAACGATGCCTGGAGGGACAAGTCCACCTCCCAGACCAGCTGTAAGCACCAGGACCAGCCAAGGGGAGGGGTGGCTGAAGGGAGAGGGTTTCAGATGGCCTGGGTGATGAGGTGGCCAAAGGAAGAGGGTTTCAGATGGCCTGGGTGGTGGGGTGGGGGTGTGAGAATGGAGACAGGAGACAGAGTGACAGAGAGACCAGGAAGCTTGAACAGGTATATGGAATGGGCAAGGAATGACTAGGCGTAAAGGGGATGAGCAGTTAAGTGAAAGGGGTAGTGTTCTGTGAAAAGGGGTCTTCTGCAACTTGATCACATATGTGCAGCACATCTCATTCAGGTTGTCAATTATAAAATGAAACAAGTTTGCATATATGATAAACTACAAGTTTGAGTCCATTCCTCTGTCTTTGTTCAGACTAGAAGTGGTTATTCCCAGTGGGTTCACAAGGCACAATGGATTGATGAAAAGGCCTTGAAGTTGAGTAGAACGATATCATGGATTTAATAACACTAAATCTTACCCACAGTGAATTCTAGATCATCCTCCAGCAGTAAATACGACCCAGAAATCCTCAAAGCCGAGATTGTCACTTCCAAAAGTAGGGTAAGAAATGACTCGCCCAAACACTGTCCATTTACTGAATCTGTGTCCATGTACTGCAATTGCTTTCCTTGTGTTCAGTCACATAAGAAACTTGTGTAGTCTTATGATCTTATTTGTTTTCACCTAGTGTTCAACCTAAAATCATGTTTGCGTGTAATTACCCATACCTGGGCCATATTGGCCCAGGGTGTCTTATTTCACAATAAGCCATCCTTTAATTCTCCCCGGACCTGGAGTTAGCATCACGGCAAGTGCTCAAAAAAACACTTCAAACTATAACCCTGCTTCCACAAATGTTGCATAAAATGTGAATACAAACAGAATGAATTGATGTGCAAATCATGAATCCCTATATCTCATAGAAAACAGTACAAAGACGACACATCAAATGTTGAAACTGAGCTATTCTATTGTTTACACACACCCATTTTGATGCCAGCAGCACGTTTAAAAAATGTTGGGACGGGCATGTTTACCACTGTGTTGCATCATCTCTTTTAACAATACTCTGTAAGCGTTTGGGAACTGAGGAGACCAATTTTTTTAGTTTTGAAAGTGAAATGTATTCCCATTCTTGCTTGATATAGGATTGGAGCTGCTGAAAAGTTCAGTGTCTCCTTTGTCATATTTTATGTTTCATATTTCATCAAATATTTTCAATAGGGGACAGGTCTGGACTGCAGGCAGGCCAGTTTAGCACCTGGACTCTTACTACACAGCCATGATGTTGTGATATGTGCAGAATGTGGTATGGCATTGTCTTGTTGAAATAAGCAAGGCCTTACTTGAAAAAGACGTTGTCCGGATGGCAGCATACACTTGGGTCCGGAAGTAATTGGATACTGAAACAAGTTTTGTTATTTTCCAAAATAAATTCAAGTTACAGTTAAATAATGAATATGCGCTTAAAGTGCAATCTCTCAGCTTTAATTTGAGGGTATTCACATCCAGGAAGGGTTTAGGAAGTACAGCTCTTTGATATGTAGCCTCCTCTTTTTCAAGGGACCAAAAGTAATTGACTCAAAAGCTGTTTCATGGACAGGTGTGGGCTATTCCTTCATTATTTCTTCATCAATTAAACAGGTAGAAGGTCTGGAGTTGATTCCAGGTGTGGCATTCACATTTGGAAGCTGTTGCTGTGAACCCACAACATTCGGTCAAAGGAGCTCTCAAGGCAACTGAAACAGGCCATCCATAGGCTGCAAAAAAAATAATCTGAGAGATAGCAGAAACAATAGGAGTTGCCAGATCATCAGTCTGGTACATTCTGAGGAAAAAAACAACACACTGGTGAGCTCTGCAACATAAAACGGCCTGGACATCCACGGAAGACATCAATGGTGGATGATCATCGGATCCTTTCCATGATAAAGAAAATTCCCTTCATAACATCCAGCCAAGTGAAGAACACTCCCCAGGAGGTAGGCATGTGTGTGTCAGAATTGATGGGAAGAAAAAAGTATGGAGAAGGCTTGGAATGGATCATGATCCGAAGCATACCATATCATCTGTAAAACACAGTGGAGGCAGTGTGATGGCATGGGCATGCATGGCTTCCAATGGCATTGGGTCACTAGTGTTTGTTTATTGATGATGTGACAGAAGAGAGAAGCAGCTGGATTAATTCTGAAGTATGTAGGGATATATTGTTTGCTCAGATTCAGCCAAATTCAGCGAAGTTGATTGGACGGCGCTTCGCTTTACAGATGAACTGATGAACCAAAACATACTGAGAAAACAACCCAGGAGTTTTTTAAGGCAAAGAAGTGGAATATTCTGCAATGGCCTAGTCAATTACCTGACCTCAACCCAATCGAGCATGCATTTCACTTGCTGAAGACTAAACTGATGTCAGAAAGACCTATGAGCAAACAACAACAGAGCCAAAATTATCAAAATTGTGTCTGTGTCCAAATATTTCCGGTCCTATTTGTATGTTGGTCCAAAACCTGTATATATTGTTCAGCCTTAATAGTACCTTCAGAGATGTGCAAGTCACCCATGCCTGGTTCACTAACGCACCCCCATATCATTACAGATTCTGGCTTTTGAACTGTGCGCTGATAGCCAGCTTGGTGGTCACTCCCCTCTTTACTGCACAGGACGTGGCATCCATGATTCCCAAATATAATTTCAAATTTTGATTTGTCAGACCACAGGACAGTTTTTCACTTTGCCTCCAATCCATCTTAAATGAGACCAAGTCCACAAAACCTTCCTTTTTGTGGTGGCAGTTCTGGATCTTGTTTATGTATGGTTTATTCTTTGTATGGTAGAGTGTTAATTTCTCAGTATTCTCTGAATCTTTTGATGATTTTATGTTGAGGAACCTTACTTCTAAACTGTTGCACTATTTGCCTGCACAGTCTTTCAGAGTGGTGAACATCTGTCCTCAATTCTGACACACCCATCCTCTCTGGGGTGATCTTTTAATACCCAATCATGTTATTGACCTGTTGCCAATTGACCTAAATAGTTTAGTTTTTAGCATGACTTCTGTTGCATCAGTCCCAAAGTTTTTGGAAACGTGTTGCTGGCATCAAATTCAAAGTGGCCATATTTTTCAAGAAACAATAAAATGTCTCAGTATCTACATTTGATATGTTGTCTTTTTACCACTTTCTATTGAATATAGGGTTTAAATGCCCGTCATTGCATACTTTTTTTCCTTTACATTTTACACAGCGGACCAACTTTCTTGGGAACAGGGTTGTAAATATTGTAGTCTGAATCGCTAGCATCATTTGTTTTGATTGCATACTGCCAAAATAGCAACTGGAATTTGTTTAGTCCCACTATTTTCCCTAGCCTCATCATCTGTTGCTCAATGATGCATCAAAATATAACAGCACACAGTGCATTTTCTCCAAATTTTGTGACTTAATTTATCATTCCTTATACACACAATATCCAAAACGATGAAGCAAAAGCTTCTTTTTAGACCTTTGTCCCAGTTTATTGAAAATGGAAAAACACAAATATTATATATTCAGACCTTTTGCCAGACATGGAGTCCAACTATGGCAAATTCAATTGAAAGGCTCACCCCTGACTATGTAAGGTCCCACACTTCAGTGTCAAATTGTGTTTATTTTTTTGCATTTTCAGTTTTGGAAATTTAAAGGAATGCTAGGTGAATCCACACAGCATAGTAGTGAGTGCATTGTAATCATGTGTTGATCTTCAACCTGCTGTCTAGTTGACACAATGAGGCAAGGCCATAATTGGACATCAGACACTGAGAAATGTATAGGGAAGAAATACTTTTTTAAATAAAAAAGATATACTGCTCCGGAAAACATTTTTCTTTCCTTTCCAAAAAAGTAGAATTTTTAAGTGAGGAACAGAAGCGTTAAATTTGCAGTGGTCTCTTAATTTTAACCCTTCTGTTCCTCATTCAAAAACTTCCTTTTTAACTTTTTTGGAAAAGCAAGAAAAAGGTGCAGTGGTCTCTTAATTTTTGATATATATAAGTGGCCCATCAAGTCTTTCATAGCATGTCAATGTTTTAATCAAACTACTATATGAATCTGACCAACCTATGCCTGCAACTGTACTTACCGTAAACACATTTTATTTATATAAATTTGAAATTTATATAAATACATTATATAGCTTATTATATAGCAAAATAATGTATATAATAAGATATATTTATAGTTTCTTTGTTCGGAATAAGCAAAATATAATAATGTTCAATGTAATCTGTGTCCTTATTTCAAGTTTATTCAAGTTTAATAACTACTCCTGGGTTTTTCACTCTCAGGTGAATAAGCTGAAGAGGGACCTAGCCTGCATGAAACAAGAGTTGGAGTTCAAAGAGCAGGGCTTTGAAACATTGAAAGAGTAAGTGCAACCCAACCATATAATGTCAATTTCAGTGTAATAGTTGCAGGCTTCTGCTTTTCTTTTATACAGTTGAAGTAGCCTCATTGTTAAATCTGCATTAGGTAGGATTTTATTTCAATAATAAATACAATTTCTGTCTTCTATAAACTTGTTGTGTAAGTTAATGTAACCTCTAAGAGTTGTTTAGCAACACAGACTGTTCTGTGCCGGTGGAATGTCAATTTATTATTTTTGGAGCATGCCGCTACTTTCCAGCCAATTCTGTTCCAGCAATCCCATTCTAGCCAATCACCTTCTGTGAGGCAGGCCTTCCAGCCTTGGCTTGTTTTGTGAATGCTCATTTTACCTCTGAGTTATCGCTTTTTTTTTTGGATCAGGTCATTTTATTTTTCATATTATTATTCAGAACTTCATTCTCTATTGGGCATTAGTGCAGAAATGCAAATTGCTGTAGTTGTTTTTTCTGAAGAAATCCTACCTAGTGCAGCTTTAACCTTTCAACTCAATTGAGTACCCCTTCTCGCACTAGTTGAAAAGGCAACTCACTGACAGTGAAATTCATTCATCATGGTCATTTTAACATGGACACATATCATCACTCTTCTTGCATGTGAAACACATTTGTATTCACAGTGAAGAGCTTTTACTAGGTTTTTAGGGAGTTGTAGTCCCATAGGCGTAGACACTTGTAGACAGCCAAGAGACCAGGGGGGGCAGAATGAAGAACTTGGGTGTGGATTGATATACTGTGCATTATTTTCCGGTCGTTGCTTGATCATTGTGGTTTTGGCTGTGTATGTTTCTATGCACTTCAAAGTGACAACTGCTGATGTAAAAGGACTTTATACAGTATGTTATTGATTAATACATTGAAGTGGGGAGGGTGTAGTTCCCCTTGCTGCTCCATAGACCAGCGCTATGGTCTTTTGCGTTGGGTTTTTCCTGCCTGAAAATTAGTCTAAGGTGGTACCCCAACGCCGGCTACCCGCGCTCTACTGGACACCCCTCTGTGATATACTTTATATAATATCTGGCCACTTATAGTGTGAAATCTGCCCACTTGAGCTGCTAATGCACACCACAATGTCCTCCCTAATACAATAGCAACCGAAAAACGAGCAATAAATCTATTCTTTACATATCAACATGTTACATATATGTTTTTTTTTTTTTTTTTTTTTTTTAAACATATGTAGGATTTTACCTTGGTGTTTTTTTTGTTCTTGTATGCCTGTCCAGGAGTAGTATTCGATTTAAGTGCATCCAGCCTATAGTTTCTGCTTGGCTATTTTCCAAACTCAGTGGCTCCCCAATGCTTCTAGCATACAGAGCATATCATTCCCTCTTCATTATGTCTGAGCCCCCTGAAAAAATGTAGCCATTGAGCATCAAGACCGTGTTTATTAGAAGATCTGGGAATCACATAAATAAATATGAAATCACTCATCAGGCTTTATAATTAATCACAGTCAGTATTATTGTTGTCTATTTTCATTGTTACACCATGTTCTTGTAAATTTGACTTGCATTAAAAACGCATCAGAGCTGTAGGCCTATATATTACAGCCTTGTTGGGATGCTTTTCCCTCCATCCTTTCCTTGTCAACGCATTATTTATCCCCTTCTTTCGACTTCCTACAGCTGTAGGCAACTTGGCTATGCTGCTTGCGCATCCAGCGTCCTTTTTCTTTCCTTTCCAAAAAAGTTGAAAAAGGAGGTTCTGAGTGAGGAACAGAAGGGTTAAAATTAAGAGACCACTGCAAATTGAATGCTTCTGTTCCTCACTCAAAACTATCCATTTCAACTTTTTTGGAAAGGAAAGAAAAAGGTGCAGAGGTCTCTTAATTTTTTCTGGCGCTATATTTATATTGTTAGTGACTAACATATGTTAATTGTATATTTTTACACTGTATATTGCATATAAAATGTTGTTCCGGACGGTAGCCTACAAACCCTAATCAAATCGTCTTTTCACCAGTCATCTTTGTCTGTCTCGCAAAAACTCTATTGAAAGAAATCTTCTACTAAACGTCATCTGAAACGTTAACCAATGTTATGCGGATTGGATGTAGTTTGGGCCTTAAGTCTATATTTTGACTTAGGTGTAAAAGAACGTTATTCATCTCTGCGACGTCATGCATGGTTGCCAGATCATTGACCGTAAACCAGGAAATCCGAATATGCAAGGTTGCTATTCATATATATTTTCAGATTCAAATACAGAATTTACACATTTAATACATTTCTGAATGTTTTTTGACCCTCCATTCAACATTTTTTGTCCTAAACTGGCTTTACCCAAAGACAATACCTCAAGAACTTTATACAGTATCTCACAAGTGAGTACACCCCTCACATTTTTGCTAATATTTGATTATATCTTTTCATGTGACAACACGGAAGAAATGGCACTTTGCTATACAAGCTGTATACTCACTATTTTAAATTGTAGCAGTGTAAATTTGCTGTCCCCTCAAAATAACTCAACACACAGACCTTAAAGTCTAAACCGCTGGCAACAAAATTGAGTACACCCCTAAGTGAAAATGTCCAAGACCTTGTAACACTAACAAGTCATGACACCGGGGAGGGTTTTGAGCCCAATTTGGACATTTTTACTTGGGGGTGTACTCACTTTTGTGAGATACTGTAACATAAGAACAAAATATAATGTCTATTCTTACAGCTTCCATTTCTGCTGAGATGGAAAAGGCTTAGAGAGGATTCACTTGTTCTAGTTTTCTTTGGCCTCTAACGGAGGACTGCTCCCTTCCCGTGCCCATTTTCTCCCTCCCTCCCTCCCTCCCTCCCTCATTTGCTCTCGGAAGAATGTGGAAAAACCTGTTATTCCGCTGCAAGCACGACTTGCTGATGACCGGCTTTACATATTTGCTGCTTCCATTGACGGTCTCTCCCTGTGCTGGTGACAGTTGGGCCTTCAGGCTTTGTCTTCACTCCACCCCTGTAGCCTTGGAATCCAGTTTAGTTCCTGTCCTGTATCCTTCCTTTTTGTTTGCTCCTGATTATATTAGATTAAGGCGGGTTTTAAAGTGTCAGTGTTGGATTGTCTTAGTGAAATGATTACTGACCCTCCATAAGAATGTTTTGTGTAGTTCATGTTGCTGTCTGAATCATCTATTGTAGTTGTCCTCTCTGACATTGTTTCTCCTTGGTTTAGTTTGGTACTGCAGGTGTTAGGCCCACCACTAGGACGAATCTATCTGAACCCGGAGGACTGGCTTCACTTTTGATATATGTGATTGACCCTTGCTGTAGGCAAGCGTGAGTTTTTTTTCTGATACCGGCATTAAAGGGGAATAATGACAAATCTGCAATTTGTCTAAGTTCATGAATCGCTTGAAGTATCGCTTGAAGAGACTCTCTCTATGAACATTTGAAGTCTCTCACTCATGGAGCCCAGGGTCGAGCTAGCCTGAATGTAGCATCAATTTGTTATATTGCTCTCCCCCACTAAAGTGATTTGATGGAACTTTGTGTGAGTGAAAAACTGTTCTGTCACTGTGAGGCCAACATTGGAGAACCTCAATCGATTGTGGTACACACCATATACATTTTATGTGATGAATGTCCTTTGCGGGTTTTAAAGTTGACCTTTTCTGGCATCGCCTTCATAAACAGCTTATGGGCTTACTGCACAAGCCAACCAGACGTCTTTAGAAATGTTCGAAAAGGTACAACTTGACGTTTCATAAATACCATCGGGCACAAAAGTTAGAGCGGCATCGGGATTTCAGTTAGAGGTAAATGCCACGGACAATTCCTTATTGTTTAATAATATACCTGTTTTCTCAAATGTTTTTTCTGCTGCCAAATATGCTTTGTTTTTGTGTTTATGAACCTTTACTTTTATAGAAAATGATTAGATCAATTAACATGTGAAGATGATAATTCCATAAAGCCAAATCTTTGACGAATGTATTTAGAAAGTTGTAGCTCAGCTTCAGGAAAGATGACAAACCAAAAATTTGCTAGATCATTTTTACCTTTCAAGTTAAGATATAGGTCTGAGGCCCCATGAACTAGGTTTGAAACTTGTGACCTACGTACATCTGTTTATTCTGTTCCTACCTCATCATTTCTTTCCTCGCTCATCTCTCTTGCTCCCTTCCCTCCAGGATCAACCTCAAGGTTTCCATTGCGCCATATGGCTTCAAGCTCCATGAGGCACAGGCCATCCTGAACGAGGTCAAGTCCATTCGGGATGCCATCAGCTCTGGGGAGAAGGAGAAGCAGGAGCTCATGCAGGTATGAAGACATGGGAGGAGGGTGTCATAAAGCAGTAGGAGGAGAAGGTGGCTAGCTGTTGCTTTAGTGGTGTGCTGCGATGGGTGGATGACAACGCAGGAGGGTGTGTGGACAGATGGAGAGAATAAAAAAGGAAAAGAGGATATGGAGCAGGTACACACTGTCTTTTCTCACCCTGCTCAGGAAGTCTCCTCTGGAGCATCACCCCCCTCTGCCTCTCTTTCACGCTGCCTCTATCTCCCCTCATGTCCCCGCGTCTCCTGGGCTGAATGAGTCAGACAGTATATATGATGAGGCGGATAGACTCATATATTTTTCTGCCCCACTTTACAGCTCAATCAATGAAGCAGCAGTAGTAGGCTGAGTGTTTTAGAGGCTGAGCGGTGTGTTGTTGGTAGACACCGGCTTTCTCCATGCTTCCTCGTCTGCAATTGCTGAGGAATCAACCCTGAATGATCTTGCATGTGGGCGCACACACACACACACACACACACACACACACACACACACACACACACACACACACACACGAACATCTAAGTATTTTAGAAAAAGAGTTGTAATTTCCATTTAACATCCTGTTTTTCCTAATCCTTACCAATAACCTCTAACCCCTAACCCTAATTTTAACTGTAACCTTTAACCTCAATCTAAGACTAATTGCCTTCTTTCTTGTGGAGCCCGATGATTGTTTTTTAGTTCCCACCAGTTCTGCATTTTTGGGGATTTTACAAGAACTGTGCTCCTCACAACAAAAAGAGACAGTAAATCTTTGGCAATAAACTATTTTCTCCAATTTTCCCTAGGAGCGTTGTGTGGCAGCCCACTTCATTGAGTGTTTGGCCAGATTCAGAGAGCCCACCATATATCTCAGGATGCTTTCTCCATTTCACATAAAATACTCTATTAATAATATATAATATATGAATTAATAGAAGATACTTTTATAATAATTGCATAATATTATTTAAACAGGATTCACGTTCTCAGAAATTAGACAAGAGTGTGGACTTTCCAACCAAGTTTAATGTACACAAAGTGAAGAGCAGCTTTTGAAGATACCCAAGCATTACTCAAATATACATGATAAACCATTGCAGGTACAGTTCAACAGATAAACATTTCACAATGTTTATGGAATCCTTGGTGGATTCTTCGATTTCTTCCATTACTTAAAGTTTGAAAGTGATCAAACACCAGAAGCCACTCCTCATACAGGCAAAACCACAATCCTTCTACTCAAGCAAGGACAGTGAGCTAGATCCTTATATATTAAGTTTAGGAACAATGAGTAATCGCAATTAATTAAGATGGTCCTTTTAGTGGGTCCTTCCCAACAAGAGGATTGAGCTACAGTAGGGCATGGCCTTGGAAGACTTTCAGTTAGGTGGACATTTTTTTAGCTGAATAAGTAAATAAATTCCTCACGTGCGAAGACAAAGAAATGTCACAGCTAAATATATGAACTGTCTCTGATCATTCTCCTAACTTCATTAAAATCATTAGTACACCGAGGGCCAGGGAGTCTTACTAGTAAATATAAGTGTATCACTGATAAAAGGCTAACAACTGTGATATCCTTCTTAAGCTTGTGTTCTCCTAAACAATTAATACCCAGAGTCCTGTAGACATTCCCCACCCCCATACCAATGAAGGCCAGCACAACGCACTACAGCTGTGGTTTTTAAATCTGGCCCTTGAAGCCAGTTCCACTCTAGTTTTCTTTGCAACCCCCTAATCAGGGACTTCTGTTTGGCTCTACCTCATCATTAATTGCCCCCACCTGGTAGCCTAGGTCTAATTAAGTTCCTGGTTAGGTAGTTGCAAGGATTTGTTTTTGTTGAGGTCCTGATTTGAATGCCACTGCAGTATATCAACTGCACATGACACTATCAGTCCAAATTATCTGTGCTAATACAGACATATCTGTCTCTAATTCTACATTAGCATTTATATTTCAGATACGTGAAAAATCTAAATTCCAATTCATCAGTTAGAATTAAAGAACAATTTCGCATTCAAACTGGAATTGATCACTTGAAAATCATAAGATTTTCATTTTGGAATTAGTCTATGCATTTCTTCATATTAGTTTATGACATAAAAAAGCAGAAATTGAGAAGCCATGTGCTGTCTTCCTTGGAATTTGCCCCCCCCCCCCGTCCCCCCCATCCCTCAACCAATCATCCACAGACTTTGCTGACAGGTCAGTTGTATGCCTGTCTGTCTGACCACAGTGTATGACGCCTGCCTTTATTAAGTGAGCTTTGTGTCCTCAGAGCTTCAGTTGCCCGTATTCTCTTCAGTTTTTACTTGAATTATTTAATTCAGTTGTTAAGATAATGTTATGCTTGTAGCGGTACCCGCATTCATAACCGTAGCGTACAGTACGGGTGGCTTTTTGGTTCGCATGTGAATTTGAATATATATATACCCTGCTACGCTGTGTGGAATGCCTTTCCAATAAGTCTTTTAGATTAGAAATGAAAGATTAGATGAACTCTGCACTTGTATGAGTAGATTGTTTGGCCTTTGTTGCGAAAAGCTTGTAATTTCAAACATCTGATTGGTCAAGCCTGTCCTGTGTCTGTCTCCTCTTCCGTAGAAACTAGCAGTGCTTAAAGATGGCTTCCAGTTGGACTCTGTGGGTTCTCAATCTGACCTGTGGGGCAGCAGCCCCTCCTTGGCCAACTCTGAGCTGTCCATACCTTGCCTGTACTCTGATACTGGATCCCAGACTGACATACCGGCTGATGTAAGAATGGGTCGTGTTTCCAGCTGACTGAATTTGTGAAGGAATGCCTGGGCAGCTCCTGTTTTTTTTTCTTTTCATTTCATTTGAAAATGTTTAGGCTCTGTGTGCCTTAATGAACAGGATCCTAGGAAGCATGCACAGATACTGGTTTTCACTCATCAGAATGTCGCTTTCTCATGCCGCACTTTGTCCCTGATTTCTATTATTATTTTTAATTCAGTTTGTGACCAACAACAACAAGTTGGCAGAGAAGGTGCGACTCAGTCTTAAATACGAAGAAGCAAAAAGAAGGTGACTTGTTTTAAATACAATACAACACATCATGAAGAAGCAGTATTGACTTTATAGCTTACTATAATCATTTATGAGGCATAATGTTGCAGTGTTTTTATTTATGTTTGTTATTTTCATATACGCTTACTATACTTACTGTAATGAATATACCTTATTACACCTTGTTTAAACCTTCTCTGTTCTTCACAATTATATCCTGGTATTGCTCATAGTTGTTACAGCCTGTCTTAGGTTTCCACGCTACGATTCAGCTTGTCAGTCACAGGGCTTTGGAACATGAGAACATAGAATGTGTGTGATCTGTATGTTCTCCGCCATCCGTTTGTAGGATTGCCTCCATCGAGGTGCAGATAGCCAAGTTGGACAGCGAGGCGTGGCCGGGGCTCCTCGACCCGGAGAGGGACCGTCTCATCCTCATCAACGAGAAGGAGGAGCTCCTGAAGGAGCTGCAGTATGTCAAGCCCTTTGAGAGAGCCCCCAACGACCAGGAGAAAATTGAGACGGAGAAGAAGAGGCTTCAGAGGGACCTGCAGGCTGCCAGGGACAACCAGAGCAAGGCCCTGACCGAGAGGTGAAAGGGGAGGGAGGGAGGGGTTGTATGGCTGCTCAGCAGTGCCACGTCGCCGTCAGCCCTCTCTAAACCCTTTAATATGAATATCGAGTGGGTGATTCTGTTATGGCAGTAGCTCTCCGTCCTTGTGTGATGTGAGGAAGACCAGAGTAAATGAGAGAGGAGAGAGGATGTGCAGCAGGCAAGGACGTGGGTGGGGCAGAGGGGTGGGTCACGCTTAAGACAAAAAAGCATGGGGGTGGGGGCAGACCCTGAGTTGGGCGGTCCCGGTTGGTGTAGTACAAGAGGTAGTAGAGGAGGTGGGTGTGTCAAGTGGGGTGGAGTATGAAGAGATTGACTGCTCGAGGTCAATGCTGGCAGTCAGACCTCCTTACACGGCGACTATTTCTGGAGGATTTACAAAGTATGCATCCGTGCATGCTTTTAGGGTCAGGTTAGACAAACTTTGCTGGCTACAACCTTCAGTAGCTACTTTATAGTTATTCTAAAATAAAACTGTTCATATTGTGATTATTTCTGGTGGATTTACGTATCCTTGCATGATTTTTGTGGTAATATAGGCTACATAAAAACCCCTTAGGCAGTAAAAGAGTAGTGGTTTCCACGGTTCACTTGTCTTTTCACTTGACGAAAAAAGTCAGTTATTGTCACATATTGAAAGTTATCATCATCTTCCGCTTATCCGGGGCCGGGTCGCGGGGGCAGCAGTCTAAGCAGAGATGCCCAGACTTCCCTCTCACTAGACACTTCCTCCAGCCGTTCCCAGGCCAGCCGGGAGACATAGTCCCTCCAGCGTGTCCTAGGTCTTCCCCGGGGTCTCCTCCCGGTGGGAGCTTCCCAGGACGGCGTTCCGGAGGCATCCGAAACAGATGCCCAAGCCACCTCAGCTTGAAAGTTATTGTATCAATGTAATTCACAAATGAAAGAAAAGCGAAAGTTTTTGTGCCATGAAATAGCTTTGGCTGTGTTAAGTTCATCTGCAGTCTCGCTAGCAATTGCTCAAATCTTATGACTATTCCAAGTAGTAAGTAGATACTAGTAAGCCTATTACTGGCTAATACTCTGTTAAAACGGCCTGTGGCAAAAGCCATACAGTTCATCGATGCTATTTGTGCCTGAGGTAAACTTAAACTGATTAACGTTTCTTATTAACACAAAGCTTAATGGTGTCTAGCGAAATACTCAAACTTGGCGTGATGTTAATGCATAACAAATTCTAATGTCTAATCTAATGTCAAGATGCTTTACCGACACCGGGCTAATGTATAGCACTGTGTTGTACTGGTTAAAGACACCGCGACTTACGTGGGAGTTGAGGGTTCCAATGTTGTTGGCCAATTAAAGTTAGTGAATTATCAACAAAAAAAATACATTTCGAAGACAAAGTCTAAACCTAATGCATACACAAGACCAAATGTTCTGCAGCTGCTTCTGCACTGCAGTGCTGCAAGCCAATTGCAGCGTTCCATTCTAAATGAATTAATTTCCGGTGTATCACAGCGCATTTACGCTATAGGTCTGATCGAGGCTTAAGGCTGGTCATTTAGATACAGATCAAAATTGCAGTACCAACTCCCGGAATTACCATAGCAACTCCTGGAACACGCAACCTCCGTCTGCAGACGAAATTCGCATTTGAATATACATAACCTAAATTATTACATAATGATGCCTAGCCAGGGATCATTGTTTCAAACCTGAACGTTTTACATAGCCTATTTTAGCTTTCTTATAGCCTATAGCTAAAATCCCACCATAGAAATAAAGCAGATTATTTTCAAGACTTCCTGATTTACCTCTGAAACCTGCATTTCTTTCCTATTTCGTTAACAAAATGTTTGTTGGACTGTCCAAATGCTTCCTATATTGCATCTTCCCTTTTTTATTTCCCATTGGCTGTAGTCCATATATCCATCAGTCACTTTACAAAAAATGGTGTTCTCTCGATACGCCGCCATCCTCCACGATGAACACATGGCAGCGCTTACTTAGTAATTCATCATTAATGAACTTTTAAGCTAATGAACTTGTTTGTATGGAACCACTGGTGAATGCATTTTATATTTTCCTGGCCTATCGTCCCGCAGTTGTCCCCAGGTCTGTGTTTAACCATCCCAGACATATTTTTTATCGTGTGAGGGATGATGGGGCAACGTTAATTGCGAACCCTGGTTCTGCGGTCTTCTTGGGCAGGATTACTGTTGCGTGGGTCTGTGTAGGGGTGGGGTCTTAATGTTGAGCTGCCACACAGAGGCTTTGACTGTCTTGTGTAAAAAAAGGGGCATTTGAGTGTTCTAAAATTGGTGGCTTTGCTCTGCCCGGACAATAAGATCTTTGCATAAGTCCTCCAAGTCCAGTATGACACTCTCCCAAATGTCCCCCTTGTGGAATAAGCTGACTTTCTTTAGCCCCCTGCCACACGGTTGAGGAGAACTAGTGGTCTGGACCAGGAACCCTTTCTCATGTAACCGCTGAGGCTGAAAATGACGTGTCTCTGATTCCTGTTTTGAGTGCCTTACGCCTGCTTTGGCTCACACAGGAGGAAGCTGCGTCCCTTGGTGGATGTGGGATAAACCTATTATTTTCCACAAACCACCGATCCCTTTGGTTTTTGTTCATTCTGTGACCCTGCAAGGGTGCTTGATGTTTGCAGTCATCAGGACACTAGCAGACTTCCAAAAAGAACCAGCACAGCAGTCGGTTCTTGCATCACTATTGCTGCCGGAGAAGTTGATAACAGAGGTCCTGAATCTGTGGCCAGAACCAGTGAAGACTGTCTTTTGGTGGGCACGAGCGTAGGAGACACCAGCGTGTCCAACACTGGTGGAGGTCTGCAGACAGGGGAGTGCCCTGAGGTCAGGAGGGCAGTACTGTGTTTTAGCACTCCGAAAGTGTTCTTCCCTGGCCACTAACAGCTGGTTAACTCTGGGTGACCCAGGAGTCAGGGAGAATGGTTTTTGGTGCACAATGACTGACACTGTTCAACATGTTTCTTCTGGATGATGCTGTTAATCCTTTTTAGATTACCTGTGTGTGAAGGTGGGGATGATGCTGTTAATCCTTCTTAGATTACCTGTGTGTGAAGGTGGGGATGATGCTGTTAATCCTTAGATTACCTGTGTGTGAAGGTGGGGATGATGCTGTTAATCCTTCTTAGATAACTTGTGTGTGAAGGTGGGGATGATGCTGTTAATCCTTCTTAGATTACTTGTGTGTGAAGGTGGGGGTGTTTTTGTCTGGACATGTTTGTGATGGGGCACAGGTACCTCCATCAGTAGCAGTGTTGTTGAATTCTTTTGTTTGCCCAAGCTCAACTGTCAGTTTGGTTAACTAGGTGGAAGGTCGGGTCAGAGGGTCAGGGACAATAGACCCTGTGTTATTGTTTAGGGGAATGGTCTCTGTGTGCCTTATGGTTGAATTAGATGTGTGGAATTGCTTCAGGAGGTTTGGGGGCTGTCTGTGTGGTCGGGCCGGAGGGTCCAGATTTCCGGTTTGTTAATTGGTCCTAGTGTTTGTTTTCTGTTGTGTTGTACGGTTTTATATGTTGCTATATAAAAACATGTGATTGTGTTGAGTCATGTGGGTTTGTATACAGTGGCTTGTGTTTGTGGAGAGTTTCTAGTGTATGGTAATATGGGGTTTGTGTTAAGGGTGATTTGTAAGGTGATGTCTGTTTATAGTGTAGTTTGTGTGAGGATTGTTGTACAACACCATGGGGTTTTGTTGGGGGCTGAGCAGGGGGTTCTTAGTGTGGATATGTTGTTAAAAATGTAATCTCATTCTCTCTATCATTCTGTCTCATTCATTCTTTCCTCTCATCTCTCTAAGTATTTCTCTCATTTTCTCATATCTTCCATTCTATCCTCTCCATCGTGCTTTTACCTGTCAAACCCCCCTCTCTATCATACCCTGCCACCTGTCTCTTTCACGCCCCCCCCCCCCTTTTCGTCCTCCCTCCTTTCTGAACAGCTCCCTTGTTCTCTGTGCTCAATACTGTACCTGCATTGAGTTCCCTCACTGCTTTCTCCTTTCCTGTAACCTGAGCGTCACAAGCAGGGGATGTAGGTTGGCTACAAAAGCTGCCTTTTCATCCACTCCCTCCTAATCTTCTGTTGGTTCTGTAACAACAGCCTGGAACATAATCATCAGTGAAGTTACTTTGTATCTATTTAATTTATGTCACACTCTGACGCAATCCACAGGCCGGGTTGATATTAGATGATAAATGCACTAACGTTTTTTATGAAGTTGTATTAGGACCGGGCATTAACAGGGAACTAAGTATGAAATACAGTTTAATGCTTGCTTAACGTCAAACAATAATTGCTGTATGTAACTGTGTAAATATTTCCCCTGAATCACTTTTGTCTTAACATGTTGTTACATATTAATTATATGGTAATGTAATCAATTGTTTTTGTTTTTTCTGCTTGTTTTGTCACTATTATATTATATAGTTATTAATATTCCTAAACTGGTATAGACCAACCTGCTATATATATATATCTCTTTTTTTTTTAAATTATTATTATTTTTTTATAAAACATTTGACCTAACAGGTTTTGTGGTGTTTATCAGGTTGAGGCTGCACTGTAAGAGGAACAAGCTTGTAAGAGAGCTGGAGGAGACGGTTCGGGTGGCCTCAACACTACACACTCAGCTGAAGAGGTGAGTTCACTCCTCTATGTAACACAGCTGCAGTCACTCATAGGGCTGACCACAATTAGTTATATCGGCTACAAGAAAACACAGCACTATACAACAGTCATTCAGGACTAGACGAATAAAAAAACGTTTGTTTTTGTTGTAGATATGTTTAATACTTGTTATAATTATTCACCAAATGAACTTTTGGACTCCATTTACACTTTCTTGCTTTTGCAACACTTAATCAATGTGTGTAACGTAAGTCTGCCATATTGAATTATTCTTTCAAATTTATCAATGAACATTAATTAATAATAATGGACAGTGTTTGGAAAGGTCAGTGGGACAAAGTCTTGCCAGACATCCTCCAACCCCACTGCATAATGCATGTTCTTGTCTTTGTGTGAACCTGTGTGGCAAAGTAAGCAGACAGGACACAACACTATTTATGTCATTTATAAAGTGACATATTGTTGGTTAGATTAGATGGTTTTGGAGATATCCTGCCTATGGAGAAGGAACGCCTGAATGTTAGACTTAATTAACTGCAATTTGCAACCACTGTAAAATTATCTACACATTGTCTTAATGAGTACACACACTGTGAGTCAAATGATGAAATAGTATTTAATGAATTTCAATTTGTTTTCAATAAAAGCAGATAATGCAAATCTTTCCCAGGTTCTGATGCGAACCCTTGTAGTCAGTAATTAGAAAAGGGTTTTGCATTCATTAACAAAATGAGTTAACTACATAATAACATTTTGTTGTGAAATAGCAAATTAAAATCATGAACTTTCATGACACTGTCCATTTAATGTGGAAATTAGTAGATTATTGTTCACGTTCTGAGAAGTTGTTGTCTTTTTGGAGAAATTAGGTTTGCATCTAACAGCGATGCTGTGTAAGCTTTGAGGGAGGCTCTCCAAAAGAAGCAGGTCTTGTGGCTTAACGACACCTGTCTCCTGCTAGAGATAAGACAACTTCCATTGTATTGCAAAACAAGAAATGGTGCCATGCAAACCTAGTTCTGCCGGCCCGACGTGAATATTGTTGCCAAAGCTGGATTCGATCTTCGGTTTACTATGGAACAGATTGTGTCTAACTACTACGCTGTTTAAACAGCACACGATGTGGTGTCTGTTCTGCATTGTCAGACCAATTAGTCGAAACTCGCATCTTGAAACATTAGTTAACCTCCAAATCAACAACAGGTATAACAGGGTCGCTACACTAAATTCAACACGTTAAATTAGAAAGAGACTACTGTAGATGGCTAGCTAATAACTATATGGTACCTATACTGAAAACAATGACTCCAATCACTCCATGGCTCATTTGTTTCTTTAGAAAACAATGACAGTTGAATAGCTAACCACTACGCTATTTAAACTGCGGGTGTGGGTCCAGGTGATACGTGTGTAGAGGTGAGGTGTCCGTTTATTTGCATTGTCAAACCAATTAGTTGAAACTCCGTGGTTCCCTACATTAGTTAACATCCAAACCAAAAACAGGTATAACAGGATCTCTACACTACATTCAACACATTCAATTTGAGATTACTGTAGATGGCTAGCTAATGACTCAAATCACTCCATGGTTCATTTGTTTCTTTAGAAAACCAAATAGACAGTTGAATAGCTGAATAGCTAACCAATACGGCGAGTGAACTGCACCATGTAAATAAAAAAGGAGAGCAATATTAACAAATCCTCATGCCTAATTTGTTTGGACCAGGAATCAAACCCCAACCACCAACGTGACAGTCCACATCTCTAACCACTAAGCCATGTTGGGATAGGTAGCTAATTGCTATAAAGTACCTATAATGAAAACTATGACTTGAATCACTCCTTGGCGGGTTTGTTTCTTTAGAAAACAAATAGAGAGTTGAATAGCTAAACACTACACCATGTGAACTACATGTAAATCGAAAACGAAAGCTATATGAACAAATCATAATGCCCCATATTTTTGGTCCGTGGTGAGGATCAAATCCCGGTCGCAAACATGATAGTCCACATCTCTAACCACTAAACTGTGTTAGATGACTAGTGAATAGCCATACAGTATCTATAATGAAAACAATGACTCGAATCACACCGCGGCGGGTTCGTTTCTTTACAAAACAAATAGACAGTTGAATAGCTAAGCACTACGCAACGAGAACGAGAGCAATATGTTTGTCACCGGTGCTGTTCATCCATAGAAATATAACAAAAAGTTCTAGTCTATCTTGAACAAAACTTAATGGCGGAATTTTTTGGGCCATGGCGAGGATCAAACCCCGGTCACCTGTGTGAGAGGCCGCGTCTCAAACCACTACACTATTTATCAGTGGGTATTCAGTCCATCAGTCAGGCAGGCAAAACGAGGACTTTATTGACATGCTGATGGAAATGGATAATAAATAGGAACCAGCGACTACAGATTAGACCTTAAATAACAGAATAAAGGAGCCGAGCTGAATGGAACAGTGTGAAATTTGCATACACTGCAACAATATCATCATTACATCCAGCCACATTTTCAAAAGAAAAGCAATAATGCAAAAACAATACATTATTTAATGCCCTTGTGAAAGTAGCGTCTGACAGATCTCACCCTGAACTGCAAGGTCCTGGGTGAGGGTGCATGCTAATTCCTGAGCAAGTTGATCGCAATCGGGCCATCTCTCATGTGAGCAGAGATAAAGGTGATGAGGGGTAACAATACCTCTTGGAACGAGCAGCAAGTAAGAAAGTTGTATTATCTCTTTATTTTATTTGGCAGGGAGTCTGTTCTACTATGTAATTAGACCTTTTTACATAGCATTCAGTTACATTTGTAGTGAAGTACAGAAAAAGCTTAAGTTCCTGCTTTACGATATTCTGAAGCAAAGGAGTATACAGATGAGAGTTCATACAGACCTCTTGCATTGTTGAGTCGTGCATTAATGTAATGTTTGTAGTAGCGCATCAAATGGGATTGCATTGTGCGTGATAAGGAAAACACCCTTTAAATAAATAAATAAATAAAAAAACTTGCATTTGATCCTTGAATAAATTAATCAGTTATTTTGAATAATAATCTACATATTTATCGATTATCAAATTAGTTGGTAGTTGCAGCCCTACTCTCAACCACAACCACACTCTTCGTACACTTCAAGCTATTACCACAGGCGATACAACAGGATCCATCCTTAAACGCAAAAACAGTGGACAGGAACACAAGATATGTGGGTTTGCTCATGACGTTTTATTATTTCTTGAAGATCCAGACTAAAATCCAGAAAATTGGTCAAACTCTTAAGTTTGTCTGCATATGACCCCAGATTTATCCATGCAACTCAAGACAACAGGTTTGAACAGTGGACACAGAAAGGCATAAAATAATTTTGCGCGATTTTATCAAATGGGGATGTCGAAAGTGTCCAGTTAGATGAGTCAAAAATTACTTGGACAAAGACTTTATTGGTATAAGCCTGATAACATTCTCAAGGAAATAAAAAGGAATGACCCTGACACTCCCCGGGCCTGATCCAAGTGCACATAATCTGGAATGGGTCCAATAATGCATATCATCTGAGCAGTCCTCAAAGAGACACTACAGAATATATTAAACGAAATATATTAACGAAAGAAGTTAACACAGACACAACTGACGAAACATGGGTAAATAATAGTATTTACTCAATTCCGATCCCCTAAATCAAGGTCTTGGAATAATGTTACACGTTTCTTCATAACACTGAAACTCCCCACATTCTTGCCGTGGAGACTGTGGACTGTGTATCACTCATGTTGGTCCTGTCCCACTATAGAACTCTACTGGGAAGAAGTAAGATCCTGATTTGGGGGAATAATGGGATTAAATAGAGAATATACTTCTTCTGTGCTTGGGTGAATTACACCTACTTGACTGAGACAAAAATCTGTTGAAGGTCCTATTGGCAACCAGTAAAAAGCATATTACCTTCTCAAAGAGGAGTGGGACATAATCCCTCCTTAGATGTGTGCAAACCTTTTGCCACCAATTAATAAGTCATGTTTTGCAGAGGGGTCGAATACTTATTTCACTCATTAAAATGCAAATCAGTTTCTAACAGTCTCTCACTGTTCAAATAAACCTACCATTAAAACTATAGACTGATCATTTCTTTGTCAGTGGGCGAACGTACAAAATCAGCTGGGGATCAAATAATTGTAATCCTTACTGTAGGGATAAACTACTTCTACGTCCATTACTGTTATCCCTTCTTTGTCCCCTCTCCATAAGGCCGGGCTGTTGTTTTGTCCAAGGTGCCTGTGCCAAAGATTTTAAGGATTTCTTTGCTATGTAATAGGTACATTTACAATATGTACATCTTACACGAGGTAGTGTTCCTCCTCAGTTTGAGCGAGGAACTCTACCACATAGTTTACCACATAGGCTCGCATATAGACATGTAGATGTACACTCACCTAAAGGATTATTAGGAACACCTGTTCAATTTCTCATTAACGCAATTATCTAATCAACCAATCACATGGCATTTGCTTCAATGCATTTAGGGGTGTGGTCCTGGTCAAGACAATCTCCTGAACTCCAAACTGAATGTCAGAATGGGAAAGAAAGGTGATTTAAGCAATATTGAGCATGGCATGGTTGTTGGTGCCAGATGGGCCGGTCTGAGTATTTCACAGTCTGCTCAGTTACTGGGATTTCCACGCACAACCATTTCTAGGGTTTACAAAGGATGGTGTGAAAAGGGAAAAACATCCAGTATGCGGCAGTCCTGTGGGCGAAAATGCCTTGTTGATGCTAGAGGTCAGAGGAGAATGGGCTGACTGATTCAAGCTGATAGAAGAGCAACTTTGACTGAAATAACCACTCGTTACAACCGAGGTATGCAGCAAAGCATTTGTGAAGCCACAACACGCACAACCTTGAGGCGGATGGGCTACAACAGCAGAAGACCCCACCGGGTACCACTCATCTCAACTACAAATAGGAAAAGAGGCTAGAATTTGCACGAGCTCACCAAAATTGGACAGTTGAAGACTGGAAGAATGTTGCCTGGTCTGATGAGTCTCGATTTCTGTTGAGACATTCAGATGGTAGAGTCAGAATTTGGCATAAATAGAATGAGAACATGGATCCATCATGCCTTGTTTCCACTGTGCAGGCTGGTGGTGGTGATGTAATGGTGTGGGGGATGTTTTCTTGGCACACTTTAGGCCCCTTAGTGCCAATTGGGCATCGTTTAAATGCCACGGCCTACCTGAGCATTGTTTCTGACCATGTCCATCCCTTTATGACCACCATGTACCCATCCTCTGATGGCTACTTCCAACAGGATAATGCACCATGTCACAAAGCTCGAATCATTTCAAATTGGTTTCTTGAACATGACAATGAGTTCACTGTACTGAAATGGCCCCCACAGTCACCAGATCTTAACCCAATAGAGCATCTTTGGGATGTGGTGGAACGGGAGCTTCGTGCCCTGGATGTGCATCACACAAATCTGCTAGATGCTATCCTATCAATATGGGCCAACATTTCTAAAGAATGCTTTCAGCACCTTGTTGAATCAATGCCACGTAGAATTAAGGCAGTTCTGAAGGCAAAAGGGGGTCAAACACAGTATATATGTATGGATGGAGTGCGGCACAATATTTTTTAAAGTTGACCTTCAAGGCCATCAAAGCTCAAATTCTGATACTTCCCTGAAGCCCTCTCCCTTGTTTCTAGTGCACAATCAGGAACATGGTACTGATTAAAGTTTTTACTTTTACCCTGTTTTTCAAAAAAAAAAAAAATAATCATCCAATTTGTGTCATGCCATTTTTGATGACCACGTTATTCACACTACTATGAGCCCAAGCCTCTACCATCTCAAAATGGGCCTAGTGCTTCTGAACATTCAACACAGTCATCCAATTAACTATTTGTTAGTTAAGGCCTGTTGCCAGCCGTTACATCAGTTATTTAAAATGCACATTACATCCCTGCTTTGCCTGGAGCCTACCCATTACCCTTTGAGCAAAAGTAATAACTTTTATCCCAAACTCTTCCATTTCTTATCCACACTTCTTCAGACTTGCACTTCAAACCTCAGTCTATGTATTTTTATTTGTAAAATGTATAATATTTTGAAAGCTGCAAATAAAATGAAAGTTTTTTGCACAACATTAATTTACATAAGATCCTTGACTAAAGTATTTTGTTTTCTGATTTGCCTCTATAGTTTAATTAATACTATTATGAGCTGTTTACCTTTTATTTATGAGGAGTGAGGTATAGGATTTTTTGTATTTAACCCTTTCTCTACAAATATAGATCCTCAGAAGTTGGCTCTGTTTGAGATCTCAAACAGGGGTTTGCATTAAAACATGGTTTTCTCTGATGATTGCTTTATGTCTGTAGAAAAAAGACATGTAGACCACATAGGACACGTTTTAAATATGTTTCCAAAAGTCTCAGTTTCTTGCCTTTCAGGCACAAGTCTTTTTCTGGCTGCTATTCATTAAAGAGCTGAGATGCCGAAAGAAACTCCCCTGGGTCTTTCCTAATGAGCTTTCCAAGCCTTCCTTAATTAGGATGTTTGCTGTTGAGCAGAAACTGCATTTGAAGTTATTGAGGGCTAAATCATGGAGGGTATGTTTCCTTTGCCCACACAGACAGGGATGGCTGCTCCCTGGAGTGTGATCCTAGCTCATCTAAAATATTTCCCCTTCTCTGTATCTCTGTCTTTATAATTCACTCCTTAAATACATCCACTTCCCTTTTCTGTCACCCCCATTTTGCCACCCTTAATTCTCTCTACCTCCTATCCCTCCTTGTCCTCTTTTATTTAAATTCTCTTTTCTGTCTCCCATTCTCCCATTCCGTTTATCCCAGTCTGTCGGCCAGCACGCTGTCATGTTCTTCGGGCAGCAGCCGGGGCTCTCTGGCCTCCAGCCGGGGCTCTCTGGTCACCACGTCCTCCCTGGGCTCCAGTTCCTCCCTGAGCTTCACAGATCTCTACCTTGAGCAGCCCGAGTTGGTAGACCCAGATTTCCAGAACAAATTGGATTCCCTTCTTCAGGAAGGTGGCCCAGGGGTCAGTTACCGCCCATCAAGCTCCATCACCACCATCCATGAACATGAGGTGGTCCCTGGAGTCGCGTCCGGGGCAGAGAGAGCGAGGGATAAGGACAGTGTTGTGATTGGGGGCGCAGAACCTGGGACAAGGCTACAGACGCTGAGACTATCAGAGACGCCGAGGTCCATGAGTTCTCTGTCTCCAAGGTCTTCACTGTCATCACTCTCACCGCCCTGCTCACCACTGGTGTTGGACTCCACATTCCTCCCTGGGGGGGGGTTTGTGGGGCCGGGGGGCCCCGTTGGGAGTCTGGACATGGAGCTTCACAGCAGGCTGACAGCGCTTGGGCTGGATAGGGAAGAGCAGCAGCACTATGGATGTGGAGGGGTGCAGATGGACGCCAAGCATGACATCTCTACCAGGGCTGGAGAGGTGCTCAAAGGTACTGTCACCTATCTGACTTTAAGAAAGCTTCTCAATGACAGGCAATGTGTTGACTGCCATTATAGACTATTGTAGTTTTAATATGCTTTGGTGTGTAGTAGGGTATAAGGGCATCGTGTCGATTTTTGAACAATGAAGAATTTATGTTTTTTATTTTTTGTTACTTTTGCACCAGTTACAGTGTAGGATCAGAGAAAATACATTACAAACTATGGCAACACCAATTCCTGAAAGCTGGAATATAGTCGTCATTTTCATATGCATATTCAAAAGCGTAGCTAGCAAACAAGAAAAGTTAATTGTCAACACAAAACCTTTGAAAACACTGCACTGCTTATTTATAATACAGTAAATGCTACAAGTACACAATGTATCTAATAATGTTGCTGACAAAACTAGCTACTAAGCTAAGCTAGCTACAAAGTAGGCAACAACAGGGAGTAAACAGGGAGGATGCAGCTGGCTTTGTGAAAACTCAAATATATTAGCTAGTAGTTACTAACTTACAGTAGCAACAGTATCTAGCTAGATTTAGGCACTTTGTTATTCACTGATTAGCAGCATCTCTTTGGTTTCATGAAGTAGCCATGACTGCCTGAGACATTAGGGTTTAGGGCTAACACAAATTATTTTGAACAATCATTGGTGCACAGGACACTAGTTATAGTATTAGGAGGAGTTGTAGAAGTAGGAGTAGTTGTAGTATTAATGGTAGCAGGAGAGTTATTGTTAGAAGTAGTAGTTAGTATAAGTTGTGGTTGCAGTAGTAGTAAAATAATTGGTGGTAGTGGTTTATTTGATAGGTGTGATTAGTACTAAAGAGGGGTAGCGTTAGTAGTAGGAGTAGTGGGTAGAAGGGCCGGATAGAAGTGCTGGTAGTGAAAGATGTTGTAGTAGTTTGATAATGGCTGGCCTGCCCAGAGAGAGACGGGTCTGTAACTGCATACCCACTGCTGAGGTAACAGATACCTCTATTCAACACACTTTATTGGATTGAAAGGTCAGGCTTCCATCTCCACTGGTGTGTGTGTGTGTGTGTGTGTGTGTGTGTGTGTGTGTGTGTGTGTGGGTGTGTGGGTGTGTGGGTGTGTGGGTGTGTGGGTGTGTGGGTGTGTGGGTGGGTGGGTGTGTGGGTGGGTGGGTGGGTGGGTGGGTGGGTGGGTGTGTGTACGTGGGTGGGTGGGTGTGTGTACGTGGGTGGGTGGGTGTGTGGGTGGTCGGTTAGTGTGTTCATGTGCCTTCTGGAGAGTTCCAAGTTTTCACCTGAAACTTGTGGGGACACATCAGGGATAGGGGGGGAGGGGGGTTGTGTTACGGCCCTCTGTTACCCGTATGGTGCTGTGTGTTGTTCAAGTGAACCCACTCCATCAATGCAATTTAACACTGGTGTCCATGGCAGCAATGGAGGAAAGGTTGTGACCTGCTATTGTGTTTCTGTACACTTCTCCTCCACTTCCTCGTCTCTCGTGCTCCTCTTCCCAACCCCCGTTCCCTAGATGCCGTCGTTCCTGGCCGAGGGACTGCGGGGGATGGCTCTAAGAAGATGGGCGTGACGTCAGCCGTTTCTGATGAGTCGGTGGCTGGTGACAGCGGAGTGTATGAGCCCTCAGAGAGGAGGTGGGTTCTGTACTGGATTCCAGGTACTATAGCTGATGGCAGCTTTGTGGATCTAACCCTATCCTGCTAATGCAGGGGTTCCCAAACCTTTTTGGCCGACGAACCCCATTTGGATATCTAAACATTCACGCGACCCCGGCCACTTGAAGAAAATGTATATAATTGTTTTTTTATTTGAGGCTATGAGAGTCAATTGTAAAACATTTTCCCCCGAACCTAATTTTGATATCAGGTGACCCCCCCTGGGGTCGCAACCCCTATTTTGGGAACCTCTGTTCTAATGTATGGACCGTTCCAGTTCCCGTTGAAAGGGGTAAAATGTCAAAATGCCTATCCCAAAATATGTAGTTTTGCTGAGCAACCATATTATTTGCTACAGTTGCGCACATATTGTACTTCCAAAACCGGTAACTGGTGGAGCTCGAAGCTCAGGTACAGGAGCAACATTAACCCTGTCTGTGTCACTGCCCCTAGGCCTGTCCCCCCAGCAGAGCTGATCCTGGGGTATGAGGAGAGGGAGAGGGGAGAAACACCAAGCTGCGCCCAGGTGAGAGTGGGCCTGAAGTACGAGATGAAAGAGAAACGTTTCACCGTGTTTGTCATGCAGCTCTCCAACTGCGGCGCCCTCGGTCTGCCACCAGACCATACCATGTAACGTTGCCTTTTCTCTTTGCTTTTGGAATGAGTTACTGTAGCTATTTACATCCACACACTGACACCCAGTGTTAAACTGTGTGGCCTCTGCAGGTACATCCGCGTGGTGGTGCTCCCCTGCTCCGAGCCCACCCGCTGCTTGTTCCGGACCCATGGCTCTCTTCCCCAGGACACCGTGGAAGTCAATGAAGTCTTTGGCATCCAGTTGGCCCACAATGCACTGCGGCAGAAGACATTAAGGGTGGATGTCTGTCGTACCAGCCCATCTGGGCGTGAGGAGTGTTTGGTGAGTTGAAATCCCATATGGAAGGATCATTTGAAATATTAAAAAAAACATATTTTTTTATGTGCTGATATTGTCCATGAATATGTTAATACTTTAAATATATGTATTACTCACATATATTCCTTAAATATCTTTTTTACATATTAGATTTTGGCTATTTTTAAATATGTTTTCATATTTCTTTCATATATGGTTAATATATGTGGTTGTATGCCTATATATGGGGTTCCTTTCTTTAATTCAAATGCTCTGGCTGTGGGAATCTACTCACTGTCAAACCACCATTCCTGCTCTTTTTCGTGTTTTGACTTAGAAGCTCGTAGTGCCCTGTTTAGGCAACCATCAATTAATGCAAATGAACCACTATATGTGAGTAGTCCCATTCGTTCATTCTATGCAAATAGTTTAGGTGCTTTATCAGTGGAGTTTAGACTGATGCAAAAATATTGTCTGATAGGCCAATACCGACTGATTAGATAGGACTACCGATGAACAGTTTGAGCTGTTGTTGGAAACAAACTGTGTGGGCTCCAATCAAATAGAGAATTCAGTGGATTCCTTCATGATGCAAACAGGCATCAGTGGAGCTGTTGAAGATAAGCATGTCCATTCCGTTCCAAGCATGAGAATAGAAAATGTTGAAATGTGGGTCAAGAGCTACTTATTTTTTTAATACCTCCCAGATATTTGTTCATACCTATTGGGGTGTTCAGATGCATATTACAAAAATATGAACATTAGATAAGGTTTTCTGTCCCTCCTGATGCAGTGTGTCTCCTGAATGTCTGTGCAACGTTCTGCCGTATCCTTCAGTGAACCGCCTTTTAACACTGATGTCTTTGTCCTCTCCTCTGGACAGGCTGGTGCTCAGATAAGCCTGGCTGATATGGACACCTCTGGGGAGAGATGCGTCAAGTGTTACAACCTTCTCAGCTACTCCTTCCTGTCAGTGATCCAAAGCAAGGATATAGAAAGTGGAACGGCCTCACAACTCCAAAGGGTAGCCTAGATAAGCATTTCCAACAATCGAAATGGATGTGTAATTTTACATAAAGTGCATAGTGCATGACTCCTTCACTTATTCCACATTTTGTTACATTACAGCCATATAATGTAACAAATACTCCAAATATTACAAATAAAAAATGGGTTTCAAGAATTTTTGTGAATTTATAAAAAAAAAAAATGAAATATGTCAAGGAATATAGTTTTGTTTAGAAAACATGCAATAGTTTTATATGCGGATTGTGCCTAGTTCCTGCCAGAAATGCCTGCAGCTCCTTTAAGGATGCTTTTGTACTCTTTGTGGCATCACTGACAAGCCTTCTCCTTGCCATGGAATGTATTTTGGAGGGATATCTAGATGTTTGCAATTTCTTGGAGGTTGCTTTTCAGTATCTAACAGAATTTTGCTCATTCCATTCTTCCATTATTGCCAGACCGTGTAAGCGGAGCCGGCCTAGAAGAGTGAATGTCTCTTACTGAGTCCATGACTGACTGACTGATTACCCCTTGTTAAATTGTGTAGTGGTTAGAGATGGGGACTACGGAACAACAGGTCCCGTGTTCGACTCCTGTAGCAGTCAACACACATGATGCCTGAGGTTCAGGACAGACAAAAACTTAGCCGGCTACAACTTTAAGTAGCTTTTTAGTAGGAAGCCTAAAATAAAACAGTTCTGGTGGATATTAGGATTTGTTCAGGAAAGACTAACACTTCACTGCCTGCATGATTTTCATTATCACAATAAAAGCCACCATTGACATTTAGAAGGCCATATAGTTAACAATCTAGTATGTAAAAAAAAAAAAGAAAAAGGGACAAGAACAACATATGAACAGACATTAAACATTAATAGACTATATTGTTAACCATATCGCCGTATATAATTCAATGATGGCTTTTATTTTGAAAAATAAAATCTGAGTTAGTGCAATCACTAGTTCACTGTGACTATTTGCAAGTATTTCTGGTGGGTTTTTGAATTATGTCTTAGCATTTCTTCAGGATAGGGAAACACTTCACTGAGTTTTGGCTGAAAAGCTTAATCTTGGTGTTATCTGATTACAAAACCATTTCCAATTGCAGGTGGATCACTTCAATTCATTCTAGCAAACTCCAGCTGTCCTTTCAGCTGGATTGGAATGTGGATATATTATTTTATTATTTTTCTGAAAATGTTTAGAATTTTTTTTGAAATCCAATGTATATATCAAAGAGATGAGTGACAATGTGTGTGTTTGTGTGTGTTTCAGACCTCTGCCTCCAGCCCAGAGAGAGTATCCGGCAGTCAGGAGTGTGCACCCGAGGTGGACGTCTGGTGAGCTCTCCCTCTTATTCTCTTCTGTCCTTTTCTACCATTTTCAACGTCCACTGAGCCATTCCTTTGTACTCATCACAGTCAATTCAGTGTACAACCGCACTCTGACTCAGCTGGTAGAAACAGTGACACTGCTCGATTTTCTGATACACCCCTCCTAGTTGACTAACTGCTCACCCCTCCTCCCACCCGCCTCTTCGACGGGGGAACAAGCCCAGATGTGGATGGTGATTTGCAGAGCCCTGTAACACACTAACTGCCCCGTTTGAAGTTGCACCTTCCCTCCTTTTATTTTTTAAATTTCTCCTCTCTACAGGCACAATGAAACACTGGAAGGAAATGTGTTTGAGGATGAGGAAGATAATCACGTAGAGGGGCAGGTGCCTGTAGAGGAAGAGGAGGAGTTCTATCGTGACAGCAGCCATTGCAAGGGAGTGGAGGTGGTGGTCAAGGGTGAGGAGGTGGTGGTCAGGCCAACTCAATCAGGAACCACGGTGGAAAGGGTAAGTAAAGACCCCATCAATTCTTATATGATACCTTTGGAAAGTATCCCGACCCCTTCCCCTTCTCATTTTGTTGTGTTATGGACTTAATTGAGAATTGTTTAACTATTTGTTATGACAATGTTTGTCATAACAAATAGAGCAACGATGTATTCTGTGTCTTTTGATAATCTACAACTTTACTGTGGCAAATTCGATTCATTGGTCCTCTCTGTTTTTCAATAACATTCAAGTCAAAAGTTTGCATACCCTTGGAGAATTGGTCAAATATGTACCATTTGTAAAAAATAAATAAAAAAAAAACATGAGCGAGCAGGCAAAACATGTCTTTTATTTCTTATGGGATTCACATTCAACTGTAGGTCATAACAGAATGGCACTATCATAAAACAAAACATGTCAACAAAGAAAAAAATTAACTGACCCCTGTTCAAATGTTTGCATACCCTTAGTTCTTAATACTGTGTATTGCCCCCTTTAGCATCAATGACCGCGTGCAGTCTTTTGTAATAGTTGTCTTTTTCAGTTGTTACACGACAGTGAGTACACCCCTCACATTTTTGCTAATATTTTATTATATCTTTTAATATGATAACACTGAAGAAATTTCACTTTGCTACAATGTAAAGTAGTGAGTGTACAGCTTGTATAACAGTGTAAATTTGCTGTCCCCTGAGTTCTGGCTGAAAAGCTTTATCTTGGTTATCTGATTACAAAACCATTTCCAATTGCAGCTGGATCACTTTAATTCGTTCTAGCAAACTCCAGATGTCCTTTCAGCTGGTTTGGAATGTGGATATATTCTTTATTATTTTTCTGAAAAAGTATCCATTTAAAAAAATTATCACAGGTTGCCACTGGAGTCCTCTTCCACTCCTCCATGACAACATCACAGTGCTGGTGGATGTTAGATACCTTGCGCTCCTCCACCTTCCGTTTGAGGATGCCCCACAGATGCTCAATAGGATTTAGGTCTGGAGACATGCTTGGACAGTCCATCACCTTTAACCTCCGCTTCCTTAGCAAGCCAGTGGTCGTCTTGTAGGTGTTTGTGGTCGTTATGTTGGAATACTGCCCTGCGGCCCAGTCTCTGAAGGGAGGGGATCATTCTCTGTATGTCACAGTACATGTGGGCATTCATGGTTCCCTCAATGAACTGTAGCTCCCCAGTGCCGGCAGCACTCATTCAGCCCCAGACCATGACACTCCCACCACCATGCCTGACTGTAGGCAAGACACGTACTCCTCACCTGGTAATCGCCACACACGCTTGACACCTTCTGAACCAAATAAGTGTATCTTGGTCTCATCAGACCATAAGTTCATTAACCATTTAAAACAAATTCTTTAATTCATGATTTTTTTGACTTCTATATAGTTTGATGACTACTCAGTAGATGAACTGATGCTCCGGCTGGATGGTGATGCTGTGGAGGAGAATGTCCATGCTAATAGGGCCGATTCGTATGCTAATGACGCCAAACAGCGTTCGGCTCTGGCGGATACTGGGGGTCAAAAAGGCCTGGCGGTTCTACTGTTTTGAACAAACTTTTAAAAACAGGAACAATTTTATGTTGTACATTTATCAATATACAATATTTGCTGATAAGGACATCACTGAATGACATCCAATGGTTTTGTCGAACTTGGAAAAGCCGCCACTATACACAAAAAGATTGTAGAGTGATCTATAATGTGGAGGCTTTGCAATATGCAACAAAGCATGACCACATTTTCAGATCTCGCTCGCCCTTCAATACACCAGAAGCCATTGCAGAGGTGTATCATACAACCAATTAAGCGTTGAAAACATCTCACTAACAAACATGATAAAAACCAGGGTGCAGTTCTCCTTTTATGTTCATTTTGGTCAAATAAAAATTGAGAAATACATTCCCATTCTGTAATCAAGACGTTACCGTGAATTGCATTTGTAACAGCAATTGAACAGAAACATAGATATGAGCCTGACTTGACAATGTCAAACACAGACTGTTTTTAATGGATTTCCTGTTTTGCTCCTAGGTGAACAAGGAGACCAGTACTGGCCTTCACCACCATCATGCCTCCTCTTCGGTTGTTCGGCCCAAGGAACATCGGCCCCGTGATGTGCCCCAGCAGAACCCCTTCATTCGGGGCAACACCATTATCCGCTCCAAGACCTTCTCCCCTGGGCCTCAGAGCCAGTACATCTGCAGGGTGAGCCAACACTCTTCCTCACACCATACAATGCAGGGACATATTTGGTAAATATCTCCTGTTTATGTGTACAGTGCCTTGCCTTGAATTACAAACGGTACTTTGACATTTTATGTTTGAAATTTCATTTTATGATACTCACACTCTAAATCAAGTGACACTGGTTTTCTGTTGGGAAACATGTGGAAGAAGAAATAAAACTAAATATGTCGCTTGCATATTCAACTCTTAAAAATAACTATTTGGTAAAGCCACCTTTCACTGAAATTAAAGCTTGAAGTATCCATCTTTGAAGTGCCAGCTTTGCAGTGTCTGTGTGATGTTGGCCCATTTTTCTTTGCAGATTTGTTCCAGGCTGTTCAGGGTCATTTGACAAAGCTTGAAGACCACCATTTTCAAATAGTGCCATAGATTCTCAATCAGATTGAGTTTAGTATGATGACTGCGACACTGTTGTATATTCTCCTTTTTCTTTCTGCAGAATTTCCCTGTATTTTTTTCCATCCATTCATTTTCTCTAACAAGATGGCCAGTCCCTGCATCAGTGTAGGGATGGTGCATGTTGAGACATGCTGCATTGTTAGGTTTGTGCTTTTGCTGGAAAGCCCTTCTTATCGGGCCACAAATCATTATTATTTGATTACTGCGTTTTGAGAGTGCCTGTGTGGTGTGATGCAGCTTCCACGTTCTGATCAAAAACTATGCTCACTGGGATATTCAAACATTTCTTTAAAATTATTTTCCCCCTTTCATAATCTATGTATTTGAATTAGTTTATCCCTTACAGTTGCTCTGAAAAGTATTAAAATTTTGTTGTGTTACATGTAATCTGAATGGATTTAATTTAGGGAGTTTTTGCCACTGTTAGAGGCACCTGATTTGGTAGAGGCACCTTTGGTAGCAGTTACAGCCATGAACTGCTATTTGGATGAGTCTCTACCAGCTTTGCACATCAGGACCCAGCAACTGTTGTTACTTTGCAAAATCACTCAAGCTCTGTCAAGTTGGTTGGGAGCCTGGTTGTATATTTCAGGGTCATTGTCCTGCTGGAAGATGAACCTTCTCCTGCATCCCAGGTCACTTTCTTACAGAATTTATCTGTATTTTGTTGCATCTATTTTGCCCTCTATTTTCCACAAACTTTCCAGGCCCTGACGCAGAGAAGAATCCCCAAAGCATGATGCTGCCACCATGCTTTACAGTAGTGATGGAGTTCTCAGGATGATGTGCTGTATTAGGCTAGCATTGAGGCCAAAATCTATTTTGGGTCTTATTAGACCATGAAGGCTTGAGTCAGTCCCGGCTTGATTCAAATTGGAATTAGAGTTCTGGACACGAGTACTGCAACACTGTCCTAACCCCCAATGAATGTTTTAATTCATTCCCTTTTTGTTCTAACTTTTGTAATACATTATTTTAACCATTTGTTTTTGCCTTTGTACAATGTTATCATCAGATAAACCGCAGTGACAGCGACAGCTCCACTCTGTCTAAGAAGTCTCCGTTTGTCAGGAATGCATCAGAGAGACGCAGCATGCGCATGAAGAAGGTAGAAACTCCTTCACTCAGTATCAGTCCCACTATAGAGATTATTCTATATTTCTACACACAGTGTAAATACCGGTCTTTTTCTCTTGTACTATTAGAAATCTTATTTTTTTGTATTTTATTGTATTTCTGTTTTATATTCCTTTAAATGTCCTGTTCAAAATTTTCTTCCCATTCGGTCTCTGTTCCAGTGCTTGACTCAGTTCCCCTTGTTCAGGCTGTGGACAGTCATACCTGTGCAGTCTAGTCTCAGGCTGTAGCGACACTTTAGGTTTCCAAGACCAAGCAATGCTTTCAATGACAGTGTCTAAAATATTTAATAGTTGATTCAGTTTTTCATGCGTCCTGACATCAAGTCTCACCTGTATCAAGGCTGGGCACCGGATTGAACTCCGTCCAGAGGAGGGGAAGGCCATTGGGGAACAGCTTCTCAGTTTCCTTGCACCTGTGTGTGTTTGTCTTTTTAGTGTGTTAGTCCCTAACTCACCATGTCTCTCTCTGTCCTCTCCCTCCTGCTGTGGCTGTAGCCCCCAGGGCCGGTGCGAGGTCTGGATGGGCTGCTTCGGACCAGTCTGGATCTGGAGCTGGACCTGCAGGTGTCCAAGACGCGCCATACCAGGCTGGCCCAGGAGCTGCGAGTGCTCAGGGAGCTGAAAGAGCAGCTGGAGAGGGCCCGGCAGCAAGGCACCAGAGACCTTCCATCCTGGGTGCAGGAGGATGAACGCTTCCGTCTGCTTCTCAAACAGGCAGAGAAACAGGTGAGGGGTGGATGGACACCTTTACACATTTATTGAATCCCCTTGGAATTGCATTCAATAGTTTTGATCCTGGGATGATACACCAGTCCCTTTTGCCTGTAGTTTTCTGCTAAACTCTAGATCCAATTTTGAGCAAAGTTGTGCATTCAAATATCAATCGTGCATTCCCTGGATAAGATAATGGTAATAGATTACCTTTCTGAGTATTTCTTGGCGCTTGGGGAGAAACACTTCTTTAGCCATGCCACTGAAGCCTTTAGGCTAGGGAAGGCACTATGCGTCATTGTGGCTGTTAATGCTGAGTTTTTAAAGCTATTGTATTTTGTCCAATTCTTGAGCATTTTAGGCTATTGGACATTATTCACAGATCACTTTCAATATCAAGAGTTTGCTTGGGTTTTAATAACAAGTAATATTTGAGTTTGACTGGTTAGGGTGGTTGTAATATTATTTTGTGCAACCTGCAGAAATATAATGGTGTAACAGGAGTTTCTCATTGGACACAGTCATCAGATTTGAGAGATGGTCAGAGGCTGCTCAATTTCCAGTTATATTCTATTGGTCTTTGGTTATAGCCCACTGCTCAAACTTAATTTCTTTAGAGCGTTTATTATGTTTGTAATGTTTCATGTGGTTCTGTCTTATTATTTATTTCTCTGCCTGCATTTTAACACATTGGTCTAGGCTTAAGAGGTTGAATGGTGACCCCAAGGCATGAAGTAACAACTTACATTGGTAAATTATATTGCACATATTGGTGAACAGCTTTTTAATAAACATAACTACAAAATGAAGCTGTATGTCAAACCCTGAATCTATTGCTGCAGGCTTTAATGCTACTAACCTTAGTAGGCTCTGTAATCAGTTCTGTGAGGAAGCCATGTCACTATAAAAGCTATAAGGCTAATAGTGTATTTAAGAGTAGTATACATTTGTGGCAGATGATTTTCACGCAGATGGATATTGACTCACTCCATGTACTGCATTTATAGCTGATAATTCAGTTCAGTTGAGATGGCGTGAGATGGATATTGACTCACTGGATGTACTGCTTTTATAGCTGATTATTCAGTTCAGTTGAGATGGCGTGAGATGGATATTGACTCACTGGATGTACTGCATTTATAGCTGATAATTCAGTTCAGTTGAGATGGCGTGAGATGGATATTGACTCACTCCATGTACTGCATTTATAGCTGATTATTCAGTTCAGTTGAGATGGCGTGAGATGGATATTGACTCACTGGATGTACTGCTTTTATAGCTGATTATTCAGTTCAGTTGAGATAGCGTGAGATGGATATTGACTCACTGGATGTACTGCATTTATAGGTGATAATTTAGTTCAGTTGAGATGGCGTGAGATGGATATTGACTCACTCCATGTACTGCATTTATAGCTGATTATTCAGTTCAGTTGAGATGGCGTGAGATGGGTATTGACTCACTGGCTGTATTGTCAGAAAAAGTACCCCAGGAGCAGGGCGCCAGAAGGGGGCGGGGATAGAGGAATGATGGCTCCCCTGACAGTCCCCGTCTGTGTCTTGGCTCCGGGCTTAGCTGACGACACGTGGAGTGTGTTTTCAATCCAACTCAACCACCCTGCTCGCAGCGCCCGACTGTTTGATCTACGTATTTTTAACCGTTAGGCTAATAGTTGTTCATGTAGATTTGCCCAGGTGAAAGCTTGAGTCAGAGTTACAGGCGTCTTTGATGTTTATTCAGCAGTCATAGTACATATGTCTCCAGATGTACAATCACAGCTCTTACCAGTGTTAGTTTCTCTCTCTCTGCTTATTCCCACCATCTAACCATTGACCTTGGTGTGGCTTGTGTTATAAAGCAAGGTCCCAGGATGGTCGTGTCTAGTACCTCATCCATCTCCATGGAAACAGAGGAGTAGATGTATTGTACACCTGAACAAGGAATGCCAGGCCCCTAGGAACAGTGACAGTTCTATCATACATATACATGTAACTAACATTCCTTGTCTCTGTTGGAGGCACTTCCTGCACTCCCTGCTGTTTCTGTTGGGGGGTCGGTGTGGTGCTGATGTGTGTGGTGTAGACGGCGCGTTCATGTCAACCAATAAACACAGTAGTTCTAGGCCTAGAGCCTACATTTTCTAAAACTAAATCAGAACAATTCCCTCTGCAAACAATGGTCTCTTCTCAGCAGCCCCTCAAATAGCTCAAATCCATCTTTATCATAGCGTAGCCCTGAAACCAGAGGAGACTGCGGAAGCTTTGTTTTCATTGAGTTCAATATTCAGCTTTGGCTACATTGGTGTGCATACAGTTACATATTTTACTTAACACTGAAGTGGAAAACACAATGAAACATTTATAAAGTTAAAAAACACATTGGTAGCGGTGCTTGTTTTCCAGGCCTCCGAGGGTATTGTGGGGTTATTGCAACATCCCCAAATACACGCCGGTGAAAGATCAAGGGAGGTGTTCACCAGAGTTGTGGCTGGTTTTGCAGGGGTTAAGCCTTCTTTCATACGTGTTTTATCGGCAGACCCGTGAGGAGCAGTTACAGGAGCAAAGAGTGGAGAAAATGATGCGTGCTGCGGCCAAGGACGTCCACAAGATCCGAGGCCAGAGCAGGAAAGAGGTTCCCGAAGTTCAGTCCTTCAGGTCAGTCCAATAGAGTGCATGAGGAGTAAGTCAACGAAGCCTGGTCTTCTCATAACTGCATAACTATCAACATCTACATTCTGTTTTGCTTTTCTCACCAGCAGGCTCGTGTGTCAGCCATGCACTTAACCGTGCTTGCAATTATTTACGCACAGCGTGTGAGATATATCGGTGTGGGTGCACTCACTTGTTCTCCCTGCATACTCGCCAGTTAGTCCATACAAAGTAAATGAGTTGGTTAAATTATAGACACCTGGGAAACAATAGTTGAAATATTTGAACCGACTAAGATGAAGGCAAATCCAATACCAAGGTGACCAATGTTTTTCCAATGGACTGCTTCCAAAGGGCCGTGAGTTTTAAAACATACGTGCCATTCCGATGCTCCAGCGGCTCAGCCGGTATTGTTTTGGCGAGTGCCATTCCGACGCTGCGAGTGCTATTCGTTTTTGGCTTTCCGTAGGAAGAGCTAGCCAATAATTGCCAGCAAAACAAACCGTTTCATTCACTTTCCATAAACCATTGCAAATGATGGGAAATGATGGTTTGGATCTTTCTCCATTTTAGATAGTTATTCAGAGTCGACAAGGATTGATTAAATCGACCCTGACACTAAAGCAACGGGAAGACGTTCGCTGCAGTAAGCACAGATGGTGAGGATACTTTTTATGCACGCATAAATATTAGACTTTTCTGATTTCAGAGAGAAGATGGCCTTCTTCACTCGAGCGAAGACCAACATTCCTGATCTGCCTGCTGACGATGTGTAGAGCATTTAATGTATTCCACAGTCTCCAAGGAGATGACGGACGCAGACTTCTTATGATGACTGACTGCGGTGGTATAATGAAGAATGGAAAATAATAATGTATTGGGAAGAAAAACATCATTTTTACACCCTTTTGTATATATCTCAGCATTGCTAATCTGTTTAGCAACTAAAGCGTTGTTTTATTTTCTTCCCGTTTTCTCTGTAGCATTATTTTACATTTACAATTTGCAACTGAGTGGATGTTGGAAGCTACCTTTAGATTTCATTCCAATACACACCAGTGTGTTCTGTGTGAGATTTTAGAGAGGCAATGTTGTGTTCATTTTCCAGGACCACTCACTTCCTGTAATCTAAGGTGTGAATATAGACCCTCAGAGGTACAGTACTTTACTGCAACATTATTTACAGCACAAGATTTTTATTTTTTACAACATCGATATTCTGATTGATCTGATGGTGTACTATGACTGGGTTTGTGATTGGTTGTACTGTGAGTATACTGTAACTGGCTGTCCGTCCCTAGTGGCAGTATCTTGTCCTGTTACTGCCCATACTGTACTGTACACTCTTAGGAACAAAATGGTTCCAAAAGGGCCTTTGGCTGTGAAAAAACATTTTTGTTAATGTAAACCCTTGTTAGTTCCAGAAAGAACCATTTTTGTGGAGCCCTTCTACATGTAATCCTAAAGAGTTCTACCTGGAACCAAAGGTGTTCTACCTAGAACTAAAAGGGTTGAACTTGGAACCCTAAAAGGATTTTCAAAGGGTTTCCCGAACAGGCACATCAATATAATACAACTGGAACCTTTTTTCTTTAGTGTTTATGGCATCTGTGTATGTTCCGTTCATTGCTTTTGTAGTGATTCACTGGTGCACGCACTGTTTCTCAGCTTTGTGTAGGATCTGCACTTACTCTCACTAATACTCAGGTAGTGCACTTTAATGTAGGAATCTGAAATCATTTGGATGGATTGAAGAAGTGGTTGAGGTGCTCAGCTACAGAATGGAATTATTGTTTAATCAGGGCTTAATGAAGCACATTATGATTGTGAAATACAGATGTGGAGAAAATAACTAATATACTTTATTGGATGATGAAGATCATAGCTGATGATAAAATCCCCACTGATCGCAGAATTTAATAAAAGCCAAGTGATCCAAGAAACATAATACAACTAAGAACTCCCAAGTATAACTTGTTTCTTGCCCACATTCCGTAAATTCCCTTTAATTGAACATTTTGAAGGACCGTACCAGCCGTAACCCTCTTCTGTTCATCTCTGAACTGGACGTTCTATGGAAACATTTCTGTATCACTAACTGAATCCCCCTACCTTTCTGTAAGGAGACACAACAAATTCCTGCTGATGATATTTCATCTCGGCATGGTGCCTTGGAACGCTGGGTTGGAATGCAGCACTATGTGAGAAGTGGATTTGTGCAGGCTCACTGTTTTGAGCACACACTGTCCCATGCTCCGGGTATCAATTGAGCGGGACACTCATAGTGCCTTTGCCTGTGTTAATGTAATGTGGGGAGGCAGGGAAATGTGTAAGGGGGTGAAAAAGTAGTACAATCAACAAGCAATACAGGGAGAAATAAGTAGTTTATAACTAGGCCACTGGAAACTGTACAGGGAGGGAGGCGAGACTAGATCCGAATTCAGCTTGCTCACGCTCCGTGGAAACACTTAATGATGGATAACATTTTAGACTAAAGAGTTGTTGGTAATAGGGATCATAAGGGGATATGTGCTTTGTCAAGGGCCCCTGTGTGCAGATACAGATGTCTGTGGAGTGTTTTTAAAAAAGAAATGAAATTAGATTTGCTTTTCAACAAATCCTACTTAGACTTTTTTTTTGTGTTGACCAAGCATGACTGTGATGATTATGTATATTTGGCCTGAATTACAAACTACTGATATTGGAGTAGCTAGCTTCATCTATTTAGCACTTTTTAGCACCATACATAGATAGCCCCTAATACTAATGTACAGTAATTTTGCTATATTTAACACTAGGCTAGTTTTACCTATGTGGTTTGGTAGCGAATTACCCAATCCACAACTGTGTCTGTATGACATTGGCACAGGTTAATGCTTCTTGAATGTTGTCATAATGTTGAGCACAATGACCCGAGCACAATGGCTGAATGTGAAAAGGAGTCACAGAGTGGAAGGAGTGACATTCCTTTAATCAGTTAATCAGTATGGTCCTCCAAACAAGTCATCTTCAGTGTTGATTGCACCTAAGTTGCTCCGTAACGAAATATGTAAAAGCACATAATTTGATTGGATTTGATGTCTGTTAATGGGCATGCATTAGCTCTAAAATTCCTGCAGTTGATGAGCAGAACTCACTGATGTCCTAATATACATTGCTCTGTAGTTTAATACATTCCATGTTTCATACTCTGCAGATTAAATTATATCGTCATTTACATTTTATGTAACTTCAGAAATTATTTTCTACTCCCGCAGGCTACTAACATTGTCTGATCAGACATTGAGTTTTGTTTCTTCTCTTTTTCCCTACTAATTGTCTGTTAAGTTCACATGCCATTCCACGATGAATTACACTATATACAAAGAGTGTTTGTTAGGGTATTGTGATGCTCTCCTGTATTTATCACTGTGTAAGTTAATGGTTCAGGAAATCACACAAGCATCTATAGGCCCACTCACCTGGATATAGCATATACCATAGGGCAATTGTATTCAAATCACCCTCTTCAAGACCAGTTGAATACCACTGCCAGATGGGTTGCAGTCTTGCACCATTCTGATCCTTATATCGGCATGCATCATTATCTCGACACACAATTTAATTAGGTAACAAATATTGTTAATTTTTTTTTCTCTTTGGATCATTTTAATCCTTTTCGATTTTAGTGTTGCACTTCATTGTCATTTTTTTCCTCTTATTTGGATCATTAATATTCTTTACAATTGTACACATTTTACAATGCTTTGCAGATTGTGAAGACAAAGTGACTCTTCATGACACATCTATATATCGTACTGGAATTAAACATCAACTGTATACTGTGAATAGATCCTTTGGGGAGTGTGCCTTAACCTTAGGCGAAAATGGGGTCACCATCCAAAAACGAGAGAACACTACTTATTGTTGCCTCAAATAATGCGTACTGTTTTAATTTGATTGTGATTTGTTCACTTAAAAAATAAACCACAAATGACTTCAATGTAGATGGAGTAAACCCATCCAGGAAGGTCTTACATTAGGACTTCTTATTGGATTTCAGTGTCTGGATGGAACTTTTTGATTAACTGAAGCTAGTCACGATTGACTAGATATTTTATAACTATTTAAAGACTCAGAAGAACTTCTATAGAATCAACCAGCATGTATGTTGTTGTCAGAGGTTTTCAATATACATTAATCAGAAACAAATGATGTAGAAAGTCCTGCTTCAAATAATCAAAAAAAGAATTAATGGATGCTGATAGTCATGACTGATTTTTTTTTTTTTTGTCATGTAGAATGTGATGTAATTTTTGTTTGTTTTAAAGTTCAAGTGCATTTTTGTTTGGTTCTGATTTTTTTAATCTGTTGAATTAAGGACGGCAATGATCCTGGTATGTGTATGGAGGAGGTTTGAGAAATACAGCATGTATTTATTGCACTTTGTGATTTGGGTGTGCTGTTTCCTGTCTCGTGAGTCTCCTGAAAGCTGTGAATTTTATCATGGACACTGTATTGTCAAGCAGAATTGTAAATATTTCACCAGCACAAAAAATGTTTTGTAGTTTCACAACAAATAAAAGTTCTTTTGTTTTAATTCTGTCTATGAGTTTTGTTTTGTTTAAATGATAAATGATTTTAAACGTTTATTAACCGAGCACAGAATTTGGACCAAGGCTTTGTCTTGACATAAGAACTGACATTTGTTTGATAGACTGAAGAGAATGGCTTAGAGTGCATCAATGTTGAATGTACTCCAGTGGTCTTTCTGGGCCAGAATTGACTGGGAGATGAGAGTTGTGAAAAATAGTTTGTTGCCTGATTTTTGCCTTTGATTTGATGTCCTGCATAAGACTTCTACTCACTCTGGACACGTATTTTAACATGGCTACCTAAACTCACCATGACATTGCTGTGTTTTGATGTTTGGTAGCACATTCTCTAAGAGGATCAAAACCACAATGTGTCTTGGGTTAATTGGGACTGACTAATTGATCTATAAATAATAGTGAGTTATAGGTGATGCTAGGGGATTTGTTTTGAGTTATATGTGATGCTAGGGGATTTGTTTTGAGTTATATGTGATGCTAGGGGATTTGTATTGAGTTATATGTGATGCTAGGGGATTTGTTTTGAGTTATATGTGATGCTAGGGGATTTGTATTGAGTTATGTGAGGCTAGGGGATTTGTTTTGAGTTATATGTGATGCTAGGGGATTTGTATTGAGTTATATGTGATGCTAGGGGATTTGTATTGAGTTATATGTGATGCTAGGGGATTTGTTTTGAGTTATATGTGATGCTAGGGGATTTGTTTTGAGTTATATGAGATGCTAGGGGATTTGTAGATCAGTCAATCGGCAGTTGCCTGCAGTCATTTTGATCCTCTTAAATATGACCAATGAGACCAACCTCCTGCGTTCTCCACATGCAACATCAAGAAAAAGATGCGGGGTCTGCAAATATTGTGTAATGAGGTACATTTAAGTTGGTTTTGCAAAATATTTTTAATGAAAAAACAAAGGATTATATTGTTTTCAAACACATGCATAACTTTCTCATTCACACATCAATTTTTTTAAAGGGACTGTCGATTTCAAAACTCTTCTGTGGTATGATACATTTTAATGGAGGTATTCAACACTCTCCTTGGGGACCCCCAATCGTTCGATGTATTTGATCTATTCCAGAGCTAGCACACCATATTGGACTAGTCAGCTAATCATTAAGCCTTTGATAAATGATTAAGGAGGGCCTGTTCAGAGCTGCTACATAACTGGTAATATCTGGGGTCCCTGAGAAGAGGGTTGATGACTTGGGCACTTTAGTATCTTGACAGAAAGTTATTCCACAAGCTAGCCTACTATCAAATTAACCTGCATAACTCAAACTCTATGTCATGCTTGCATTTCAATGTCACATTGCTGATGAAACTGAGCGAGACTTCCAAAGAGTAGCTAAAGGACCAATAAACCCCTCAATCGACTTGAATAATGCAATTCATGTTGTACTTTAAATAAAAAAACTATGAACAAATCCGTCTTGTTCAGTTTCAAGATATAAAGTTTTGCTTATTATGGCCAGCCAATGTGGATCAATGTCTTGACAAAGTGATCAGTTTGAATATGCCATCTGCATCTATTAAATTCATTTGGAATCTATTTTTATACATGGCAAACCTCAGTAATTTTGTCTGGAGTGTACTGCCCGATTAGTAAGGATGAAAGTGATTACACATTCTACATTGACCAGCATGGGGGATTTTAGACAGAGAGGAGATACCATGGTGACATTCTGGTTTAATTCTGAAATATCATGATGAGAAAAGGCTGGGCAATAGAGTTGGACATTATGACGGTAAACTTTGATGTTTGAAAATGATGAAAGCATGAATTTCACAAACATCAAACATTTTATAAACTGTCAAATGAATAACCATTTGCCAGGTTACAGTTTATAACTGATGTGTGACACTGCCTGTTCCGTCAGAGAATTGCTTACAAAACTCTGCATACATTTTGGGGTGTGCTGTCACTGACCTCAGTGGCTTGTGGGCGCTGTGACGACAAAGAAAGAAGAAAATCACAAGATGGCCAATGCTAGGCCTGACAAATAGAGGGTTGGTGAAAAAACAAAATGCAATTTCTGAAATTTGGAAACATAATAGATAGGTCTAGCCTATTCATGTCAATACATCTGGTTTTCCTTACCATTTGTTATGGACGACATTCAACCAAGAATATACACTATATGGTCAAAAGTATGTTTGGGGAAGACCTTTTCCTGTTCCAGCATGACTGTGCCCTTGTGCACAAAGCGGGCTCCGTAAAGAGATGGTTCTATGAGGTTGGTGTGGAGGAACTCAAGTGTCCTACACAGAGCCCTGACCACAATCTCATTGGGATTGAATTGGAACGGCAATTGCGAGCCAGGTCTTCTTGTCCAACATCAGTGCCTGACCTCACAAATGCTCTTTTGGCTGAATGGGCACATATTCCCACTGAGACACTCTAAAGCTTGTGGAAAGCCTTCGCAGAAGAGTGGGGGCTGTTACAGCTGCAAAGGGGGGGCACCTCCATGCTAATGCCCATTTTAGAATGGGTTGTCTATATTGGTGTGATGGTCGGGTGTCCAAATACTTTGGGCCAAATAGTGTATGTTAGGTCTATGGGCTAAATGATCTAGCATTTCTTTTCGTAGGCCTAGTTTAAGCCTGTTGTTTTTGTATTAATTATTTAATTTTTTATCTTGTGAGGTATATAAATGTGTATCTTTCTGGCAATATTCATGTGATGTTCTGAGAATAAAATTCTTGAGTCAATACTTGACAGAATTGCATCTGAACAGACGTTTCTCATTAAGAGAAATTCAGACCTGGGAAAACCAATATAATACCACTGCATCCTCAGAGAAAACAAACTTTTTCCATGTCCATTCATTTCTTGTAATAATACAAGTTGATACAAATATATAGACTATAAAATAGAACAGAATAATTTGAGTTACATAAGCTGGCCAAAGGTTGTGGTGGACTAAAATTGCAATGTTAAATTCCGAGGTATTATTTGCATTATGCATGGCTGGAAGTATAACATTGAATAATATTTGTTTACATTTAAAAGGGTTCATATTTATGTGTTTATCTTATTAAATATTGATCTGGCTACAATAAAATAGGCCTAATTTAATTGCCACTTTATTGCAGCGGGCTATCCCAAATGACATTCCAAATAATGTTCAATCAATTGAATTTATAAAAGGTGGACTCAAAAACATCTCAAGGATGATTAGTGGAAACAGGTTGCACCTGAGCTCAATTTCAAGTGTCATAGCAAATTATGTGAATATTTATGTAAATATGATATTTTTAAAATGTAGTTTTGCTTGGTCATTATGGGGTATTGGGTGGACTGATGATCAATTTTAGGATACAGATGTAACATAGCCATTTGTGGAAAAAGGTAAACGGGGCTGAATACTTTCTGAATGAACTGCATGATGAATACATTCTGTTATGAAAGTAATGTAATGATGCAGCTTCCACTGTAATGCTGACATGGATGAAAAACCATACAATCGTCTCTGTATAGTAAGTGTAAACACATCTAGAATTAGATTTTGCAAATCATAAATCATGAGAATGGTATTTACAAGGCTAACATATTACATCTCTTATGCTGCAATTCTTCATTCTATTGTGGAATCCCTGGTTAAATATAGGCAAGAGACAACTCTCAAAAATGCAAAACATTTCTCAAAAATGACAGAAAAATCTTAGGTTGTTATCTAATAATTTATTAATCAGGATATTTATTTAATAAAAACATGTAGCTGGCTTTTGATAGCATGCTCATTTATTGTAGCGTCATGCTGGCAACATTAGAGATTCCGTAGCAACAGTAAGACTTCCGGTTGTCGGAGTCTGCCTTCAAAATAGAAGTCCGCGGTAAAACGCGATTTTAATAATATTAAATGTATCAATTTTGACACTTTGCTTAGTGTATATTGTAAAAATGTATTGTAGGAAATGTTCAGGATAGTCGATAGAATAATTATATGCAAAAATATCAAGTGGCACTGTGTATTTGCAAATGTTGCTGCCATTTTACTCGACCCATCTTAGATCCTATTGGCCACAATGTAACTCAAAAGATTTGAGGTACATTGAATAAATATTGCCCTGTTTAGAAAAAACGTTACTATATGCCGCAGTGAATGTACTGTAGGAAATGTCAAGGAGACTCTATAGATTAAATATATGCAAAAAAATATCAAGGGGCACTGTGTATTTGCAATTGTTGCTGGCATTTTATATATTACCTTATAAAAAATAATCACTGTATAAAGTCTCCTGAACATTTCCTACATTACATTCACTGCGGTGTATAGAACAGTTTTTTTTTCATAGTGCAGTATGTATTTCATAACCATTGATTTAGACTGTGGCCAATGGGATAGGCGGCGTAAAATGCCAGCAACAATTGCAAATACACAGTGCCCCTTGATTTCTTTGCATATAATTATTCTATCGACTCTTCTGAACATTTCCTACAATACATTCACTGCGGCGTATAGAATAGTTTTTTCTGTATGAGTCAATATGTATTTCATTTCCATTGAGTTATATTGTGGCTGATGGAATGGGTGGAGTAAAATGCCAGGAACATTTGCAAATACACAGTGCATATATTTTTTGCATATATTTACTAAATAGAGTCTGCTTGTACATTTCCTACAGTACATTCACTGCGGCGTATAGTATAGTTTTTTCTGTACAGGGCAATATTTATTTAATATCCTTTGAGTTACATTGTGGCCAATAGGATCTAGGATGGGTGGAGTAAAATGCCAGCAACAATTGCAAATACACAGTGCCCTTTGATTTGTTTTGCATATAATCATTCTATAGACTCTCCTGAACATTTACTTCAATACATTTTTACAATATACACTAAGCGAAGTGTCAAAATCGATACATTTAATATTATTAAAATCGCGTTTTACCGCGGACTTCTATTTTGAAGGCAGAATCCGAAAACCGTCTTACTGTTGCTACGGAATCTCTAATGTTGCCAGCATGACGCTACTCAATGTCGACCGTCATCAATATTTGACTTGATTTTCTTGAAATATCTGTGAGCAACATTTAAACAGCACATCCGGATCACAGAAATGTGGACTATTTCAAAATAAAAGTATTGAACATACTAGTAGAAAAGTGTCACGAATTCTATTCATTCATGATTTTTTTTTTTATTAACCTTTCTAAAAATATTTCAATGACTATATATTTGTTTATTTGTTCCAAGATAAAACCTGCAGCCATTCCAAATCACTGTATGTGATATTCAAACAAAGTGATTAGCTGCAAGAAGTATTATATGTACTGCAGTGAATGTATTGAGGGAAATATTCAGAAGAGTGTATAGAGTCACAATATGGTGTCAAATCATAAGACACTGTAATAGACACTGTAATAGCAAATTTTATTATTTTTATTTCACACATAAACTTAGTGATTACCAATACACTATGAATTTACTGATTTTATTAGGGAAATGTTTTATTCATTAGATGAAATTAATGGGGGAAAGCCTCTATTCAATATCTTCCTAACTGACTTGGAACATTATATAACATCCCTGAAAGATATGAACAACAAATGATTTAATCTTTTTGTAATTGAAGGGAATTTGTTTTAATTTCATTTATTTAAATGTATTTATTTCTTTATTATATATATTTTTTGGTTATTGATATGTGGTTATCCACATTGCTTTTACTGAGTTCTGTACAATGTGTTATTCAAGAAATAATAATAATGATAATGAAATAAAAAACAGCGGAAGTGGGACGTCTCACTTCCTTTTCCTCTTGGTCGCCACACGAGGGCGGTAAGTCGAATTTCGATCGACATCATTGCCTTTCTTCCTCATATCCTCATTCCCTTAGCAGTAGGGTCCAGAAACTAATTTAGAGACAAACAAACGTTTATTATTTTATAGCTATATTTTTGGTGAAGATGGGAGATACTGTGGCTGAATACACGTCTCGGCTTCAACAACAGGTTAGCGCTTATAATGAATAAATACTTATTGGTTTGCAATGATTCACAGAAATATAAAGACATGTTGCTAGTAGTATTTATGTCAACGTTACTTGCCTTGCGCTAACGTGAACATGTGGGATCCTCGTTGCTGACGTAAGTGTGGCAAGTCAACTGGGAAGCCGGCTTACTTTTCATTTTAGTTCTGCTGTCTTATTAGTAAACTATTCAGCAGTTTGTCAGTTTGATTGATTTTAGCTTTCATGTGTTGTGTATTAACGAGCTAACTAGTCAGTGTGTATGTGGGGGCAAATCAAATAATTGGTTCATTCAGTTTTCTCTGCTGGTGAAAGGCCAGATGACAGTAGTTTTGTTGTTGATGATGGTGAAGAAGTCGATCGAATGACAATCACCATTGAAGCCAAATGATGTATCTGTTCAATTCATTGTATTTCTATGCATTTTATCTTATCCGGTCTTTACAAGAGATAATGTAGGAATACAACTATTATAATATTGGGAAAATATCAGAAACCCCCGAGATGCCTTTTTGCGATTATAAATTGGTTACCAACGTTATCAGAATAATAAAAAGTGATGTGATTGTCATACCCGTGGTATATGGTCTCTTATGAACCGGGTGGTTTGAATCTAGTGATGTATATTACAGTATATTATTGTTCTCAAACATTCATTAAACTGGGAATACAGAAATACTATGTCAAAAAACATTAAAAACAACTACATTTCAGGTTAATCTCTGTAAATGTAGGGTATTTATTGGTAACTTTACAGTGAAAGTTAAAATTACAGTATATTATTGTTTTTAAATGTTAAATAAACCGTGGGAAAACAGAAGTACTGTAAAAATACATTAAAAACAACTACCATTCAGGTTTATCTCTGTAAATCTATGGCATTTATTGGTTACTTTCCAGTCTATCTACAGTAATTTCCTATTAAATGATTGCTTTTTCATATACAGTAACAACAAAATAATGTATAAAAACATTGTACATAAAACTAAAGACAAGTGTCTATACATTTACAGTATTAATCAGTCAATTTAAAGTATAAAATGTTCATTGGACTGTGGAAAAACAGGCTATTTAGCAGTTACTTTATGTTGCGGTTCCTCCATGTAAAAAAAGATATAGTCTGTATTTTATCATACTAATCCGAGAACCATGGCAACCGAGCTTGATCCGACAGTCAACTACAAAGGTTAATGTTGTATTCGATCGAGTCAGATATATGATCGGATCTCGCATAATTGGATTTCGTATGTATTCGTGAACAACTCCACTTCCTCTTCAGTTTTAACATGTATGACACACAGGCCGAGCTGTCATCGTTAAGTTATTCAACATTTTTAAAGGTTGCCATTTAAGCCTAGGATATGATAGCACATGGTTTTTCATTGCAGCCTAAGATGTGCAGAAAGCCAGCATGCACGGTGAATTCAATTTTTTTATTGCGTTTGTTCAGGATTGCCTACTACATTTGCTTGTGATGTTATTTTCTGTAGACTTAATAATTTGATAATTGCTGAAAAAAATAAACAAGGTAAATTCGGTAACATTAGGCTACTATTTTTGTGAGTCATTTAACAGAGTGATATTATAGTAAACTACAAGGTCCCACCGTGATATAGAGATGGAATTGAGATGTTGGACATAAAGATTCATAAAATGAATCTGAATCTTTTCAAAGAACTTTACTGAATGATTTAGTTCACTTTAGTGATTCAGAATGCTTGTTGCTATTTGAATCCTGAATACTGATTGGCTGACAGTTGTGGTATATAGAGACCAGTGACAAATTAAAGAAAAACCAACTGTCTCAGTAAGGTGTTCGTCTCTCTCCACTTCAGCCCCATGGTTGTGTATGGGGACATGACCCCCCCGTCTGCCGCTTCCTGAAGTCCACGATCATCTCCTTAGTCTTGCAGATGTTGAGAGGGAGGTTGTTGTCCTGGCCCCATGCAGGCAGATCCCCTACCTCCTCTCTATAAGTGGTCTAATCATTATTGGAGATGAGACCCAAGAAGGTTGTGTCGTCCGCAAACTTTAAGATGATGTTGGAGCTGTGTGTGGCCGCGCAGTCATGCATGAACAGGGAGTACAGGAGGGGGACTGTGTACGCAGCGCAAGATGTCAGGAATGGTGGAGCAGATGTGGGTTCTGGCCAGCATGAGGGTGGAGGTCAGTGCTACAGGAAATTAGTCATTCAGGCAGGTGATGGATGGTTTCTTTGGTACAGGGACAATGGTGGTCTGTTTAAAGCAGGTGGGAACTGCAGACAGAGTCAGGGAGAGGTTGAATATGGAGGTGAAAACCTCCGCTAGTTGGTCAGCGCACCCCCTGAGGACACGGCCTGGAATGCCACCTGGCCCTGGTGACTTTCATGGGTTCACAGTTTTAAAAGCTCTCCTCACGTCAGTCATGGTTAGGGACAGAGTGCACTCGTCCTGGTCCTCAGCAAGCCTCACTGAAGGAATTGTGTTGGTCGCCTCAAACCGTGCATAGAAGGTGTTGCGCTAATTGGGTAGAGAGGCGGCAGGCTGGGCATCATTGCTGTTTCTCCCTTTATAGTCTGTGATGTGTTACAGTCCATACCACATGTGTCTCGGGTCAGGGCTGTGGTAGTAATCTCCCAACTTATCCTTGTAGTTTCTTTTCACATCTCTGATGGCCTTCCGTAGGTCACCTCCTCGAAGCCTCCACGTCCGTGCCCTGAGTGTTGCATGGATATTATAAATAACCCAGGGCTTTTGGTTAGGGCAAAGTCCTAACATTTTCCTTGGGGCAAAATCATTTAACGCACTTGAAGATATATGGTGAGACAGAGTCTGTGTATTCCTCAATGTCCCCATCAGCTGCAACACAGAACATCAATCTATTGTTTCAAAGCATTCCTGGAGTGTTGTGAAGGATTCCTCATTCCAGTGTTGAATTGCCAAAGAAAACGGTTTGTCCTTTTTTAGTTGTTGGCTGTAGGTTGGGGGTGAGTAGAATGGAGGTGTGATCTGCCTTAACCAAGTTATAGCTGTAGAGGCCACCCTTTTTTGACAGTGAATCCTTCATATCTGTCTAGGAGAGGGAGATCCATTCCCTCACGGCTGAGATCGAGTGCCTGAAGAACCCGCCGAGCGTGGGCTTGTCTTCACACCTGGACGGCCTGAGGGAGGAGAATGCCAAGCTGAAATATCGCCTCAATGTCCTCAAAAGGGTTGGTATCACTTTCCAGGGAATTTTTACATGCTCAGAATTTCCTGAATTTCTAAGATGAAAATGTGTAGAATTTCAAGGAATTGCCTGAAATGTTTACAAGGAATGAAGGGGCTTCTAAAATGTGTAAATTCTGTGGGGTGATAGGGCAAACTTACATTATCTTTGAGTCCCGCAAACTGAAAGAGATTCAATGCCCCCTAAAATCTAATTTAAGTCAACTACAACTTCTGTTAGTAAAACGTTTCCATTACTGAGGAGTTCAAATAATGTCATTGTAGTTTAACACTGGTTGCATTGCATGACTATTATGGACAAACGTACATTATCTTTGAAAACAATACCACAACAGTCCGGCACACTGAAAGAGATCAAGCATAATAGTCATGCAGCACAAGCAGTGTTAAACTACAGTGACATTATTGTAGTTGACTTAGGGAGCATTTGAATTAAACAGGAACTAAAATAAATTCTAACCTGTGTGCCTGTCGGCCGTAGTGACTCGTGTGTAACCTGAGCCATGAATGGATGACACCCGTTACCCGAAATGATGTGCATTATGCCAACCGAAAAATGTATTCCCGGAATTGTGTCAAGGGGTGCTGAGGCTGTGTCGGGGCGGGTAGTGGATTCCTCACTCCAGTGCTGAACTGCCCGAAAAACCACTTCTCCCTGTTTTAGTTGTTGTCTGTAGATTGGAAGGAGAAGAATGGAGGTATGATCCACCTTACCAAAGACTGGGTAGGGGCAGGGGTTTGTAGCTGTTCCGTATTTGTAAATTACAATGGTCAAGTGTCTGATCACCACTGGTATGAAAGTTAATGTGCTGGTGGCATTTCGGCAAAACTTTCCTTATATTAGCCCTACTGAAGTCGCCAACAACAATATAAGCTGCCTCATGGTGAGTGTCCTCTAGTCCATTAATTACTCCATATACAGTGGGGAAACAAGTATTTGATACACTGCTGATTTTGCAAGTTTTCCTACTTACAAAGCATGTAGAGGTCTGTAATTTTTATCATAGGTACAGTTCAAGAACTACAGGAAACATATGATCTCTGTAATTGCAAATAAAGGTTTCTGTACCAAATATTAAGTTCTGCTTTTCTGATGTATCAAATACTTATGTCATGCAATAAAAGGCAAATTAATACAATGTGATTTTCTGGATTTTTGTTTTAGATTCTGTCACTCACAGTTGAAGAGTACCTATGATAAAAATTACAGACCTTTACATGCTTTGTAAGTGGGAAAACCTGCAAAATCAAATACTTGTTCTCCCCACTGTATACTCAGCATTGTACCTGTTGTAATGGTGCTGCAAGTGGTAGACAACATATAGGGACAGACTACACAACATTTACAAAGTTGACATACAATCACAGGTACGTCCGGAAATATTTGGACACTGGCACAATTTTAAACATTTTGTCTCTGGACACCACTGAATTTAAGATGAATCAACCGAGAGACAATTGAAGTGCAGACTTTCAGCTTTAATTCAAGTGTTGAACAAAAATATCATACGAAAGACTTAGGAATTGCAAACATTTTCTTACACAGTCCCTTTATTTCAGGGGCTCAAATGTAATTGGACAAATTTACACAATCATAAATACAATTTCTAATACGCTGTCAAGAATCCTTTGCACGCAATGACTGCTTGAAGTCTGGAACGCATGGACATCACTAAACACTGGTTTCCCTCTTTTGTGATGCTTTGCCAGGCCTTTACTGCAGCTGTCTTCAGTTGTTGTATGTTCATGTGTCTTTCTGCCTTAAGTTTTGTCTTCAGCAGGTGAAGTGCATGGTCGATCAGGTTGAGATCAGGTGATTGACTCGGCCATTGCAGAATATTCCACTTCTTTGCCTTTAACTCCTGGGTTGCTTTCACAGTATGTTTTGGGTCATTGTCCATCTGTAAAGTGGAACGCCGTCCAATCAATTTAGCTGAATCTGAGCAGACAACATATCCCTATACACTTCTGAATTAATCCGGCTGCTTCTGTTACATCATCAATAAACACTAGTGACCCAGTGCCATTGGAAACCATGCATGCCCATTATAGCAGAGCTGAATTCCCACGGAAGGTAGAAGGGCTGTACTTTTATATTTAGGAGCTCCAGGTCTGGTGAGAAGTGTGTTGAAAGTACTGCAACATCTGAACCCCAGCGAGAGTTAACCATAATACAGACCCCTCTGCCTCCACTCCACTTACTGGATACTGTGTTTCCAAATGTATATTTTAATCTTTTGTCTTTACACTTTCTTAAACATTGTTAGTCATTTACCCACAAAGAATGTACATAATATTCTCACAGCTCAAATTCCCTTATATTCTTTGCTCATCACCTGTTGTTTGTAATTGTCAAAGTGGCATATTTCTTTATAATCTGACTAAAATTCGACCGATTGTGGATTTTTAAGGCCAATATAATAATGATAGTTTGGAGCAGGAATAAGCCGATCATCTGAAAAAAGTGACACTGTTCATAATGAACAATCTTTGACTTTATTAGAAACAGGATAAGTGTTGAACTGAACATCTAATTCAAAGTAAATACCTAAATAAAATAAAAAAATCTGGAACTGAATATCAAACTGACTGATTCTAGTATGCAAAATAACACGGTGGATGGGAGCTATATCAGAGTTTACGTTAGACTTTCATAAAAATTCCAGAAATCCGGCCATATAGAACAGCTACCGGACATATTTTTTAAATAGCCATATAATAGCCTACATTTAAACAGCAATAAAACACAAATGCTATGACGCAACAATTGTTTTTTATTTAAATTAGTCAGCAGAATGAACTCTTCTGAGCGTATAGGCTATAACTAGGGCTGTTGCAATTATTACATAATTGCCTGATTGCAGTAATTTAAGCCAGATCGCAATTATTTTATAGACAACTTTCTTTTTGCACAATAGATTGGAATCATTATTTTGTAATCAATCTGAATAAGGAATTTTGAAGCCAATGTTAGAAATGTCTCAACAAATAGCATGTGAATTATGTCAGTTTCCATAGGATGTCTGGACCATGGGTGCAGAAGAGCGTTTGACAGCTCTGTGTAAAGTTATAGACACAGATAATTTACTGAAACTCGTTTGCTTCTAAATTTCAGTATGTTTGAACCTAGTTTAGAATTGTTTTGCAATGCACCATAATGTAGCCTAATATCACAACATTATTATTTAAGAGAGAGTGCATTTCAGTCGCTTATTTGTCAGATCAACTCACTCATCCGTATGTAAAATATTTTGACAAAATCTTTAAGTTAACTTTGTAATTTCCAACCATATTTCCGAATTAAAAAGTGCACATTAAAATGTATGGATATAAATATATGTTGTCCCATTGCATATTAGACAATGAAACCCATTTTGCTACATAATGAAGCCTATTCCTTATAAATAGGCTATTTCAAATAAAAACACTTTTCTGTGGTCTTTCTGGCCTCCGTTGCACCATGCCTTTAAAAAAAGCCTGGGGAATGTCTGCTTTGCCTTCATCAATTAGGAGATGTATGCTGGGCTTGCTGCCGAAGGGTGCTGCTTTGGAATTTCGCGCCACGCTTAGTCACATGACCAAAGATTCAGTAACTCAGTATTTAATATGCTATTCATCTATTAATTTGGCATATTTCCCACCGAACATTGTGGCTGTTGATATTTTCATCTGCCGGACAACTACACCTGATACCGGCGAAAATGTGTGTGTGTGTGAATATACAGTGGGGAGAACAAGTATTTGATACACTGCAGGTTTTCCCACTTACAAAGCATGTAGAAGTCTGTAATGTTATCATAGGTACTCTTCAACTATGAGTGACGGAATCTCAAACAAAAGTCCAGAAAATCACATTATATAATTTTTAAGTAATTAATTTGCATGTTATTGCATGACATAAGTATGACATAAGTATGCAAAAATGTGAGGGGTGTACTCTCTTTTGTTAGATACTGTATATATAGTGGAGGAAACAGCATTATCTCCAGAAAGGCAGCTCCTCTTGTAAAAGTTGGTAACAGAACCTTCTGTTACCAAGAATTATGATCTAAAATGAGCGATGCTATTCTGTGATTTATCACTAGCCAGGAAGGAATACTTCTGTTGCGTGTCCCCTTACATTGTAATACCACCCTTACAAACCAAAATAAAAGTGCACATCTGTCACTTTTACATTTCACTACGGTTGTATAGTTATTTTTATTGATGCGTGCTTTTGTATAATGTTATTATTGATTTATTTTGATATCTTCTTAATTTTTTATTATAAGTAAATGTTTTACTTTTAACTGCACTGTCGGGTGTAGGAAAACCAAGCATTTCATTGCCAATAAATCTTTGAGCTTTGAACCTAATGTTCGTGCATATTTCCGGGGTAAGGAAGATCCTAAAGTGTACTAATACATTTAATGAATGGATAGTTACATGGCTGGAGTATTTGGAAGAAAGATCTCCACATTGGTAAGTAAAGTAAAAGTTGAATGGTTTCTTTTCCTTCCTGTCTGCCTGTCTTGTGTCGTGAACAAGGAGCTGATAGTGTTGCATTATATTTTCTAAAGATAAATTCTGTGGGGAGAAATAATATATCTTTGATTTAGTCTACATAAGAAGAACGTAGTTTAAAGTCTGTCGTGCATTTATGGCAGCCCCTCTCCAGCGCACTGAGTGCCAGCGCTCATGTCTCATAAAATCAAGGAAGAAAGAGTGTCATTTTCTTTTAGTTTTTTACAGTTGTTTAGATTATTATCAGGAGTTAATCACATGCACAAATGTTCAGCAAAAGTGGCCCCCAAATGATCAGATATGGCCATTGGCCCATAGTTGGGCTAGGCTTGCACTTACGGCTAGCTAAATTCTAACAACCATGCTTGCTAGTAAAACAGAGAGTGCATGCTGTTGGCAGAGCAGCAGTTATCTTCAGTCTAATGCATTAATAATGTCAGTCTATAACCAACATACACTCACCTAAAGGATTATTAGGAACACCTGTTCAATTTCTCATTAATGCAATTATCTAATCAACCAATCACATGGCAGTAGCTTCAATGCATTTAGGGGTGTGGTCCTGGTCAAGACAATCTCCTGAACTGAATGTCAGAATGGGAAAGAAAGGTGATTTAAGCAATTTTGAGCGTGGCATGGTTGTTGGTGCCAGACTGGCCGGTCTGAGTATTTCACAATCTGCTCAGTTACTGGGATTTTCACGCACAACCATTTCTAGGGTTTACAAAGAATGGTGTGAAAAGGGAAAAACATCCAGTATGCGGCAGTCCTGTGGGCGAAAATGCCTTGTTGATGCTAGAGGTCAGAGGAGAATGGGCCGACTGATTCAAGCTGATAGAAGAGCAACTTTGACTGAAATAACCACTCGTTACAACCGAGGTATGCAGCAAAGCATTTGTGAAGCCACAACACGCACAACCTTGAGGCGGATGGGCTACAACAGCAGAAGACCCCACCGGGTACCACTCATCTCCACTACAAATAGGCAAAAGAGGCTACAATTTGCACGAGCTCACCAAATTCTGATGGTAGAGTCAGAATTTGGCGTAAACAGAATGAGAACATGGATCCATCATGCTTTGTTACCACTGTGCAGGCTGGTGGTGGTGGTGTGATGGTGTGGGGGATGTTTTCTTGGCACACTTTAGGCCCCTTAGTGCCAATTGGGCATTGTTTAAATTCCATCACTTTATGACCACCATGTACCCATCCTCTGATGGCTACTTCCAGCAGGATAATGCACCATGTCACAAAGCTCGAATCATTTCAAATTGGTTTCTTGAACATGACAATGAGTTCACTGTACTGAAATTGCCCCCACAGTCACCAGATCTCAACCCAATAGAGCATCTTTGGGATGTGGTGGAACGGGAGCTTCGTGCCCTGGATGTGCATCCCACAAATCTCCATCAACTGCAAGATGCTATCCTATCAATATGGGCCAACATTTCTAAAGAATGCTTTTAGCACCTTGTTGAATCAATGCCACGTAGAATTAAGGCAGTTCTGAAGGCAAAAGGGGGTCAAACACAGTATTAGAATGGTGTTCCTAATAATCCTTTATGTGAGTGTATCATGCTCATAAAAACAGAATTTATATTTAAATTAAAGTTAACATTATATCAGGTACAACACACAGTGACATCACATGTATGGAGCCTCCAGCTCATTGTAAGGTGACCAGAAGGCTTGATACTTTCCACCCTTGCTGTCTTGCTAAGTAGGCTCTCATCGCCACTGGGATGCCCTCCCTCCAATGCCTCTCGGGGGCGGAGTCACTGGCATGTTGTCTGTATTCTGCTAGCAATACTCTGCACTCATTCAGGGTGGCTGCGGTTGGTGGGTGTCCCTTTAGTTGATGCTTTGCAATGGGAGTGGATTGATTTCCTGCCTGTTGGGCCCTGTCCAGGGCAAACAACTACTGTTGTTTGCTCCATGGAGTTTAAGGCCAGGTGTTTTGTAAAAGCACTTTGTGACATCTGCAGATGTAAAAAGGTCTTTATAAAATACATTTGATTGATTGGTTAAAAAATGTGTCTTCTTAGTGCCTGTAGTTGACAGTTATGTAGGGCAGTCGCAATTATTACATTATATATGTGTGTGTGTGTGTGTGTGTGTGTTACCTCACAATATTTTTTTTTTAACAATTTGAAAACAAGAAACATAAGTAGAAATAGTAGGTGTAACAATAGGCTTATAAAACTATGCCTACAAAAAGAAATGGTTGAACATTTAGCCCATAGGCCTAACATACTCAAAGAGAGTAGATTGGAGAGTAGATTGTCTAGTTTGCTAAAATATTGGTTGTCCTCCATACTTTGTATTGAACGGCTCTACGTCTGTCTTCCCTCACAGAGTCTGCAAGAGGAAAGGAGCCAGTGCAGTAAAACCATGATGAATATCAACCAGCGTCTGCAGGAGATCTTTGGGGAAGCCATCCGGGAGGCCTTCCCCGACCTAGAGAACGCTCCCCTGGCTGTTACCCCGAACCAACAGGCCAAGTTTGGAGACTACCAATGCAACAGTGCCATGGCCATGGCTCAGGTGGGAAATCAATACTGTTGGTTATTGAAAATTAAATGTCTGCTTCAAAACCATCTGCTTCAAAGTGGTTATGCTGTGCAGATGCCATGCTTTAATCCCCACAAAACATGCAAGGCAGTGGCTAGGAAGAGCTCCCTAGAGATGCAGAAACATAGAGAGGAGCCAGGATCTGAGGTTTGTCTCTGACTCTCCTTGGCATTCTTTTGTGTCAGGGATAACATTTGTGTCAGGGATAAAAAAAAAAAAAAGTGTTGTAAACGGGTATGCTATCTTCCCGAGGTGCCATCTTCCCTAGGTTACATGGTGCACTCTCCTAACATACTCCCTGGGTGCATTTTCCTAACATACTCCCTGGGTGCATTTTCCTAACATACTCCCTGGGTGCACTTTCCTAACATACTCCCTGGGTGCACTCTCCTAACATACTCCCTGGGTGCATTTTCCTAACATACTCCCTGGGTGCACTTTCCTAACATACTCCCTGGGTGCCCTTTCCTAACATACTCCCTGGGTGCCCTTTCCTAACATACTCCCTGGGTGCCCTTTCCTAACATACTCCCTGGGTGCCCTTTCCTAACATACTCCCTGGGTGCCCTTTCCTAACATACTCCCTGGGTGCCCTTTCCTAACATACTCCCTGGGTGCATTTTCCTAACATACTCCCTGGGTGCACTTTCCTAACATACTCCCTGGGTGCACTTTCCTAACATACTCCCTGGGTGCACTTTCCTAACATACTCCCTGGGTGCACTTTCCTAACATACTCCCTGGGTGCACTTTCCTAACATACTCCCTGGGTGCACTTTCCTAACATACTCCCTGGGTGCACTTTCCTAACATACTCCCTGGGTGCCCTTTCCTAACATACTCCCTGTGGCTGCTGAGGTCAACAGATGATGTCTCTGTGTGTGGGAGTCAATGAGTAGTGAGGTATGAAGTCTGGTCCTGCTCTGTATAAACAGAATCAGAATAAAAAAACATTAAAAAACAACTCACATTGGTACCGAGACAATTCTACTATCACCAGAAACACCAAGTGTTCCACAGGGAGAGCACCATGTTAATTTCCTGGCAAACAACATTGTCAGTGTGTTTATATGCCTTCCAGGTCAGTGTTATGGCCAAAGCACTGCACGTGCATGTGTTTCACCTTATGGCCCAGCTACTGTTTCTTGTTGATAATGTCAAACCAAAAATTCTATTCAGTTTTATGTAAATATTCAGCACCATAATAAACACCACAATCTTAGTTTAAGAAATTCTGTACAGTGCCATAACAGTAGCATATCTCACCTTACCCTGTGGTTATCTTGAACACACTTGCAAAATCTCCATTTGGAAAACAAGGGCTGTTTAATTTTGTCTAAATCAATGTCAGCACTAGCCAATTCTATAAGCCAAAATAGTAATACAATCAAATTCTAATGTTTTGTTTAGATCCTGAAATCCTAGATTGCTGAAATACATTATTGCTGATGTTAAATGCATCTATTGTTCCCAATGTTATAATTATACCCTTTACACCTTATATTCACATGTATTTCATTTGTGACAGCTGGGGTTAGATTATTTATACCATTGTATACCAGGTTGAATCTGAACAAAATGGTGAATCCTTTTTGTCTTTCGCTGTCATCATCGACACCATGCCATATTAACATGACTGATGGTATCTTTTAAGGCAAAATCATTTAGCAGTATAATTGTTTTATCTGAAAAAGCATTTCTTGAATGTTTGTTGGACAGTCTTAAACCATCTTTGAGCTTTGTTCTGTAACATGCTAAAGCTCTACGATGTGTCATGTAAGTAGACAAAAGGGGAGATAAGGAGAAGCATGTCACGTTAGAACCTTGTGGGTCTCATTCAAACGCCTGGTTTCAGGGATTCGTTCTAGCAACCTAGTTTTCAGTACAACCAGCTCAAATGAACATCAAGAGCTTAATTTTTATTTGAGCTGTTAGAGGGTGAATGAAATTGGAGTAGGCCTATAATTGTTTTGGACTTGCTTTTTTAGATGATGAAATCAAAGGGCCTGAAAGTAAACCCCAGGGAAATTGCTGAGAAGATTCAACAGAAAATTCCTGACAATGAACTCATTGAGAAGACTGAAATTGCTGGACCAGGTTTGTGAAATTGTTTTTTCCATCATGCAATAATTATTAATTTAATAACTTTTTATCAGTCTAACTACACAACAACATAATGGTAATACTTGTTTTTGGTACATTTCCTGCCATACTACATAAATTAGGATACAATATGCTTACTCAGAATTAATGCATATTTAATAGAAGTGGGGGTCAGATAGCCTAGCGGTTTGAATTGCTGACCAGTAACCGAAGGGTTGCTAGATTAAATCTCCAATCGCCAGCAGTGTGAAGATGTTGTTCTAGCTAGGCACATATTTGACTTTATTGCACTTATTGATCTGTTGCATTCTTGGTCTATGTTTACATAGGTAGATGCTTAGGGCTTTTGTTGGACCACGTAAGCAGCCGGCCAAGAAGAGCAAATGTTTCTTAGTGAGTGAGTGTCTGACCGACCACCCCTTGTTAAATAGCGTAGTGGTTAGACATGTGGACTCCCATGCTGGGGAATGGTGTTCAAGCTTGGTTTCAGTCAAAGCAAATTATGTCTTAAGATTTGTTCAGGATAGGCAAAAACTTAACTGGATACAATCTTCAGTAGCTACGTTATAGTAAGCCTAAAATAAAACTGTTTCCGGTTATATTTCAACTATTTCTGGTGGATTTTCATCTGTGCTTGCTATTTGGGGTAATATAGGCTAGATCACAACCCCTTGGGCAGTAAGAGAGGAGTTTCCACAGTTCTGTCACAGTTCTTTTCACTTGAAGAAGTCAGTTATCGTCACCTATATTGATAGTTATTTTATCGATGTCATTCACGAATGAAAGAAACTGGTGTTGTTGTGCCATGAAATTAAATAGCTGTGGCAGTGTGACGTCATCAGTTTCGCTAGCAATTGCTCAATTCTTATGACTATTCCAAGTAGTAAATTAGTAGATACTAGTAAGCCAATTACTGGCAAATAATCTGTTGAAACAGCCAGTGGCCAAAACCATACAGTTCGTAGATGCTATTTGTGGTTGAAGTAAACTTAATAAGAAACGTTAGTCAGTTTAACACAATGCTTACTGGTATCTAGTGAAATATTAGCATAATGTTAATGCATGACAAAATAATCTAATGTCCAGACACTATACCGACACTTGGCATATATGTATGTGTATATATATATACACATACATAGCTCTGGAAAAAGTAAGAGAAATGGTCTAATAGAGGAACACTTTTAACAAGAAAAGGAACCAGGCAAGCCGAGTTCTGCCGACCTGCGATTAAAAGGGATAAATGTTGTTGCCCTCACTGAATTCGAACCTGAGTCTCCCATGTGAGAGGCTGTGTCTTTAACCACTACACCACAAAGCTAGCAATCTAGCTGGAAGACCCAGGTTCGAATTTTATTGCAGCTTTGTCAAATTACCACACTCTAGTTATTAGTTAACATTACATCACATATTGGTTGTTGATGAAAGTGGTGAATATTCAAAATGACAAACTCCTAGCTACATTGGCTATTTTGTTATCTGCTATAGCACCATGAAATGGTTAGCTAATTATTGTAATCTTTGCTAACATGGCTGCTTGCTTAGCATGCTTATTTTGGTGTGATTGGGGTCAAGCTGAAGGTATTTTACAATTATTTTCAGTCATTATCGTTAGCAAACAAAAATGAATGATCACCAAAAGAAATGTATGTTGTTGAAGTCTAACACTTCCCAGAGTTGGTTTGTTGGAAAGGAGAATAAAACACAGGGAGTCAGGGCAATTACCGTAGTTATACGTCCATTTATTACAGAAGCTTCTGGAGACACGTGTCGCCGCACAATGTCTAAGGATCAACATTCAAAACATCATTTTTATACTTCTACTACGCCCAAAAGATAGAGGCGTTAACTTACAAAGTGTGTGCCATTGGCCCAATCCCAGTTTTATTCCTTATAGGATAACTGCAAGTATTCCCTTGTCCCCCTTTCTGGTTTCTGTCTTGTCTGTCCGACTATGTGTGTGTGTCTCTGACCTGTGACCTGTTTCTCACAAAACAGACATACTAAATCTTTCTCTCCCCGGCAACTGCTTAAACAGGGTTTCCTATTCTCCTACTTGCTCCTTCAGTTTCGGTTCATATTACAGACATTTAATATTTTGTTTCATTGGTTACAACAGCTTATAACAGTTCACTAACTTATATAATCAATACATCTACATTGGTTACAACAGCTTATAACAGTTCACTAACTTATACAATCACTACATCTACAATGTCTAAGGAGTGACGAGTGAAATATTCAATAGGTTATTATTGGAGAAGCGAATGTTAAGAAGTGAGCTAGGTCGATGTTTGGAGAAGTGGATGTTAAGAAGTGAGCTAAGCAGACTATTGGAGAAGCGGATGTTAATAAGCGAGCTAAGTAGCATGGGTGAGAGATCCTTGTTGTGGAACATAAACACAACCCTGGATTTACATTTAGAATGAAGGTGGATTATGTGTGTATTGAAATTAAGCAGTCAAGGCATATCCCTAGGTATGTAGCACAGCTGTGGAGTCAAAACCTGATTGTGCACTTAAATTTGCTACAGTGGATATCAGAAGTCTTCCTACCCTTATTGAAAATTCACCTTTAACAAGATTTTTTTAAAAAGAGAGAGACTGGAAAAAGTAAAGGACAAATCTGATTTCAACTGATTTCATCTTTCAAATCTTACAACTGTGAGAAGAATGTGCCAGGTTGAAAGAAAAAAAAGTAGTGGCTCGCAACATTTTTGGACTTTCGAAAAGGTTGGAGACCCATTCGAATACCCATTTGTGTATTGTATGTTTTTGGCTTTGTTGTTGTCCATATTCATTGTGGTTAACTGTCAACATTAGAGACAAACCTCAATAATTGAATTGTGCTCCTTAATTTATTTCTGTATGTCTAGATTTCTCAGCTTAGTAGTGTATGCTCCTTGTAAAGAAAACGCACGTGCATGTGTTTCACCTTATGGCCCAGCTACATGCATAGAACCATGGGCTAGTGCCCTTCCTGTCCAAATGCTCAGTTGTGCCAAATTCTCTCAATTTCTTAAAGATTGACTACAGTTATCTGAGGAATATTCAGTGCCTTGAAAATGTTCCTTTATCATACCCCTGATTGATGCTTTGAATAACTTTTATTCCAGATTTGCTTTGAATGTTCTTCATGATGTTGCTTTTGTTATAAATTGCACTAACCAACTATGGGTTGATATCATTATTCTGATATCAACTAATTATGTCACTTCTAAACATAATTGGTTGCTCATTCAGGTTTGTCAAAGCATAGCTGGTGAATACTTACACAGTCAATTATATTCTACCAAATTGCTGATAGTTTACATTGTGTATTTCTGCCATACTTGCATATCTGTGATGTCCAACAATACTATACTTTTTTAATTTTAAATTGTAACTGCTGCTAAGTGTTAAGTGCTAAGTGTTATGTATTTTTTTTAAATAATTTTTTTGGCTATATTTTTACTTATATTCTTCTTAACTCTCACTACGTTGTTGTCAGATGCCATGTCACAAAGAATTTTATTGTGCAGGATGACGCTGTGTTGTTTGGTGTGTTTGACAAACAAACCTTGAGACCTTGAAGGGAGTAGTACACTGCTTTCTATGAGATCTTCAGTTTCTTAGCAATTTCTCACATGGAATAGTCTTCACACAGAACTGATTGTTGCTGATAATGGGCCTGTGATAAATCAGTACCTAAAATGAAAATGATGACTCCGAAATAGTCCTTGTCGGTGCAGTTCATCTATCGCAATATAACCGCTTACTATAATGTAGCTACTGAAGCTTGTAGCCAGCAAAGTTATCACATCCTGAATAAATTCGAATGCCTACTTTGTTTGGTCCATGGCGAGGATTGAAACCTGTTAGACTATGTGGCAGTCTGCATCATCCACTATGCTATTTAACAGGTAGTCAGTTAGGCACTCACTCAGTAAGAGACATTTGCTCTTTTTGTCTGTCTCTGCTTACGCTGTCCGGCAAAAACAAATGTATAACACTTTCCTCTATGCCAACAGCGTCCATAACTGAAACTATAATCTAGTCACAGTTGAATAGGGTCTGGATTTTGTGCCTATTAACTGAGGGGTGTTACATGCTTTTTGTGCTCTCAGGTTTTATCAATGTTCACCTTAAGAGGTCGTTTGTATCCAAATTGCTGACCAACTTGCTTCTCAACGGGGTTCAGCCTCCTCCTTTACCAAAAAAGAAGAAGGTAGGCTTACATCCTGCTCTTACAGACTTAACCATTGCATTTAAAAAATTTAAAATAAATAGCTTCATGCCCCACCAAAACCGTTCAATGAATTTTCTGTGAGTGTGTGTGTGCGTTTGTGTTTCCTAGGTCATTGTGGACTTCTCATCTCCAAACATTGCCAAGGAGATGCATGTCGGTCATCTGCGCTCTACCATCATCGGGGACAGCATGTGTCGCCTTTTTGAGTTCCTGGGCTACGAAGTTTTGAGGTCAGGACGTCATTCATATTGTGACACAAACAGACATTCATCTTTTTAAGTTGTGATGTTATGTACTGGTATTACTTTAATTATGGTATGGAAATAACTAAACCTAGGAGATGTATGATTGTGCAGAGTATTGTTACAGTCCTACTATTGCATCCCTAGTAAGAAGTATCTTGCGCTGGGAATTTATCTTTCAACGCTCCACTCCGTTAGTCTGCACGTTGTCGATGCCTTTAAAGCACATGGTTGAAATATTACAGCTATTAAACTCAATGTGAGAAAAATGTAGTCCCCCCCTCTAGTTTTTATTTGCTTACAATGTCCTTGTGCTTGTGGTGTGTTTCCCAGGCTTAATCACGTGGGTGACTGGGGCACCCAGTTTGGGATGCTAATCGCTCACCTGCAGGACAAGTTCCCGGACTACCTGAGTGTGTCCCCTCCCATCGTAGACCTGCAGGCATTCTACAAAGTGAGTCTCCCACATATTATTATTATTATTAAAAACAAAAGGAATTAACATCTGAATTTACATATCCTTTCCTCTGGACAATTTTATTTGTTCAGTATGGCTGCCAATACTATATCAGATTTCAAAATGTATATATAGAATATTTCTTTGTGCCCTCTCTCATTATTGCTATAGTGATATATATATATATATATATATATATATATATATATATATATATATATATATATATATATATATATATATATATATATATATATATATACACACACACAGACAGAGCAAAAGCCATGGTGTACCACTTTAGGGGGAGGGGGAGACTAAGCGGTACAGACACAAGCAAATGCAAGAACAAGCAATTTTAAGCAAATTTAAGCGGGAAGAATGACAAACATGACAAACAAACTTTTTAATACCATAATATGAATTTAAATGGGGAAATTGAGCTTTGTCTGCTGGCCTGACATTATGTTTTACTGTCCACGGGCCAGTGGGCCATCGTTAATGTTGAACCCTGTGTTACATTGGTGGCAATTTTTATTCAGCTTCCTGGATACATTTGTGATCAGCAGTCATTCTAGGAATTATACTGAATAAAAATATAAACATCACATTCAACACGACATTCAACAATTTCATAGTTATTGCCTGGTACAGTTGAAACAGGGATTTGCCTGGGAGGAGCGCAGTTCTCCAGTTTGCCAGTGGCAATCATAGGTGTGCCTTTGCTCAATAGATGTCAAACTCCCGTCAGGTCAAGACCCTGTTGAGGGTGACGAGCACAAATTATATTCTCTTTTCTAAGAGTTTGTGTAAAAATGATTTGGTGACGAAAAGCCACAGTATCATCATGTGTCTGGTCTGCTGGTCTCAGACGATCCCAGAGGTAAAGAAGTCTGATGCGGAGGTCCTGGGATGGTGTGGTTACACATGGTTTGAAGGTTGGACGTAATAATCTCTCCAACACCGTGTTTAAGGCAGCTTATTGTAAAGGCATTCACATCCAATTCTCTGGCAACATCTCTGATTGATATTCCTTTGGTTAGCATGCCCATTGCACATTCGATTAGCCTTTTATTCTTCCCTGCACAATGTGAACCAGTGTAAACTGTTTCTTGACATGCCACACTTTTTAGTTTAGTGGATTATCGTGGTAAAAATGAAATGCTCACTAACAAGAATGTAAGTTTAAGATATTGAGCGAAATGCATTTTTCTGTGAGTTTGGAAAATTTGTGATTTATTTTAGCTCATGAAACATGGGACGAGCACTTGTGACTTTTCTATTTTTAGTTAGTGTATTAGCCATACAATTCGCACTGTTCCTTCACTAGCCGTCACGAGATGTAGTATGTCAACTATTGTTCACTATGCTGACCTACAAGTGTTGTTTCCCTCTCTGTGTGCACCAGGAGTCCAAGAAACGTTTCGATGTGGACGAAGACTTTAAGAAGAGAGCGTACCAGTGTGTGGTCAAGCTGCAGAGTAAAGACCCAGCCTTCATTAAAGGATGGAACCTCATCTGTGATGTTTCCCGGAAGGGTGAGCTTGAGAGAAGGATGGAAACCGTTGTTAGGGCTTCCATCCAGGGGAAGTTGCGCCAAGTACCGCTAAGTGTCAACGTTGAATAGGGCCGTAAAGGTAGCATTAGCTGTTCACAAAAATAAAGACATACACTTATGACTGTACAGTACTTCAGCTTAAAAATAACAGTCAGTTATTTTTACTTTGGTCTCATAGGATCAATGGACAAGATCTGACCACAACCACATGTGGAGAATACATTTTTTTTTTTCATGAATAATAAATACCTCCTCTATGAAAATACAGTTGCATGCTGTACTGACGGGGGCCGCTTCAATGCTCGGGAAAATCACGGGCTTCAACAACTGCTTGAAGGAACAGGATCCTCAATGTGCTGTTTTTCGCCGCGTGATTCATCAACAGGATCTGGCGTAGCAAACACCTGTCAGAGGAGCTTGTTAAAATAATGATGAACGCAATATCTGGCTGATATATTCAGTCGGTACAACAAGACAAACAAGTGCATGCAGGGCCAACGTTATAGAATGAAAGGAGACATTAAAATGGAAAATAGGAAAGCAAAAAGGAAAAGGAGCGCTTCAGCAGTGTTAATGCCTGTGGAAACACTCTGGGGGGCTGTTTACCTAATTCTTTGGTCTGAGAATTCACTATAGAATGGGATGATTTTACAGTTCTCAGATCCTGTTAACTACGTATCCGAGACGCATGGGTGATGGACATGTTTTTCATAAAAGAAGAGGACGTGGAGTACCTACCAGCTGAGGATGATTTCAGGGACCTCCATGCAACTTTTCTATAAAAGAGATTCTTCCTTGAACATGGTTACAAGCGATTCTGGCTTGTGAAAGAAACAAGCACCGCTCCAAAGCTGACACTTCATGCGACAGAAAGAAAAATCCTGCCCTTCGCCGTTGACATCTCTGTGAGAGGGAGCTCTCAGTGTGTTGGTTACAATCAAAACCAAAGTGTGCAACTAGTTTGAAGTGTACAATAACTTTCATGTGGCAGTCACCAGAATCACCCCTGATATTCCTTCCCTGACTTGGGGAATACAGGCCTGGTGTTCCCATTAAATATTCAATGGCATGTATTGTGCTACTCTGATCTCGTTATTGTAATCGTCTTTACAGGCCCATGTAGGTTTGTATAAAATCCAATATCAACAAATAAGTTCTACTGTGACTAACATTGTTTCACAAACACTAAGGCTAAGTCGGAGTGAAGCAGCCTGCTGTACTGCTGTTGGATTACACACTCCTTGTGATAATTAACTATTAAGAGTTGTATTAGTCTAAATAAAACATAATAAGATTATGTTAATTGTCATTTCTGCTGTGTGGTTTTGGGGGCGGGGGGCATGACATTTCTCAAAAGTAAAATAGGGGCCCTGCTTGAGGGGTTGGGGATCCCTTGCTCTAACACATATTTGCTCTCCAACAAATTTTCTTTGGTCTCTTGTAGAATTCCAGAAGGTCTACAACTGTCTGGACATTCAGATCATCGAGAGAGGAGAGTCCTTCTACCAGAACATGATGACCGCTGTGGTCAAAGAGTTTGAGGCCAAAGGTCAGACATTTAAGATCAGTCAGAAAAAAGAACAATCAAACAGTTGACTTAGTCATCCAGTGTGGATAATAATCTTCTTCATATTGAGCCAGTTAATACATGTGTGTGCACCCTTTGCTTCATGTTGGTTGGTTTACAGTTGTGTTGTCTGTGACCAGAAGGGGGCACTGTTGTCTTAACAATACTTTCCCACTCCTCCCCTCTCCTCTCCGTCCAGGCCTGGTGGAGATGGACGAGGGCCGTAAGATAGTGTTCGCCCCGGGCCAGCAGATCCCCCTGACAGTGGTGAAGTCAGACGGGGGCTACACCTACGACACCTCAGACCTTGCAGCCCTGCGCCACCGGCTGTTTGACGAGCAGGCAGACATCATCATCTACGTGACGGATAGCGGCCAGGTGATGGGGGGTGGAGGGGGGCAGGGATAGTGCCTCTGTTTATAGCCTGAGCGCCAGCATGTCACTCATTGTCATGGCATACCAAACATGTTTGGGTTTGACGGTGACAGCGTTGGAATTGGCAAGTGCACAAACTGATCTGGGACCAGGCGACCTCAGTTGTGCCTCTGAGGACTTGGTTGAAACCACTGGTGTCACCTGCTGAAAATGTAATCTACTCAGTCAGTTGTCTGAAATGTAATCTTCTCAGTGAGTGTCCTGGTTTCTGGGATTCAGCGACCGAAGAGGGACACAGAAGAGACAAGCATACAGTAGTACGCCGCCTTACTGAGGTTCAACACCACAAGAGTCGGCTTGTCTCAGTGGTCACTAGTTTTCAGGCCATAAAAGCTTCTGCTGGAGTGGCTCTTGCATTCAAAACCATTAACTTCCAATGTTATTCTGTTGAAGTGTTATTTGGTAGACTTTGGCCACCATTGGCCAGTCTACTGCTATTGAATTTAGTGGTTAAAATAAATCTGCTGTTTGCAAAGCAATACTATGTAATTCAGTTATCAACACAGAAATCTGTATTTAGTGACTAACTATAATTATTTTCACCACTGTTCCTGTCTTGAGGGGCCAAGGGAAAATGTGCCACTGGGTATTGATACCCAGGTGTTAATGTGTCTTCTCACTGAATACATTTAATATAGTAAATGGATGAATGAGCAATAGAAGCTGAAATTTAACATATTACTTCACAGGTGAATTGAAATGAACTGAATAATAAGAAAAGGAAAATAAGTTGATTGAAGTTAGACCAATGGTTTAATGATGATTATTTTATTAGTAGAAAAGGTAGCCTTCAAATTAGATACAATATTAGATATAATATATAGATATATTAATGTTATGTTTAACAGTGTAATTATTTTTAAAATTGTTAATGGAGAGCATTACAGCTTGGAATGAACAGAAACAGCGAAAGCAGTTTTTCAAATCTCCAGAAACGCATTCTGGTATGGCAAGGCTGATGCTACACATTTATTTTGCATGATTATTCCAAAAGGTAGATTTACTCCAAACCTGAGTTAAAAACTTGAGCCTGTGACATGTAAGGGTTAGCTGTGGACACTGTTATTTCACATCAATGTCATTGTTGTTTGATGTCGATATGACTGAGAAATGTTGTGAAAGTATCATGCATGCTGGTATTTGTGGCCACCAGTTGTTAAAAAGGGTGCAAAACATGTCCGTGAAAATGGTGAACAATGTCATGCATATGCCAGTATGGGCACCATGTCATCAAAAACGCTCACTTAGTGATTCTACCTATAGATTTTGCACATATTAACAACATATTACACATAGTTAGCTCTGGAAATATTTGGACATTGACACAATTTTCATAATTATGGCTCTGTACACCACATTTGAATTTAAACAACCAAGATGAACTTGAAGTGCAGATTTTCAGCTTTAATTCAAGGGGTTGAACAAAAATATGTCAAGAATCCTTTGCAGGCAATGACTGCTTGAAGTCTGGAACGCATGGACATCACTAAACACTGGTTTCCCTCTTTTGTGATGCTTTGCCAGGCCTTTACTGCAGCTGTCTTCAGTTGTTGTATGTTCATGTGTCTTTCTGCCTTAAGTTTTGTCTTCAGCAGGTGAAGTGCATGGTCGATCAGGTTGAGATCAGGTGATTGACTTGGCCATTGCAGAATATTCCACTTCTTTGCCTTAAACTCCTGGGTTGCTTTCTCAGTATGTTTTGGGTCATTGTCTATCTGTAAAATAAAGCGATGTCCAATCAAGTTTGCTGAATTTGTCTGAATCTGAGCAGACAATATATCCCTATACACTTACTTAAACGTCTTCTGTCACATCATCAATAAACACTAGTGACCCAGTGCCATTGGAAGCAATGCATGCCCATGCCATCACACTGCTTCCACCATGTTTTACAGATGTGATATGCTTCGGCTCATGAGCCGTTCCAAGCATTCTCCATACTTTGTTCTTCACACCATTCTGGTACAGGTTGATCTTAGTTACATCGGTCTAAAGAATGCTGTCCAGAACTGGGCAGCTTTTTTTGATGTTTTTTGGCAAAATCTGGCCTATGTTCTTGATGCTTATGAATGGTTTGAAGTCTTCTTTATGGTAGACTTGGATAATGATATGCCTACTTCCTGGAGAGTGTTCTTCACTTGGCTGGATGTTGTGAAGGGGTTTTTCTTTACCGTCTTTACCGAAAGGATCCTACGATCATCCACCACTGTTGTCTTCCATGCAGGTCCAGGCCTTTTTGTGTTGTAGAGCTCACAGGTGCATTATTCTTTTCTCAGAATGTACCAAACTGTTGATTTGGCCATGCCTAATGTTCCTGTTATCTCTCTGATGGATTTTATTTGCAGCCTAAGGGGATGGCCTGTTTCACTGATAGCTCCTTTGACTGCATGTTGTGGGTTCACAGCAACAGATTCCAAATGCAAATGCCACACCTGAAAACAACTCCAGAACATTTACATCCAGAACTTTTTTGATGAAGAAATAACGGAGTAATAGCCCACACCTCTTAATGAAACAGCTTTTGAGTCAATTGTCCACTTACTTTTGGTCCCTTGAAAAAGAGGGGGCTACATATTAAAATGCTGTAATTCCTAAACCCTTCATCCAATTTTGATGTAAATACCCCAAAAAGAAATATGAGGGTCTGCACTTTAAGCCTATATTCATTATTTTACTGTAACTTGAATGGATTTTGGTAAACCGAAATAACAAAACTTCTGTCAGTGTCCAAATATTTCCGGACCTAACTGTATAGTGGGAGGTTTAAAAATTGGATTTGTTCTCGACTACATCATCTACTGCAGTCAACAGATTATCATGATTTATTTATATTTAAACCATCCATAGTGCATAAGCATGGCGACTGGGAATATGCTTTAAGATTCTTGAATGATACAGTGCCATGAAAAATGTATTTTTCAATTTCTAATTGTATATTTGTGTTTTTCTTTTGGCAGCTAACATTTTCATTGATTTTTTTTTTTTGAATGGTTTATTAAAATAACTTTTTTTAATAACCCATAATGAAATTGAAAAGCTCTACCCTGAAATCAAGTATTCTTATTATTGTTTACAATAAGTGAAATACAAAATAATTGTTTTAAATAAACATTTTCTGTTTAAATAGTGTGAGCATAGTTCAACAACAGATTGATGTGTGTGCATAATTGTCATTAAAAATATTCATTAATGTAGCAGAGTCACCCCTTTCAAAACACTGAAAGACCAGCTCATTCTCCTCAAACGTATGATGTTAAATATACTCTGTTTGAGATACAATAATTAGTGTTTTTAGCTAAATTAATATTCTTCATATTGTAATTCAGTTCTGCTGTTAGCTGGTATGTATTTGTAACAATTGACTGTGTTTTTATTCCCCACAACAGAGCACCCACTTTCAGTTGGTGTTTGCAGCAGCTCAGATGATTGGATGGTATGACCCCAAGGTCACACGAGTGGAGCATGCAGGCTTTGGAGTGGTTCTAGGGGAAGACAAGTAAGTATGTACATTGTACAGTTTTTTTTTTTTTTTTTTTTTTCATCCTATTCACACACAACAAAATTACTGTTTTGCCACAGAAAACAAGAAGGAACCTTAAAAAAAAACAATGGCTCCACTCCTGATTGTGTATTTATTTTGTTCTATTTGGTGCGTATTAAGAGAAATAAGAGAAATCCCTTTGTGAGAATGCTGTATATCAGCTACAGCTCAGTGTTGAACACCATAGTCCACTTTAAACTCTTCAGTAAGCTCAGGTACTGGTCTCCTGTGTCTGATTCTGGGTCCCGGAGTTTGTCAGGCTTCTCCCCAGGTGGTGAGGGTAGGTAACACATCCGCCACCAACCTTGATCAATGCGGGTGCCTCTCTGGGGTGCATGTTTAGTCTACTCCTTTACACCCTGTTTGCCCACAGCTGCAGGGCCGCGCACCACTAGCACCATCATCAAGTCTGCTGACAGCACAGGGCTGATAAGGCTGATCACTAATGATGACTAGACATCATGCAGGGAGTAGGTCAGAGACTTGGCAGGATGGTGCCAGGACAACAATCTCTTCCTCAATGTCTGCAAGATAAGGGAGCTGATTGTGGACCACAGGAAAGAGAAGCACGGGCATGCCACCATCCACATTAATGGGGCGGAAGTGAATTTCCTCTTTGTACACATTAGTAAGAAATGAACATGGTCCACATAGACACTTCCAGGTCCTTAAGATGCTTTAGCATGGATCCTCAAAATGTTTTACCGCTGCACCATTAAAAGCATCTTCACTGACTCGATCATTGCTTGCTCTGGTGTCTGCCAGTGTTTTACCACTTGTACTCCACTGACTCGATCATTGCTTGCTCTGGTGTCTGCCAGTGTTGTTTGAAATACAAACCCGATTCCAAAAAGGTTGGGACACTGTACAAATTGTGAGTAAAAAAGGAATGGGATAATTTACAAATCTCATAAACTTATATTTAATTCACAATAGAATATAGATAACATATCGAATGTTGAAAGTGAGACATTTTGTAATGTCATGCCAAATATTGGCTCATTTTGGATTTTATGAGAGCTACACATTCCAAAAAAGTTGGGACAAGTAGCAATAAGAGGCCGGAAAAGTTAAATGTAAAGATAAGGAACAGCTGGAGGACCAATTTGCAACTTATTATGTCAATTGGCAACATGATTGGGTATAAAAAGAGCCTCTCAGAGTGGCAGTGTCTCTCAGAAGTCAAGATGGGCAGAGGATCACCAATTCCCTCAATGCTGCCGTGAAAAATAGTGGAGCAATATCAGAAAGGACTATCTCAGAGAAAAATTGCAAAGAGTCTGAAGTTATCTTCATCTACAGTGCATAATATCATCCAAAGATTCAGAGAATCTGGAACAATCTCTGTGCGTAAGGGTCAAGGCCAGAAAACCATACTGGATGCCCGTGATCTTCGGGCCCTCAGACGGCACTGCATCACATACAGGATTGATACTGTAATGGAAATCACAACATGGGCTCAGGAATACTTCCAGAAAACATTGTCGGTGAACACAATCCACCGTGCCATTCGCCGTTGCCGGCTAAAACTCTATAGGTCAAAAAAGAAGCCGTATCTAAACAGGATCCAGAAGCGAAGGCGTTTTCTCAGGGCAAGGATCATTTAAAATGGACTGTGGCGAAGTGGAAAAGTGTTCTGTGGTCAGACTAATCAAAATTTGAAGTTAATTTTGGAAAACTGGGTCGCTATGTCATCCGGACTAAAGAGGACAAGGACAACCCAAGTTGTTATCAGCGCTCAGTTCAGAAGCCTGCATCTCTGATGGTATGGGGTTGCATGAATGCGTGTGGCATGGGCAGCCTACACATCTGGAAAGGCACCATCAATGCTGACAGTTATATCCAAGTTCTAGAACAACAAATGCTCCCATCCAGACGTCGTCTCTTTCAGGGAAGACCTTGCATTTTCCAACATGACAATGCAAGACCACATACTGCATCAATTACAATGTCATGGCTGCATAGAAGAAGGATCCGGGTACTGAAATGGCCAGCCTGCAGTCCAGATCTTTCACCCATAGAAAACATTTGGCGCATCATAAAGAGGAAGGTGCGACAAAGAAGACCTAAGACAGTTTAGCAACTAGAAGCCTGTATTAGATAAGAATGGGACAACATTCCTATTCATAAACTTGAGCAACTTTTCTCCTCAGTCCCAAGACGTTTGCAGTCTGTTATAAAAAGAAGAGGGGATGGCACACAGTGGTAAACATGGCCTTGTCCCAACTTTTGTGAGATGTGTTGATGCCATGAAATTTTAAATCAACTTATTTTTCCCTTAAAGTGATACATTTCCTCTGTTTAAACATTTGATATGTCATTTATATAAAATAATGAAATTTGAAACTTCCACATCATTGCATTCTGTTTTTATTGTCCCAAATTTTTTGGAATCGGGTTTGTACTTGAAGACTATTCTTGGTCTTCAAGTACATATTTCATTTTTTAGCATGTTAGTCCCCATTTTATACTTTTTTTTTAGTTTTGAAGCATCATCCAGACAGATGTTTTGGTAGTTCTATTTCTGAGATTTATTTAGATTTCTAGTTGTGTGCACAAACCATATACTCCAGTCGCTGGACACAGAAAAAGAAACACTTCCTCAGTAAACTAGAGAACCATCTCATATCTTAGAGGTCTGTAAAGCATGTCAATGCACAAACATTTCGCTATCTCCATTACTGCGATTATATATGTGCATCAATCAAACTGTGTTTACATCCTGCTTTGCCCTTTTTTCTGAAGCCATTTCTAAAACCGTCACACTTTCCCAACCACATGCCTTTGCCAGGTTCATTTTAGTAATTAAACTATCCAGATTTACTTACAGTGAGTGCATTCATATTTCAATAGCCAGGTGGGACAACTCTACAACACAGTAATACTGAAAGATGCAGTCTGGGACCGGCGATTAACAACATTTATTTTTTATTTTTTACTGGATGTGTAATATGTTGTTTACATATGCCTAGTCTATAAGTAGAATCACTACCATACCAGCCATGAAATTCCAAGTACTAAAGCAAATGGTTTTGATCACTTGGTGCAAATTGGGGAACCCTTTTTGGCTTGACAGCACCATTTTTATAACCATTGGCCAAAATGTCAGCAAAGTCAGTGTAAAAATAAGCTTTTTGTGTGTTTTCTTTTTGTCTACTCCTATCTCCTCTTTCAACTTTGCATTGTTGGCATTTTACTTGTTTACAAAGCATGTGAAATGATGTGATGTAATTTAAATGCAACCCCTGATTGGTATTCTCCCAACAAACATGTGACAACATCAACAGACACATTCCTAATTAATTGTTCATAGTGATTATACTGTACTGGGTTATCCAAGAGCCCACTGAACCACCAGCTATGGCAGCAAATCAGCCTATTGAATTAGCACTCTAATTTATTAATGCTCCCAAGGGCATTAATAAAACATTAGTCAGACAATGGCTTGTGTTTGTTGTAAGAGCAGTTATGGAGGGGTGGGTTATATCCTAGTATTTGACTGAAGGGTCTCGGAGGGAGTTGAAGCCCTGTTCAAACTTTTCACTAAGCGCTTTCCATTTCACATGATCACCAATTCAATGTGATTTTACTAATTTGACATGGTTTTATAGGTTCTTAACTGGTAGTTAATTGCATGTCTAAATCAGTCCCTGATTAGAGGGCTAGAATGAAAAACGGCAGTAAATGCTTTGCGCTTTCTGAAGTGCTGTAACAGGCGTGCGTTGTAACAGGCGTGCGTTGTAACAGGCGTGCGTTGTAACAGGCGTGCGTCGTAACAGGCGTGCGTCGTAACAGGCGTGCGTCGTAACAGGCGTGCGTCGTAACAGGCGTGCGTTGTCTTTTTCTGCAGGAAGAAGTTTAAGACCCGGTCCGGGGACACCGTGAGGCTGATGGACCTGCTAGACGAAGGCCTCAAGAGGTCCATGGACAAACTTAAGGAGAAAGAAAGGGACAAGGTGAGAAATGGATGCCATTTGTCAAATCCAGTACCAACCTCCTTTAATGATCAGCTCTTCATAGAGTTGCTGGCTGTCTGGCTTGGCTAAACAGCTTGGTCTATTTCTTGCTATGTTTATCAGATAATAACTTATTTAGCTCAATGGCTTTTCAACTAGCTAGCTGTAGTGTGTCTAATGAACTACCCCCATAACCAATTTGTACTAGCTATCTTGAAATAGCCAGTCCCTAGCTTCCACTCTTCAGCAAATTATTTTACATTTAGCTGACCATGTGTCAAATCATATTCTAACACAGATGTCCCCGTAGCAATCAATGTGCTTTGATGAAATGGGGCAGACAACCAAGAGAGAAAAGCTAAAATGCTCCTCTCAACATTGCGACCAGTTCTATTGCCTTTTGCTTTGCTCAACAGTACATTCAAGTGAAACGTTGTGTTTGGATTCATCAAATGTATGCATTGAACTGTATGCCAAAACTGCTTGATGGTATGGTAACAACAAACAGGTCATTATTTACCTTTTTTACACATACCCGGATGACTCATGCATACATTTTGGTGAAATTACACTTAAGATGTGATCAAGGCATAAGCCCAAATCATAGATGCAGATCAATCAATCACATTTATTTATAAAGCCCTTTTTACATCAGCAGTTGTCACAAAGTGCTTTTACAGACACCCGGCCTAAAACCCCAAGGAGCAAACAACAGTAGTGTTGAATTTCAGTGGCTAGGAAAAACTACCTAAGAATGCCAACATTTTGGAAGAAACCTAGAGAGGACCCAAGCTCAGAGGGGTGACCAGTCCTCTTCTGGCTTTGCCGGGTGAACATTTTAAAAGTATAATTGTAATGAATGTGAGTCCAGAGTCTATTTAAACTTAGTCCAGGTCAGTAGCATGACCAGATGGAGAAGTTAAAGGGACAACATGGACAATAATACTCCCCCAGCTCAATAATATAGGCCGTGGGACTGAGACGGGGGGGTGTCAGATAGTCTGGCATCCCATTGTTACAAAGCTACCTGGCTCTGAGACCATCTTCTGCTGAGGACGCCAAGTCCAGCATCTCCCCACATTTCCCTCCCAGTGCAGCTTCGATACACTCTGTGAATGCACAAGTTGATTTTGCCTGTCCCTACCAGCTGCAATAATAATACTACGTAGTCCAGATACCGAATTAAAATGGGAATCAACTATATTTGTGCAGGGATAGGGTCAAAACATCCATGAAACATTCATGAACCTTGATATACAACTGGTTGCTGTTGCTAGCAAATTTGCCCTAGACATGTTGTTACTGAAATGCATTGTTTCCAATCAGATGTGCCACACAACACAAATCAAAGGCGCTCCTTGTAAAGTTGTGTTTGACTAAAATGTTATTACAAATTACAACATGTCACTTTAACAAGGTTATAGTGCTGACAGATTCGGCTACTTCCGATTACAAATAAGGACACCCATTTTACTTCTCATTGACTTGATCTGGCATTCCCTGGAGCATGGAGATGTGCCTGTGGGTTTAGAAATTATGTGTCCACACTGAGAACTGAGAACAAACTGCTACTATCCCTGCAGATTGTTCACAGTGCTGTGTTCAAGGCAGGAGACAATGCCAACCTGTATTCTTTGTTCTAAAGTCAGAAAGAAATACAGGTTGCTCTACAGTACCTGGCATAGTTGTGTGCCTGCAAATTGCTGCCCACCTTCTTTTCGTCTGATCCTGTTACTTGTTTAAGTATGTGAAGCAAGAGGAGGTCCTCTGAAGTAGAGTTTGGCTGATATGTTTTTGCTAAGCTTATAATTGTCAAGGATATTGAAAGTTACACCCGCTGCATTAAATTATGCAGAAAAGTTAGCAGGCGTATAATCGCGTTGCTCCCTGGGGCGTAATCAATTCAGTAAATGCTGGCTGAGGGAGCCCATTCAGATCTATTCTGAGATCTTTTTATGTTGTCAGTGCAATAAGGCTCCCTCCTCAGCCATTTCTCTTCAGAACCATACATATTTGGCACCAGTGGCACCACTTGGGCTGGCCCCGTGCCCATCCTTGCCACCTGCTCGTCCTAACCTAATTTTAATACACCCACCCTGCTCACAGTGTACTCAAGCACACAAACCCTATATACACAAACACCAAATAACAATCCACACACATCCCCACTCTTTAGGTTGCTTTGAGCTTGTTCATCCCTAGCATTGTATTGGGCTTATTATACAGTGCCTTTGAAAAGTATTCCCAACCTTTCACATTCACCACATTTTGTTGTGTTATAGATTTAATTTTGAAATTTATAAATTGTATTTTGTCATCAATCTACACACAGTACCACATAATGAGGTTTTTAGAAATGTATGCCAATGTATTGAAGAAAAAAAAAAAGGTATTTAAAGCTATTCATCCTTGGAGATCTTCTGTCATTTTGGATGGGGAGCTTTGGTAAACCAACATCTTCTGGTCTCCCCACAGAGTTCAGTGGTGTTCAAGTCTGGGCTGGGCCTCTTAAGCACACTCACAAGTCTTGTCTAAACGCCACTGTGTAGACTGTGCACTTTGGTTTGTCATGCTGAAAGATTCATCTTTGCTCCAGTCTGAGGTCCTCTGTACCCTGGATTTGGTTTTCTTTAAGGAAGTCTGATGTTGATCTTATCTGACCAAATAATCTATTTCCTGATGCGCTCAGGGTCCATAAGGCATGTCATGCATTTAACTGAGGAGTGACTTGTGTCTAGCCACTCGAGCATAAAGTCCTGATTGATGGAATGTGACAGTGATGGTTGTCCTTCTGGCAGGTTCTCCCATCTCTGCAGAGATACTCTGAAAGTGGTCATTGGGTTCTTAGTCAACTCCCTGACCAATGTTGGTCTTGCCTGGTTAGTAAGTTTGGCCGGATGGCCATCTTTGGACAGCCTTTGTGGTTCCAAACTTCTTCCATTACACATTTATGAAGAACACTGCACCTGTGAACTTTGAAAGCTTTAGCAATTGTTTTATAACGTTCCTCATATATATGCCTCAACACAGTCTTGGAGGTCTATGGAAAGTTCCTTAGAAATCATTGCATGGTTATTGGTCGGTGACCTGTGGAATCTTAGGCCTAGTCCACATGTACACAGGTATTTTTTTTACTGTTTTTCCTCCTTCGTTCTTAAAAAAACCCAGTGCATACAAGAACTGTTTTTAAAAAATCTCAGTCCACAAGAAAACGCAAAGACCTGCTGTCAAGCACTGTCAAAGAGCATACCAAACCACCAGGCATGCCAAACCACATTGGCCAATCAGAAGCCTGAAAAAAGTTACCAACAATGGAGTGGTTGCGGGAGTGTTGGATGTAGCAGTGACCTCTGTAGCACATTCTGACGCCTCTGAAAAAAACCTGTGTATGTGTGCACTAGGCCTTACATAGACACGTGTGTGTCTTTCTAAGTCATGTCCAATCAGTTGCATTTGCCATTGGTGGACTCCAATCAAGTTCTAAAACATGTCAGTCAGTCAGTCAAGGATGATCCAAGGATTAATAATGCATCTGAGCTCAATTAGGAGATCAGAAGACTTAAAGATATTTCACTTTATCATTTTCTCTGAACTTTTAAAGACATGTTTCTGCGTTGTCATTATGGGGTGTTGGGTGTAGATTGCTCAATTGAAAAATGAATACAATAGACGGAGGAAGTAAAGAGATCTGAATACTTTCTGAAGGCACACTGTCCTATATTTTAACATTTTATTATTTAACTGATGCTCTTGTCCACATATATTATCAATTGCATGAATGTACTGTAGTGCCTATAGTATTTCACAAAATATAAATATAGACAGATACAAGGGAGGAGAGGGGTTGAATGAGGGATTATAATCTGATGATGATGATTAGGTGGAAATGATGGTATGGTCACCAAAGTTAACACCCCTACTCTTATGATGAGTGCCATGGGATTTTTTTACTGCCCCCAAAATGTCCCAACATCCATTTAAGGTCTCTCAGGTAGGTTGCACAGGCCAATGTTCGCTTTACTGGCCTGGGCCTTTGGGATTGGATCCTTAGGCAAGCTAGCAGTGGGATGCAAGGTGCTAATTTGTGCTGGTGGGAAATTCAGAGTTTAAGAATGGAATAGAGGTCAGATTCAGTTGGACTGTACTTAGAGATCTGTTATGACATGCTAAAAGAAAGACGTATGACTGAACTCATCTGATCGCCTGTGATTCTGATCGTGTCTGTGTAACCCAGGTGCTGACCCCAGAGGAACTGACCAAGGCTCAGCAGTCTGTGGCATTTGGCTGCATCAAGTACGCTGACCTGTCCCACAACCGCATCAACGACTACATGTTCTCCTTCGACAAGATGCTGGACGACAGGGGCAACACGGCTGCCTACCTGCTCTACGCCTTTACTCGCATCAGGTTAGCCTTCACTGGGCCTTAGGGAATCACCATCAAACTCTCCTCTGTACCAGCACCACTACCAGAGATTCTCTTGTACACCTAACAAGTGTTACTATCATGTCTTTCTTGTTTCTGTGTAAATATGAAGGTTGTTGCGATGTATGTACACCATTTATACTACCGTTCAAAAGTCACTTAGAAATGTCCATGTTTTTGTCCATTAAAATAACATAAAATTGATCCGAAAAACTGTGTAGACATTGTTCATGTTGTAAATGACAATTTTAGCTGATTTTCAATGGAATATCACAAAGGTGTATAGAGGCCGATTATCATCAACAGTGGCAGTAGTGTTTGCTAATCCAAGTTTATCATTTTAACACCACGTGCCATTGGTACACAGGAGTGATGGTTGCTGATAATGGTAGTCTGTATTTCTGATCAATTTGATGTCATTTTAATGGACAGAAAATAACCTTTCTTTCAAAAACAAGGACATTTCTAAGTGACCCAAAACTTTTAAACTGAAGTGTGTATCTTTAAATATTGACGCATCTGGTCTGGCGATAATATCCTAGTCAACTTCATATCCCTTGGCCTCCTGTATCGATACACAGGTCCATAGCCCGTCTGGCTAACATCGATGAGGTGACACTTCGTAAAGCAGTGGAAACCACAGAGATTGTCTTGGAGCATGACAAGGAGTGGAAGCTGGGCAAGTGTCTGCTGCGCTTCCCGGAGATCCTGCAGAAGATCCTAGAAGATCTTCTGCTCCACACGCTGTGTGACTACTTGTATGAGCTGGCCACCACCTTCACAGAGTTCTACGACAGCTGCTACTGTGTTGAGAAGGACCGCCAGACAGGTATGGCAGAGACCCTGGAGTGATAGAGAGTGAGAAAGTTGCTCTATTTACTCTCCATGCATACTATAATCCACACTGAAGGCTGGTTCTACATTATTCTGGTTCACTGTTAAGAGTGGAGACCGTGGCTTTTGAGAAATGTTTACTCTTAGGAGTAGAGTCTGAAATAGAATCCCAGGGCAGTGACGGGGACATTGTCCAGTTGGGGTGTAACGGTAGGAGATTTTCATGGTATGATAATTGTCTCAAAAATATCACAGTATTATGGTGTTGGCCTATTGCCAATGGTATTAAAAATTTATTTAAAATTCAAGACCTTAATTATGACGAAGATAACAGTTTATTGATTGGTATTTTTCCCACTACTGGCCAATTTCTGTAGGCCTAAAGCAAAGTGTAAACAAAATAAATTATAAGTTGTATTATAATTTGTTTGCACTGCACTCCAGCAAATTAACGCATGGACATACAGTTGGCCAGTCGTAACGTTGCCTATGAGTGTAACTCCGTTTGCTGCAGGTGTGTCAGACAGCGCAAATACAACGTTAGCTGACCTATAAACAACATGAGTCATTACAAAACTTGAAAAATGTATTGTATCTGGTTGTGTTATTTATAAGGGGATATAATATATTATAATTAACCAATACAGTATTTTCACTTACATTGATCTCCTCATATTCTGTGGGATGATGCTCACGGAGATGGAATGTCAGGTTCGAAGTGTTCCCCGCCTGGACCGACACGTTTTTCCGATATGTTTTGCATATTGGGTAACCATCAACATTGATGGTGCCTCTTGGGTCTTTTTAATGATTTAAAATAGTACCACAGCGCGGACTTAGGTGGGGGAAACCGAATTCCAACATTGCCATTTCGGTGCACTGCGCTCAGAGTTCACAAGTGTCTCTGTGACTGTCTAATGAAAGAGGAGGACTTCTCAATTTAGCATGTTTGTCTTGTGAAGTTTATATGACACTGTGTAAATATAACTGACTCTCTTAATTGAACTGATGTCTACAATATAAATGTTAATTCCTTTTGCTTGGATTAGAACAATTCAGAAGAAAATTAATATTAATGTATATTATTCATTTATATTAATGCAATACCTCGAATGACAAGATGGCAATGGTATGAGAACCATCTGTTTTTACAATTGTCTTAACTCTGTCACCTTGTAACTATTCTCCAGGTAGCTGCTATCAATGAGAATGTCTTCTCAGTCAATGTATCAGTCAACACTTTTAAAACATCTGATAAAATAAGAGTACAAAAATAAAATAGGCTTGTTCAGCCCCAGACTTCTGCTAGAATCTGAATCCTAAACAGACTGCTTGGAGGGACAATCATAAGCATCACTACCCAGAAGCATAAGAAACATTAGCCAGAACACAAGCAGTGTTGTTAGCCTATCCAGTCAAATCTAAGAATTTCCCCTGCACTGGGTTGTTTCACTAGTTGATTTTACCATGGGTTTAGGCCATATCGTGTGTTAGATTAGCATGCTGCTCCTGTGTTAGTGCGCAGGCTCACCCTTCTTGCCTCCAAACTGGGGCGTGGCTCAAGACAGTGACCAAATGTTCCCATTTTGTGGCCTTTTTTGATGACATTTTAAATTGGTTGCACTGTCTCCTCCAAAACCTAAAACCTAAGTCCTGATTGGGTAAACAGTTATTTGAGTCATTTTTGGCCTGATATCAAAGCATTCTAAAAACAAAATCTAATGAATTTACTAAAATATACTTCATGTAGAAATACATTTACTCTAATTATTATGATGATGTTTGGTGGTGCAACCAGATCATGCTGGTGCCACCAACTGAACATTAGTCCAGAGCCCTGCATATGAATTATAAGTCACAGTAGCCCCTGCAGCACGCTGCTTAATATGGATTACAGAACTATAAAATTACCCATTACTTCTAAAACAATTTTAAATTATCCTTAACAGCAGCTGTAGCTGTAGCAACCACAGGGTATAATTTTTTTTAAACTTTGTCCTCAGTTCAGAACAATATCACTGCCTGTGTTCCATCCTTTACTTTCAATAAAGGACGATTGAGGTTTTAGCCATATCATTTGTACATGACTAGTAAACATATTTCTTAAGTAGTCCATGGATGGTTCTAAAAATATTATCTTTGCTTTTGACTACCTTTACTGACATGATTTCTTAGTGTAAATTAATGTCAGTTACATTGACGCACATGTCCTTTAATTACCATCCATAAGTTGCCCTCCCACTCATTACTGGCTTTATTTCTATTGGATCTTGTTTTCTATTTATGTGCCATGGATCATTGAATTGCTAACACATAGCAACACATCACACTTAATTAATTGACCGCTCTGTTATTGGGCCGTATTACATGATTTAGTGTAATTTGTGTGGATTGACAATTTTGTTATAATCTGCAGACCCAGTAATGTATGTGCTGTCTCTTTGTTGTCCCATCCCTCGCATCCTTTCTTTGTTCTCTTTTTGCTTTCTCTCTCTGTCTGTCTACAGGTGACGTAGTGAAAGTGAACATGTGGAGAATGCTCCTTTGTGAGGCCACTGCTGCAATCATGGCAAAATGCTTCGACATTCTGAGCATCAAGCCTGTTTCCAGGATGTGACATTGCAGCAACTTCCTCTCAAAATCTCCTTTAACAAAAGAATAAACAAGCTTCTTGGACTCATTAACATTACCTGGGATTTTTATTGTAAACCAAATAAAAGAGAAATTACTGTCAAAAAAGGGCTCTGGCATGTGCTTTCTCAATTTAAAAGTCAGAATACCTACCAACAGGGCTAAAGGTCAATCATACACAGATTCTGAGACGAATGTGTTACAAATTGATCTTAGTGTTCATTTCCACTGTTCAGATCCTTAGCAAACGAGATGACAAAATCCGAAGTTATACACAGGGTTGCCAAATTCACTGACAACATACGCACAATCACCTGCAGACTCCACATAAAAACCGCACACCTGTCATTAAAAATTGCCCAATTATGGTGGAAACTGTCCCATCTGGCAATGCTGTCTACACTCCCACGGTCACAGATTGGTCGACCATATAAATGCATTATGGAATCATAAAAAATATAGATGTTCATCACTTCAATGTCAGCTAAATCGTATGTAGCAAATTAATCAGAATATAATTTTATTCTACTTGCTAAACATTTTTCAAACATAAGATAAACGTCTTGGCGCCTGTGATTGGCTGCCATAGCTCACCCATTCAATCTCCGCTTCTGGAAGTACTTCATTTAATATAACATCTTTACACATAATGCTTTACAATGGTCATTTTGCTGCTTTAGTGTAGTTTGAAATGAATGCTTAATTTCAGGAAATGTCCAATGATAGTGTGCTAGTTATTTCTCTATAATTAATTAAAAACAGTATTAGATGGTCAGTCAGGATCAGCCCTGTTATAGTTTGTCTAAAAATCATATGTAAAAATGTACTTATCAAACGTTAGTCCAGAATGGACATAGTAGTTTTTTCTCCCAATCCATTATTCAGCTCTGTCCCCGGCTGTAATAAGCTTTCTTAGCGTCGTCCAAATTCAAATGGAAACTGTTCGTCCCACTACAACAAACCTGCATTCCAAGCGGAAAACTACTCTAAAACACTCCAAACTAAGACTATTGGTGTAAACAAAAGGTAGTATTCGCAAGCTAGGAAGCAAGTTACCTATTTCGTTGTTGATATTCACCAAGGAACAGTCAACATTTACTTGCTTGAGAGACAAAGGAAAACACAAATACGACCAGGAGGGTTAGGACCTTACTTGTTCGAAACCAGAATACACAGAGGATGCATTGGCCGCTGACAATGGTGAACCAGCTGACAATGGTGAACCAGTTAATCCCCAACCCTTGCCCAGAATGTCAGGAGGATGGTGGTGTAGCTGTGGATCGTGCAATTTAATGCCGACCGAAACGGAAAGCTTTTGTTGCAACCAATGGGATCTATTGATTCCAATGCTGGAGACCATGTATAAATGACCCAGTCCCAGAAGCTGTACTCGTTCCAAGATATGTGGTTGATCATCCGGATTTCGCCCCCCTCATAACTCCTGGGGTGCTGGAGACTTTTTTACATTCCAAATATTTACTGTAAAAAAATTTCTAGGCCAGAGGGACCCAAAGGCCAGCTTTCAAAATAGTAGCTACCTAACATTAGCAAACAACTGTATAAGGCACAGTTATTTATTTGGATAGCATATTCCATACACTGGCATTTAAGGGCTTTATTTTTACGCTTAAAAAGAAAAAAATAGACATACTGAAAACTACATTTAGATTCAAAGTGTATGTCCAATCTTGCAAGACAAACACCTAGTTGTTAGCTAACCCCTTTCAAATTAATTTGCTGAGGACGTTTTAGAATGACTCTTGTCGACTAGTTTTTTTTAATGCTCTCTAGTCCATACCCAATGTCTTTTGATCAGAATATCTGTTTATAGGCAAAAGTGATTTCTGTTTTCTTTCAAGCTGTAATCTAGGTTGCTATACTTTGCTGGACATAGCCGATCAGGCAGCCATTTATCTGATTAACGTATGAACTGAAATATTTAATAGTATGAAAAAACAATCCGAAGCTAAGGTTCGCACCCATCGGAGAGAAAGCTAAGCTCCGCTATGAGTATTTCCCAAATAGGTCATTGACTGAAATATATCGTACTGTATATCACTTAGTCATAATCTATTTAAAACCTTGCAACTTAACTAGAAAAGCGTCTCTGCGTTATAACACCATTTCTTCGCAGACAGACTTCAAATAAGGTCTGTGTTTCATGTAGGCTTATATCACAGCTCTGTTTTTATAACTGCAAAGCTCTATGTTTCATTGAACATTTTGACTTTGGTCAATATTGGCTAAACATAAGCCATTTGTCGAGTTATTTGAAAGAAGTACAGTGGGGCAAAAAAGTATTTAGTCAGTCACCAATTGCGCAAGTTCTCCCACAAAAAAGATGAGTGAGGCCTGTAATTTTCATCATAGGTACACTTCAACTATGACAAAATGAGAAAAAAAGATCCAGAAAATCACATTGTAGGAGTTTTAATAAATTTATTGGTAAATTCCTCTGTAAAATAAGTATTTGGTCACCTACAAACAAGCAAGATTTCTGGCTCTCACAGACCTACAACTTCTTCTTTAAGAGGCTCCTCTGTCCTCCACTCGTTATCTGTAGTAATGGCACCTGTTTGAACTTGTTATCAGTATAAAAGACACCTGTCCACAACCTCAAACAGTCACACTCCAAACTCCACAATGACCAAGACCAAAGAGCTGTCAAAGGACACCAGAAACAAAATTGTAGACCTGCACCAGGCTGGGAAGACTGAATCTGCAATAGGTAAGCAGCTTGGTGTGAAGAAATCAACTGTGGGAGCAATTATAAGAAAATGGAATAAATTCATAAAAAATCCTACAATGTGATTTTCTGGATATTTTTTTCTCATTTTGTCTCTCATAGTTGAAGTGTACCTATGATGAGGCCTCTCTATAAATTTACAGGCCTCTCTCATCTTTTTAAGTGGGAGAACTTGCACAGTTGGTGGCTGACTAAATACTTTTTTGCCCCACTGTATGCTGGCGAATATAACCTGACGAGATTTACAGTGCAGTTATCTAGGTAAATCAGTTCCCTGGTTAAGACTAACAGAAACTTACCTTGTTTCAAGGGATTGTAAAATTCTTTATGGGAATAATGAATGGTAAAATGTGAAAACAGTAGCACATTTTGCCGCTATGTTTTATGAGCAATATATCGCGTTATTTCCATTTATACACTTTCCATAGTTGCACCACCTTCCAAAGTATTTTCTCTTAGGTCAGGTCGTTGTAGCGCTACCAGTACCAAATAAATTGTGATAAAGCTCTTGAGAAAACTCAAATGAATATAGTGCAACCATGTTGTGGTAAACTCACTGAAGTCTTATAGGGGGTAAAAAAAAAGTAGAAATCCATAATGAACCCACCCCAGAACCACCATTGTTACAAAGCCTTAGACTGAGACAACGTTTCTTCTCCCCAGTGACTAGTAGAAGATCCTCACCCTGGCTATTTCCCTGCATGCCAAGGTTAAATGAACACCAGTGATGAATGCCTTGTCCCATCCTAATTATCAGCTGTGTGACTAATGGAATTTATTAGCTCAGTTAAATGGACCATTGCTTATTTTTGACTAATTTTCAGGTAACCATGGTCCCACAAGTATTGATTAGATGGACTAAAGTTTTAAATTACACATGATAACAAAGGGAAGGAGAAATAACAAGATTACTAATCACTTTGTCTTTGTCTCAATGGCAAATTGCCTGTCCTGTTATGGTTGGGGCCTTTGTTAGCTAAAATAAAATGTTCTGTGTAGAACATTTATTATGGATTTACACTTCATTTTTTTGTATGAAGACTTTATCTCCCTGTCTGGACCTCATTGAGTTTACCACAACATATTGTTACACATTATTAGATCTGTGGCCTCTAATGTTACTAATTTGCCTCCCAAATGAAGGTGGACTAGCCTGAATAACATTGATAAGCCAAATTTGTCATCTTAATTAATTGTTCTGTGTTAGCAGGCGCACCAAGTTACTGAACAAACTAACAAACTCATTTAGTGATTAGATAAATGATAGATCTAACACTCTGAGGCAGCCCTCAGGACTAATTGAAAGGCACTGTTTGCTCATGGGAATGTTGTGCCCTGGTGTAGATGTATACCGACAATAATAGCATTACGCTGTGAAGGAATGCCGCAAGCAACGTAACACATCGCTCTAAACTCAGGACCCAGCTCATGAGCTGTGCCAGGAGGAATGGTAGTATCCATCACCAGAACATATTTAATACCCATGCACTTATTTATATTAATCTTTTATTGTTTGACAGCATGACTTTATAGCAAGCTGTTTTTCAAAACCCATTGGAACTTTATAAAGAATTCATAAATCTTCCACAAAATGGGTACTTTCGTATGAAAGACTCTGGTATAAGGACACTGTGCTTAAGGTGTTTTGACAGAAGCTTTAGGAGGAAAGTAATTTGCCATATTGTTTTGGCACTGTGCTTCACTCGCACGTACAACAGTAATAAGATTTACTTTGTGGAATAAAGCTCACTCAACAGTATTCCATTTCTTATTATTCTTCCTCTGGTTCATCCATACAGCCAGGTGTCTGCACTGCACACAATGTGGGTAGTCCCCCCCCCCTTAAGGTTGTTCAATTTCCATGGACTGTAGTCATACAGTAGCCTAGTCTGTGTGATACTACAGAATGGAACACTAGACTTTTAAATGGTTATAAGTGAGGTTGTGTGTTGAGCCTCTGTGGACTTGTAGTCCTGGACACAGTCCAATCACCTACCATGATTACCAATCCATTAAACCCAATTATGCACTTGCTCAGTGTGGTTGCTGACGAAACTCAGGGTCATTTCCGGAGTGGCTATGGGTTTAAGTAATGCATCAACTTTGGCACAATCTATTGACTTGAATGATGCAGTTGATGGTCCACTTTTAATAATATAACAAGCATGAAATGCTAATTTACAAATAGTTTTAGAGGGAATAAACTTAATTAACAATTTAGGAGGTCTTTCTTGGAGCCTGCATCGTTGCACACTCACTGGAAGGTGCCACTGGAGAGTCTATTTTGGGATATGGGATATCCTGTAGTTGATATATGGGATCAACAAAAAAAAAAAAAAAGAACTTTAGGAAATCATTGCAACATGCACTAGTTCTACAGTTATACTCTTTTTAAAAACAAGGTCCAACAAAATCCAATTTATTAACACCCTTATGGCTTAATAATCTAATATTTAGAGTATATAATATTTTTACTTCCCATCCAAATATAGTTATCCAGCATATACATTAACTTAGGAGAATGCCTCGGTAGTAAATACATTTAAAGGGGATCTCATGATCTATGAGATGAATCAATAAGATATGCAAATAGAAATTATGCAAATATGACACAAGTTAATGGTTAGACAGCAAACATCATTTCCTAAGAGTGTTGTAACAGAAACAGAGAGAATTTTAGAGTTTGGAAATCAACATCCTCATAAGCCCAGATCTGTACATCTTCTCTGATAGCATCATTGAGTGACATTTTCCTTTTTGGCTTTTAGCTTTTTCAGGGTTTTCACAGCAAAAAGCTGGTATTCAAGCAGGCCATCCACATGACAAAAAGAAGAGAGACAATATCCTTTCAGTACAGCATACAACCATTGCTTAAATAAATATTGTAATCAATCATGTAGGAAGGAATGACAATAAGCATAATTCATTATAACCACACCTTTATATCAACATGTATGATTATTGTACTCTTTTAATGTACTCTTTTAGCAATTACACTGAACAAGATTATAAACGCAACACTTTTGTTTTTTCCCCCATTTATCATGAGCTGAACTCAAAGATCTAAGATTTTCTCTTTGTGCACAAAAGGCCTTCTTTCGAATATTGTTCACAAATCTTTCTAAATCTGTGTTAGTGAGCACTTCTCCTTTGCCGATATAATCCATCCACCTCACAGGTGTGGCATATCAAGATGCTGATTAGACAGCATGATTATTGCACAGGTGTGCCTTAGGCTGGCCACAATAAAAGGCCACTCTAAAATGTAGTTCCATCACACAGCACAATGCCACAGATTTCACAAGTTTTGAGGGAGCGTGCAGTTGGCATACTAACTGCAGGAATGACTGCCACAATCAACTACCTGATCAACTCTAAGCGATGGAGATGTGTTGCACTGCGTGAGGGAAATGGTGGTCACACCAGATACTGACTGTTTTTTGGACCCCCCCCAATACAGTGAAACTGCACATTTTACAGTGGCCTTTTATTGTGGCCAGCCTAAGGCACACCTGTACAATAATCATGCTGTCTAATCAGCATCTTGATATGCCACACCTGTGAAGTGGATGGATTAAATTGGCAAAGGAGAAGTGCTCACTAACGCAGATTTAGACAGATTTGTGAACTATATTTGAGAGAAATAGACCTTTAGTCTTAGATCTTTGAGTGTGACCAACAAAAGCTTTTCTATCCAGGGGTACATTTGCTGCTGGTATCATAACACAGGTCTTGTTATTGCTCTCTGCCATAGGCCCCCCTGCAAGGCTTGAAATAGTCACTCAAATGGAATTAGACATTTCATTACATTGACAGGATCTTACTTCATTCTTGATAATGCAAAACTCTGCTGCCTCAGCCTCACTTCAACAGACAGAAAATAAGGCTTTGGGAATTCACATTAGGTCTAGGGACTAAGACAACTCCTCAACCCCCCCTTCGGTTGCCTTCCACCCTCTCTGTCAGTCCTCTGTATGCCTGAAGTGTTTTGTTCTCATCTCTCAGGGTAGATGAGGCACAGAATCCTGTCTCAGGGCTGGGACTCCGATGATAGCCAGCAAATAGGAGGCCAGTAGAAGCCAACTTACTTTGTTGTGCCACTCCTGGGACCGGCCCCTGTAAATCATTGGCACACAGGAAATGTCACCAGGGTTCAGATAAAACACAGTCACAGCTTTTGGGAATGATTTGGAGGGTGCTGCAAAGTCAAAACATGACTGACCAATGGTTGCTTGTCATGTGACTACATTATAGTCTGTCTGGAATGCAATCAAACTGTGTGAGACATAAACCTAGACCATGTAACATTCTATCTCCTTCATATCCTCAGATTAGATCAATGTCATTGGCCATCACTACTTAGCATAGCAGATAGTAGACCAGTAAGTTGTGTAACAGGGGAGGGACACAGGGAACAGACACAGGATGTGTTCAGGGCCCTGGAGGGGAGGAGGTGAAGGAGAAATCAAACTAAAAGTATGAACCCCTTTCAATGGGAGGCAGCTTCAACTTTGGGGTGGCACCCCGGTGGAGATTTGGGACAAATGGGTCCTGGCGGTCGTAACTTTGGCACCCCCTGCATCGTCCGTCACCCGGTCAGCTTCTTCTCCCCTCCAGCCTTCTCTGATCCCACATTGTTCTTGCTGCTGTTGACCTCCACACCAAGCTGCTCCATGGGAGCGTTTGAACACCTCCCCTGACAAGGTGTCGAAAGGAGGAAGGTGTGTAGGGGTGAGGCGGGCCCAGCTGCATGCCCTGCAGGATTCCCAAAGCTGTAGGCCTTTTTCTGTTGGGGACGTTGGTGCGACGCTGAATTGAGGGGTGCGTGCGACAGAAAAGAAACAAGCACGCAACATCTAGTGCCACTGGAACTTTTAGCCGGACATGTTTTAGACATGCCAAGCTCTTTTCTATGAGATTTTAAAGAGAGTATGAGGCAGAGATGTTCTCGCAAATACACTTGGTGAGAATGCAGGACATCCCCAATATGGCAATATAATTAAAATGCTTGTACTAGTAGCCTGTCTACAGGCTATTAGGTGTATAGACTTGGCCCACAAATAGCTTATCTTCAAGCCCTCTCCCTGGCTCACCAGAGTTAACCTCTACCCCGTTGGCTGGCTGAACTAGGCTTGACAAATATTTCTTGTTTATAACAAAATAGTTCAGCATTATCAGTGGTGTTTTTATATGTAAAAAACCATTTCAAAATATAGGATACATACCAGTAAAGCTACAAAACTCCCTCTTGCTACTGATGTGTTTATTTAACACATCAACAAGCAGCGTGGCTCCACAAAACACTTTTAACGACAGAGCGGCTTGCTTCTATCAGGTGTAGTAGTACACATACTGGAGAGAGAGAGACCTTCTTGTGTAATTGCTCTCCTTCTCTCTCACACACATGTAAAATTACCACTGTCACATTTACAAACCTAAATTAGGGATGCAACCAAGCTCAGAACCAATATGCCTACAGGGCCATAGGCGAACAGCAATGAGCTAAACACCACTAAAGGCCACAACAAAGTGGAAAGACAACTTTTTAGGGATACAGATCCATTCTATGACAACAGCCTTAATAAATAAGCATGGACACACTGACACTCAATCGATCCAGCACAAAAATATGACCAATGCACGGACCAGAACCACAAAGGCAGGATGATAAAATATGGTTTCACTCATCAAGGTTGAGGGCTCACTTGAAGAGAAAGATGGCACGGCGGTTCATCCTCTGGGCAAACTTTTCGATGACTTTGGGAATTAAGTCACGTAGCTGCTGAATCAGCTGGCTTTCGATGGACAACATGGCCAATGCATTGAGTCGCAGCTGTCCCATGGTATTGCGAGTGAAGGTTTTACCCTCTTCAAGGTGTAAAGGTTCCTCTTTGACTCGGGTGTCATCATAGTTGTTGTTATGATAATTTTCAGCAGAGTAACGGTCTCAGCAAAAGCCTCCTCTAGGTTGTTCTCATGGATGGATCTTAACAGAGACAGGGCCGTCTTACCAGTGTGAAGCTCAGTGTGGCGGTACAGAGTGGTCAGCTCAGACTTAAACTTTTCCTTGTTTCCTAGAGGCCATAATTTCACCGCACAGTCAAACTCAGATGTAGGGAATGACAGGACAAATTGGGCGGATGAGCGAGCTGTCAACCAGCTTGGCAGCGATCAGGTGGTAACTTTGTGAAAACCTCTGCTCCATCTGGGAGATGACTATGTCGCATGCCTCCTTCATCACCGGCGCTGTTCCACTGTGAACAGCGCCGGTGAATCACGCTGTTCCATCGTGAACGCTGGCAGCCCATCAGTTTGCAACCGCATATTCTGGACATTCTCCTTGAATCAGTTGAGCATCCCAGATGCATCGACGCTCCGTTTTTGCAGAGTGTTGTATTCCAGCAGCTGCAGAAAGGCTCGGTCCCAGAGTTTTTTTGACAGGCCGTCTGCCTCACTTATAGTGGCCTCATCCCATCCTGGTTGTGTGCATATGTCCTCCATACACAGGAGCAGTGCAGCGCGGTTTTCCCAAACTGCATTGACGGTTCTACTTTTAAAGTTCCATCGTACAGCGTGTGGCCTTGGAATGCGTCTCTGTGTTGCCTCAGCAAGTGCCACAACACGCTTTGGAGTGCCAGAGATAACGGTGGTAAAAGCAGTTAAATCTGCAAAAAACACCTTGAGGATGCTCAACCTTGCTGAACAAAGTTGCTGCAAGGTCAGGATCAGCTGGTGAGCATAGCAGTGAACAAACTGGGCATGTGTGTATGTCTCTTTCATTAGCGTCTGTACCCCTCGGACGTTTCCACTCATTACAGCCGCACCATCATAAATCTGAGCAATCAGCTTTTCTCCCAGCTTCAGTGGTTCCAGCACACCTCTCTGTCACTGTATTGTCAGGCAACATGTATGGCAACACAACCACCATTTGTTATTTACAGGAGATTTCAGTTGTCTCATCTGCCTGTATGGCAACAAATGAGGTCTCGTCCACATGCTTGACCATCTCCTCCCTCTACACTTCATACACACAGTCTAACAGTTAATTTTGTACAGTGCTAGATGTCCCTTTGAAGATGGGCTGAGTCTCAAATCACCCTCACACATAGTCTTGAAAATCCATCTGAATATTCCAGGATACAGGGAGTCTACCAACTTGTCGTGCCCTGCAGTGCGTTTTCACATTTTCCACACAGTTTAATACTGTGTTAGGGTTGTTATGGTCCGATTGAGAACGTACCTGTTTTCCTCCTGTTTGTTATGCTGCTCAATGGATTGCCTGTATGCACTGTCAACTTGGGCTGTGACATTTACCCTTCCAAGTTAGCCCAATTTCATAGCATTGTCCAGATGACTCCCGCTGCTCTCATGTTTTGCAATCCTCTCAGAGAGATGTTTCAAATTTTTGTAACCTGTCCTCAACCAAGTACCATCTCCACCAAATAGCAGACAAGGAAAACAGAAAAGTGCATTATTTTGTATGCTAACCGTTAGCTACTTTTTCTTCAAAAACCACACCACGTTAAACCTGCGGTTACGTTTACCAGCAGTTTGAGTGATGACAATATCCCCTGGCTGATGGGTACCAAGTCGCTGTACTTTAAGTTTCTCCTCCAAATTAAGGGTTTCAAACCAGTGCTCAAGTATGAAATCCACTTTATTCATTTTCTCAAGTTATCTGGCGTTTGTGAAGCTAACATGCTAGCTAAGACAATCTACCCTCCTCGCTCATCTTGCCGACAAATGTTGGCGTCAGACAGACAGACAGCCAATCACGTCTGAAATACGAAATTATGCTGTAGTGGGGCTACCGGCTGTCAACCCCACTTGGCATCAAATTCATGTGATCTACATTGATCACACTAACATTCTGAGCATGCATATTAATATTTTCACACGTACAATGTACATTGCATTGTGAGAGTGGGGCTAGCCCCACATTCACGGTTAGCCTATGGCCTATTACTGCGAACTCGAATCGGCAGAAAGCAGTCTGAAGCAGCAAGGCAGGGACCAATGAACATGAAATAAAATCCTAACACAAATGATATGCAATTTAGGAAGATGCAATATTCATAGATAATAAATTATAGGAAGTAATCTTCGAGAAATAAAAAAAACATAATTTTGCTGCAGTTCTTTCTGTTGACCCCTAATGACCAATCGCCCCTGAGCATTATAATGTAATTTTTGCTCACCCAGCTGCTCTCCAGGTAGAGGATCTGATGAGTTTTATACTGGTGGTTCCCAACCAGGGGTACTAGGACCCCTATTTTATATAGTAGCCCAGCATACCTCTTCTACTTGATGCATTGATCAACAGCACAAAGAGATGGTAGATATATGGGATCAAACACCAGCAACCTTCTACTGGGCTACACATAGATGCTACTTAGGGGGTTAATTTGAAGGCCTAAGTATAAGGGGCATGTCTAATGGACCGACTTTGGAAAAAACAGCTCCTACTCTACTCATTCATTCAAGACATGCTCTGCGGATAGTTATTAATTGCATTCAACTGGTGGCCAAGGTTAGAGGGTGATTATTAAAACCAGCAGTACCACAAGCCCTACTCCCCAGGCATCGAAAGAGCAAGCCGGCATAAGTACACACAGAATACACTGACCATGTAAGAAGCCAAGAATATGGAGGGGTCTTTGAAGAGTGCTAAATCATGTGTACCCTTCTTTCTGTTCATGTCCTTCATCTCTCTCCAACTGAATCTCTTTGGAGAGACTGTGATTGCACTTGAGATATTTTAGTTCAAGCAGATAATTGAAAGCCTGTGCTTTCTCTCAAATCTTTCTCATTATCTCTTTTTGCAAACTTTTCTTCCTCCTCCCCTTCCTCAAAAATGCCTACCTGGTATCAGTGCGACAGAAATGCTTGAGTTGGGACTTCTTGGCCCCCACGGATTCTACCAGGTATTGACGAGAGGACCTGGGTCCCCCTCCCCCCACAGGGATTTCAGGGTGTTCTGTTCTGTAGACACAGCCGACAGGTTGATTGTCAGGTCCTGCATTGGGTAGTGACAGGAGATTCTTATGGTTGATTTAAAAACAATTCCGATAAGCTCAGTGAGAAATAGATCCCTGGATATTTCACTTTTGTACCATTTGACTGGATGTTTGCATAATTGTAAAAAGAAAATCACATTTCAATGTCATGTCAAACAAAACTAGCCCTTTCATCGTTTCACAATACATCACTGTCTGATGTCCGTGTAGAACTAATGCAACAGACACCATGTAAAACAACTTTAGCCAGAGTCTTCAAGTCCAAGCAAAACTACGTTTGCCCTTGACTCCTCTGTCCCATATACCCAGCAGAGTCAGCAGCCTGCTTAAAGATCCATGCAGTGTCATGCAGAGGCATGCAGCATCGCCCTGGTAATGCCTCATTACATCAGCAGCATGTGCTCTTCTGGTGGCCGGAGGTCCCAAGCCCTGCAAGGGGTAGTGGTAAACCTCTGTGTCCTTGGTCAGGGTCTGGACAGGGTCTGACTCCCTCAGGATGGCCTCCTTCTGTGTGCATCCACCTCAACGGAGCCCTTCCACGACTGCAGGGGCCAGCCATCATCCACCTAGTGTTACAACTTAACAACTCCCCTTTAGTAGGGACATACATCTTGGGTCAAGCTCTCAGTGTGCAGTGTGTCTGCCTCAGTGGAGAATCAATGGTATTTTAATGTTGATACAAATTGTTTTGCTAGTCTAGTCAAGTTGGTTCTTCATTTATGTCAAAAAACTTTTACAACCTGGAACCATATGTGGAATCACTGTGCAATCTCCCTAAGATGTTATGCGTGTTATACATTTTCATTTATTTGTTAATTTAATCAATCTTTATTTCATTAATTCAGTTATTTTCATTTCACCCATTAATTTATTCCATCAGAATTCATCATGCACCTTCTTAAAGGCCAGCTCCATGTGGTCTGGTCCAGAGACTCCCAGCCTCTACAATTTTCTGTGGCCTCTCTCTGGATGTGCTGAGTGGTCTGGTCCAGTCTAGCGCTCTCATCCTGCTCCTCCTGCCTACACCGACACCCATTCAGCCGAAGAGCCTTCTCCCTGGGACTGCTCACACTGACCTGGCCACCACTCAGGAAGCTGTAAAAATCAGATAGCTAGCCATCTACAGCAGTTTTTGCACAAAAGTACACTTTAGTTCTGTTAATAAACGTTCTGTTGTCCCTGTTATTTCAGCTAATATGTATTGTATGAGGTAAAAGTAAAATTCCTGCTGTTTAAATAGTGTAATCCGTTGTTTAAACTGCGGACTGAAACCAGCCGGGGACAAAAACATTCATCCCTTCTAATCGCGGGCCGGCTGAACTAGGCTTACCTGGTTCCTATTCTGGTTTAGTGCTACTAGACTGATCCTCCATACAGAGTTTTTGGCTAACATGTCCTGGTTCTTGTTAGAGTTCAGGTTTGTCCTTAACAATGGCCGCAGAAAGAATGGAAGCAAAACAGCCCTATAACGTCACAGATTCTGCATCATATTAGGTATGAGTTGTTTTTTCCCAATCACATTTTCATTTTGAGAACAAACCCACTTCTGGTGGGTAAAGAGATTTTTGTTTAATTTAACATCACTTGGTTTGTTATTGAGGAAGACAAGTAATAGAGAAAAAAAGATTTAAGCCTTTAAGAATTGCCCACTTTAGCATCGATGACACTGGGCAGTCTTATGTAATAGTTGTCTATCTGGCCCTGAATTCTTGCAGGTGGTATAGCTTCCCATTCGTTTTGGCAAAATGCCTGCAGGTCATGCAAAGTCTTTGTTTGTCTTGCATGAACCGCACATTTGAGATCTCCCCAGAGTGGCTCGATGACATTAAGGTCAGGAGACAGGGATGGCCACTTCAGAACCTCAACTCATTTGCTGTAACAACTGGAGGGTCAACTTGGCCTTGTTTTTAAGGTCATTGTCATGCTAGAAAGTCCAAGAGTGTCCCAGCTTTCGTCCAGAAGGATCCAAAGTACTGTCTGTTGTCTGCTGGTATTTTCTGATAACATGCTGTATTCATCTTGCCATCATTTTTCACAAGATTCCCCATCGCTTCAGAGCTCACACACCCTCAAAACATCAGTGAGCCACCACCATGCTTCACAGTGGAGATGATATTCTGTTCATTATAGACCCCTCTCCAAACATAACGCTTATGGTTGTAACTATAAAGCTCTATTTTGGTCTCGTTACTCCAAATTACAGTGTGCCAGAAGCTGTCAGGAGTGTCAAGGTGTTGTCAGGCATATTGTAACCAGGCTTTTTTGTGGCATTGGCGCAGTAAAGGCTTTTTTCTGGCAACTCGAACATGCAGCAAATTTTTGTTCAAGTATCGTCATATTGTACTCCTTCAACCAACCATACCATCTTTCTCCAGAGCAGCCTGTATTTCTCCTGAGGTTCCCTTTGGGTTTTTCTTTGTATCCAGAACAACTGTTATGGCAGTTTTGGCTGAAATCTTACTTGGTCTACCTGACCTTGGCTTGGTATCAAGAGAAGCCCAAATTTTCCATTTCTTAATAAGTGATTGAACAGTACTGACTGGCATTTGGAAGGCTTTCGATATCTTTTTATATCCTTGTCCATATTTATAAAGTTCCATTACCTTGTTACGCAGGTCTTTTGACAGTTATTTTCTGCTCACCATGGCTCAGTATCTAGCTTGCTCAGTGCATCCACATGAGAGCTAACAAACAATTTATACACAGACACTAATTGCAATTTAAAAAGCCACAGATGTGGGAAATGTTCACCTGTGTGTGTAACATTGTCTGTAACATTCAAGGGTATGTAAATTTTCAGGACCATTTGGGTGATTTCTGTTATCATTAAGATTTAGAAAGGAGCCGAGCAACTCAGTGAAAACCAATGGCTTCATATGATCACTATCCTTAAATAAAAGACATCCTTAAATTATCAGTCATATTTTCAAAATCAATGCCAAAATGTCACAATTTCTGCCAGGGTATGCAGACTTATGAGCACAACTGTAAGTTGTTCTGGATAAGAGCATCTCCTAAATGAGGAAGAATTCTATTTCATTTTGTAATAAAATTGCATAGGACTTAATATTGACACATATTGCGTGTTAACATCTGTCACTAGAAACACTGGGATTCAGTGTTGGATATACTAACTCAATTACGAGGATCTGACTCGACTGAGAAAAAGACGAAATGCCTTCAATATCTGCAGAGTTACACCCTGCCGAGTAATGGTTTCAAACAATAAGTGAAGCTTCTAACACTCTTTTCAAACATCCAGTGCAGTGAGGAGTGCTAAAGCAGTACTTTCATGAGAGCATGATCTGTGCTGGGTCTTGGCAGCGACAGCCACACAACTGTGCTCACACATTATAAAGTTGATAGGACAATAACTACTGTATTGTGTCCCTGGATGAGGCAAGGGACTAAGTCACATGTGGGCCATGCCCTGATTAGCAGCCAGGTTCACACTGAGGTCCCTCTGGTCGTGACTACACAAGCTGTACTTCCTCTGGCTTGACCTAGGTCAGTGAAATTGGAAATGTAATTACATTAGATTTTAAGATATAGGGGCTGCAGTTTCTGTTGCTGCGCTGAGCTCCAGCAGACTCATATTCTGCATTTCATTATCCTTCCAAGCAGAAACTGAGAAAAAGGACTGAACTCACACACCCCCAAAACATTAGTGAGCCACCACCATGCTTCACAGTAGGGATGGTATTCTGTTCACTATAGGCCTTGTTGACCCCTCTCCAAACATAACGCTTATGGTTGTAAGAAGCAAGGTCAGCATCAAATTCCAAACCAGCGCAAATATTTACTAACATATCACTTTGTCCTTGTAGCACAAAGATTGTATTTGTTTTTATCATTGTTCTCAGAAATAAAGGGAAACATGTTTCCAAGCAGAAGTCTGTTTAGTGTGGAAGTGGTGGAATACTCTTATAGAGTCTTGGCTTGTGTGGTGTTCTGACTTCCATCAGAGCCATGCTTTACTCTCACAGAGGGTGTGGAAATGGCTGAGCCGGCTGGTTCCTCCGGACTGGCTGACCTGACACAATGAGGAGTAGGTCTATTTTACACAGTCATGCTAGAGCCATGAAATGACTGGGTCCACAAAGCTACTTTTTCCAAGTCCATTTTGAATTTATAGACATGCTAACAAAATTCCAGGAGTCAACCCTTTGTACAGCTGATCTGTGTGTGAGTGTGTGTGTGTGTGTGTGTGTGAGTTTGTGTATTTCCGCAGCAAAGCCAACGTTTACAGCAAACTAATATTTTAAAGTCAATGACAGTGACAGAGTCAAAAACCCTTGCTCAAATGTCTTTGTGTTTCCCTTTGCATGCGTCTGCCCCCTCTTCTCTTCCTCTTGCAGAATCCAGAGGAACTGTATTAAATATCGAACATGTCCTGTATCTCAGAGAAATTAAGGACAGATGGGAGATGCTACTGGGTTACATTAGTCTCTCATTCTCTGCCATTAAACAAACCCTGCTGACAGCTATTCATTACCACATAGGGAAATAGGGCTTTGGCTACATTACGCACAGTCGATGTCATCTCTGGGACCTAATAGAATCCAGCTCCACACTTTAACATGAATTTGATGGTACATAAGTATTGAACAGACTAACGACAACCTCCAGTTGTCATTAGCAATACATTTAGCAGTCGCGTAAGATTACAATGGAGTTATTTTTTGCAACAATGTTAGATGGAGTAACAAATAATGTAACTGTGAATGTGGGACCCAGATCTTCAAGTCTCTGCTCGATTAAAAGTTACTCTATTAAAAGTTAAGGCATAGAACCAGTATAAAGTATTATGGTTCAAAGCTCCAAAAGTGATAATTTACCTGGTGGTGTTGCCCTCTTTCTTTAGGGTTTTGAGGTGGAGGACACAGCGATCTTGGTGGGGGTTATCTGGTTCTCATTCACACTGCCCAATCTCTAAGGAAAAGGAGTGTGTGCAGGGCTTCACGGTTCTCATCTGACAGGAGGAAATTGACGCCTGTGCTGCACAGAACTGCTGGTTTTTGGGGAAGTTAATGGGAGAAAGTAAAATGTTCATAATATTGCTTTGTTGTTATTATTATTAAAGTGTATTTGAATTGGGACAGAGGCAAGCTAGTGCTAGTGCTTATTTTAAAGTGCCCACCCCTAGACAGTAAAATACAAAAAAAAATAAAAAATTATTCACATATACAGCTCTGGAAAACATTAAGAGACCACTGCACCTTTCCTTTCTAAAAAAGTTGAAAAGGAAAGTTTTGAGTGAGGAACAGAAGCGTTCAATTTACAGTGGTCTCGTAATTTTAACCCTTCTGTTCCTCACTCAAGACCTTATTTTCGACTTTTTTGGAAAGGAAAGAAAAAGGTGCAGTGGTCTCTTAATTTTTTCCGGAGCTGTATATCTGTACATACACACATGCATTGACTGTATATCTGTATATACAGTGGGGAGAACAAGTATTTGATACACTGCCGATTTTGCAGGTTTTCCTACTAACAAAGCATGTAGAGGTCTGTAATTTCTATTATAGGTACACTTCAACTGTGGGAGACGGACAAAAATCCAGAAAATCACATTGTATGATTTTTAAATAATTTATTTGCATTTTATTGCATGACATAAGTATTTGATCACCTACCAACCAGTAAGAATTCCGTCTCTCACAGACCTGTTCGTTTTTCTTTAAGAAGCCCTCCTGTTCTCCACTCATTTCCTGTATTAACTGCACCTATTTGAACACGTTACCTGTATAAAAGACACCTGTCCACACACTCAATCAAACAGACTCCAACCTCTCCACAATGGCCAATACTAGAGAGCTGTGTAAGGACATCAGGGATAAAATTGTAGACCTGCACAAGGCTGGGATGGGCTACAGGACAATAGGCAAGCAGCTTAGTGAGAAGGCAACAACTGTTGGCGCAATTATTAGAAAATGGAAGAAGTTCAAGATGATGGTCAATCTCCCTCGGTCTAGGGCTCCATGCAAGATCTCACCTCATTGGGCATCAATGATCATGAGGAAGTGAGGGATCAGCCCAGAACTACATGGCAGGACCTGGTCAATGACCTGAAGAGAGCTGGGACCACAGTCTCAAAGAAAACCATTAGTAACACACTAGGCCGTCATATATTAAAATCCTGCGGCACACGCAAGGTCCCCCTGCTCAAGCCAGCGCATGTCCAGGCCTGTCTGAAGTTTGCCAATGACCATCTGGATGATCCAGAGGAGGAATGGGAGAAGGTCATGTGGTCTGATGAGACAAAAATAGAGCTTTTTGGTCTAAACTCCACTCGCCGTGTTTGGAGGATGAAGAAGGATGAGTACAACCCCAAGAACACCATCCCAAGTGTGAAGCATGGAGGTGGAAACATCATTCTTTGGGGATACTTTTCTGCAAAGGGGACAGGATGACTGCACCATATTGAGGGGAGGATGGATGGGGCCATGTATCGCGAGATCTTGGCCAACAACCTTCTTCCCTCATTAAGCGCATTGAAGATGGGTCGTGGCTGGGTCTTCCAGCATGACAACCACCCGAAACACACAGCCAGGACAACTAAGGAGTGGCTCTGTAAGAAGCATCTCAAAGTCCTAGAGTGGCCTAGCCAGTCTCCAGACCTGAACCCAATAGAAAATCTTTGGAGAGAGCTGAAAGTCTGTATTGCCCAGCGACAGCCCCAAAACCTGAAGGATCAAAAGGGTCTGTATGGAGGAGTGGGTCAAAATCCCTGCTGCAGTGTGTGCAAACCTGGTCAAGAACTACAGGAAACGTATGATCTCTGTAATTGCAAAAAAAGTTTTCTGTACCAAATATTAAGTTCTGCTTTTCTGATGCATTAAATACTTATGTAATGCAATAAAATGCAAATGAATTACTTAATCATACAATGTGATTTACTGGAGTTTTGTTTTATATTCCATCACTCACAGTTGAAGTGTACCTATGATAAAAATTACAGACTTCTACATGCTTTGTAAGTGGGAAAACCTGCAAATTCGACAGGGAATCAAATACTTGTTCTCCCCACTGTACATGCATAGAAACATACATAAATGAAACAAAAACTACAAAAGACAGACAAAACGGATCTAAACCATGGCTTAAACTAAATGATCCAGCCAGAATAATAATTGATCTTTAGTCCAGAAACCCAGTCAGAGCCTAATTTCTTTACTGCAATTTGAACCTGATTTTAGATTATCTCGTTGTGTTTAAACTGCTTACTTAGCCAGCATTTTAACATTGCTTACATATTAAGACAATGAATATTTAACCACTGAAGTTTTCACTGTATTTTCCCAAGCAGGTATTTAAGTGATATCCTCACACATTTGTTGATATGCAAGAAGGACTCGCAGAGCTTGCTGGTAAACATTGGTTCTGGTAGATCTCTGAAATACTGCTTCACCGTTTCTGCCACATCGAAGGCTGATTGGCCCTTGTAAGACACTCCCTCTGGGTCTGTCTCCGCTGTATCATGGCCACCCGGAGGAGCCTGGCTCCTCTCTATGTTTCTTCTTATGCTCCTGCCTTTCTAGTACATTTTACTTAGCCACTCTTGCTCTTTGTAGTTTTAGGCTGGTCATCTTTATTAACACTCGGTGACAACTGCTGATGAAAAAGGACTTGTGTATGCATATATTCATAACTGTGGAGTTTAAACTGGACAGGTTAGACCTGCCTAATGGCTCTCCAGTCTGCTTCACACTGTGGAGGAGGGTTACACCAAAAACTCTCCTATCCCTCAGTTGTGAGGTGTTGATCTTCCTAAGGGACTTAGGGAACATGCTGAAAGGAGAAAAACAATACAAGATGCAGGTCCATGGTTTCTGTACGAAGTTCCTTGTGGCAGTAAACTGAATTCGAATCAACTCTCCCCGTCAAGTGCACTTGCGCTAGTAAGTTTCACAATTCACTTTTGGTGAACCTGGTTATAAAAGCTGTAAAACATGATTTTTTTATATTGTTCCCAGACACCTCGTGTAGCCAATCGACAGAGATAAAAGAAAAAAAATTGTGCAGTGCTGATGTTTCTATTAATGAGTTACTAAGTAGTATCTTACGTGGTACATATCTGGAAGACTGTCATTAGTCTAATGTGTTTGTTCTGGTCAGTATTAAAGCCAAAGAATATGACTCGAAAGGTTGTGAGTTCAAATCCAGGTCAAGAAAAAATATGTGTTCCTTTTCTAAGCCTTAATACCTAACCCTAATCTTACCTGAACCTTTACGTTATAATCTGCAAGATCTAATACATTAAAGAAATTCATAATTTAGCGTATAAATATATTTTTCTCTTTCTGTTTTTCTGTTATGTTTGCTGATTTTCCCCTAAATGTCAGATCTTCATCCAAAACCGTATATTAAATAAAGAAACTGTTCACACCCTATTCTTCTTGGCAGATAAAACATTTTATTGAATTTCCTGCAATTCTATACATTTTGCTATGAGGCAGAGGGAAACGTTAAGCCGATTACATGCAAATATACACAATTCTCCATGTATTAGAGTGATCTTATGATACTAGGGGTTAAATCCTGACTATCTTTTTTAGTAGGTCAGCCACATGGACATGGACATGGTCTTAGTATATTTGTGTAAAACTGACAGGATGTATCCATTAAAGACCTATTTATTTATATGCTAAATGGCTTGTTTTCAATGAACCAGTAAGGGCCATGGTAACAGCCTGTGTTGCCAAGGAGATAACATGATGACAATTTAGAGCCCCTCTCTCATTATTCTTCCATAAATCAAGTTCAGGCACCTTGAGATAGCTGCCTTCATAGCCAATCAAATGTATGTTTGCAGAAATGAACTGACTCTGCTGGAATTGCATTCTTACATTTTCTTTGATAATGCTCTGTCCCATTACAGGCCGCACTTCCATCCTAGTCTTCAGCTGTTCAATTAAAACATTTCTGCTGCATCCATTTCTTTTCATTATCTTAATGGTGTACTGCCTGTGATTAAATATAATTAGGTGTGCTTGCCAAATCCAAAGCGTGACTCTAGATTTCTCGCATAGTGTTATTAGATGTGCTTGCCTGTAAGGCCAAGCCCAACTATAGATTTCTTTCATAGTCCTATCATTTAATTTCTTTCACTCTCTCTACAGCCTTAACGATAAAAACTATCAACACAAAACCAACTCTTTAATGTCCAGACTGCCCCAACTTGGGTTGCCTGAGAAGATTTTATTTACATGTTTTAAATGTATAGAAATAATAAAATTAGATATTTGAATAATTTTTGTCTGGAATGCAGGTACTACGAAAGCCCTGAAGCCCAAGGCAGTAAAAAAAAAGGTTGGGCCCAAAGACGTTTATCTCGTTGGAACGACTATGGGGAAATAAATTATGAAGAAAAACATTCTAGATTTCATTTTTTTATAACAAAGGATGTTTTTCCCTAGTCGTTCAAACAACTTAGTATATTCATTTGACAACTTTGTAAACAAGAAACCAGGCAAGCCTAGTTCAGCCAGCCCGCAATAGAAAGTGTTGCCCTCTTGAAATTTGAACCCACATGAAAGGCTGTGTCGTTAACAATTACACCACGCAGCTGTACATTTGCTGGGTGTCAGTAAAACCTCTTGTGTCTATCCTGAACAAATCTTCTTTTGCCACTGGCCGTTTTAACAGTTAATTGGCCATTCGGGAATGACATTGATACATTTAAACTGACTAATGTTTCTTACTAAGATTACCTGCCACTGGCCGTTTTAACAGCGTTTTAGCCAGTAATAAGCTTTACCGGTATCTACTAACTTACTGGAATAGTCATAAGAATTTAGCAATTGCTAACGAGTCTGCCAAAGCTATTTCATTTCATGGCATAAGAACGTATTTTTTTATTTCATGGCAAAACAACATACTTTTTTCTTTCATTCATGAATGACATTGATACATTGACAAACATTGATAAGTACCTTTTTCATCAAGTAAAAAGACGAGAGAATCGCAGAATCTACCAGAAATAATAAATGTCATTGCGCTCAATAGATTTGAACTTAGGTCTTCCACATGAGAGGCACTGTCTCTGACCACTACACCATGGAACAACTTGTTACTGCAGTCGCTAGACTCCACTGAGGATTGTGTTAAACTGACTAACGTTTCTTATTAAGTTTACCTCCACCAGAGCGTCTATGAACTGTATGGCTTTTGCCACTGGCCCTTTTAACAGCTTATTAGCCAGTAATAGGCTTACTAGTATCTACTAACTTCCTAGGAATAATCATATGAATTGAGCAATTGCTCGCTAGACTGAAGCGTACTTCGCTTCTCCTGTGGTCCGGGCAAAAATTATGGGAGGAAAACACATTTGTTTTTACTACTTATTTATTTTGCAAGGTCGTTCAAACGAGATTCTAAGTCGTTCAAACAAGATAATCATTAGAATGTCTAATTAGGCCAAATTCATTATGCCGCAGCATTACAAGGCTTGCTACAGCCCATCGTTCTTTGATTCCGTCCATTGATGGGCCTATAATTGTTCATCAATAATAATTTGAAACCCTAGAGCAAGGGAATCTTTCAACTCCAAAGCATTAAGTCAGAACAGTGAACAATCGGCTGAATAGTACCACGTTGGCATGAGGTGAGGACATTTTGCTCAAACATTCTATGTAATACAAAATAGGATTGTCATGTAAATATTGAATCCAGGCAACATTACAACAAATAAAAGTTGCAAAAATAAAACTTTTAATAAGGTTGTCTTGTTTAAGTGCTTAAGTTTAACTTTTTGCATTATAAAAATAGAAAGCATTGCTCACTAGTTGTGAAAGTTGCAAAGTTGCAACACAACTTTTATAATAAAAAAAAAAAAGTACTTTACTAAGTTGTTCAAACGAGATGCTAAATAATTCAAACAAGATAAACTTAGTCTCTGGGCACTGTCTTGGGCTACAGGGCTTCCGTAGTACACAGAATACAGAAGCGTTTTTATTTAGCTCAATGATTGTTAAAATAAATAGTCCAATTACTCTGCTCTCAAAAGTCAGTTGCCCCCTCCTATCATTTTAAGAATTCCATTTTACTCCGGTTAGCTAAACACAATAATAATGGAAGACAGAGTTGAGTTATTTAATCTTTACTTCATACTTAACCTTGGAAGTCATTGGCATACTTTTGATGATAGAATCCCTCAATAGTATATCATTGTTAAAACATTACGTTTAAGTGCTAGCATTGTACCATAACCTTCACCAATAATAATAATAATGACAAAAGAAGACCCTATTGTAGTAGATGAGTACATGCCTGCCTCTTCAAATTAATAATAAACCAAAAAAGAAGTGAAAGTTTGTTTTGGAAGTGCAAGGTTTCAAACCAAGCTCCATTTATAAGCACAAAGATTGAGTCCTATCCAATTCCAGAAGTTACCTAGACACCACTCTAAAAGCCAGATGGGAGTACGCGCCACAGACCTAATACAAAAGGAATGAAGGGAACTCATGTATAATTTCCCCAGGAATAGTGGCTGAGGGTTAGGCTTTTTCATGCCTCCACTTTTAGACGCTGTGAAAACAGTATATTCTTGTTGGGAGAGAGTTTATTGTTGTTGAAGCATCATCCTGTGTTTTGTCTTTTGAGAGGTGCGGCAAGGTTGCTGCTTCACATAAATAATAAATTAAACTCTACGCAAGCTGCCTCCATTTTCCTCATCTTCCTCTCCTCCCTTCCTCTTGCACATCTCTTCAGCCAACGCATATTTATTTTACAGGATTTCTATAATGTGACCACATTCTTACCATTCTGTCCAAGATACAGTCAAAACGCTGATAAATTTGTTTGGTATCCTTCCCACATTTTGAATGGCAGTTTGAACAGATCATTCTGGGTTGCAGTTTGATAATCCAGATCAGACCTGAGCAAGATCAGGCCTCCGGGCCGGATCTGGCCGGTTGAATCATTCTATCAGGCCCTCGATACATCCAAAACTTTAAATATAATACAAAAATACTTGACGAGCTCCGCAGATTATGTTACTTTATTTACTGCTGCATATTTATTTTACTTCAAATAAAAAGTCCTGTGGCACAATAATAAGAACAGTAGTATCATTCTGTTTGTTTTAAATATTTTTAATTTGAAACAAGCTATTTGTGTTGCTATGATACGAATATGGACCAGCACCACAATACATGTGCGTAAGTTATGGTTTGTTCATATACGCAATTGATGGCTAGCGATAACTGAAAATGAGCCTATCTCAGAAAAGTTGATAACGAAAGCAAGGTATTTAAAAAAAAAGATTGGATAGAAAAACATTTATTTGCAGATGATGCAGGTAAAGCAACTTAATATATGTAAAGCTAACGTTGCAGTTTTTAAACAGCACAAATTGTCGAGGCACTTCCAGAGCATGCGGCCAAATACAAAAAACTGTCACCTGATGCTAAAATTAAAAAAAGTCCAAGCACAGATCCAGCATCACTGACGAACATCTTGCAGCAGTACCACACACTGCTTCAACAGAAATGAACCTCACCTCACTTGTCAGCGGCCATATGAGGCTGTCCTGTTCATAGTGTGTGAGTGGCCTTAAAAGTTGATTTCTTGGGTCTGTGCTGGTGGAATAGCTGTTGTTAAAATCATGTAGTACAAAAATATACTGTATGAAGTTAGATAACAGCAATTATACCAACCTTTCCATTGTGTGAAAAAAGGGATTTCATTGACTCATGGCTGTCCTAATAACTGTTGTTAACAATACCTTATGCAATGTAGCCTACTCTGTTAAGTTGAAAGTTCAGGTTTAGGGCAAATATGTGTTGCAACTTTTCTGTTGAGTAATAACCTTGAAAAGGGATTTAGCTGACAGTTAGTTATGCTATGTGTCTTTTAAGCATGTTGTTTAAAAAAGTGATCTGGCCTGCGATGCTCTCTGGCATTTTCAATGTCGCCCCCCCCCAGTTAAAAACATTGCCCACCCCTGCTCTAGATCATTTGATACTAGATGATGTTGGGTGGCACAGGTAGACAGTCATAGTGATTTACATATAAAGAGGCAAACATTTAGGGTGAGTCAACCCTTACTACCCTCTTCCCCTCCCCCATCTCAGCCTTCCCATGATGCTCCAGCTCCTGACCAGTCACCTGACCTATAGGCATGTTGTCCAAGACACTAGACCAGTGTTCTAGTGAAGCTGGCGGGCTGCAACAATCCTTGCCTTTTGCGGCCGGTCCTGATCCTTGTCCTCCAGGGAGGAGATGTCCAGGCACGGCAGCTGTCACTGCTTGCACTTGACCTGCAGATCTTCCTGGAGCACAGGACTAGAGAGGACTAGCCTTGCTCTGCTGTGGCCACTGTGGTGGGGGGAGTGGAGGGTGGATGTTTCTTTCAGACGCAGATTCTCCATCTTCCTCAGCAGACTGGGACCCTTTTTCCGGGTCAGGGAAAGCAGTCCTCAGCGTTGCTGAAGATGGGCGTGTCACCCCCCTTTAGGGTGGGTGGACCGCCAAATGATGTGTCTGAGGAGGAGGTCTTATTGGTGGAGACCAACTAGATGAGCTCCAGCTGGTCTCCTGGTCTTCATTGGCAATCCTGGGACCATCATGGTCCTCTCTCTCAGTGCTACAGGTGCTGTGCAGGGAGCAGACTTCATGGCAGTTATCAGCATCACACTGGGGCATGTCTTGGCTGACCAGTGAACACAGGATGCCCATCGCCCCCAGGCCATGCCAGAGCCCTGTCCACTTCTCATATGCCCATTTTGGGTTTCCTCATCATATGACTCCTCCCCCTTAGGATCATAAGCAGAAATCCAAGATGCTTTATAAGATGCAACCATGTGAAGGAACTGGATTTTTTACCTGTTTTAGATTAATTCCAAATAGTCAATGAATTAATGTAGCAAATACATTTAATATATAAAGAGAGTATTATAATTACAGTACAAGTATCAAAGATACAATTTCTCTGGAGATCGAAGATGTTTGCAAGAGCAAAAATGCAGGCAGAAGGAAATTTTAATGCAAGAGAGCTTTTCCAAACTCCACTCTGGTTTATATCTCCTTACCAAAGGTGTGGGGGTTGGTTTACTGACCCAAGGATAACTAAACTAGTCCTGAAGAATATAACCTTTATCAATTAGCAACATTTCCAATCTGTTTCCTGCGACCATTCATATGACACAGGGGTGTTATCTCAAGGATCAGGCAAGCTAGGCAATTAAAAGCAACTCTTTTGTCCCTTTCACTTCTTACAGGTAAATCTGTTAACCACAAAAATGTCAATGATTGCCTACTAGGATAGAAATTAAGTAAAAGGTTAATGTACTTGAAGAATTATTCAATATGTAAATAAACAGAGAATTAAAAAATGTTGGTTCCTTCACATGCAAAAAAAAAAAGATGCCATCAATTTTCTTTTTCAAAAAACAAGGCCATCTGTGGCAGGGGTGGGATCTAAATGCTTTCACAATCCATTACATTTGTTTTTTTGTGAGCAGTAAATGTCTCACTCTATATAGTGTCATTTGATGATTGAGATTTACTATGTGTTTTCCTGTTCACAATTCACTCACCTATTTAAATTTAAACAGTTAATATAAAATATTGTCACTAAATAATAAGAATTGTAATTATTACAGAATGACATACTAGACATTGCAATGTTTTAAAAAATATAAAAATTTCTCAATTTCTTTCAAGATTTGAAAATAAATGCTCTGTTTATTTTCACTAGAGATTACTTTGATTCGCGGTTACGTTCAGTTTTTTTGGTAAATTACGTTTATCAAAGCATCACAATTCTGGATATCACAAAACTCTTCAGAGAAATCTTTCACAACACAATTACATTTGACCAAAATATAGTTTTGACCCTCTCTAATTTATCAAACAGAGACTAATGAAGTTAGAGGAGTTTTGAGGGAAGGTGGAGCTATCTATTTAGCAATCAATACCAGTGTTAATTGAGGCATGAATGCTAGCAAGGAGTTTTCCCCTGGTTCCTGCTGTGGTTCTGACAGAGCTGCCTTGTTGGTGTTCCACAGCATTCGTTTTCACCCGTCTCTTTGATTTGCTCTGCTCCAGCCTCAGCTCCACATAAGTGCTTAATCTCCTGGAAGCAGGGAAGTGTGGCGGTTAAACAAACAGAGCAGCACAGAACCAACTCCCAAACACACAAGGGCCATTCTCTTGAACATTAGAAGCTTAAGTTCAAGTTTAAGCATCATTCAAATGAAATTGAAAATTGACATTGATTTGTTATAGTTGGATCTAACCAAAGGCTACATGTTAATTGTTAATTGTTACATGTCAATAAGCTTGCTGATTAAGATTTAACAACTTCATCATCAACATTTATAAACCTTTTCTACACAAACCAGTGGCATTTGTGTAAATAGTTAAAAGAAATGCCACAAAACGAGTACATTTAAACCTTGAAATGCAAGGTTTACCATTCCCCCTCACTTTCTTGGTCTCAAGTTTTGGGTTCCAATAGGCAAGATCATAAAATGCAGTGATACTTGCAAAAAAAAATATGCTTTTGACTAATCCCACTCTTGTGCTCTTACCAAAAAAAATCTAATCGGCTTTAAAACATTTAGGTATACAGTACTGTACAAAACATAATATGAAGAGCCATGTGAACTTCAGTTACTTTTATATCAGAAACATAGATTAGATTAGATTCAACTAATCTGAAATGTACCTACCTGAAGGTACACCTTGCTAAAGAGCTATATCCTAAGTTGCTGAAATATTGGATATTCTGGGATCAAGTATCGCCCAAGCCAAACCTTTTGGAAACAACCAACTGTTCTTCTGGTCCTCAATGTTCGATTAAAATAATCTGAGATCGATGATTATAAAAATGCATGCATTTTGTATAATTTAAGCATGAAGACATTCCTCAGCTCTGACATACACGTGTCTACAAGGGTTTAGAAATATTTAGCGGATGTTGGTTGATGCATGTAAATCAGAACAGGGTAATGTGACCAACATGTTGCTTTCTATCATGTGCAACAACTTCAGTCATTTCAGTTTGCTGATGCTTAACCTTAACCTTGTTTACAAGAATGGCTAACACACTTTCCCTCACTTTCTGTTTTCTCTTTTTCTGTCTCTCTGTGTAGAAATTAAAATGCTGTCCCCTGCAGAGTGAATCACGTGTGATCAAACTGTGATCACTCTTTACCCAGTCTATGTTAATGGAGAACCGAAAATCTGGGAGGCAAACAAGGCAAATGAAAGTGTTATATGACACTGTTCGCTATGGATGAGCAAACAAGGTTTGTACTGTAATATATTGTGTTTGATGACTTGAGAGGATTATTGTTTGATATTTGCCTTTGTATAATTGCACATACTGTGGAAAGCCAGCCTCTCTCCACCAATCGCAAGCTTCCTCTGCTTCGATCTCGGCAAACAAAAAATTATATTGAACTTAAAATAATGTCTTGGACAGCCTATTTTAATAAAATGGCAAATATTTGTGCATATTAAGCATGCTGTTCCATACTTTAATTATAGTTGCAATAAAAGCCAGCCAAAAACAGAAGCAACTCATGTTATTTCCTTATATGTGAGAGGGTATTCGTTTACAGATTTCTTTAAAAAAAATTGGCCAGCCTAATTGCTCCCAATTGACTAATGGTGATATAAGTTTGTCAGACAGAAAAGGCAGGCAACAATTGGTCAGAAGTGGCTTCAGTCCCTCCTGTTTCACATATCCTTTTATGTCCCCCCTGTTTAGGTTCCACCCATCTGCTTACTCCTTTACCACAGCATTGTCAGGCACAGATGGCAGAAACAAGTACTGTCTTTCTTAGAACTTGCTGGCATTCCATGAAAACCATAGAGAGACCATGAGATCATGAAAAAGAGAGAGACTGATAATTATTTTTAAAGAGAGACAAAATGACAATGAACAAACAACACACAGTTCTTGAAATAAGGTGATGTTCTCCCGAGGGGATCAGTGGAAGACAGCTTGAGGTTGAGCTATACAGAGCAGATGGCTGAAATATGTAAGAATTGGCAAAACAAGCGACAAACATCACTGTCATCACACAAGACCTGACAGACGCAGGGAAGAAGTACTCTGCTGGATTGGACCAGGGTTTATCATATCAACAGCCAGCATTATTACTTACATGCTATTTCAGACCCCATTTATACCTTGCAAAAAATGTGAAGTGTGTGTGGCCTCTATTACAATATGAAACTGAAGGTATTAGCTTTGGTAGACTGTTGTGTTATGTTTTTCAGAAGTAGTGCTGTGATAAATTCTTTAGAACCTCTTGCAGTATCTGCTATAACTCTTTTATTTAACAATTGTCGTACTAATTGTTCTTTGACAATTAGTCATTTTGCAAACTAAATATGGTCACGGCACACATTCTTCATATCAACATGCCAGTATATTGATTGAATTGGGACACATTAATCTGCAATACTAACAGGGGAGAGTGAGAACTGTGCTCAATGCAGATACAATCCACCAAGTGCCTGTAGCAATACCAGGCCTGTGTTTCGAACATCATCTCATTACAGCTGTTCTGATCAGGATAATGCAAGTTATAAATAGGATCCAATGCTGTAAATGTGCTTTTCTGGAAGAACAAATGGAGAGTATGCTGGGAAAACTGTTAGCAACTCAAACAAGTGGTCAGAATTTCATCACTGGGCCTGAGGCATGTGACCCATTGACAACATAAAATATGGCCCCAAAGTGTGGGAAAATCTACACCAGAAACAATTAACTTCACATTGCCTATTGCTGTGTATGCAATCGTTACTCTTCCACCACTGTATGCACTGTGACTGTTATATAACTATGATTGTATCAGCCCTACAAGCAGGAAAAGGCTCTTCCTTTTCCAAATACCTCAGGCTGCCTTAGAGGAAGTTATGCTTTTGAGGTCTGGGTTTTGATAAGAGATGCATACATTAGATTAGACCCCTCCCTCACAGCGCCAGTAAATCGGAAGACCAAGTTTCAGGGGCCTAAGAAGGCTGTATATGTGTGTGATTTCTGTGTGTAATGTTCCTGTGGCGTGCATAAAGCAATGACAGCAGCACAGTGATTATGTGGTCTTCAACCCTGGCCAGCCTTGACTTGACTATTAAACAGCTACCCCCACCCTGAGTTGCATCACAGCGCATACCACACACACAAAATGCTACTACGGTGTGGCTTAGAGGTCTGTTTTTCACTCCAAAATGCCCAAGCCTCTGTAAGAGTTGATAGACACAAGAAAAGCACCCCAAAGCCATTTTGTGGTATGGGAATATCTCCCTGCCCTGACAGCTTACAAGGTTTGGATCTTCAAAACAACCTCTAGTGGCCCAAGACTTACGCTACAGCCTCAGTAGAATACAAACACAGTCGACTTTTGCTTTTAACTGGGATGGCAAGTGAAAAGTGAGGCATAGAAGTGGTTTTAAATCCTCAAATTTCTGTGGAGTAGAGTTAAAGTCCATTTCACAGCAGCCTAGTTAGAATTCAGTGGCACAGTGTGATCAAACGCACTTCTTTTAGTGGGAGTCCAGGCCAATAAAGTTGATAGTAATGATAAGGAGCCTGTACTCTCACATGCTCATAGGTGATTCAAAAGGTGTCAGACCAAAATGTATATGTTTTTGAATGACCAACATATACAATGAATGACTGTATACTAGGACATTTTTGATGAGGAACACAAATAGATAAAATCGAAAATTGAAAAACCTAACCTCCATTTATCTTCTCTAATCAAATATTCATCCATCATCCATCATCTTCCACTTATCCGGGGCCGGGTCGCAGGGGCAGCAGTCTAAGCAGGGATGCCCAGACTTCCCTCTCCCCAGACACTTCCTCCAGCTCTTCCGGGGGGACACCGAGGCGTTGCCAGGCCAGCCGGGAGACATAGTCCCTCCAGCGTGTCCTAGGTCTTCCCCGGGGTCTCCTCCCGGTGGGACGGGACCGGAACACCTTCCTGGGAAGGCGTTCCGGAGGCATCCGAAACAGATGCCCAAGCCACCTCAGCTGACCCCTCTCGATGTGGAGGAGCAGCGGCTGTACTCTGAGCTCCTCCCGGGTGACCGAGCTTCTCTAAGGGATCGCCCAGCCACCCTGCGGAGAAAGCTCATTTCGGCCGCCTGTATCCGGGATCTTGTCCTTTCGGTCATGACCCAAAGCTCATGACCATAGGTGAGAGTAGGAACGTAGATTGACCGGTAAATCTCTTTCTTCACCACGACAGACCGATACATCGACCGCATTACTGAAGAAGCTGCACCAATCCGTCTGTCAATCTCCCCGTTCCATCCTTCCCTCACTCGTGAACAAGACCCCTAGATACTTAAACTCCTCCACTTGAGGCAGGCACTCTCCACCAACCTGAAGTGGGCAAATATTAATTAATCACAAATTAATTTAACAGCTACATTCTGCTTACATTCTCAGTCAGCAGAGTTCATATAGAGAAAGTAGAAAACAATACACTCAAAGGATTTTCATCCTTTATAACACAATGACAATCAGAGAGCACCTGAACATTTCCACACAAAAATGCCCTTAACATTTTGAGTGGAGCATAGTACTATCCACAGTTATATTTAATTCACACAGCTGTTCATTCTCCACATGTTTTGTAACTCATTCTGTCTATAGCTAGCCTTACCTCATTCCAAACGCCCCTGCCAATGTTGTCAGGAATTACTGCATTAGGTCTCTGGTATAATTGTTCATGCACATGCCTGTTCTCTATTCAATGGCATCTCCTGATTGGTTGTGTAGTAGAGGCTGTGCCCAACTGTGACATAATTTTAAATGTTTAGCTTCAGCTAACAGGTTTGCTAATTGTTAGCGTAGCTTTGCAAAGAAATCCAAAAGTGTACAGCCACCCAGCCATGCTTTTTTCCATTCCAGTTTTTATAATTATGTTCGAAGTTATGAGTTAAATTAGTATATTAGAAAATGTTATCTGATTAGATAATATATAATCAGTTGAATAATAAATAAATAAATAACAGATATACAGTGATGAACCAAAACAGTATGATGACTCACAGGTGAAGTGAGTAACGTTGATGATCTCCTAATAAGGGCACATGTCAAAGTCTGGGTAGATTAGATGGTAAGCAAACAATCAGTTATTGTAGTAAATCTGTTGGATGCAGGAGAAATGATGGCAGTGGCCTCTTTCAGCAGGGTATTGTGCCCTGCCACACTGAACACATTTTTAGGGAAAGGTTTGAGGAACGTGATCAAGATTTTGTCTTGGCCTCCAAATTCCCCAGATCTCAAGCCAATTGAACAGGGATGTGCAGGACCAACATGTCCGATCCACAGCAAATCCACCTCGTAACTTACAGGAATTGAAGGATCTGCTGCTAATATCTTGGTGCCAGATACCACAGGACACCTTCAAGGATCTTGTAGAGTCCATGCCTTGGCAGGTTGGCGCTGTTTTGGCGGCACGCAGAGAACCAACAGCATATCAGGCATGATGTTTTGGCTCATCAGTGTACAGTTAATTAAGAAGTAAATACTGATACTATTCCATTGTTTTGACTGAGTGACTTTGTTCAGTCTGGTTCCTCTGTAAAACTAACATCAATGGAAAAATATGAGAACGAAATCAACAGATTGTGGCCTAGCGTGGTCTAGTGCTTAAACTGCTATCTGGTGTAGACACACTATATCGCTGCAGACACATCAGATTCTGGCCCCCTGCACACTGTCTTGTCTTTCTTTTCTTTATTAATAAACGCACAAAAAATTCCCAAAATATATATTGGAAAAATGTGATAAAGAAAAGCAACTTCTGTTGCATGAACCCACAGTCATGGCTGCCTCCCCCACCTGTCCTGTGCAATCACTCCACCTCGCCGGCTTTCTGGCTGCCATTGACCAAACGCACCCTTCCAATCACCTGCACCTGTTCCTCATTTCAATTATACAAAGCTGGAGCTCATCACATACCCTAAATGTCACCCACTTTGTTTTCTTATCAACCATTGTGTAGTGCTGCCACACAATCCGTCAGACTCAAACCCTTAAGCTAAAGAGACATATTTCAATTTGGGACTCCGGTCATGGGGGCACATATTTTGTATATAGTCAGATTCTCGTAGTAATTAAAATTAGAGTAATATACATAAATCATCAAAAGGTAAAATAGGAACTAAAATTATATCAAGCTAAAATTTACCTGAATAACTCTGACATCCCTACTTTTTATGTAGAACAACGTGTTTCGTGCTATTCCCACCAAAATCTAGATGCTACATATCCTACCTGTTCACATTCTCACTTTCTGTCTATTTTCCAACAACACACACAGGTTTTTATCATTAAAGCACACTCAGAAATGCTTTCAGACATTTACAATAAATGTACCTTGAAAGTCAAATGATTCCCTTAAGATACTTTATCTTTAAAACACCAGCAAATACCATGTGGTCTGAGCCTCTTCTGAAGCTCACATCACATAATCTTGTAAAAGTGGCCATTGTTTGAGCGAAGCAATGGAGCAATACAAATCCTAATGGCGACCCAGTACCATGGATGATGACAGAAGCCTGTGGTGCTAATAGTTCTCCACTCCAAGGCTTCATCAGGATTCATACCCAGGTAAGCCATTAGAGCAAATAGCTTCTATTTAAAGCGTAGGTGTTTGATTAGGCTCTTTTAAATCTGAAAACCCCTGGAGAGGTCCACAGCTTCACTGCATTAATTCACAGTTGAACAGAAAGGAAAGAAAGGTAAACAACTAATAATTTTCAAACAATCGAAGATGCCGGACCCATGGTCCCTTTGGCAACCTTCATGGAGTGTTTACGTCTGGGTTATACTAAAACCTGGTTATAGGAATTGAAGGCTATTATTGATGATGTTTGTATTTAATGACCTGTCCCTAGTCTAAGATTGTTGTAAAGGTGCATAATGTTAAAGTCTCTAAAGCATCAGAAGTTTAGTTTTTTCCCACTAGATTTGGAAACTTCACATGTAATTAATTAATAATTTCACACTGCCTTAATAATTTTGAAACCCACTGCCTCCTGGTTTCTTGATGGTGCTATCCCTGTTTTTGGTGAGTTAATTTGGTAGAAGCGAGGGTTTACATTTTAGCCCTCCTCCCTAAGTACTGTCTTCCTCTGACATGGATAAATTCAGTAAAACTTTATATTGTGTTTTCCAAAAATGTGTATGCAGATATTCTATAGCTAATCTACTGACTGACTATCAGTAACAGTTTACCTAACTATCTACTAACCCTAATCAAACCGGTAGTTTGTTGACAGTATTACTATATTGAACATCAACAGATAGAAATTGGAACTCAAAATAAAGTTTAACCCTAAATTTGGCAGCTAATATATTTGTAAACCATGTCTGCTGCTGTTCAATATTTTGAGTTCTGTGCTTGTTATATTAGAGATATATATTATAAAATTCTGGGCTTTCTTCCTTAGGACTGCAATTCTAAATTGATAGTGATCAACAAGGATGAAATAATTACAGCTTATATTTAAAGGTATGGTTCTGGAGTTTGGCAATAAGGTCCATAGGTCTTCAGCATTCAGGAATAGTATTTTTCTCTGCGTTCAGTTTAAAAAGAAGTTGTATATTGCAATGACTAGAAGTCTATGGGAAAAGCTAACACATTTAAGTGGTTCATCTGGCTCTGGTGAAGTAGATGAAATGCTGGATTTCCAAAATCAAGTACCATACTTTTAATATTTAAGCAGTATCTTGACAAAGAGGATGTCTTTGTGTCCACACTTGGTCAATGGGAAGTCAGCCGGTCTTACAACAAATGCACACCAAACAACATGGAACCAGGCAGGAACTATAGGAATCACACTGAATATCTCAAACAATATCAAAGCACATTATCTCACTGTAGGATTTGATCCTGGACAGGTCGGCTGATGTGTTCTGTCTTCAGCCAAATGGGCCTGTATTTCAACGAAACACATTCTGAGAACCGACTGCATCTTTCGCCAATCCATCATTCCAACAAATTACATTGGAATATAAACAGCCTTAACCTCTTAAGTTTGATGAAATGATGTGATTCAACAGCTGTGGTGACAGACTGGCCAGGACCCCACTCTGTTCTGCTGGCTAGTTATTAAAACTCTGAAGTATTTACAGTGATTATGATTAATGCTAATGGCCCAGCCTCTGTATTGGAAACAGTCAGACCCATCCTCTGAGTCTGATCAAAAGCAACATTAATGACATGTGGACAGTGGGTAGGTTCAACACAAAGCAACATGTTCTAGTGTTGTCTGTGAGAAGGACAAAAGGACAGCTGTCTGTCTGTGTGTGTTTGTGGGGTGTTGTTGTGTGTGAAAGTCCCTGTTCTTGTTTGTTTGCTAGGCCATAAAACTGAAAGACCCACTTAGGTCTGACCTCTCTGCTTGGCAGCCGCTGCACTGTCGCTGTTGTAGAAGATCACATGCAAAACCACTTCCTTCTCGCATGCAAGTGCAGGAGGGCATCAGAATAGGAGGAATTTGGCTCCCCTCCCAAGGGAGCGAGTGCATATGTGTGCAGGTTCAGGAGCTTGTGAAGGAAGGTATGCAAAGACAGTGTTCACTCTCATAGACACTATGTGTGTACTATTGTGTATGCTCTTTTGATTTAGTGTATGTGTTGATGTATTTTGGTGTGTGTGTGTGTGTGTCTCCAATCTGAGTCCAGCCTCTGAGGCTTTGGGCTGGTATTTCTGATGCTATAGTAAGCTCTCACGTTTTGTAGAACTATGCCTTTGACTTTCCCCACACCACATTCTTTAGTGACTGTACAGCTCCAGTGAGTGTCAGGTCCCCATCCAGCCTCGCCCTGTACTGTAGTCCCTAGGCATTTTTAAACCAGGAAGTGCTGAGCACACTCACTAACCACCCACCACCTTACTCAAAAACAACCTCCATAATAATAACAAGCTGTTACAATAATAGAACTACATATTTTCTGCCCCTCTGTGTTCCCTGTAGGGGCAGGGGTGGTGGTGGATGAGAACTAAGCCTGTCAAAAATAATTAAAGCATTTAACATGGAAACTGGGAAAAGCAAAGCTGACATCCGTGTAGTAGGTTAATACCAAATCCATGAAATAGCCTTGGCCCTGTATACCCTGCCTTACCCTGCTGCAATGTGAATATTAGTGTAGAACAGTTTTACATTTTAGGCGACGGTTTGTATTTGGCTGTACTGAAATTAAGAGCTTACCCCAAATAAGGCTCTAATGAGCTACAGAATCAATTAAGTGGGAATATGATTAGCGCTGTGCTTTATTAGTACTCAGAAATTATATTAGAGGACACACTTATGTTTACAGTATGTGATTCTGTCGTCACCCAAAGCCCCACAAAAACACAGATGATTTGGGGTGCAGAGTAATGAAGCATCCATGTACAGTTAATTTGTAAGACATCTCTATTAGGACACTCTAGACCCTAATGCTGCAATGTTCTCTGACAACAGATCTGTGTCTATTTGCTATTGCATACACTGGCTCTAGTTAAACTCTACACATCCCTTGCGCAGTCATCATATAATGTTTCCTTAACATCTGATCTAAGGGACTACATAGCCCAAGCTACAACACATTATCAAAGTGAAAGAACTGTATCAAAAAAGAAAGCACTGGTGCAGTGGTGAGACCAAGGAAGCCCTCTACAGTGGATTACCATAGAACGCTCATCATAATAGAAAAGAGGTCTGACAGATCAGTAACACTCTCCAGCAGTAGACGTGGATGTGTCAGCCATTACTATCAACAGTGTACACATCACCAGCTGAAGAACACACACTAGACTACAAGTTGCAAAACATTAGCAAGGTGCAAAACATTAGCCTATGGGATGGCCTAAAACATACCAAAGATGAACAATTATCAGTTTAATGGCTAGAGCATAGTGTGGAGAAAAAGACGTCACAGCACCTCATCTGTTAATCATGGTGTAGCTGTAGTGGATGTTATGTTTTGGTGACAGTACTGGCTCACTTGTCCTCACTGATGATGTAACTGTTGACAGCAGCAGCAGGAGAAATTCTGAAGCATACAGAAACATCTCGTCTGCTCAGATACAACAAAATGCCTCTACACTTAATTGACATCACTTCATAATGCTGCAGGACAATGACCCCAAACACACTGCCAGTACCAAAAAGTGGAAAGTCAAGTTTATCACCCAATCGGAATACAATTACGCACTAACATTGTATGGCGCAGCACTAAGATGCAGTGCCCTAGACCATTTTGACACTAAGGAGCAGTGTATGCTAGTTCATGTACAATATGCAGTGTGTGCCGTGAAACGTCAGGGTATCATGCAAGCTAATGCTAAAGTTGAGTTTGGTGCTAACTATAAACTAATAGAGAAATGCTAGCTTCAATTCTATGATGTTGAATGTTCAAACGCATTTAGCCTTTAAGTGCTTTCTTAATTACAGCTTATAAGAGACACCCATTTATTCACTGATGCAGGTGTGGAGATTGTTGTGTGCCCTGACGTCAGATTTATTTTAGGTTGGTTAAAGCAAGTTGTCTTAAGAGTCTGGCAGAGGCCCAGCGGTTACACTAGCCATTTAGTTCAGAGACATGAGGTTGGCACTATGCAAAGTGGCGCTGATTTAGGCAACGGCTGCACTGAATAGCACTGTGTGTATCCATATGTGTGGGTACGTTGTGTATGTTCTTATGTGTTTGTGACACATACAGCTGGAGGCCAGAGGCTATAGTTAAGCACCAGAGGGTATTGTTAAGCACCAGAGGGTATAGAAGCATCTAAAGGGTATAGTTAAGCAACAGAGGGTATAGAAGCACCTGAGGGTATAGTTAAGCATCAGAGGTTATAGAAGGACCTCAGGGTATAGTTAAGCACCTGAAGGTATTGTTAAGCACCGGAGGGTATAGTTAAGCACCTGAGGGTATATACAGTATAGTGTACTGTAGAAGGGTACCACTGGCAAAGGCATGTGTAGGCCTGCTTGGGCAATATAAGACACATAGCAATGTTTAACAGAAATCCAAGTTCCTCATCCCTTACCCTGAAATCTAACCCTACCTTTTACCATAACCTTAACCTGATTAACCTTACCTTTAGGCCAGAACTGTCCGGTAATGTACTGTCCGGTTCTGAAGGAAATCTCTCTGTAATTAATTGAGTCCTGAGCACAATGCCCTGTCCCTCTGCATTCTATTAGTGACTTTAGAGTGACAGCGTGAGGGAAAGAAAGAGACCGAAGCCTGAAAGATAGAGAAAGACATAGCAAGAGGTACAGAACAAGGATCTGGTATGTAGGAATCAACCTTCAACTAGTCTGACCCTTCTCCCCTCACATTTAGCAGGTACCCACTCAATCTCAATCTCTTTCTTTCTTAGTCCTATGGTAAATCAATGTCCACTGCTCCCCTTCATTTTCTTATAGGCCTAATAAACCTTTTGATGGCAAAAATGACAGATTTTCCTTTCCCCAAAATTACAGTGTTTAGTTAGTTACTGGTGATTGATAATCCAGTTTTGAAGTGTTAATGTGGAGCCATATTTAACATTCCAGTGTTTAAATACAGTGGGGAGAACAAGTATTTGATACACTGCCGATTTTGCAGGTTTTCCCACTTACAAAGCATGTAGAAGTCTGTAATCTTTATCAAAGCTACTCTTCAACTGTGAGTGAGAGAATCTAAAACAAAAATCCAGAAAATCACATTGTATGATAAAGTAATTAATTTGCATTTTATTGCATGACATAAGTATTTGATAGTTATCAGAAAAGCAGAACTTAATATTTAGTACAGAAACCTTTGTTTGCAATTACAGAGATCACACGTTTCCTGTAGTTCTTGACCAGGTTTGCACACACTGCAGCAGGGATTTTGGCCAACTCCTCCATACAGACCTTCTCCAGATCTTTCAGGTTTCGGGGCTGTAGCTGGGCAATACAGACTTTCAGCTCCCTCCAAAGATTTTCTTTTGGGTTCAGGTCTGGAGACTGGCTAGGCCACTCCAGGACCTTGAGATGCTTCTTATGGAGCCACTCTTTAGTTGCCCTGGCTGTGTGTTTCGGCCCATCTTCAATGCTCATACTGAGGGAAGGAGTTTGTTGGCCAAGATCTCGCGATACATGGCCCCATCCATCCTCCCCTCAATACGGTGCAGTCGTCCTGTCCCCTTTGCAGAAAAGCATCCCCAAAGAATGATGTTTCCACCTCCATGCTTCACGGTTGGGATGGTGTTCTTGGGGTTGTACTCATCCTTCTTCTTCCTCCAAACACGGTAAGTGGGGTTTAGACCAAAAAGCTCTATTTATGTCTCATCAGACCACATGACCTTCTCCCATTCCTCCTCTGGATCATCCAGATGGTCAATGGCAAACTTCAGACGGGCCTGGACATGCGCTGGCTTGAGCAGGGGGTCCTTGCGTGCACTGCAGGATTTTAATCCATGACGGCGTAATGTGTTACTAATGGTTTTCTTTGAGACTGTGGTCCCAGCTCTCTTCAGATCATTGATCAGGTCCTGCCATGTAGTGGGCTGATCCCTCACCTTCTTCATGATCATTGATGCCCCACGAGATGAGATCTTGCATGGAGCCCCAGACCGAGGGAGATTGACCGTCATCTTGAACTTCTTCAATTTTCTAATAATTGCACCAACAGTTGTTGCCTTCTGACAAAGCTGCTTGCCTAATGTCCTGTAGCCCATCCCAGCCTTGTGCAGGTCTACAATTTTAACACTTACACAGCTCTCTGATCTTGGCCAGTGTGTTCAAACAGGTGCAGTTAATACAGGTGATGAATGGAGAACAGGAGGGCTTCTTAAAAAAAAAACTAACAGGTCTGTGAGAGACGGAATTCTTACTGGTTGGTAGGTGATCAAATACTTATGTCATGCAATAAAATGCTAATTAATCATTTAAAAATCATACAATGTGATTTTCTGGATTTTAGTTTTAGATTCTGTCTCTCACAGTTGAAGTGTACCTATGATAAAAATTACAGACCTCTACATGCTTTGTAAGTAGGAAAACCTGCAAAATCTCCTCACTGTATACTGCCTCCAGTTATATTACATCTTCAATAACCTTTTCTCAGGTCTGTTACAGTTGGCTGGTTTCCCAGGATGAGGGGTATATACGCTCCAAAGTCACCTAGCGGTGTGTGTCTACGCCCCATTCCCGCACCGCTGCAACTCATCTGGTCTGCTATTAGCCAAGGACCCTGAGCGGCATCTTTACAGAGGATGCTGCATTCCGATTGGTCGTTGTGAGAAGGAACAGAAAGTAGTGGAGATGATTCCATGGAGACTGATGCCTCTAGCTGCCAAAAGGTTTGAGTATTTGCAGCACCATCGGGAGATTCCACCATTTTAATTTAAATAGGTGAACTTTCAACTTCCTCAGCTGATCCCTTCTGATGATTCAACTTAAGTCATGGTGTCCGTAAGGACAAATTAAAGAGACTGACTTCGTGGTTCAGATCTGAATACCACTGCCCTACACCATTCACAGCGTACACTCAGAATGCCCTTCATGGTGACGTGTGGCTGACGGAGGAGGTTTTCCCAGAACACTGTGTCTCTCAGGTCGAAGGGCACTGCTGTGACACACAGGAACATGGTTATACAGGAGGCAGTGTGCAAGTGTATACTGAGACTAGGAAGACATGCATCACAGTGTGCAGGGACAGGGCAGGGACAGGGCAGCTCAGTTGGCGAGTCCCCACCGCTAATGGCGAATGGACATTTGGCAATACAGCGCTTCCATTTTTTATACCTGTCCATCCCTCTGGACCACAGAGATCCCACTCAGGGTCTTACCACCCCTCAGCTTACCTGCCTCTGCTTAACAGCTCTTGTTTATGCTCTCCTCCACTGCCCGTTAATGTCCTGATCTTTTGTAGCTAATGATTTTCAATAATAAGAAGACGGCCTGACATTTTCATCAAAGCCTTCGTGCTCCTCCAGTGCAGGAATTTATGTGATGAATTATGGGATGAGTATTGGCAGGTTTTGCCTTTAAAGCTTTTCTGTTACAGCCGGGTCTCTGTGCTCAAACACCTCCTAGTAGAGAAAGAACAGTCTGGCCTTCTTCCACCCGATGGAATAATGTAGAAGAGAGCTTCACTTTTTCTAATTAGCTCGTCGTGTTTTACGGTCATGTTGCCCCGGGTCCAATTGGTTACGGTTAATGACACTGCCTGGTCAGTCCACCAATGGCGTTTCACTGTCGAACACTATATGTTAAGGCAGTTCAGATGGTGTTCAGCTCAGTGTCACGACAACGACTGAGGAGGATGACTCAGAATGGGGGATAGGACACCGTTTGTTTCCAAAAGTTTCTTTGTGGTAAAAGGGTAACTGACGGTTAGATTTTCCTCAGATACCCTCTGTTGTGCTGATTAAACAGCAGAGGCCTAGAGGCTCATATGTGAGATACGCAGTAAGCTTCTAATAGCATTTGAGAGTTCACTAAGGGGTTTGTAAATGTCAGGAGAATTAAGAGATATGGTTGAGGTAATTACTTACCTCTATCTGCCTTTCAAAACCAATGTAGTTGAGGATTCTTTAGACTCTATATAAGCTTACACTGGATGAAGGCTAATTATAACACTTTTGCTGATTTTGTACTTTTTTTGGTGGGAATAAATGATAGAGGACATTCTATAGTTTAGAACATCTGTGGAAATACAAGAAGCGATGTGTGGGAATCTCTTGCTTAATTCCAAAACTCCATTCCACCCTCGGCCCTTCATTTGCACATTCACACACACCTCAGCCATTTGCACAAGTACCCCAGTACTGAGAAAGGGGAAATGATCAAGGGTGTATGGGCTAAGTAGACCCTCCAATAGCCCCTTAGAGAGTGTGCAATGATTCAGTCTCCACTAACCAAGTAGAATCCCTCAAGGAAGGGATACTATATACAACCCTGTTTCCAAAAAAGTTGGGATGCTGCGTAAAATGCAAATAAAAACAGAATGCAATAATATGCAAATCATTTATCCCTATATTTAATTGAAAATAGTATAAAGACAACATATCAAATATTGAAACTGAGCCTTTTTATTGCTTTTGGAAAAATATATCCCAATTTTTTATTTGATGACTGCAACACATTTCCAAAAAGTTGGGACAGGAGCATGTTTACCACTGTGTTGCATCACCTTTTCTTTTAACAACACTCAGTAAGCATTTAGGAACTGAGGAGACAAATTCCTGTAGTTTTGAAAGTGAAATGTTTTCCTATTCTTGCTTGACATAGGATTTCAGCTGCTTCTTTGTCGTATTTTTGCACCAAATGTTTTCATTGGTTGACAGGTCTGGTCTGCAGGCAGGCCAGTTTAGCACCTCGACTTATTTACTATGGAGCCATGCTTTGTAATATGTGCAGAATGTGGTTTGGCATTGTCTTGCTGAAATAAGCAATGCCTTCCCTGAAAAAGACGTTGTCTCAGTGGCAGCATATGTTGCTCTAAAACCTGTATATATTGTTTGGCGTTAATGGTGCCTTCACAGATGTGCCAGTCACCCTCTATACCATTACGGATGCTGGCTTTTGAACTGTACACTGACAACAAGCTGGATGGTCCCTCTCCTCTTTAGTCCGGACGATGCTGTGTCCATGATTCCTAAAAATAACTTCAAATTCTGATTAGTCAGAACACAGAACAGTTTTCCACTTCACCTCAGTTCAATCTGAAATTAGCTCTGGCCCAGAGAAGACTTGTTTTTGTATGGTTTCTTTTTGTCTGTTTTAAAAGCAGCGCCATCTGAGGGCCCGAAGATCACGGCCACCCAATATTGGTTTTCGGCCTTGTCCCTTGTGTACAGAGATTTATCTGGATTCTCTGAATCTTTTAATGATAATATGTACTGTAAATGATGAGTTCCCCAAACTCTTTACAATTTTACACTAAGAAACGTTATTCTTAAATTGTTGCACCCTTTGCCTGCGCAGTCTTTCACAGAGTGGTGAACCCCTCCCCATTTCAAAATATTTTGAATACATTCATTAATTAATGTATTCAAACAGCCAGTTACAAACATTTTGAAATATATTTACCAAATGTATAGAAAAATATGTTTAAAATATATTTTCTTTCCATAGGGGAAACTAATACTAGCAGAGGAAGACATAAACCCCATGGCCTTCAGTCATCTGCTCACTATGTGTCAAGAAAGCCCTGTTTCTGTCTGGCAGATGTTGACTCAAAGACATTTCAACATCCTCTGGGTCTGTTGTTGACATCGTTATAAGATATGCAGCTGTACCGCACCGATTTTAAATTGCACCAATTTTTTTTATCATCTTTAATGTGGCAATATGACCTGCAATTCCATGGTAACTAAATGACACAGAAGTCAAAATAAATCTCAACATTTCTGAATAAGAACTTTTAATAAGAATGTTCCACTGAAATGTAGAAACATTTATTTACTTGAGCAGTTTTACATTCTTGCAGCAGAATAACAGTAAAATTTTCTCTGACAAGGATTTTTATAGCTGTCACCTAATTGAATGGGGTGTCAGCTAGTATGTGACACCTTGGGGCCATATCTACAAACAGTAGAACATGTTTAAGTTTAATCATCAGCCAATTAAATATAATCAATAAAATAGTCTATAGAGTTGCACAAGATCAAAGGCTAAACGAGTTGCTGACATCAAATTCAAAGTGGGCATTTTTCAAGAAATTATTTCTCAGTTTCAACATTTGATATGTGGTCTTTGTACTATTTTCTATTGAATGTAGGGTTTAAATGATTTGCACATCATTCCTTCCTTTTTTTCTTTACATTTTACACAGCGTCACAACTTTTTGGAAATGGGGTTGTAGACACCTTTCCTTAAGTTGTTCAAATCCGGAATGCTGATGTACTGAAAGCGGTAAAATATTGAGATGGCAATTCAAATGTCCATCCAAGTTAAACAATGATAGATGGGACAAAGGCAAATCTCCATTGCACCATAACAGTTCATTAAAACTTGCAAGGAGAGAGAAACCGTAGTAAAACAAGTAACTAGTGGATAATCTGAGTTAGTTGGAGGGATTGTGGTTCATGGCCAGAATACCACCACTTTGCGCTATTCTTACTCACGACTCATCGTGGAGTACCTGGACATAATGCTTGGTATATTGGCAATACCTCGCAGCCCCTCAAGATGCCTTATTGAGCTTAGAAAACAATTACAAATGTAATTAGAGCCGTATGAAGTCATACCCGTGGCATACAGTCTCCTTTACCACAACATTTAGCCAGTCAACATCCAGGATTCAAACCACCCGGTTTATAAGATACTGTGTCGTATCACATACCTACTTTTTTGCATTATAAATGGTATGCAGGGAGACACAGAGTACAGTTGTGTGTAGTTGTTACCTAAAGCCTCAAGGGTCCTTTGGAGTCTGGCAAACCAAAGTGACAAAAAACAGTTGAGCAGCAGAGTGGTTTGACCTCCAAAAACTCTCTTAACAAGCCTAATGTTTTCTCCAGCTCAGGTGGGAAGAGCTCCTTGCTAGGATTCTTTCCAGCTGAGTACAGCGCTAATGCACAGCTCAACTGCAACCATCACACTCCACTGGCATAGAAATGTTCAGAGTGCCAGGGACTAGGGCCGGCTAATAACACGACAGAATTCTTGTTTTTTCCCTTATGATAAAAGCTTTTACTTGTGTTATCACTGCTAGGAAGGTTTGAAGGTAGCAAAAAGAAAACACTGCAAAGAAACGTTCAACAACATCCGCTCACACTGCCGGACACAAGTGTTGCAACAGCCTGACAAGGCGCATAACTAATGTGGAATACAGTGGTGCAGCGACTTCAGTGGAATACAGTGGTGCAGCGACTTCAGTGGAATACAGTGGTGCAACGACTTCAGTGAAATCAATATGATACACATAGAGTTTTGAATATAGTCATATTGTATATCTTTTATTTTTGAGACGGGTGGTGCTTGCATGTGCGGTGGTGCCTGTTTCTGGGCCTGCATGGGTGCGCATATTTGTGTGTGCATTGGTATACCCATGCTTAATAACCAGCAGGGTCCATGTTTGGGTACGGCCTGTCTTAATATTCATGCAAGAAATGTCAAGGAACGTGATGTATGTATGTGTATTTATGTGCCAGTACCACAGTAATAAAGATCTTATCTATGTATCTGTGCCATTACACAGTGTCCTCCAGAACTATTGACACACTTTATTGGCATAATAAAAGAGGCTGTGAAAAATGTAATTGTTGTTTATCAATGTTAATGTTTGGATGGCCTGGCAACTTAAAGATCCTGCATACAACCCTGTACTGGCTGGAGAGTATGGGCAGACAAAATGTTATTGTTAATTGCACTTGGTTCTCTGTCCTAAGAACCAGGTAAGGCTTGGCATTCGGGGAGGTTGAAGAAAAAAGACAAGGTTGGCTCGTTTGTTTTTTCAATTGGTTGGTCCCACCAACTATTTACATATGGCTTGATCTTCAAATTTTCACAACATTCTAATCTTTAACTGAGTGAAAATTGTTAAAAGAAAGAATATATTTAAAATACAAAATTATTACATTTTAAAACATTTGAGCCACAATTATCGGCACTCCTAGAAAATCTTGTGAACAAAATATATTTGATGCATACTCTGAGTAATGTTTTACATTTAAAGTTAATAGGCTCTGTGCACCAGCGTAGTGATGAACTTCCGCTTTTGTCTAGAAGTCGGCATTGCAGTTTCCGGTTTACATCCGCATTAGTAAACACCTAAACTCACAACAAGATGAGTGATGCTGTTGTACGGGGAAAAAAATATATATAATGTACGTGACTCATTTAAGTACAATTTTAATCAGGAGAATGTCCTCTTTTTAATAAAATATGTCTTGCGCCATTCAATGACTTCAAACGCAGACTAGAAATATACTTCCACGTAACGCAGGATTAAGCGCAATTAATACCATATAGGACCAGATGTTTACTTCCTATGCCAGTTGTTATTTTTCAGTTTCGTTGTGAAATGAGGTTACAGTAGTAAAATAAAAGAGGAGACCTGTTTTGGTGCTTTTTTGAGGCTATGGAATTTTAAGCTTCATTCAGGTTAGAATTTTTATGCATTCTATTGTCCTGCCTAATACTACACTAAAAAGGAACACGTCGCTAACTAGCTTAGCCGATAGCCGGCGGGCACACCACAGTAAACTACTTACCCTCGTAGTTGTGCAGATAACTCGATACGTAGAGTTTGAATCCCTTGTTCCGCTTGCTTGTTGGAGCAGGGGACCAGGCATCAACAATTCAATGGACATCACTAATGCTTATTTTAGGCAGCTCTTGGAGACATCTACTAAAAACAGAAATTCTGGGCGACGCGGGTGATCGCCTTAAGTAAACCGGAAACTGATATGCCGACATCTGGCTAAAGCAGAAGTTCGTCCATACACTTGTGCACAGAGCCTATTTGAGAACTATTTAGAGGTCCCTGTGTAGTTTAAAAACCAATTGTTGTCTTATGTCCCTCTTTCTCGTCCAACAAGTGGCTGTAGCTTTGACGTTTATGCAGACATATTCAGTAGTGCATATTTGAAAACCTTTAGATACTAAAATACTTACAGCACAAACATTTAGACATTCAGAGATGTTACTATCACTAAACACTTAGTTTAGAGAGTTTGTTTTGTGTTTCATTTGGGTATGTAATACATGTTATGTCTGTATTAATGCCACACATTAGCGTTTATTGGTGGTTAATTAATCTAATTATTTTGTTTTGTCTGTCATATAACCCCACAGTCTTAAATTATTATCATTGGTCATATGTAACTTCTCTGTGTTTATCCCTGGGGAAAAGAGAGTGTAGACAGGCAAGAGCTTACATTCTACATGTAGAATTTACTTGTCTATATACACTAGGTAAGATTCTGGGCAGACCAGTCCCTGTATTTTGAGTAGTTAGAGAGACTACGTTGTCTAAAGTAGGTTAGATCAGTCAGAGGGAATTTCACTTACACTTTCTTTGTTTTGGTCCCACTCAGCCCCTTTTCCCATATACCATGCAAGTTATAAAATGAATGTTTTTTAACATGGTATTGCTGGTGTCTCGTCCATGTTCCCACCAATAACCTGATGGTTATAACGGTGTGCTATGGGGCCATAGCCAGGAATCCTGGGCCCACTGAAAAGATATATTCCCTCATTTACAGATGACATGGACATTATTACGATCTGTGGGCCCTGCCAAGCCACGGGCCCTGTGAATCCTATCCACCTTTGAGCACGTTAGCTATGGCCTTGGAATACATTCCATGGGGCTATAAACATGAGGAGAAACATGCATAACTTCCTTAGTTATTGTTTCATATGGGAAAGGCCAAAGAACACTCAGAAGAAATGGGACCAAAGGTTGACGTTCACAAATCAGGCAGTGGCAATAAAACAATATCTACATGCCTGATAATACACTTCTCTACTATTTGAGCAGAAATTAAGAAATGTATTTTTGTGATTAACCTACTTGGAAGAGGAGGCATGTATATCTTGTATCCACATGCAGTGGTTCAAATTATTCAAATAAACAACAACCAAGGATCACACTTGGAGAATTGCGTAAGTTGACATCTTAGTTAAACCAAGTCTCCAAAATTACAGTTATTAACCACATCAATTTATTTGAACAGTTGAATATAAGGAAGCCTCTGCTCTACAAATGTATGTAGCTGGAGTTTGCTAAATGTTCTTGGAACTTTGGTTGGTGGTCTGATGAGACTTTGCAAACTTGTTGACAGCAGACTACAGAGGTGGGTTTGGAGTAAAAAGAACCATGGTCATAGCAATTATTTGTATGTGTTTGGGAATGCCTTTCAAACAGTCGATTCCACAGTGCCATGTCAGTGCCACACGCACGCACACACACGCTCTCACACACACGTGCACAACACATGGCCTGGAGGGAACGATCAACTGAATAAAATGTTGCCGGAGCAGCCCCTCAAACTGTATTTTCCCTCATTCTCTCTTCCACATGCACATAAAAACACATATACTGGGTCTGACCACAGACACCTGCAGGGATCCTGTCTGACCGCCCCATACAGGCTCCACACAGTTATCCTCTGCTTCACAACACATGTCCACCCCTGAAAATGTCCAAATGGGTTGAATCACCCAACAGGTATCTGCGACATTCTAAGCACACTGTTAAATGAGCTTACAGCATAGTCTTTACCCCCTTACACACACATACATTTTTTAGAGCAACAAATCAAAAGTACATTTTCACAAAGGATCCAAATATATCAAAGGTCCCTGAATGGATGGTCACTCAAGGGCACAAAACCCCCATCTGCCTCTCTCAAATCAGTCCTCTCTCTGGCTCCTGCCTGTTATTACAATTCCACGCTCTTTCATTTCACCTACATGCTGCTATTTGTTACCAACCACTCTCCACCATAAGCTTATCAAGCACATCTAGCTCTCATCCCATTGTGGCAGCTTTTTGTTATCCAGAGCATCACACCTCTTGGGTTAGTCTCTCCACACCTTCTCCCTCCATTGCTCCACTACCCCTCTCATCCCTCTGCCCCTCTGCCCCTCTCCCTCTCTAGTTTATGAACATCCAGTGTCTCCTTGTTGCGATAAGGAGGCTCAGCGGTGATGTGATGGATCCCGTTGGGCTGAAAACACTTTATTTTTGGGTCAGATGAGGTCTGAATCTTTCTGGATAAGCAGGTCAAAAGGAGCCAGTGTTAAAGCGAAAACAGCTGACTAAAAACCAATGAGTAGAACCAGTAGACAGGGTATAAATCTAGGACTACAGAGAATGAAGGAAGAAGCTGTGGGTAAACCATTAAGCAGGCCGAGAAGGGGGGGAAAGAATCCTATTCAGTTTGTGGCTTATGACAGGCTTGCAATAAAATGGATGTTTGAGATCTGGAGAGGAGCATTTTATTGATAGACTCTTAAATAGACACATGGGAGAGACTGGGAATGGGCTATATAGGTGCAAGAGGAGGGGAGAGAGGGATTTAGTAGTATGGCTGTTGTAACTGTTATCGGGTCTCCTCAGTAGTTCTATACACTGTGTGTGGTGCATGTTTATTGTCAGTGAATGGAATCAAGATGAGAGTGTGGTGATTCAGTTCAATAGTGTGGACCAAGGACGAAGTTGTGCTATGTTTAAATCAGTGAACGACTGTGCTTTGAACACCCACATACTCTACATTTTAGTAAATATATAAAAAAGATATTTGACATCAGCCCTCTCAAATATATTTTTTTAATTTGTATTAAATTTATGAAAATATTGTGAATACATTTCTTTAATTAATGTATTCAAACAGCCAGTTACAAACATGTTGAAATATATTTACCAAATGTATAGAAAAATATGTTTAAAATATATTTTCTTTCCATATGGGAAACTACTACTGGCAGAGGACATAAACCCATGGCCTTCAGTCATCTGCTCACTATGTGTCAAGAAAGCCCTGTTTCTGTCTGGCAGATGTTGACTCAAAGACATTTCAACATCCTCTGGGTCTGTTGTTGACATCGTTATAAGATATGCAGCTGTACCGCACCGAATGTAAATTGCTCCAATTTTTTTCATCATCTTTAATGTGGCAATATGACCTGCAATTCCATGGTAACTAAACGACACAGATTTTCCCCACTTAGTAAAAATAAATCTCTGCATTTCTAAACAAGAACTATTAATAAGAACGTTCCACTGAAATGTATAAACATTTATTTACTTGAGCAGTTTTACATTCTTGCAGCAGAATAGCAATCCAATCTTCCTTTGTATTTTCTCTGACAAGAATCTTTATAGTTGTCAGTTAAATGAATGGGGTGTCAGCTAGTATGTGACACCTTGGGGCCATATATACAAACAGTAGAACATGTTTATGTTTAATCAACAGCCAATAAAATATAATCAATTAAATTGTTTATATGGTTGCACAAGATCAAAGTCTATCACATTGTGCAACAACTGGTTGAACAATATGTAATTGTAATGTCATTTTAACAAAATAATATAATGTGATTAAATTCAAACAACATGGACAATGAATTGGATTGAAGACATTAGTAGAGTTAATTTGGGCATTGTCTAAAGATAGGGAAGGGTGGTTCAGTTTGCTGCTAAGTAAGCAAGCAGGATCCAACCAACAGTTAGTCCAGACCTGAGGTGACATGTGTCTGGATTTGGAATTGAGCAGCTTGTTATAAGATCTTGCACTAAAATGGGGTGGGAAGTAGCATGGTGGTTGGAGCATCTGAACAGTAACCAAAACATTGCAAGATTGAATCCTTGAGCTGGCAACAGGAAGTACCATTGTCATAAGTAATTCCATTTCAATCAGGAGATTCGTGGATATGTTTAGTTTTCCTGTACATTGCCCACAAGCCAGGCTATCAACCAAAAGCTACACTTACAGTGGGGCAAAAAAGTATTTAGTCAACCACCAATTGTGCAAGTTCTCCCACTTAAAAAGACGAGAGAGGCCTGTAATTTTAATCGTAGGTACGATTCAACTATGAGAGAAAACATGAGTAAAAATAATCCAGAAAATCACATTGTAGGATTTTTAATGAATTTATTGGTAAATTCCTTGGTAAAATAAGTATTTGGTCACCTACAAACAAGCAAGATGTCTGGCTCTCACAGACCTGTAACTTCTTCTTTAAGAGGCTCCTCTGTCCTCCACTTGTTACCTGTATTAATGGCACCTGTTTAAACTTGTTATCAGTAAGAACTCAAGAACTCACCCTATGGGGTCAAAATGATAACAAGAACAGTGAGCAAAAATCCCAGAACCACACAGGGGGACCTAGTGAATGACCTGCAGAGAGCTGGGACCAAAGTAACAAAAGCTACCATCAGTAACACACTACACCGCCAGGGACTCAAATCCTGCAGTTCCAGACGTGTCCCCCTGCTTAAGCCAGTACATGTCCAGGTCCGTCTGAAGTTTGCTAGAGAGCATTTGGAAGGTCCTGAAGAGGATTGGGAGAATGTCATATGGTCAGATGAAACCAAAATAGAACATTTTGGTAAAAAATTAACTCGTCGTGTTTGGAGGAGAAAGAATGCTGAGTTGCATCCAAAGAACACCATACCTACTGTGAAGCATGGGGGTGGAAACATCATGCTTTGGGGCTGTTTTTCTGCAAAGGGACCAGAACAACTGATCCATGTAAAGGAAAGAATGAATGGGGCCATGTATCGAGAGATTTTGAGTGAAAACCTCCTTCCATCAGCAAGGACATTGAAGATGAAACGTGGCTGGGTCTTTCAGCATGACAATGATCCCAAACACACCTCCCAGGCAACGAAGGAGTGGCTTCGTAAGAAGCATTTCAAGGTCCTGGAGTGGCCTAGTCAGTCACCAGATCTCAACCCCATAGAAAATCTTTGGAGCGAGTTGAAAGTCTGTGTTGCCCAGCGACAGCCCCAAAACATAACTGCTCTAGAGGAGATCTGCATGGAGGAATGGGCCAAAATACCAGAAACAGTGTGTGAAAACCTTGTGAAGACTTACAGAAAACGTTTGACCTCTGTCATTGCCAACAAAGGGTATATAACAAAGTATTGAGATGAACTTAAGTATTACCGAATACTTATTTTCCACCGTAATTTACCAATAAATTCATAAGAAATCCTACAATGTGATTTTCTGGATTTTTTTTCTCATTTTGTCTCTCATAGTTGAAGTGTCCATATGATGAAAATGACAGGCCTCACTCATCTTTTTAAGTGGGAGAACTTGCACAATTGGTGGCTGACTAAATACCTTTTTGCCCCACTGTATATATACATTCCTTACTTACCAGTTAGAGATAAAAATAATGTTTGTTACAGTTGATACAATCAACCAATTTTGAGAGTGGTTAATCTGCTGACACCTATGCCAAAATATTGTACAATCACAATTGACTTCTACATATTTATTTTATCTTCTCAGATCATATTAAAAAAGGATTCTCATCAGCCAGCTTCTATGATGATATGTGTGGGCACACAGTTATTTTTCTTCATGAAACAGCAGCACTGCATCACAAAGTTACACGTAATTAAAACCAGTAGGCTACAGTACATCTGCATACATGAGCTCATTTGTCTATTTGCAGTGGGAGGGAGGCAGGTCCAGCAAAATCATCTGGTTGTCCCACATTAGCATGGTAAATGTCACCAACCTACTTATGATGAAAACTGCCTTCCCAGGCCAACCACCAAGGATGTTTTTTTCTCCCACTCCTCAAATTGAGCATTCAAGGTTTAATTTGCAGAGCTAAACAGTGTTTATGAGGAGACCAGCTCACGTAATACGCTCTGTCTTGTGACAATGTCACAAAAGTGAGGTGATAGCACATACACACATAAATATATGGTTCAATATTTCAAAATCCTCCGGGAATCTCCCGCATTTCAATAGCATCCCCCTGACGCCCACAAATTATATAAAATATCCCGGTAATCAATGTTTTTTTTGAGAGCGTGCGAGAGAGAGTTAAGGGCTGATTCTCAAATGGCTTACTGTTTAGTGTATGTAGTAGGCTGTCATGCCTGTCTGTTCAGGCAGCAAATATTTTCACTGGCTATAAAACTTTCACTGGCAAACTAAAATGGCCACCATAGGCTTTTGGGTTGACCTTTTCCTTTAAGAGAGAAGGTTCTTTTAGACGGGGGTAGCCATGTCAAGTAAGTGTTCATGTTTCCCTCCAACAGATTATTTTTTTCTATTTTGCTAATTGTTGTGGATACAATTTGTATTGGTATAGTGGATTTTCTTCTTTTTTTGCATTGTCATTTTTTGGATTTGTTGGTTTAGGATCTGCTGTTTGGACTTTTATAACTGGTTTGAAATGTTTATTTGCTTATGTATGTGACTGTATATTAGAACTATAATACAAGCATATTCTGATTGATCTGTCTGGTCAATGGTACACTCATAAAGGAACACTAAAGGAAGTGTCTCTTCTGAATTAAGGAAGCAAGTATTTTAATCAGTTGTTATAACCTGTGTTGCTCTGGTACACTCAGCCATACTTATCCTGAGTGGCAGTACTGTGCCTCGGGACAAACAGAGAAGGAAGTTGGCCGTAGCACAACATTCTCAGAGGATCTCCACCAAGAGGCCATTGACATGTAAAAGCCTGCTGAGTTCTATCAACAGCTCTGTGCAGCATGGTGATGGTATATCAATCAAATGTATTTTATTAAGCCCTTTTTACATCAGTAGTTGTCAAAAAGTGCTTTTACAGACACCCAACTTGAATCCCCAAAGAACAAGCAACAGGTTGGTTGATGCACAGTGGCTTGGAAAAATTCCCTAATAGCTTGGAACTTAGGAAGAAACCTAGAGAGGAACCAGACTCTAAGGGGTGACCAGTCCTTTTCTGGCTGTGCCGGGTGAAGAATATAAGAGTACAAGATTATAATAATTAATAAATGAAAGTGTCTAGAGACTATAAACAGAATCCAAGTCAGCTGCATGACCACATGGACATGGACAGGGACAATCAGGTGGGGTGTGGACAGTGGCAGCTGGAATCGTCAGGGAGCAACTTGATCTTCAACACAACTAGGATGACTTTGGACAGAGACAGCTACAAGTTATTCGGGCCTGGTAGTCCTGAGGTGTGGTCCAAGGGCTCATGTCCTCCTAAATTAAAACAGAACAAGACATAAGGAAAGTGAAACCCTACTCCCCTGGCACAATAATATAACGTAAAAAACCTTGGGGCTGAGACGGGGGGGGGGACCAGTGACACCATGGCCCTATCCGAAGGTAACCTTGGACAGGGCTCAACAGGCAGGATGTAACTCCACCCAATTTGCCAAGCATCTGACCAAAGGAACACCAACCAACCACAAGCACCCTGAAAGGGGCATTATGCACGACACTCAACCTGCAGGTGATCTGCTGGAAAACAACATTATTTGGTAGGGAAGAGCTGCAGCTACCCCATACTTTGCTTTACACTGCTAGGTAGCTGGCTAGCTTCTCATCTAATAGTGGTATCTGACCATGAAATCTGGAAAATGTAGCTAGCCAACCCCACTGCACCTGCACATCTTAGGGAGTTGGAGATGGCCAGTAAACTCTTCAGGGATCTGCAGCTCTTCATCGGAAATCCACAAACTGTGATGGCTCAGTAGAGGAGGCTGCCACACTCTTGCAACAAGGCATCTTCATTATGTTGGGCTGTGAAAACTTGCACTCACAGGGTGGACAATCAGTGTGGAGAAAGCAGAGCAGTGATTACATTACCTGGAAGCCAGGTCTTTCGGTCCGGCTTGAGCTATCAATAACCTTGAAAGGCGTGATTAAATAGTGTGTTCAGTTTGTGCATGTGGTAGGAGAGAGTACCCTGTGTGTGGCACACCCAAGTGACAAACTGAAAGGGAAAAGTCTTCTGCTTTGCTGTACTTGTGGCTCCCCAGAGTGAAGAATGGGTCTTCTCTAGGGCTTTGTTAATTGTAATGGAAACCATGATGGCAAATTAGCTTTTTAAACTCCCATCTCACCTTGAAACTTCAGCCTTCTCTGCACCACTCCAAAATGACTACATTACAATACCACAGATATCAAAGGTTCAAACTGCAGAATCACCGGTTTAATATTCAATCATGAACTTGAGATATTAAACATTATTACATTATTTTTGCATTACGGCTACACTATCTATTAGTATAACTACAAACTTTATTTAAAACCTCCCTACGGTAAAAATGAAAGTCAAGGACTAGAAAAACTTTTGTCTTGTCAGGCCTAAGTAATAGGAGGTCACTCATATATAATAAGGTTTCTTAGTTCAGACGTGCGCTTAAGCAGGGAAATGTACCCTTGGATAAATTACACCTTCAGAGTGTCCAATATTTGGCCACTGGAAAGCTTTGCTAAAGAGCACAGAATCCCAAGAGGCGTATCCATCAAGCATAATGAGTGAGGCAAAGTGACCAGACCAAATAATTTGCATAGTAATGCTTCCATCAATGTGTCTGGCAGTGGCTGGGCCTATCGACCCTCATTACATAGCCCTGGCGGGACAAGTGGAGTGTTTCAGAAGTCCAGAAAAGCACGCCACCTTTGAGACACCCAACCAGCTAAGCAATGAATCGGTTTGTCTGTGATGGTGTGACGAAGGGAGGGGCAGGGGTGTGTGATGGGGTTGTTTTTGAGAAGTGTTGTTGTGTGAAGAAAAAGCTTTGAGAGAATCATATATATGATTGGATAACAAAATAAATATTGCTGGAATTGGTTAGTGAAGAGAAATTAAAACTGTGCAAAAAAAATTTAAAAGAAGAAATCAACATATGCGACCAGGCGTTGAAAATAAATGATGAGCCTAGGGAGACAGCAACCTTGGTCCAGAACCAGCTCCCTGCTCAACTCCTAGTCGACTAGTCCTTCTACTACTAAATTTAGTAGAAGTAGAAGTAGATTGAATGTTCATGGCGATGTCAATGATCAATATATAAAATATATATACAAAAACAAAGCACCATAAAGAACCCAGCAACCTGATTTATAATGTAATATATGAATACCCCTCTATATTTTCAAGCATATTATACAGTATATTTTATATGTTTATTATATTGCTTCACCAGACTTTACATGCAGAAATACAGAGGCTACACACGTGGTGCAAAACACTAGTTAATGTATGCACAAAAAACAGGATGGTCAGATCACATTTATCTAAGATGTACGTAAAAGAGCCTGAAGAAATCTGGTAATGGGTTTTGCAGACAGAAGAGACAAAGATGAGCATGTACCAGAGTGATGGCAAGTGGAAAGGATGGAGAGAGAAAAGATGCCCAGGATCCACAGAGCATCTGTAAACTGAGGTGGAAGGGGTGTGATGTTTGTGTGTGTATGGCTGCCAGTGCAACTGGCTCACTTCATTGATGAATTAACTGCTGGTGGCAGCTGCAGGATGAGTTCTGAAATAGACAGAAACCTCTTATCTGCTCAGATAGAACAAAATGCCTCTAATCTCATTCGAAGGTGCATCATCATGCAGCGAGACAATTACCCCAAACATACTGCTACAGCTACCAAGGACTCTTTCAGTGCCAAAAAGTAGAATGTGCTTGACTAGCCCTGTCAATCACCCGTATTGAATCCTATTGTGCATGCCTTGCACATGCTGAAGAACAGAAGTGGGAGAATGGCTGCAGGCCAGGTCTGGCAGGGTATCACCAGGGAAGATACCCAGTGTCTGGTGCAGTGGGGTTTTTATATGTAAAACATTGGGGGGGCACAAACCATTTCAAAATATAGGATACACACCAGGAAAGCTACTAAACTCCCTCTTGCTACTGATGTGTTTATTTTACACATCAACAAACAGCGTGGCTCCACAAAACACTTTTAACGACAGAGCTTGCTTCTACCAGGTGTTGTAGTACACATGCTGGAGAGAGAGAGCGAGAGAGACATTCCTGTGTAATTGCTCTCCTTCTCTCTCACACACATGTAAAATTACCACTGTCACATTTACAAACCTAAATTAGGAATGCAACCAAGCTCAAAACCAATGTGCCTACAGAACCATATGCGAAAAGCAATGAGCTCAACACCACTGAAGGCCACAACGAAACGGAAAGACAACTTCTTAGGGATACAGTTCCATTCTATGACAACAACCTTAATAGATAAGCATGAACACACTGACTATCGTCACCATCTATATCAATCCATCTAGCACAAAAATATGACCAATGCACGGACCAGCACCACAAAGGCAGGATGATAAAATATGCTGTCATTCACCAAGGCTGAGGGCTCACTTGAAGAGAAAGGTGGCACGGCGGTTCTTCCTCTGGGCAAACTTTTTGATGACTTTGGGAATGTAGCTGTTGAATCAGCTGGCTTTCGATGGACAACATGGCCAACGCGTTGAGTCACGGCTGTCCCAAGGCATTGCGAGTGAAGGTTTTTACCCTCTTCAAGGTGGAAAAGTTCCTCTCTGACTCGGATTTCGTCATAGGTGTTGTTATGATCATTTTCAGCAGAGTGACGGTCTCAGCAAAAGCCTCCTCTTGGTTGTTCTCATGGATGGATCTTAATTTTGAAGCTCAGTGTGGCGGTACAGTGGTCAGCTCTGACTTCAACTTTTCCTCGTTTCACCGCAGTCAAGCTCAGATGTAAGGAATGACAGGACAAATTGTGGGCAGAGCGAGCTGTCAACCAGCTTGGCAGCGATCAGGTGATCACTTTGTGAAAACCTCTGCTCCACCTGTGAGATGACTGTGTTGCATGCCTCCTTCATCACCGGCGCTGTGTTGGTTACTCGTCAGCCTGGCTCGTTGGTTCCATCGTGAACGGTGGCAGCCCATTCACCAGTTTGCTTCCGCATATTCTGGACATTCTCCTTGAAAAGGATGAGGGCACTGCTAATCCCAGATGCATCAATGCTCCGTTTTTTCAGAGTATTATATAAAACATCAACCTCTGGCATAAGGAAGAAGAAAAATTCCAGCAGCTGCAGAAAGGCTTGGTCCCAGAGTTTTTTTGACAGGCCGTATGCCTCACATATGGTGGCCTCATCCCATCCTGGTTGTGTGCGTATGTCCTCCATACACAGGAGCAGTGCAGTGCGGTTTTCCCAAACTGCATTGACAGCTCTACTTTTAAAGTTCAATTATACAGCGTGTGGCCTTGGAATGCGTCTCTGTGTTGCCTCAGCAAATGCCGCAACACGTTTTGGAGAGCCAGAAAAAAAGGTGGTAAAAGCAGTTAAATCTGCAAAAAACACCTTGAGGATGCTCATCCTTGCTGAACAAAGTTGCTGCTAGGTCAGGCTCAGCTGGTGAGCATAGCAGTGAACAAACTGGACATGTGGGTATGTCTCTTTCATTAGCGTCTGTACCCCTCGGACGTTTCCACTCATTACAGCCGCACCATCAAAAGTCTGAGAGATCAGCTTTTCTCCCAGTTTCAGTGGTTCCAGCACACCCTTGATGCTATTAGAGAGGCCGAATCCAGTTTTATCTTTGACTTCCACAAACTCCAAAAACCTCTCTGTCACTGTATTGTCAGGCAACCTGTATCGCATCACAAGCACCATTTGTGATTTACAGGAGACATCAGTTGTCTCATCTGCCTGTATGGCAACAAATGATGTCTCGTCCAATTACTTGGCTATCTCCTCCCTGTACACTTCATACATACAGTCTAACAGTTCGTTTTGTACAGTGCTCAATGTCCCTTTGAAGATGGGCTGAGCATGCCTCTGAAGTCTCGAATCGCCCTCACACAGTTTCAAAAATGAATCTTAATATTCCAGGATTCAGGGAGTCCAACGACTCATTGTTTCACATTTCCCACACAGTTTAATACATGTTATGATCCGACAGAGATTAGCCACTTTTTCTTCAAAAACCACACCACGTTAAACCTGTGGTTACTTTTACCAGTGATGACAATATCCCATGGCTGATGGGCACCAAGTCGCTTTATTTCAAGTTTCTCCTCCAAATTAAGTGTTTCAAACTGGTGCTCAAGTATGAAATCCACTTTATACATTTTCTCAAGTTATCTGGCGTTTGTGAAGCTAACGACCAAGCTAAGACAATCTACCCTCCTCGCTCTTCTTGCCGACTAATGTAGGCGCCAGACAGACAGCCAATCAGGTCTGAAATATGAAATGATGCTGTAGTGGGGCTACCGGCTGTCAGCCCCACTTGGCATCAAATTTGTGTGATCTACATTGATCACACTAACATTCTGAGCATGCGTATTAATATTTTCACACGTACAATGTACATTGCATTGTGAGAGAGGGGCTAGCCCCACATTCACCCTTATCCTATGGCCTAATACTGCAAACTCGAATCAGCAGAACGCAGTCTGAAGCAGCAAGGCAGGGACCAATGAACATTAAATAAAATCCTATCACAAATTATATGCAATTTAGGGAGATGCTATATTCATAGATAATAAATAAGAAGAAGTAATCTTCAAGAAATAAAAATACATTTTTGTTGCAGTTCTTTCTGTGGACAACAGGTGAGGCTGTGCCCCACCTGCCCCTAGTGACCAGTCGCCCCTGGTCTGGTGATGTTCATAGGCAGCAGACTTCATGTAACCATTTCATGCAGAAGATATGTGACCAAGTATTTAATGGTAAATTACAGGTAATAGTAATAACATAATCACTAAAGTTGACAGTCTGCACCTTAGCCCCATAGTCATTGGAAAGTTTTAAACCTAAAGTGTGAAATTGTTAAAAATGTTTATGTAGATTTCCCTGAAATTTTTATCTAGCATTTCCTGCGTGTCATATATTTGTTCTCTTTTTCAGGGAACCAAGGTTATATTCATACTATAAGTTACCTTAACCTTCACCGGTTCAATATAGAGAAGAAATACTAAATACTAATCTGTATTACATTTTGTCTCAATGCGAGCATTATTTATTCAAATAGGTCTTCATGGCCACAATAAGGTTAAAAGTATCCAATAACAAAATGCCTCATGAAAGTACATAAAAACCTCAGAACTTAGGGTTGCCTCTGGCCCCTGCGGGATTTACACTGTTCGGCACCATTTGGCAGGAAATGAGGCCAGAATGCCAGACACATATGTCCAAAACAACAAAGGATGACACAGAGTTGTGAAAAATAAAACATTCACTAAGAACTAGTTATGCTCTTTCCATTTAGTATATATTATTATCTGCAAATAATAAATGCTTTTTGCAGCCAAAACTATGAATGAAAATTGTGGAAAAAGCTAATGAAGTGGATACCTATTTATGGGACTGATGGACCAAACCTTTTGTGCACTCAAACATGGTATGTTAGGCATGCAGATTGATTTATTGGAATATCTTGAAAACTGAGCTAACATTAGATTGTGAGGATTGCTGGGACCATTAGTAGGACACCATCATTATGATGGTTAAATGTACTTCGGAGAGATGGCAAAATGAAGGAAAAATATCTTCTAATGCTACATTTTGCTAGCTAATCCAGTGCAGTACACTCAACATGGAAGGAATTTGGTGATTTTAGGGGCAAGGCCACACACCTTAAAAGGAATGCTTAATTTGCTAAAGCACAGAGGCAATTGGCCAGGACACTAAGACCATTAAATAAAATAGCCAGTCAAAATATCCAATGACATTGCTTCACAAGTGAAAAACACTTTGATAATGTAAAACGTGAATTTAAGCTGCAAGCAGTGTTTCTGGGTTTCAGCAGTGTACCCATAGACATTTCCTCATAATTAGACAATGCTGTACTCCTTACCTAATTTAGAAAACATCACATATATACAATGAAAAGATAATGCAATAGATTTTCAACTTCTCCAGAATCATTGGTCCGATCAGCATAAAACTTGATGCAGCGTCCATGTGCCCATTTCTTTACACATGATATTTTCCAGTGGTCTAGCTAAACGAATATGGCCACTATAAGCCAACACCACAGATAGATATGATTTGTTCCTTGTGTGGAGGTGGACCTATGTAACAAATGTTACAACTCTACATCACACAGGGTGATGGGTGTGAGCTTTTGAACATTAATTATATCAGTGGTTATAGCGCCACCATGTGCCCAACTGGCATTGAAATGTGTAGAACAGTGACATTTACAATTCTATAAGAATCACCTTACTACGCTTTACCATCTCACTGGAATCTGTCCTTGAATTTTCCATGGCAGAAAATTAATAATAATAATAATAAATGCTAACAAATACAATAGGTTTCCATCAGGTATTCCACAATAAAACCCTAGTTATTGTAAAATAGAGATTTGAAAAAATGTGGCCCCATGCTTAAGAAAAGTATGGGCCCAACTCAATTCTGTCCCTCTCCTACCCTTTGTGTGTTTGAATTTTGAAAAAAAATTGGTCCACCAGTCACTTATTTTTAATCAGCCCCAAAATAGTTTCCCCAATTAAACCATCAACTACATAACACACGAGTAAGTTGTAATTTTCATGAAATTATACATGAATTCCTAGTGCGACAGTTCTGCAGCTGAGTGGAGCCTAAAAGTAAATAAATAGCAAAGCATAATGGAAGCGCTGCTCCCATTCATTTTGAATGACATTTTAGCATCAATAAGTGATCTGTGCAGTGAGAAGATGAGCTATGTGTTCCTGGCTTGGTTCCTGGCAGGTAAAGTTTTTCCAGATAGGCTACTCACCAGCTGCGAATGCGCCACAATAACCAGAGACTAGAATGTCTTCTGTGTTGTGAAACCAAAGTTAGATCCCAAATCCCAAACAAACGTTCAATTTAAAATCAACATCTAGCTGCCCTTTCCAAGCTTTGCTAAAAACAAATGACAAAATGCAGCCAAATTAAGAAGCTTCTATTCAATTTCTATACAATTTGTGGCAAAGACCTGAATGTAGGAAGGGCATTTTTGCCATGAATGTAGCAACACGCCCTAAAGTGTTCCCTTTGAAGCGTTCAAGGCATCTTTAGAGTATGTGGCCATGCTAAGTATATAATCGGGGTAATGGGCAAGATATACTTCATGCAGCCGCATGCTGTGGAGATGTCTCAGTTGCTCTGATGGGGAATGTTTAGGGACATGTTGGCCCCATAATGTAATTTCTACATTTCTGTTTTCACCACAAATTGTATAGAAATTGTAAAAACTGTGCAGTGATGCTTGTGTCAGCTTTGTTTAACTAGCTCAATCTGCTTGCTTGCACCATATTGTATTTACTGTCATAACAACCCTTTTATTGTTACCACTCAGGAATAGTTTGGTTTAGACTGTATACACTTTCGATTGATATAAAGAAAGTTAGCTGCCTGTTATTGCCACTGCAGTGTGTGATAGTTAAATACTTTCAAACCAAAATATACAGCTCCGGAAAAAATTACGAGACGACTGCACCTTAAAAAGGTTTTCCGGAGCTGTGTATTCATACTTGACTTTAGAACGGTTTTTGTTTACATGGAATAACACTGTATTGAGTTTTTTGTGACAGATATAATTGTTACATCCAGCTCAAGAGTACAATGACCAGACAAGGCAAAATTGACAACCATGTCTTTTGATGCCTCTGAGAAAATATTTTCATGGCTACATTTCTCATGTTTAAAGGGGCCCTGTGTAGAATCCTGCCTCTAAACAAAAACACGACTTGTCTCCTCTTTGTCTTCCCTAAATGAACGAGAACGGTATAGTAATAACTAGTCCAGGGTGGTTTAGGGTGGGAATGATAGTACTGCGAGTGTCTAAAGCGAGAACAAGTCTATGCAAACTGATAGACGGACCGGCGAAAAGGTTTAAATGGGGAAAGTCAGTCACTAATAACATTTGTAGCAATATAATTTGAAACATTAACTCAAAACGGGGCCCGGCCGGGCTCAGCCCGAACGAGCGACGTGGGGCCGCCTTCCCGTGGGCTCACCACCTGCCGGAGGGACCATAAGGGTCCGGTGCAGAGAGGATCGGGCGGCAGTCGAAGGACACGGAAACTAGCTCTAGGGACGTGGAATGTCACTTCTCCATGGAGAAGGACTATCGACTGGCCTCGAAGAGATTCTGGCAAACCGTCCGGCGCCTCAGGAAAGGGAAACAGTGCCCTACCAATGCTGTTTACAGTAGAGGTGGGCAGCTGTTGACCTCAACTGGGGATGTCGTCGGGGAGTGGAAGGAGTACTTTGAGGATCTCCTCGATCCCGCCGTCACGTCTTCCATTGAGGAAGCAGAGGATGAGGGCTCAGAGGTGGACTCGTCCATCACCCGGGCTAAAGTCACAGAGGTGGTCAAGAAACTCCTCGGTGGCAAGGCACCGGGGGTGGATGAGATCCGCCCTGAGTACCTCAAGTCTCTGGATGTTGTGGGGCTGTCTTGGTTGACACGCCTGTGCAACATCGCGTGGCGGTCGGGGACAGTGCCTCTGGGATGGCAGACCGGGGTGGTGGTCCCTCTTTTTAAGACTATAGGGGGATCACACTTCTCAGCCTCCCCGGGAAAGTCTATGCCAGGGTCATGGAGAGGAGAATACGGCCGATAGTAGAACCTCAGATTCAGGAGGAACAGTGTGGTTTTGTTCGGGCCGTGGAAAACTGGACCAGCTCTATACCCTCTACGGGGTGTTGGAGGGTTCATGGGAATTTGCCCAACCAATCCACATGTGTTTTGTGGATTTGGAGAAGGCATTCGACTGTGTCCCTTGCGGCATCCTGTGGCGAGTGCTTCGGGAATATGGGGTCCTGGGTCCTTTGCTAAGGGCTGTCAGGTCCCTGTACGACCGAAGCAGGAGCTTGGTCCGCATTGCTGGCAGTAAGTCAGACTTGTTCCCAGTGCATGTTGGACTCCGGCAGGGCTGCCCTTTGTCGCTGGTTCTGTTCGTAATTTTTATGTCGTGTTGGCCCCTTCAAACCAGGACCTTCAGCATGCACTGGGATGGTTTGCAGCCGAGTGTGAAGCGGTGGGGATGAGAATCAGTACCTCCAAATCCGAGGCCATGGTCCTCAGTCGGAAAAGGGTGGCTTGCCCACTTCAGGTTGGTGGAGAGTGCCTGCCTCAAGTGGAGGAGTTTAAGTATCTAGGGGTCTTGTTCACGAGTGAGGGAAGGATGGAACGGGAGATTGACAGACGGAACGGTGCAGCTTCTGCAGTAATGCGGTCGATGTATCAGTCTGTCGTGGTGAAGAAAGAGCTGAGCCGCAAGGCGAAGCTCTCGATTTACTGGTCAATCTACGTTCCTACTCTCACCTATGGTCATGAGCTTTGGGTTATGACCGAAAGGACAAGATCCCGGATACAGGCGGCCGAAATGAGCTTTCTCTGCAGGGTGGCTGGTCGATCCCTTAGAGATAGGGTGAGAAGCTCGGTCACCCGGGAGGAGCTCAGAGTAGAGCCGCTGCTCCTGTACCAAAAACTACCAGAGGATATAAAGAATTTTGCATATAACATCAGAAAAGGAGGACCATCTTACAGAGTGATATCCAGAATAGTAATAAAGTCATATGAAACCAATCAGTTATTATGTTTGGATCATTGATAATACGGGGGCCTGCAAAAATTGCTTAAATTATGTATGATTTATATATTATTCAAAAATTATTACATCAAAAAGGAAATTGAGGAATTCATTTATTTGAAATGGAGTACTTCACAAATAGCTATTATCGTCAATTTATTCACGCTCATAGATTCAGCTGATGATTTCGTCTTGTTTATTTCTGTCCAGTCGTTGTGTAGCATTGCCCTTCTGAAAGAAATTGTGATAATGCTTTGGAGACAAATCAAATGATTTGAGCATTCCTACCTACTTTCAAGCATGCATTCCTTTGTCATTATGATATGGTTTTCTATTGTACTAACCAACAGTGATACCTGAGAGGTGTACAGCATTTAATGTGAAATCATGTGAAACACTTTTCAACAGCTTATTATATGACTCAAACAGATCATTCAGGTGTTTCATAGCAAATCACTTGAACAATTTGCAGATTTTATTTTTCACTTTGACATTATGGCTTTTAGTGTTGATCATTGGCATTCATTAAATATTTTTTTTATTTTACAATGTAAGTGTTTAAAACTCCATGGGGGTGAATTTGGCCAATACATTGGTAACTTCAATGTAAAACACAAACTGAAAAGGCAACTTTTTCTTGATTTTTGTAATTGTCATTCAAGTCAGCACTATCAATGTAACCAATGATTTGCCTATTACCAGAGCCTACTACAACTTGCCAACTACCAGAACATATAAAGAATTGTGTATTTAACAGGTTCATCAGAAGAGGAAGAGAAGGACCAACTTACACACAAGTTGACAGAAAATGAGGCTTTTTCTAGATTTTTGATGTCTGTATAATCAAGTCATCACTATGGAGCTCATGCATTTAGCCAATGATTTCCGTAGTTGAATTAAACAAGAAAAACAAGCTGACAGAATAACGGACTGCCAGATAGCATTCCTCTTAATATTCAAGGTCTGAATTTGACCTGAGTGGTTTCAAAAGTGGTCTCTCTGAAACACCTACAGACAAACTCCTAGATAAAAAAAATCAACAGAATATGTACAATGCCTCTGCATATTTCTTCGCATTATAATGGTTTATTTTCCTCCTGAAACCGTTTTTACAGCATACCTTCATTATGGTCCAGTTTAAATGTATTATTTATTCTTATTTAAGTAAATTACATTTTTATTATATTTTATTTTCATTGTGTTTTTTGAGATTCAACTTAAATTACATGTGCTTGCTTCATCAAATTGGCTTGTGTTCAAATGGAAACAAATTCTGTCCCCCACAAATATCTTATACTGAAGTGTTGCACACAGGCTGTTAACATTGTGAATAACATGGTATATCCATAACCATACTGCATATAGAGTGAGTGTGTACACATATAAAAATGTTGGCCCGAGCCTATTTAGAACAATTGTAATTAAGAAAAATAGCCATTGCATTGTGCTATTAGTACTTCATAAGAGACTGATCAGGGAGAGTCATAAGGATTATCAACCCAAATGTGAATGGGCATTAGTCTGCTGTCAAAGTAAGAAATCAAAAATACTACTAAAATGTTTTACAGTTTTTTACAGTAGTAGCTCAAATAGCTGAAAGAACTAAGGGATACATAGGAGTGTGGGAGTCAACACAAAGTGCGTGTCTGTGACAACACAAGATGAGAGAAGGGCAGCTTATAATCAATATATTCTATTTAGAAGAAGGGTGATGATGGGCTTATGTATATTCACAAATTTGTTGTTTTACACACAAGAAAAATATACATGAACATTTTTCTATGGAATCCAAAGATATACATCAATAGGAAGCCAACTATATCACTGTTCTATTGGAATAGCCTGAAGAAATTTTCACATTTTCATCTGTTAGAATGCTGGTGGTCGATGTTTTTGCTTTAATTGGTTTGAAATGAAGGCATTTTATTCAGATAAAATGTGTTGAACTCAAACAATACCCAATAAAATTATTTGGAAGCCATACATTCTAAAATATTAATGTGAGTATTAAATATTCTTTTGAATAAAATGTAAAAAAAAGTATGAGAGCAAAAGGGAAACTGATTCTAAATAGGTCATCGATTTTCACATTTTCTCTTTGCAGAGAAAAAGTTGTAATATGACTCCACTTTACCTTTTCTCTTCCAGTTTTTTTGTGCATTGCCACATCTGGTAAGGATTTCTCACTGCATGCTCACACAGGCATACTTTGCTTTAGAATACGGCCCCCCACCCTGGTTCATTCTCTCACTTTCCTCTACATTACCCCTGAATATTCCATATGTAATCAGATGATACAGAATATCATAGATATGTAATGTACATACATAAATACACTTACAAACACACACACACACACATTCTAGTGTTTTTTATTTGAATGCAATGAGGCAGTGACAGGCTGGGCTGAGAGGACAGCAGAGCACATGGCCCTGGAGGTAATCCTGATACGATGCAGGCAGGCAGGGAGCTCAGAGAGTGGGGGAGAGGATTGGAGATCTGGAACCTGCCATAGATACAATACAAAACCATAGCAAACTATGGTGAATGGCCTAGATAGAGAGTAAGAGAAACAGGAGAGATAGCTACCAAGAGAATCTATAGCAAAATAAGATCATCACAAAGAAGAGTTTTTTCTTTAGTAAAGACAATCTACCACACCAATACATGGTGGAAAAAAGGATCAACAGCCCTACTTCAACCGCAGGAAGCTAAAGAAATTCAGCGGGTCCTCTTGAACACTTACTAACTATACATGCGCCTTAGAGAGCAAACACTAAGGCTGCTTCATAACTTAGAATGGCAATTGCATCGCTTACAAATGTGTGGATCTTTGGATGGTGGGAAGGTCATCACCATGACAAAATATCTTACATACCTTTCACTCATGCAGTTTCAACCTAAAGCGTAAAATGCAATTTTGAATACTACAGAGACTATGCTTTAACACATTACGATTAAGGTACGTTACAGTACACTTGTGTTGGAGACGCAAGAAACAGAAGGGAACTTTTGTGTAAGTGCTCTGGACACGCCCTGAGCTATTTCAATATTTAGATTCTATAACATCAGTGATATCTTTGTATGAGGATACACAATTCAAGGCAGTGCACATATGGGTGACTTCTATCAAATGAAACCCATGACATTTGATTGTATGTGCACATTATTCTTGGAATATTTTTAACATACTTGTAGGTTCAATGTGAAAAGTAGGGGTTTGTGTGAGTTAGTAGGCTCACCACATAATTGCTAATGGAGCTGGATTGGTGCGTTGGTGCCTGGCCCTAATAGTCATTCAGTCTCATAAAAAAAAGTGCCAAGTTGTACCAGATGTGTGTGGTGCACTGCAAATAACTCCATGTAAATAGTTCTGCCTAGAACCTAGAATTAAGGGTTCTACTGGAACCCTGAATGTATGCATGATACCCTAGAACTATTTCATTCAACAAACAAATCTCTATTCAATGTGTCTACGTAAGAACAGCTCTAAGCCGTGAGAATGGCTCATTAGCCATATACAACACACTCCCACCTGCCTAATTGCTTACTTATAAAATAGGTTCTGAGATATTTGCAATATGATTGGCTGAAATCAGGTTTCAAGCCTAGAGAATTCTCTGTTTACTGCATTGTCAGAAGTAGGCTAATCCCTCTGTGAAGTAGTATGTTACATAAAAGCTGAGCAACCTGGCCAAAGTAAAAAAAACAAGGTAGACAATTTCTCTCGCCTCAAGCTCTCAACACTGATAGCATTTAAATCGGTTACGTCACTTGGTCTGACACCTTAAAGTACTTTTTTCCTATGCTGTGCAAAGTTGCTGGCTTTTGCTGAGCTATGACAACAACGATTAGTGGGTGACAGCTTTCATTGTGTTCGGAGGATTGCTTGTTCAACCCCCAGTTGTACATCTGGTGCAATTGCAAAAAACTGTCAACAATATTTATTTATCTAAAAATCTTTAAGTAATTAAAATGCACACTTGAGGTCAAAGTCGAATTCTCTCATGGGTGCACAAGCAGATGACTGTATAACATGTTTCTGTGAAAAAAAAAGTAATGAATAAAACAGAAGTAATCATTTGGAGTCACCAGAAATTCCTGTAGCTCTGTCAGGTCCTGGCTGGGATGCCTCTAGGCGTCTCTATGCGCCTCGGGCCCCTGTCCAGGCCTGAACGCAGAGGTGCCTCTAGGCATCTCCTTGCTTCTATTTTGATTGTCCCCAATTAGAGGCAGATACCCTGCATTATCTCTGATTGGGGACCCTATTTAGTTGTCTTTTTTATCTTTTGTTTTTTTGGTTAATTGTTTACGCCTGTAGTGCTTCAATTTGCAGTCACCCTCGCCTTTTGTTGTTTTTGTTGCTGTTAAAGAATGAATAAAAGTTTCCTTACACTTGCTATGCGCCTCATGTCCGGCCTGCCCTTCACTATGACAAACACCATTTAAACAGTTTTACTAAATTATATCAATCTACAGTTGTGCTCATAAGTTTGCATTCCCTGGCAGAAATTAGGAAATGTTTGCATTGATTTTGAAAATATGACTGATCATACTTTTATTTAAGGATAGTGATCATATGAAGCCATTTATTATCACATAGTTGTTTGGCTCCTTTCTAAATCATAATGATAACAGAAATCACCCAATGAATGTTTGGCCTTTATACAGACACACAAACAAGCAAGCACGTTTATTTATATAGCACAATTCACACATAGAAGCAATTCAATGTGCTTTACAAAAAATATAAATAAATATATGCAAATAGCATAAAAACAAATACTCAAATGAAAACAAAACAACATAATAATAATAAAACATAGAATAATAAAATAGAAATAGAATAAAAACAGGATAAATACATAAAAGCTGTAAGGCTAAACTGTGTGGTTAAGTTAAAGTGCTCAGTCATAGGTGCGTGAAAAGAGAAGTGTTTTCAACCTGGATGTAAAAATGTATACGTTTGGGGCACGTTTAAGATCTTCTGGTAGTTTGTCCCAGTTGTGTGCAGCATAACTGCTAAACGCAGCTTGGTAATATTTAATTTGGACCCAGCTGACCTGTGTTCATGGATCTAAGAGCCCTGCTCGGTTTATATTCTTCAAACATATCAGAAATGTATTCGGGGCCTAAACCATTCAGTGATTTATGAACTAAAAGCACCACTTTAAAATCTATTCTATAACTGACCCGGAAGCCAGTGCAAAGATTTAAAAACTGGAGTGACGTGCTCTGTTCTATTGGTCCTGGTTAACATTCTAGCAGTAGCATTCTGAATGAGCTGCAGCTGTTTTACAGTCTTGTTGGGGATTCCAGTTAAGAGGCCATAACAGTAGTCAACCCTACTAGAGATAAAAGCATGGATGAGCTTCTCTTGGTCTTTTTGGGCCACCAAGCCCTTGATTCTGGCTGTATTTTTAAGTCGATAGAATTCTGTTTTGGTGACTGCTTTGATATGACTGTTAAATGTGAGGTCTGAGTCTCACATCAGAACACCAAGATTACGCACTTGGTCCCTGGTTTTAAGGGCCCGAGAATCCAGCTCTTTACTAATATTAGTTCTTAGATTTTTGTAGCTAAACACAACAATCTGTTTTTTATTGGTTTAATTGTAGACAATTTTGGTTCATCCAGGTATTTGCTCTACACAGTGACACAGTGAGTCTATTGAGCTGTTATACGTTTCAAGAGCCATATATATTTGAGCATTTTCTGCATAGCTATGGTAGTTAATGTTGTGGTCCTGTAGAATTTGGCCCAGAGGTAGCACATATAACAGAAGCGTTCCGAGAACTGATCCCTGGAGAACTCTGCATGTCATTGCCACCCTATCAGATTCATGATTACCAATGGTGACACACACAGGTGAAAATGGCAATTAAAGGAGAATTTCCCACACCTGTGGCTTTTAAAATTGCAATTAGTGTCTGTGTATAAATAGTCAATGAGTTTGTTAGCTCTCACGTGGATGCACTGAGCAGGCTAGATACTGAGCCATGGGGAGCAGAAACGAACTGTTAAAAGACCTGCATAACAAGGTAATGGAACTTTATAAAGATGGAAAAGGATATCAAAAGATATCAAAATCCTTGCAAAAGCCAGTCAGTTCTGTTCAATCACTTATTGAGAAGTGGAAAATTCGGGGATCTCTTGATACCAAGCCAAGGTCAGATAGACCAAGAAAGATTTCAGCCAAATCTGCCAGATGAATTGTTCGGGATACAAAGAAAAACCTACAGGTAACCTCAGGAGAAATATAGACTACTCTGGGAAAAGACGATGTGGTTGTTTCAAGGAGCACAATACGACGATACTTGAACAAAAAACAAGCTGCATGGTCGAATTTCCAGAAAGAAAAAGCCTTTACTGTGCCAATGCCACAAAAAATCCTGGTTACAATATGCCCAACATCACCTTGACACGCCTCACAGCTTCTGGCACACTGTAATTTAGAGTGATTTAAAGACTGCATGCTGTCATTGATGCTAAAGGGGTCAATATACAGTACAAGAACTAGGGATATGCAGACTTTTGAACAGGGGTCCTTTAATTTTTTTCTTTGTTGCCATGTTTTGTTTTATGATTGTGCCATTCTGTTGTCCATGTTATTTCAGCAAAAATATAATGGCTAGGGTAAAAGTTGCATTCCTGCTGTTTAAGTAGCATAATGGTTAAAAACACAGTCTGGACATAGAAAACTGCAGATCAAAACCAGCAACAGTAATTATCCCTTTTAATCGCGGGCCGGCAGAACTAGGCTTGCCCTGTTCCTTTTCTGTTTTCATATACAAATATGCATTGATGATACCTGGGTAATATGTATGTTGTTGTCCAATGTCAAGTCCGGAGTTGGGCTGTCAGGGCCAGCAAGGCCTTTTCTGCTGGCCTAGTGATGTCAGAATCAGAAAATAAAAATGTTATAATTTATTTTGATATATTTTAATTAATGATACATGTATTTTACAGAGTTCATTCCCATCAGTCTATTAACCTCATTTCATGGTGCAAACCACCATCCATGATTTCCAGTCAAATGAATGTTCAATCACAAATCAAAAGGTAGCTGCCCCTTCACAGCGTTGTTAACAACAAATGGCAATGGATGGCACTCCAATTAAGTGCATAGGGCAACGAGGGTAATATTGGATTCAGAGGAATAAGCTTTAGTTCCATTAATCAAAGATTCACACTGGATATTTTTGCAAAACAAAAATAAACATTAAAAACACTAATAATTTGTGTGGATTGAAATTATGACTGTTTTTTTGCATCCATCAACAGCTATCTTTTTTTTCTGTCAAGCTGTGCCAGCTAAACAGATTATGTACCAGACGAATCATAATGACATCATCTTATCATTTCATTTAGATAACTAGGTGTCAAGATGTCAATATTTTAATACTATTTTGTTGGGGGGGATGTTTGTAATGCACAATTATAAGGATAGTAAGCTGCTATAACAACGTTAATTAGATATTGCTTGGGACAACAGGATAAGTAGGCTAGCTTCTTTAGTTTATCATTGATCCAATTAATTTTCACATTCAACTGTTTCAATACAACATTGCTAAAAAAAGATCTAAAATTACTGCAGTTGCTGGTCATTATTTTCAGGATGGTTTTATAATCTCTTACTTGACCATCAAAAAGTGTAATTTAACATGTTCCTTTTCACATGCAAAGACCCAAAAGGTATTCAATAGTATTTAGGATTTCTAAAACCAACAGCGGACAACTGCTTACACTGTCAATATTCCATGCAAATGACACTATATATAATGTAACAGCTGGCTTCTGCCATGCCAGCTGTTACATTTCTATGTTCAATGTATTTTGGTTCTGTTTGTTCTATTTCTATGTTCTTTGAGCTCACCTGTGTCTTGTTTATCCCAGGTTATCTCATAATTTAGTTTCCCCAGTTCCCAGTGTTTGGTGTTTGGTGTTGGTCATTGTTTTATTGTGATGTTGCCGTTCAAGTCTTTTGTTTTGTTTTGCACATTTCATTATAATCCCTTTTCGATATTACATTCTTTAGGATACTCTGCCACAGCTGACCACTGAACAACCACCAGGCATAATTATTTTAGGAAATAAATTATTCATGGATGGATAACTAAACATAAGTTGCCCACTAACAAACTAAACAGACACTGAATACTGATCTTTGTCTCTTAGCTCTGGATACTAAAACTCTCTTTTTAGGTACACCTCTTTATTTCCTGCAGCAAAGCACTATGGAAGTTGTAGGAATCTTATAATTAGAACAAATTAGTTCCTGGTTTGACAAAAGGCTATTTTTCTTACCAAGTTGGTCATCAGGTTGGAAAAATACAATGGATTTGGATTTCTAGTACTCAAATCAAGTTGTTCGGGATAGTGGAGACAAGTGAATGCATTGTGAAGGCCCCAAAACACATAAGCAACAACATCTACCAGGATGTGTATGACCAATAGAACTTTTGTTTATGAGCTATAATACAGTCAATATTTTATGGATTTTTGAAAATGTGTTAATGTGGATTATCATACTATTATCATACAGCTGTTACATTTATTTGAACACTTTTACCTCTACCTTTCATCTCGATAACCATTATTATATGAAGAAAACATTATGAAAAGTGATAGGGAGAGGAAAACTGAAGGGGAGAAAGATAGAAATTGTTCAAAATAGAGGGACAGTCACAGAACTGTTAGCATTATCAGATACCTCTCTCGCTAAACAGAGAGGAAGGATTGGATTTCACTGGTACCTCGTATTGAACTGACAGCTTGTGTCTACTTGTATAAACATATGTATGTATATGTTCGTAGAGTGTAACATACAGCTCAAAACTATGCTCCAATAGGTGTATGTGTGTGTGTGTAAAATGGAATGTATAGTTCATAACCTCTATGCTCCAATACATGTGTGCATACCAAATGAACATGCATGGCACACACGTGTAATGCGTAGGCCCTGAAATTCATAAGCCTACAGAGATATCATAGTCGAGTCCAGGTCATCTGAGCAGTTCTTCAATCTTTGAGTCGTTCAGTAAAAATTACTAATATTTCGAGTAATTTTGTTAATTTGTGTTAGTAATGCCCAGATTCATTCACCGCTCCAACCGACAAACAATTAATTTGAATTACTCTACCATTCTGTAACGGCCGGCTCTCATATGATATCATCCACATCCTACAGGACAGGTGCTACTATGCGGGAGAGGGGAATGATGGGAACCTCTAGTGGGTCTCTACGTGTTGTGGATGTGGGACTGTGTGCTTGCTGTATTTTGTAATTTTGAGCCTGGAGTGAAGTCAAATCTGATGAAGAACATGGCCCACCTAGCTTGGTGCGGGTTTAGTCATCTCGCTGCACGGATATACTCCAGACAGAGAACAGAGGAATAGTTTAGAAAGATTGCTGCTGCCGCTGAGATAGGACTGCTCCGATGCCAAACTCTGACACATCCACCTTCACTACAAAAGCCAAGTCAGGCTCGGGATGTCTCAGGATGGTAGCAGAGGTGAACTGGTCTTTGAAGAGTTAGAAAGAAGTCTCAGCATCATGGTTCCAGGTCAGCTGTCTGGATCTGCCTTCCGGAGCGACATGAGGGGTGCTGCCACAGAGCTGAAGCCTCAGATGAAGTGACAATAGTAATTAGCAAAATGGCAACAAAAAAATAAAAGTGCTGCAGAGCTTTGAGGATGTTGTAGACCCCCTGTGCAAAAGAAGGAGGCTGGCATGGTGGGTGGATCGACGAAACCCTGTTGCATTGCCTCCTGTACATAGGCCTCCATTGTTTCTGTAACAGTGCAGGACAGGGGTAGACAGGACTTGTTGGGAGGCAGGTCTCCATCAAACCTCTCTGGCAGGGACAACTGGGCTTCACTCTGTGGACCAGGCGAGGCTGTAGCAGGGCTGGTAGAGGATGGAACGGGAGGTGATGAAACTTCAAGTGTCATCAGGGTCGGGTTAATCGAGATATCCAGGCGCCACAGGATGATGAGCACCTCCTCCATTGCAGTCCTGTGGTGGGGCAGCTGGTGGTGGGACTGTTGTGGGAGGAGGTGCCCCTGCTTCTCCCATGGTGTCAGAATCTTTTGGATCACAAGGAATGACATTGACTAAGGAGAAGATAGCATAGGCCTAAGTCTTTTAATCTTTTGGATCTCTGAGTCTTTCATTCATAATCAACCTTAGTATACAAAATTAACTGAATTAACTGACTCAAATGACTGACTCAAATGAACAAAACAAGTTGAAAGATTCATTCTTTTACTGAACAATTCAAAAAGATCCGGATCAGTAAAGTGAGTCGAACTTAAAACTAACATCAACAATTTGAGCCTAAAGCTGACTCTGTAACAACAGCACAGAAGAACACAAAGCTAAATACACAGCATGAAAGAACACCGACCAGTCCGTGATTGAATGATGAGGGGTGTTTTGTCAGTGATCACAAATGTACAAAATGAATCGTTTTTTCATGCTCAGGGTGAAATTACTGTGGAATTGTAATATGTGGGAGGAATCAGGATCAGAGCTTTATAGCCTTAATCTAAACATTCCCTTACAGAGAATTTGCTACCTCCATCTGCATTTTCTCTGCTGTTAAGCCACTCTTACTGCCAGAGCAAACATCCTTTTCCAACAAGCTGAGCCAAGGGGCCTACTGCATGGAAGATAGAGAACTGGGAGACAGAGGGAGCAACATGGGAGACAGAGAGAGATGAGAATCAAGCAGGGGAACAGAGAGAGAAACAGAGTGAGAGGTGGTGTTATAGATAGAAAAAGAGAAAAGTGGGAGATTATACACAGTAGCAATGGTTGAACAGAGATCATATCACTGCTGGAATATGTGCCCAGCTGGTAGATACTAAGGTGATAAGAGCTGTAAAACACCAGTTACACAAAAGCACACAGTAGCAAATATCACCACCAAGGCCACAGTGCAAACATTCTTAGACATCTCACACTGTTGTCTGGAGTATTACAACACACAAACACACACACACAAATGCTCCATAGGTGGTAGGATCAGTGTTTTTAAGTTAAAGTGCCCTCCAAAAATATTGGAACAGTAAAATCAAAATGCTATTTTTACTGTAGGCATATACACTCACCTAAAGGATTGTTAGGAACACCTGTTCAATTTCTCATTAATGCAATTATCTAATCAACCAATCACATGTCAGTTGCTTCAATGCATTTAGGGGTGTGGTCCTGGTCAAGACAATCTCCTGAACTTCAAACTGAATGTCAGAATGGGAAAGAAAGATGATTTAAGCAATTTTGAGCGTGGCATGGTTGTTGGTGCCAGACGGGCCGGTCTGAGTATTTCACAATCTGCTCAGTTACTGGGATTGTCACGCACAACCATTTCTAGAGTTTACAAAGAATCGTGTGAAAAGGGAAAAACATCCAGTATGCGGCAGTCCTGTGGGCGAAAATGCCTTGTTGATGCTAGAGGTCAGAGGAGAATGGGCCGACTGATTCAAGCTGATAGAAGAGCAACTTTGACTGAAATAACCGAGGTATGCAGCAAAGCATTTGTGAAGCCACAACACGCACAACCTTGAGGCGGATGGGCTACAACAGCAGAAGACCCCACCAGGTACCACTCATCTCCACTACAAATAGCAAAAAGAGGATACAATTTGCACGAGCTCACCAAAATTGGACAGTTGAAGACTGGAAGAATGTTGCCTGGTCTGATGAGTCTCGATTTCTGTTGAGACATTCAGATGGTAGAGTCAGAATTTGGCGTAAACAGAATGAGGACATGGATCCAGCATGCCTTATTACCACTGTGCAGGCTGGTGGTGGTGGTGTAATGATGTGGGGGATGTTTTCTTGGCACACTTTAGGCCCCTTAGTGTCAATTGGGCATCGTTTAAATGCCACGGCCTACCTGAGCATCCTTTAGGTGAGTGTATAAAAATGATTAAAAGGCCAGTTTGAGGGAAATGTACAGACTGTCACTTTTTATTTCTGGCTGCCCCCACACGTTTTACCAACTAAGAATAAATGCATATTCAGAGTTTCATCCCCGAAACTGATGTTGTATTACCACATATATTCATGATAGAAAATTAATTTAATTACGTAGAGGTTTTCTTCATGTACATAATGAAATACCAATTTGGTGACAAACATGGTCCTCTCAGGGCTAGACTATGTGCAGTCTAAGCAAATGCCAAAAACAGCAAGGTCCTGATTGGGATTTGCACAGCATTTTGGTTATCCAGTCTAGTCAAGAATCATAAAAATTTATCAAAATGTATCTATTTTGATTGGAACGTCTCACACTTAAATATGGTGGACACAATGAAAAAGAATGCAAACGTGACATCGCTGGTCTCTTATATAACCCATTATAATGTATCTGAATATTGTAGACAAAATTGAGGCCTAGATATCCTTTGTCCTTATGCCGTATGTCACTGTGTTTCCAATGAGAATAGCACATTGAGGACTAGTTATCTTTGACTTTAGGGTCTAGTAACCCATAATGGGCCACGTTATTTTCTCAGAGGAAGCTGTGTAAAAGGTACATTTTACGTTGCTCTTAGAGGAAATCAAAATAATTTGTGATCAATATAACCTAGAGTGCACTTTCTAGGTTTAATTGTCTAATGACCACTTAAAGACAGTTCAGAGCTGAGTGCTTTTTCCTGATCTGGGTTTAAATTGGAGATTCCTATTCTAACTGTCTTGTGGGTTTAATGGTGCGGATGACCCAGACAACCCATTTCCTGTGCTGGCCCTGTTTCATATCATGTTTAATTTAGAACCAGGTTAATGTAAAGTGGGCTTTGATGTTGACTGTTTATGACCGGATGGTGATTTGAGTGCCATTCATTAGAACTGCATTCCCCCTTCTTTCTCTCTCTCTCTCATGCTACAGGTTGAGAGAATGTGGTCCAACATAACCCACTGCCATCACACAACTGCACACGTCACCAAAGCTTTGCAAAGAGATCAAAGCTGTGACAGTATTGGTGGACTCGATTAGTAAGCCTCAGTTAAATAATACACAGCCCCCACAGAATTCATAATCTACCCTGGGGAGTGTGTTTTCTTATGTGTGTACGCGCATGTTTGTGTTGGCGCACAAGCCTGAATTTGTATGTTTTAGCCCACATCAACTCTGTAATTCTTCAGTGGTAAACACAATATAATGGACATGTCAGGTGCTTGTCGAGTAAGCACTTGAACTTCTTTATGAAGTGCCTTTGAATGCTGGGTCACTACAAAGACCTGCTCGTTCATCAAGCTCCTCATCAATGGTGTTTCACTTGCTGGCAATAATTTATGTGGTTGCTAATAGCCTCCTGCCAAGGCTCTGCCCTATGTTTATTTGAAAAGCTAGAATAAAACATGATTACGGAGAATGTGTTCTCTTTGCTCTATGGTTTTTCTCCTTTTTTCCTCTCTGGACTCGTACCCCTCTGGTTACAACTGAATTGATGATGTGACTGAGTTACTGTGACATGTTCATTTATGACCAGACTTCAACTGAGACCCTTCCTGAAATTAAGGTGGAAGGTAGTTCTATGATTTAAAAGAGGAGATATAAAATATATAATTGTTGTAATAATTGCATTTGAATTATATAGATGTCAATTTTTTTTTAATTATCTTCAATAACCCATCTGTTTCTGCACTGAGGACAAGGATTAAATTAAAATGGTTTGCTACTAGCAAAAGACAATAGGTCAATGTAGTTACAATTCAGAACAATGGAATGGGTAGGCTCATGAAATCTCACCAATGGCGATTTAAGGATCAGGTTACAATCCTTGGGTTACAAACCTGAACAGCTGTGGGCATGCTGGCAGCCAACACAAACAATCTGTTCTTCATCGATCCATTATCATATTATTCATAGGATAGAGAATGAGAATTGTCCACACCTGCGGATTACCTGGTTTGGGGGGCCCGTTGCTGTCCCTGTCCTTGTCCACCTGGTCATACTTCTGACCTAGTCTAAAATTAAATTGACTCTGGATTTAGCCCAGAGAAATGTATTTATTATTCCAATTGGACTCTTAATATCTCACCCGAAACAGCCAGAAGAGGACTGGTCACCCTTCTGAGCCTGGGTCCTCTCTAGGTTTCTTCCTAAAATTCGACCTTCTTAGGGAGTTTTTCCTTGCCACTGAAATTCAACACTACTGTTGTTTGCTCCTTGGGGTTTAAGGCCGGGTGTCTCTGTAAAGCACTTTGTGACAACTGCTGTTGTAAAAAGGGCTTTATAAATAAATTTGATTGATTGATTGATTGAGAGCGTTTGGCTGAAATCAACATCATTTTAGCCTTAGCATTTGTGTGGGATATTAACTGGCCATTTCAAATATATAGAGCTCCAGAAAGAATTAAGAGACCACTGCAACTTTTTCTTTCCTTTCCAGAAAAGTCGGAATGGAAGAATTTGAGTGAAATGTTGAAGGAAGGTCTGCAGACATATCCTGAGCAAAAACGGTTTACAGAGATTGCATGACGATGTGGACCCAGAGGTTATTCAACATGTCTTGGATTAAACCACTACACACACAATGATGCTTTCATGGAGACATAACATGCAAACATAATTACTTGCTTTACAGATTTAAGGTTTTAGAACTTCTCTGAAAGTGATTCCTCCTGCCAGAAATTACTCTCTCATAGTTGTAAAGCCCTTGTGGCAGCCGCTTGGCTGTGATGAGCCCATCTACAGTCCCAGGTGGGAGAAAGGTTTGAGGTTTGTCTGCAGGCACATATCGAGCTGAACAAATGTACAAAGGTAGTGTGATTTGAATCCACTGTGTCTTTCTCCTACGGCCTATTTCTTTTTCTGAAAACAAATAACTGTCCTATGCTTATGATATGATGGAGATTTTCGTGTGAAGACACATTCTGATGTTTTGTAGGGAAGGGTTCAGCACATATCAATCTCAGCTTGCCTAGTACTGCCCCTTCAATGTAATCCTAATCCCAGCATTCACCCACTTTACAGTGTGAGTCTTACAATTACACTGCCATCAGCTTAGTCATAAAACATACATTTGTGAATCATACACATCATTTTGAATCTCTGAAGGGTCTAATTTTAGCATAGTCAACATGAACTGGGCAACCATATTGTTAGCTGACATTTGAAGCTTTTGCTGGCTTGTTATAATCAGCTTTTTATCTAGCTAGTCAGAAGTCTGATGATCTGGCTTTGCCTGTGGTTGACCCCAAATAATGTGTTTTGGTGTTGTGTTTTTTTCAAGCTGGCCACAGAAATAAAGTACCATATATCATTTACACGCCGAAATGAGCTTTCTCCGCAGGGTGGCCGGGCGATCCCTTAGAGATAGGGTGAGAAGCTCGGTCACCCGGGAGGAGCTCAGAGTAGAGCCGCTGCTCCTCCACATCGAGAGGGGTCAGCTGAGGTGGCTTGGGCATCTTTTTCGGATGCCTCCGGAATGCCTTCCTGGGAAGGTGTTCCGGTCCCGTCCCACCGGGAGGAGACCCCGGGGAAGACCTAGGACACGCTGGAAGGACTATGTCTCCCGGCTGGCCTGGGAACGCCTCGGTGTCCCCCCGGAAGAGCTGGAGGAAGTGTCTGGGGAGAGGGAAGTCTGGGCATCCCTGCTTAGACTGCTGCCCCCGCGACCCGGCCCCGGATAAGCGGAAGAAGATGGTATGGTATATCATTTACACCATATGCCATAGAGAACTAGCAACATTATCTGGCTTCACATCAGTCACATTTATTTTTATAATGCCTCTTTAACATCAGCAGTTGTCAGAAAGTGCTTTTACATATACCCAGCCTGAAACGCAAAAGAGCAAACAACAAAAGATTTGATGCACACTGTCAAGGAAAAACTCCAGAGTAGGTCTGAAACTTAAGAAACCAAGAAAGAAACCAAACTGAGATGTGACCAGTCCTCTTCTGGTTGTGCTGGGTGAAGAGTACCTTTTTGGCCATGTCAGTGTTTTTGCATGTTCTGCTGACAAGCAGGCCAATAAATGCACATGGGCTGTTTCCAGAGTTTTTAAACAGCATCCAAGTAAATTGCATAAAAAGGTGGACAAGGACATTCTGGTGGGGGGTAGGGGAATGGCAACAGGAGTTATCAGGCGGGAACTTGATCTGCAACACAGGGACTGTTTCCCATTGGCATGGCTGGTCAGGGACTGTTTCCCATTGGCATGGCTGGTCAGGGACTGTTTGCCATTGGCATGGCTGGTCAGGGACTGTTTCCCATTGGTATGGCTGGTCAGGGACTGTTTCCCATTGGTATGGCTGGTCAGGGACTGTTTGCCATTGGCACGGCAGGTCAGGGACTGTTTGCCTTTTGCATGGCCGGTCAGGGACTTTTTCCCATTGGCATGGCTGGTCAGGGACTGTTTCCCATTGGCACGGCTGGTCAGGGACTGTTTCCCATTGGCACGGCTGGTCAGGGACTGTTTGCCATTGGCACGGCAGGTCAGGGACTGTTTGCCTTTGGCATGGCTGGTCAGGGACTGTTTCCCATTGGCATGGCTGGTCAGGGACTGTTTCCCATTGGCACGGCTAGTCAGGGACTGTTTCCCATTGGTATGGCTGGTCAGGGACTGTTTGCCATTGGCACGGCAGGTCAGGGACTGTTTGCCTTTTGCATGGCCGGTCAGGGACTTTTTCCCATTGGCATGGCTGGTCAGGGACTGTTTCCCATTGGCACGGCTGGTCAGGGTCTGTTTGCCATTGGCATGGCCGGTCAGGGACTTTTTCCCATTGGCATGGCTGGTCAGGGACTGTTTCCCATTGGCACGGCTGGTCAGGGTCTGTTTGCCTTTTGCATGGCCGGTCAGGGACTTTTTCCCATTGGCATGGCTGGTCAGGGACTGTTTCCCATTGGCACGGCAGGTCAGGGACTGTTTGCCTTTTGCATGGCCGGTCAGGGACTTTTTCCCATTGGTATGGCTGGTCAGGGACTGTTTCCCATTGGCACGGCTGGTCAGGGTCTGTTTGCCATTGGCATGGCAGGTCAGGGACTGTTAGCCATTGGTATGGCTGGTCAGGGACTGTTTGCCATTGGCACGGCAGGTCAGGGACTGTTTGCCTTTGGCATGGCTGGTCAGGGACTGTTTCCCATTGGCACGGCTGGTCAGGGACTGTTTCCCATTGGCACGGCAGGTCAGGGACTGTTTGCCATTGATATGGCTGGTCAGGGACTGTTTGCCATTGGCGCAGCAGGTCAGGGACTGTTTGCCATTGGTATGGCTGGTCAGGGACTGTTTGTGAAAGTTGTCAGTGCCTTTGTAAAAAGACCCACATTTGTCCACTCTAGCTGGGAACTCAAGACAGACGACACAGTGCATCGCAGTTCCATCAAAAGTTAAAAAATAAATTGCACTGAGGTAAAAATGTTAGCTTTTGTTTGTGCACATAGTTATCCTTCGCTGCCTTCTTCACTTGAGTGTCTTGAGTGACCCAAAGCACAGCTCCAAACAATGCAAGAAATACACTGCTCAAAAGAATGAAGGGAAAACTTAAATCACACATCGGTTCTCGATGAACAATATGTATTAAAGATCAAAATCTTTACTGTACATTGTGTAATTCATTGAGAACAAAACAATGTAACAATGATGTAATCAATGGTAACCAAAATCACCAACTGATTGACGGCTGGATTCAAACTCACACCGAAAATCCAAGTAAAATTTTAAATCACTGGCTGTGCCAACTTGTATGAATTTCATCATGGCAACTCGTGATGTGACTCAATAGTGTGTATAGCCCCAATATACCTGTATGCACTTATGACAATGTCTGGGCATGATCCTGATGAGACGGCGGATGGAGTCCTGGGGGATCTCCTCCCATACCTGGGCATATCAGGGCATCAGTGAGCTCCTGGTCTGTGACACTACTTGGCGCCATCGGATGCACCGATACATGACATCCCAGAGGTTCTCAATTAGATTCAGGTCTGGGGAACATGAGGGATATCAATGGCATCAATGCCTTTGTCATCCAGGGACTGTCTACACACTCTGGCCACGTTAGGCCAGGCATTGTCCTGAGCCAAGAGGAACCCAGGGCCCACTGCACCAGCGTAAGTTCTGACAATGGGTCTGAGGATTTTATCCCGGTACCTATCTGCAGTCAGGGTACAGTTGGCTAGCACCTGGAGGTCTGTACGGCCCTCAAAGGATATGCCTCCCCAGACCATCACTGACACCGCCAAACCGGTCATGCTGGATGATGTTGCAGGCAGCATACCACAGCGTCTCTAGACTCTTTCATGTCTGTCACATGTGCTCAGTGTGAATCTGCTGTCTTCTGTAAAGAGAGCCAATGGCGGACCTTCCAATTCCTGTGTTCTCTGGTGAATGCCAATTGAGCTGCACAGTGCTGTGCTGTGAGCACAAGTACTACTAGAGCATGCAAGGTCCCCCTGCTCAAGCCAGCGCATGTCCTGGCCCATCTGAAGTTTGCCAATGACCATCTGGATGATCCAGAGGAGGAATGGGAGAAGGTCATGTGGTCTGATGAGACAAACATTTTGCTTTTTGGTCTAAACTCCACTCACCGTGTTTGGAAGAAGAAGAAGGATGAGTACAACCCCAAGAACACCATCCCAAACGTGAAACATGGAGGTGGAAACATCATTCTTTGGGGATGCTTTTCTGCAAAGGGGACAGGATGACTGCACCGTATTGAGGGGAGGATGGATGGGGCCATGTATCACAAGATCTTGGTCAACAAACTCCTTCCCACAGTAAGAGCATTGAAGATGGGTCGTGGCTGGGTCTTCTGGCATTAAAACAACCAGAAACACACAGCCAGGGCAACTAAGGAGTGGCTTTGTAAGAAGCATCTCAAGGTCCTGGAGTGGCCTAGCCAGTCTCCAGACCTGAACCCAATAAAAAATCTTTGGAGGTAGCTGAAAGTCCGTATTGCCCAGCGACAGCCCTGAAACCTGAAGGATCTGGAGAAAGTCTGTATGGAGGAGTGGGCCAAAATCCCTGGTGCAGTGTGTGCAAACCTAGTCAAGAACTACAGGAAACCTATGATCTCCGTAATTGCAAACAAAGGATTCTGTACCAAATATTAAGTTCTGCTTTTCTGATGTTTCAAATACTTATGTCATGCAATAAAATGTAAATAAATTACTTAAAAATCATTACAATGTGATTTTCTGGATAATTCTTTTTTGATTCCGTCACTCACAGTTGAAGAGTACCTATGATAAAAATTATAGACTTCTACATGCTTTGTAAGTGGGAAAACCTGCAAAATCGGCAGTGTATCAAATACTTGTTCTCCCCACTGTAGCTCTTGGGGAAGTTTTGGAAGGACATCCACTTCTAGGCCGAATTGCTGCCAAGCTAAAAGAGTAAGCTAGCACACCTTCCTGTTATTAATTGTTCTGCAACATCTCCACAAGCTCTTTTGCCAATGATGGAAAAAAGGTCTTAAAGTTGTCACCTTGGTCCTGTCTGATACAACCTCGGCATCTATGCTCAGACTGATCTTACTTGACTTAGTTTTGAGCCTTTTAATGTGTCCCAGCTGTTTAAGAAAGTGCTTAACTCTCTTTGGATTGTTCTTGTATTCTTCAGTTATCACTTGGAAAACAGACCTCTTTACCTCTTTAATCATTCTGTTCACCTCATTTCCTTAAACTCAGTAAAAGCTGTCTGATAATTAGACTTCCTAAAATCTGAAAAGGCTCTATTTCTCTTGTGAATAGCATAAACAAATGCATTATTCATCCATGGTCCTTCTCTCTGCCTAACTCTAACATTTTTCATGGGTGCAACATGATCAACGATATTTAAAAACAGCTTTATTGCGATCATTACACTTTAGTACAGATGACCAATCAACATAATCTTAACAACTGGAGAAACTGACTGTGTAGTACTTTTTGATTGATTTAACTGTGTTTTATGTTGATTAAACATCTTTGTTATGCTTTTCCTTGTAAAATAAATGATTGAGTGTCACTCATCCCACAATCACCACTCTGTATTATCATAAATCTGTATGAAATGTGGTCCATAACCGTTTGACTACACAATGAGATATGTGTGGCTTCATTAATCAGTTGAAACTAACTATATAACCCCAAAGCTCTCAGTCCCAGAACACTTGAAACAAGTGTCTTCTAACAGGGGTCAGGGGGTCTATATAAATTCCCAACGAAAATCTTTTTTTCTCTTGGGTTGGAGGATATCTACCCAAACTGCCTCAACAAGTTAATGTTAATTTTTATCTATTCTCTGTTTGAAAATGTCAGTGTAACTATTTCAGCCAAACAGGATCGTTCTTGTCCCTGTTGTGTTAGTGTCATGCCCTTTTTTTGAGTTTCTGACCTTACTTAGTCCATGTCATTTGCAATCACCTGTTCTGTGTTGTCTCGTTAGTCCTTATATTTAGTTCTGTACTTTGTTCAGTTCATTGTTTTGTTATTATTGCTGTATGTGGCATTGTAAAGTGTTCATGGTCTCTTTAGGAGGCCTATCGGTTCTGTTTGCATGGCTGTGAGTTCGGTTTAGCATTGTGTTTGCTGTTTAAGTACTTTTTGTACCTAAACAGACAATCCCCATTTAAACACTGCCACGTAAACAAATCTCATAAGTTTACTTCAAAAAGCTACCAATATTTAAATGCATAACATACAAACTTTTGGCTATGCAAAAGCCCATGGTCTGGTTCATTTTATTTCATATTTGACCCCAGATCTTTTGGGCATGTGCCAGATGGTTCCCGTTGCGTGGTTAAATCTCCCGTTTTCACTTTGGGTGTTGTCCACTTCAGAATTCGGCCAAGTCTTCTGTCTTTCTCCAGCAACCAAAATCGGCCTGACACCAAGGTCCCCTCATCCAGGGCCCATTTTCAGCAACAGCCTCTACTTAGTCTGCTCTTGCCTGCTGATGGAGCTATGTAGCTTTGCCGTATAATCTCCTGCCTCCCCACCTCCTGAGCATGCTTGGCCCTCCACCCCAATAACAGAGACAGGTCAGTGTAACAAGTAAGGTGAAGCCTCTGTTTATCTGAGTTTACTGAAGTGACATTAACAACTGGACCAGGGCATGGATATATATCCCCAAAAATTAAGAGACACATTGCATGTAACATACCAGGTACGCATAATGAAGGTGTTGTATGCAACATGACGTCCATTGCCAAATGTTTGTAATTTAAGTGGTGTAGTGGATAAACTATGTGTTATGCATTAACAATAACTTAATGCTGACGATAAATTGGAATCACTCTCAGATGACCCAAAGTTATTATAATTGAAAATATACACAGAGCGCCCAACACACCTGCTGTGCCATATCCCACTCACGTCTGTCTGATATAACACAGCTCTCACCATACCTTTAAATGAACAGGGAAATAATCAGACTGATCTCTCTAAAGTTAAATGATTCATCCTTCTCAAAGAAGTCAGGAGAAAAACGGATGATTTACTGTACTTTGATGTTGCAGATGCTCTCCCTTGCCACCGCTCCAAAAAGGTGAGTACAAAGCTGTTGTGTTCCAAACTTGAGGGTGCTTAAATGATTGTAATTTTAAAGCAAATTTCCTGCAATTATAAATATTTTCAGATGGAGCTGAGAACAACGACACTACAAAACATGGCTATTCTATAAAATTGTTGTTGCAACACAATGTTCTGACAATAGCCCATCTGCAAAGTCACACTGCTTTTTGATATTTTACAGATATCCAAGGTATTACAGATGTGCACAGATGTCCTATGATATTATCTACATATAAAGTTTTCATTTTAACTCCTATCCAGAGTGATTTGTTAAAAAATAGATGGATGAATTTACTTCAAGTATAGGCCAATTCATCATTAAAATATGATCAAAACAGTGTAATGTACACTGAAATCATTTTAAAGTGTTCCGTTCACTAGATTGATTGTTGAGCTCTCGTTAACGCTAAAGCCAATTTTCAGTCAAGATTGCAAAATAATTTGTAAGTCCATGTAGTGGCAAATGTTCGTCAATGTTTTAAAAATATATATATGTTATTACCACTAAGCATCAGGGGAACAAAACAGAACCTGTGTTTTTTGCTTGTGACATTGCCAACATAATTTGTGTTTGCTAACAGATTTCAGGGACAAGAAGAAATGTAACAAGTCTAGTTTCTTGCTCATGATTAGAGGTGCAATGTCGACAAGCTTAATAAACAAAACAACTTGAGCAAGATCTAGCATAACCCAATTTATGTCAGTATAACGTCAGTACTAGTCAATTGAACAAGCTAGTTTGACCAAACTGGTGATATAATTAAAATATGCAGTGTGTAACCCTGTTGAAATCTGTTCATTAATATAAGACATACAAGTTTGAATAAGTAATTTCATAGTTTAATAAATAGACTTAAGGTTAAAAAGTTAAGATTCATTGACCAGCAATGAAGTTATGATTTACTCAATGAGAGAAATGCATACTGGGTAACGTTCATGTTTTAGTACAGCATTTAAAAGGTTAAATATTTGTAGTCATAATATTTGTGAAATATATTTGAAAATGCCTGTAAGAATAGGAAGGAAGAGTTACACAAATGTTTTGTGACTTTATTTTATTTCTGAAAGGTTTGTGAATGAGCCAATTACATTCGAGGTGAAAGTAGCAAGGAAGTGGGGAGTGAAGAGAAAAAACGTGGGGAAGGGAGAGATGAACGGGCAGGAGAGAAGCATGTGGGCTGTTAATGTTAGGCACCAGTTTAGTTAGTGTTAAACCAGTACTCTTATACGAAACGTAAATGGTGATGGTTCTGTCGGTTTGAGTGGACTGCTCAGCACAGGAGGACAGAGAGAATTTTAAGTTAGCCGCTGACTAAGTGACTAGTGTTTTGCATGGACTTAGCTAATAAGCTAGCGGATAGCTGCTTGGCCTAGCTAAGCCTGTGTGGAACTGTGAGACCGACGGCGGACAAAGACCCTGACGGCGCCGGATAGCGTTACCGAGTGGAGGACTTTGCCGAGATCGTCAGCGGTGTGAGTTTTCCCATCAGCCCTGTGAATCTTCTTTTCATCGTGTATCTCCTCGTCATACCTGCTGCTGCTGCCGCCTTGTACCCTGCGCGCGGGACGCTACAGGTCCATTGGGTACAGGTACTTGTTTTGGCCTTCGGGGTGAAGTGGCCATCTTGCTAAAGGCTACAACATACCCGAGCTACATACAGGCCTGCATCCTTGGGACATTATATTGGTATTTCAAGTTAGGCAAAGTTATTGCCGGCTGTTTTATTTTCTTGGGCCCTTGTTTTCAATGTGAATTTGACTGCATTTGCAATCTGAGAAGTGATTTTGCAAGCTACATTCAAGTACTAACCTACTGTTTCTAAATAAATCTTTTATATATATATTTTTTTATATAAAACAGTTGTGGTTGATGACTATTTTGATATTTTAGGGTAATTATAAAAGCATCCCCAAAGAATGATGTTTCCACCTCCATACTTCACTTTTGGGATGGTGTTGTACTCATCCTTTTTCTTCCTCCAAACACGGTGAGTGGAGTTTAGACCAAAAAGCTCTATTTTTGTCTCATCAGACCACATGACCTTCTCCCATTCCTCCTCTGGATCATCCAGATGGTCATTGGCAAACTTCAGACGGGCCTGGGCATGGACCGTCATCTTGAACTTCTTCCATTTTCTAATAATTGTGCCAACAGTTGTTGCCTTCTCACCAAGCTGCTTGCCTATTGCCCTTTAGCAGGTCTACAATTTTATCCCTGATGTCCTTACACGGCTCTCTGGTCTTGGCCATTGTGGAGAGGTTGGAGTCTGTTTGATTGTGTGGACAGGTGTCTTTTATACAGGTAACGAGTTCAAACAGGTGCAGTTAATACATGTAATGAGTGGAGAAAAGGACTTCTTAAAGATGAACGAACAGGTCTGTGAGAGCCGGAATTCTTACTGATTGGTAGGTGATCAAATACTTATGTCATGCAATAAAATGCTAATTAATTATTAAAAAAATCATACAATGTGATTATCTGGATTTTTGTGATTCCGTGTCTCACAGTTGATGTGTACCTATGATAAAAATTATAGACCTCTACATGCTTTGTAAGTAGGAAAACCTGCTAAATCGGCAGTGTATCAAATACTTGTTCTCCCCACTGTATTTGGGATGTCAGATTCACGGGTCTACAATGTCGCATTCAGATTTTTTGAAAGCTTATTATATTAGAGTTTGAAAATGTGTAATAGCAATGCAGAAATGGAAGCATTGTGTGTTATCAGTTTTTATTTCATTCCTCCATCCCATTTTTTCCCTGTAGGGATTTTGCCCTATGACAAATCAATCAATCAAATGTATTTACATTTACAAGTTGTCACAGTGCTTATACAGATACTCAGCCTAAAACAAATTACATGACAGTGACAAACAATGTCAATATACAAAACATTATTATTCACTTAAATAATTTAATGATATCATCAATCACTGGAAAGCTTAGGTTCATAGCTACCCATCAGACAAATTAGATCAACAGACCTTTGACTTCTAGGGTACATAATAAAATTAAAATAGGATTCATAGCTTTAAAAAGTAAAATGTTGTGGGACAGTGGAATAAAAGAAGTGAGAGACAGAAATTGTCATTGTGTTCCTTTTGCAAATTGAACATATATGTCTTGATATTTGAATGTTCTATTTTAGTGACCCCAAGAAAAACATAAAAGTTGATTGTTCGGTATGAGCACTGCATACTGAAAAAGGGGTAATGTCAAACCAGTCAACAACTTAAGTGTGTCCAAAGAGATCTTAAAAAGGAATTAAGGACAAATATCCAAACAAAGGCTTTTTAACGGAATCTTCTAATGAACCACATTCAGGTATAGTAACCAACTATAAACCAAACTGGCTTATACTTTAGAGTAAAGTCTGATAGTGTTGCAATACTATAGCAAAAACAGGGAGCAGAAATGTTACTCTAACCAAGCATTAAGCAAAAAGAGTGTTAATACAAGGCAACATAGATGTCAGTTATGGCTTACTCATGTGCAACAAATAGTTTTAACATTATCCACTCAAATCCCATTGTAAAGTTTGGAAAAACACAACTTTTACTCCATATGCAGATTTAAATCCATAGAATATCTTTGTACCATTAACCAAAGTAAATACAGTACTTCTCTTAAAGTAACAGTACACAATTAAAATAAGAGCCTATTATAGACATTATAACATTTAACTTATCCATTATATTTAGTTTACTTATAGATACAAGATACATTTGGGATCTTAACATACATTCTCTACTTTGTGGTTCTGAAAATGTCTTGACAATATGTTCCAAATATATATTGTAAGAAAGACACAGGAAGGCATTTTCTTAACAAAACGAGAAGGTTGAAGGGAATGGATTTTGACCGTTTTAGATTCATTCCAAATAGTAAGTGAATTAATGTAACAATTTAATTTCATATATAAAGAGAGTATCGCAATTACATTAGAAGAATCAAAGATAAAAGTTCTTTGGAGATTCAAAATGTTTGCAAGAGCAAAGATGCAGGCAGAAGGAAGGAAAATGCTAGAGAGCTTCCTTGAACCGCGCTCTTGTTTTATATCCTAAAACTAAAGGCATGGGGGTGGGTTTACTGACCTAACAAAACTAGTCCTGAAAAATAGACCCCTTATCAATTAGGGACACATTACGATCTGTTCTGGGGCCATCTCATGTGACGGGTGGTGTTATCTCAAGTAGCACGCAAGCTAGGCAATAACAAGGAAACCTTTTGTCTTGGCATTCACACCTTACAGAAACCTCTGCTAACCATTAACATTCCATTGATTGCCTACTAGGACAGAAATGTATATTATGTCTGGGCTTTTTTGTGGCATTAGCACAGTAAAGTCTTCTTTCTGGCAACTCGACCATGCAGCTAATTTTTGTGCAGGTATCATTGTATTGTGCTCCTTGAAACAACCACACCGTCTTTTCTCCTGAGGTTACCTGTGGGTTTTTCTTTGTATCCCGAACATTTCTTCTGGCAGTTTTGGCTGAAATCTTTCTTGGTCTACCTGACCTTGGCTTGTCATCAAGAGATCCTGGAATTTTCCACTTCTTAATAAGTGATTCAACATTGGCTTTTGCAAGGCTTTGGGTATCTTTTTATATCCTTCTCCATCTTTATAAAGTTCCATTACCTTGTTACGCAGATCTTTTGACAGTTATTTTCTGCTCCCCATGGCTCAGTATCTAGCCTGCTCAGTGCATTCATTTGAGAGCTAACAAACTCATTGACTGTTTATACACAGACACTAATTGCAATTTAAAATGCCACAGATGTGGGAAATTCACCTTTAATTGCCATTTTAACCTGTGTGTGCCACCTTGTGTGTCTAACAAGGCCAAACATTCAAGGGTATTTTAACTTTTGATCAGGGCCATTTGGGTGATTTCTGTTATCATTATGATTTAAAAAGGAGACAAACAACTATGTGATAATAAATAGCTTCATATGATCACTATCCTTACATAAAATACTTTTTTTGCATGATCAGTCATATTTTCTAAATTAATGCACAAATTTCACAATTCCTGCCAGGTTATGTAAACTTATGAGCAGAACTGTACATTGGTATACATGTCTAAACTAACTAATGAAGAATCATTGAATATGTAAATAAACATAACATTTCAGGAAGAGATGATGGTGAAATCAAAACACAGACCCCTTTTAAGGGGTTTAAGAAGGTGGCTTCTTCTCTATGGTGGGCTCCTAGTGGTGGTTTGAGAGGAATGGGCACTGGAAGTAATTTCATTTGGCAGTATTTCCAGCACCCTCCATCTCCTTTCCATCTTACTCCTTCTACGTCTGTCTCCTCCTCTTCTCCATTTTATGTTCTTTTGGACTCCACCCTGAGCTGCTCTCTGGTAGCCCTTGAGTACCTCTTAAGGGCACTGACGAAGTCCGAAGAGGAGGCAGGTGTGTAGGGGCTGGCCCAACTGGTAGCTTCCAGAATTTTTATTTAGTTGTGTTGTGACAAGGTAAGGTTGGTTTACAGAAGACATACATCATTATATGCCTGTACTGTAGTAGTCAATATTATGGCAAGAACCACTCAAATAAACAAAGAGAAACTAAAGTAAATAATTACTTTAAGACAGTCAATCCTGAAAATTTCAAGAAGGTTTCTTCAATTGCAGTCACAGAAACCAAAGGCCCAAAGTTATCTCTGCTGCACCAATAAAAGGCAGAGACTTAGACCAAGAAATACAAGAAATTACCTGTGGGAAACCTGTCTTTTGTTCTCATTAATAAACATTTTAGATTTTTGGTTTCATGTGAGATACAGATTGGGTGAATGGATGATACACGTGTGTGTTGTTCCCACCATGAAACATGGAGGTAGTTTGATGGTGTGGGGGTGCTTTGCTGGAGACGCTGTCTATGATTTATTTAGAATTTACTGTACTCTCAACCCTCATGGCTACCACAGCATTCTGCAGAGATATGCCATCCCATGTGGTTTGCGCTTAGTGGGATAATCATTTGATTTCAACAGGACAATGACCCAGGCTGTATACGGGATATTTGACCAAGGAGAGTGATGGAGTGCTACGTCAGATGACCTGGCCTCCACAATAACACAACCTCAACCCATTTGAGATGAGTGAAGGAAAAGCAGCCAACAAGTGCTCATATGTATGAACTCCTTCGAGTGTTGGAGAAGTATTTCAGATGACTACTTCATGAAGTTATTTGAGAGAATGCTAATAATGTGCAAAGCTGTCGTCAAGGCAAAAGGTGGCTACTTTGAAGAATCTAAAATATAAATGTATTTTCGATTTGTTAAACTTCTCTTTGGTTACTACATGGTTCCATATGTTTTCATACTTTTGATGTCTTTACTGTTATTGTACAATGTGGAAAATACAAAAAATTAAGAAATTGCCTTGAATGGGTAGGTATGTATAACAGCCACCACTCTTCTGGGAAGGCTTTCCACATGATTTTGGAATGTGAGAATATTCTCTGTGACAATATAAGCCCATTCAGCCAAAAGAGCATGTGTGAGTTCAGGCACTGATGTTGGGCATGAAGACCTGGCTCACAATCACCTTTCCAACTCATCCCAAATGTGTTCAGTGGGCGTAAGGTCAGGGGTCTGTGCAGGCCAATCGAGTTTCTCCACACCAACCTTGTCATCCATGTCTTCATGAACCTGCACTTTGTGCACAGGGGCACAGTCATGCTGGAACAAGAAAGGGCCTTCTCCATTTGGAAGCACTCAATTCACTAACATTTATTTTGTATCCTGTAGTAATAAGACCCTTCACTGGAACTAAGGTGCCTTGCCCATACACTGAAACACAGCCCCAGAACATTATCCTTCATCCACCAAACTTTACAGTAGTCAATGTGCATTCCGGTCGGAAGCATTCTCCTGGCAACTGCCACACCCAAATTCATCCATCAGACTGCCAGATAGTGAAATGTGATTCATCACCCAAGAGAACGTTTCCACTGCTCCAGAGTCCAGTGGCGGTGTGTTTTACACCACTTTCACAAACTGACTTGTTTCAAAGGTGGCATTCTATGACATTGCCAAATGTAAAGTCAGTGAGCTCTTCGGTATGACCCATTATATTGCCAATGTTTGTCTATAAAGAATTATTGGCTATGTACTGGATTTTATGTACCTGTGAGCAATGGGTGTGGCTGAAACACCTGAACTCAATAATTAGTAGGCATGTCCATATACCTTTTATACCATACAATCTGAAAGACAAATAAAAAATTACTGCACACAGTCAAAGATGCAAATCAATTATTTGGCCAGGTAGTGTATTTTCCCAATATATTGTGTGAGTTGTATAATGTTTATGAAACATACCATACAATCTTAAAGACAAATAAAAAATTACTGCACACAGTCAAAGATGCAAATCAATTATTTTTACCACTGAAAGATGGAATGAGAAATGATAAACAACTCAATAACAAGAAAGTGGTATGTGAAATATGCCAGTAGTCGATCCAACAGAATAATTTCTTACCTATGAGGAAATGGTGCCAACTATTAATTGACTAAAAATATCTGTTAACAAAGTATAGCAAGTCTTAACACAATGGCTCAGTTTATTCACATTTTACAGACACCATTATTTAGCTAGACACCATTAAGCATTGTGTTAAACTGACTAAAGTTTCTTATTAAGAATCAAAGTCAAAATACAAATAGGCAGGCAGTGGTCTGGTACAAAAGAACAACACAGGAATCAAGTAGACAAGAAAGGTGGGGAAAAACAATACCTCACAAAGAACGTTACAAACAGGACTGAACTAAATAAGGACTGAGAGAGGGGCGGATGAACAGGTGAAACTCATTAAGACTAACAGGTAAGCAGGCTACATTCAAAACAAGACAGAAACAACATTACAAAACTAAATCTAAAACATATAGTCAAACCCAGCCCTCACAGTACAGTCCTTCCCAACCTAAACAATCATGGACTAGGTCATTCTATTCAGATTTTTCCCCCTGTAAGGACAGAGGACGAGGCAACAAATAATGTTATTGTTTAGAGACAGGATTCTACACAGTGCCCCTTTAATTAAATAATATGTAAAGAATTAATCCTTAGAGTTAATTGTACACATAGCTTTTCTTTACTTGATTTCTGTTTATTCTGAAAGGCTCTTAGTGATGTTGGCAAGCTGAGAAGCATTTCAGTCCAGCAATGCTCTAAAGACAGAGCCCAGTTTACTGCCAAAGCTGTAGGTTGTTCCTTGACCACCCACGGTTGGCTTCTATTATTCTGTGTACAGAAATACAGGAATTTCCATAGTTTTCAGAAACTTTTTTGTATCTGTCAGGTTGCAATTACTGCTGTGTTTGTCAACATGCATTGTCACTGCTGTGAAATCTACAGGAAACACTTAAAGTAATGTCAGCTATACAACATCTTAGATTAGTCCAAGGGGTAGCCTTCGTTTACACAGTCAGAATGAGCTGTCCATTTAACTCCCTCAAACAAATCCTTCCAATAATGGCCTCAATATTTCCCACAATTTGACTTTTTTTCTCTATGCCTGGTAAAGGAGAAACTTTTAACATCCTAGGGAATGAGAGGGAGTGAGTGAACAAGATAACAGCCGTCCATCTCTAGAACTTGGATTTTAAAGAGATATTATTTCCTCTGTGGGTCCCAGAAGACAGATGTCATTTCATAGAACTGGTTTCCCATTCCTAACCTTCTCAGATAATCCATGAGCCAGGGGGGAGATTAGCTCTCAGATAATATATAAGCCAACGGGTTAAATTGCACTGACAATGTTTTTACTGTTACTTATGTGACAGCAGTGCAATATTATTACTGGGTTTTGCGAAAGAAGAGTCCCCAGTTTCAATCTTCTAATTATTTCTTATTATTATTACCATTATTGCTTGCATACAACTTCTTGATATCTTTTATCAAGTTAAATTTTTTTTTTATATTTAACTTTTAAACAAATTGATTGAACTGGCAGAACCCAACCTACTATGTGTTATGCGGAGCATAAGGTTTTGAGGTAACAGCCATTCACGTGGGTGACCTGGGTTCGAATCTCAGGAGGGCAATACTTTCTTTTGCAGTCCGGCTGAACTAGGCCTGCCTGGTTTCTTGTTTGCAGAGCTTTAATAGGAGAACTCTAGTCTTGCACAAGGATTTACTCCCGCTTTTGTGGACCACTGTTTCATTTAATTAAAACCACTGCGTTACGTGTCTCTCGCTCTCCCGGTCTCCTCTGTGTTTGTGCTTTTATCTGCAGATTGGGGACTGGTGGAGCTGAGAGGGTCGTTAAGGTGACAAGATGCACCTGGGTTTGGAGCCTGGCTGGAGATAATATTTCCTGGGGTCCAGGCCTCTCTGTCTTTCTCCGTCTCCATCTCCCCAACGGCACAATTTTTTTTGTGGTTGATGATGCTTTTTGGATTAGATATACCCTTCAACATCTAAACATTTAATGTTCATCCATGCATCTCCATTACACTCCTCATATGCCTACTTTCACATTTCACAGGTGAGTTTTTCTTTGTAGTTTCATATTTTATTAATTGTTTAATAAATGTTTTTGTTACTCCTTTAATGCCACTGTGTTGAAAAATATGTGTGGTTGTTTGAAGGAGCACAATACGACGATACTTGGAACAAAAATGAGCTGCATGATCGAGTTGCCAGAAAGAAGCCTTTACTGCATCAATGCTACAAAAAAGCCTGGACACAATATGCCCGACAACTCTTTGACATGCCTCATAGCTTCTGGCACACTAATTTGGAGTGACGAGACAAAAATAGAGCTTTATGGTTACAGCCATAAGCTCTATGTTTGGAGAGGGGTCCTATAGTGAACAGAATACCTATAGTGAACAGAATACTATCCCCTCTGTGAAGCATGGCGGTGGATCACTGATGTTTTGGGGGTGTGTGAGCTCTAAAGTCATGGGGAATCTTGTGAAAATTGAAGGCAAGATTTATGCAGCATGTTATCAGAAAATACTGGCAGACAATTTGCATTCTTCTGCACGAAAGCTGTGCATGGGACGCTCTTGGACTTTCCAGCATGACAATGACCCTAAGCACAAGGCAAGGTTGACCATCCAGTGGTCTGGAGTGGCCATCACAGTCTCCTGACCTTAATATCATCGTGCCCCTCTGGGGAGATCTCAAACATGCGGTTCATACAAGACGACCAAAGACTTTCCATGACATGGAGGCATTTTGCCAAGTCAAATGGGCAGCTGTACCACCTGCAAGAATTCAAGGCCTCATAGACAACTATTACAAAAGACTGCACACTGCCATTGATGCTAAAGGGGCAATACACAGTATTAAGAACTAAGAGTATGCAGACTTTTGAACAGGGGGTCAGTTCAATTTTTTTCTTTATTGCCATGTTTTGTTTTATGATTGTGCCATTCTGTTATGACATACAGTTGAATGTGAATCCCATAAGAAATAAAATACATGTTTTACCTGGTCACTCATGTTTTCTTTACAAATGGTATATATATATAACCAGTTCTCTAATTATTTCTCTAAAGGCCTTTTGCAGAGGAGCTTCTTTATGTGAAAGTCACCAACAACGAGAATATTAACTGCCATGACTACAAGGTATGATAAATATTCTTGGACCTCTTTGAGGAACACTGTATACAGCCCAGTGTACACTGTGTAATGACTAAAACCTTAAAATACAGAGCCCCAATCAATTGAGTGTATATTGATAATTAGTGTTGTAAATATTAGCAACATCTCCACCTTGCTGGATGCTTAGGGAATATGTTCACTAGTGTAACCTGGAGGGAAGGCCTCATTTAGGGCAGGAAATTCATCAGGCTTTAGCCAGGTTTCACAAAGGCCAATTACATCCAATTTATATCCGTGATTACCACATTTACTGTGATTACTTTAGTTTTGAAGCAAGGGATTTAATATTAATAGTCCCATTTTGAGGTGCAATATTTCCTTACAGTCTTTTTGTTTATGACCAAAAGAACAGAAGGTTTTAATCTGGTAAGTAAATGCAAAATGTGATTTCCATGTGATTAACGGAGCACAGCCGTCTTTAGCCTGTGCCCCTTTTCAGGGTGTTTAACCACTAGACTTTTCCCCATACCTTTCATGGTTTAGCTCAGAGCCCAGGGAAGAATCAGCGGAGGAGTGAAGACCATGAAGCCAAGAGAGGGCCACACACTCAAACTTACCGACAGGGATAGACAGATTCTTAACAGGATAGTCGCTCAATGCTCCATAAGCACAGCCTCAAAGATCACAAAGTTGAAAGGAAAAACCGACACAAAGTGTCTCAGTAAGGTCTGGGTTCACCCCAAACTGCCCGAAATGCTTCAATGCATCCTGGCATAGATTGCAAGAGTTTCTGGAACTCTATTGTAGGGATGGAACACCATTCTTCCAAAATATAAAATAGTTTTGATGATGATGGTGGAGAGTGCTGTCTAACACATTGATACAAAATAGCCCAAAGGTGTTAAATTCGGTTGAGATCTGGTAAAATCAAAGGCCATAGCTTTTTATTCACATAATTTTCATACTCATCAAACCATTCAGTGACCCCTCGTGCCCAGTGGATGGGTGCATTGTCATCCTAGAAGAGATCCAATAATGAACACTCTTTCAAAGTCACTTAAATCATTTCCTCTTGCCATCGTAATCCAACATTTTTATAACTGCCACGGATCATGATAGGATGTTAATTGTTTATTTGTAAGATGCATGAATGGATGCATCTGCATTCGTTACGTTCCTCCATTCATTTATTCCGTTTTTTTTTCCTTTAATGTTACCCATAGATGTTATATATAGATGTAACCCATCTATATATTTAAACTTTAAAACTGTAGAATTTGTAGAATTAGATTTAGAACTACAACAACATTGTTTCTTCCCACTGAAGCTTTCTAGAATGGCACATTTATTGTCTCTCAGTTGCCTAGTGGTGTTCATCTGAAATATTCCTTCCTTGGTTTGTTCAGCCGTGCACTGCCGTAGTCAGGAAAACTCATAGTATGCTATTTTCATCAAGCTTTAATTGTTTTCTGATTATGCGAGTGTTCCCGGCCCCAAAATGGTTACCAACCACTGACTTTGAGAACGTCATGAATACAAACAAAAGAGTTGGCAGGTCATTAAAGGAATGTGAATTGCCAATAACTTCTATTTTCAACATCAAACAATATATTTATTCCTTCTTGACCCTGAGACAATGTTTTGCAAAGAACTCTAACACACAGCAGGTTTCCCACCCCTGGAGATATGAAGGAGGCTCTGCACTCTAGCTTTATTGCATTTCTCTTCATGTCATCTCTAAACACAGTATAGAACAACAGATTACAGTGATTACAGAGTGTTCAGTGATACAGAACATCTCTCCCCAAGCCATCCTTTATAAAATCAGCACTTGCTTGCAGATCTCCCCTCCCATTATTGCTAGTAAAGCTTGTGTTGGACAGCCTGGTGGACACTGATTATGATAATAAACATGATGGACACCTCTCCACCTCCGCCCCCAACCACTCACTCTCGTTCTCTGCTTACAGCACAACAATGAGGCCGCAGAATTAGAGCTTTCATAACTAATGGCCTGTGGATAGGACATACTGTATCTACCATTGCTCCTGGTTGACAGCTAAATGACTAAGCCAGTGTGGTTCCACAGTATGTTGGACTTGTACGTATTGCAAAAAGGATGAGCCACAGAATGACATCACAGCTTGATTGTTTCCACATCTGTGGTACAGTAGGTGCACTGCCAACTGCAAAATGCCTTGTATTCTGACTAAATGTTTAGTATGTACAATATAATGTGTCAGTATTAAATCCCTACCAATGTGTTTGCAGAATCGTGTTAATTGGTTTGAAGTGGCTTCCTAGGTGACACGTTCATCTTTTGTCGCACCAAGCACCAAGCTTACCACCACAGTCTAGGTTTGGCTCGAGTGTGCCGCTAGCTGACGATAGGCCAGGATCCCCAATGGAAATACTGCGCAGCATCGTAAGTAGGGGTTTCTTAATTTAAGTCATGGACCCCCTGAGGTAGCTTGGGTGCCTGCAAAACTAACTTAGGGTGTCACTGAGAAAGTGTGCCCTCTCGCATATGTACCCACATGACCTCCAGGTTGAAAGACTAGTGTGGAATAAAGCCGAGTGGCTTGGTGCAGATGTTCATGAGGAAAGCTTGCCACATTCTTTAACTCTCCCAAAATCTGTTGAATTGTGGCGATAACTGGGCCATAGAACCAAATTGTCTGGGGGTCCCCCCAAATAAAACATTCAAAAATGTTTAAAATGTTTATAACTCTTGGTGTTGTTCCTTCAACATCATATTTAATGTTGTTCCAGGAACATCATTGCAACTGACCTGTAGTTATTTGGTTACCTCAGTCCAAAGACAGTATATTCCCCTGCCCCCCACCCTATGATCTTACCTTAACCTCAGAGACACCTGTGCCTAAACCTAACCTTTGTGGTACCTGTGCCTAAACCTAACCTCAGTGGGGCCTGTGCCTAAGCCTAACCTCAGTTGTCCCAACATTAAGTATGATGTCGTTGGAACCACACCAACATTTGCTCCTTTTCTCACTCATCTCCATGTATCCTGCTCTCCCTGCTGTTGGTATCCTCATGCTTTCACTCTCCCTCTCTTTCTTTACTCTGAACGCACCAGAGTGAACATGAAATACTGTCAGTAAACAAGTTGTGTTTCTTGCCATGATGTTCAGGAATGGATTACTAACCATTCATCTGAATGGCAATTATTATTATATCAAAATATTGACTCTTGTGCTACTGTATGTCTATCATCTGACTGGTACTCATTTTCTCACTGCTCTCAGTGTACTTTTCTGATGCTGCCCAAAAAACAGATGAATGTCACTGCCACTCTTCCTCATGCTCATGATGACACTCAATGTGAATGAAAGCTGTCTAATAAATATGCTTGCACTTTAATCAAACAAACACTAATAATTATAATTATCATACAGTAAGCAAACACAACTATACAGTATATTATAGGAATATGCAATCAATGAAACGACTACTGTCTGCATAAATCACACATGCATCCCAACATAAATGATTTACACTTTACTCAGACTTCACGTGGGCATTTTGATAAATCTAACAAAATCCTTCAGGAGACATTAACATTAGTACAGTACGTACATGAATACAGTACGTACATGAGCACCATTGTTGGTCGCTGGGTGAATGTGTGGCTAATTAGCTTTCCAGGTAACTTAGCTATGATAGATAACATTAGTGATGGTCGATTGATAAACACTTGCAAATCGGCCTTTTTTCACCAAAAACCTTTGTTTACACTCCATGTGTCCTCCTTAATATATATTGTAATTTCAGCCTTGAATTGGATATGATGGCAATGAGGAACCTACAAAAAGGATTGAAAAAAGGATGGACAAAATATAACTAAAATAATGATAATCTGAGAAGATCCAGGTAACTTTTTTGCCAGTGTTAAATCAAATGCTGCTCCAGGGAGTGTGACGTCTTCAATGATTTGAAAAACATTAAATGGAAATGAACAATTGCTTAAACAAGGGTGTGAAATAATCATTGCAGGACAGGTCAGATGTCGTTTTCGAACATTCAATGCGGTTCTATAATAGAATCTTTAAATATGATATATAGAAATGAGAAATTCTGTCATGAAAAAGACTGGTGCATGAGAAATATCAATAGCTGAGGTATCAATAGCAAATGGCATATTTAAAGCAGAACTAAAAAAAAACATTTGTGGATTATAATTTGCAGTCCGTTGGTTAAGTAGTTAGCAAATATATATGTTAAAGTAAAAATTATTTTATAATATGAATAAAAGTAATTATGCAACTAGCCACTTTGTGTGATCATGTACAGTTACATTTCTGGACTTTACTATTAACAAATTCTTATCCAAGTCATTAAGTTTATTTTTATTTATTACTGGAGCAAAGTTTCTGTTATGCAGCAATATGTGCATGAGAGATCCTCACTGGACCAAAAACGAATCCTGCACACACTGCATCAGCCAACCATATGTCACACTGCTGCTGCTTCATATCATACATAATTATTTGTTAACTAGGGAAAGACTGGGGAAAATAAACATTATTAATGAAGCAAACAACATTAATACAAAACTATTGGCCCTTGTCATGAGGTCTACATACAGTACTTTATCAAAGACAAAATTACTATCACAAGAATTTGTGACAATTCTTGTGTGACTATGAGAAATGAACTTTACCATACAGCATCAGGGCAGAAGGCTGTGTAGCTTCTGTTGTTTTATTAAGTCATCCAAGCTCTCTTCATCCGTCTTGGAAGTGTCAAGTTACAGATAGTAAAGAAAACACACATTTTAAAATGTTTATGACAGATTCCATGTACATTTTTTCCCAGTCCACCTCAAACAAATGTATACAATGTGAGAAATAAAAGCACTCAACACTCAGTTAGCGTGAAAGGGTTTGTCACGCCGGGCTATGAGGATGCCTCTAGCCATCTCTGCACTGGTCTGGGGGCCATTGTCAAGAGCTTAGATGCCTCTAGGCATCTCTGTTTTCATTTCCGGTGTCCCCAATTAGAGGCACCTGGCCTGCGTTGCCTCTGATTGGGGATAATATTTAGATCGGTTATTGTTTGTCCTGAGGAGACGCGTTTCGGTTTGTGTGCTGTTTTCCTTTTGTTTTTTCTCTGTTTATTCAATAAACCTGCCTTTTGAACCACCACCCTGCCTGCACCTACGTCCACCATCATTACAGAATAACCAACCACACAAGGATGGATGATAACAGCAACTTAAATTGGATCCCAAATCAGAGGCAACACAGGCCAGCTGCCTCTAATTGGGGACACCTGAAACAAAACCACAGAGATGCCTAGAGGTATCTATACTCTCCCAGGTCCTGATCATGGCCCACAGACCAGTGTAGAGATGGCTAGGGGCATCCTCATAGCCAAGACCTGACAGGGTTTAAGTGACTCAGGTTGTGAGATTTCTTACTTTTCCTGATAGCTGAGATACTGAAAGTCATGTGAAAACCAGTAATTTGTTGATGATCTTTTCCTTGTACTCAGAGTGGATTTCTGCAGAAATTATATAATTTTTTTTAAATAAGTTTATTGATACACTTCAGATTGCAACTCAATTCATAAATACAAACTGTGTACAGAAAGTATAATAAATGTAAGTTAAACCACAAACATTTTCAGATTATTACAATACTGTCTATATCCATTTGTTTTGCATAGAAAGTGCAAGGATCTTCTTCATTTTACATCACAGAAAGAAAACGGGAAAAAAGAAAATACAATGATTTCTCTGTCTTATCACAAATTTCTCAACCCACCATTTTGAATAAGTGTAAATCTTCTGAAAGGACTACATAGATGTATATGGAACAATACCCTCTTTAGATTGAAAAGAGAACAGATAACCACTCTCTTATTCCTAATGACTAGCTGTATTTACACTATTTTCAGGAAAACTGGAGACTACCAAACCCAAAGTTAGGTACAAAGTGAAACATGATTGATTGCGTCATTTTGTTGTCAGCATGTCCTGAATAACATATTGTGCTCCTTTCAAATCTACTACTATTCAACATGGTGTCAACACATGGTGTAACACATTTTTGTGACATTAAGAAAGAAACAAATACACTCACACTCAGCTCAGAACTTTTTTTGAACAAAATTTCTCAAAACACATAAAACATGTAATTTATTCATGTTGTGCTCACACCCATATTAATTAAGATAATAAATCAAATTTAGCTCAATAGATATTTGTTCAATTAGACTGTGTGAGAAACAATACTTATACTAGCTCAGTAGTGTTTAGAAGAAATATTCAAATGTATTTTGTACTTATCCCATTCTGAGCAACTTTTAACAAACAGTTCAGTGTCTCTCAAAGTATTCTCCCAATTGAACTTTTCAACTATTTAGTGTGTTACAAAATGTATTTAATGAGGAATTTTTGCCACTAATCAACTCAAAACAATCCATAACGTCAAAGTGAAAAATAAATCTGCAAAAGAAACTGAATATAGTTGATGGCATAAGTATTCTCCTGTTTACCATAACACCTGAATAAGCAGTGGAGCAACCAATTACCTTTAGAAGTCACATAATTATTTGAATTGAGTCCACCTGTGTACAATCAAGGTGTTTAACATGAATTCAGGTTTAATAGAACTGTCTTTGGGAGGTCCCACGTTTGGTTTGTACATTTCCTAACAAAAATTACACATGAAGGAGACGTAACACTCAAAGCAAACCTGGAATAAGGTTTTTCAAAAGAATCAACCAATGTTAGGACATAAGAATATTTCCAAGGCATTGGATTTCTTTCATGTCACAGTGAAATGGAGAGAATATGGCACAACTGTGAATTTGTTTAGAACAGGCTGTCCTCAAAAACGAAATATCTGGACAAGAGGGGCACTAGTCAGGGAGACCCCAGAGCCACGGAGTTGATTAAAAACAAAAAGGTCAATGTCCTAGAATGGCCTAGTCAAAGCCCAGACCTCAATCCAATCGAGAATATGTCAAAACAGACAAATTGCTGTTTACCAAAGGTTCCAATCCAACTCAATGGAGCTTAAGGAACTTTACAACGAAGAATAGGCAAAAATGGCCAGATGTGCAAAACTGATTTAAAGGTGCATCTACCAAATATTGACTAAAGGGTTGAATACTTATGCAATCAATTATGTTCTGTTTTGTATTTGTAATTCATTTAGAACAAATTGTAGTTTTAACTTTTTTGTATTGCTCAGTGTAAAAAAACAACTAATAAATATATCTTAATTTTGTAGCACAATTAAATCAAATTAAATCCAAGGGTGGTGAATACTTGAGAGAAACTGTAAGTCCCCATCATCACAGATATGTTCTAAGGGCCAGTTTTACTTACAAAGATTAAACAGGAAATCTCCATTGACCTTGAAGTTTTACTTGAGGACTATGCTTAATCTTTTTCTGTGAAACCAGCCCTAAATGTGTTTGACACCATATGGCTATGAACAATATTTTTCAGTTAAAATCCCTTTAGTACACATGTGAACTGTTTTTAATTGCAAATTATTTGTTTGTGTTGGTTTAAAATGTGATACTGTATGGCAATGCTGTGCCACGTTGGCAACACTCTGCTATTACAAGCATCTCAAAATTGGGTTTCCTAAAATAAATACTTTTACTAATAGTACAACAATGTTGGTTTACTAAAACAAACTGTTATTATGTTATTAACGTCATATTAGAAAAATTTCAAAATTACTTAAAAATAAAACAATTCTAAATGTACTCTTTTGCCCAATGACTTCCAGGCCCATAACACGTTGCAGTGTTACCATTGCACAGTGCTGCCGTCTGGCAACAAATGCATTTGATCAATTTCCTAACAAAAACATCAAGGAACATTTTATTTCATTTATAGGTTACACTTTATTTTGAGGGTCCCAATTTCCATCTGTAGATGTTCAATTGATAGTAATACTATCAACAACATTTCAACAAACTTTAAACACACTTTCGGCTGACAAACAACTGTTTGCTAAGGTTAAGGTTAGGGTTAGGTTAAGTATAAGGGTTAAGATATAGATAAGGGTTAGGGTTAGTGGACAGTTAGTTAAAATGTAACAGATAATCAGTAGACAATCTGTAGTGCACATCTACAGGCACACTTTTGGGACTCAGAAAATAAAGTTTAAAAATAAAATGAAAAAATCACCTCTTATCTAAAGAATAAACAGTTAGTAAAGGTGTAATTTATGTTTGATGAACAGATGTTTTGGGGCATATAAACTATGTATCCTGGAAAGGGAGCCACATAGTGGGGGCATGTAATGTGCCTTCAGCAAATCACAACATCGGTTAGTTTAAGGCCCCCACTTATGTAAAAAATATTTTCTAATTTAGGAAAGCAAAGAGATACATTATTTGTTACCAGAAGCAACAGTTTGCAGTAAAGGTTAGGAAACTGATTTGTACAAAAAATTATGAAAATGAATGCATTCAGTACCGTATGTCGCTCTGGGTACAAGCATTTAGCCTGGCTGACACAACCTACGTTTCTCACAGCGCAGGGAGAGCTGTGACTCATTGGTCTGGACCGGAGCTTATTGTAATCGCAATATTTGCTCAGAAAATGTGCAAGCATTTTGATTGTTTCTTATTTACAAGCTATTTGCATATGCAATGCCCGATACGCTATGACTACATAAGTAACAAAGTTTTCCTGCTCATCGTTTGCATTAGCTCTCCACGGAAGTTTTGTTAATGATTGTTTTACTGTTGCGATCAGTCAAAAACATGACTGGCATATGTGGTAGGATTTGCTTGTGTTTCTGCACGGAAATTACTATTTTGCTCAGTTGCCTGGCAACGGTTTCCTCTCCTGCTTTGCAATGAAGAAGCCTCGTAGATGTTGTAAACTGCTTGCTGTTCTTAAATTTGTTTTGCATAAACAGCAAAGAGATTTTGTTGTCGTAAGTATTGTAAGTCATGTTATCTTTTAATATCACTATGCTATCTGTACACTATGTCCTCCCAGTACACTACTGTACGTAAACAGACACGACCGTTGGGTTTGTTGGGGCGGTGCTTTAATAAAACAAATCATGATTGGTTTAATTGAAAATGAAGATATGCAACCAGTGGAAGACACTGAGGCAACACCCCTGCATTATCAACGCCTTTCGCCGACATCAAAGCACCCTTTCCACAAGTCAGGAGGACCTTGAGTCAGGTATGAGCCAGGCTAACGAGCATGTGCTAAGTTACAAAAAAATGTAAGTTAATGAAAACACTTCAAGCGTTCACAATGGGAGGAAAGGGTGGAAAGAATTAAAATAAAATAAACATTTTGCAGGAAACTAGTGGAGTACTGAGGCCACTTATACCCATAGTTTGTGTTGGAGGGGGTGGAGAAAAAAAACTGGTGACAGGACACTTAGACTTTCTGTTTCAATGTAATGAAAAGAAAAAAGGGAAGTTGCAACTTAATTATATATATACACAGCTCAAAAAAATTAAGGAAACACTTAATCATCACATTATAACACCAAGTCAATTAAACTTCAGTGATATCAATCTGCCCAGTTACAGGTAGGGACCATAAGCGACGGTGAATCGCTCAAGTACAGTCTCAAGAGCATGGAGGAGATAACAGGAGACAGGCCGTTACACGAGGGGAGCTGGACAGGGGCAACCCAGCAGCAGGACCAGTATCTGCTTCTTTGTGCGAGGAGGAACAGGAGGAGCACTGCCAGAGTACTACAAAATGACTTCCAGTGAGCTTCTGGTGGGCATGTTTTTCACCAAACTGTCAAAAACAGACTCCATGTAAGTGGCATGAGGGCCGACTTCTTCTAGTGGGACCTCTACTCACAGCCCAGCACCGTGATGGTCGATTGGCATTCTTCAGAGATCAAAAGAATTGGCACGTCCGCTATTAGCACCCCGTTCTCCTCACAGAGCAGGTTCACACTTGAGCGTATGACAGAAGCCGTGGTGACACGTTATACTGCCTGCAACATCATCCAGCATGACCGGTTTGGCGATGGGTCATTGATGTTCTGGGTAGGTATATCCTTGGAGTGTCGCACAGACCTCCACGTGCTAGCCAACGGTACCCTGACTGCTGTTAGGTAGCGGGATGAAATCCTCAGACCCATTGTCAGACCTTACACTGGTGCACTGGGTTCCCCCTGGTGCAGGACAATGCCTGGCCAGAGTGTCAAGGCAGTTCCTGGATGACGAAGGCATTGCTGCCATTGATAGCCGTCATGTTCCCCAGACCTGAATCCACCTCTGGAACGTTATGTATTGTGCATCCATGTAGTGCCACAGACTGTCCAGGGGCTCACTGATGCCCTGATCCAGGTCTGGGAGATCCCCCAGGACACCATCCGCCGACTCATGCCCAGATGTGGTTGGGAGTGCATACAGGCACGTGCTACTGAGACCACTGAGTCACATTATGAGTTGCTGTCATGAAATTCAGCCTGTGATTTCAATAGTTTACTTGGTATTTTCGGTGTGAGTTTGAATCCAGCCCTCAATCGGTTATTGTGATTTTGGTTTCCACTGACCGTTGTTCCATCATTTTGTTCTCAACGAATTACACAATTTAGATTTTGATCTTTAATATGTTTCGTTCATCGAAACCTGATATGTGATTTCAGTGTTCCCTTCAGTTTTTTTGAACAGAGTATATATAAATGATCTGCTTTTAAGACAATTATACCTGTATAAAACAGACCAATTTTTTTTTTATGTGTCTAGTGAAATACTTCAGTCATCTTGGCATTTAGTTTACTAGATGCTTTCATGAATCCTCTGTGGCATTTTACCATGTGCGTATGTTGGAAATTTATGTAAGAAAAATGGTTTGGAGAAAGAAATATGAATGTAATTTTACAAAGATCTCTTAAATATACAGTAGCAGAATATTCCTCAACATTGTCAGAGCTTTTAAAAAAATAAAATGATGACTACAGTACATGTTATGTCATGCCCATCCACTTTTTGGTTTCTGTCTGTAACTCTGAGCATCATTCAAGAAGTAGAGCCAAAAACACTGTTGATAAAACTCAAAATAGCTTCTAGTTAAACCAGTTCTATTTGACACAAGCAGGAATGCAAAAACCTCAACCACAACTGCCAAACAAAACGGGCCAGCGTTTCTGTATACCACCGATCAGTGTGTGAAAAATTAACAGAAAAAAAAGACCCAAATAATGTCAAAGCAACAGAAGTTCACGCCAGCTTACATGTAGAGTATCAACAATTTGTTTTTGTTTTTCAAACACATGATATTATAAAAGCTTTAATTAGCTAAATTGTATGTGCCATTAACAAACCCAGACATGAGTGTGTATTTACAAATAACTGGCATATAACTGACACATAAAAAAACCACAAACCATGTATTTCCAAGAACATTGTCTGTAATCTTCTTTTCAGTGAGATTAAAACCGCAGAGAAAGAGAAGAAAAGGAGAGGAAAGAGAGTGTAGTAGAGAGTGTAGGTGCATGCAGTTGGGTGAGTCAGAGAGATCTTTGCATTCCCATCATCTACACAGAAAATGGATGACTGAACTGAAAGGAGAAATGTACTCACTGACAAAAGTAAGTATGTGTGATGTGCTTCTCCTTGCCACAAGTGCATTGATATAAGGCACAGGGACAGTTTTCCCTCTTTGAACCGAGTGGGGCACAATGACTAAGTCCCAGTACAAGGAATTTCTAGGGTGACCACCTATGAAGACTGTCACACCCTCATGCAACGTTTACTAGAAAGTTATTGTCAAAAAGTAGCATACTGAGCATGTTTTTGAAACTCAGCATGCCTGTTTCAGCAACGTGATGTGCGAAAACAGCAAAGTGGTAGTCAGATCGCAGAGAATACAAACCAAAAGTGTTTTTCATCATGTCAACAAAGGGAGGTGGGGGCTGCCACACACCCAGCATCCCAAATTCCTGCAGCTATGAAACTAGGTGGTAATGGCAGGATATTGCAGGTTTTCTAATGTAGGTGATCAGCCTAGTGATTCTGGTACTTCAGGACAGCAAATAGAACATTGTCACTCCAAGTGTCTCTGTAAATCTCAGGAAGATCCCTCTCAGTTCCTGTAAAAGGGCTGTTAGAAGGGACATACCCCCTATGTGTCATATAGTGTCTGTGTGTGTGTGTGTGTGAGAGAGAGAGATAGAGAGAGCGAGAGGGAGACCAAGCCAGAAAAAGCAGTATATTTAAAGTGTATTATATTTAAAACCATTTGTACTTAAGTAAACTAAAGTACAGCATTTAAATAAATTCACATTAGGTGTATTACAATGCTAGTTCCAATCATTTATAGTGAGTATACTAACATAGGAAATAAGTGGATCCATTATAACACACTTAAGTATTTGTATAACCACAACCCCGTTCCCAAAGTTGGGACACAGTGTAAAATTTAAAGAAAAACAGAATGCAATGATGTGCACATCATTTTAACCGTACATTCAATAGAGAATAGTACAAAGACAACATATTAAATGTTGAAATAGAGAAATGTTAGTTTTTTTGAAAAATATATGCACAATTTGATTTTGATGCCAGCAACATTTTTCAAAAAAGCTGGGACGGGGGAACAAAAGACTGGAAATTGTGTAATGCAAAATCCAGCCTGGTGGAACATCTCACAAATAATTAGGTTAATTGGCAAGAGGTCTGTAGCATGACTGGGTGTAAAAAAAGTATCCCAGAGGGGAGTCTTTCAGAAGATGGGAAGGGGTTCACCACTCTGAGAAAGAACGCACTGGCAAACAGTGCAAACATTTAAGAATAATGTTTCTCAATGTAAATTTGCAAAGAGTTTTGGGATCTCATCATCTATGGTACATAATATCATTAAAAGATTCTGAGAATCCGGAGAAATCTCTGTATGCAAGGGACAAGGCTGAAAACTGCATTGGATGGCTGTGATCTTAGGGCCCTCAGGCGGCTGTTGTCTGTGAACACTGTACGTTGCTGCATCCAGAAATGCAAGTTGAAACCCTACCATGCAAAGAAGAAATCATATATAAACAAAATCCAGAAATGCCGCCGCCTTCTCTCGGCCCAAGCTCATTTACGATGGACTGAGGGAAAGTGGAAAACTGTCCTGTGGTCTGACTAATCAAAATTTGAAATTATTTTTGGGAATCCTAGATGCTGCGTCCTCAGGACTAAAGAGAGGGACCATCTGGTTTGTTATCAGCGCACAGTTCAAAAGCCAGCATCAGTGATGGCATGGGGGTGCATTAGTGCACATGTCATGGGTGACTTGCACATCTGTGAAGGCATCATTAATGCTGAAAGATATATGCAGGTTTTGGAGCAACATATGCTGCCATGCATTTCAGGTAAGGCCTAGTTTATTTCAGCAAGACAATGCCAAACCACAGTCTGCACATATTACAACAGTATGGCTCCGTTGTAAAAGAGTCTGGGTACTAAACAGGCCAGCCTGCAGTCCAGACCTGTCACCCATTGAAAACATTTGGCAAATTATGAAACAAAAAATACAACGAAGAAGACCCCAAACTGATGAGCAGCTGAAATCCTATATCAAGCAAGAATGGGAAAACATTTCATTTTCAAAACTACAGCAATTGGTCTCCTCAGTTCCCAAATGCTTTCAGAGTATTGTTAAAAGAAAAGGTGATGCAACACAGTGTTAAACATGCCCCTGTCCCAACATTTTTGAAATATGTTGCTGGCATCAAATTCTAAATGGGCATGTAATAACATAATAACACTTCTTAGTTTAAACATTTGATATTTTGTCTTTGAATTATTGTCAATTAAATACAGGGATAAATGATTTGCACATCATTGCCTTCTATTTTTAATTGCATTTTATGCAGCTTCCCAACTTTTTTGGAAACAGGGTTATACAATATGTATAAATGCAATTTAATACTTTAATACGGTATTGAAGTATCACTGTATTTACCGGTTATAGGAAAAACTTTTAAAATAATACATTTAATGTACTGCTTTTTTGCCTTGGTTGAGTGGGTGTGTGTTTCTGTGTACGTGTAAATGTGTTTTTCTATGTGTTGCTGTTTGTGCATGTATGTGTGTTTTCATGTGTGTATTCTAGAGGCAGACATTGTTGCTGATCTGGCAGGTAGAGCCAGTCCCGGTCTGTGAGAGGAAGAGTTTGCCATTGGGACAGATGCACACTTCATAGACAGTCTGTCTGGTGGTGGTCCCCGAGGGAGAAGCCTTGCCCTCCGGTAGATGCAGTAGTTTGATTTTCTGTGCATCCAGAGTGATCTGACCACAGAGAGACAAAGGATTTAATGAGAACAGTGTTATTTATTTATGTATACTGTGGGTGGGTAGAGAAATATTGAAGCGAGAGAGACAGTAAGAGAGAAAAGGTTGGAATGAAGAGAGAACTGTTAGTGTGACTCTACCCATGTATTAGTTTTTAAAAAAAATCTACAATTATAGCCTCTATGCACAGTGGACCATACACTTCATGTGTCAATACACTTCAAGTGTGGTCAATGATCTGTTGATAGTATGGAATTTTATGAAACACTGCCATGCTTTTCTGGGCTTAAGACAAGTGGCTATCGACGGACAAAGTCAGTCTACAAGGCCACACACCCAAAAAAATCCCTGAATGCTGGAAAATTGTTTTCTGCTTCATGATTTGAGACTGACAAATCCATATCCAGTGTTTCAGCTACCAATTAATTCCAGCAGTACATTTTAACGTTACTCTGACATTTCAACTGGTATTTCTTCTCTAGCCGAACTCAACCATTCCACTCACCCAGATCATCAGTCTAAATCCCATCCTTCTAACCCCATCTTCCCCCCATGGGACTTTTAAGGTCATGCATATCCCTTAGAAGAGATTCTTCTCCAAATATGAAAGTAAAAAGGAGAAATGAACAGGCACCTAGGTAAAGAATTCCCATCAAAGGACTTGAAACACTTTTCAGCAGGGAATCTCAAGCTGACTTACACACATTTGCTATTGAAGAAATATTTGCAGTGAGAGACCAGGGACAGGCCAGTCTTGAATAGGCAAACTTCACCACTAACTGCAGTTGGAAGTGCTAAGGTACTCCTAGAGCGCACGAGGGGTCTGTGAAGTGTGTCACAAGTCAGGCAGCTGACAAATGGACGGATGGAAGGACACTAATGGAGTGTGACAGCAGTTATATATCAAGATAGCAAAGCCGTACAGTTGAGAATGGCCTTGGTGTATGACTCTGTTACTTCGCCTATTTGGATGAATAACCCAAGGGTCACGCTCATCAACATCCATCTCACATCATAATATCTACAGAGAAATATAGATGTAGAGAATGCTTATTTTAACTATTAATGCAGCCTTACTACTCTTCTGACTTCCTTCATGATATCTGTAAATAGCTAATCTGACATAACTAAACTAACTGAAATGTGCGTCCGATCAAATATGATCATAAAATGATCGTACGACCATTTCAACAACAGAGCTGGTATTCATCAATTTTATCTATGTTGTATTCTTATGATACAACTCACGTCTGGTTGAAAACCATGTAAACCAATGTTATCATGAACAACAACATAACAGCCTCAGTAACAACAACCATCATAATTATAATAATAATAGCTAACATAAAATAAGATGACGAGAAATATAACCCATAGAAATGTACCAAAATATTAAATATTCTATCACTACCGTATTAATATATTATTTATTTCACTCTATTCTGCATTTACTACCTCTTCTGTTGTTCATGCGTTTGTAAGGTTTGAATTGTCTTTGTGTATGTAATGCACAAGACAAAAACTTGCTTCACCTTGCTTTTCCTAAGTCACTCAGGCCTATAGTATCGACATACTTGAAAATCATAAATGGTCATTATAAGTTCTGTGAATAGCATCTTCATTAGCTAACAGGTCTTAAATTGACTAGTGAGAGGATAAATAAACCAGTGGTTCTAGGTTGAGCAGTTACCTTTATGATGGCAGAGTTTGCACTTCTGAAGGACTTTTTCGAAGTGCAAGAGACTCGTAAGAGTATTCCATAATTTCGCTGGTTTTGTCATGGAAAATGACAAATGGTTAATTATCGATTTCAGGCTACAATTTATGGTGAAAGGGGTCAATTCATAGGGTGATAATTGCCATACCCACATAAAGGTTGTGTCATATGTAAATAAAGACAGGTGCAGCACGTTGTCGCGTCCATGGCTTTACCCGATTAATCAATTTGCGATGAAATCTATGCTAATTTCATAGGGGTGCGACAGTTCCTCAAATCACACTTGGAGATTATGGTAAGTCTCTCCCCACGCTTGAAACTGAGATCTTTTCAGAGCATGAATGAGGGCCAGTGTCTTCTGAAAGTAGTCAGAACCCTTCACTTTCTCCAAAATTTGTTGTGTTATTTATAATTTATGAAATTTATTTTTTGCCATCAATCTACTTATAATAATGTAAAATAATAATAACAAAGTGAAAACAAGTTTTGAGAAATTTGTGCCAATTTATAAAAAATAAACATAATGCCTTCTCTCCCTCATTTGGAGTGTAGACGTGTTTTTTGTTGTACTCAACTGTGTTCCTGATCACCATCCCTATTTAAGTTCCTTTCCCCCTCATGTGCCTTGTTGGACATTATTTGCATTTAATTCCTTTGTAACATTGTTTTGTTTCATGTTGGGATTTCAGTTTCTGTTCTCAAGTTCTGTTTTAGTTCTGTTATTGAAGTCCGGTCTCATTAACATTGTTACAATAAAAAAACTCAGACACTTCATTCAACAATATGAAGAAGCACCTTTGGCAGAGATCACAGCATTAAACCTTCTTGGGTATGTCTCTACTTGGATTGCATTCCTGGATTTTCGCAGTTTCTCTCAAGAATTCTCTCAAGATCAGTCAGATTGGATGGAGAGCATCAGCAAACTGCAATCTAAAGATTTCCCCACAGATGTTTAATGGGGTTCGAAGTTGTTGTCGTGCTGAAAGTTGAATCTTTGTCAAAGTCTGAGGTCCTATAGGCTCTGGTTTGGTTTTTATGTTCATCCTTCCCTCAATCTTGACCAGTCTCCCTGAGAAGCTGCTGAGAAGCATCACCATAGCATGATGTTCCCACCACCAGACTTCACCATATGGATTGTATTTACTGGTAATGAGCGGTACCAGGGGCGTTTCCTGGCATAGGTAGACTAGGCGGTCGTGTAGGTCGTAAACTGTAGGGAGGAGCACCGATTGGGTGCACACCACCCCCCATAGAAATATATGTACAACGTTCTGACGATCCTGCCATACATTAACAGCACAGCTAATGTCGCAATGCAATCGTTCCACTGAAACACATGATAAAAGTACAAAAAATAACTAATGACGGAGGCAGAGCATGGGCCAACTTGTCACCAAACATGGGCCCTCCACCCACTGCGGGCCCTAGTGCAACTGCACCCCCCAAAACTACACCATTGATGAGGAGATAAAAAGCCCTCATCAATGGAACACAGATAACATGATTCATCAAGGCAACAAAAGAAAAATACCCCGTACTTCTCCCAGTGGAGTTAGATATATTAATGAATGCACATGCAGAATGAGTATAAATCTCCGGAAAACATTAAGAGACCACTGAACCTCTTTCCTTTCCAAAAAAGTCAAAAAGGAAGGTTCTGAGTGAGGAAAAGAAGGGTTAAAATTAAGAGACCACTGCAAATTGAACGCTTCTGTTCCTCACTCAAAACTTTCCTTTTCGACCCGCAAATGTTTTCGAGCTAGCCAAGAAGCCGTAATGTTGTGCTTCGCTGACGACGTTGTCATGTCACTTGATCGCGATGATGCATCTGCCAAAAGATGTACGACAGATAGTTTCCTTTATCATTTATAAAAACTGTTATGTTTTGAGATTTGTGCTCATTTTATTACGATCATATTAGCTGTACGGACCTTATGTGACTGCTGGCTCAATCTTGTCAGTTTTATGCAAACTTAGATGTTCGTTCTTTCTATTGATTGTTAATGGGAGAAAACAAATTATATTATTCCAAGTAAGATTAATGTGTTGTCAAATTAAAGAAGAGTATGTTCTCTTTAAAACAAAGTTCACTTGTAATTGTAATTTCGTTTAGGTTTTTTTGCTGTTTGTTTATTTGAAATATGAAAATATGATTTATTTTGAGAATTTTCAGTAATCAACAGCAGCATTCTAGAATTCGATTGGGGTGTAAAGGGTTGCATATAGAAGTTCTAAGTCATTTCAAATTGAGTGGTTCTTTGTTTATTATGGGTTACCCATGGGGATTAGCTAAAGCTTGTCCTTGCAAGTATATAGCCTAATATTATTTGAGGTTTTCTTTAGCACTTCAGTAAGTATCATGATTCAATTGTGTTATCATGTCACGGAAGGCAACTAAGACTACACTTTGATTCATTTTCCATTAATTAATTACTCAACTTTTGTTTAGTATTTATGAGTTAGTGTTTGTTGTTATAATAATTTGCAGTGTTTTAATGTGTAATTTGTTTTAGTTTGGCGGCATCGTATTGTGTGTATGAGTTGGTCATATGAGTTGTTTTGGGTTCGTACGCATGTGTTTTGTTTTGGTGGCATGGACTTTGTTTTTGTTGCAGTTTTGACAGCTCTTGGTTTGCTACGCCCACTCCGCTTGATCCACATCTGCCTTCAACTAACGCAGCTAATGAGACTGCTGCAATGATTGACCAAGCAGCGAATAAAAGGATATTTGAAATCCCAGCGATGGCAGAGGGGAGAACGAACGACAGAGGGAACGGGCCAGCCCAAACCAGAGAAAACCCACTGCCTGCGGGGTACAGCCAGTGGATCGCTGGAGATCACACAAATTGCGATTTGTTGGACATCAGGCGAGTACCTGTTTTATGCGCTCTGTCAAATCAAGTCTTGTAAAAGGCCGATCTGGGGTGCTCTCTCTTCCTCTCTTCTCTCCCCCGTCAAGAGGGCCTGGCGACCGAAGACTGCGACTTCATTAAGCGAGCCCGGCTTTGTACTCTGCTAGTTTGTGCCCACCCTTAAAGAGACAGTGCCTCTTTGACCCTGGAATCCCGGATGTCCGTTTTAAGAATGTTTTAAATATTGTGGATATAGACGTTGTTCACCATTTTTTGAGTAACTTTTTATATATTTATTAATAAATTGTTCCAAGTGAATTATTGGTCTGTGTGTGTGGCAAAATCCAGAATAGAACCAGATTCAGTTCCCTAGTCTAGTGTAACCCTAGGTGGTGACATTATCATGATGAATCGTGATGTATTGAATCATAATATGTGTATCGTGATATACACTCACCTAAAGGATTATTAGGAACACCATACTAATACTGTGTTTGACCCCCCTTCGCCTTCAGAACTGCCTTAATTCTACGTTGCATTTATTCAACAAGGTGCTAAAAGCATTCTTTAGAAATGTTGGCCCATATTGATAGGATAGCATCTTGCAGTTGATAGAGATTTGTGGGATGCAAATCCAGGGCACAAAGCTTCCGTTCCACCACATCCCAAAGATGCTCTATTGGGTTGAGATCTGGTGACTGTGGGGGCAATGTCAGTACAGTGAACTCATTGTCATGTTCAAGAAACCAATTTGAAATGATTCGAGCTTTGTGACATGATGCATTATCCTGCTGGAAGTAGCCATCAGAGGATGGGTACATGGTGGTCATAAAGGGATGGACATGGTCAGAAACAATGCTCAGGTAGGCCGTGGCATTTAAACAATGCCCAATTGGCACTAAGGGGCCTAAAGTGTGCCAAGAAAACATCCCCCACACCATTACACCACCACCACCAGCCTGCACAGTGGTAACAAGGCATGATGGATCCATGTTCTCATTCTGTTTATGCCAAATTCGGACTCTACCATCTGAATGTCTCAACAGAAATCGAGACTCATCAGACCAGGCAACATTCTTCCAGTCTTCAACTGTCCAATTTTGGTGAGCTCGTGCAAATTGTAGCCTCTTTTTGCTATTTGTTGTGGAGATGAGTGGTACCCGGTGGAGTCTTCTGCTGTTGTAGCCCATCCGCCTCAAGGTTGTGCGTGTTGTGGCTTCACAAATGCTTTGCTGCATACCTCGGTTGTAACAAGTGGTTATTTCAGTCAAAGTTGCTCTTCTATCAGCATGAATCAGTCGGCCCATTCTCCTCTGACCTCTAGCATCAACAAGGCATTTTCATCTCACAGGACTGCCGCTCACTGGATGTTTTTCCCTTTTCACACCATTCTTTGTAAACCCTAGAAATGGTTGTGCGTGAAAATCCCAGTAACTGAGCAGATTGTGAAATACTCAGAACGGCCCGTCTGGCACCAACAACCATGCCACGCTCAAAATTGCTTAAATCACCTTTCTTTCCCATTCTGACATTCAGTTTGGAGTTCAGGAGATTGTCTTGACCAGGACCACACCCCTAAATGCATTGAAGCAACTGCCATGTGATTGGTTGATTAGATAATTGCATTAATGAGAAATTGAACAGGTGTTCCTAATAATCCTTTAGGTGAGTGTATATCGTATCGCAAGGTACTTGCCAGTACCCACCCCTATTATTTTCCCTGAAGCTGGCATTTTTCTTTTGGCAGGGGGTGACATTTTCTCACATAAGGCGCCAGTTTGGCCAGAAATGCCACTGAGCAGTACCTTGTTTTTGCCAGATGTAGCTCTTGGCATTCATGCCTAGTAGTGTGATTTTTGTCTCAGACCAGACCAGAGACCCTTTTCCTCATGCTCTCTGAGTCCTTCAGGCGGCATGTCAAATGTTTTTACTCAGGAATGGATTCTGTCTAGCCACTCGAGCGTAAAGGCCTGACTGATGGATTGCTGCACAGATGGTTGTCCTTCTGGCAGGTTCTCCAGTCTCTGCAAAGAAATTCTGAACCTCTGTTAGACTGATGATTGGGTTCTTGGTCACCTCCCTGACCAAAGCCCTTCTTGCCTGGTTACTTAGTTTGGCCAGACGTCCTGCGCTGGGATGAGTTTTGATGGTTCTAGAGACATCTGAAGGATCATCAAAGGACGCAGGATGCATCTGAGCTCAGTTTAAAGTGTCATGGCAAATGGTTTGAATACTTATGTAGAACCTTGTATCCAAAAAAGTTGGTACGCTGGGTAAAACGTAAATAAAAAAATGCAATGATGTGCAAATAATTTAAACCCTATATTCAACAGAATATAGTACAGAGACAACATATTAAATGTTGAAACTGAAACATTTAATTGTTTCTTGAAAAATGTATGCCCACTTTGAATTTGATACCATCAACACGTTTCAAAAGGTTTGGACAGAGACAATAAAAGTCTAGAAATGTTGTGCAATGCTAAAAAACTAAACCTGATGTAATATCACAGAACTAATTAAGTAAATTGGCCACAGGGCAAAAACGTAATTGGGTATTATAAGATAATTCCAGAGAGGATAGGTCTGTCAGAAGTGCAGATGTGAAGGTGTTCACCACTCTGTGAAAGACTGTGCAGGCAAATAGTGCAACAATTTAAGAATTACGTTTACAACGTAGAATTGCAAAGAGTAAGGGGATCTCATCATCTATGGTACACAATATCATTAAAAGATTCAGAGAATCCAGATGGCCGTGATTTTCGGGCCCTCAGTTGGCACTGCATTAAAAACAGACACGATTCTCTAGTGGAAATCCCTGTATGGGCTCAGGAACATTAGTGCCCAGGGCATGGGTGACTTGCACATTTATGAATTAATGCTGAACAATACATACAGGTTTTGGAGCAACATATCCTGCCATTCTAAATGCCATCCAGACAATGTCTTTTTCAGGGCTTTGCTTATTTCAGCAAGACAATGCCAAACCACATTCTGTCGGTATTAAAACAGCATGGCTCCATGGCAAAAGAGTCTGGGTGCTAAACTGGCCTGCCTGCAGTCCAGACCTAACACCCATTGAAATCACAATTTTTTTTAAACGTGTTGCTGGCATCGAATTATTCCAAAAAACTAAAACATTTCTCAGTTTCAACATTTGAAATGTTGTCTTTGTATGTGTTGTCATTCTTTTTTATTTGCATTTTACGCACAATCCCAACCTTTTTCTGCAAACAGGGTTGTACATGAGATATTTCAGTTTTTAGTTTTCAACGTATTGCCACACATTTCTAAAAAAACATGTGTGTTTTTGCTTTTTCATCATGCGGTATTATGTATAGATTAATGGCAAATATATGATATATAATACATTTTGAATTAAGTCTATAACACAACAAAATGTGTGGAACCTGGATGGGGTCTGAATACTTTGCGATGCCACTGTATCTGTCAATACATCAGGAGGTAAATGTGGACAAAATCATGTAAACACCACATGTAAAAGTATGTTACTTTGAAGTAACTAAATCACAATTACATTCGCAGCTACCAAATTCACATTAGGTGATTGCCAATTAGCAGTACATTTGCGATGATAAAAATTCAGAGAATGAGTTTCCTACCTCTCCATCTTTGGACTCCAGGCGTAGATCACTTCTACATGTGGCCTGAATGTCGCCTGCCTCTGCTAGGATTTGTATTCCTTTAGGGGCTTCCATATATAGGGACCGTGTGGGGGACTCCAGTCTGGAAGAGATAGAAGAGACCCATCAAGCAGCAGCTTATTTGAAACAAACAGAATACTACATGTGTTGCGCTATAACAATATTTGCAAACATTCCAACACATTTCTATGTCTAAACACTGGAATAGGAAAAAATATTGTGTTAAGATAGAAACAGCAGTTACACTATAAAATCTGCAAACATGCCTTAAATAGTGTTCTTTTTACAGTGTTCCTTTTATGTGCATTAAAGGTAAATTGTCTTGAATAGGAAGCACACTGTATGTGGATTGGCTCCTGCTCTTGAACAAACTAACAACAAAGCATATACTTCAAGAAAATGGTGGTTAAAACAAAAATACTTTGAAGATACTACACCTCATCCGCATTCCCCCAAATCCCAATGCATTTTAGATTCCATAAACGTCAGTGGGATAACTTTATCCTGTATCTAATCTTTAAACATTATTATAATTTTATTATATTTTTGTCAATTTTTTTATTGCCCCATTTATATCAACTTTTCCTCCTGTCTCTTATTTCATAATGTTCAATTGTATAATCCTAAGTTATTTACAAATATAAAATAATTGATTGCAGAACTATTCACCCCCTTTTCTATGATACACATAATCCGTGGTGCAACAAATTGTCTTTTGAAGTTTTCCACAGCTGGGCTGGGAGACACTGTGCATGCTGCAACAATACCATGGGTGATTCACAAAATTAGCCATTATGGAAGAGTGGCAAAAGGAAAACAACTAACATCGAACCTTAGCTAGAGTTTGCCAAAAGGCATATGGGAGACTGAGACTAGGTGGAAGAAGTTTCTATAGACTGATGAGATTAAAATAGCGGCCTCCACACTAAGCGCTATGTTTGGCCTAACACCAGACATAAGCTTAAGAACACCCTCCCAACTGTGAATCATAGTGGTGGCAACATCATGCTATGGGGATGCTTCTCTTCGTCAGGGCCTGAAGGACAATACAGAGAAATATTGGAAGAAAACCCACTGAAATCGGAAGGAGAACTGAGCAGGACAATGACCCAAAACAAACCACCAAAACAACACTGAATTGGCAAAATAACAATTAATGTCCTACAGTGGCCCAGTGAAAGTCCAGACCTCAATCCAATATAGAAAATGTGAAGAGTTGAAAATTGCTGTTCAACAAAAGTCTCCATCCTACTTGATGGAGATTGAGCAGTTTTGCAAAGAATGGGTAAAAATTGCTCCAAAGACACCTGGACAGCAAAAGACTTATCCAAATAGACATATGATGGTAATTGCTGACAAAAGGTACTCTTGCAGGCATTGTGCCGAGCGCAGAAGTTATGGCACTATGATACTGGGAAATCTCTGTTAAAGATGGCTAACTCTTTCCAGGTGATGCCAACATGCAACACCTATGGAGCTTCCAAGCCATTCCTTAGCTAGCAACAATCCAGCTTAAACTAACTAAGTTGGCCAGCTTAGTGTTATGAAAAAGTGCCTTTGACCGCTGTACAACTTGGGAGTCATTTTGATCAATATGTTATGCTAGATATAGCTAATTCTAAATTCTCCAAACCCACAGAGGCGTTACAATATACAGCCCCGGAAAAAATTAAGAGGCCACTACACCTTTTTCTTTCCTCTCCAAAAAAGTTGAAAAGGAATGTTTTGATTGAGGAACTGACATGTTCAATTTGCATTTTAAACATTCTGTTCCTCACTCAAAACCTTCCTTTTCGACCTTATTTGGAAAGGAAAGAAAAAGTTGCAGTGGCCTCTTAATTTTTTCAAGAGCTGTATATATTTTCTTTTTTTGTGCGAAACTAAATATCTAGTTACTAAGATATTCAGAAAATCTATATGATTTGGCTGTCCTATAATCCACTTTTGTGATGGGAAGGATTACTCCTTATAGCCAAAAAGCAATCAGCACATGAAACCAAAACAATAAGGGAGAAGAGAATCCTCTCGACATACCTACAACTTAACTACAAGAACCATGAAAAGGAAAGTTCAACTAGGGATGTATTGTGTATTATGAGCACCTGCATTCTGGAGACATAATAAATGATCTGAGACCTGAAAATAGGTAACTGAGTTTGTCCAGGTTGTACACAGAGAGATGGAAATGGATGAAGAGTGCGTGCACAGTGACAGCCACACTGCACAGAAGGGAATAGGATTACAGCATCCATACTTCATTTATGATCAAGAATATGTTAGCTGTCCCAGAATGTAATTGGAAATATTGAAGATTTCCCCCTTGAATCACACAGTCATGGTACACCATGTCTTCTGAAAGACGACTAACACAACAGGAAAATACTATATGTCATTTGTAGTTTGACATCACTGTAGGATGAGAAACAGCTTTATATTTACTGCAAAGATAAAGGAGAACATTGTCATCATGTCATGCTTAGTTGTTGTTGTTTTTTTTTACCAGCAAAGAGTCAAAACAACAACAACTGTACAATCACTGATTAAATCCACAATACAGAAATGCCCAAAAATAATGTATCACTTTCATTAGTATTGGCTCAAAGATACTTTTCATATTTGAAAAGCCTGTGATTGCGAAGCTCAACCTGACTTTATGTCTTTATTAGGAGTTAAGCACTGCTGTTTGTCTTAGATGCTGCTTGACAGAAAGTAAAACTGGTGATGAAACAGAACATTGCAGTAACATCATAACACCATCTCAGGATGGGTCGACTAATCTGATGATGGGCTGAGAAAGATGCAATCTGCCTCCAAGTGGAGTGCATACTCCATTCGTTCCTTGTCTCCTGGAGCCTCACTCCACAAGAGCATTGCCTGTAAAACAGGAGAATGGGTTGTAATTTGCCTTCATGGAGAATTAGATGTCACCTGGGGGATATATGCCTTAGAAAAGAGAGCACCTTTCTTCCATCTCCCTCTCCTCTTTTCATTAGTTTTATGTTCCATCATCAACATGACCTGCTGAGTTCCAGGTTTAATACCTTTTTTTGGCTTTGTAATTCACATCACCACATATACAATTGCAAATTATATTTTTACTTCATTTTTACCTTTATTTATACAGAGAAATCCAGCTGAAAACTAGGTCTCTTTTGCAGCCCTGTTCAGACAGAAAATGCCACGTATTAGTTTAAACATTTATTGGAGAACTATTCACAGCAATGTATATACAATGTTTTGGCATTATGTGTTACTCCTCTTAGGTAAATCACTGCCATCACAAGATCGCGTATATGATACTACCAAGAACATCACACCGCAATATTACAAATAGTAATCCCCTTAGGCAATGAACAAGGTACACAGTATCGATAGCCCCCAAAAAAGGAAATACAGGACCAAACAGGTGAAGGCAGTGGTGGTGGGTGGATTGGCACCTGCATGATAATACCATCAGTATGACAGAATTGAGTAACCTGATGAAAAAATAGTAATCTAATATTGTAATAGGAGTGATCTCAACGTCAGCTGATGCACCGCTGACCCGTTACCTCTTGGCTTTTGTTATGGAAACTTTGAATTAAGGTGGATTTGAGAAATGTCTGTCTTTCCATTGGCTGGTATGTAAATCTTTACTTTGATTGTGACACACATGTCTGTATAATATCAGAGGATTATTATGTCCTCCTGCCTAGACAAAAAAGGGTGTCAGTTCTCTGTTCCTTGGGAATGTGGTCCTTGGGGCGAAGTAAGATCAGTTGGCCCCTTTAGGTAAACACTACAGTAAACATTATGGCAGGAAGGATAACACAAGAAAGATGGGCAAGTCTTGTGACACAAGACAGATGGGAAACAACTTACCACACCCCTTTTCACTGTTATAAATACGGATTGTGCATGTATGGAGTCAGAGACTCCTCGGACGATTATGTTGGTAAGCGTTTGACACGTCTCTCTTATTTGCAAATAATTAATAAACTGTTAACTTGTGCCAAGAGACTTTCGTCTCTGTACTTCCTTATTAAAGAGGTCTGATCGATGGAATTGCCATCAAACTTTCCTGGCTGAACTGCTGTACTATTCATTACAGCAACATACAAATATAAAATACAAATATAAAGACAAAATACACAAATCTTAAGAAAGGACATTTTTAATTTATAAAACATTAGAATTGTGAACATCAGAATACCTAGCTTAAGGTTACTTTGCAATGCGTGGGAAGCACAATAGTCAAACGTTTTCCTAACACTGAGTAAGCCTACAGTATCTCTAGGAATAGCCAGTCTTGAGAGCATATTTGATAACTTCAGTTTTTAGGTAAGATAATGTGGAACGTTCTACTTTACAGCCTCATATACAGCATCTCACAAAAGTGAGTATGCCCCTCACGTTTTTGTAAATATTTGAGTATATCTTTTCATGTGACAACACTAAAGAAATGACACTTTGCTACAATGTAAAGTAGTGAGTGTACAGCTTGTATAACAGTGTAAATTTGCTGTCCCTTCAAAATAACTCAACACACAGCCTTTTATGTCTAAACCGCTGGCAACAAAAGTGAGTACATGTCCAAATTGGGCCCAATTAGCCATTTTACCTCCTTGGTATCATGTGACCTTAGTGTTACAAGGACCCAAGTGTGAATGGGGAGCAGGTGTGTTAAATTTGGTGTCATCGCTCTCACACTCCCTCATACTGGTCACTGGACATTCAACATTGCACCTCAGGTAAAGAACTCTCTGAGGATCTGGAAAAAAATTGTTTTGCTCTACATAAAGATGGCATAGGCTATAAGAAGATTGCCAGGACCCTAAAATTGCGCTGCAGCATGGTGGCCAAGACCATACAGCGGTTTAACAGGACAGGTTCCACTCAGAACAGGCCTCGCCATGGTCGACCAAAGAAGTTGAGTGCACGTGCTCAGCGTCAAATCCAGAGGTTGTCTTTGGGAAATAGACGTATGAGTGCTGCCAGCATTGCTGCAGAGGTTGAAGGGGTGGGGGGTCAGCCTGTCAGTGCTCAGACCGTATGCCACACACTGCATCAAATTGGTCTGTATGGCTGTCGTCCCAGAGGGAAGCCTCTTCTAAAGATGATGCACAAGAAAGCCCACAAACAGTTTGCTGAAGACAAGCAGACCACAGGAATGAATGACAACATGTACTGTGACATACTGAAGCAGAGCATGATCCCCTCTCTTTGGCGACTGGGCCGCAGGGCAGTATTCCAACATGATAATGACCCCCGACACACCTCCAAGACGACCACTGCCTTGCTAAAGAAGCTGAGGGTAAAGGTGATGGACTGGCCAAGCATGTCTCCAGACCTAAACCCTATTGATCATCTGTGGGGCATCCTAAAATGGAAGGTGGAGGAGCGCAAGGTATCTAACATCCACCAGCTCCGTGATGTTGTCATGGAGGAGTGGAAGAGGAAAAAGCATAGAAAAAGCATTGAACAAATAAATAAATAAATGATGGAATCGTTTGGTTTAACAAAATGTAATTTACATTTTCTATTCAAAGTAGCCTTTGCAGCCACCCTCATGGCACTACAATGGAAATAAAATTCTTCAGACATTTTTGGGAGAAGTTCCCACAAATGTGTTACACTTGTAGGTTGCTTTGCTTTCAACCTTCTGCCCAGCTCATCCAAGACCAGCTCGATGGGGTTTAAGTCTGGAGACTTTGCTGGCCATTTTCTGATTTGAAGCCTACCGTCTTGCTCTTTTCTATTGAGATAGTTCTGACAAAGGTTTTGGGTCATTATCTTGCTCTAGGATGAACCCCTGACCAATTAGGCTTGTACCAGAGGGTATTGCATAGCATTGAAAAATGCTGTTGTATCCGTTTTGGCACAGGATGCCACTCCCTTTGTTCAAGTCGCCAACTCTGGATCCAGCAAAAGTGCCCCAGACAATCATGCTTTTTCCTCCATGTTGGAATGTTGATGCCACACACTGAGTAAACCATACTTTCGCCTATACCATGGCATGCAAAAACACTGCGTGATGAGCCAAAGATAAAAAAATATATATTAATTGGTCCATGAGACCTTCTTCCAGTCTTCAGCAGTCCACTGGCGATGCTTCATGGCCCAGGCAACCCTCTTTTCCATTTCAATAAAAACAGGAAAACTTGGTGTTCTGAAACTTTTGACTGGTGTATGTGAATTTTGTCATAGGTGTAAACTGGATTCCAGAGTGTAAATGCTCTATAATATGATGGTCACCTTAGAAATGTGTTCATTTCACTATTTGCAGTGCCAGGCAAGGATCTTTTATGTCAGGTGCAATCATAGACTAGCTGCAGCCCCCAAACAAAGAAAAAAAACTAACAATAACCACTAACAGCATTAAACACAAACAAGAAAAAGTAGTTTCCAACCTCACATATATACTACTGTTTAAAGGTTTGGGATCACTGACAAATGTCCTTGTTTTCCATAAAAATATACATTACATTTGTTTTAATAGGAAATAAAGCAAAACTAATAAGAAATAAAGTAATTGACAAGGTTAGAAATAATGAATCCTCCATTTGCAGCAATTACAGCCTTGCAGACCTTTGGCAAACAGTTGTCAATTTGTTGAGGTAATCTGAAGAGATTTCACCCCATGCTTCCAGAAGCCCCTCCCACAAGTTGGACTGACTTAATTGGCACTTCTAACCATACGGTCAAGCTGCTCCACGGTCAAGCTGCTTCCACAATAGCTGAATAGGGTAGAGATCCGATGACTGTGCTGGCCACTCCATTATACACAGAATACCAGCTGGCTGCTTCTTCCCTAAATAGTTCTTGCAGAGTTTGGTGCTTTGCTAAGGGTCATCGTCCTGTTGTAGAAGGAAATTGGCTCCAATCAAGCGCCGTCCACAGGGTATGGCATGTTGTTGCAAAATGGAGTGAAAGACTTCCTTCATCAAGATCCCTTTTTCCCTGTACAAATCTCCCGCTTTACCACAACCAAAGCACCCCAGACCATCACATTGCCTCCACCATGCTTAACAGATGGTGTAAAGCACTCCTTCAGCATCTTTTCATTTGGTCTGCATCTCACAAATGGTCTTCTTTGTTATCCAAACCCCTCAAACTTGGATTTGTCTGCCTATAAAAAAAAATCTCTGTCCAGTGGCTTTGTTGTTTTGCCAGTCTTTTCTTTTCATTGGCCTGTCTGAGATAATGTATTTTTCTTTGCAACTCTGTCTAGAAGGCCAACATCCCAGTGTCGCTTCTTCACTGTTGATGTTGAGACTGGTGTTTTGCGGGTACTATTTAATGAAGCTGCAAGTTGAGGACCGGCATCTGTTTCTCAAACTAGACAATTGGAGGTTTCGAATTGGTCCTCTTGCTCAGTTGTGCACAGTCCCACTATTCTTTCTATTCTGGTTAGAGCCAGTTTGCGTTGTTCTGTGAACGGAGTATGTGTTGCAAATATATGTTTTGAGGTTCTTAATTATAATGAACAGATAAAAAACATGAGGTGTTTCCTTGAGACGGTGTTCATTTGTGGCTACTCTTGCAATGTTTGATTTGTTTGTTTGTTCCATCTTCCCCTTTCACAGTTAGTAGTTTGTAAGATAATAGGGAATAGAACCCAAATTAATTTGACTCAAAAGTGACTCAAACTCCTGTTTGTACAGCAGAGTGTGTTAGGGTACAAGTATTTCTGAGGCAAATAACTTTCAGTAAGCATTTCAGCATAATTCAACACAGGGAATATTCCACAAGAAATTCCAAACATCTGGCATATTCAACCTTCTATTTGCTAAACCGAAATCAAGCACAATACATTTATGAGTGCAAATAATAAATAATGTTTCAGTTCCGTTTCTTTAACCAAACATTGAATTATCTTTAATGATAATGTATTTTTCATAAGTTGCTTTAGCTGAGCTATCTTTATGCTGGTTAATTGTTATTGTTGCTTCACATCATCACTGTCCGTTTACCCTACCACTATTACACTGCATTGTCTGCATTGTTTTGAGTTCTACAGATTCTACAGTGATTGTTTCCAGTGCCCTTTTCTGTAGTTCAATTTTGTGGGCTGTAATTACTTTACATTAGGCTTCTCAGTCTTCGGGCAGAAGGCTGGTTGCTGTCCCTTCACTTCCCTCAAGTTGCAACTCACTTCTGTCCCTTTTTCCACTTTGCTGCATTATGTACTACATATAAGTAAGTCATTTGAAGTCACTTTAGTTTTTGTCATTTAGTTCGGATCCACGGAGTCGGCGACTTGTATGTGCCACACTCTCCACTCCACCTGGATGTTGACTTAAAACAGTGGTCTTGTGGTCAAGACAAATGGTTCTTATACCAAAATAGGCACTGTGGTAAGTTCACCCTTAAGTACATAAAATGCATGCTGACAAGCCGTGTCCCACCAGAATGGTAGTGCATCTTCGTTCTTTTGGGGTTTTTCCAACATCCGAGAAAAGTTGGGGTCATGCATAATAGTTCATAATCCCCAAAGCCTTGTGGACATCACAAGGGCATTTTGGGATGGGCCAGTGTTTTCATGAATGGGCAGTCTTTCCTTCATCAACTTGGACACCCCCTGCTGAAATGATATGTCCCAAGAAATGTACTTCTTGTACATGGCATTTGTTTGGTTTAAGTTTCAGACCGCCAGCCCCGAGCCACTGTGTCAAGCCTTTCTACAGGTGACTCATAATTGTTGGTGAAAAACAAAATATCATCAAGGTATATCAACAGTGACTCAAACTGGTGATTACCCTGCACTGACTCCATTAACCTATGGAAGGTCCCTGGGGCATTTGACAATCAAAAGTGCATTCTGGTCCACTCTAATAAGACAAATAGGGCTGCAGTCTTGGCCTGGAGACAGGGATCCACACAGAAAAACACAGAAGTAAAGTCAAGGGTGGAGAACAGTTTTACGATCCCTAGAACATCCAACGAGTCTTCAACCTGGGGAAATGGATAGGCATCCGTGCACGTGACACTGTTCAATCCACTGTAGTAACAGGAAAATGTTACACTGCTATCTTTCTTAACCATCACTGTAAGGTAATGCACATTGGCTGTGGCTCTTAAGAATTGATTACACCACCAGGACATATTTCTTAAACTCCTGGTAAGCCTGAGGGGAGATGAGGCGGTGGCACTGTTTGATTTGCTCTGCATCCCTTGTTGGTATTCGATGATTGACCCTATCTGTGTAGCTGAAATGGTTGTCTGTTAAATTTCTATGCAGCATCTGAATAAACTGACTCCTTTGCTGGACTGTCATCTGCTCGAGGTCCAGATCCACAGCAAGTGGAAGGTTCTTGAATCGGCTAGTTTGTTTGGACCCTCCGTGGGAAGGTAGATGAACAAGCATCACATTTTATTGTTGCGCTCTGTTTTTTTCTCATGCCACCATATTGAACATACATTCCCTCTCTCTTCCTCCTCCACTGTCTCTTCTCCATTCTCCTATTTTGATTGGCCAGATTGGTGGGTACTAAAGATTTTGGCGAGATCTCATACCCCTAATACATGTACTGATGAGCCAAAATATAATAACTGCCTGTCTAATATGCTGTTGGTCCTCTGCATGCGGCCAAAACAGTGCTGATTTGCCAAAGCAAGGACTCTTCAAGACCCCTGAAGGTGTGCTGTGGTATCTGGCACTAAGACATTTACAGCAGATCCTTATGTCCTGTAAGTTGCCAAAGTGGAGCCGCGGTGAATAAGACTTGTTGGTCCAGCACATCCTACAGATGCCCAATCAGATTGAGATCTTGGGAATCTGGAGGCCAGGGCAACACCTTGTACTCTTCTTCATGTTCCTCAAACCATTACTGAAAAATGTGTGAAGTGTGGCAGGGTTCATTATCCTGTTGAAAGAGGCCATTGCCTTCAAGGAATACCATTGCCAATGCCAATGCACCCAACACCCTTCTGTCAGTTTGTGGTTTGTTCGTCCTCAGACCACTATCGGTATGTACTCACCACTGCTGACCAGGAGCACCTCACAAGCCTTTTCGTTTCAGAGATGGTTTGACCCAGTCGTCTAAGCCATAACAATTTGGCCCTTGTCAAAGTTGACCAAGTCTTTACTCCTGACCATTTCTCCTGCATCCAACAGATTGACTATTAGAACTGATTGTTCACTTACCATCTAATATACCCAGACCTTGATGTGCCCTTTTTAGGAGTTAGTCAATGTAATCACTTCACCTGTGAGTGGTCATAATGTTTTGGCTCATCAGTGTATAATCAGTTAACTGTGGTTAACTGTCTACCGATTCAGAAAAGTAATAGACCCAACTGGACAAGCATTCTTTCTGCAATTTGTTTAGATAGGAGTGTAATTGATTCTTCTTTGATTGGTTTGATTGTGACATCATTAAAGGAAGCATTTATGTGTTTGTGACCTAACACCGGCTACGTACACATTTACCAAATGACTCATGAAATACACTTTGAAATTGGGAAATTGGCATATTACAGTGTGAATGGGCATGCTTATCCACTGCATTTTAAGAAAATGTGCCCTAGCTTTAAAGGAGAGCCGCTTCCACAATTGGGATGCCAGGACAGACAAAAGCTTTGACTGGGCTGAGTGGGAACTCCCTTCACATAGTGGGAGCATGACCAGGAGACCACAGAACAAAGAGTATATATTCTAATTCATCCTGGAGACGTTGCAGGGAGCCCTACCAACACTGAGTTGCTGTAGTCCAGAAGTGAGATGGTAATTGCCTGGATGGGTACCTACACCCCTTTTTGTGTGGTGTAAAGTCATACTCTCAAATGTTGTAAAGAATGGACCTGCAGAACCGAGTCACTGCCTTGATGTTTGCATAGAACAACAGTTGACCAGAATAATGCGAAGGTTCTTTGCACACTACAAAAGGGACACCGTTGTGTTGTCTACCGCAATGGACAGTTCTCGGAATGGACAGGCCACACTCCAGAGGAAAAGAAGCCCTGTCTCATTTAGGTTAACCTTGAGATGATGGCCTGATATGTTGAATAGAGAGATGTTGAATAGGTACCCAGAAATGCCCACCTGGGTGTCAAAGGGGACAAAGGAGAAGAATAGTGTAATTTGCATAGCAAAGACAGGTGAGGATATAATAGAGCAAATTGGAGAGGGTATGTCTGGTAGGGTGTAAATCAAGAGTGTGCAGAGCCTGAGACACCCAGCTCTGAAGGGGTACAAAGCAGTGGATAGATGTAAGAGGATCAGAACGAAAGAGAGTCCGCTTGGACCATGCGACCTCAGTGATACAAAAGACAGCAGTGTATGTTGAATGACTCTTCTTGAAGCCTGATTGGTTTGGGTCTGGAGGGGAGTCTCTCTGGCCTTCTTTAAGTCATAGGGGATGCAGCCAGTGGTCAGGTTGGCGTAGCCCTGTGACAATACCCTAATCATAAAAGAGTCTTAGATTATTGGAGCAGTAGCAGTGTTCTCTTTGGTAATTCATGTCAAGGTCAAGGCCAAAAAGTCATGGGCCTGAAGGGCAGTAAAGGGATTGATGAACTCAGGTGAAGTTGGCTATAGATAACTTTGCTCACCGATAGGTGTCTTATTGTTCAGTCCATCAGTGTGGGAACATGAAGAGAACAGGTCATGAAATCAGTTTAGTAGTTCTGACCTCCTTATATTGCTTTAAATGACCAACATATTGTGAAAAAAGAACATCAACAGTAAGGACACGATGGCAGCCCTTGTTCTAATTTTATGACATTGGCAGAGGTTGGAGAATATGACAATCACAATGGAACACTAACACATTACAGTAAGAGTAAATTGTATTCATGCTCTGCGCTAACCTCTCTGTCCAATGTAATTAGATTGTTTGAGCAATAGTTCATTTTCAGTGGGCCACGTCATAAAAGTACTTAAATAGACAGAAAAGTTTTAGCCTTCGACCAACAATTACACTGGGAATTGTACGTGGAGCTCTGGAGCTTCGCTCAAAGTGATCTGGCCTTTTTAGATGGAATTTTTTTAAAATAATTATTTACAAAGCACAGTAAATGATTGATGATTCATGGTTCATCACACTGTCATATCCCCTGGAAATATTATTATGGATTTGTCATATGCTCTCTTTTCCTCTCCTCTCTCTCCATTTCTGTATCTCTGTATTTAAATACTAAGCTGAAGCATTCTGTTTTATTGTTCAATGAAAAAAAAGTTATTTCCAACCAGGGGTCCCATCTCAAACAAAAGGATAATTGGCATTCATTTGATCTGACACCCCAGGCAGTAGAATTATGATAAACATGACATTGCGATGAAAAATCTTTGCGGTTCTATCTAGTTTCGGTGAATTGGCCTCCTCTGATCTGAAAGTCATAGTGATGCATGGCCTGCTACATTAGCACAGTGATGCTAGGGACTGGGAGAGAACTGAGTGTTTATAGTGTTCATTTTGATTGATGGATGTCAGAAGCTGTGTGTAGAGCCAGGGCTGATAACCAGTGTCACCCATCAACAACCCTTGTGGCCCTATTGATCACTTCTCTCGTCTCACTCAAGGGCAAGGAGAGGTTATGTGTCTGAGGCTTTTCTACAACCTGTAAAGGGGTAAGAAGGAAGGTGAAGATTGTGTTTGTGCTTCTGAGTGCTTATGTTTTGAGGGATGCTATGGTAAGTGTTAGTATAGTGTGTTTCTGAAGGCTCCATCTGGTACTAGCTGCTGATTATCTCTCTCTACAATTCTCTTCTCTGCCATGTCTACTCAACCACTTGGCAGCCAGAACCTATGCTCTTCTTTTCCCCCCTTGCCGCTCTTGCTCTCATTTCTCAGTCTCTCTAGCCTCTGATATTGGCATTGTACTTCACATGTTTGTTTTAGTTAATGAGAAGGTCCTTTAATTAGATTTTGATGAGCATTCGGACATTGATCTGGGTGGAGAGAGGGACAATCCATAAGGCGGCACTGCCAACGAAACGGCCAATGATCTGTACAAGTTGGAGACCAGACAACAACAACACAGCCAAATGGCTTTTCATCGACACCCTACTGGAGGGGATGGAGCACTAATTGCTCCATCCCAAGGAGTGTAAATTGCTTTACAGAGTGAATCCTCTCCAAGCTACAGGGTAGTAAAAGCAAGTGAAAGTTGAAACACTGAAATGTTGATACAGTGTAACTTTACGATTTAACATGGGTAAAATGTATATAACTGTGAGTAAAGCATAGTATCAATGTCCCAGCATATATATACAGTGAATTAAGTTGATTATTAAATAGGTAATACACTCACATAAAGGATTATTAAGAACACCATACTAATACTGTGTTTGACCCCCTTTCGCCTTCAGAACTGCCTTAATTCTACGTGGCATTGATTCAACAAGGTGCTGAAAGCATTCTTTAGAAATGTTGGCCCATATTGATAGGATAGCATCTTGCAGTTGATGGAGATTTGTGGGATGCACATCCAGGGCACGAAGCTCCCGTTCCACCACATCCCAAAGATGCTCTATTGGGTTGAGATCTGGTGACTGTGGGGGCCATTTCAGTACAGTGAACTCATTGTCATGTTCAATAAACAAATTTGAAATGATTCGAGCTTTGTGACATGGTGCATTATCCTGCTGGAAGTAGCCATCAGAGGATGGGTACATGGTGGTCATAAAGGGATGGACATGTTCAGAAACAATGCTCAGGTAGGCCGTAGTATTTAAACAATGCCCAATTGGCACTAAGGGGCCTAAAGTGTGCCAAGAAAACATCCCCCACACCATTACACCACCACCACCAGCCTACACAGTGGTAACAAGGCATGATGGATCCATGTCCTCATTCTGTTTATGCCAAATTCTGACTCTACCATCTGAATGTCTCAACAGAAATCGAGACTCATCAGACCAGGCAACATTCTTCCAGTCCTCAACTGTCCAATTTTGGTGAGCTCGTGCAAATTGTAGCCTCTTTTTGCTATTTGTAGTGGAGATGAGTGGTACCCGGTGGGGTCTTCTGCTGTTGTAGCCCATCCGCCTCAAGGTTGTGCTTGTTGTGGCTTCACAAATGCTTTGCTGCATACTTCGGTTGTAACACGTGGTTATTTCAGTCAAAGTTGCTCTTCTATCAGCTTGAATCAGTCGGCCCATTCTCCTCTGACCTCTAGCATCAACAAGGCATTTTCGCCCACAGGACTGCCGCATACTGGATGTTTTTCCCTTTTCACACCATTCTTTGTAAACCCTAGAAATGGTTGTGCGTGAAAATCCCAGTAACTGAGCAGATTGTGAAATACTCAGACCGGCCCGCCTGGCACCAACAACCATGCCACGCTCAAAATTGCTTGAATCACCTTTCTTTCCCATTCTGACATTCAGTTTGGAGTTCAGGAGATTGTCTTGACCAGGACCACACCCCTAAATGCATTGAAGCAACTGCCATGTGATTGGTTGATTAGATAATTGCATTCATGAGAAATTGAACAGGTATTCCTAATAATCCTTAAGGTGAGTGTATATGTGAATGTCAGCATGAAGAACAAGTAATGTATACTTTATCTGTCCTATAATCTTTAGACAAATTACATCGGCCAAAAATGTACTGGTAAAATGTACGGTAGGCCCCAACCATGTGAATACTTTTTCATTCCTTTTTTAATAGCAGCCCAAAGACACGCACCTACAATTCCCTATTTACACCTTTTGTTGTTATTATTTTACATTTGAAATGTATACAAAAGGGGGAAAGTTAATGGATGCCTTGAGTATGTATGTGTGTGAGTATTTGTGTGTGCACACCTAGTCGCCTCCAAAATAATTGTCTCCCTTGGTCAAAATGAACAAAAATGGCTATAGATGCTGTTACGAGTTATAGTTCTTCCAGAAACTACGGTAGTAGCCAACCATTCCTAATAAACGGCGTAGCTCTCATCTGGTAGTAGGTGCGGGGAAGGTAGTAATAGCTGAGACCTTGGCTTCAACAGGGTGCACCTGACCCTGGCCAACCTGTTTGCCAAGATAAGTAACAGTGGTTTTCCCGAACTCACACTTTGCCAAGTTCAAGGTAAGAGAAGCGGCTGCTAGACATTCACACACTATCCTTAGTGTACGGACATGATCTGTCCACTCTGTTGAACAGACCTTCAGGTCATCAATGTAGGCACTACAGTTGGGAACTCCAGCTAACACTGTATCAACCAGCCGTTGGAAGGTGGCTGGTGCATTTCACATCCCAAAAGCCATGACAGAGTATTGCAGGAAGTTATCTAGCTTGGCTACATGATTAGCAGCACCAACAGTGTCCATTCAGTTGTCCAGTCTGGGCAACGGGTACGAGTCAGGCACTGTGACAGCATTGACCTTTCGATAATCCGGTCATAACCTAGATGTGCCATCAGGTTTGGCAACCAGAATGCACAGAGAACTCTATGGACTTGAACTTGGAATAGCCAGGTCATTCTCCAGCAAAATTATTTACTTTGTCCTTCATTATCTTCCGTTTGGAAGCGTTTCCAACATTAATGTTCACGTTTGTGCGTGTAGGAATATCACTAAAAAGACAAGGAAAGCTATGGAACAGCCTCACAGCATTTCATCTGCCTGTCCGTCGGTTAAATGACCCAGACTAGATGGAAGAGACAGCAACAGTTGGGCAATCTAGCGCACTGCTGCTGAGTATGGCGCAACTCCAAACCATCTTCGCCAGCTTCATTAACATGTGGGCTCACTATAGCAGCAGCAGCAATAGAGGAGACAGCAGTGTCTTCCGGCTTCTTTGGACTGGGCAATGGGTCTGGTGTGGTACGTCTTTAACATGTTCATGTGGCGCACACGGGATTGGCGTTTTCTATCAGGCGTTTGTATCACGTAATCAGTTTTACTTAGTTTCTTTTCAATCACATAAGGACCCGAGAAACGTGCTGACAATGATCCTCCTGGCACAGGCAACAACACAAGAACTTGGTCTCCCGGCCGCAGAGGACGAGAAACAGCATGTTTATTATAATGACGTTTCATATGTCTCTGCGAGGAAGATAGGGCTTCCTTTGCCAGTGCACAGGTGCCATGTAGGCACTCACGAAAGTGACTCATGTAGTCTAACACATTGCCCTTTGCCCACAATCCTTCTGATAAAAACTGATCCTTAAGGTCTTTCATAGGTCCTCTGACTGTCTCCAAACACCAGTTCAGCTGGCCTGAACCCTAGGGATTCCTGTACCGTCTCATCGACAGCAAACAAAACTAGAGGAACTCCCTCATCCCAATCCTTCTTGGATTCCAAACAATATTTACGGAGCATAGACTTCAGTGTCTGATGCCAACTTTCAAGCGCACCCTAAGACTCTGCATGATATGCGCTTGACACACAATGTGTTATTGACAAGGTCTTTAACTCCTGTTTGAAAATCTTAGAAAGGAAATTTGAACCTTGATCAGTTTGTACCACCTTAGGTAACCCACATGTTGAAAATAATTGAATCAATGCTTTGCTCACCACCGGAGCAGTAATCCTTCGCAGAGGAATGGCCTCTGGTTATCGAGTGGGGTCATGTGTGTGGCATGTCTGACAGTACTGAGCCACATCCTGTTTTAAACCGGGCCAAAAGATATGTTGCAGCACCCGATCTTAAGTCTTGGTGACTCCCAAAAGACCGGACTACTGGTCTTTTCGAATCCACGTGAGAGCTAGCAATTCATTGACTGTTTATACACAGACACTAATTGCAATTTAAATAGCCACAGGAGTGGGACATTTTCACCTGTCTGTGTAACCTTGTGTGTCTGTAACAAGGGCAAACATTCAAGGGTATGAACATTTTTTATCAGGGCCATTTGGGTGATCCCTGTTATCATTATGATTTAAAAAGTAGCCAACCAACTAACTGATAATAAATGGCTTCATATGATCACTATCCTTAAGTAAAATACAGTTTTTTTGCATTTTCAGTCATATTTTCAAAATCAATGCCAACATTTCACAATTTCAGCCAGGGTATGCAAACCTATGAGCACAACTGTATACAGTGTATATATAGACCACTCCTAATTTTTCTTTAATCAGCATCTCTATATTCCAGTGTCTATTAAATTCCAATGCAGGCACACCTCATTTCATTTAATGAGGTACTGATTAGGTGATTACCTGAACCAAATCTTATTTAACGAGGAAAAGTATAAAAACCACTGCTGTGGTCATGACTATCCTCTTGCAATAGGACTAGCTGGATGGCAAAAACAGTGCAAGTAGTACCTCAAAGGTCATTTGAATAAAGATATAAATATTCAGCATGACAAAAAAGTTGAAAAGAAAAGATTTGAGTGAGGAAAAGAAGGGTTCAATTCTGGCATTACTGGCAGAGGGATACAGTGAGCGTCAGGTTGCTTCCATCCTGAACATTTCAAAGATGGCGGTTCACATGGTCAAGTAACAGAGATTGGGGACCACAAAGGTACAGACTGGCAGAAGGCGAAAACGACTTTCCACTGACCAAGATGACCGTCAACTCATTCTAATATCACTCAACAACCAAAGGATGACATCAAGTGACCTACAAAATTTATGGCAAACAGCAGCTGGGGTGAAGTGCATGGCGAGAACGGTTCGAAACAGGCTCCTAGGGTCTAGACTGAAGTCATGCAAAGCTAGAAAAAAGCCTTTCATCAATGAGAAGCAAAAAAGAGCCAGGCTAAAGTTTGAAGGATTGGACTGTAGAGGAATGGAGTAAGGTAATCTTCTCTGACTAATCAGATTTTCAGGTTTGCTCAACACCTGGTCGTCTAATGGTTAGACGGAGACCCTAGAGAGTCCAACAAGTCACAGTGTCTCACACCCACTGTGAAATTTGGTGGAGGATCAGTGATGATCTGGGGATGCTTCAGCAAGGCTGGAATCGGACAGATTTGTCTTTGTGAAGGACGCATGAATCAAGCCAAGTACAAGGTTATCCTGTAAGAACACCTGCTTCCTTCAACTCTGACAATGTTCCCCAACTCTGAGAATAGTTTTTTACAGCAGGACAATGCTCCATGCCACACAGCCAGGTCAATCAATGTGTGGATGGAGGACCACCAGATCAAGACCCCGTCATGGCCAGCCCAATCCCCAGACCTGAACTCTATTGAAAACCTGGAATTTGAGGAAGATGGATGGTCACATGCCACCAAACAAAGCCGAGCTACTTAAATGTTGGTGCCAGGAGTGACAGCAATGTGACAGACTGGTGGAGAGCATACCAAGACGCATGAAAGCTGTGATTAAAAATCAGGGTTATTTCACCAAATATTGATTTCTGAACTCAATTTTTTCCAGAGCTATATATACAGTGGATATAAAAAGTCTACACACTCCTGTTAAACCTGGCATTTTAACAGAGGTGTGTAGACTTTTTATATCCACTGTGTATATATACAGTATCTCGCAAAAGTTAGTACACCCCTCACATTTTTGCAAATATTTGATTGAACACTGAAGAAATTAAATTTTGCTACAATGTAAAGTAGTGAGTGTACAGCTTGTATAACAGTGTACATTTGCTGTCCCTTTAAAATAACTCAATACACAGCCATTAATGTCTACACCGCTGGCAACAGAAGTTAGTACACCCCTAAGTGAAAATGTCCAAATTAGGCCCAATTAGCCATTTTCTGTCCTCGGTGTCATGTGACTCGTTAGTGTTACAAGGTCTCAGGTGTGAATGGGGAGCAGGTGTGTTAAATTTGGTGCTATCGCTCTCACACACCCTCATACTGGTCACTGGAAGTTCAACATGGCCTCTCGTGGCAAAGAACTCTCTGAGGATCTGATAAAAATAATTGTTGCTCTACATAAAGATGGCATAGGCTATAGGAAGTGAGCTGCAGCACGGTTTCCAAGACCATACAGCAGTTTAACCGGACAGGTTCCGCACGTATGAGTACATCCAGCATTGCTGCAGAGGTTGAAGGGGTGGGGGTCTGCCTGTCAGTGCTCAGACCATACGCCACACACTGCATCAAATTGGTCTGCATGGCTGTCGTCCCAGAAGGAAGCCTCTTCTAAAGATGATGCACAAGAAAGCCCCCAAACAGTTTGCTGAAGACCAGCAGACTAAGGACATGGATTACTGGAACCATGTCCTGTGGTCTGATGAGACCAAGATAAACATATTTGGTTCAGATGGAGTCAAGCATGTGTGGCGGCAACCAGGTGAGGAGTACAAAGGCGTGTGTCTTGCCTACAGTCAAGCATGGTAGTGGGAGTGTCATGGTCTGGGGCTGCATGAGTGCTGCCGGCACTGTGGAGCTACAGTTCATTGAGGGAACCATGAATGCCAACATGTACTGTGACATACTGAAGCAGAGCATGATCCCCTCTCTTTGGAGACTGGGCCGCAGGGCAGTATTCCAACATGATAACGACCCCCAACACACCTCCAAGACGACCACTGCCTTGCCAAAGAAGCTGAGGGAAAAGGTGATGGACTGGCCAAGCATGTCTCCCGACCTAAACCCTATTGAGCATCTGTGGGGCATCCTCAAATGGTAGGTGGAGGAGCGCAAGGTCTCTAACATCCACCAACTCCGTGATGTCGTCTTTCCAGTGGCAACATGTGAAGCTCTGGTAAACTCGATACCAAAGAGGGTTAAGGCAGTGCTGGAAAAGAATTGTTGCCACACAAAATATTGACACTTTGGGGCCAACTTGGACATTTTCACTTTGGGGTGTACTCATTTTTATTGTCAGCGGTTTAGTCATTAATGGCTGTATGTTGCGTTATTTTGAGGGGACAGCAAATGTACACTGTAATACAAGCTGTACACACTACTTTACATTGTAGCAAAGTGTCATTTCTTCAGTGTTGTCACATGACAAGTCAAATAATCAAATATTAGCAAACATTTGAGGAGTGTACTCACTTTTGTGAGATACTGTGTGTGTGTGTGTATATATATATATATATATATATATATATATATATATATATATATATATATATATATATATATATATATATATATATATATATATATATATATAGAAAGCCTTTTTCGTTCATCTTTTCCAAGGGTAACCAATCCATTAAGAGGCATCTGTGGTTGACTGCTGCAGGGTAGACTCAAAGACATAAGTGCCTTACCGTAACTCTTTGAAGGGCTCAGCCCTGACATGTGGGGTCTCCACAGAGTTGCTGAAAACGGCTCCCTCGGCACCTGCAATCACACAACAGCAGCATTAGCAAAGAAACAACCCTGTTTTGCAACTGGTTGGCTCACCGCTCAATTCAACATTATGATTACAAATGAATGGACATCATTCTTGAAACCACAGATATATTGTGTACTGTATGCACTGCTTCTGTGGCCACATCTCACAATATCCCTATCTACACTGTTCAGGTTTGGTCTGAGCTACTGCAATCCTACATTATGATATCTGATAAACCTTTATGAGTGTTTGCGTCAAAGGAATTAGTCAGGGTAGTGGATCTAACTACATGTTCCAAAGAACCTTGAAAAGTTTTGCTGCAAAAAAAGTTATCCTGTTCAAAAACGAAGAACTACTAATTGCTGCGACAGTGTGATGGTTGGGTGTATGAGTCCTTATTTACATAATCATCAGGGATATCTCCATTATTCCTTTTGGGATTGGTTAAAAAGCAGCAAGGGAAAATATGCAATGAGAAGTGCTGTTTTGCCAATGTACATTAGATAAATCTCTGAATTACAGGTTTGAGTGATTTTGTTAGTGTGTCCGACTGCATGTAACCCAGGGGCCACTCACAGAGTTTCACAGAGTATCTTCTCTGTTTTGAGTTTGAAGTCAACTAAATGTTTTACTCTGACAGGTCTGTTGCAAGAAGTCACACTTTCTCGGAAGGAGTGAAGGTTATTGCCATAAAACGTAAGGATTATTTATAGCCTGTAAGGTTCTGTTTTGTTTTTGCTTGCTCTTTAACATAGCCTGTTTTTGTTCTGATTGTTTTCACCTATTTGTTGTTTAGTCCTCGTTAGCACCCTATTTAGTTTGCCCTATTCTGTTAGCCATTTTAATCATTGAATCTTTTTGTGTATGTGCCTGCCTCCAGTCTGTGTTTTTACCTGCCTGCTGTTTTCTTGCCGTTTATTTTTTTTTTACCTGCCTCAGTTTCATCATTAAACCCTTTTTTTGTTCTTCAAGACCTCGTCTGGTGTGCTGTTTACCAGAAACGTATTATTTTTTTGCCTTTGTCTGATTATCTGACTTAGGTCAGCGTTCTTATCCATCACTGTGACACATGTATTTATGTAAACATTTAATATTTGCTGAAATATTATCTGAATAAATAATCTATTGAAACAGCAAACAGATTAATGCAATAAGAATTGTATGAATAATATCAAACAGCAGGAAATGAAAATTTACATTTTGTGTAATTTACAAATGTGAATGCCACACCTGGAATCAACTCCAGACCTTTTACCTGCTTAATTGATGAAGAAATAACAAAGGAATAGCCCACACCTGTCCATGAAACTACTTTTGAGTCAATTGTCCAATTACTTTTGGTCCCTTGAAAAAGAGGGGGCTACATATTAAAGAGCTGTAATTCCCTCAAATTAAAACTAAGAGACGGAACTTTAAGCCCTATTCATTATTTTACTGTAACTTGAATATATTTTGGTAAACAGCCAAAATAACAAAACCTGTGTCAGTGTCAAATTATGTCAGGACCTATAGTAACTGTAATTAGTTAAGCGATATTAGTTGAGCGATATTCCACCAGGTTTAGTTATTTAGCATTCCACAGCTTTTCCAGTCCATTTTTGAAACTTGTTGCTGGCATCAAACTCAAAATGGGCATATATTTTTCAAGAAACAAAATTTCTAATATTTAACATTTGACATGGTGTCTTTGTACTATTTCTATTGAACATAAGGTTTAAGTGATTTGCACATCAATGGATTCTGTTTGTATTTACATTTTATGCAACATCCCACGTTACTACAGTATGAGGACGTGGCTGCTACCAAAGTAAAAACACCCATCAGCAATTTCCCACCGATAAATGGAAGCATTATTTTTAAATAGGAATCCAACCACTGTACTCTGGAAGAGCAAACTCCAGGTGACCAAATGCAGGCAAATTGGAACTATCTATCTGCCTTGGGTGCGGGGCCATTTAGCGATGGAATTACATACATTTGTATCCAAGGACCCGAAGGTTCTTTTATAGCGAAAGTGACTTGTGCCTGGAACCATAGAGCACTTCAGTGTTGGGGAGACAGAGGCCTGTGTAAGTGATGTAAAGTTGATGAGTGCTCCTGCAGATTAAAATGCAATACATTTAGCAACAGCCTCCTTGTTGCAGTAGTTCAGTAGTTCATAACACTGCTGTGTCTGAGGAGCAAAAAGAACTGCATAAAGACCATTTCTCAACAGGGACTGAGGACATTCCACTGCACCAGGTCATATTACTTTGATCTCTCTTTGGGGGAAGGAGTTTCTCAACCTGTAAGTCTTTACAGAAGGATCCTCTCTTTAGTAGGTCATATGCTTGTGTGTAGTCTGACCAAGGTGTGTGAAAGTGAAGGGAAAAGGTCTGGATTGCTAAACCCTACTGTCTAGCTGGCTTACTTCTTTCTGCTGAGATAGTCTGCCTCTGACCTTAGTGAGTGGCTGAATAATTGACTTTCTCTTAATCTTAACCTCCTAACACTGACTTACAGAAAGCCATTTGATCCATTTACATTTACTGATGAGTAGTAGGTTATTCTGCATGCATATACATAAATGTGAATGAAAAAAAGCAAGCAGTGATGTATTTTAAGGAAAATAGGAAATTTGTGTGTTTACTATTTTGTCAGATTTTTGCATTTATTCATATTATGCATGTGTCCATAAAAAGATGGTGTACTTGTACTGAAATAGATAATAAATAAGACATGTAAAGTGATTTTCAAGACACCCAAAGACACAGAAATAGAAAACAACAAGAAAAAGCAATGAAACTACATAGCTAAAGTTGACTGAGGACCAAAATACGCTGAAAGGAACGCCAGGCTAAACATTTTAGTATTGGGTCTGTTTTTGATGATTTTGTGGAGTCCAAGTTATGGATGGCTGGAGGGAGAGAGTTCCAGACTTGGGAGCAGCGAGGGTTCAGCATAACAAACAAGGTGGAGTTTTTCTGTTTATTAGAGAAGGAAGGGTACAACAAGCTAGCCACTTTTTCCAAAGCTTCAAGGGAGTATAGATGAACACAAGTCAATCGTTCCTTTATTTGTGGGAGGGGAGTGCTCGTGAAGAACAAGCTAACGCTACAGTCCAGGTACTCACTGCGTATATAGTTTCGAAGGGAGCCCCTATGGGGTTAAAGCAGATCCCTGCAGTAGAGAAGCCAAGACAGTAGTACAATCCACATCACAGTGTTTCCTGTAGCCATGGATGAGCTTCCTGAATCATTTATTTTTTCCCATATGGAAAAAGGAACATCAAGGCTTCTGGAGATGGACTCACATCATTGAGACTGTCCATGCTTAGCAACAATCTTTTGTCTGAACTCCTCGGACAATTCTACTGTTTTCTATATGCTAATTGTTGATACATGTAGTGACACATTTTCTCTATTCAAACAGCCTGAATGAACTATTTTCATATATAGTGGATATAAAAAGTGTACATACCCCTGTTAAAATGCCAGGACAATTCAATTGAAAAACAAACTGAAATCTTCAAGGGGGAAAAATGAAACATAAAAACCTTACAATAACCTGGTTGCATAAGTGTGCACACCCTTTTATAACTGGGGATGTGGCTGTGTTCAGAATTACCCAATCACATTCAAATAGAAGTCATTACCCACCTGCCATCATTTAAAGTTCAGCTGTTCTAGTAGGGTTTTCCTGACATTTTCGTTGTTGCATCTCAGAGCAAAAGCCATGGTCCGCAGAGAGATTCCAAGGCATCAGATGGATCTCATGATTGAAAGATATCAGATGGGAGAAGGGTACAAAAGAATTTCCAAAGCATTAGATATCCCATGGAACACAGTGAAGACAGTCATCATCAAGTGGAGAAAATATGGCACAACAGTGACATTACCAAGAACTGGATGTCCCTCCAAGATTTATGAAAAGACGAGAAGAAAACTGGTCAGGGAGGCTTCTAAGAGGCCTTCAGCAAGATTAAAGGAACTGCAGGAATTGCTGGCAAGTACTGGGTGTGTGACAACAATCTCCCATATTCTTCATATGAATGGGCTATGGGGTAGGATGGCAAGTTGGAAGCCTTTTCTTACAAAGAAAAACATCCAAGCCCGGCTGAAGTTTGCAAAAACAAACATCAAGTCCCCCAAATGCACATGGGGAAATGTGTTAGGGCTGTTTTTCTTCAGCTGGAACCGGGGCCTTAGTCAGGGTTGAGGGAATTATGAACACTTCCAAATACCAGGCAATTTTGGCACAGAACTTTCAGGCGTCTGTTAGAAAGCTGAAGATGAAGAGGAAGTTTACCTTTCAGCACGACAACGACCCAAATAACACATCCAAATCCACAAAAACATGGTTTCACCAGAAGAAGATTAAAATTTTGTAATGGCCCAGCCAGAGCCCAGACCTGAATCCAGTTGAACATCTGTGGGGTGATCTGAAGAGGGCTGTGCACAGGAGATGTCCTCGCAATCTGACGGATTTGGAGCGCTTTTGCAAAGAAGAGTGTGCAAATATTGCCACGTCAAGATGTGCCATGTTAATAGACTCCTACCCAAAAAGACTGAGTGCTGTAATAAAATCAAAAGGTGCTTCAACAAAGTATTAGTTCAAGGGTGTGCACACTTATGCAACCAGGTTATTATGAGTTTTTAATTTTCCCACTCAAAGATTTCAGTTTGTTTTTCAATTAAATTGTTCACGTTATAGGTCACATTAAAGGTTGAAAAAGTTCTGACATGATTTATCTTTATTTATCTGTCTCATTCTTTTACATCACAAGAACCTGGCATTTTAACAGGGGTGTGTAAACTTTATACCTGCAATTTCAAAGTAAAGGAGAATCACCTCACTGATATGTTATAATTTCTAGAAGATGCCAATAATATTATCCAGGCCATTTATTTGTGTAATAAGAACATTTTGTAAGAATAAGTTTAGTAAATTATTCAGACATTTTGGTTTTGTACAACTGAAAACCCAAGGAAAACATATGTGCATACTAAACAATTTATGAAATCAGTTTTCTATAAAATTTAGAGAAAATTTTAATAAAAGGCAGTGGTGCCAATAAATGTTGGCAACAACTATATGAGTCAGGTTGTGCGTTTGTGTGTAACACAGTCACCTACACAAACACACATATACAATTAGTATAAAATGTTACGCAAATACTAATATTAGTAGTAGCGCTGATACTGTGTAATATTACTTGTAGTGCTGATAATGTATTTTATTACTAGTGCTGATACTGTGTAATATGACTAGTGCTGATACTGTGTAATATTCCTAGTCCTGATACTGTGTAATATTACCAGTGCTGATACCGTCTAATATTACTAGTGCTGATACTGTGTAATATTACTTGTAGTGCTGATAATGTATAATATTACTAGTGCTGATACTGTGTAATATTACTAGTGCTGATACTGTGTAATATTCCTAGTCCTGATGCTGTGTAATATTACCAGTGCTGATACCGTCTAATATTACTAGTGCTGATACTGTGTAATATTACTAGTGCTGATTCTGTGTTATATTCCTAGTCCTGATGCTGTGTAATATTACTTGTGCTGATACTGTGTAATATTCCTAGTGCTGATACTGTGTAATATTACTAGTGCTGATACTGTTTAATATTACAAGTGCTGATACTGTGTAATATTAGAAGTGCTGATGCAGCCAACACTTGTGCTTCAAACAGAAGAGGTCATAATATTTAATAGCATGTATTTATTTAGGGTAGACAAATTACAACGTGGCCCTGAGAATTTAAAAAGGAGAAAAATATTAATAAAAAAAAATACATTTAAGAGTAAAACATTTATACTATTTATATATATTTCAGAAACCAATAACAGAATTCTAAACTTGGAAAATTACAACATTTTTGCAGTTCATTCCACTTCTGAGGGATATATTAACTTAACACAGATTCACAAATCTCTAAATTCATGAATATCCTGAATGTTAACGAATAATTTACAATAACCTTCAGCTGTTAGCTTCCACTACTGCATCTTCCTTAAATACCTGCCCTGACAAGGTCCTGATGGGAGGCGGCTATGCAGGGGTGGGGCTGGTCATGCTGGCTGTCTCCAGACAGTTCCTGAACCTGCCAGCCTTTTGGGTGCATTGGTGCAGAGCTGATGTAGCAGGTGGAGGCATTCACACCACAATGCACATAAATAATTAACCTAGGCAACACCTGACTCAGTCCTCTTGTTCTTTGCGTTTGGAAAGGGTGTTTTGATGTTGTTGGCAAGAGGAATTTATACTGCAGGGGTTGCATCATGATTCTCAATGCCTCGGTTTCCACTACTTGGATTTTGCTACTTGCCCATTTAAAATGGAACAAATCATGATTTTTGTTTTCTTAGAGCTCTTCTCTACGAAACCAAGCGGTCACGTTTCTTCTTCATATTGATTTGATGGAAGCTTTCTGCGTTGCACATGCAAAAAGCTAGTAAATAAGAACCAGTGAAAACCATTGCACACGTCCTAAGCAAATATTGTGGTTACATTATGCTCCTGTCCAGACCAATGAGTCACAACTCTCCCTGTGCTGTGAGTCATCAAATGTGCATGTCAGAGCAAAACCAACCCATGAGTTTGAAGGAACCGTTCGTGAAGCTTTAAGACTGAGGATTGTGTTAAGGCACAGATCTGGGGACGGTATCCGCAGCATTAAAGGTCCCTAAGAACACAGTGGCCTCCACCATTCTTAAATGGAAGAAGTTTGGAAGCACCCAGACTCTTCTCAGAGCTGGTTCCCGAGTTCCTGTGCAAAGGTTGTCCAGAAGGACAACCTACTCTACAGCACTCCACCAATCAGGCCTTTATGGTAGAGTGGCCAGATAGAAGCCATTCCTTGGGAAAAGGCACATCACAACAAGTTTGGTTTTGCCAATAGGAACCTAAAGGACTCTCAGACCATGAGAATCAAGATTCTCTTTTAGGATGAAACCATTTGTAATTGTTTATTTATTTATTAGCTTCTAATAAAACATCTGAATCAAAAATGTAGGCTTACATGCATCAACATCTAGAGCATCCACCCTCTCGAAAAGCCTTGACAGTGCCTAAATAATTTTGAAGATGATTCTGCCAGTATCTCAAACACATCTAGTTTGTCAGGGACACTCAGTCCTGTAACGCCCTAGGACTGTACTGACTACCGTTTACAATCTAATCTAGCTTTGTGACCAGTGACGGACTAGATTTATGTGGGACCTGAAATCAAGCCCTAGGAAGAGTCCCACTTAAGGCAGATTGCAGGGAAGAAGAGGATATAACTCACTGGCATTTATGGATTCTTCATCATCTACTTAGCATGGTCACCTGACAGAAATCCAATGGTCACTCTGCAAAGTACATTTCCTATTCAGACCTGATCAAACCGTGAAATGTGGTCACGCCTTATGTACAGTGCCCTCCAGAATTATTGGCCCCCTTGGCAGAGATGAGTAAAAAAGGCAATTCTATTATCAGCTTTTTCTTACACTCAGGGTATAAGAGAAACTGAAAATTACCATAACACAAATATTATTTGTAAATTATTTTGGATTAAGACATTTTATTTCTTGCAAAAAGGGAAATTAGCACACACTAAGTTAGGTTATCAATAATTTTATTCCATATTGTATTTCCATAACTGTTTCAAGAAAGGAATATACTGCAGTTCACAGCTCAATCTGTTTGACACAACTTTATACTCATAATTGTAAAATACAGAAGTGATTTTACAATTAACGCCTATAATTCAAGTGCACAGTACTGTGTTGTTACTCAGAGCACATCTCAGATCCTCCAAGTGCGTGGTTGTCCCATTGCCAAGTTACACATTTTAAAGTAATGATCCAGAAATTCCATTAATAACAAGATAAAAAATACATAAATAATGTATGGCTAGCAGATGGTACCTATATTTATTGCTGACTAAAGTTAAGGTCTGCCTATATTGTTTGACTTTTGAGAGGAGCAACTCTTTCCAGATACTTCCACCACTACTCCTGTACAATAATATTTATTTATATACATGTGGCTTACATTTAGTAAGATTTTCTATCTGTTTCATCACTTCACTGTTACTTATGGCATTAAGTGTCCTCTCTGTGACGTCTGTGCAATAAAGAGCTTCAAGACTAATCATTAGCTGCATTGATGGTCATTTATGCCGCTTGCCACAATATGCTATTAACATCACAGAGGAAAAACAATATGGTTTCAACATAAAATAGAACTAGATTGATAGCTAAAACAATAACTTGCCAACTAGGAAGTCTGATTTACTCAACCTGTTTCGATAGAGAACGAGAGATATGCTTTGACTGACAGAACGCACTGGAGCCGTGTGAGTGTGTGTGTGTGTGCTTGTTTTTTTACCTTGTGGGGACATTTTGTCCCCATAAGTATAGTTCAACCTGAAAAACATGCCTCGTGGGGAATTTCTTTAGGGCCCATGAGGGCAAAGTCAATTTCTGGCTCAGGGTTTAGGTTTAGGGACAAACTTAAAATGTATTTTAGAGTTAGAATTGGGGGTTCTTTAAGGTCCAGGTGTTGTTGGTTAAGTTTAGGGTTATGGTTAGGCATTAAATCTAGGTATAGTTTAGGGTAAGGATTAGATTTAGGGTTAAGATTAGGGCAAGGGTGTCACGGTAAGGTGAGCAGCAGCGCCACCGTTCCGTGCACCTTCTGTTCCCATCACACACGAACGCATCCTGGACTTGTTTTGTGTCACGTCTTAATCATGCACTCCAGGTCACCATCATCTCGTTTGTATGTGTTTAAATGTTCCCCTCTGCTCCCCACATTCGTCGATCATTGTTTTTCATGTCTCCTTGTGTTTTGCATGTGGTGAGTTATGTTTTGCTGCTTAGCCAGCCCTTTTGTTTTCATTTTCCATGTGTTAAGTGCTCAGTGTTACTTTTGAGTAAAGATTCGACATCGACTGCCATTTCTGCCTGCGCTTGGTTCCGTCCTCTTCACCACACTCACTTGTGACAAAGGGAGCATGTTATTTTGTTTTTCTGGGCCCCATGAGGATATAAAAACGTGTGTGTGTGTGTGTGTGTGTGTGTGCGTGTGTGCGTGCGTGCGTGTGTGCGTGTGTGCGTGTGTGTAGAGATTAGGGAAGGGCAACGGTGCTTGGTCTAACCCAATCATGGCAGCCGGCTTAACCTACATCCGACTTGTTTCTTTACAGAAGAAACTGGCCAAACTAGCCAATTGAGTTTTTAGAAGACCGAGATGCATGCTTAAAATACATACTTTTTCAGATCACATCCAAGTTCTTGGCACACTTCTGACTCTAATCCCTTCCTTTCATTCTTTCTTCTCTCTTCACCTCTTTATCCCTCTCTCGTCTCTTTATCCCTGTACCCCCTTCTCTCTTTTCTTTTTCATAATAGCCACTAAAAACAAACTTTATCCTAGGAAGCATAAAAGACCAGGGTTAAAACACTATTTTAAATATCAAAATTACTATAACATACTTTTAAGTTAGTATTTGGTTACTTTACTAAACTACAGTATATTTGGAAATACGTTAATATATTTACTTGAATTTTCAAATACTCAAATGAAAATATGCAAACACAACAATGACATTTATTATTACTGGCTGTGAATTAAAAAAACATTCAAATACACAGCAAATGTATGTTAAATACAGAACGACTGTATACTTATTATACCTAACAGGTCTACAGCCTAGTGATTCTGTAAAAGGCTACCACTAGACCCCATAGTCTGCTGGTTATCATGCATGGCAGCAGTGAAATTACAACATACAGCACCATGAGCACACACATCAATGTCCTGAGACACCTCATAACTTTAACTACATCAATGCAATTACATATTATGGATTGTAGACAAATTATGAATTGGCATTGTCTTTCTCAATGGGTCGATATGTGGCAGGACAGATAAATCATTGCCCTGATTGGATTACTTCATACATATCTCTTTTCTATCCAAATTGACATCCCTCATCAAAGCATCTACAATTGGGTTTGTCATATTATCATGCATAGAGTGCTAATTCATTGGTAATCATTTCTCCAAACCAGACTTTTAATATATCTTGTTCAGGGCTCCTCCTACACCAGAGTATTGTAATTACGTGTGCAATACAATCAAAATTAGCCTCCACTGTGGTGAGTCAATGGATTATAATTGCGGCTAATCAATGAGCGTTTAATTATAATTACAACAATAACCTACAGCAGGTAATGTCATTATTCTCTAGATTACTGCAAAAATTTATGCAATGGTGAGATTAAAAGAGAGAGAATATGTGAAAGCTCTACTGAACATGCTCCATTGAAAAGTCTGATATTTCATGTTCCCAAAATCATATAGTTATATATTTTAATTACGACTGAGGAGTCCTCTCCTTCGCTAATAAGTCCTCTCCTTCGGTGCATATTCCTTCCTTTCTCTCATAGCTAAATATGCAAAACCTAGATTCAAGCCAAAGTGATAACTAGCTGAAACTGTGATTATAACAACAACATGAAAGTGACAAACAGACAAAGTGTTTGTTTGTCAGAAAGAACTCCTCTACCCCTATGTAGTTCCAGGAATCCCCCACCCTCGTTCCTCCATCCACACAATCTGTTACAGACTGCCCCCCTCCCCCACCCTGGTTGTCACAGAGCAGAAGGTCATCAGACTCATTAGAAAACAGAACTGCCAGAAGTCTGCCGATCAGGGTCTCTCCAGCCACTCTAAGCGCTTTGCTGACCAGCTGACACTGGAGCAATGAAATGTTCCTGCCTGTTTGAAATTCTCTGTCACTGTTCTAGTAAAAGTAAATAATAATAATTAAATGTAAACTATAGTCATTGTCTTATTCATCATAATATTGATGGTAATGCCCTAGTCCTTTACCATTTCAAAATGACCTCTGAAGCCTTCATGACCAACTACAGTTTGCCTGCAAAGCCAACAGGTCTATGGACGCACTAATAAGAAGAATGAATTGCCTTCAGTACATTTCAGAGATGTGGTCGAGTCACTAAAGCTTGAGTCCGCTTTGAGTGCTACAGTAATTCACCTGTGCTTGAATACAAGGTGAGTCACACATACCTATGGCCACATCCTAGTCTGTCCCGGCAACCAATTGTTGAGTCATAAATCTTTACAGTATAGCTAAGAGTTCACCTCTGCCATCAGGTCCTGACTGTGGCCCTCAGGCACATAGAGATGCCAAGAGACCCCCAGGCAGGACCTGAAAGCGCTGCTCAGCTGTAAACAGACTCCACCTGCAGTAGCCCACCAGATTGATGGTGCTAACGTTCCTTAATATGCAACTCAACCGTGTATTAGAAATGAACCGTTTCACTCTTCAGAAATCTCATGCCATGTACCTTAATTAAAACAAGCTGTCTTAAAAATGACACATTTGTTTAATATCGACATTATTCAAGTTCAGTTAAGATACTTATGGAAGGTGTATGCCAACCAAGAAACTGCATATGTCATGCCGTCTCGCCAAACTGGATGACCAAGCATGACAATAGCTTAAAGCACAATGCTAAATCTACAGTTCAGTGGCTAACAATTAAAAAAGGTAAATGTATACCTTAATCCTAAATGTGTGGCGTTCTGATCAACGCTTCCTCGGCAGGTTTTCTTAAATAGAATAGTCAATATTGCCAAATCTAAATGTGTAAAGATGCTAGTAAGACCAATCCCAACACTCAAAGCTGCTATTACTGCAATAGGTTCTTCCACCATGTAGTAACTCGGGTCAGAAGACTTAAAATCCACTTAAGGGTGGAGTATGCTGTATAGATAAAATGTATTTCATAAAGCAATGTTTACCAACAGATGTCACAACGTGCTTTTACACATATCCAGCCTGAAACCCAAGCAACAACAGGAACTGATGCACAATGGCAAAGAAGCACTCCCAAGTAAAGTCAGAACCTACAGTAGGAAGAGACCTAGAGTGCAGCAAGACTTGGTAGGGATGATTCTTATCCTGGCTGTGCCAGAGATAATTTTTATTCATTAAACTCGACAGTCTGTAGGCACTGTAAATTGCAATTTTCCACAGCAGAGGAGTTTACTTTTAAAGTTACAATTAGAGTTACAATTCAGATGAGGAAAATGTACAGTATATCTGGTGAGTATATGGGGTGACTAGGCCTCCAGTTTGAGCATTGCTCATCTTGGAGACCATTTTGAAAGGGGTTGCAGAATACTGTATCAAATGTTGCATTTTAGCCCTCATTGAGTCGTGTGTTACAAAGCAGCGTGTCACAGATCTGTGTGTATACAAATAATACAGTCAAAATGAATGGATTCCTCTCATTAGACAGCTAGTGCCAAATACCTTGACACCTCCCCTGTTACCCATTGGATGCTGTGCTTTCATAAAGTTCAGTGTTTACTTCCAATGACCTCTGTTGGGCCATTAAAGTGGAATTGCACAGAATATTTATGTATGCTATTGGTTTAGACAGAAGCATTCATTTGATAATGACATGTGGCAGTTTTATAGGAATCTGGCCTCACTCCTTCCTGCCTGATGGATGCAATGACATAGGGAGAGATCTCAGCAGTCCAGCTGTGACATCACTGGCTGTATTAATTGATTACAGCTGTGGTATGGCGTGGGGGCACTCAACATCAACAGACACACACACCCATCCACATGCACACACCCATCCACATGCACACACCCATCCACATGCACACACCCATCCACACACACACGCTCAACCACATGCACACACCCATCCACACACACACGCTCAATCACATGCACACACCCATTCACATGCACGCACCCATCCACATGCACACAAGCGCACACACACACACACACATACGCTTTAAGCCTACATGCCCTACCATTAATATTCAAGCCAGGTTTCCTAAAAGCTTTAAACCATTTTCACTCAAACATTGTTTTTACAATAATAATAAGAACATATTTTAGGGTGTTCACTGTATTTTGTACAATACATAGAATTAATTGGCAATTAAACTAAAATACATCTGCAGTTGAAAACACAGCAGACACCAGGAGCTGTCCAGAGATAACCAATCCCAGTTTTGTAACCACAATCCAAACAAGGTCAAACATTAAATACATCAAAATGTTCAGTGATACAGAAGCTTTTAGAAGGAGACCTTTCAACTACTGGCTGAAGAACAATGTGATCTTGGGCAACCCCATCAAAAGGGCCCGAGATAAATTAACAAATAAGAAATGTAAAAAAAATCTATTTTTCTGCCCTTCCCAACCTTTCTCAATTCTTACAACCATCCCTCCCAATCTCTGAGATCTACCTGAGGATGAAGTGTAGTGGATGAGGTTTGTGAGTAATTGCTGATAGGGGCCATGCATGTGACCCATGGGAGGGATGGTTAGAGATGATCAAATGCAATGGTGAGTCTTGGCTATTGGACCTACAGTATGCCTTATGGGGGCGAAATCATCAACCAAAACATTGAGTCAAACAAAATCATAGAATCACTCATTTACTATACATCACATCTAGCTCTAATGTAAGAGAATCAACGCTACCGATGACATCATCAATTACTGAAGTAAGCCTGAGCCAGAGTCATGTAAGCGCAGTGGAGCTAGGGTGAAGCAAGGAGTGGTGCGCATTTAATTTGGTTAGAGCATGGAGCAATGTTAGCTGCCATCTGTCCCTCCCTTATTTCTGCTTTGCCATAAGCTCTGGTCATGTTCTCCCTAGCATTAATAGTTAACTTCAGCACCCTATTTTTTATTTAGGAATAGTCTATTATATACTGTTTACCCCCACACATTAACATTTGGTAGAGCCACCTTTTGCTGCAATAACAGCTTTAAAGTATTTTGTGTTAAGAATGCAACAGCTTTGCACACAGACTCAAGGTGATTTTGGACCATTCTTCTACGCTGATTTTATCCCTGGCATATTTTCTCTAGGTTGCTGACGTTGGTTAGACAATGGTTGTGGACTTCAATTTTCAAGTTACTGCCACAGATTCTCAATACGATTGAAGTCAGGACCCCTATAGGACATTTACCTTTTTATTCTTAAGTCACTTGAATGTTGCTTTGGCTTTGTACTTTTATTGTCCTGCTGAAAGCTGAATTTCGCCCCAAGCTTCAGTTTTTCAGCAGGTTCATTTACAGTATTTCCCTGTATTGTGCCCCATCCATTCTTTGTTTAAATGTTAACAATATCTCTAGTACCTACAGATCACAAGCATCCCCACAACATGAAGCTACCACCACTGTAGAGATGGTGTGTCTCAAGGCATGCACAGTGTTACATTTTCTCTCCACAAGCACTTTGAGTTTTGTCCAATAAGCTATATCTTATCATCTGACAACAAACCCTTCTTTCTCAACACAGATGGCAAACTCCAGAAATGCCTACAGATGGTCCTTCTTGAATAACGGCTTCTTTCTACCCACCCTCCAATACCTGCCAGTGTTATGCAGAGCTTTTGTTATGACTGATTAGAACACCATCACTCAACTCACAGCCACTGAACTCTGTAGCTCCTTTAAAAAAAATATTGATTGGTCTTTCAGTGGCTCCTGTCGCAAGTTTGTATAATTATTTTTATAATAATCTTTTTTTTATTAAACAGCTAACATTACCTGAAATTATACCACATAATTAGTGACTAATTGTTTTTGATTGGCTCAAAGTTCATTTTAGACTGGGTAAAAGTTTGATGTCTCTGGGACAGATTTCTCAGAAAATAATCATGACAATAAAAACCACCACAAGTAGTTGTTACATTGTTACAAAAAGCTAAACCAATAACAACAAACATTGATGCGATGTGAATGCGAATGTGAATTTATTTTTGCCAAGACATATTTTTTACCATCAGATGAACTAAGGCAGAGATTTTTCTACCCTGTTTGGTGATACTCAATTTGCAATTAAGGGCCTGATTCATCACAGAATGTTGATGTTGAGATATGTGTCTTCTTATCACGCTGTTTGCCCAACCAAACTAAAATAACAAATAACTAGATCACTTCCATAAATATAGAACTAATTGAACGCACCAATGTGTCTGCCAAAAAATCTGCCCAGTTGCATGTGGTAAAAAATACATTCACAAATGTTTTCATCCATGTTTGGCATTTTCAGAGTACGAGAGGAAACAGACAGACATCATAAGAAAAAAAGTGTTCCAGATCATCAAGACCAGAAGAGTTTGTAAGGACCCAGCTTCTTCCACACCTTGTTTTCAAGTTCTGGCTGAAAGGAGAAGCAGTATTCTCTAAAGGGCAGGGGAAGCAATCCTAGTAGTGGGGGTGGAAGGGGCAGACAGAAATATGAGGCCAGCCTTAACAAAGTGACTACTGAAGCTTTTAACCATTTTAACTTTGTCAGTCTGTGTTCTCCACTTTGAGTGTTACAGGCAGCCGAGGATGTCCACACATTTAGTGTTTTATTTTGGGTCTGAATCATTTGTTTGTAAAATGCTGCTGATACAATAATACTACAGTGATCACTTAAGTCTAGGAAGAAGATTATAGTAATGTACTTGGTAGGCATTCACAGAATCTATAAGGACTTAGGATTGAAACTGGTGTAGGGTTGTACAACCCTGTTTCCAAAAACGTTGGGACGCAGTATAACATGTAAAGAAAAACAGAATGCAATAATGTTCAATTATTTAAACCCTATATTTAATAGAAAACAGTACCAAGATGACAAATCAAATATTGAGACTGAGAAATGCTATTGTTTCTTGGAATATAAAAGCTCACTTTGAAATTGATGCCAGCAACACATTTAAAAAAAAAGCTGATACAGAGGCACCAAAATATGAGGTACCATTTAAGTCCAAAATATTTCCACTGTTATGTCTATGTTTTTGGTCAAATGGTCGATGTCATTGTGCATGTCGTCTGTTTTGTCCTTACAATGTGCATTTGGTATTGCATTTCCTGTATGTTTATGTCATTGGCCTTGTTGACTACGGATTCGCGGTCGTTACCACAGGCATTTGTTTAAACCGTTGTCCATTCCTGTGTCGTTACTCCTGGTTTTTGTCCATAAGCTCCCTCATTTTTTATCACGTGACGTATAGTACACGTTTTTTCATTCTGAAAGCGTTTTTGATTTACAGTTAAAACTTTAAACGATGCTCTTAACTTCGGTTGGATTATACTTTATTTTTACTGTGTCACTGAACAATTAGTATGAACTGTTAGTATATACATTGAACAAAATTATAAACGCAACACTTTTGTTTTTGCCCCCATTTATCATGAGCTGAACTCAAAGATCTAAGACTTTCTCTATGTACACAAAAGGCCTATTTCTCTCAAATATTGTTCACTAATCTGTCTAAATCTGTGTTAGTGAGCACTTCCCCTTTGCTGATATAATCCATCCACCTCACAGGTGTGGCATATCAAGATGCTGATTAGACAGCATGATTATTGCACAGGTGTGGCTTAGGCTGGCCACAATAAAAGGCCACTCAAAAATGTGTAGTTCCATCACACAGCACAATGCCACAGATGTTGCATGTTTTGAGGGAGTGTGCATTTTGGCATGCTGACTGCAGGAATGTCCACCAGAGCGGTTGACCGTGAATTGAATGTTCATTTCTCTACCATAAGCCGTCTCCAAAGGCGTGTCAGAGAATTTGACAGTACATCAAACCGGCCGCCCAACTGCAGAGCACGTGTAACCACACCAGCCCAGGACCTCCACATCCAGCATCTTCACCTCCAAAATTATCTGAGACCAGCCACCCGGACAGCTGCTGCAACAATCGGTTTGCATAACCAAAGAATTTCTGCACAAACTGTCAGACACCGTCTCAGGGAAGCTCATCTGCATGCTTATCATCCTCATCGGGGTCTTGACCTGACTGCAGTTCGTCGTCGTAACCGACTTGAGTGGGCAAATGCTCACATTCTATGGCGTCTGGCACTTTGGAGAGGTGTTCTCTTCACGGATGAATCCCGGATTTCACGGTACAGGGCAGATGACAGATGTCATGAAACGTCATGTATGGCGTCATGTGGGTGAGCGGTTTGCTGATGTCAACGTTGTGGATCGAGTGGCCCATGGTGGCGGTGTGGTTATGGTATGGGCAGGCGTGTGTAATGGACAACAAACACAGGTGCATTTTATTGATGGCATTTTGAATGCACAGAGATACCGTGATGAGACACTGAGGCCCATTGTTGTGCCATTCATCCATGACCATCAACTCATGTTGCAGCATGATAATGCAAGGCCCCATGTTGCAAGGATCTGTACACAATTCCTGGAAGCTGAAAACATCCCAGTTCTTGCTTGTCACCCATTGAGCATGTTTGGGATGCTCTAGATCAGCATATATGACAGTGTTTTCCAGGTCCTGCCAATATCCAGCAAATTTGCACACCCATTGAAGAGGAGTGGACCAACATTCCACAGGCCACAATCAACTACCTGATCAACTCTATGTGAAGGAGATGTGTTGCACTGCGTGAGGCAAATGGTGGTCACACCAGATACTGACTGGTTTTTGGACCCTACTGGACCACTCCAATACAGTGAAACTGCCTTTTATTGTGGCCAGCCTAAGGCACACCTGTGCAATAATCATGCTGTCTAATCAGCATCTTGATATGCCACACATGTGAGGTGGATGGATTATCTCGGCAAAGGAGAAGTGCTCATTAACACAGATTTAGACAGATTTGTGAACAATATTTGAGAGAAATAGGCCTTTTGTGTAAGTATTAGGTCTTTGAGTTTGTCTTTAAGCATGGTGAAGTTCACCATAATGTTCTGGATCATGCACTTAAACCACCCAGACACAGTAATGATACAGTTCATTCTCTGATCTACGCTGGAGGACAGTGTGATGGAGAAATTCCACAAAAACAGGAGGACATGAGGCTATTGGTGATTATCAATCAACTACAGGAGGGCAGGTCACCATGAGGCTGTTGGTGATAATCAATCAACTACAGGAGGACAGGTCACCATGAGACTGTTGGTGATTATCAATCAACTACGGAGTTCAATTGTTGTGATGGGAGACACAGGATGGGTCAACCAAATTACAAGAACATAAATACACAGAATTCAACTACAGTACCAGTCAAAATGTGTGTCATGCCTACAAATTAAAGGTTTGGTCTTTATTTCTACTATTTTCTACATTGTAGATAGTAGTGAAGAGGTCAAACCTATGAAATAACATGTATGGAATTATTCATTAACAGATACATTGTTAAATTAAAATCTCTCCTCCCCCAGGTACAGCACCCACTCTGCAAGTCACATCCAGTTAAACATCCCTAAAGCAAACGCATCTTTCTGTCACTCCTCCTTTCAGTTATTTACACATAGCGATTGGAATCAACTACAAAAAAAGATAAAACAATTTACTTTATTCAACACTCCCACTTTTAAAACCACATTGACCTGTAACTGCTTCATGTGATGTGCCTGTTTATTGTAGTTCTACAGTTTTGTCCTGTTGTTGTCTTTGTCTATTGTCTAAATATGTCTGTGTCCTGCTGTATTGCTTTTATATTCTCTGCTGGGTGGTTTATGGTTTTTATCATGTATGCTAGTATCATGCACTGTGGTCATGCTCAGATGTCTTTCATAATTCAGTGGTGTCTCCCTATGTGCTGGTTTTAATGTAGTTTAGTGCTGTCTCTCCATGTGCTTGGTGTTAATGTACACTGCTCAAAAAAATGTAGGGAACAGGTTAATCACACATTGGGTCTCGATGAAATAAATATATTAAAGATCAAAATCTTTAACATACATTGTGTAATTAGTTGGCAAAATGACATAACAATGGCCAATGGAAACCAAAATCACCAACCGATTGAGGGCTGGATTCAAACACACACCGAGAATCCAAGTAAACAATAGAAATCACAGGCTGTTCCAACTTGCGTGAATTTCCTCACGGCAACTCATAATGTGACTCAGTAGCGTGTGTGGCCCCCATGTGCCTGTATGCACTCCTGACAACGTCTAGGCATGCTCCTGATGAGACAGTGGATGGTGTCCTGGGGGATCTCCTCTCAGACCTGGATCAGGGCATCATTAAGATCCTGGACAGTCTGTGGCAGGACTTGGCTGCATTTGATTCAGCAATATATTAAGTCCCAGAGGTTCTCAATTGGATTCAGGTCCGGGGAATGTGAGGGCCAGTCAATGGCATCAATGCATTCGTCATCCAGGAACTGCCTACACACTCTGGCCACATGAGGCTGGGCATTGTGCTGCACCAGGAGGAACCCAGGGCCCACTGCACCAGCGTAAGATCTGACGATGGGTCTGAGGATTACATAACAGCAGTCAGGGTACCGTTGGCTAGCACATGGAGGTCTGTGCGACCCTCCAAGGATAATCCTTCCAATTCTGGTGTTCTCTGGTTCTCAGTCGAGCTTCACAGTGCTGGGCTGTGAGCACAGGTACCACTAGAGGACGTGCTGTGCTGTTGACATGTGTCTTATGTCTGTTGTCTTTCTCTTTTCATTTATTCCTGATACCCATTCCCTACAGGAGGATTGGGTATCACCATTTTAGCTACCATTGTGTGGTGTTAAAATATTTTTTCTGAATTATAATGCAGGTACATACAGTGGGGAGAACAAGTATTTGATACACTGCCGATTTTGCAGGTTTTCCTACTTACAAAGCATGTAGAGGTCTGTAATTTTTATCATTTTATCACAAATCCAGAAAATCACATTGTATGATTTTTAAATAATTAATTTGCATTTTATTGCATGACATAAGTATTTGATCACCTACCAACCAGTTGTTTTTCTTTAAGAAGCCCTCCTGTTCTCCACTCATTACCTGTATTAAATGCACCTGTTTGAACTCGTTACTTGTATAAAAGACACCTGTCCACACACTCAATCAAACAGACTCCAACCTCTCCACAAGGGCTAAGGGCTAAAATTGTAGACCTGCACAAGGCTGGGATGGGCTACAGGACAATAGGCAAGCAGCTTGGTGAGAAGGCAACAACTGTTGGCGCAAGTATTAGAAAATGGAAGAAGTTCAAGATGATGGTCAATCTCCCTTGGTCTGGGGCTCCATGCAAGATCTCACCTCGTGGGGCATCAATGATCATGAGGAAGATGAGGGATCAGCCCAGAACTACATGGCAGGACCTGGTCAATGACCTGAAGGGAGCTAGGACCAGAGTCTCAAAGAAAACCATTAGTAACACACTACGCCGTCATGGATTAAAATCCTGCAGCGCACGCAAGGTCCCCCTGCTCAAGCCAGCGCATGCCCAGGCCTGTCTGAAGTTTGCCAATGACCATCTGGATGATCCAGACGAGGAATGGGAGAAGGTCATGTGGTCTGATGAGACAAAAATAGAGCTTTTTGGTATAAACTCCACTCGCCGTGTTTGGAGGATGAAGAAGGATGAGTACAACCCCAAAAACACCATCCCAAGTGTGAAGCATGGAGGTGTAAACATCCTTCTTTGGGGATACTTTTCTGCAAAGGGGACAGGACGACTGCACCGTATTGAGGGGAGGATGGATGGGGCCATGTATCGCGAGATCGTGGCCAACAAACTCCTTCCCTCAGTAAGAGCATTGAAGATGGGTCGTGGCTAGGTCTTCTAGCATGAACACGACCCGAAACACACAGCCAGGGCAACTAAGGAGTGGCTCCATAAGAAGCATCTCAAGGTCCTGAAGTGGCCTAGCGAGTCTCCAGACCTGAACCCAATAGAAAATCATTGGAGGGAGCTGAAAGTCCATATTGCCCAGCCACAGCCCCGAAACCTGAAGGATCTGGAGAAGGTCTGTATGGAGTGTGTGCAAACCTGGTCAAGAACTACAGGAAACATATGTTCTCTGCAATTGCAAACAAAGGTTTCGGTACCAAATATTAAGTTCTGCTTTTCTGATGTATTAAATACTTATGTCATGCAATAAAATGCAAATTAATTATTTAAAAATACAATGTCACTCACAGTTGAAGAGTACCTATGATAAAAATTACAGACTTCTACATGCTTTGTAAGTGGGAAAACCTGCAAAATCGGCCGTGTATCAAATACTTGTTCTCCCCACTGTATACATACTCAAAGTAATGAATTGTCATTACATGTAACAAGTTCTATCTGAACGTTAGATGTTTAACCTTTCACTTAGCATCTTGAATGACAATATTAACATTTTAGATAATGTCATCTGTTTTGACTTAAATTGAATTGCATATATTAAAAGACGGACATGTTGTTGTAATTGAAACTGCAATGCTGATCTGTCTTTTTATTGGTATAGTTCACCAGCCACATGTTATGTTGCATGATGGTTCAGCAAGTCATTTAAATTAATCATTGCCAACTAAAGAATTTTTGCCAACCTAACACATTTTTTGTTCATCAGGTTGTAAAAAAAACCACTTATATAAATGGTGATTTTTCAATGTAGGATGCTTTTTCTAGGTTTAGAATACTTATGGAGTGGGAAGGGGGTGTATACAGCTTTTATCCATGACAATGTGTCTTAGTTAAAATGTACCTTTAAAATGTGTTATCTAGTTGATGTTAAATTTGTGTGGGATGGGTTCATTTCGCAGGCCCCAGGGTTGTGTGTGTTTGAGTGTGTGTGTGTGTGTGTAATGACTAAACTAGTGAAGTAAACTAGTGAAGTAATGACAAAACAGACAACAACGCAGATGACATGCACAACAACACCAACCATTTGAACAGAAACATAGACAACCAAGGACATATTTTTGGTTTAAATGGTACCTCATACCAAATATATTGTGAAATATTGCACAACTAATTAGGTCAACTGGAAACAGGTCAGTAACATGATTGGGTATTGAAAGATCATTCCAGAGAGGATGCGCCTGTCAGAAGTGGAGGGTTTGACCACTCTGTAAAGGACTGCACAGGCAAATATTGTCATAATTCAAGAATGACGTATTTTAAAAAGGTTTGGGGATCTCATCATTTACGGCACATAATATCATTAAAAGAATCTGTAGAATCTCTGAAGGCAAGGGACAAGGGCGAAAACCAATACTGAATGGCTGTGATCTTAAGGGCACTCAGGTGGCAATGCAATATAAACAGATATGATTCTGTAGTGGAACTCACTCCATGGGCTCAGGAACACTTGCAAAAACCATTGTCTGTGAACACAGGATGCCGCTGCATCCACAAATGCAAGTTAAAAGAAAGAAATCATACATAAACAACATCCAGAAATGCCAGTTTGGGAACCTCTGATTCAAGCCATCTAACTGGAGTGGCACAGATTTAGGAGGACTGAACATTTTCCAGTTTGGGTCACCTAGTAGCACAAACTCTGAGGATAAATGAGGGGGCAATAAGTTAACTCACAGTCAGAGTTCAGATAGGCGAAAGTCTGTAGCAGAGAGCGACAGTGAGAGAGATGCTCTTAGAGAGTTTCAATTTTAATTGTTTAGGCAGATACTTTGATTATATTTCAAGGCAAAGCAGTGTTCTTAAAATGGATCGACACCAATCTTGCATTGTAGGAATTATTTTGTGCATCTTTTATACAGTTAAGGGATTAGTACCTTTACGAAATGTAAACTACAAAAAACTTACAAAACCACTAAGAAATACTTTTAGTTGGACACCCCAACATAAAAAGATAATGACAGACAGGCGACACATACCCGTTGGCTCACTTGATGCACATTTCATTCTTTGTTTTTGGAGACACAAATTGCGTAATTTGGCACTTTTGTTATTGTACTTCAATATCACATTTTCAATAATAATTTGATTAATCATGCAGTCCTAGTTTCTGGTCAAACTCACCTGTCACGCGTAGCCTTTCTGCTCCTACCACCACTTCCTGGTCATCAGCAGAGAACAGCAACTTTCCAGAGCTGGATTTAACCTCAAACAACTTCCCTTGTGCACGCACTCCACTGGATCCTGGACAGTGCAAATAGTGTATGGAAAAGGTCAGTGAATTTCAACCGGTGGCTGCTATATATAAAAATGACAAAATATATTTTAATGGTAGGAAATTAGACAATTACTAAACTATAACTACAGACAAAGACCTCAGGAATAAGAAGATGTAAAGTGGATCAAATACAAGTACTTTCAAAATAGAGTACCAAGAAAACACTTCCTGAAACTAAACCAAACTATTATTGAGAGTACAAAAAGCATAAAATAGCAACTGCTTGACTAAAAACTTGTTGTTTTTTGATCAACCAAACAGACCTTCCAATGTCTTTAAGATTATGGAGATATTGTTATGGACCTAATAATTTGTGATTAAAAATATGAACATTGTTTTTGGTTATCTGTCATCAAAGTTCTGTTAGTATCAGAATTGCAAAGAATCTTGGATAATGTCCTACTGTAAAATGAGAGCATTTCTCAACATTCATTTACAGGGAGGGAACCCCAAATGTGCAAATAAAAAGTGTTTAATAAAATGAAACAACAAAACACTTTTCTGTATCCTCAATAAAAGTATATCTATCGGGAAGGGGAGGACACATTTACTCCAACCTACAAATTAATTAAAATATCCTCAACTACATTAAGACAATACTGTATCAATTGTATTTCATTATGTAGTGTTCTTTTATGATTAATTGTATTGTTTATTTCTATTTGTATTTTGTGCACACAACATTACTGTAAAAAACTTAACTTTTTAATAACTTGCCTCATTAAATAAAGGTAAATAAAACAAATAGCAATTGTGAGAAAATAAAAGTGCTTTTACAAAACACCCAGCCTTAAACCCCAAGGAGCAAACAACAGTAGTGTTGAATTTCAGTGGCTAGGAAAAACTCCCTAAGAAGGCCAAAATTTAGGAAGAAACCTAGAGAGGACCCAGGCCCAGAGGGGTGACCAGTCCTCTTCTGGCTGTACCGGGCGAACATATTAAGAGTACAAATTGTAATCATTAATAAATGTTCCAGAGTCTATTTAAACTTAGTCCAGGTTAGAAGCATGACCAGATGGACAAGAACAGCTTGTAATGGGTCAGGTCAGGGCAGAAGCAGGTGATTTGATTGCCGGCTCACTGGCTCATAAGCTCATCAACAGGCAGCAGCTAGCTACTGTTAGCTAATATAGCTTTTAAACAAGCACGTTCCTGATAGCTAAATTTAAATTAAATCTGGCATCTGAGAAAAACCTATTGTTAAATTATTTGTTATTGTGGTCGAGGAACAAGGAATCTCAGCAGAGCGCAACTGACACACTCACACAAACAATTGATTCTGCTTTGTTCTGTTCTGACTGAAAATTCTAGCCTTCGTTTTCCAATAGTTCACTCATCTACTAAACTTCTTCCAAAATCAACAGCTAGAAGCCAAATATTATTGCACTTTAACATAAGAGAGGAGTTGGTCTGTAGCTGATCATGGAACAAAATGTCTTGCGGCATACATTTTCGAATTTCTTTTGTCTGCTGATGATAACTCCCATCTAGGTAAATAGATTTTCAAAACATTGTATGGTCTTCATGTTAGGACAACCCCGCAATGAATGTGTTAGGACAACCCCGCAATTAACTTTCTTCTGTTGTTTTGCATGACATTACCTGCAATAAGTTGTGTGACCAGCTGATTCTTTCCATTGAGGATATTGACAGACACATTTTTGGAGGATTGCAGGAACAGTGGGCTGCCCTATGGAGAAAAAACCTGTAAACAAACAATATAGTCCACCACACCGAAAGAGTCTTCAGAGCTTAATGTGAGTGTTTTACTAGGAGTGCATGTTTTATAGATAATTTCCATTAGCCCAGAAGTCAAGAGTCAATCTGGAATGTAAATCCCGTCTGAAGCCTGGATCTAGTCTTGCCAGAGTAATCTTTCATGCTTCAGTCAACTTCTTAATTAAAGATAGCAGCCAGCCGTTGTGTTGTGCTTAAAGCCGGCAAGATAATGCCTGTTATATATATTATAGATTATATTAGATAATGGTCCACACATTTCAAGGTTCCTTTCAGTTAAGTAATACATTACTGTGTTGGAGTTAAAACCTGATTGGTTGATATGATGATCTAACCCCGATAAGGGCTTTGACATTAGTTAATTTGTTCTATCAAATCAACCTTGTAACAAATGGCAAAAACACATTTTTCAAACAGCTCTTATCAACATTTTGAAAATGTTTGTGGATTATTTTGATTGTAAGGTTTTTATTTTTCATTTTTCCCCCTCGAAGGGTTCAGTTTGTTTTTCAATTGAATTGTTCTCATTATAGGTCACATTAAAAGTGGAAAAAGTTATGACATGATTTATCTTTGTCTCATTCTTTTACAACACAAAAACATTTCACAGGGGTGTGTAGACTTTTTATATCCACTGTATGTCTTCCAAAGCACATCTGATACTGTGCTGTTCTTCTCATGCTGCTCGATCAACCAGGAATGTTAGATTGCAATCCTTATGTACCGGAAGGCACACAGTCTCCGGCCATCTACCTCAATGGAGCTCACTGGCCTTCAAGCTGCCACAAGCAGTCAATAGAACGTGAAGAGCCAAGGCAACCATATTCTATTAGTAACCCCCAAACCATGCTGGGCGATTGAAGTGCCCTCCACGGGACGCCTGGACAAGCAGGATTTAAATCGTATATTGTAATCATTTCCTGAAATATAGGATTTCGAGCGAGTGAGAGATCGAGGGAAACGATAGAGAGTTGAAGGAAAAAAGCAGTAGATAGGATCCTTATTCCGACAACAACGTCTACAGCCATTTTTCATTCTTACTGCTATTCTGCTTACCTCCGCCTTGGCCAGCATGCTCTTTCTTTCTCTGCTGGTGAGAGACCGATGAGAGGAAACATGCGTCCCAGCTCATGATCAAGCTATCCATCCGATGCATTCTCTGTGGTATTTTTATTGTGAGGAAGAGTGTGAGTGTCTATCACACCACTGTTACATATCACATCACCCCTCTTTGATCCTACACTCACTTTTTCGTAATCCGCTGGTGGTGGACGTGGCTGTTGCAGTACTTACATGTCTGGATTGGATTTCTTTGGCATATAGTGGTTGGAGAAACTCAGAATCTCCCTCCAGTTTCAGGCCTTTTTCTGTTATTCTTAAGTGTCCCATTCCATCCTGTAGAGGTAAGGGAAAATGAATAAGATATGGTCAGTATTTGGGTATGAGTTCAGATAGTGTCATCTGTTGCATAGTTTTAAACATAAATGTATATGAAATGTGTAATATAGAATGTGTACCAATTTAGACAAATCTTAGCTTAACACCACATGAAATAGACATGCATATTCTGTCTAAAATATGAAGGGACAGCTCCAATTTAACTTTTTTGTACAAGTTATGGGGATGTCACAGGCATCTCACTTACATCAGGACAGTAGTAACCTAAGTATTAAAACATAGATATTAGATGAGCCTCACATAGTGTCAGTATTTCTCTATGCAAATTTGAAACAGTTTGAGTCAGATCGCCCTGAAAATATGCTTAAAATATACTTAAATAAAAAACAAAATTATTCTGAAATGATTGATTGGGGAAAGCAATGAGATGGGAAAATGAGAATGCCCTGTACAATTTTATAGTTAGAAGGAATCAAGGAAGACATAGAAAATTACAGTATTTTCAAAGGTGAAGTGCATATGTGCTTAATATGTGTTTTATTGGATTGAGGAGAGACATTGTGAAAGAGAGAACTGTGGGCCAGATTTGACACCATGCTGCAGTGGAATAGGTACTGGATAAGAGCACCGTAAGCCACAATTTAAGCACTTTATCACAGAACTCCATTTGACATGTACAAAATCCATACATACAGTATTCACCCATTGTGGAAGTGCTCAGCAAGTAACATTTTGGCTTGGTTAAAATACTGAAAAATGACCAAACAGATAAGTAAGATTTTTTTTTTCTGTGGATATGACGTTAAACATTTCAAACGTAATATAATGGTTCAAATTAAAATCTGTAATCCAAGGTTTGACTATATTCAAAACTGCATACTGGTTGGGCATACTTCCAATTAACCACACTACCATCTGGGCCACAGTGACTCTGGACTCCTGTCTCAGTCCCTAGTTTTTACAGGAAAATTGTTTGTGTTGGGGTACTAAGGACAGTCTGAACTCCATACTGAGATATTGAGCTATTATAGATCCTTTTAAAGCCCTTGGTAAAAGAAAACAACAAAAGGAGAGGCACAACTGAGAACTGCCACCCATAACGCAAAAAAGACTGGTGCAAATAACGATCTACAAACTCAGCAAAAACAGAGCAACTTAAATAGGGTCCCCAATTAGAGGCAACGCATCTTCCTCTTATTGGAGACAACCAAAACCCACATTGGCAAGCATCAACCAAAGGGACACCAACCAAACACAACCACCCTGAATGAGGGCCGCCAGAGTTCACACCAATTGCTCGAGGGACCCAAAGGAGAGAAAACAGCAAGCCAGTGACTCCGCCTCTGAAAAGACTAAAGGTTTATTATCTGTCCTATTATGTAGTCAACAAACCCCAACCTGCTACATTGTAAAACAGGAGTTTACCAATCTCGTAATGCTCGTACCCGTAATCATATCCATTTGTCCCATGTGATACTCATTATTGCATATACTCGTGATCAGAAAACCTGGACATTTTTAATGAAGCCTATACATACCTCATCTGCATGTTATTGATCCACCTTGAGCTCTTATCATCACCAATTTCTGATGTTCCTCTACTCACTCAAAACGTTGATAATTTAAAAACTAACCTGGCAGCTCAAATGGCCAATTCACATGGTTTATTTTAAAAAATGAATATTCCAGGTTGGCCAGCAGGTGCTTTTCTCTCATTAAACTGAATGGAGCAGTCCAAAAACGTATCCTAGCTAGCAGGCAAACCAGAACGTATCACCTTTTCCGCTTCAATCTACGACAAAATAACAACACAATAGCCCGATGAGAATGCATGGACAATTTCAGAGGTGATTAGAGCCACACGTATGACCTCTGCATCTCACTTTAGCCATGCATGTCATCGTTAGAACCCAAGCTCTTGTTTGCTATCATCATTTATCCTGAGGAGTTCTGAGGAGCAGTACTAAAAATGTTACCAAGACCTTCGCAATCCCTCATGATCTGAATGCTTTAAAACCTTAATGATCTCCGCTCCACTCACTACTTCCTATACATTCTCTAATAGAACTCTGACAAGAAGTGACACCTAAACAAGGCGAGTGGATGTAGGTATTTATCCTGAAGCTTTACAAACCAAAAAAGATAATATTGCTGCCAACTGTAGAATGCCAAGTAGAATGGACAGTTTTAAAACATAAAATACTGTATGATGACTAATGGTTTTCTTCCTCTGTGCAATACAGATCTATATAGTATAGGGTTGGATACTGATATTTCCCTGCTGGTGAACAGATAAAAATCACCTGGTGGTTGGAACAAAAATATTATTTAAACCCATTTGAATAAAATAAAAAATGTAAAATGTATTTCCTTTTCCACTTTCACTTATTTCCACCTATTTCTGTTCACCTCCCTCCATCGCACCTCCTTCACTCCCTCTGTCTCTCTCCTATGTTTATGGTATGGATTTGTGCAGCCGGAGAGGACAGGCTAGAGGTATGTCATGAATAATGCAGCGACATTCGTTGATATGAGGGGTCCCAGAGCCCTGGTGTGCCTTCTCCCCTCCACTTCTCCCCTCCGCTCCACGCCTACCGTATCGTTGAGACGAAAATGCGTCTCCAACAACTCCGCTTTCTTGCTACAGTTCAGCCAATATCCGGGAGTCAATGAATGTACACGCAGGACGTTCAGGCACAACTCTCACTAGTTGGTTTTGAATATAGATTGTGGACCAGAGAGGGTGGGATGGGGGGTGCAGGACTGCTGACGTTATGTGCAGGGTGTCTGTGCGGGTTTTGTGTGCACCACCCTGTCCGCCTGTGGCAGGTGTATGTGTGCCCGATGGCATGGATGTGGGCAGAAAAATAGATGTTGATGCTGCTTTGCGGGACCGTGGTGAAGCAGGAGGAGCGGAGAGCATGCTGCCAAAAGGACGGTTCTCCTTGTTGACAGCGGTTAGGGGTCTTCTCTGCCAAGCCCCTAGATCTTATCTGCCATGCTGATAAGGAGAGGATGACGCGGCAGCAGCACAAATTTGCATAAGAGTCAGGAGGTTGTCCATCCCCGTTAGTTAATGAATGCACATGTTCCAGTACAGGTGACCTGCCGCTGAACAGAACCAAGCTGTGCCAGGTATAGCACGCTGGGGACAAAAATGTATGGAACAAAGGACACTGACATGGCAGCAGTAAAGACACACACACACACACTTCACAACCAGAGTGAAAGTGTGTGGTGCTTTAAGATCAGGATTATTCCTGAATTTCAATAGTCAGGGAGCTAGGGGTTATAATCAAATGACAGCATCAATATGTAACGTGTTCCCCCTTCACTTGAGGCAGAACAAATAAAGTGAAATTACTTAAACATTTCCTTTGTGACTAACAGAGAAAATGATTTGTCGGTGTGCTCTAGTCTGTGCACAAGATCAATTGTTCTGGGAGAAAGTACTTCTCTGTTGGGTATTTCTGCAAGGTGATGTAATGACTTACAAGACGGAAAATAATAAACAGGCATACCTTTCCCATTTCATCAAAACATTTTGAATAATTGCAATAACAACTGCCAAAATGTTTTTTTCAAATAATTGGGTGACTAGCTCATGAAGTTGGTTGAGGGAATGCAAACTCTGCAAAGCTGTCACTAAGGCAAATTGTGACTACTTTACTTTGATCTGATAAACCCTTTTTAGGTTACTACAGGATTCCATAAGTGTTATTTCATATTGCTGATGTCTTCATGTCTTTTATTATACTGTGTGGAAAATAGTAACAATAAAGAAATAACCCTTGAATGAGTAGGGGCATCCAAACCTTTGACTGGTACTGTGTGTGTATATACAGTTGTGCTCAAAAGTTTGCATACCCTTGTTGAATTGGTAATATATGTACTATTTGTAAAAACATGAGTGAGCAGGCAAAACACATTTTCTATTTCTTATGGGATTCACATTCAACTGTAGGTCATAACAGAATGGCACAATCATAAAACAAAACATGGCAACAAAGATACAAAAGTCTGCACAGCCTTAGTTCCTAACATTGTGTATTGCACCCATCAGCATCAATGACAGTACTTGGCAAGTCAAAAGAAAGCTATATACCACCTGCAAGTATTCAGGGCCTCATAGACAACTATTACAAAACACTGCATACTGTCATTAATGCTGAAGGGTGCAATACACCCTTTGGCCGTCTTGCATGAGCCGCACATTTGAGATCTCCCCAGAGTGGCTCGATGATATTAAGGTCATGAGACTGTGATGGCCACTGCAAAACCTTCACCTTTTTCTGTTGTAACCACTGGAGGGTCATCTCGGCCTTGTGCTTAGGGTCATTGTCATGTTGGAAAGTCCAAGAGCATCCCATGCGCAGCTTTCGTGCAGAAAAATGCAAATTGTCTGCCAGTATTTTCTGATAACATGCTGCATTCATCTTGCCATCAATTTTCACCAGATTCTTCAGAGCTCACACACCCCAAAACATCAGTGAGCCACCACCATGCTTCACAGTAGGGTTGGTATTCTGTTCACTATAGGTCTTGTTGACCCTTCTCAAAACATTGCGCTTATGGTTGTGACTATAAAGCTCTGTTTTGGTCTCATCACTCCAAATTACAGTGTGCCTGTCAAGCATGTCAAGATGTTGTTGGGCATATTGTAATCAGGCTTTTTTGTAGCATTGGCGCTGTAAAGGCTTCTTTCTGGCAACTCGACCATGCAGCTCATTTTTGTTCAAATATCGTCATATTGTGCTCCTTCAAAGAACCACACCGTCTTTTTCCTGACCTTTGCATTTCTTAATAAGTGCTTGAACAGTACTGACTGGCATTTGCAAGGTTTTGGATATCTTTTTGTATCCTTTTCCATCTTTATAAAGTTCCATTACCTTGTTACGCAGGTCTTTAGACAGTTCTTTTCTGCTCCCCCTTGGCTCAGTATCTAGCCTGCACAGGCCACAGGTGTGGGAAATTCACCTTTAATTGTCATTTTCACCTGTGTGTCACCTTGTGTGTCTGTAACAAGGCCAAACATTCAAGGGTATGTAAACTTTTGATCAGGGCCATTTGGGTGATTTCTGTTATCATTATGATTTAAAAAGGCCAAACTATGATTTAAAAAGAGCCAAACTATGTGATAATAAATGGCTTCATATGATAACTATCCTTAAATAAAAGAGTTGTTTTTGCATGATCAGTCATATTAAAAATCAGTGCTATAATTTCACAATTTCTGCCAGGGTATGCAAACTTATGACCACAACTGTATATGTATTTATATATAAAACAGCATTTTCATTAGTTCATAGTGCTGTAGGCTATGTTTAGTACATTTCTCAAATGTCCAGAGAAATAAAATGCTGCCATTGTCATGTCACATTGTCCGGTGACATCTTTTACTGATATATACACTACTGTTGAAAGGTTTGGGGTCACTTAGAAAAGGCCCATGTTTTCCATGAAAACAAACATGAAATGAGGTTGAATAGGAAATACAGCAAAATTAATGAAAAATATAGTCATTGACAATGTTAGAAACAATGATTTTCAATTGAAATAATAATTGGGTCCTTTCGTCAAATAATTCTCCATTTGCAGCAATTAGCCTTGCAGCCCTTTGGAATTCTAGTTGTCAGAGGTAATCTGAAGAGAATTTCACCCCATGCTTCCTGAAGCACCTCCCACAAGTTGGATTGGCTTGATAAGCCCTTCTTACGAACCAAGCCATAACAGCTCAATAGGCCAGAGATCCAGTGATTATACTGGCCACTCCATTATAGACAGAATACCAGCTGACTGCTTCTTCCCTCAATAGTTCTTGCATAGTTCACAGTTAATTGGCTCCAATCAAGCGCCATCTAAAGGGTATGGCATTGCAAAATGGAGTGATAGCCTTCCTTCTTCAAGATCCCTTTTACCCTGTACAAATCTCCCCCTTTAGAAACCAACAAAGCACCCCCGACAATCACATTGTGTAAAGCACTCATCTAGTATCTTTTCATTTGGTCTGCATCTCACAAATGTTGTTCTTTGTTATCCGAATACCTCAATATGGTGGCCTGGAAGTGGAAAACACAGCTACTAATACAATTACACACCCCCATACAAATTCTCCCCCAATACGTAAAACATGACCACTAAAACGATGACACACTCCCAATAACGCTAAACATACTGTAACCACTAATATGATGACACTTCCAATTCAGGACAATACCTCTTCCCCAAATATGTACTCACTCCCTCAATACAAAAATATAACCACTAATATGACACACTCTCAATTCAGTACAATACCTCTTCCCCAAATATGAATGCACTTCCCCCAATACAAAACAACAACATCAACAGAAAGGGTAAGTAAAAGACCCTAATCACTGATTGGATACACAGTCTGTTATTAAGGGTGAAAGTGAAATTACAGCTTAGTAGCTAGCTGTTTAGATACTGTTTCAAAGAGGCAAAGAGAAGTGATATAACAAGATACAAGCATGTATTGCCTTTACTGTTGCAATAATTTAAACAAACATACATAATTTTGCGGTGGCTCTGGCAAAGTATTGTATATTTTCCTAATTTTAATGTTGTGAAAAGTTGACCACATATCTAAGAATGTCTCAGAAATTAATCTAGCTCTCGCTAGTGATGTTCATGCATTGCTGATGTGCACAGGGTGAGAGAGATGATCGTGTTCCCAAGTTAAGGATTCCCTATTGTTCAATTGTTTGGGGTCACTTAGAAATGTCCTTGTTTTTGCAAACTAAAAAACAATTATTTGTCTATTGAAATTACATCAAATTGATCAGAAATTCAGTGAAGACATTGTTAATGTTGTAAATGACAATTGTAGCTTAAAATCTACAATTTTCAATGAAATATCAGATTTTCTATGGAATACTGAATCTACGCAGGCATACAGAGGCCAATTATCTGCAAACATCATGCCTGTATGCCAATGGCACATTGTGTTTGCTAATCCAAGTTTAGAATTTTTAAAGGCTAATGGAACATTTGAAAACCCTTTTGTGATTATGTTAGCATCACTGAAAACTGTTGTGCTGATTAAGGAAGCAATAAAACTGGCCTTTTTTAGACTAGTTCAGTATCTTTGGCATCAGCGTTTGTGAGTTCAATTACAGGCTCAAAATGGCTAGAAACAAAGAACTTTCATCTGAAACATGCCAGTCTATTAATTTTCTGAGAAATGAAAGCTATTCCATGTGAGACATTTGCCAAGAAACTGAAGATCTCATAAATAGCCTTTTAAAATGATATACTTGGATATACTGGTTCCAGCTAGAATAGTCATTTATAACATTAACAATGTCTACACTGTATTTCTGATCAATTTATTTTAACACACAGTGTGCTTTTCTATCATTTCAATGGTAGTGTACAGTGAATATAAAAAGTCTACAAACCCCTGTTAAAATGGCAGGTTCTAGTGATGTAAAAGAATGAGACAAATGTAAATCATGTCAGCTTTTTCCACCTTTAATGTGACCTACAACGTGAACAATTCAGTTGAAAAACAAACTGAAATCTTTGAGGGGAAAAAAATTAAAATAAACTCACAATAACATGTTTGCATAAGTGTGCACACCCTTAAACTAATACTTTGTTGAAGCAGCTTTTGATTTTATTACAGCACTCTTTTTGGATAGGAGTCTATTAGCATGGCACATCTTGATGTGACAATATTTGCACACTCTTCTTTACAAATGCTCCAAATCAGCCAGATTGTGAGGACATCTCCTGTGCACATCCCTCTTCAGATCACCCCACAGATGTTCAATTGTATTCAAGTCTGGGCTCTGGCTGGGCCATTCCAAAACGTCAATCTTCTTTTGGTGAAGCTATGTTTTTGTGGATTTGGATGTGTGCTTTGGGTCGTTGTCGTGCTGAAAGGTGAACTTCCTCTTCATCTTCAGCTATCTAACGGACGTCTAAAGGTTCTGTGCCAAAATTGCCTGGTATTTGGAAGTGTTCATAATTCCTTTCACCCTGACTAAGGCCCTGGTTCCAGCTGAAGAAAAATTAGCCCCAAAGCCTGATGCTGCCACCACCATGTTTCACTGTGGGTATGGTGTTCTTTGGGTGATGTGCAGTGTTGTTTTTGCGCCAAACATACCTTTTGGATTTATGGCGAAAAAGTTCAACCTTGGTTTCATCAGACCATAACACATTTTCCCACGTGCTTTTGGGGGACTTGATGTTTGTTTTTTCAAACTTCAGCCAGGCTTGGATGTTTTTCTTTGTAAGAAAAGGCTTCCGTCTTGCCACCCTACACCATAGCCCATTGATTTGAAGAATACGGGAGATTGTTGTCACATGTAGCACACACCCAGTACTTGCCAGAAATTCCTGCAGTCCCTTTAATGTTGCTGTAGGCCTCTTGGAAGCTTCCCTGAGCAGTTTTCTTCTCGTCTTTTCATCAATTTGGGAGTGACATCCAATTCTTGGTAATGTCACTGTTGTGCCATATTTTCTCCACTTGATGACGACTGTCTTCACTGTGTTCCATGGTATGTCTAATGCTTTGGAATTATTTTGTACTCTTCTCCTGACTTATATATTTCAAAAATGAGATCCCTCTGCTGCTTTAGAAACTCTCTGCGGACCATGATTTTGCTCTGATGTGCAACTAAATGTCAAGGAAAATCAGCTGAACTTATTTGTGATTAATCAAAGTCACTTTAAATGATGGCAGGTGTGTAATGACTTCTATTTAACATGAGTTTGAATATGATTGGTTAATTCTTAACACAGCCACATCCCCAGTTATGAGAGGGTGTGCACACTTATGATTTATCTTTGTCTCATTCTTTTACATCACAAAAACCTGGCATTTTAACAAGGGTGTGTAGACTTTTTATATCCACTGTATGTACACAAGATATTTCAGTGTTTCATGGTTAATACATTTTCAAACATTTCTGAAAACGGTTTTAACTTCGTCATTATTGGGTATAGTATGGTTTCCCCTAAGGTACAGCCCGAGGACCCTAATAAGAGACCACTGCACCTTTTTTTTCCTTTCCAAAAAGGTGGAAAAGGAAGGTTTTGAGTGAGGAACAGAAGGGTTAAAATTAAGAGACCACTGCAAATGTTATGGTTCGGTTCCTCACTCAAAAATGTCCTTTTCAACTTCTTTGGAAAGGAAAGAAAAAGTTGCGGTGGTCTCTTTCTGGAGCTGTAGAATGCCCATTGATAAATAGTTCATTGTCAATCATAATCCAGAGTAATTTTTTTATGACGGTACACTTTCAACCCTTGAAAGTCAAAGTACAACACTACATTCTGGATGTCAGATTGTTTCACTCAGCCCATAGGTGATAGTTTCAATGCTGCTTGTGGTCATGTAGCTGCACTCTCAGATGGTTATCAGTGGAATTGCCTTTTGGATTGCTCTTTGCAGCATCCAACTACCTTATCTACTGATCAAGGCTTTCAAAGCAAAGAGCAGCCAACACCATATCATCCATCAAGGAAATGTTTAATTGTGCTGGCCTTGAGGAAGAGACTGGCCAAAAAAAATGTGAAAGTATAGAGTAGATTGAAATAGACAAAATATCAAAAGAGAGGATGGAAACAGACAGTGTTGTAGTGATGTTTGGAGATGTGCGTTCTCATTTTCCTAAAATTCTCCAATCATCTTGTGGAAAAAGTACCTTGTATGAACAATTCTGGGTAAATTCTAGAAAAAACTCAGATTCTGATAGGCATGACACATTATGATCTAAGCCAGTGGTTCCCAACCAGGGGTACTAGGACCCCTGGGGGTACTTGGCCTCTCCACAGGGGGTACTTGAAAACACTCATGACACCATGGACTTACTAGTGAAATTAACATGAGGGGGTAATTCAGGGGTACTGAAAGCAGTGCAAAAACATTTTGGGGGTACAGTAACTGAAAAAGGTTGGGAGACACTGAAGCTCATGTTTGATGGCCATAGTGAAAAGCAGTGGTGAAAGTGAACATCCTTGTCTTCTGCCTCTTTGTAAATTACGTTAGGGTGACAGGGAATGGTTGGTAAGTATACTAGCGTAGGGATCCTGCATACATAGATGTTGGATACATTTTATGAACCTGTCCATATAAAAATACTACATATATTTTGTAGGTGCATTCCAATCAGCTGCACTAGCCAAACATTTTCCACCGCTAGTAACTATCAAGGCTGCAGAGAATAATTAGCAATCCATATAGAATCATAAAAATATGTAGGCAGATTGTAAACAGCTTGCTGAATTATCGGTACAATGTGTGTGCAGTATTTTAAGAGGGGGCTATATGACTGTTTCCCAGCTTCTCTCAACACAGCACAACACTGAGTTGCATATACATTAGGAATGCTGAATCAATGCATGCCATGACTGTGCTATGACAAACCCCTGTGCCAGGAGCCAGGAGACACCGGTTGCTGAGCTATATAGCTCATGATACAAGAACAGTGCAATTATCAGACCTTAATATCTTATTGCTCACTGCAAATTGCAAACCCATACTTTTTCCCCAGGTGTATATGAGGGCGGCTAAGATAGGTATTGGGAATAGCAGTGACTCAGAGATTGACTGTGCAAAAGGGTGCTCTCTCTGAGTTGAGAAACAATTTGAATATTGGTAGACTAAACTGTTTATAAAACACAATGTCCTGGAATTGCCCTGACCAAACTAATCAAGTAAGAGGCAATCAACTTTCACCACTACCAAAAAACACTGTTTCCCTCCATGACAACCAAAATAGCTCAAGTGCCCCTGTAGCATTCCCTGTCACTGTTTTTCCTCAGAGACACATAAAATGAGGACTTTGTGCTGGCCTCATGGCCTTTTTCCCAGGTTCAAGCCACTAGATCAGGATTCCATAAAACAAAACTGCATGTAGAAATTTACAACACCCAGGCTTTATTGAATCTGAGCAGGGAGATTGAATCGCCTTGTTTTCAAGGCACAACATCAAATGGGAAGTGTATGCTTCAAGGTCTTAATAGATTCTGCCACAGCAGAGTGGGTAAGGCTTTTTACTCCCCTACTGCAGAAGCACTATATCCACTGGACAAAAGCAGGCCTCTTAATCGTTCTCTGTCCTCCCTTTCATGATGACTGCCATGGTGCCTCCCAAGTCAAAATATTTCTCTCTTTGTTATCTGCTTTCTGACACTGAACAAAAGCACATTTATTTATAGAGTTATGCTATAGTACATTCCACTGTGTGATTCTATAGAGCTCTGAAATGTTGTATTATCCTTGGACCAAGTTTTTAACCCTATAGCCAGTAGTGCAGCAAACTTTCTTGTCTATTTTATCTGGTGTGCGTATGGGGGGTTGTAAGGGCCCTAAAAAATATTACAATATTAGGTAATTTTTTTTATTTATTATTAAAATATAAAATTATTAATTAAAACATTAAATAATTAACCCATCCACCTATCCTATTATCATGAGAGCCTCTGTATTGGGCATTGCACACCCCCACCCTCCAAATGGTTCTGTCCTGTTTCCAAACTAGGTGCGAACCGTACTTGCTAGCGATGAATTGCGAGTGAGTGCCGGTGGAGTGTCTTGGATGTCTCAGCTTACTACAGAAAAATATGTTTTCCTTACTCGAAACGAAAGAAGAGATTGAAGGGATAAAAGAAAGGGCGACAGTATATTACCCTATTTTTTTCAAAAAGGAAGGTGTGTGTAGTCCGTGAGTGGTGGAAATGAACCTTTTAGCTTAGTCCATAGTGAAATAGGCTACTTTTGCAAATATAACGTTAGTAATGGTAGATTCTGTACATAAAGCCTATGACAGTCACATGGACAACTCCTATCAGGATGTATGGGTAAGATGTGTGGAGCCCATCAGTAACGAGCATCATGTCCTCTCCATTGTCCTTTGTTCAGAGTTAGTCAGCACTTACAGTGGGGCAAAAAAGTATTTAGTCAGTCACCAATTGTGCAAGTTCTCCCACTTAAAAAGATGAGAGAGGCCTGTAATTTTCATCATAGGTACACTTCAATTATGAGAGACAAAATGAGAGGAAAATAATCCAGAAAATCCCATTGTAGGATTTTTTATGAATTAATTGGTAAATTCCTCGGTAAAATAAATATTTGGTCACCTACAAACAAGCACGATTTCTGGCTCTCACAGACCTGTAACTTCTTCTTTAAGAGGCTCCTCTGTCCTCCACTCGTTACCTGTATTAATGGCACCTGTTTGAACTTGTTATCAGTATAAAATACACCTGTCCACAACCTCAAACAGTCACACTCCAAACTCCACTATGACCAAGACCAAAGAGCTGTCAAAGGACACCAGAAACAAAATTGTAGACCTGCACCAGGCTGGGAAGACTGAATCTGCAATAGGTAAGCAGCTTGGTGTGAAATCAACTGTGGGAGCAATTATAAGAAAATGGAAGACATACAAGTCCACTGAAAATCTCCCTTGATCCGGGGCTCCACGCAAGATCTCACCCAGTGGGGTCAAAATGATCACAAGAACAGTGAGCAAAAATCCCAGAACCACACGGGGGGACCTAATGAATGACCTGCAGAGAGCTGGGACCAAAGTAACAAAGGCTACCATCAGTAACACACTACGCCGCCAGGGACTCAAATCCTGCAGTGCCAGACGTGTCTCCCTGCTTAAGTCAGTACATGTCCAGGCGCTTCTGAGGTTTGCTAGAGAGCATTTGGATGGTCCAGAAGAGGATTGGGAGAATGTCATATGGTCAGATGAAACCAAAATAGAACTTTTTGGTAAAAACGTGTCATGTTTGGAGGAGAAAGAATGCTGAATTGCATCCAAAGAACACCATACCTACTGTTAAGCATGGGGGTGGAAACATCATGCTTTGGGGCTGTTTTTCTGCAAAGGGACCAGGACGACTGATCTGTGTATAAGGAAAGAATGAATGGGGCCATGTATCATGAGATTTTTAGTGAAAACCTCCTTCCATCAGCAAGGGCATTGAAGATGAAACGTCGCTGGGTCTTTCAGCATGACAATGATCCCAAACACACCGCCCGGGCAACGAAGGAGTGGCTTCGTAAGAAGCATTTCAAGGTCCTGGAGTGGCCTAGCCAGTCACCAGATCTCAACCCCATAGAAGTTGAAAAGTCTGTGTTGCCCAGCGACAGCCCCAAAACATCACTGCTCTAGAGGAGATCTGCATGGAGGAATGGGCCAAAATACCAGCAACAGTGTGTGAAAACCTTGTAAAGACTTACCAAAAACGTTTGACCTCTGTCATTGCCAACAAAGGGTATATAACAAAGTATTGCGATTAATTTTTGTTATTGACCAAATACTTATTTTACCGAGGAATTTACCAATGAATTCATTAAAATCCTACAATGTGATTTTCTGGATTTTTTTTTCTCATTTTGTCTCTCATAGTTGAAGTGTACCTATGATGAAAATTACAGGCCTCTCTCATCTTTTTAAGTGGGAGAACATGCACAATTGGTGGCTGACTAAATACTTTTTTGCCCCACTGTATGTGTTGTGTTAAGTGTCTCATGCCCATATCCTATCAGATACCTAATATCTTCAAAGAAAATTCTGAGTGTTTACATTTCGTTCCTCTTTTAGCCGACATTTAATCAATGCAGGCATACTTTTTGCAAACTATTGATACTAAATCAGTTGTTCCTGCCCCTGCCAGGTGCCAGGCCTAACAAATGCAGCTTCAGGCTCCTCAGACCCGTTTACCCATCCCAGTACCCCTGAACCAGCACTACTCCCAACTGATAGAGGTGAGCAGCATGTGCTGAATTTCATGTCAGTTGGCATAATTGCAGGGGGTCCATGGGATAAAAAAAAAATATCATTATGGAAAAAGAAAAATAATTTCAATAGGAATTCCGATAAGAATTCAAATTATTCTGTAGATTATAATGTTAATTTATTTAAATGGAGAGCTTAATTTATATTTAAGTTACATTTATTTTAAGCATTTTTCAAGTCAATACTTGTATCATTAAAAACATTTAGACTGTTAAATATGGCTTTTCACATATTTCTTACAGAGGGTATCAGTCTTCCATCAAATAGTGAATTCCACTTATAAGCTCACGGTGCCTTCGGCTAGCGTGTTGGCAACAGCCCCTTGACTCATGTGCATGCTAATATAAAGAAAATATTTCCATGTCAGGACTTCCACGTCGACAAGTAGTTACGAATAATAAAATGTATTGTGTTTATTCCGTTTGCTTCACAGTTAACGGAGTATGTTAAAGAAATCTTAGACAAAGTAAAGTAATTCCTACATATAAATTATGCTACGGAACAGTTTTGCTCCGTCGTCCAAAAACCTGGACACCCACCTCGTTACAGCAGAACACACAGCTGTTAAGTCGATCCACCACCTGTCTTAAAGTGACGGTAACCAAATACGAACGATATATAATGACAATGCATACATCAATCATAGAGTCTCCTACCATTGTAGAACATTTTCGGAAATTACAATAAAAATTATGGGACAACAATTTATGCCCAGTATTTGGTATATAAGGTAGTGATACTATTCCCTGTGCACTCACACCCTATATTAAACAACCACACACCTCTAAAGGTGCTTTCACTCCCACACCACTGTATGCTTCGGGCCAATCCACCCCAGCCCCCCTGGCGCATCTGGTTGGGGTCCAATACGATATATTTTCAGGGGGCCCAAAATCTCTGTCCGTGTCTCTGGATGTGTCAATAACCACATATGCTCCCTCTGGACTCCAACATGTCCTTACAGCTCTAGTGATAACCTTTTAATTGATTGGAGGTGACCTGTATTTTGCTATCTCTGACTGGCAACAGGTGTACAAAGGAAAGGGGTAGTGCTATTCATTAGATAGTAGGGCAGGTGGAAGAGCCTCTACCATTGTCACATATCCTTTCATAGTTTGTTAAATAGTTGTTTATTTAGCCTACCCATTGGGGAAGGAGCAAGAGAGAATACACTCAATTCAATAAATTGAATGTATGTATGTATGCATAAGGAAGTGTATAAAGATTAAAATTGTTACTACTTCACTGGGCTAAAACTTTGAATTGTGATGCTTTCTCCCATTCCCTGCAGATAGTTGCAGACAGAAACTGATTCATCTATTTTCTACCTTTTGATCTCTACCTTGTGGTACTTTTCATTCCATGGTAAAAACACATCCTTCTGGCCACAGTATGTCAGATCACAAATAATCTTCTCTATCTAAAGGGAATGTACCATTGGCAAGGCTCTTTTAAGTTGCACTGGATAATTAATTTTTTTGCTTTCTATAAATATATTGGTGAATGTGTGACATTAGGGACAACATATCTAAATGCACTGATACTAATTCAAATATGATTATATAACAATATAATGGTTCTAAACAACCAGGTTCCTACACATTTTGGATTTGTAGTCAAAGGTCAAAGTCTTTTATTTGTCAAGTGCACCGAATAACACAAGTCATTCTGAACAAGGAAATTCTTGTGACATGGCACGCAACATCTAGAAGCAATTGCAGATAATGTATACCTGGGAATATGGACAGTATAAATAGAAATCTTAAATATTATAAATATAAGTGTTATAGTGCCAATGAATGGATACATTAAAATGTGGTAATGTACATAGAAAGTGATCAGAGCATATGAAATATTCATGTGATCAATAGATTATTGTTGCTGGTTGAGGAGCCTTATGGTCTGGGGTAAAAACTGTTTGTGAGTCTGGAAGTGTGTGACCTAATGCTCCGTCAACCTCCGCCAGAGGCAGCAATGTGAACAGACCATAGCCTGGGTGGCTGTAATCTTTTATGATGTTTCTTGCTTTCATAAGGCATTGTGTGTGGTAGATGCCTTGCACAAAAGGAAGATGCCAGCTGATTATGTGCTCCACTGATCTCACCACCCTCTGGTGGGTCTTGTGGTCAGCAGCGGAGCAGCTGCCATACCAGGCAGTAATGCAGCCTGAGAATGGTGTTCTCTCAATGGTGCACCTGTAAAGGTTGAGCCTCCTCAGGAATTATAGGCGCTTTTGGGCAGTTTTTACAGCAGAGTCTGCTTGCCTGGACCTGGATCTTTGATGAACACATGGAGGAAGTAGAGAGACTCTCTCCACTCCAGCTCCATCGATGTTTATGGGGGTGTGATCTCCTCCTGCTGCTTCATGGAGTCCACAGTAATTTCCTTAGTCTTGCAGATGATGTGAGAGAGGTTGTTGTCCTGGCACCATGTTGCCAAGTCAATTACCTCCTCTCTGTATTCGGTCTCATTGTTGTTGGAGACCCAGGAAGGCGGTATTGTCCACAAACTTAGTGGACATTCGGCACACTACTTGAAGCATTAGTTGGATGTTTAATATTTTTACTGGACACACTCCGATTTGGACAGGTGTTAGCTTGACACACCCACAGCAGCTTATCAACCTAATGAGACAGCTCTTGGTAGCTGGGGACCTGCGGACAGGTCTTTTCCAGGACGAAGAACTGCTTTGTCTTGTCAAAAGTGATCTTGAGGTGGTGGGCTAATATTGAAGAAGAAATGCCATCCAGGCTCCCAAATGCGAGTTGCAGTTCACGTGTCAGAAAAGAGGAATCCAAAATGTTTTTGACTATCAATGATAGGACAGGCCATGTGAAAATATGATGGAGTCAAGTAACTTAGTGCATAAAGAAAACAGGAGACAGGAGTGGTGAAAGCCCACAGGGGAGACACATCCTTTCCACTTCTTCTGGTAGGAGCGGCTGGCCAGGTAGAAAGACATTTAAGAGTGTGCAGAGCCTCAGACATCCAGTCCTGAGAGGGCAGAGAGGATTTTATAGTTGACGGGTCAAAGGCAGCAGATAGATCTAGAAGGATGGAAACAGTAGTCAGCAGGCCAATGCTAAGAGTCTCTGTAAAAAAGCATAGCTGTATCGCTTGAGTGACCTTTGTTGAAGCCTGACTGGTTAAGGTTGAGGAAATCTGAGAGAGATAACAGATCGAAGAGTTAGTCAAAGACTGCACTTCAACAAAATAGTCATTGTATCATTTTACATTTAAATAATAAAGTGCTTGAAGTGAATAGTTTCACCAGGATAAAATAGTAAACAATACATGAAAATTATTATACTTATCACTCATGAATTATACATATCACTCCTTTGAACACTGATATATTCAGCTCTGAATGCTTGTTTTTTCTTGCGTTCCATTTTTATTTCAAACAATTAGAATTGATTTTCTCCATTGATTTATATTCCCAGTTAACGAATCATGTGTTGATTGCTATGACTTAAGTAACATACACTCACCTAAAGGAGTATTAAGAACACAATACTAATACTGTATTTGACCCCCTTTCGCCTTCAGAACTGCCTTAAGGTGCTGAATGCATTCTTTAGAAATGTTGGCCCATATTGATAGGATAGCATCACATCCCAAAGATGCTCTATTGGGTTGAGATTTGGTGACTGTGGGGGCCATTTCAGTACAGTGAACTCATTGTCATGTTCAAGAAAACAATTTGAAATGATTCAAGCTTTGTGACATGATGCATTATCCTGCTGGAAGTAGCCATCAGAGGATGGGTACATGGTGGTCATAAAGGGATGGACATGGTCAGAAACAATGCTCAGGTAGGCCGTGGCATTTAAACGATGCCCAATTGGCACTAAGGGGCCTAAAGTGTGCCAAGAAAACATCCCCCACACCATTACACCACCACCACCAGCCTGCACGGGTGTGACAAGGCATGATGGATCCATGTCCTCATTCTGTTTATGCCAAATTCTGACTCTACCATCTGAATGTCTCAACAGAAATCGAGACATTCTTCCAGTCTTCAACTGTCCAATTTTGGTGAGCTTGTGCAAATTGTATCCTCTTTTTCCTATTTGTAGTGGAGATGAGTGGTACCCGGTGGGGTCTTCTGCTGCTGAAGCCCATCTGCCTCAAGGTTGTGTGTGTTGTGGCTTCACAAATGCTTTGCTGCATACCTCAGTTGTAACGAGCAGATTGTGAAATACTCAGACCGGCCCGTCTGGCACCAACAACCATGCCACGCTCAAAATTGCTTAAATCACCTTTCTTTCCCATTCTGACATTCAGTTTGGAGTTCAGGAGATTGTCTTGACCAGGACCACACCCTTAAATGCATTGAAGCAACTGCCATGTGAATGGTTGATTAGATAATTGCATTAATGAGAAATTGAACAGGTGTTCCTAATAATCCGTTAGGTGAGTGTGTATTCTATATAGCTACTGGAGGAACTGATAATTGGATGTCATGTGATCGATCTCCGGAGATATGCTTTTGATTGGCTGAAGTCCACCCCATTGCTTGAATGCAACAGCTTCGTCCATCCAACATTTCACTACTTCTTGGAGTTTTGCATTTTCCTATCGATGCCTAAATAGCAGTAGAATACATCACCAGCGATATTAAATGTTTCTGATAAGTAATCAAGCTATATCAAAATGCAATGAATAGGCTATTTTTCAAAATTTATGCATGTCTAATTCCATTCCAGACCACGAATATGTCCTAATTCCATGCCAAACGGCCGTAACATGGTACTTACGATGCACTTTATAAAGAGCGACATATGTGGTGGTTGTGTTTAACAAGAGAGATTTAGCAAGCCTCAATATCATTAGCTAGGCCATTGGAGTTGGTTGCATCGGTGCAGATGAAAACAGACCATGTCATTCATTACAATGATTACATGTAGATATGATTGCAAATACAATATATATGCGGTTAGCGCATCAAATGAAAGTGCAAATATCTGGCATTTTGACGTATAACAAGTAAATGTTGTCGATGATGGGCAATGGAAGGAGACTTGGTTTTGCCCATCAAGTGGGCGTTCCCATATGCCATGACATCACGTGAAAACATTTTTAGCCCCAAAAAACCCTAGTCATCACAATGTGATGGTTGCTAATAATGGGCCTCTGTACACCTATGTAGATATTCCATAAAAAATAGTTTCCAGCTATAATAGTAATTTACAACATTAACAAAGTCTACGCCGTATTTCTGATCAATTTGATGTTATTTTAATGGGAAAAAAATTTGCTTTTCTTTGAAAAACCAGTAAATGTCTATGTCACCCCAAACTTTTGAAAGGAAGTGTATGTACATGATGGTTCCAAGATGTAGGTCTCCATATTGCACCAAGAATTTCAAAACACACAACTGGTGGCTGTCGCATAGAGCTCCTTTACGGTGGAATGATGTGGCGATTAAAGTGAGAGTCGCAGATATTAAATATTTACTTATAAACTAATAGTTAAGTGCAGGGGTTTATTTGTACTCCTGAGAAAGGGCCCTAAAGCCCAAACCCAGCGGAGGACAACCCCTGGCTGCTGTGCCACTGTCTTCCTTCCAACCCTACTAGGGAATGTTTCTTAGCCACTGTGCATCAGTATCTTGTTGCTGCTTGCTCCTTAGGATTTTTGGCTGGGTATTTGTACTTTGTGACAAATACTGATATAAAAAAGCTTTAAAAAATAAATATGATTGATTTAATGCTAGTCCTGGAATTTACTGCAGAGCTATTGGGAGGAAGTGAGAGAAAAATATCTCTCACACTAAAGTTAATCATAATTTTGGAAAAATATTACATATATTATTATAGTAAAAATACAAAGGCAATCATATTAATTGCTAAGATAGTATACAGTACATCTAATTCTAATGAATAACCATGAATATAGAGTGCAATAAATACTCACCTTTTGATTTCCAAGTTGGCTCCTAATGTTTAATATTCCATGGTGGCACTGTGTGTACTGTATACAGTACATCACAGAGAAATAGCTGTTGTATTAACAGACATCATCAATCCTGTCAATAATCAAATTCATAAACCTGAATTTTTGTAACAGCCATTTCTTTCACAGCTTCTATGTCAAACAGAGACATTTCCATGAATCACCATTAAATGATGTGTTTTAGCACTGTAGGAAAGCCCTGGGCTGTTTATAAGATATCCAAATGAGTAGCATTTCCCTACCCATCATTCAGTTTTCCTCTGTCAGTTTTGCTCTGAATGCTTTCCAGTATGTGCAAGGTAATATGTTCTGATTGTCTGGACATGGTTGATTCATTCTGCCAATGGAATGAATACAAATTCCTCAATAATCTACTAATGATTGTCTACCCACCTTAAATAGAAAATCTAGACCTCAAATAACTGGTCTAATTAGGTGTGTTAGATACTTGTGTGGCTTTCCAGGATCACAGTTGTCCTTCCCTGACATAACTGGAGGCACATGCTGACTGAAGCCCATTCTCAAAAACAAGGGATTTCCTAATATGGATGTCAACCTGAATCGAGGTGTTTCTTACTCTCACATCAGTGTCATACCCAGATGGAAAGCAGTGACATTAAGACATTTATAAAGTTCCTGTCCAGATGGAGAAAAAAACTAGCAAATCAAAAATCAGGGCACAGAGGAGGACCCAACCGAACACTTGACTACATTTGAATAATTAATTTATTGTAAGAGATTTTACCGAAATGTTACAGGGATGCTGTTTCCATGAGTCCATTTCCATACCCAAAATGTGTTGTCATGTTCTCAGAATATGATACAATGTTCTCTGAAATAATTGGATAACATATATTATTTTTTTGGTTCTATATTGCAATAGTTTGAATTTGATACTGAACAGTTACTGAGGTTTGTCAGGCGATTCTAATGTTATCATTGGATTGAATGGCCGTTATCAGTGGTTATCAGCCTCATAGATATGGGTCAGAAGGGGCCTGCTAGCCTATTGGTAGGCTCAGAAGGCTGTTATCATCCATTCGCATGGTTAATTTAGTATTTAGATAATTTAGTATTGACAAAATTGTCACAGTTTAAAGGCTCTCATTTTAATGGTCTTACCTGTAGACTAACCTTAACCCGAACCCTAACCCATTTTAATGGTCTTACATGTAGACTTACCATAACCCTAACCATAACCCATTTTAATGGTCTTCCATGTAGACTTACCCTAACCCTAACCTTAACCCATTTTAATGGTCTTACACGTAGACTTACCCTAACCCTAACCTTAACCCATTTTAATGGTCTTACACGTAGACTTACCCTAACCCTAACCCATTTTAATGGTCTTACCTGTAGCAGCGACCTGAATTCGTCTGGGACTGGATCTGGAGTCTTCTCGTGTATTTATCCATGGTTGACCATGCGAATGTATGATAACAGCCTTCTGAGCCTACCAGTAGGCGTAGCAGGCCCCTTCTGACCCATATCTATTGATAACCACTGATAACGCCCATTCAATCCATTGATAACATTCGAACCGTGTGGGTTTGTGATATATAGTGCAATTATAAATATGATGTTGTAGACCACTAAACATTCCATATTTTAGCGATGCACTTTAGAATGCATCAAAAACAATTTCTTAGGATAAATATTGGGAAACTTTAACATGTCAGTCATTTGAAATATTGTATATTCTGCATATATACAGTACCAGTTGAAAGCTTGGACACACCTACTCATTCAAGGCGTTTTCTTTATTGTTGCATTTTCCCACATTGTTGAATAATAGTGAATACATCAAAACTATGAAATAACACATATGGAATAGTGTAATAACCAAAAAAGTGTTGATCAAACAAAATACATATTTTGTTGATTCTTCAAATTAGCCTTTGCCTTGCTGACAGCTTTGGACACTCTTGGCATTATCTCAACCGGCTGCATGAGGTAGTCACCTGGCATGCTTTTCCTACAATCTTGACCTGAGTTCCCACATATGCTGATAACTGCATTTCCTTCACTCTGCGGTCCAAGTCATCCCAAACCATCTCAAATGGGTTGAGGTTGAGTGATTGTGGAGGCCAGATCATCTGATGCAGCACTCCATCAATCTCCTTAATCAAATGGCCCTTACACAGCTTGGAGGTGTATTTTAGGTCATTGCCCGTTGAAAAACAAAAGATAGTCCCACTAAGCGCAAACCAGATGGGATGATATATTGCCCCTCAATGCTTCACAGTGGGAACCACATATCCAGAGGTCATCCATTCACACACTCTGCATTTCACAAAGACACAGCGATTAGAACAAAAAATCTCCAGCCTAATGTCAATTTCTTGTGTTTTTCACCCAAACAAGTCTCTTCTTCTTATTGATGTCCTTCAGTAGTGGTTTCTTTGCAGATATTTGACCATGGAGGCCTGATTCACCAAGTCTCCTCTGAACAGTTGATGTTGATGTGTGTCTTTTACTTGAACTCTTTGAAGACATAATGCTGGTCTTCTGTATACATACTAACCCTATATAGTCAGAACATAATTGATTAGTTCAAATGCATTAAAAAGCAAAGAAATTCCACAAATAATTTATCAAGGCACACTCATGAAGATGTTTGAGAGAATGCAAAGAGTGTGCAAAGCTGTCATCAAGGCAAAGGGTGGCTTCTTTGAATAATATATAATATGAAATGTACTTATCAGAAAATAAATGTACTATATATAAAGACACATCTATAAATAGGTGGTGTGCACCAGGACCCCTCGAAAACAGTGAAACCTCTGAAGTCACCAGGGCCAGATGGCATTCCAGGCTGTGTCCTCAGGGGGTGCGCTGACCAACTAGCCAAGGTTTTCACCTCCATATTCAACCTTTCCCTATCTCTGTAGACCCCTCCTGCTTCCAACAGACCACCATCGTCCCTGTACCGAAGAAACCTTCCATCACCTGCCTGAACGACTACCCCCCTGTAGCACTGACCTCCACCATCATGAAGTGCTTTGAGCAGCTGGTCAGAAATGACATCTGCTCCACCCTTCCTGACATATTGGACCCCCTTTCAATTTGCGCTCCGCCCCAATAGATCTACAGATGATGCCATCGCCCTGACAACACACCGCCCTCTCCCACCTGGAAAAAGGCAACACATATGTGAGGATGCTTTTTGTGGACAACAGCTCAGCATTCAACACTATTGTGCCCGCTAAGCTTTGTTCATAAGCTCAGGACCCTGGGACTTAACACATCCCTCTGCAACTGGATCCTGAACTTTCTTATGGGCAGACCCCAGGTGGTGAGAATGGGCAACCCTTACCTCTTCTACACTGACCCTGAGCACCGGAGCCCCACAGGGCTGCGTACTCCGTCCCCTCCTGTACTCCCTGTTCACGCATGACTGAGTGGCCACACACAGCCGATGCGCCATAGTGAAAGGTTGCACTGACAATGGCTCCACATTTACTACATCGTTTTTTTGCCTATTATTGTTTTTATTTTTGTTCATGCTGCACTTCCGCTCGTACTGTACGACATGATCGACAAGCACTTTTGAATATTCGTTCATCATTGAACACAGACTTTTCTCCTACCTATGGAGAGACTCCTGCCATTCTTCTGTTTTGTACTACACTGACGGAAGAGAAAGAAGAGGGGCAAACGTGCCGGTGTCCTATGCAGATCTCGGGTTGAGAATCCGCCACTACCGACCACTCTACTCACATAGTTCAGTCCCTCGACAATAAAATAGAAGAACTACACGCACGGAATCACTTTCAACAGGATATTTGCAAACTGCTCATTGCTGGATCCTTTGGTGCAGAACAGGACAGAACATCGGAGTCAGGTAAAAGTCAGGGTGGAGGGGTCTGCATTTGAGTTAGCACTGCAACATCGGTTCCCCAGTGAGAGTTATCTGCACACTGTTCACCGGACCTGGACCTACTGTCTGTTAAGATACGTCCCTTCTACCTTCCGCAGGAATTCAGCTCAGCAATTATCACCACAGTCTAAATACCCCCGCAGGTGGATGAAATGTGTCCTATATGGAGTAATAAATGGACTAGAGGATGCCCACCCTGAGGCAGCTGCTATTGTTGTTGGTGATTTTAATAGAGCAGATATGAGGGAAAATACCACCAGCGCACCAAAATACCACCAGCGCATTAACTTTCCTACCCGGGGTGGTCAGACTCTTGACCATTGTTATTCACAATGGTTACAAACCCCTCCCCCGCCCTGCATTTGGGAAAGCATTTGTCCTGCATTCGAGAAAAAAACTGTTTCTCAGAGAGTTCTATGCTAGAATGAGGGATCCATTACTGCCCTGTAGGAAAAATATATAATGTGACAGGTCATTTGTGGCACTTGCAAAATAAATACTTATTTATAAATAGGCTACACCATGAAAACTGGAACAGATTCAAGCAACCACAACAATAGAGGTTTTATATGTTTTTAAGTTACAAATACTCAGCACTTTCACTGTTAAAATAACTTTCCTTTGACTTGAGTCTGCTAAAATTGTGGGTAACAATTTTATTAATTGCACCTTTTTCTTTCCTTTCCAAAAAAGTTGAAAAGGAAGGTTTTGAGTGAGGAACAGAAGCATTAAAATGTTCCTCACTCAAAACTTTCCTTTTCAACTTTTTTGGTGCAGTGGTCTCTTAATTTTTTCTGGAGCTGTATATTTTCTATATTTCAATGAGACTGACATATCCAGAAACAAACATTTTCTCATCAGTTTCCTCCTTGCCTGGTCATCCAGTTTGGAGGGATTGGCTGATTTCTGTAAGGTCTGGGTGGTGCCATACGCCTTCCACTTATTAGTAATGTTCTTAACTGTGCTCAAAGGGATGGACAAAAGCCTTTGAAATATTATTCTATCCATCCCCTGACTTGCATCTTTCCACAACTTTATCTTGTAGATCTTTTGAAAGTTACTTTTCTTCCCATAGTGGATTATTTGCTTTGAAGTCCACTACTAAGCATTGGAGAACTCTATGACTTATTGCTTTTATTCTGAACTAATCAAAGTCACTATTACATCATTACATAATCACTTGTCTATTGTAGCTGGAAAAAAAATCTGGAAAAAGTCAGATTTTATGTGTTTTCAATATTCAACACTTCTTTGGTAAATAATAGTATTAACCATGCAATATCCATTTATGCTGGGATTTGTGGGATTTTTGCGGTTCTTTCTTAAAATACTTCAGTCATGTTCATACAGTTTGGCCACCTTATTTACATAGTAATGTAATTTCCACAAAGATGAAAAGGAATATTTGCAGTTCTGGAAAAAAACAAAGCCCATTGTTTATTGTCTGGTGTGAAAGACCACATATGTTAAGAGATATCTGATAAATAAAATATGTTAGTTATGAAATCATTAATATTCTTCATTAATTTGTGAAATGTATTTAAATACCTATTTAGTGTTAAGGCAGTAATGATAATTTTCTATCAGTTACTGTAAACAATGCAATAAAAGACATAATAAACATTAAATACAACTTCTAGTAATGTACATTCATAAGAATGGTAGACCTAAAGATTTTAATCCCAATGAACATTTTTATTTCTTTCTCTTCCAATAAAAAAAAACAAAGATGCTCTTTTTAAACTGACAATTTCATGAGAATCACCTATCTGTCAATCGCTCTAGATGAGAGTGTGTGCTAAATGATTACAATTAAAAATATAAAAATATACAGGAACACCAATACTTTGAGTCATCCTTAGGAAAGACAACAAGTGTATCTTCGTGTCCAAGAAAAACTGACCTCTCTGTCTTCTCTACTCTCTTCTGTCTTTTTATTTTAAGTAATACGCCATATAACACAAAATGCAATCATTGGGATAATTGTTTCTCTAAACAAAGGAATATTGGTTATTACTATGCACATTTATGTCGGATCAAATAACAAGGATGATGTAAGACCTCTAAGTAGGATTAAGACTAAAAGCATCTTTAGCATTTTTAATATATATGATCCTTAATCTAAAGTGCTGAGGCATGGGAGAGAAAATGGTGGTGCCCAAATACTAACAATGTTGTACACAAGCACATATATTTGTTTGTGTATGTAAGTTTACGCAAAATCCCTCCATCTCTTACATCTAAAAGCACAATCCAAATCATTTCATAAATGAATTACATCTGAATGGTGAAAAACTAGCTGCTGTTTCTTCACACTAAGCTTTCTGTGTCTGACCTTTCTATGCTGTTTCTGGGTGGTAAGACGAAATAGTTCAGATTAAGAAACAGTCTCCCAGCAAGCACAACAGACTGTGTATTTAATAGCAAGTGCATCCAGCAATCTGGAGGCTGCCTGGGAGAGGACAGGCTGTTGGTTTAGATGTAAAGTGCTTCCATTCATTTAAAAAAGAGACGTGTTTTCATTGAAACTCTTACTCATTTGGTACAGGGATGAAAAGGGAAGGGGCCTTTAGCACAGTTTATTGAAAGTCTAATGGGAGTTGAACTTCATTAATGTTTTTGTTCTCATTGTGTGCAGCTTCTGCAATGCGTGTGTTGCCATCAGCTACGTAGATTCATTGAACAAGATAAGATCAATAACTCTGACTTGCTGCTCAAACACAATGTGCAATGTTGTGACATGATGAAAGAGATGAGAAGAATGTAAGATGTACAAACAAATGGTCCCCTTGATAATTCATTTGAATTGAATAAGAGGCAGAAACAATAGTGAGAAAAAGCATGTGAGAGAGGTAGAGAGACCGAGCAGAGGCAAAGTGATTGGGCGTCAGAGAGAAAAGGAAGATTGTAGAGAACAGATGACAATGGAGAGAAAAGACAGACCAGGAACCCAATTGTGCCACCCTCACACATTATCCAGCCTCTTTCTGAGGTTAATAGTAAATGACATCGTTTTCAGTCTGGCAGAGGACTAGCACTGCTATAGTGACCCCTCACTGGCTCCCATAAACAGACAGAATAACGAGCTCCACAGCCCGCTTAAATGACAAGCCCCGCTTAGCTCAGCCCAGTCCTTAGAGCTCCAGCAGCACCAATGAAAACACAGTGATGGGCAACAACTTGGTAATGGCTGGCATCAAGTACTGGGGAATAAAGGAAAACTAAACTTTGTAACAATGAGACCATTTCCAGTGGTAAAACTGATTAACTGTGAATGTGCCAGACGTTCTGTTCAAAAGGCATGGTAAAAAGAACTACATGACTGGGAAGGAGAATGATCTGAACATTTGTTTTCAATTCTGAGGAAATGTTCAAGGAGATTGAACATTCATTTGTTTTCTTCATTTTGCTCTGGTATTGCTCCGCCACAAGCTCTGGGCATCCTTTGCCTTGCATTTTACTTTTATTAATCGCTGGTCTTTTAATTAGCAATATTTTATGTAGGATACAGCCTTCATAGGCACATTCTCATGTGGGTTTGTAATATACTGTAACTTTATTTGACTTTATTGCCAACTCCCCAGCAGTTTGTAATTCATGAGACACTATTTCTAAACAGAAGCTAAAATCTATTACAGTGTCTATTATTTTTGTGTTTTTTGCCCATGTAGCAGACTTGCCTAGTTGTTTGAACAAAACAGTTAGAGTTAACTTTTTTGCCTTGTGGTTCAGAGCTTGTGCAGATATGTCGCTGGCCCAACCTGAAAGACTTGTCAGTTGGCTCTGCAGAGCATGAAGTGGAGTTGATGCTGCTCCATTCTGCACCCTAGATCGGTCTCTCCAGAGCAGTGATCCATGTCCCAGAGTGGAGACTACAAGAGATATGAATGCATATCATAGGGGCTGCTGTTCCAGGGAGGCCCTTTACACAGGATGGCCTGGCACAGTGCCTAGATGTGAACAGAACAACCTGGCTCATGTTTGAATAGGATGACTTTCTGCACAAAATGCTAGGTAACCTTTCTGCCAACAGTAAACAAAATGTAGCAGCAGCAAGCAAATATGGTTATGCAGAAAACAAGGTTTCTGTAACTGTGTGATTTGACTGTCTCTGGCACGTGTCAAGGCATGAAAGTTAAACTCCAGGACATATCTAGTACAGCCCACTTATCTCTTGCACTTAAAGGTAAAGGTTTAACGGTATGAGCGAGTTCCTTAGGCTGACCCGAGATAAAGAAAGTGTTGCTAATTATCGGTACTGCTGTCACATGTTGTCAGAGACGTTACCCTTATGAACCCCCTCCAGATGCTCTCTTGTAGGTTGACTTTTTTCAAATACTTTTTACTCAAGGCAGGTAGCCTACTGGTAAATGTATCTGACCAGTAGCTTTATGGCTGCTAAATTGAATCATAGCGTCTGCGAGGTAAAACATCTGTTGTATCGTCTGTGAGCAAAGTGGTGAACCCTCATTTCTCTGAAAGTCATTACTGAAAATTTGAAGTTTTTCATAATCTACTTACCTGTTAAAACAAGGGTAGAAAAGTAGAATCTTATGCTACATAAAGAACGCATTTTCAATCTTTCAGTGAACTGCTGAAACCCTAATAATAATAATAATAATAATAATAATAATGAACCGGAACAAACACAATAGGGTTTCACCAGTGAACTGCTGCAACCCTAATAACATAACATATAAAATATTTTTCTTTAAGGGGCACTGTGTAGAATCCTGCCTCTAACATTTACAAGACTTAAATTTAGCAATAACACAACTTGTCAGCCCCCTCCCCTTCCCTTACAGAGCATGACCAGAATAGCATTAGTCCAGGGTAGTTTAGGGTGGGGAACTGATAGTACTGCAAGTATCTAAAGTGAGTATGAGGAGACTACAAAACAATGCAAAGTCAATGATTAGTTAATGTTTCAAAATATTTTTGAGATATGTCACAATTATGCATATCACCAGTCTTGCTGGAATGTATTATTTTGTCTTTATCAATTCCCCACTCAAACCTGTCAGTTTGTATTGCCCAGCTGTCTTTATCCACTCTATTGTTTTACATCTTTCAAAATTCCCCCCCAAATATTATTTTCTTTACAAATAATTTGTGATTCATGGAAATGGAGTCAGTGTCGAAGAAGACACTATTAAAAGGTTAATAATCTCCATCCAAAAGTAGGAAGAGATGTATTTTGTTGTCAAGGTTCCAATGCCGTCGTCTTTTGTCAAGTTTAGTCTGTATGAAATAAAAAACGAATTACTGGTTATGTTTTTAAAAACAATTCTTCTGAATCGTTCACAAAAAGATATTGTCATTATTTTCTTCTGAATAAATTCAGTAACAGGTAATGGACGATACTTTTTAAAACAAATGTCAATAACCGGAGCTCTCTTATGTATGTTACATTGAATACTTCAGAGAAAACAGAACGTGCTGCTAGGAATGTGCTGTTGTAACAATGTTCCAAAATCATCCATTTACTAACTGGAGCTTCCTTCAAATGAACATGCAACGTCAAACAAATGAAAATCCTAATCCTAAATTATGATCTGTCTTGCATCCACCCTCATGCTTTTTGGCAAACTCCAGATGTACTTTCAGAGGGTACTTTTTAATAAATGGCTTCTTTTTGTCCAACCTCCCGTACCTGCCAGTGTTATTCAGAGCTCTTGATATGATTGGCGCACCATTACTCCACTCAAAACTAATGAACTCTGTTTCTCCTTCAAAGGGATTGTTGTCCTCTCTGTGGCTTCTCTCACAAGTCTCCTGGTTTGAGCACTCTGTTTTTGTTTATCGAGAAAATGTGACTTTAATGGTTTACTGGTGGAAGTCAATTGAAGGTCAGTGTATATTTATTTTTAATTTAGGTAAAATGGGAGCTCACCAAGAACAATGTCTGAATACTTATGTAAGTATTCAAACACCTTTTTCCTACAGATATTTCCCCAAATGTGCAAGAATGTATGTATTGAATCTTAATGAGTGGTTAAAATCTCTTTATTTCTATATTGGGCTAGTACTTATTCTGCCTTGTGTTGACACACCCTGAAACAGGCCTTTTTACATTGATACGGTTGGTTTAATCTCCTTGTGTATCATCATGGGGTCATCTGATTTGGCATACACTGAATCTTTTTGTTAAAAGTAGAAACATCCATCCAAATAATAATCTACAATGACCTCACCAGGCAAACGTTTATGGAATAAGGAACCATCAAACATCAAGCAAGAAGCAAGCAAAGATACGGTAGATGACATGATGGCAGTAGGAGGCAAACCTCTCTAACATGCCTCATTTTGACAAGCTTGACATTCATTTAACATATTAAGGTCAACAGTTTTGCGCCAAAGTCTAACAACCTTCTTTAATATTTTTTGTCTTTAGAGTCTTTAGATAAAGTAAAGGAAATGTACATTTATCGAAATTGTCTTTTACAGAAAGTGATTACATCAGTTAAATGTTGGCTCAAGTAGGCTGCTGAAACTCACTGCTATAACTGACTTTGCCATGCTAGAAGGGAATACTGATGGCTAGAAAAAGTTGTCGTGTTGCACCTCTGCCAAATGTCCTGTTCAGCCTTTGCCAAATGCAAAGCACTTCAAAATAAAACTGGGCAGTCAAACTTGGCAGCTGAAGTTGTTGAAAAAAAGCGCAACCTGCAGTTGATCCAGCCCAATTAAATACATTGGAAGTCCTGGCTATGAAGGGAAGATGCCATATGGAATGTGTGTGAAGAATTCAAGGTAAAAAATCTGAGCAACATTCATGTAGTATATTGACGTTTAATGCCATTAAAAAGTAACATGTTTGCATATTTTAGGCACTGCATCAGATCTTCAACCAAAACGTAAAATTCGATAATGGGAAAATGAGTGTACAAGAAAACTAAGAAAATGGTCATACTTTAATTTATTATACTTTAATTTATTAAGGGAAGATATGCAACATTAAATGTGTTTTATGTTCACTCATTAAATAATGATGGTATTAGGGTTGGGTGGTATAACAGTAAAACTGTAAACTGCGGTATTCGAAAAGGAGGACGGTATGAATTTCAATACTCTGAGAATTGCATTTCACTTCCTGCATACATGTCAGGGTGTGACGTCGCTGGCAAGTGCTTTTGCAAAAATTACAAAATACAAAAGCGACAGTGTAAGACATACTCATGTGGTAACAACATGCATCACCAAAGAAACGGACATTACACACTGAAAATATCATCACAGAAAGCTATGAATCAAATAT